>NW_026521486.1:24800000-27200000 GCF_021234435.1 Artibeus jamaicensis | reverse complement strand
TTGCTGGTTCAATTCCCAGTCAGGGCACGTGCCTGAGTCCCGGGGCCAGATCCCCAATTTGGGGCATGTGAGAGGCAACCACACACTGATGTTTCTCTCCCTCTCTTTTTCCTGCCCTTCCCCTCTCTTTAAGAACAAATAAATAAAATCTTTAAAAAACACTTAAAAATTCTGTTTGCATGGTCATTTTTAAGTCTTTCTTTTACCCATGTAAAACACAGAGGTCAGTTTACAGATGTGCTTGCTGAGTGTGACTGAGGCGAGTTTTGACACTGATTGCCCTGCTGGGCAAGGGACCAATGGGCTGCCACATAATGGAAGCAACAGAAGACTAGTTGTGTTCTTTGGCGGTCAAGGGTTGTCCATGGTCGCTTCTCGTAATTCCAGTGTTTTTCACATTCTGCAAAATTCTCATTAATCAGATGACTCCAGCTATTAGGCCAAATTTTCCTGGAAGGAAATGAAATGAAATCCGCCCTCGATTCTGTTGGGATGGTCGGGGTCACTGCTCCCTTCATGAGGAGCAATAACCAAAATAGAATTTGTTTGGCTTCCTAATGCGATATGTGGGTGTTTAGGACAGATTCGCCCTCCTAATTGCTTGGCTCTGGCAACCTTTAAAAGGATCTCGCCCTGTGTGAGATGGTCCAGAACCGGATCAGGTAGTTGACTGGGAGAGCAGCCTGGACGCGACTGGCCGGGAGGCTCCGTGGCTGAAGGGGAGGCCAGAAGACAGGAATTAGGACTAAGTATCTGTCTGCGTCTCCTGCGGCTGCCATAACAAAATGCCGCAAAGCCGGGTGGCTCGCACAACAGAAACTCATTCTCTGATGGACCCGGAGGCCGGGAGTCTGAAGTCGAGGTGTCGGCAGCACAGTTTGTTCCCTCTGAGAGCCGTGGGGCGGGACCCGTTCCAGGCCTTTCTCCTAACTTCTGGGGGTCTCAGGCACGTCTTGGCTTGCGGGTGCGTTCCCTGTGTCTTCACATCATTTTCCTGCTGTGCACCTCCGTTTTCCCTGTGTCCTAATTTCCCCTCTTTGTAAGGACGCACTCACATTGGATTAGGGCCCACCGGATGGTCTCATCTGCACTCGGTCATCTGCAGAGCCCCTATTTCCAAATAAGGCAACGTTCTAGTTACTGAAGGGTGGGCTTTCGGTATCAATATCAGTTTAATCCAGAACAATATCTATCTTGAAAAATCACTAGCGGGGATAATTTGTAACTCTTAGTGAAACTTATATAGATCATATAATATGTCTTCGGCACATTTATTTATTCTAGATGTCTTATTTAGATGATAGGATGCCAAAAGTAATGTGCCATGGACATTCTTTTTCAATGAATTACAAAGGCTATTCAATTAGCCCCACACTTTCCGGGGACCATGTCTCTCTATTATTTCCTCATAGCCCTTGTTGGCATTTTTCCAAATTTCATTGTTTCTCCTTCATTTATAAACACTAGATCTTTCCTCTTTTATGTTGGATAAACAACATAAAAGATTGGCATAAAGGATCTCTTTTATAAGAATTGTGTTTTTCTGGGGTTGTGTTATTAGGTCAATTGAACTCAATTTCTTTCATTCAAAGTCTGTACTGCCAGTTCATAGTCTGTGCTACCCGGAACAGTAACCTTCACAGTGGTCAGCTGTGTTCTCTTAAAGTGGCAGACGATCGTTACCCACTTTAAAACTTCACACCCGTCACCTCCCCCAGTTCTTTCTTTCAAGAAAACCTACAGAAGCCGTGGGCGACACAAGGGCTCTGTGACGTGGCTGGAAAAACACTGACCTGGAAAGTAAATGTGCAACAGGTCACATTTTTTCCCATTGCTTCGAGGAAATTGTGGTGTTAATTTTTTTCTTAATCTCTGGACTAAGTGTAAATAGGTGACTCACCCAAACTACCTCATTTTTAGACCCTAAACATTAGGAGTGATGGGTGGTAAGTAATGCTTTTCTGCACATATTAATTTAACAAGAAAGTAGAATTTTGTTGAGTAGCATATCATAAAAAAAATAGAGAATTCAGTATAAGTAAAAAGCAGTGTTATTTCTGAAGAAAAGTTATTATGACAGGAATATCTTTTTGTGTCAAATAATAATGTAATTGTATTAGGCTTTAATACCTAAGAGCATGTGCGCCAGATCTGGTTTCAATCAAAAAGGTTCTATTAAATTTCAGGCGCTGTGTGAAAATTAACTTTAAAACAGTACATTTGTTCATCACTACTTTCTGTTCATAGTACATCGGAAGCCACAAGGAGGTCTTCCAGCCGGGAGGGTTTCCTCACTTCAAGTTGTCAGTGTTCGGCTTCACTCCTGGGGCCCTGCTACACCACGTGAGCTTTCTAGGGCACAAATGGGGTGGTGCCCCGAGTTCTCTGTTCTTAGAACAAACCCTTGGTATGTCTAGGATGAGGCAGGACAAGGTGAGGACCTCAGTCTCTAAGAGGCGCTTGCTTTAGAGTTTTCTCTGTTAGAGAAAAAAACGATGGGTAACGGCTTCAGAAAATACGACAACCCACCTATTACACTAGGTGGGACAGAAACATTATTTGATTTCTAAAGGAGATGAACTGGTGCATTTAGAAGTTTCCCATGTCAGTGTGGGGCAGCCAGAAATATTAAATTAAAAGCACTGGTTTTCCTTAATCACTAAGTTTCTACCTCTAAGACTTTGCTAGCGCTGGTTTCTTTTTCCTTCTGTGCCTTCCTCAGATGGCTTCCTGCAGTGACCGTGGCAAATATTCACATCACTGAACAACAGTTTTTAACAGCAAGAAACAAAATAGCATTGACTTTCTGTATTTTATAGTTCCTGGATTGTTTCACGTGCCTTTTAGTTATTACAGAGCCTTTTATGTATCTTACCTTACAGGCAAGAAGGTTGGTCTTGTCATTAATTTATACCATCATGGTAACAAGGTCAGTTCTTAGCACATGGGAAACACTCAACATTGTAAAATAACATTTTTACAATCAAATGGTGACAGTACTTTAAGGAAATCATAACAGTAATTGTAACACATTGATCCCTTCAGAGGAGGAGAAACTTATCTGATTTCTGCCGGAAAAGCCTGCACTATGAAAATGGAATTCAGTTGACCTCATCTCATTAAACTTTCTCTGCTTGGAAGGTGGGGGGAGGGGCAAAAAGGGATGTGGAACTTCTCCTGAGAAAGTTTTGTATGTAGTGCTGGTAGCGCCCTCTGGTGGATGGTCACAATTCACTTGCACCACTCAAATCCTGGACATTTCCATTTCACCGGAAAGATTTGTACCTTTTGTAACCGCTTAGTACATTTTTCCCCATCTCAGAATAAATATGATTTTTCCTTCAAAGTTGTATTTGGTATGCTAAAGTCTACAGAAATCACTGTCGTGTGAATTGTAAGAAACATATAAAGTAACTTCAATCGAAGTGATTATCAGTTTTTGCCATTGCCTTTCAAAATCTTGAAGCTGCCAATGTGGGTGCAATTTAACTGTTGCGTGCAAACACTTGGCTTGGGTGTGTTTATGTAAATGGTTCAAAGCTGTAGACTGTGTCTGGCAAGCTACTTCTAAGAAACAAAGGAGAAATAAGCATGTTTTCCATTTAAAAGACATGTGGTTCTTATTGCTGTACAGAGATTGATTTTTGTTTTCACTTGATTTTATTTTTAAAGTCAGCTTTCCACTGTGAAATAAAGCATGTTCATCATAGAAAATGCTGGAAGTACAGAGGGAAAAAATCACCCACAGTTCCACCAAGGCCAAGACCAGTTTCAGGTACAGCCTAACAAGGTAGACTGTTTTCCCAGAGTATATCCTAAAAAAGCAGGCTCTGACTGGACTGAGGCTGAGTGCATCACTTACCTTCTGTGCAGCTCTTTTCTCCATTTATGAAGTGCAAAGATAATAGTGCATTCATGTTCTTTCATTGCACTTTCTGTCTCAATTTAGGTATGTTAATTGTATAATAATTGTAGCAGCCATTTAGCAGAGAATTTCAAAACCTCCTCCTAGAGTTGCCATTTGCCTCCTGCAGAAGGGTAATTTAGCCCACACTCAATTCTTCCCTATAACCACCTACACCTCTGGCAGCATGTGTTCCTGTAATAGTAATGCCTGTCATTCATTAGGTCCTTATTACCCAAGATAATACAGTGGTTAAGAATGTAGCCTGAGTTACCATATAGTGTTCTATTGATTGGCACATCAGTGTATTCATTCCACTCTTGGACATTTGTGAGATTTCCAGTTTGGGGCTATTATGGTTGCTACTATGATCAAGCTTGACTTTTGGTGAACACATGTATGCCTTTCTGGATAAATATAAGCAAAATTGCCAGGTCACAGGTAAGAACATTTTCTAACTTTAGTAGGTATTGCCATATAATTTTCCAAAGTGGTTATATCAAATTACACTTCACAGCAGGTTAACATTTAAACTATATGTAAGACAATTGGAAGCCACTTTTTATTTTTAAAACATATACAATAAAATAATTCTTCATTCTTTCTTTAAAAAGACTGAATTTTTTATTTTTTAAGATTTTATTTATTTATCTTTAGAGGAGAAGGGAAGGAGAGAGGGAGAGAAATATCAGTGTATGGTTGCTTCTGGTGTGTCCCCTGCTGGGGACTGGCCTGCAACCCAGGCATGTGCCCTGACTGGGAATCAAATTGCGTTCCTTTGGTTCACAGGCCCACGCTCAATCCACTGAGCTACACCAGCCAGGGCTTAATTCCTCACTTTTTACCACAGTTAATTACTATAATATGAGTGAAATATCATGAAATTTAAATTTAAAAGGATAAAATCGAGAGTGAGCAAGGATGTGGTATTTATGGCAAAGTAGTTTGTGAAGAGAATAGTTTGCTTGCTGTGTGCTTGGAAGTGTATCATATAGTCATTATTTTATAGTCATCAATGATCTGTATGTGTTCACCTAGAACAAGCTGTTCAATATCAGAGATCTTGTCCTTATCAATTTTGGAGATTAAAGAAAGGCAGAGAGGGCCCACTGTAGAAAGTCTTAATAGTTTTTCAAATTCTCAGTAGCAAGTCCATTGCCCCAAAGAAATCTTATGCTGAAATGCAGTGTTAGCCCGATGAGTTACTGTGGCCGAAGCAAAAGTGAGAAACCTCATAAGTCCACCTGGTCTGCCTTCCTTCCCCTCACTGTTCCCGGCGGACCCCAAAGACACCTACAGATCCAAGGAGCGTGGGATGAGAAGGAGGAGGGCCTGCATCCTGGATAATACAGTGCGCTCATCTCGGTCACTTCAGTCGGGGTGGCACCTCTCAGCGCCATACGTCAAGAATGAAGGATTCTAAGGAAAATATGCCATCCTCAGTCAGTAATGTCTGCCACAGGCACTAAAGGAGGATAGTGAGAGTCTGTGGGCTGGCCCTAGATATCATATACATAATACATATGACATCATATCTAGGAATATATATATGTATATGTATATCCAGCAGAAGTAACGTCTGAAGAGTGTGGCTGGTATAGTTTTAATTTGAACACTTCACCTAAAGTGTTGTATGGGGTGCTTGGGTGTGATATTGTTATGTTACCGAATTACATGCTTAGGAGTTTGTAATAAAAGATTTTGTAATAAAAAGGGGCATTATTGGTGCTAGACTACCTATCTATCAATGATTGATATAGATATACTTCCTTTTAAATGCTTACTTTCTATTACTCCAAATCTTGTGTCAGAGTAATTGACATGTTGGCATAAGCAAGCACAGGTTAAATACTGACACTAGAGTCACTGCATGTGTATTTCTGCACTAGTCCAGTGGATGTTTTGGGATAAATGACTGAAGGTGGGATTCCCTGCAGTAGAATTAAAGCTCCTATACTTTCCTGTAGAGGGGCACTCTGCCCCTTCAGTAGGTGACACAGGCCATGTCCTGCCATGTTCCATTGTTATCTGTGAACATCGCTCTCCCCATCTGGACCCCAAAGACAGAGAATTCATTCTTTCTTGTGCTTCTGTGTTTTGTCTCCCTCCCCGTCCAACAGTACCTGGCATGGTATTTCCCTTTTAATCACAGAAAATATGTGGATACATATTTTTTTTTGCTTGAAGTCTAAGATACATTTTAATATTTTACATGCTTAGAATGAATCCAGCTTATAAAAAGGTATCAGAATCCAGCTTATAAAAAGGAATCCTGAGATGAAGTCATAGAAAAACATGAGAAAATTTTCCTGATTTTAAGAAAGAATGAACCCAGTCCTGTTTTTCCCATTCACTGTTAGAGACAACATTTGCAGTCGATAGACTACTAATGAATTTGACAGGATCATTGTCCAAAGGATATATGCTCATGTAGAGACCACAACTCCAGTGCTAAATAAACACATTAATATTGGAGTTGGAACATACGAGTTTTGTTTTTTTTTTAATATTTTATTTATTTATCTTTAGAGGGGAAGGGAAGGAGAGAGGGAGAGAAACATCAATGTGTGGTTGCCTTTCGTGCGTCCCCTGCTGGGAACTGGCCTGCAGGGAACTGGTCTGCAACCCAGGTATGTGCCCTGACTGGGAATCGAACCTCGATTGTCTGGTTCGCAGGCCCGCGCTCAATCCACTGAGCTACACCAGCCAGGGCATACGAGTTGTTTTTTTTTTTAAATCTCTAAATGCCTGTGGAGTAAGTAGCTTAATAAAAGAGACTTTCTCTGATGCTCTCCCTGGCCCCCCTCAATGCCTCTGCCCTGGGCACCAGCGCTGATTCCTGATAACAGATATGCTTAAATGCTCCCTAACCAAGTTTTCTGGGCTGACATGGATGGAAGTATCCTTGCAGTGTCTTTAATTTTCATTCTCGCAGCTCTCAGCCCCACCCCCTTTCAGAAACAGGAGGCTCACTGGAGCAGATCATTACCAGCATTCTCCTTCATTTGTTGCTTCTTAGGTCATTTTTTTCCAGGTCTGCATTCTTTAGTTACACCTTCTTGTTTTATTCCAGTTAGCATTTTCAGGAGTCCATTCAGACATGCCCAGAGTCCCCGTGGCGGCCAGTCTGCCTGGATTTCTGGGTGTCCTTTACCACTGTTACCCACAATTCACTTATAAAGTGCTTTGAACATACCTCTAACCTTGTCTTCTGGAAAACTTCTCCCTCTGGTGTTTTTTCCCCCTCTCAGTTCACATTATCTAAGACTATATCGCACTCACTCCCTGGGCTCTAAGTCTGCTTTTATCTTTTGCGTTGTTTCCTTGGACCTAGGAGAACTCTCTCTGTGAGCCGATACCAGATCAGCCCCTCCGCGTGCCTCTGGGGGAACATTTGATGTATTTCATTACTATTCTTCATTGAAACTGGTAGACATGCTGTTCAATCCCTGAAACACATTTTTGTTGTAAATAAATTGTAGAAGGATTGGCCCCAATTTTATAAACATACATTTTCCTAAGTAGAAAACAATTCAGTGTCTCTCTTTTCTTTTTCAGCATCTAAATACCTGCATTTCTCACAGTCTACTTTCTTCCTTTTTTTTTAAATATCAACATTTAAAATTTTTTATTTATCTTTAGAGGGGAAGGGAAGGTGAAGGGGAGAGAAATATCAATGTATGGTTGCCTCTCGCACGTCCCTTGCTGGGAATTGACCTGCAACCCAGGCATGTGCCCTGACTGGGAATCAAACCACAATCCTTTGGTTTGCAGGCCCGCGCTCAATCCACTGAGCTACACCAGCCAGGGCACAGTCTACTTTCTAATGGATTCAAATATTGTCTTCTGTTAGCCATTCTGGGGTGACGTTTTGTTTGGTGTTGCATGTTCATCACATTTTGATAGCAGACTGTGGGTCAATGGGGGTAATTTCAACACAGGGTCTACATGTACATGTATTTTAAAACAAAGTTGCAGTTTTCTCATTTTTATCAGTATCAGGGGATAAGGAATTTATGTCCTGTCTATTCTAATGGCGAATACATCTGCATAATTACAGTTATATGATGATTCTTCTTTCCCTCCATCTTTGTTAGAGTATTTCAGTCTGAATTAACTGAAGATCAGTCCCTCGAATACCCATCACATTTGACTGTAAAGACCCAGCTTTAGTTCAACAATGTCGCAAAATGCTTTTTTGTTTGAGGAAATTTTTACAATAAGAATAATGTTCATTTTCAGACCCAGATTTCAATCATTTTGATTTGTAATATTAACTTAAGATCATGTAATTTTATAAACCAAAGCCAGAGAGTCTTTCTGGTCACCAGGATAATATAATTACAACTTTCATCTGATGTTTGCCAGTGGGTAGTGAATTCATTCTGTTAAAATGAGATCTGGCATAAACCTTTACTCCAGGCTTAACTGAAGCAAACAGAACTTTTTTTTTGAGAGTTCACTAAACTAGATTTATAAGCTGGATACAATTAAAAGCTTTAAAATGCCAAGAAAAAGGCAGATTTGAGGGAGATGTAGATTTTTCTCTCAAGAATATTTGAATAAAACCCAAACAAAAATAAAACTGAAGAGCTGGGTTGTTCATGTAAAATTTTTTAGTCGATTTGCTTAAAGCTAATCTGCATGCCTTTGTACTGCTTTCCAAGCCCAGGCCAAGGCCAAATCTCTGAAGGTAAACAGAACTGGGGAGGCTGCCTGCTCAGGAATTCAAGGATAAGTCTTGGCTCTGCTGTTGACTTGCGGCTGTCAGTCTAAATGGGCCCCACGCTCTGTGCTTCAGGGAATGTGCTCCAGTTCACTCACACGCAATACCACGCTGCTGCAAATCCAAAAAGTAACATTATACCTTATACAATAGGGCAGTAGATAGAACAGACCTTTCAAAGCTGATGGACCCAGATTCGATTTTCAGTAAAGCAGCATGAATAGCCGTGAGAACATAGGTAAACTACTAAAGCCACTTAAGCTTTAGAAACCTCACCTATGATGAAAATAAAAGTATTCACTTTACCTTGCAAGGAGATTGTATGAAAAGTATATATAGGGTGACCATGTAATTTATCATCCAAACCAAAATGCTTTTGAGAATGAAAGGGACATAGTTAAAATGTATACCAAGACAATAAGCAGTATAATAAGACTATCTCAGGAAAGCCAAGAATATAATATAATATAATATAATATAATATAATATAATATCCATATACTATAATATAATAACCATATATTGTGCAGGGTAGGGCCAAAGTAGGTTAGAGTTGTGAGTACATGAAACAGTTTATATTTGTATTATTATTTATTAGTTATTATATCATTTTTTACACAAACAACTGTAAACCTACGTTTGTCCCACCCTGCATATTAAATATAAAAATATAATATGAAATACACAGAAATCACAGCAGTCCAGTGAACTGCACTGCGTGGCCTCCTTTTCTCAGGGAGGGCACTTGAGCTCAGGGAGCACGGTCGCCTTGCTCGAGATTCCAGGGAAAGTGGCAGAACCAGGGTTCGAATTCATTTCTTGCCGTTCCAAGTGCAGTGTGTTGTGCTTCCCTGCACCACCATTTCTCCCAAAGAGTCTGTGAACACGTTTTCTATGCAAATGTGGTCTCGTGTGGTTGGTAAATTTCTCTACAGCAAACCCACTTCTAATGTTAAGTCTTGTTTTGTGTTCTGACATAAACTTAAAATAGTCAACTTTTATGTGAGTTTGGTTTGTAATTTCAGGGGTTTTGTACTGGACAGATGGTCCATTCAGCCACTGTAGGGTTTTGCTTCTTCCTCGTCCACTCTGTGTAGTGAGACATAACGAATGAGGGCTTATGTCGAGCACTGGAAGCTCTTCCCCATTTGTCCCTCCCGGTGTCTGCCAGCATCGGTATGCAGGTGGCTTTTCCTCTGTGCAACCATCCACTGATGAACTTGAGCACGTCTGCTGTCGAGAAACCCCATCAGACCACAGGATGTGCCCAGGCCCCTGACTCTTAGTGGCACGCCCCTGGCACTTTCTGATCCATGGAGCAGGCATTTGGATATACCTTGGGCTCTCTTTGGACAGTAGCTCCCTAGCCTGTTGGTGATGTATCTGCCTGGGCCTGTCCCTCCTTAGCCTGAGGTATTTCATGAGGGCTCTCAAGGCCAAGACAGGCTGTGGAGGAGATGCCCCCTAACTCCCACCTTGTTCTAAATGCCCTAAACCTCCTTAGGGATTCCTCTGCCCTTTTCTTCTCTGATCCCACATCCCTCTTCCTAGGCCAGAGAGAGTATTTATCTGCGGCCTCTGAGGATGGGGTATTCCAGGGGTGGGTGAGAAGGGAGTTCTGGCTATAATCTAATTTTAAAGCCAAGCTCTTGGCCTCTGGAATGCTAAAACGCATGAATAAATATCTGGTTTCTCTTTGTGTTTGTGCTCTGACCTACCTTCCCTTGGGGGAGTGGAGGTCAAGGTCTAGTTTATAGGGGAAAAAAACGGGGGAAAAAATCCAAGAAATTTCCTGCCTAAAAAAATACATTTAAGTAAATGCTTCACCACATTGTCCCTCGCTCTCATTTTGTTCTAGTCTTGGTGCTGTAGCATTGCACGTTTGAGCTGTATTTGGTGCACTGCTAAATAGTCACTGAATATGCATCCCACTAAATTTGTGTGATTCACAGTATTGTCGTCAAACAAAATGATAACTCCTGGCGACCTCATCCAGTCTTGTGTTTTTAAATATCATTTTTATACTGACATATTTGCAAATCTACGTCTCTAGCCTGGATCTCTGCCCTCAACTCTAGGCTCTTGCGTCCTGCTGTCTCTTAACATCTCCGCGGCTTGTCTAAAAGATAGCAGAAACTTATCTTGTTCAAAACTGACTCCTGACCTTTCCTCTAAAATGCTCTGGACCCACAGCCTCTCCTCATCCCAGGAAATGGTGCTTCCCCCTCCCAGGTCGTTCTTTCCCTGTCGCAGTCCACAGCCTATCCGGAAGCAAATCTGTTTCCTACCACCTCCACTGCCACTCCCTGGCCCAGGCTGCCGTGATCTCAGCTACCACAATACGGTCCTCCTTGATCTCCCCACTACTTCCCTTGCCGTAACCCCGATAATCTATCATCCACACAACAATCAGATTACATCACCTCTTCCCTCACGATGGTCTGATGTTTCTCTGCCTTCAATCAGCATCCTTAGACCCATCCGCTGGGCTCTGCATCACCTCCTGCCCCCACTTCACTTCTTCCACTGTGTCCTTTGCTATCTCTACTGCAGACACAATAGCTACTCCTTCTACTTAAATGTGCAGAGTATATTTCCGCCCCCAGGCCTTTGCATTTGCTCTCCCCCAGATATTTAGGTGGCCCACTTTGGGTTTCTGCCAAGATGACATCTTATCAGTGAAGCATTCCTTGATCACTCTTTTTAAATGTACACCGTTCCAACCCCTCCACTCCTTTGTTTTTTCTCTGCTTTACTTTTCTCCATAGCACTTATCACCACATAGGACGCTACTTACTTGTTTTTTAATATAATAGCTGTCTTTCCAAAGATTATAAAGCAACAGGGAAGAAACTTTGGTCTGTTTGGTTACCCCTCTAGGTCCTAAAGGAGTCTGGTGCACTGTAGTTTCTCAATCCATATTGAATGAATGAATCAGCAACAACACATTCTCGGGACTGGCACTGTTACCCAGCAACCAGCTCACTCAGTGTCATGCCATGATAGTGATTAATAAAGACTTGTACGAGTGAATTGAAATGAGTTAAACCTATGAGCATTTGTCTCAAATTCTAAAACTCATGGAAAAAATATATGTCTTTGGTTTATTTTTTTCTCTAGTTATTCTATGGAAGAAATCATTAATTGCTGTTGAATTCGTTTTTAGTGCATTTAAGTATTACACTGGCCAAAATCTAACAAAACTGATCCAAAATAAAAAGGTATACATTTGGTTTTTTTCTGCAAGATGACTCTAGTAGTGCTTAGCTATCTTTAACTTCATTCGAAACAATTTTGTTAGATTGCGTAAGAACTTACCAAAATTAGTGAATATTTGTGTAACCATTTTAATATTGAAGAGAGAAAAAATATGTAACATGTTTGGCATATTATGCTTTGTTATTTCAAAAAGGAAAAAATGCAACTGAAACACACAAAAAAGATCTGTGCAGAGTATGGAGGAGGTGCTCTGACTGATCAGATGTGTCAAAAGTGGTTTGCAAAGTTTCATGCTGGAGATTTCTCGCTGGACGATGCTCCACAATTGGGTAGAAAAGTTGAAGTTGATAGTGATCAAATCGAGACTTAAATGAGAACAATCAATGTTATACCATGTACACATGGTATAGCTGACATACTCAAAATATTCAAATCAATAAGTCAATAAAGTTATGGGTAAAAATGGAAAATGGGTCTTTTATTTTACAAAGAAGAACTAAGTGGACATTTTGGCCAACCCAGTACAAGCCTGGCATCATATCATTGTGTGTGTATGTTTATGTACATATGTACACACACACATACATATATATGTATATACATGGCATTTGGTAATAGCCACCAACATGACCTACATGACTTAACACTTTAATAGTCCATCTATCCCCCTGTGTCCCCAGAAGAGCATGTGCCAATGAAGAGCCAAATCCCTTGTGTTTAAAATCAGGGTTCTTTGAGGTCACTCGGTTTGTGTATTCAAATGTACTACCTGCTGTGGTGCCGATTGCTTTTATATCCCACACTGTGAAGAATGAGTGAGTTTGGAACAGCTAGAAGAGAGCTGGTTAAGCTGTGTAAGTTTGTCAACGAATGCATCAAGATCTGTGCCAATCACTTCAGAAGCAGAGCGTAACAGATGACAGGATGGTTTCAGAGTGTGTGTACAAACATGTGCCAGGGACTCTTTAAAGTGGTTTAGCGACAGAGGCTGGGATTACACTTTTTACTTCTCCTACACCACCCTTTCCTTTCATCTCTCCCCTTGTGACCCAAATAGTTATTCTTCCCCAGAGAAATGCTAGAAAAAGCAAAACAGAAGAGACTAATTGATAAATTATCACCAATAACCTATCATTGATATTCAAGTCACACCACATAACCCTTAGCAACATACATCCATATAAGGATCAGGTACACAGTAAACAAATAAACATGACAATGATTTGGTGAGCTTTTAAAATCAATTTCAGAACAAAAGGAATAAAACAGATGAACTATAAAGTGAAATCTTGTTATAAAATACTCCAGTCATTGTTCTGTGTCCATAAATGTGTAGCTGTTCAATTTTGGTTTTGTCTGACAATTTACTCTTAAATAAATTGCTAGCAGGAGAATATACTTGTGTCATTTGAGGTGAAAAGAAAAGATTAATGAAGATAATCTGAAGTGCAGCCTTCTAATTTGAACAAAGCAGTATCTCTGAGGCTAAAGATAAAACAAAAGTTGATGAGTATGTGAAAAAATTAACATATTATTTATTAATACAGCATAATAAAAAGTTTGTGATTATGTATACATAGTATATATGCTACATATTCTTATAAAGTCTGTCAAGTTAAATGAATATGAGTAACTTGAAAAAGTTAGAAATAAACTAAAACTAACTGGGAGATGTTAAATACTTGTCCTTTAATTCTGTTTCAAGCCCTATGGTGAAACCCAGTGAATACCAGTGATATTCATCTTAGTGTTATTACCCATTTAAAAAACCCTAGACTACATATAATACATGGCAGGGATGAAAGAAAGGGGATAGAATATTGAAGAGGCAGTGACAATATGGTAAGGAAGCTCTGGAACCTACTTACAAAAAGAAAAACGTTGAACAAACAAAACCATTGCTTGTCTTGGACCATTAAAAATTTAAGGTTGCTGGACAAGCCACCATATCCTCAAATCTTGAGAGAGACAAGGAAATACAGAAAAGCATTGCCAAGATTAGTTTACCTGGACAGAAGCTGATGGAACTATGAAGTGATCTCCAGTTGAAAAAGTAGTTAGGAACTTCTGGCCAAGATGGAGGCATAGGTAGATACACTTTGCCTCCTTGAACAACCAAAAGGACAACAACAAATTTAAGAACAAAAAAATAACCAGAACTGCCAGAAAATTGAACTGTATAGAAGTCCAACAATCAAGGAGCTGGAGAAGAAACATTCATTCAGACTGGTAAGAGGGATGAAGATGGGGATCCAGGTCAGAGAAGATGCACAGCAAGGGGGTAGCTGGCTGACTGGGCAGTTCCACATTTTCATACGGATAACAGGGAAGAACAACTGGGGACTGAGATGAGCCATGCAACCCACGGTTCCAGTGTGGGGAAATAAAGCCTCAAAACCTCTGGCAGTAAAAACCTGTGGGGCTTGAGGCGGCGGGAGAAACTCGCAGCCTCATAGGAGAGTTCATTGGAGAGACCCACAGGGTCCTAGAATGTACACAAACCCACCCACCCAGGAATCAGCACCAGAAGAGCCCAATTTGCTTGTGTAGTGGAGGAAGTGACTGAAAGCCATTGAGAGCTGAGCAAGCAGCATTGTTCCCTCTTGGACCCTTCCCCCACATACAGCACCACAACTGATCAGCCATGTGGGTTGCCCCACCCTGGCCGATACCTAAGGCTCCACCCCTTACATCATAATAGCTGGGTCTGAGCAAAAAAGTATGGCCCTAATGAAAGAACAAATCAAAGCTCCAAAAATAGAACTAAGCAATGAAGAGAGAGACATAGTTCATTTTAGAACTGCTCTAAAAATAGTCTGTTTCTAAGTAATGGGCAAAATATCTGAACAGACACCTCACTAAAGAAGACAGATGGATGACACACAGCCAAATGCAAATATCCCCAACATCATTTTTTCATTAGAGAATTGCAAGGAAATGAGACAATAATGCATACCTATTAGAATGGTAAAAATGCCTCCCACCCCAAATCACAGCACAACTGACAATGTGGAATGCTGGAAGGATGTGAAGCAAGCGAGACTCACTCATCTCACGTGGGAATGCAAACTGCTACAGCCACTTTGGGAAACAGTTTGGCAATTTCTTATAGAGCTAAACATGATCTTACCATAACCCCGCAATTATGCTTCTAAATATTTACCCAAGTGGTCTGATAACTTATGTCTATGTAAATACCTTCATGCAAATGTTTGTAGCCAAAACATAATTGCCAAAAATGGGGAGCAATCAAGATGTTTTTCATCTGGTGACTGGACAAACTGTCATCCATACATTAGAATATTCAGAAGTAAATGGAAATAAGCTCTCAAATCAGGACGTGATGTGGAAGAACCTTAAATGTATGTTGCTAAGTGAAAGATGTCAGACTGAATCAACCACATACTGCATAATTCTAATTGTGACTTGACACATTTATTAATGGATATGCATGAAGAAGGAGTCACTTTGTATTCCTTTGTTAGTTTGTTTTCCTAATGCAGTTTTGGGATCGCTCCTTAATAGCTGCTCCTGTCTCCAGCCTTAACTGCATCTCACCAGTTCATCTTGGCCCTGAAACAGCAGTGACCTTTAGAAAAGAAAAAGATGATCATGTCATCTTTGTATTTATCACACTCTAATAGATATAAAAACACTTGAATGGTTTCTCATCATTTTGAGCATGTTTATACATTTCTTAGCTTGGTTGATAAACTCTTCATAATGTGGGTACTTTTCCAGCCCCACCTCACCCAATCCCTCTCACACTCATTTTGCCAGGCTCAAGCTCTCCACACACACAACGAGTTTTGAAGTGTCTGTGTTTTTCTTCTAAGAGGTTATGGAGGTAGCAGGAGAAGTGTGATGGGGCTGCCAGTGGAGACGCCCTATGGTTAGCAGTAACCCCATCCACCCCCAGGCTGCAGTCAAAGGCACAGACTGTAAATCTACCTGGGCCCGTACAGGCAGGAAGCAAAATGAGCCTGGAGCAGACAGGATGTGTAAGCAGCATAACGTGTATGATCCTTGGTTCTTTAACAAAGAAGGCATCCACTGGGACTATGGGGGATATTGCTCTGCTTCTCTGGGATACTTAGCCCCTTGCATCACTTTTACTCCTCAACAAACTCCAAATATTACATGACCAATTTTTATGTGCTCTGTTAATATAAGCATTAAAAAATGTGGACATTAACATATGTTTTCTCTTCCAGAAAAACTGAAAATTAAAAATACAAATTTTACAATCGAATCTCTTAAAAATTTATAAAATACTTAATGGAATACAAATAATTTTATTTAAATATGACGCCTTGTGTAAAATATTATTTATAATTTAAATGATAACAAGTTATAAATCACTAAATTTAAACTCTCATTTCAGAAATTAATTTACCTCTTAATCATTGCTCATAATAAAATAAATAACAACTTTCAATTTACATAAAACTGGTTTAAATTCTTGGGCACAGAACCCATAGGTTTTGATTTATTAAATGTGAAGATACAAATGAAAAGAGAAAACCAAAGCAGTTGATTACCATATTCCAAATTTAATTTCTGTTGTTTCTACTTTCACTTTAAACCCACAAATAATTTGTTTTTATTTAATCATACAAGTTAATTTTTTAATTAAAAAGTACAGGTTTTTCTTCATACTGCATCCTTTATAAGCATCCCCATCACTCTGCTTCCTCTCAAAAACAGGGCAGATTGCAGTCATGGTCCTGCCACTTTTCCCGTTCTCACTTGTCATTTCAACAGTTGTCTCTATCAAATTGCACTCCTTACCTAAAAAAAATGAAAAATAAAAAGGAAACGAAAAAATATATACATATACACACATTAACCTTTACTTCCCATTCCACAGCAAAAAAGTCCATTTTGGGATTTGAAATGCCCTGAAACTAGACCACCAGGCTAAGTTTGGGGAGAGCAGAGTGCTTCCCTAATAATTATTAGAAATTATATCATTTATCTGTAGGAAAATCTTTGCACAGAACAATGACAATTTATTCTGTAACTCTTTCTCAGGGTGATATTTCTGTCAGATGCAGGATAAGTCAAAATTTCTGGCTTAAGCAAACACAATAATTTAAAAGCAATCCCTAGACCTCCATCTGGAACTGATTTGCTTCTCATTTTAACTTCTGGCATTATAAAGCATCCACTTTTATATTATATTAATTTTAAATTTCCATTAAATTGCTTAATGTCTGTGTTTTATGGGGCTTAAGGGTTTTTTATGCCAATTTATTTTGACTGGTACAGGAATAGAGCAAGAGCGCTGGCAAGGTCGGGCGTGGGGACAGGGCTACTTCAGAAACTACAGCTATATGAACAAAATTTTGTCTCTTGGCTGCACTGGCCATTTGTTTTAGTTCAGCTAGTAACCTGGAGGAGTTAAGGTGGGGAGGACATAGGAAGCAATGGAGATCACCATGAGATGGGACTGAAAATACAATCTTGTGCTAAATCTGCTCCTCAACTTTAAACTACCCATGTATGACATCTTACACATTCCCAATGCATGTACCACATTTTACTGGAAAGTGTCACTCTGACAATTGTCACTTCCTGCAGCTTCAGGCTGTGATGTCAGCTGCCTGTGGGACAGTGTCAAGCAGTGCCTGGGACATAATAGACATTCAATAAATATATTGTTGAATGTGTGAATGGAAGGATAGAGGATAGATGGATGGATGAGTGGGTGGGTGGATGGTATTTCTCTACCTGAATATTTTCATTAATGTCTGAGGTTTGAGTCCAACCTTAGTTGACTTGAACTCATTTTCCTACTATATGCTACCCCAGACTTTCATTCCATTTGGACTAATCTGTCTTCCTAACTCTCTACATCTAAACAATGAACAATTTTTATAAGTCACCAGGTCAAATTAAGCCATCCTACCCAGAACTCCTGTGTGCCCATATACTTCAGAATAAAATCCCAGCTCCTCAATGTGACATATGAACTCCTTCACAGTCTACTCACCACCTGGCTCCCCCCAACATCACTCAGCCCACCCTGCACACCACGTGATTTCTCGCTGACCCAGCCTCTCCCATGTCTAGGCCTTGGAATGCAATACTCTTTGCTTGGAATGCTTTTTCTAAATTAGCAGGTTTTTACTCACTCAAGACTCAGCTCACAGTAAAGCTCTAATAGGAAGTCATTTCTAGTATCTTATATAGGGAATTCACTGTCTTACTTGTTTCTGGTGCCTAACACAATGTTGAATACATAATTATTGGTTAAATGAGTGTGTGTGAAACTCACGTGTGGTCATAGGATTGACACTTTGTACCTATCACTCTGATTTTGCCCATTACATTTTCTCTTCCAGAAAACACATGCTGGTTTGATTCTTGTCTTCCTCCCCCCCCTGCCAACTGAGGCACTAAAATCAATTAGATTCACCTCAGTCTGGTCTTCCTCCCTTCCTTCCTTCCTTTTTTTTAGCTAGACATGTTTCCAAGACTTAAATAGGATAATATTCTAAATTACCCATATATCGTTTTATATTTCTCCCAGGACATGAAAAGATGCAGACTCTCAACTCCTGAAGAATAGGAATTGTATCTTATTTTCCTTGCTGTCTTCATTGCCTATTTTTTGTTGTTGACAGAATAAACTTGTTAGTGACTGAGGAAACGAGTAAGGAAACAGTTGCTCCTCCCATATTACTCTATGTCTATATCATTATATTCTTATTTTCCTCCTTTGCTGCATATTTAAAGACCTCTTCAAGAGAAAAACAAAAAATCTTATTTATGTAAGTTTCCTTCCTGCTCTTTGAAACTCATACTCTCTTTCTGTGTTGCCATGGTTTCTGATCCTCCACTAAGAAGAAATCTAGTCATGAACAAAAATGCATTTTTCAAAGTATGCCTCTCCATAAGGTTAGTGTTTGTATGGAAAATCATTTCAGCCAGCCAGAATCAAATCATATTCATAGAAATGTTAAAATACAGTGGTAAGTATTCAAAAAAATGTGTGAGTTGCAAAGTAAAAGAAAGATCCTGGCTGGTGTGGCTCAGTGGATTGAGTGATGGCCTGTGAACCAAAGGGTGGCCAGTTCGACTTCTAGTCAGGGCGCGTGCCTGGGTTGTGGACCAGGTCCCCAGTTGGGGGTGTGCGAGAAAAAACCACACCTTGATGTTTGTTTCCCTCTCTCCCTCCCTTCCCCTCCTCTAAAAATAAATTAATTCAATCTTTAAAAAACAAACTAACTAACTAACCCTGGGTTCAATCTCAGTTTGTCACTTGACTGCTCTCTGTAAAATAGACAAATTTATTTACTTTTAAGTTCAAGTTTCTTAATGTATAAAATGGAAAAATTAATTTCTACTTTTAAGAGTGTTTGTGAGAAGTAAATAAGCTTGTAGTTAGTATTCAATACAAACTCCCCTTTTGATATTTAGCATTCCAGAAGTCCCATCAGTGTTCTTATTAAAACATGACTAAAACCTACCTAGTAATGTTTTTAAGCATATATTTACTTTAACCCGACAGATAATATGATTAATAAATGGTTGTTTAGTTCCATAAAATTCATTTAATCAAAAATAAGCTATCTCCAAAAATCTAAACTAGAATTCCCTTATATAGGTTGAGGCAAATGCAGGTTTACAGTTGTGAGTATAGAGAGTTTATTGTTATATTATTATTTGTTAATTATTGCATTATTTTCCAAATGAATAACTGTAAACTTCCTTCTGTCCCACCCTGTGTTTGTAAGATGCTTATTTGTGCTTCTCTGAAGCTTTCTGACCACTGAAGTGTTAGAGCGAAACTTAGGGCTCATAGTGGTATGAGGTCAAATAGAGTGGTTCCCCCCTGGCCTGAGAAAAGGGGCGTGGTGGGTCCTGCCAATCAAGTCTGCAATGCGGGTGACCAATCAGGTTGTCGGTGGACATCTGAACTAGGCAATGAGCCTGAGAAGTGATGATATGTACTCAATAGAAGTTTTACTTTAAAGAAATTTTTTTCAAATAATAAAAACCCACTACAGTATAGACCTGACTACAACATAGTAATATAGGAATCAAATGAGTTTACAAATTTAAATTTTTTCCTCCATTCATTTCTCAAATATTTTTGAGCACCTATTACATATAATGGACAAGAATTGATTTTTAAGACATACAAGGATACACTGAGTTGGCAAAAAAATTCATTTTTTCCCCATAGGATGGCTCTAGTAGTGCCTAGTTGTCTTTAACTTTATTCCAAAAAATTTTGTTAGACTGTAATGTGATAGATGTCATATAAGCGCACATTTAAAAAAAAACAAAATTGGTGAATTTTTGTGTAGCCATTTTAATATTGAAGATGGAAGAAAATATGCATTTTATGCTTTATTATTTCAAGAAAGGTAAAAATGCAACTGAAATACAAAAATATTTGTGCAGTGTCTAGAGAAGGTGCTGTGATTGATCAAATGTGTCAAAGTGGTTTGAAAAGTTTTATACTGGAGATTTCTCACTGGATGATACTCTGTGATTGGCAGACCAGTTGAAGTTGACAGTAATCAAATTGAGATGTTAATTGAGATTTGTCAACATTATACCATGTGGAATATAGCAGACATGCTCAAAATATCCAGATCAATAAAGTTATTGGTGAAAATAAAAAATGTATTTTTTATTTTATGGAAAAAAATCATACAGAATTTTTGGCAGTAAGTGCATACACTGTTAATCAGGTCGTGCATTAATTGTCTAAATGAAAAATAATGAAATAAGTTGTTTAGAACACTAGTTTAAAAAGTAACATTTGGAAGTCATTTTGAATTTCTCTTGAGTATATCTCATGTTTTTTAGAGCATAAGAATAGCATGTGTGTTTGTTTTTATTTAACTTGAAAATTTCATGTTTTTCTAAAAAATTTGTTGTACAGATCATACCAATCAATTTTTATTTTAAAATATTACTTTGACCATTAAAGTTGGTAGTTCTAGTGTTTGCCTCTTTTTGATAATGACGTATGTTTTGAATAATTAGCCCAGACTTGTTAACCTTTAGAAATTGCATGACTATTTTAAGGAAGAAATTTTGCTTTTTAGATCTTGCTTATAAATAGAATATTATCTTATTGAATTATTACATTGATGTCACTTGAAATAATATTTAAATGGATTAAATTTCACCTAGTGAATTTTTCAATTTTTAAAGAAACTGGCTTTTATTGATAGTAATGAAATTCAGTGCCAGTAATACCAAAAATTAACCACAAATGAGGAAGAATTATCCAAGTATGTTATAAATTAAGCAAAATGAGGAAAATATTCTTCTCTAGGTTAACCATGAGACATGTTTGGCTTGCATGGTGAAAAGGTATGGGTTTGCAAGGCAATGGAAAGAAAATGAACTATTTCAGAATGCAGAGACTTCACTCTAACCAACTAAACATGTGAAGTCTAAAACTTCTGGAGAAACAAGACCTTACATTAGACTCTTAGGAAGAGTAAAGATTATCAATACCATCATTTTACTTTTAAAGAAAACTTTGCTCAGAATAGTGGGAATGAAGAGGACAGGGTATTAAAAAATAGATGAAGTTTACAATACCTATTTTAAAAAACTTTAGAGGCATAATATGTATACAAATAATGAAACAGCTCAAACATTTCAAATTATACATTCTTGTAATCTTTTGAAAAAGTTGTAGATTAATGACATAGTTCTGCTTTAAGTTTTGTCGTGTTAATTTTTCTGCTGATTCTCTTAATGCCTGGCTATCATTTAACAGTTAAGGAAAACAAGCTGTGACTTGGATTTATGCATCTTTTTCATCTAGTTAGCAAGAATTTTTTTAGTCTACTGTGTGCCAGACAGACATTCTTCTAGACACTAGAACACAGTGATGAATAAAACAAATTTCATGCTCCCTGTGGAATATACACTCAAAAGAAGGAATCGAGTAAAATAATAATGAAAAGCATTGCAGTTGTTGTTGTTGTTGGTGGTGGTGGTGGTGGTAGGAGTAGTAGTGTATTTACAGAATGCCTGACTGGGAAAGGGGTAGGAAATGACGTCATCTCCTACTACACTGGCTATCGCTCATTCTGCCTTAGCCACGCTGGCCTGCTTGCTATTCCTTGAGCATATCATTCACATATCCTTGCCTTAAGGCCTTTGCACTGGCTGTTCCCTCTTCCTGGAAAACTATTTCCCCAGATGTCTTCCTGCATCTCGTTTTTACATCACCTTTGTAGTGAGGTCTGCCCTGGTCACTCAGTCTTAACAACTCACATCTTCATCCCCCAGTGCTGAATCCCCCTTACCCTGCTCTATACTTTAACCCCACAGCACATTTCTCCTCTGATCTATTGTACTATACAAGTTACCATTTTTGTTTGGTTGTCTTCTCCTAGTAGGATATAAACTCTGTAAAGTCAGGGATCCTAATCTGAATTGTTTGCTGGGTTAGTCTGATCACCTAGAACAGAACAGAGCAGATACTCAATAAATATTTATCCAGTGAGATAAGGTGAGGGAGAACTTGGGACAAAGATGTGACATGAGATGGTTTAGTTTAGCAGTCATTGGATGCCGTGTGGAGAGGAGTTTAAGGGGATTCTGGGGTGCAGTTGAAGTAGGGACACCGCTGAAGGACTGAGTGCATTACTGTTAACAGGGGGGTGTGGTGAGAGTGGAAATGGGGGGGTGAGGAGTGGTAGGGTATATCACGTATGAAAATAGTATGCCATAATAAAATTATAATAAAATCGGGGGCTAGAAAATACTGGTGACATTTTATAATTACATCAGTAGATGGTGAAATGTCACCCATGTACCTCAGTCACCATTTATGTAACAACAGAGCCTTTAACAGATATCACATCCCCAGATGGAAAATTATTTGCAATCCTTAGAGTAATAATTTAAAATAAAATATTGAAAAACTAAAAATAGAAAACATGTTTGTCTTCTCCATGAGTAATCTATGAGAGAGATGAAAACACATTTTCAAAGAAAACACATGTGACGTGTTGATTTTTCAAAGTAGTTTTTATGTTTTTTAATGCGCTTGAAAGAGACTGGGTTTTTAAACAAGTGTATGATTCTATTGTTAAAGCAACCATCAGAGAATAATGTGGCTCTCTCTACAAAGAACATAAAAAATGTTTATATTGCCTCCACTGGTTACGCCCACCAACACTGCCCCGCCAAAAGGGGGCCGCATAAGCTGAGCCAAAACCCAAGGAGACAGCAGGAACCACTTGTCAACAACAAATGTTCTGTCTCAAAGGTACAGCAGAATCAGGTTCATATCAACAGAACAGGTTCCTTAAAATGAAACCCCAGAACTAATTTAATTTACTCCATTATTAGACAAAACTCTAACAAGCTTCTTGATATGGCTTATCAGTCTTCAGAATAATTAAAGTAATGAAGTAGATGAATAGATAGGTTATTAGAGATAGTCTCAGTGACTGTGGCAAAAAAGAGAAAGCCATAGTATTTGAGGGAGGCAAAGATCACATTTATGTGTGTGTTAAATATATATATTCAAAATCTAAAAATACTCAGAGCCCTAGCACTCTAGAGTCATTTTGCTTCAACCGCTCTACAGCTCCGGATGCACTGCCACAGACTGCACCGGGCACCCCCTCACTGCTTGAGGCTCCTCACCGAGATCCAGACATTTTAAAAGGGTTCAATCACGTGCAGCATTTTTAGTTGTGAAAGGCAATGGAGTGTCCAATACATTTTAGAAACTTTCCTTTGAGAAATGATTCAAGGTTTAATGGTCTTGCAACTGGAGTACTTCCAATATTAGTTATGTAGAAACCTTTGTTAATTTTAATAGTGCATTTCTGAAAGATGCCAGATAAATGCACTTTTCTAGGTTGTAACCTGTAGAGTTAGCACTATGTTTTCTTTTTTTTCATTTTAAAAAAAAATATTTTATTGATTATGCCATTACAGTCGTTCTATTTTCGCCTTCATTTCCCTCAACCCTGCACACCCCCTCCCCCACCATTCCCCCCCCCTTTAGTTTATGACCACGTGTCTCAAGTTCTTTAGACAACCAAGATTGATCTATCCAGCAAAACTCTCATTTAGAATGGAAGGACAGATAAAGTGCTTCTCAGATAAGATCAAATTCAAGAAGTTCATCATCACCAAGCCCTCATTATATGAAATGTTAAAGGGACTTACCTAAGAAAAAGAAGATAAAAAAGATGAACAGTGAAAGGACAGCAAACTCACAGTTATTAAGAACCACACCTAAAACAAAAGCAAACTAAGAGGACAGCTAGATCAGGAGCAAACCATAGAAATGAAGATCACATGGAGGACTAGCAACAGGGGAGTGGGAGAAGGAGAAGGGGGGAGAAGGTACAGAAAACACTACGTTTTCTAAAAAAAGATGAAACTCTTTGAATCCTGCAGGCAGTTATGTTTCCTGATGCTGCTGATTTAAAAACAGAAGAAGGACCCTTGTGGAGATGCCAGGGAATGCACCCTGGGCTTCCTACATGCAAAGCAAGTGCTCTACCACCAAGCTACATAAAGCATATACACATAACCCATAGACACAGGCAACAGTGTGGGCTTAGCCAGAGGGACGGGGGTGAGGGTAGTGGAGGTGGACAAAGGGCAGGGAATAGGGAGAAGAAGATGGGGGCACGACGCAGTGTGCAGATGATGTTTTATTGAATTGTACACTTGAAATCTAGATGTTTTTGAAAACCAGCGTCACCCCACTCAATTCGACTTAAAAAAAAATTAGTAATAGGGCTAGTTAATCAGTCTTTATTTTATTTTTTTGCTTGCATATTTCCTAAAAACATTTTGCAAACCTATGTGACCTCTTGCATATTTTTTAATTTATATCTAATTTTTTCCTTGTGAATTTAACTACAAGGAGAGTAAAATTTTTGATATCTCATAAATACTGACATTTTTAAATAAGACTGTTTATTTCACTCTCTTAGACCTATCCAATAAGCTATAAATGAGATCTCTGTTTGACATTCAAACCATCCTTTAAAAAACATAAACACTTCTTCAACAGTTGGGAAAAATTAAAAAGATAAAAACACAAGAATATTTGTCTGGTGCTTACTATTTTTTAAGGCAAAAAAACAAAGAAGGCTCAGTCTCAAAAAAGCCAGCAGTGATAGACTCCAAAAACTGAAGATAAAACCACAGGGCTCACTGTGGGAAGCATCGTGGGGTCAGTGGCCTGCTACTTCAGGCACTGCAAAAATTTTGGCTCCAATCCAGCCTTACACTCTGTAATTAGAAACAACATTGCTGCTTTTAGTCTCTGGCCAAGCCGCCATATGCTTGTGGTCTGTCTTACCAGGTTCCGACTGCAAGTTCCACTGGGACCTCTCATCTAAGGCACTATGATAGTCGGTATGTAGACCTCTGGTGACTCTAACACAGGCAACAGGTAAAGGCTGACAGGAGCTTTCAACTAACTAGTCTCATTTCTTTAAGGAGAATCTTTAGACTGCTACATACAGGGCATTTCCGTAAAAATAAAAATACCCAAGTGACAAGTATATTTTATAGTATAAAATACGACAGACATGGATTCTCTAGTCAGGGTCAGTGGGACCCCAGGAAGACCACCCAGAGTTTTCAGAGGGCTCACAAGCCCACTGAAATTGTGTGCCAAACTGCGTGTGTACCGGTTTCTCCTGAGAAAGGGCCTAAAGCTTTCATTGCATTTTTAAAGTGTTTATGACATTCCCTTCCAAAAAAAATTTCTTAAAGACACCACTGTTTTCAACTACAATACAAATATTTTCTTCAAATGTCCAGCATGTTTCCCATCCACTTTCAAGGACAATAGAGTCCATATACCTCGGTGCTTCTCTTTCCTTGACCCATCTTCTAGTTAAATGTTATCCAGACGGTCTAGGCCTTCCATTCAGTTGAGCACAAAGGATAAATTACAGGCTTTGGAAAGAGACTTCGTGGATGAAAATCCTGACTCAGCCACTAACTAGGTGACCTCAAGTAAATTAGTTAACCTCTCAAAGCCTCGGTTTTCTTATCCAAAAATGGGACCAATCCTAGCACCTGCCTCCCAGGGAGCTAGTGAGGGTTGAGGGGATCATGCAAGTGAAGTGCTTAGCATGGTTCCAGACCTTGAGCCTGACTTCGAGTATTTCAGCAGCATTACTTTTGATGAGCTTTAATGAATCACTAATACAATCCTTAATTTGGAAAATTTTTATACTATTATTAACCAGTTAGTGCTCTTTTCATTACAGGAAAAATTACATCGCATTTTAAACTTACCTTTATCAATCATTATTAATATTCAAATCTTAGACACGTGTATTGGATGATTCATGATTCATGAATTCTTGTTTGGCTAAAATTTTTGTATCTGAGAGTTTTCACATTGTGATGTTTTTTATTTGTTTATTTTTACCTTTGTGACTAAAGGAACAAATCTAAGCTGTTGATTAATGCACAATAAACCCTGTAAAATGTTACACTGGTTTTTTAAGCCACTGTATAAAATTGAAAACATGTATCTGAATAAATATAAATAAATGTACTGGGTTCCTATTTCAAGGAAATATAAAACACATGTAGTTTGATGGGCTATTTCTCCTTCCTTACAAGGATAAAAACTATAAGAAAATGAACAAATTTGTTTGAAATATTGCTCTTTTTTCCCACAGCTCTTGTAGTGAGATTTCTGACCAAACGGTTCATCTGGGAATATGATCCCACTCTCGGTAGGTCAAATTTTTTTTCCTCCTACTATCCAATCAAAGTTTATGGATCAAAAGAGAGAATGACATTTTCTGTTGCAAGATTTTTAAGTGCCTTTCAAATGTCTTGGAAGTGCTTTACTGAATCATGCAAAGATGTCCCCTAAGAAGCTAGACGTGTGTTACATGGATTTTAATGCAGAGGGGAAGAAATCGGGCCCAACCAGAGATAAGAAGAAAGTAGCTATAAATGATGGTTTTCCACTGACAAAGGTAGCAACATTCCAGTGGTAGACAGACGATACAGTGGCCATGGCCAGTCCTATGTGGGATAAAACGGTATGCTGGGGAGAGTGGAACAGTAAATAAAACTTGTGAATACTGATTTGGGGGAAATGTATAAATAAATTGAGTTCCTTCCCCTCTTATCTCCAATGAATCTGTCTTAAGCTTATTTTTTTAGATTTTATTTATTTATTTTTAGAGAGGGTGTACGATGGGAGAAAGAGAGAAAGAGAAACATCAATGTGTTAGAGACATTTTGATCACGGGCCTGTTGCACGCCCCCAGGGGCCCTGGCCTGTAACCCAGGCTGTGCCCTGACTGGGAATCCAACCTGTGATTTCTTAGTTCGCAGGCCAGCACTGAGGCACACCAGACAGGGCTGTCTTCAGCCTACTTAAAAAGTACAAAAGGAGCAGCCAAAATTGATATATGTATTTTGAAAATAGTAATAATGTTCATATAGAAAGTGTTTATCACATGTATTTTTCATAGTTCAAGGCAGAGTATTTATTAGAAATATTTTTAGTTCTCTTCAAAGTAATGCTAAAACTTCATGGGCTCTAAGTTAAGCTTCAGACTTTACTATGAGTGAAGTTTTTGAGCTTTTGTTTGCTACGCTCCAGACCACAGTTGGTATCCTAAAGGGCGGCAACTTTGACATCCAGAAGAGGAGGGAACGATGTATATTAGTTCCCTCCCAGGCGCGGTGTCCCCGGACGAGCTGGCCTTCCTCAGAGTGCTGAAGTGGGCAGAGATGATCCCTGGATGTTTTTGTTTGGGGACTGGGTTTTCTGGTGGGTTATTTTTTGGTTGTTGTTGTTATGTATGGTCAGTTTAAAAGGAAAGTTTTTTCTCTTTTGCCTTCTTTCATTGCTTTACTCATTCATTCAACAAGATGTTTGTTAAATGACCCTATGTGGCAAATTTTTCTAGGTGCTGAAGATAAATCAATAGACAGAAAGAGAAAGCCCCTGGGTTTTGGCTTTTTTTTTGTTTGGGTTTTTAGCTATTGTCTGGTAAACAAAGAAGAGTCAATAAACAAATAAATGTATGTCAATATGGATAAGTAATAGGGCACAATGGGGGGAAAGGGTGAAGGGTTTACAGGAACAATTATAAAGGACACAAGGACAATAACAGTGACGGTTTGAAACAGGAAGAAAGTGGGGAGAACTAGGGTGGCGGGGAGTTGTGAGGGGAAAAGGCAAAAAAGTGTATTTGAACAACAATAAAAGTGTTTAAAAATAAATAAAAATGTTAAAATGAAAAAATAGTGATAAATACTATGAAGAAAAATTCAACAGTTAAGGGAATAGAGTGATTTTATTGTTTATTTAATTTTAATATTTTAGTCTGTCTGGCATATATTTTAGTGAGAAGAATAAGGTGAAGACCTAACATTTCTCCCAAATAGTTGACCAATTATTTCCTATTATTTACTACATAGTCCCCACCTTCCCCACTACTTCCAACATACAATCTGCCTTTTACACAATCAGTCCTCCTTGGTGTCCACGAGGGGTTGGTTCTCTTCTATAAAATAATGGAGCATTTGCATACAACCTACAGACATCCTCCCATATACTCTATCTCTGGGTTACTTATAATACTAATACAGTGTTAATTCTTGTTACACTGTATTGTATAGAGAATAATGACAAGGAAAAAACTGTGCATGTTCAGTACACACACAACCATCATAGGCCTAACCACCCCGTCACGTTAGCAACACATACTACTTAAAAAAATACTTTTTTCCCAAGTGTTTGTGATCGAATCTTGGGTTGGTTGAACCCATGGGTATAGGATCTGTAGATACAGGTGTATTGGATGCCCCCAAACCAGCAGCACGTGCTTGATAATGCTGTGCTCTTTAAAATACATTAACACCAGTAGAGAAAGTCTTCCTTCTTCACTTTTTTACAAAGTGATCTCCGCTACTTCACCAGTTCATTCTTGTGGGTCAATTTTTTAAACTAAGTCATAACATGATATAATTTTGATTGAAATTGCATTAATACTATACATTGAGAAAATTCACATCTTTATGATACTCAATCTTTTAAGAGATCTTCACCTCTTTGTTTTCGCTTTTAAGTAAATTGTTTTTCAACATCTATTGCTTTTAACATGTTCTTAATATAGCCAGAATCTAATCTTAAGATGATGTATTTGGATCTAAAAATGTATTAGATTTAAAAAAATCAATCATTATCTATTGCTTGTTCCACCTAAGTAAACATTTACTCTCCTCTTATATTTTTATTACCTATACACCCTTTACAAAGTTCCTGAGACTCTTAATGATTTAGGGGAGTTCAGTAGAAAAATACTAATTTTGTTTAGTTCTACAAGTACACCTGAACAAAAGAGGAAACTTATAAAAATGATCTCATAACATTTTAAACTCTTTCTGAATATATTCCAGTAACGAGTGTTATTATTTTGAATGTCTTAGGTGAACCATTTTCCCTTTTGTTTTTGTTTTATTCATTCTGAGAAACCACTGCTATTAATAGGATTCTGCCTGCGTCAGTATCTGTAACGCAGGCTTCCTTGACTAAGCGTAATGAAACTCTATTGAGTGACCTTGTACTGCTCTGAAAGGATTGCAGCTGCTAAGCAACAAGAGCGCTGATCAGACTTCGGGAATATCAGGGCTATGACTCACTCCCAGGTGAGGGTTTCATTAACTCCTGCTGGAAAGTGGCTTTGTTTGCGCCCGTGTGTGAGTCACTGATGTTCTAGCCCAGAGGCGTTCCCTGTCCATTTGACCCAAGAGTAGTAGGCATTTCCTGGACTCAACTTTGTACTGTCTTAGAGTTTCGAACCCACCACCAAAAGGGAAGGTTACATTAAAAAGAAAAGGTGGGTACTTGAATTATCAGGGGGATCATTTCTAAATTATATAATTGTCTAACCACTGTGTTGTATGCCTGAAACTGATATAAAACAATATGAAATGTCAACTGTAACTGAAAAATAAAATTTTAAAAGAGCAATGTGGAATATTTGCAAAAAAAAAAAAAACAACCCATAGTCTTGAATTCTCAATTCAGTGCCTTCCTTAGAAATACAGGTCAGTTTTTCAGCCTGTAACACAATTATTTAATGCTCCATGAGAAGCTGAAGACCATGAACACCATTCAACATATTAACAAAAACTTGAATATTAACTGCTCTGAAATAATTCTATGAAGGAAATATTTGCTATTATAGTAGCAAGTGATTTCCAAGCTTTTAGGTTTCAGGATCCAATGATTTTGTTTTTGTTTTTGCTTTTATATTGGTGTTTGTTTTTTTATTTTTAATGGAGTGGGAATATCATAGGCATTACAATTAGAGATGTAAGCAAAGGGCAGAGGGTAAAGAAGAACTAAACTTACTCCCTTTAGAGGTGTTTGTATTTCATAAAAGAAGGAAGTATTTGTAACATTTGAGTTTTGAAGGATATAATGATCTGGGGGAAATGTTTGGTCACTTATTTACATTGAACAGTTATAGTTTGCCTTGAACTTTTCTCTCTCACTGTGGGTCAGTGGAAGCTTTGTCAGAGCCCAGCCCTTGTGCATGTGCGTAGCATCTGAAAATCTCCACTGCAGCCTACCAGGATCATCCAACCAGGAAAACCTAGATCATCCAACCAGGAAAACCCCTTGATGGTGGTAGCAACAATGTTCTAGTTGTAAAACAATAGGATCCGTGTTCTGCTTAGGTCCCAGAAGAGAAATGAATCTCTCCAAGAGTCATATTACCCTTGGAAAATGCTGAATATGGCAGAGAATACAGACAAAAGCTTGGATCATGTGCAATTTTGTGTGTGTGTTGGGAGCATTTAGAGGGAGAGATTGCATTTCTTCGCTGACCATTACTTCTATCCCATGGTGCACCCTGCTCTGTATTTGAATGGGTCATGGCATCCACTCAAATCTTCTTAGTAAAGATTGAGACAAGAATGAGGGTACGAACTGGGAGACATACGGGACACAACAGTGATTTTGTTTTGTGATTGGTTCTTCCTGCCTGCATTCCATACAGTTCCCTTTGCTTGGAAAGTTTCATTCAGGCAGACGCACACACCCAGAACAAATCTCTGAACAAAACACTAAAGCAGAAGTACTTAACCAATTCAAAGAACTATTGGATAGTTCTTTAATATTGGTACTTTTAATCTTGGCACAGAAAGGAACTTTGAGGTCGGCATTTGGCATAAGAAAACAAGTCTAACCAAGTAAATTTATCCACAGTTATGTGGCTAGTTTGTGGTTAGACCAGCAATAGAACTCAAGTCAGTACAATTTCCACTCTAGCACAAATCAACGTTATTAACTACCGCTGTTACTGTATTGGCCAACTGTCCATATTAATATGTTAAAACTTACCAAAAAAGCTAAATTATTGAAAAGATCAACCATATACAACATCCTTTTGAGCATCCATTTCTCTTAGAGCATACGAAATGTACTTCTATTTATAAAAATGTTACTGAATGCAGGTCTTCAACCGTGTCTCTCTCATATACAGTGTGATCCAGACATAATTTTAAAATGCTTAATTCCATATGAAAACTAATATTGTTCTTATACTATACATTTTGGTTTTATTTAGAAATACCTCTTTAATTAATCATCCTCCTACCCTTCATGAAAAGATTCGACATGACCATTTTCTGTTAGAATGAGCAAAGTGAAATGTTTCTACCCTGCAAGCACACACATATTTTCTTCAATGTTCTAAAATGAGTAGTAAAGGTTAGTTCCACAAAGTACCCAGTACAGTTTTTAGAATTATCTTTAGAACAGCTAGCACAGAGATGTGCGACCTTTGGCCTCTCTGGGCAACACTTGCCGGGTTCTACATGTAGGCAGGGGGCGAGTTCCCAATGCCGGAGAGAAGAGACTCAAAAAGTGCTCAAAATGCACGAAACCAGTCCTCGGCTCAGATGAAAGACCGCGGCCACCCGCGGCTATGTCGGTGGCAGACATTCCCTCATTTCCTGCATGTCATCGTTTTCATTGCAGCTAACAAGCAGCCAGAGAATCACACAACTTCACACAATTTTTATTGCATTCTATTTCCCCCTACTGTGGTCTTCTGTGGTTGAAATACATCTATTTATCGTGGAAGCAGCAGAGAAAAATGTCCCTGTCTGTCAGACTTTTGGGGCCCAGATGGAATAGAGCCCAGAACTCTGTTTCCCAGGCTTGGAGCTGATGCCAGACCTTTTAAAAGGAAAAGCGGCACAAAGATCACTGCAGACAGTAGAGGAAAAACCAGAAGGGCGTGGATTCTAGTGCGCGTGCTGCCCTTGGGACCGCTCCTCTGCAAGCTGAAACTCTGAAGATGAAAAAAGAAATAAATAGATGACTCATTGCTGTGAATGGTGTTTTAGAGCGTTAAGTTATACAAAAGAATAATCACCCATTTAACTTAGGGTAGAGGCATGGAATGTTCTAGAATTGAGAATCGGGCATGCCACGTATGGATCACCTATTCTAGGAGAATGACAGTAATGTAAAAAGCCCTTCTCAAAATATATTGAATGTACTCTCGTTTTTACATTTTAATTTTCAGGGAATACGTCAGCAATGCCCCATGCCTGGGACGGTAATCAGTGTGTGGGCTGAGGGCAGGTTATGCTGCTTATTAACCCTCCTTGCTGCCATGCGTGTTTGGAGTAGGTTATATTTCCAGCAAAGTAACATAACACTGTATTCAGAAAAGAACTGCAAGGTAGTTGATGATATGAAGAAATGAAGGTCAGAAACATGACATAAATAGGGAAAAACTGAAAAGCACTGGCTTCGACAGCTACCCCGGTGAGACAGAAACCTGTGGGTTTAGTTGGTTTGTTGATTGGTTAGTGATTTGGGTAGTTTAGACGCCAACCGTTGAGCATCTAAATTAACACTTAAGTTAACCATGCTGCTCTGGTCCTGTCACGGTGTCATATGTATGTGAAGCCTTTATTTCACTTTATTTTTCTCACATCCCCTATTCTGACACCGTTGCTCTCCTCCCAGTAGGTATATGGTCTAGTGTGTTTGAAACTTAGCATAGTGGCTAAAAGCCTAAATTTCCGAAACCAGTCTTCCTGGGTTCCAATCTCATTTCTACCACTTATCACTGTGTGACCTTCAGCAAGTTATTTAATGCCTTTGTGCCTCAGTTTCCTCTTTTAAAGTGGATTTAATGCTAATACGTATTTTATGCGGTATTTGTAAGAATTAAGTTAATCTGTACAAAGCATTTAGAACAATTCTTGTTCAAGTGGTAAGCAGTATGTGCTAACTTTTACTTTTGTAGGAAGTATTTTTTGTGTATGCATACATACACAAAATCCCATTTTAAGTCCCATTTTAAGTTTATGTGAATTTTATCTTGCTATAAGTCCATCTACAAAGGTCATTATGTAAGTTTTTCCCTTTCACCTTTAATGTGTTAAATTGCATTGATAGATGTTAAACACTGCATTTCTGAGATAAACTCTACTTGATCATAATGTACTTTTCTTATGATAACTGTTGGATTCAACTGAATAATATTTTATTTAGAATTTTTGAATCTATGTTTAAAAATGAAATGAACCTATGATTTTCTTTTTTGTCTCTTATAATATTTCTTATGAGAGTCAGCATAATGTCCCATGAAAGGAATTGAGTAGCTGTCCTTTTTATATTTTCCAGAGTGTGTTTAATGTTTAATAGAAACTTCTCTAAAGCCAATTGGAGGCAATCACTTTTTATGATTAGGAGAGATTCTACAATTAGTATTTAAATTGAATATGATTTAGTTAAATGTTCTCTTTCTTATTGCTACAATCTATGCATTTTTTTTCTTTCAGAATTTATCAGGTTTTGACATTTGTTGGTATACAGTTCACAATATTATTTTATTTCATCAGAATATTTAGCTATTTCCTCTTTCTGTACTAAATTTTGTGTGATGACAGCCTCTTTCTTAATTTACTGGATAGAAATGCCAGATTTTTACCTCTCTTCCCCTTTTATTTTTTAAATTTTTTAAGCACCATGCTTTGGTTTTGCTAAATTGATCTTCCCCCCTCTGTTTTCTCTTTTATTTCCTTACTTGAATTTATTCTGCTTTCCTTTTCCAATTAGTTAATACTTAGCTCTCTTTTTTTCTCTTCTTTCTTTTTATCATCTCGATCTCCCAAAATAAGATGAGTTCATTGAAACCTGCCTCTGGTTTCTTCTCCCACCCCCTAGAACTACCTAGAATTGTACTTCTGGACTGCTTTCGATGTCGTTTTACTCCATTGGAATCTTGAACTTGGTTTTGCTGGTGAAAAATCCAGTGTCAATCTGAATCGTGTCCTTTTGTAGATGATGTACTTTTTTTTCTCTACCTCCTTGTAAATTTTCCTCTTTGTCATTCATATCCTTACATTAGGGTTGTAATGGGTGGAGATATGGGACTTCTTTCCTTGTGTATCCTATTAGTCCTTTCGTTCTGAAGTTTTTCCGTACCTTGTTTTCTGGGAATCTCTCCATCATTACAACCTCGGCTGTTTTCATGCCTCTATGTACTTAATTCTCTCTTTGAGGCTTATATTATAAGAGAAAAAATAACATGTCTATTTCTTTTATCTATAGCTCTTTTATTTTACTTTTACATGTTTCTTCTTATCATTTCCTGATATCTTTTGGGAGAGTTCCTCAACCTGAACTTCATCAACTCAGTCAGTCATTTGCTGAGTTCTTCATTTCAACCGCTCCAGTTTTCATATGGAGGACCACCAGCTGGTGCCTATTTTAACCTCTTGTTTCCATTTCCTGTGCTGAGGGGCACATTCAGAGCTCTTGCACCTGCTAACTTCTTGCACCTGCTAACTTCTCCCCTAGTAGAGCTTGGGGTCACTCTCCAGCTGGTGCTGAGCTGCCATCATTTCTCTACCCTGAAGAGGCAGCATGAGCAAGAGAGCTCTGCTCCCTCCGTCTCCCTCCAGGCTGCCCGGCCCTCCTCTACTTTTCTCCCAGTTCCCAAACACCAGGGCCCAACCACCTTCCACTGTCACAGGGGATTCTCATAGGTTTACATGGATAATGATCACCTTTTTCTCGTGCCTATTACATTTCTAGGTTTGGGGTCTGGAAAGAAATTAGCAGCTCCTGCTTAGATGTCATCTTGTCAGGAATAGTAATTAGCAGTGATTTCCCAAAATTGGATTTTTAGTATCAAAGTAGGATGCATTTGGTAGGAAAAACTTTCTCATTTTAGAATGTGAAGGCCTCATTTTATTATTTTTTTTTAGAATTTTATTTATTTTTAGAGAGGGGAAGGTACAGAGAAAGGGAGAGAAACATCATTGTGTGGTTACCTCTTGCACACACCTTACTGGGGACCTGGCCCACAACCCAGGCATGTGCCCTAGACTGGGAATCGAACCAGTGAACCTTTGGTTTACAGGCTGGCACTCAGTCCACTGAGTAACATCAGCCAGGCTGGAGGCCTCAGTTTAGAAAGAAGAGAGCATCAGGAAGCTGACCTTATGGGAGACTAAAATGAGCAGGAGGCAAGGAGACTCTCAGATGCTATACCCTGGAAGTCCGTTACTTGTTACTTCCAGGAGCTCTGAGAATACAAGGATGGCACATTCTTGCACACCCACCCTTTCCTGCCTAGTGTGCACATTCCCTTAGGTTACAGGACAGACATACTCCTGTGACTAATTTGTAATTTTAAGAATCAACTCAAACTATGGTCTTAGTTACCTTTTTCTATTCTTTTTTTGCTCATTCCCTCAGAATCAACTTACCGCCACCAAGCAACCATCGATGATGAAGTTGTCACCATGGAGATCCTAGATACTGCTGGTCAGGTGATTAAGGAGTTCTGCTAAAATATTTTCTTCATCACATAAAAATGAGATGTGCATAATATGAACAAAAGACGCTTTCTTACAATTAACTCATATTGTGTAAAGACTTTTTGTTCATTGTCTAAGTATTTAGATGTTAATATCTTTCCCAAAGCCTGCGTATGCACCCTGTGTAAATTACCCAGTACTTCAGGGAGGTTTTGAAAATACCATAACATTCACATTGCTCACCTAGATTTTGGGGAGATTGTGAGAGAGTAGTATATTTTAATGGTTAAAAGTGTTTTGGAAATGCTCTGGTAAAGGTAAGCAGATATCTTTACTAGGGAAGTTCTCAGAGCCTTTATTATGCTTAAGTGTAAGGTGAATCCTTAAGGCATTTAGTGTATATTGTATTCCAAATTTATGTGACTTCAGAATTTTTTAAGAATATTTCACTTTAGGAATATTTCCTGTAGTATCCATTCTACATCTCAGCACACCCTATTGAAAATTTGGGCCATATCATTGAACAATAATGATCCATTTAAAAGGAAAGTGATATAAATGTACTTTGAGGTCAGTCAGTGCTGAGATGACAAACAGGTTCATAGATAGGTTTAGCTCCCAAAGACAGGAATGACCACTAGGAATGAGAATATAAAGGCTGACGAATTCTGTGGTGCTTGTCAGTGACTATGACCCCAAGAAGACATGAATTAAAGTATTTAATCCAAGAAATATTCTTGTAACTAATTATAGACTTTTCTTTCTCATCACCACCTCTTCCCTATACGTGCTCCCACCTTCTACGAGAACGATTCTAGAGATGGGCAGCAGGGAAACACATGCCCGCAGAAGGCACTGGAGCCTGTGAAGGCAATGCAGTTCCAAACCACACATGTGCCTTCCTAGGAAGGAGTGATCCCTGCCTTTGAAAATCACTTCAAATGAGTTTCTGTCATTACGGGGACTGCATAATATTTCGGGAACATTGAGATAGCAGGGGGCAAATGACCCTGGCTGTGAGTTTGACTCTGTGTACAATTATACAGCATTTCTGTCCCTGGTGGCTAATTGTCTATAATCTGAAGAACGAAGAAATAAAACAAAAAACAAACAAACAAAATCAAAACCAGGTCATTACGCCATGCCTCTAATTCTGATCTGTAGGGGGTAAGGTAAGGTCTACTCTGTTATCTGTTTGTTAGTCCGTCAATTGTGATGAAAAATCTCAGAGGCAATGTGCTCAACTAAGATGATATTTTCTGTGTGGTTCTTGCGATTAAAGATTTAATGATGTGGCATGCAAAATTAGAAACAGAAAGTTAAGGTCTATGCAGATAGAAAACTTTTAGTTCCCTGAAATACCTTGCTATGAGTCAGTAATGCTGCTCTTCCACAGTGACTGAGAGGGTAAGCTTGTCCAGACAGAATATCAAGAAAATTTAATGGCACTGAGTAGCAGGAACAGTAATTAAGGGATCACCATTAACAGCAGCAGCATCTACACACTGGGATTATCCAGGTCTCCTGACTGCTGTTTTTTTTCTTGCCACCAGGAAGACACTATCCAGAGGGAAGGACACATGCGATGGGGGGAAGGCTTTGTGCTGGTCTATGACATTACTGACCGAGGAAGTTTTGAGGAAATGCTGCCACTTAAAAACATTCTGGATGAGATCAAAAAGCCCAAGAATGTGACTTTCATCTTGGTTGGAAACAAAGCTGACTTGGACCACTCCAGACAGGTTAGTACAGAAGAAGGGGAGAAGTTGGCCACAGAATTGGCCTGTGCTTTTTACGAGTGTTCTGCCTGCACTGGAGAAGGGAACATCACAGAGATATTCTACGAGCTTTGTCGAGAGGTGCGTCGCCGGAGGATGGTCCAGGGCAAGACCAGGCGACGCAGCTCCACCACACACGTCAAGCAAGCCATTAACAAGATGCTCACCAAAATCAGTAGTTAGGCAGCTCTGTTCTTGTGAAGGCCCTACTGAGGTGGGTCAGGTGATTGGAAACACTTTCATGCCCTTCTCCCCTTTTGCTCCCCCCAAATAAAAGAAAATATACCATTCTTTGTTCTGACTCTGGGAAATGTCTGGGTTTCCCCTTTTTCCCAGCCTCTTGTATGTTGAGAAGTTACAGTGTTTTATGCAATACAGTGCTGGCAATTCCTCCCTTTTCTGCTTGAATAAAATGTGCTTTATTGCAGTGTGAACATGTAATCATCAGAGATTCTGAAATAGCTGGGTTCATATTAAGCTATTTTTAGGCATTTTCACTTTGCTTCAGTAGATTGAATTCTTTTCAAAGGCATTTTCAAATTTTATTTCTTGTCAAACACCTTAAAAGTCTAACATAATAGAAAATACAGTAAAAATGCAGGAACAGTAGCTGAAATATTGGAGCAGGGAATAGATTTTTCTGAATTATTGTAAATTATCTAGTTTTCCTTTACCCCTTATTTTGTCCTTAAATTCAAACCTCATTCTCACAAAGTTTCCCGGTATGAGTAAGAGTTCCATTTCTATTGGAGGTGGTTCTCTCAGTGATCTATGGACCATCACACCCTGGTTCTCCTCCTGCAGCTCCAACAATATTTCCTTATAAAGAGGCTGCAGAACCACTCAATTCAGACCCCGTGAGTCCCTATCTCGACAAGGCCCGGGTGATGTAAAGACACTAGAAATCTTTTCACCAAACTCTGACTTCATTAAAGCTAACAGAGAACCTAGAATGAGAGACGTCTGCTTCATTTCTCTCTCTGCGTACTACCTTAACAGAAAGACAACAATCCAGAAAGCAGGAAAACTAAGAATGAAGCTAAACGATTCTGTTGGGGAGCCAAGGCTCTATGCTAGATGCAGTAAGAAAAAATGGCCTCTGACTCATTAAGTTGGTTACATGACATCTAATACAGAGTAGGGCAAAAGTAAGTTTACAGCTGTTCATATGGAAAATAATACAATAATTAGGAAATAATACTACAAGAATAAACTCTGTTTCACATACTCATAACTGTTAACCTACTTTTGCCCCACCATGTACTTTGAATAAATTCTTTTATTTAGGAGAATTCAGAAAAAAATGGGTGATTAAATTTCACTATACCTGAATAAATGTGTATAAAACAGATTCTTATATTGTGAAAATACAGTCTGTAACTGATAAAACTTTGTGATTCTTTTTTCCTTATTATGCCCTTATGTATCAAGATTTGGGCACTTTATTTTAGAAGGAAATATATATCTTTTACATATGTGCGTATTTATAAATGCATAGATATATGTATAAAAATTTGTAAGAGTTGGAGTCTTAAATTCACCAATGCATTTGGACAACTTGGTGTAACTATTTTATGTGAATATAATAAAAAACATAATTTTCACATTCTTTCATGTTAGGGCAGTCTTTCTTGTGATAAAATAAAATGTTTAATATTTTAAGAGATGTGAGGGGACAATTGAATTGTAGAGTTAGAAATCAGTTAATGTGCTGTAAAAAAATAAGCTTCAGTTCATAATAATAGCTACTGTTTTGGAGTGCTTAGGTGTGTCTTAGGCACTTTATGTATTATTTTATCGATCCTTACAGTACTCTTATGGAAGAGATAGTACTATGATTATAGTTGCAGGGATAAAGATACTCAGCCACAAAAAAAAAAAAAAACAGAAAACAAATTTGCATAACTATTTAGAAGGTAGAGCCAGACTCTAATCCAGAGAGGCAAAGGCAGTCCCTGGAGCTCCTACTGATATTTGTGAAATATTAGTAACCTAAGATAGGGCTCTTGTTCTTGAGCTGTAATGAAGACACTGGAAGGAGAAAAATTAGGAAAGACTTGCTTCATTTATGCTTGTATTCAATCATTAACAAATATTTGTATATAAGTTGGACATACAGCTTGACACAAATTAGTTCATTTGATTGCATCAGAGCTGGACCTTGAAGAATATATACAAGTTATTCAGGAAAACTAGATAGTGAAAATTTTCTAGGCAAAAGGAAGAGCATGAAACTAAAATATGGAGATATAAAAGGTGATGGTAAGTATAGAATTTAAAGCAGTTTAGAGAGCCACATATATCTGTTTTCAGGATAAGCAGGAAGGAGTAACAGAGGAAAGGAATGAAGAGAAAAAAATAAATGATTTGGAAGTAAGAAAAAAAGGCAAAAAATAATAAAACCGTAAGTTTAGGTAAACTGTACGTTAAAGGCCCTAACATCTGAGGGAGCTGTGATTAACTTTCAGTAACGCCCATTCAGATGGGGTAGGGCAAATGAAAGCAGGGTAAAATTTTCTTCTAATGTTGCCATCTTCTAGAATTATAGTCTATTTCATACTCTCATAACTATACTTGGGGATGAAGCTTAGCCAGTTCTTAGTAAAAGCAAGCTTCTAAGGAAACATAATGAAATATCTGGGTGCCATCTTGGGCCAAACACTAAAGAAGTAAAATTCAGAGTTGCTAACACCGGCAGGGACAGGCAGAGTTGCTTCTCCAGACATGTGTGTGCAAACCCAGGCCTGTTAAAAGAGCAGGGACACACTCACTGACGTCCCAGCCATCAATTACACAAGAACATGAGATTACACAAATATAAATTACTTACTTCTCTTATGGCCCAGGCTTTTCTACAAATGAAGGCTATAAACAATTGTGGTTTTTGAAATAGTATTTTAATGATGGAAACCTGTGTGTTCTTGAATATAGTTTGTTATCACCACACTACCACTACCAGTGTTTGCTGTTTGTATTATTTTCCTTTTCTTTTAAGATTCTAAAGACTTTATTTCTAATTACTGTGTTTGTACTCAGATGCCTCACAGCAGTGAGGGAAGAAGCCTATCATTCAGGACCTTCCTTTTAAGTAACATGTAACACACATATGTAAATAAACACAGTATCTTTGATTCTAAGTATAATACCAGCCAAGCTTTCTTATTAAAATAGCCTATGCCCACTTAGGGGATAATAAAAAAAGTAGTCAGTTCACTGGGTCAAAATTAATCAGTCAAGTTGAATTCAATTGTCCCAAGTTAATAACCTATTGGAAGATTCTGAGAGGGGAAAAATGACATAAACATTTTTTCTCCATAGGTTTGAAATGCTACATTTAGCAAATTCTGTATCCCTATATATATGATTTCTATTTCAATGTTAAACTACCCTTTTAAATGCTTATTATAAAGCTACACTAATTAAGAAAGCATGTTGTTGTGTAGGAAAAGACATGGAGATCTGTGGAATAGAGTGTAAACACCAAAAGCAGAACCATGCTTATATGGTTGATTGATTTTTGACAAAAGCACCAAAAAAATTCAGTGGGAATAGAACATTCTTTTCAAAAGTTAATGCTGGAATGATTTCATATCCATCTACAAGATAAATAAATATCAACCCATACTTCCCATCATGTACAAAAATTAAATTCTACATGGATCATTGACCTAAATATAAGAGCCAAAATTAAAAAACTTCCATAGCAAGGGAAAATCTTTGTGACCTTGAGTTAGGCAAGGATCTCTTAGGATACAATAAGTATAAATAAAAGCAAAGTTAAAAATGTGTCATTTAAATAAATGTTTATCATTTAATTGAAATAAATTTAATTTACATATTTATAAGTTTAAATTATATATTTATAAAATATATATTTTTATAAATAAAATATTTGATTTATGAATGCATAATAAAATTTATAGATAAATTTAATAAATTTATTTGATTATTTATTGAATGTTTGCATTTAAGAAAATACAACAGCAAGCCAAACTGGGAGAAAAATATGTGGAAAATACTCATCTCACCAAGAATGTACATTCAGAATATATAAAGAACTCTTAGAACTCAACAACAAGATACATAATATGGTTAAGATATTGGACAAAAGTTATGAGTAGATAATTGACAAAAAAGGTATGTAAATGGCAAACGATCAGATGAAAAGATGCTCACAGTGACTAGATTAGAGAAATGCACATTGAAACCACAGTGTACACACCGAGTATAATAGCTAAGAATCAAGCACTGAAGACACATATGTCAGTGAGGATGTCTGCATCCTGGAACCCTTGGGTATGGCCAGTGGGGATACAAAAGGGTACAGTCATTTTGTGAAACAGTCGGGGAGTCCACTGTAAAGTTAAATATATATTTAACACACAACTCAGCCACCCTGTTCCTAAGTATGTCCTAGACAAATGGAAATCTATGTTCGCATAAGACCTATCTGCTAACATTTACATTAGCTTTCTTCATAATTGCAAAAAAAAAAAAAACCCAAAACCCCAAACTGGCAACAACTCAAGTTTCCGTTAATGGGTGAGTAAATAAGCAAATTATGGTGTATCTTCACATAAAATACTACTAAACAATGAAAAGGCATACTATTGGATGATTCTCAAGGCATTATGCTAAGTAAAAGAAGCCAGACACAAGCTGCTACATATGAGAATATTCCATCTATATAAAATCCCATAAAAGGAGAACAATAGTAAAAGCAGATCAGTGGTCACCATAGTCTGAAGTTAAGAACAGTGGCTCAGGGAACCTTCTAGCATGGGGTAAATTATGCCTCAAAAATGCTGATCAAAAAAAGAAACATCTGTCTTTTGGGAATTCAGCAAGGAGGGCAAATCAAAGAAAGCCATCCTGAAATCTATTTAAAAACAAATAAATGTTCGGCAGCTCAGAATAGATTTTTAATTTGCATTTTTTCTACTTTTAACCAAGTACCAATATTTTATTTTAAAATAATAGTGTCACTTAAATGCTCCATGCACCTGTACCATTTCAGGCACCCTGGATGAAGGACCCCCAGCCAATGGGGACTCAGCGCAAGCGAATGTGCCATGCTGTTCTCTTGCGCATCTGAGCCAGTCTATTTCTCCTTAGCAACCATGAACAAGTCTTTGGGCTCTTTGAATTTGGGAGTGTGTGTATGTGCACATGTCAGTCTGCTTCTTACATGTTTCGTGAGAGAAGAAAATAATTTGGTTTGTTCTAAGAAAGTATTTTTAAGAATAAAATCCTCACTGTTCAGTAACCTGGGGAAGTGTTTGATATTGCCTTCTTGTCATTCCTTTATGATTTATGAGACCCTATAAACATTGTTGTAAAAACTTTTACTTTGTCATCCTCTTCATCCCCTCATTGCTTGGGGAAGCACAGGGCTTATTTCGAAAAGCAAGGTAGGACATTGAAACGCATACAGGATATTGATTACTTCTATTTCCTGAGCTTCTGAGTCCATCTATATATATTGGTAATGTCCAACTATAATTTATGTTCCTAACATTTGCTTGTAAATTGGCTTTTGGGATTGCCGAATGCAATTTCACCAGAAAACAAAGTTATAAATCAGATTTAGTGTTCCCCAGCTAGTTTGTAGAAACCTGTCTAACCCATAACATAGCACTTTTCTTGGTGAGGACTGCCGTAAACATAACATTTCAAAAGGACAAATTTATTTTCAGCGTCCTGTCACTTCTCCTTTGGTATCTCTCCCGTGCATGCCGGTGGCCCTCCCCTCAGCCCTTCCACCCTCGACTCTATCTCTCCTTTGGGGAGAAAGGCAAATTTGAAATTTTTAAGAGGATGATTGATAACACAAACACATGTAACTGGTGATATATTTCAAGTAGCCTAGAAAAGTGAAAAAAATCTTTTACGTAGACTGGAGAATGGATTTTTTTTAGAAAAGAAGAGTGGATACACAGAAGTAAGTGCAGTTTGTAGATGAGTTTCTATAAACTGCCTGTCAATACACAACAGACAAAAGGGACTTAGTGATTATCTCACCCACCAACATTTCCCAGAGTAACCGTTTTGAGTCTATCAAATGCTACTAGTTATCACTTGTTGGGGGGTGGGGGGAAGGATTCTGTTTCAAATGAATGTGAGAAACAGTGGATTAACGCAAGAAAACAGGCTTTATTACGGACTTCCCGGAGCTTCACTACGTTAATGAGTGCTGTGCATCAGTAAGAGGGGTTGGCAGCAAGCACAGTGTTGCCTGGCCTCAGAGAATTTCATCTACACCGTCAAGGCTTAGCTTGAACAGCCCTTGTGATGAAGGCTTCCTACTCTTCAGGGGCTTCCTTGGTAGGACACGCTATTCCTTCACAGCAGAACTGCCCCCCAAAGTTCTGGTGTGAGTCAAGTGTGTGAGCCAAGTGTGGGAGTTGAAGTTTTCTATTTTAAATTTATTAGACTATGAATTCCCTAGATTTAAGTTATTGACATTAAAAAGGTTTATATTTATAATAAAAAAGAAACCCATGGAATTCATTTCAATGTTTTAGTTAACCCAACATATCTTAAGTATCATCATTGCAACATATAGACAACATGAAAATGATTAATTCGTAAGATACTTCACAATTTTTTTAATGTCTTTGAAATTTAATGTGTTCTTTATTTACATTAACAGTGGTTCTCAATTCGGAGCAGACATGTTCAAGAGCTCAATAGCCACATAAGGCTGGTGCTACTCCACTAAACGGCAGCTTTAGAATATTTTAACATTGTTTGAGTCTTAATTCTCTGTTATTTTGAAGAAACCCAGCCACTGAAAAATTGAAATTAGGATCCTGAATTTTAGATGTTAATGTGTTCTTAGAAATCACCTAATACATTTCTCTCAACTCTGTAAGCAATAAATGAAATGGCAATGGGATTGGAATGCAGGTTTCCGGACTGCTAAGGTCCATTCTCCTGGCCCCTGGTACACTATACTGTTTTAAAGTGAAAACATTCGGGGTCAAATTATAAAAAGAATCACTAGCTTTATCTTTAAAAACAATCATTACAGAATTTTCCTTAAAATTTTTCCACCTTGTGCTTATCTAAAGAAACCATAATTCAAAATAATTATGCTCTCCTATGTTTCCTGCAGTGTTATTTACAATAGGCAAGATATGGAAGTATCCCTAAGTATCAGTCATCCCTATTGATGCCCATCAATAGACAAGTGGATAAAAAAGTAGTGGTACATACATATAGTGGAATATTATTCAGCCATAAAAAATGAAATCTTATTTGTGGCAGCATGGAGGGACCTAGAGAGTATTACGCTAAATGAAATGTCAGAGAAAGACATATACTACATGATTTCACTTATATGTGGACTCTAAAGAACAAAATAAATGAACAAACAAAATTAAAACAGACTCATGGACACAGAGGGTGGATGCTGGTGGTTTCCAGAGGTGTTGGAGGTTAGAGGACTGAGTGAAAAATGTGAAGGGATTAAGAAGTACAAATTGGTAGGTATGTAATAGTCACAGGGATGTAAGTACAGCATAGGGAATATAGTCAATAATATTGTGATAACTATGTATGGTGCCAGTTAGATACTGGAAATGCTGAGAGGAACACTATATAAAGTGTATGATTGTGTAGCCACGAAGCTGTACACCTGAAACCAATAAAAAATAATATTGAAAATGAACTGCAATTGAAAATTTTTTAACGTCTACCTCCAGAAAATTTAATGTTATGTTTCAAATAAAACTTTAATTTGCAAACACATTTCCAGACTGCATCTACCACGTAAAGTGATGCCACCTGCTACTTTTTAGCGCCAAGCTAAAAACAGGGCTACTTGGTAGACTGAAGAGCAACATTTGTCTGTTGCTACATTTCATCTGCATGAAGTACTTAAGTCAGCAGTATAAAGATGTAATAAACAGCTACCACAGCCACATTAATAATGGGCTAGTCCTTCTCCACTTCTCTCAGGAGAAAGACATCCAGCTTCCATTTATCTCCTCAGCTTTTGTCCCTAAGCCAAGTAAATTACAGCTTGAATTTTAAAATTCACTTTGCTAGTTTTTCTAGCCAACACATTCTATTGGACCTTGGGAAAATAGAAATAGGCAGATTTGATGGTCTATACAACTTTTTCCAAACTATATTTTTATGGAAAATTGGTACATTTCACATCCATATTGATGTTTTGCAAAAAGTGAGTCTCTAGCTTAGCTTTATTGTTAATGGTAAATATTAGGCACCCAGTCAACTAGAGTGCCAAAAGAATGCTTTTGTAGGAGAAAAGGAGTATAATCAAAGACATGTGAGAACAAAGCAGGCAAAGCATTATCCATCCTACCTTCTCAGGGACAATGATAAAAAAAAAAACCCAGCAGACACGGCCGTGGTTGTCTTCCCACTTGAAATTAACAGTGAATAAACCTCCTGCACCTTGGCTGGAAACAATTCATTAAAACCACAACTCAGAGTGGTGAACAGAAATTATGCTGGACAAATATAGGATGCTGATAAATTATCCGATCATCACCATAAAACATTCTGAGCAATTAAAGTAGATTGGAACTCTCCTCACCAACAGTAGGTAATTACTGGGCACCAACCCACAAACTGTACTGCTGTATCTGAATTCTGCTTAGCCTGCAACTAACAATTCTCTGGACTTCCAACCCCCAAATGTTATTTCCATATTGCAAATCATGTTCTTTCTCAAGAGTCAAGAATAAATCATGAAGGGAAAATCTGAACCCACAAGTAAATAGCCCTTTCTCCTGGGATCATGCTGGTCAAAATCTGTCAGGAGCACACTGAACAGGGAAGCTGTATATCCCAACTCTGCACAGCTTGGGGAACTGTAGGGCTCCCCAGCTATGCTGGCAGCTGAGCACGCTATTCTCTGTATAAATGTTGCTCAAAATATGGCCCATGAAACACTTAGTGCAGTCATCTGGGACACTTGTTTAAAAGTTAAATCCTGGACCCACTCAGACCTACGAAACCGGAATATACAGTACAGCCCAGAAATCTGCATTTTAAACAAGCTCCCTAAGTAATGATTAAATACATCAAAGCATTACAACCTCTTTTGTAGGACCAAAAAGGCAAAACAAGAAACCCATATCAGAAGTATCTGTTTTCTGAGCAATTTATGAATCTTGCAGGACAGGAAGTATCTCCACATTGTTAGTTTTCTGCTACCCTCTGAATAGATACTCCAGATCGCCTGGGTTCTCCCATGCTCTTAGAGTTATAAGAACTTTGACTGAAGTCTCTGGCTCGTTTGCATAGCTCCTGGAGAAGGGATGAGACTGAGTTTCTAGTAAAGTGTTTCACCTTCAACTTTATAATAATGCCTAACTAAAATGGTATAAAGAACTCAGGTCAACATTGTGTACCTGAACACCAACGCCTCTGTAATCATTGTGTTTTATATCCAGAAAAGACGTTGTCTTTATTGGGCTCCTTAAATGGGCCATCCTCACTTAATTTGAGCAGAAATGCACCTAAGGTCCACGTGGGGAAGGAGGGAGATACAGTAATTTCTGACACCTAAGGCAGCATCCCAAGAGGTCACTCCTCCCAGAAACCTGTGCGTAAGGTACTAAACAACTTCAGTGATGTCAGAACAAGGATGGGGACTTCTGCAACTTGCCCTGTGGAGAGAAAAAAAGGAGCTTATGGGGAGGTGCCGAGACTGAACCCTGCCTGAAGAGGATGGGGATTTGTTTTGCAGCCTCAAGTTCTCAAGGGGAACAGTGAAAATGGTTTAACCTGAGTGTGGAAAAAGCCACTGGGAAATAACCACAACATTATCTGAAGCTCTCTCCACCTCAAGCATCTGATTATTCAACATCTTTGGAGGAGGAATCATGGATCTAGACATCAATGGCTCCACATCATAAAATCTGGAAGGTGTTGACCATTTGGAAAGAGGCTTAGACTTAACACTCCTCAGCATGCAATAGAGCAAAAACAAAGTTACAACCACTGTATCAGAATTGTACAGGAGGGAGAAATCGAAACATTTCCAGTAAGCAACCAACGGGTAGTACACAGAAATTAGTTAGAAGATACTGATCATGCTGAAGCTTAGTTGATTTTTTCCTTAGTTGAATCTTTTATTTTAAACTGAAACAAATATCTTTCAAAGATGGTATCTCAGTCATTGTCACAAGTGTGCTAATACACTTATTTTGTTAGAAAGTCATGCTATTCTTACTTTCAATAGCCTGCTGCCAAAAATATTAAAGACATTTCCAGTTGTGTCAAATGCGTAATGAACACTAGATTCATTTTACTTTCTGCCTTTAGGTAAATAAAGTGTGTCAATTTAAGGTCAACGAAGCGGTGAGAAATAGTTAATGTGAGAGACACTTCTTCACACTGCCCTTCTCTCCAAACCCCTCAGCCCTTGCGGTTGCCATGGAACTTCTCAGCTATTTTCCGCAGTTCCAAATCCATCACAGCCAAGTTTTCAAGTCCTTTTCCTCTCCTTTGTCAGAACTCCCTGACCAGCCCTGTTCTTCTCAATTTCTCCTGCAGGGCATGGGCTCAGCTGCTCCTCGGAGTCTGAGAAGGCTGGGAATTTGATTTTTTCCAGTGCCAAAGGAGCTGATCCAGCTCAGCCTGCCGTTCACACTGACTTTTTAGATCTAGTCTGAGAGCAAGGTTTCTCTTCTTACATTCTCTTCAAAGGGCTTTTTCTCCCACCAGTCATGGATGTATTCTGGAAAAAAATTCTTCTCATTTAAGTTCAGCCCATTTTCCTCTTCACCCTCAAGAAAATTGTCATCCATGCTGTCTTCTCCCTGAAAACAGCCGCTCCTCCCCTGGGGCAGGGCACCGCAGGGGGAGCAGCCCCTCTCTCTCTCCCTCTCTCAGTGGTGCCTGTTGTCGGCCTTGAAGCCTAGCTTCCTCCCTGTTCTCTTTAAAGTCTCGCAGGTCCTCCTGCTGCTACCCCTTCCCTCAGGCCCCTTCCTTCACCTCACTAAGACTTGCGTTAAAAATCAGTAACATTTTGTTTACTCAATGTTTAATTCGTTTGATGTTTATGAACTTAAAAATACTCCTAAATGTATTTGTCCATCTGGTCTTGTTTTTGTAACTCAAGGTCCCTGAACTTGTCCAGGGCAAGCCCTTTTACCATGGGGATTCTCAGAAGCTCTGGCCTAATGGCTCAAGATGGAGAGTAACAGAGGGGTCTGGACAGATCACTGGGGAGTGGGGAACCCTGATCCAGCACGAAAGGCTGCACTCCAGGGAATGGAGGAGGGATCCCTGAGATGGTGAGAGAGCCTGCCTTCACCAGAGAAGGGGGAAGGGCCTCAGGAAACCCCCAGGTGAGGGATTGAAGCCACAGCCAGGGATGCGATTCCTCTGGGGGAGGGTACACAAACTGCGCATGCATGTGCATGATGCCCGTGCCCAGGCACAGGTGCCGTGATCTTGTGTGGCTAGAAAACCACCCTCTCACCTGCTTTGGGATTGTGGCAGCCGAAGGAAGAGCAGGGACATGGCGCAGGCTGACATTCGTGGTGGGCATTCTCCTGAATTGGCTGACAAGTTGGACACTCCCACAGTACATAGGATTTGGGGACAAAAGATTTAAAGTGGAAGGTGCACAAAAACGCACTCTCTTTCCTTCCCCCTCACTAGCCTGGTCAGCAGTGGGGGGCCAGAGAATTCCATAGCCAGTGGGCTCTGGAGACTGCGTGACCAGGCTACACTCTCCACAATTATTACTCCAAAATTACGTGGCCTTTAAATAAAAGACCCTCTTTTTTCACCAAACCTCCGCCTCCACAGTTTATGGGCAGCAGGCAGCAGAACCCCAAGTCAGTGTACGGTAACAGGAGTAGGTTATATTTTACCTTCATCCTTCACTACAGAGTCTTCCACATAAATATTGGCTCTTCCTAAACTATTCACTTCTGTGGCACATGAGCAATACATGACCTGTATTAGCCAGGATATTTTCAGGCATAACTGACTGAAACTGCAATCTGATTTAAGCATGATTGGGAAGGTTAGGGAAAAGGGCTTCAGGTGTGGATGGATCCAGGGAATTAAAACACATATTAACATACGATCTATGTAGAAAATCACCCCTTCACTCACAGCCCTCTCTGTAGATGTTTATATTTTTCCAACTGGGGAAAGAGCCTGCCTGTGATTATGCTGTTACCTGTACCTGAAACACTATTTCTGTATCTTCTCCTTTATACCTTCAAGTGTTACACTCAAAACTCCAATATTAAAAACTACTAGAAAACTACTTTAAGGAAGTAAAAAATGAGGCAAAGGCATTATTAAAGATATTAATTGCACTCAAGTCTCATCACAACACTAAAAAACAAGCAAACAAAAAACCAAAAAAACCAAGGAAGCCATTTATATATCCACTTATAAGAGATTTGGTTAAAATTATAGTATAGGCAAATACACTGCAATATCATTGACAAAGTTTTACAAAACATGGCAAAGTGCTTATGACCTTTTAAAAAAGAGATAAATGGAATATAAATTACACAGAAAAACTTCAACCATGAGGTGTGTAAAATATGCAAGAACTATGCATAAAAAGAAAAATGCTAGTGCTGTTGACTTTTATTGAATTATGGAGGACTAGTTTAGATCTACAAAATAATCTGCACATGCATAACTTTTATGATAAGAAAGTAAACTGTGGCCAATATTAAAAATAAATACGAGCTAGTCAAAGATTCAGTTTAAATACCACCTTTTCAATGAAGCTTTTAATGACCTTTCTCCTTTTTCTTCTTTGTTTTCACAGACTACTTGGCTTATAATAATCAGTTTTTAACTTGCCTTGTGGTGATTTATGTTTATGCTGGTCTCGCGGACCAGACCATCATTCATTTGACTGTAAGAGCCATGCCTTACTTTGGTTTCAGTAGCCCTGAGGAGAGGGTCTTCTAAAACCTTGATAACATTTGCAATAGTTCTATTAAATGGAAAGCATAAGAATTGCAGTTCCCTTGCTTTGTAGCTACTACAGCTTCTACTTTCTATATTAATGAGTTTCTGAGGTTGTGGCTAGGGACTTGAAAAAAATCAAACCAGCATCTAATCTATAAAATAAGAAAAATCTGACATCAGCTACCTGGACAAGCTCAATCTCTGGAAGGAAATTGCCACTATTTCCAGAAAACAGTGGGGCAGGGAGGGAACAGTGTATTATAGAATGAGGATTATAGCCCAGGGACAAAGCCAAAACTTCAAATTTGAATGTAATCTGTGACCTTTACCCAAGATAAAAATGTCAACTTTTACTGGACATATCTGCATCCACCCAGTTGCAGCCAAACTTGGTCCTGATCCTCGATTCTAGTTGTGACTGTGCAGCCAGAACCACCGGCTTAAAAATGTCCAGTTACTAAAGCTGGTTATTTGTTTCCATGGAACCCAACATAACCTGGTTGTTAAGAATTTTAAAGTCTGAGGTTAGCAAATCGATCTGTGGTCTTGCCTTGCCTAAAATATGACCTTAAATGCGAACTCTGAGTGGTTGAGTATGGACTCAAGCAACTCATATTGCAGGGTTCAACCTGTCAGAAGTCTAAAATAAACAGTTTGGCTTACATCTCCCTCTGTCCCCGGTTCTAATCTACTCATTTGGTGTCTTATTCACTCTCTCTCTCTCTTCCTCTGTCTCTCTCAATATCTGCTGCATTGCGACCCTCACCTATCACAATTTGCTGTAGAGCAAATGAATAGGTTCATAACTAAAACCTAACTTCAAAACAATCCCTTATTAATTGTATTGCTTAACATTTTAAAGTGAATACATGATTTATAACAATACTTTTAGAAATCTTCTTCCTCCTTTTTACTCCTGCTTTAGTTCCTATAGCATGTTTCTGCTCAAATCCTCTCTTCCCAAAGTACCTCCTCACCCTCTTTCCCACCATTTGTCCATTTCCTCAGATTCTGCATTATAAAAGCTCAGAGGGCAAATTGAAAGGCGACAGACCTTTCTTCGGATCTGGAGTAAAGAGGAAGAAACTGACCATAGAGAGAAGGAACGCTGAAACCATCTTGGGTGGGGAGGAAAAGCAAAGGCACCTGGAAACTACATTTTTCATTTATTCTCCACATTTGCTTCTTGTATATGTTGTTGGGTCTTAATATAGGAAAGGGAAACTCATTTTTGCCAATTATTAACAATGTAAATTATTCCCATTTCTTTTGTTTCTGCTATTTGGAAAGCAGAAGACAAAATCTAACGAAATTTAATTAATTATTGAGTCCTTTATATGTGATAGATATTTTGATAAATGTATTACATTCATTACTTATTTGATCCTCAAATTAAACCTATAAGTTAGATATTACCACCATTTAACAGGTGAGAAAACGAAGGTTTATAGAGGTAAAATTTTCTTAAAGCCATTTAGTGAGTAAATAATAGCAAATAAAGGGTGAAACCCTGACATCTCTGACTGCGAGATCTGAATTCTGAAGTGCTATGTTATATGGTGTGAATATAATAAAGTATAAGATGTATTGGATATCTTCCTATTGCCCATGTACTACATGGGACTGACCTCTATATACCAAGAAAAGAATTTGCGTGTACTCCCAAATTATATCATCAGTTTACCTTAGAACTAGCTCAACGAGTATGACTTTGCAGAATCTTACACTATAGCATCAATCTCAGTATCAAGTTTAGTATCATGTATTAAATTTTCACAACAAACCACTCAAGGTAAGAGCAGTGACGGTAATATCTCCATTTTATTGTCAAAGAACTGGCTCAGACAAATGCATTCAAGGACAGAGTGGTAGGCAGAATAATGGCCATCATTACTGAGAACCTGCGAATATACCACCTTACTTGGCAAAAGGGACCCATCAAATACAATTAAGTAGAAGACCACCAGGTGGGGAAAGTACATTGGATTGTCCAGGTGGGTCCAATCTAATCGTGTGGGTCCCTAAAAGCTGAGACTTGTTCCTGGCTGGAGTCAGAGAATGATGTGACAACAACAGAAATGGAGTCAGAGAGAAGTGGACTAGACCCGCCCTTGCTGGCTTTGTGCAGGGTGGGCGGGAACTGTCAGCCAAGAAAGGCAAGCAGCCTGCAGCAGCTGAGAAGAACAGGAAACACATTTCCCTTAGAGCCTGGGGAAAGGAACACAGCCCACTGACCCCCTGACCTGAACCAAACAGGAACCAGGTCAGACTTCTGGCCTCCAGAACCAATAAATTAGTGTTGTTTTGAAGCCACAGAGTTTCTGGCAATTTGTTACAGCTGCCGTGGAACACGAATACAGAGACAGGTAGGCAGTTTATAAGTGGCACAGGGAGGACTAGAATCCAGTTTTTACTAATATTTGAGTACTGCTATCTGTGTGCCACTGCATTAGTCACTTTAAATATTATATCAGAGTTAGTCTATGAAAATAACCTGTGAGATAGATATTATCTCTCTTTTCCAGATAAGAAAAATAAGACTTGGAATGGTTAAATTTTTTGCCTAAGTTCACGTAACTATCAGTCAAAAGAGCTGCCTTTGGCAGTGACAAATCCTGTGCGTTTTCAGCATCCGGAGCTGCTTCCCGACTCTGGGCCCTTGACCTCTAATACAGGCTACCATGAAGATGCAGCCTGTGACGGCAGGGGTGGACCCAGAGGGCACTACGCTAAGTGAGTTCAGTCAGACAGAGAAAGACAAATACCGTATCACTTCACTAATGTGTGAAATCTAAAGAACAAGATTAATGAACAAACAAAACAAAAACGGACTCCCAGAGAACAAACATGGTTGCCAGGTGAGAGGGTAGTTGGGAGACTGGGTGAAAAAGGTGAAGGGACTGGGAAGTACAGATTGGAAGTTAGAAAACAGTCATGGGGCTGTACGGCACACCCCGGGGAATATAGTCGATAATGTTGTAATAACTAGGTATGGTGCCAAGTGGGTACGAGACTTATTAAGGGCATCACTTCATAAGTTTTATAAATGTCTAATCACTATGTTGTACTCCTGAAGCTAATATAATATTAAATGCCAGCTGTAATTGAAAAACGTAATCTCTCATCATAAAAAAAGACTCAGCCTGTTATTAGTATAATTATGAACTACACGATGGTTGTTCCAAACATTCCCAGGTGGGCAGTGCCTTCAAGCAGCCCAGAGATCCTCTGAAGTAGGACTTCTAACCCATGCATGCTGCTAGGAGCTGACTTGTGTCCCCCCAAAATTCGTTGTTGAAGTGTTAACCCCAATACCTCAGAATGTGACTCTGAGGATATAGGACTTTTGGGGAAGGAAGAATCAAGGTAAACTGAGTTCACTGGGGGCCGTAAATCAATACGCCTGGTATCCTTATGAGAAGAGTGGATTAGGAGGCAGACAACACAGACAGAGGGATGGCCAAGTGAGAACACAGCAAGAAGGCTGCCATCTGCAAGCCAAGGAAAGAAACCTCAAAGAAATCAAGCCAGGAGACACTTGGAGTTCAGACCTCTAGACTCCAAAACTATGTAAAAATAAATTTGTATTATTTAAGCCCCTGCCCTAACAGATGAATACACATGTCCTGTAACAAACTCTTATCCTCATCTTCCAGAGACTGATTCGACGGGTCTGGTCAAGGTTTGTGTGCCCGGTTTGTGTTTGTTTGTCTTAATTTAGATTAATTCTGTTTGAAGACAAACAGAACTGGTTCTTTATAGAATAATAAGATTTTAACAGATGGAGAAGAATCATCTCCAATAATTCGGGTGTGTTCACAAAATGCCCGTTTGAGTATCATGTAGGATAACATTAGCTTATCGTTTGGAAACTAGATTTATCTAATTTCCACGCAAATATCTCTAACAGAAATTTTTCTATATCTAAGCTATGGAAGGTACTTCCATGAGAAAAGTATTCTAACTTAAACGTTGAGAGCCTTGTATGAGTTCTAACTTACCTTCCAGTTTTGTGAGCTTTAGACTACCTAACTTTTCTGGCACTCCATCCCCTTCAGTGTTATATCCTCACCTTTTATTGAGAGTTCAGACCAAAAAAAAAAGCCTTTAGTAATAGACTTCTATAGCTATTCTAAAATCACTCAATACATTCAAAATTTCCTATGTTGAATTTCACAAAAAAATACTCCCTTCCTTCAGTGAAAAAAAACAAATGTTTTCTAGTTCCCCTTCTTGCTTTAAATTCTATAAATAAGAATCCTGATTCTTGGTAGGTTAACTCCTGAATGCTTCAAGAGCACATTATTTTAGTACTTTTGTATGACAATTGCATGTAGGAAAAAGTGGTACTTACTGCTCTGGCCTGGCTAAATGGAAAGAGAAAAATGACTGCTTCTAGGAAAAGAGAGTAAGGAAACTAACGGCTGCCACTCCAATGATGCCAAGTTCTTTGCCTGGTCACTTTTATCCTGCCAGGAACATGAAGGACAAAGATTCCAACAGTTCCATGCTCCTCAATGTCTTAATATATTCCCAAGGGGGAAAAAGGAATTTTTAAATTCCCAAAATGTACTTACTTATCCTCTGATTAAACATTTAGCTTAAAGAAAGACAATTATAAAATTCATAGCTATTTGGAGTTTTTCAAAATGGTGGTGTTTAGTGCCAGACGTATCCATCGCAATTTCTTCTAACGCTCTCCTGGCATTAGTGACTTCAGTCTCTTTCTCCCCCCATGACACTGTGCCCAGAATTTCCAGAAAGCAACTTCATTCCATGCAGAACAAAATGGCCCCTGAGTCTGAACAACAGACTCATAAATAAAAAGGTCTTTTCATCGTGCCATTTGTTTAATTGCTCTGCCAATTTGGCCACAGTTCGTTCGAGCACTCAGTGTGAGTGCTTCCAAAGGGGCGACCTTTGGCACATCAGCACTGAGCACAGCCTGCATCACTTGAAGGCTCAGGCCCCAGGCACGTTCCAGTTGCCACCTCTTAAGTGTCTTTAAATTTTTAAGTCATCCACTGTGCACCATAACCATACGTCCTGTTTACTGTGAATCTACACTTGTATTATTGCTTTGTGTTTCCTTACGGAACTTTAAATTATTTCCTTATATACTCTAGGGCTATAACAATGCTAAGAATAAAGCTGGTGCTACATATTTCATTTACCTGAAACCAGAAAAATGCTGGTTAGAATATAATTTTCATGAAAAACTTATGGTATGTATTGATACTGTAAGGTAGTACTGATTGATGACTTAAACGGAAAGTGAACAGAACTCAATAGTAACACTCATAAGTAATGACAGCAGAGGGAAGACCCCTTTCCCTGGGAAACTTGCTGATTATTCTTAAATAATGGACCTTTTTATCTGCAAACATTACCCGTAACTATCCCTCCCTTTTTCCTGAATAATTCAGCACTACAACCAGCACTATTAATAATTTAAAATGTCAAATCATTTTTTCCACATATATAAATGGTCAGTCATAAATTTCCAATTATCACTGATTGGACTGGTGTCACCTAGTTGCCTCATCTGGTGTTCTCTGGTCTTTATACCTTTAGTGAGTCTACCGGGGACCCTCTTTAAATCAGAGGCTAATTATTCTCCAAAGTGAATGCCTGTTGCTGTCCCAAACGTTTTAGAACTATAAGGATACAAGAAATCAGAAAGTGTTTGCAACTTACTTCTTTAACATACACACAAAAAAGTAATTTTTAAAAAAATACGGTTGACACTACTAATAAATAAGGCAACCATGTTTACCATCGGAACTAAAGCACTCCGGGGCAAGTGACGGCATTATGAATGTTTGCCAAGAAACTTGGCAGAAAACAAGACTTCCCCAGATGAAGTGGCATCTGTGGTCATCCTACTCATAAACATACTTTTCTCATAATATGAAGGAAAGGTAATTTGTGTTTAAAATTATATGATTGCTCCAAGAATACCATGATTTTTATTAAAATTTTGAAGTCCATTGATTGAAGTCTGCATCATTTTCTCCTGCCTCCTGGAATCCAAATGTCAGTCCAAGGCATAGAATTTACTGGGATGCTGAGCCGATAACTCAAAATTAGAGCTGCCCGACATCAGATGTGACTCCCTAATGCTGTTCCAGTTCCTTCTGCAAGGGATGTGCCAGTTCCCAGGAAGCGGGTGCCAGACTTGGAGCTCCAGCCCTGTCGAAGCTCTCGCCCACAGCACACAATAGAGGGAGGAAAAGAATCAATTTTGGCTAGACAGTATCCATCAGTGTCAAAAAATGAACAAACATCAAGACTAATGGTGAGGGGATAAACTTGAAATGCTCACAATTAACTAAATTGTATGCATATCACTACAAAGAGGAACTCAAAATTAATGTGTAGGCCTTCAAATTATGTAAATATACAACCAACCCCTGCATAAACAGAGTCCCCAAAAGGCACTCTGATTCTAGATAATTGAATCATTTTTGAAACAAGAATACAATGAAAATTGTATTTTTCCCACATGGCTGAATTTAAAACACCAATCTCGTTTTATAACAGAAAAAAAAGATATGAGTTTGAAGTGCTTTTGCTTCGAGACCTTGGGGAAGTGGGAAATTATTTCATTCATTTTGGAAGACTGTTCTAACCAAACTAATGTGCACACAGCCCAAGAGCTAAGATGGTCCTCCAGTACAGACAGAGAGGGCAATCGTTTTCCTGTACAGTCTGTCCTCGTGTGATGATGAAGGAGAGAGACTAGACCCCAATCTACATCAGGCACATTCAATATCTTTGTACTAAATAGGGCATAAAAGATCGATCAAGGTCAATTCTGTTTTGGTTTTTCCTAATCCTTATCATTAATGTGCTAATCTTTCAGGGTAGCTTTCTGGGGCCAAATGTTGCTGCATTACTAGAGCTTATCTCATGTTCTTCATAAAAGACCAAGTACTTTCTGTACTGTAGAAAGAGAGTTGTCATTCTAGAAAACTGGAAAGAGCTTGTGAAACATGAAGGTTACCATACACCTCCTTCCTAAGAGGCTTAAATAGAAATAGATTTCATGGTTTACCTGAGGTCAAAGCGAGTGGGTGGCAGACTTCAGAATGTATGATGTGCGTACCTTCCGCTTTCTTATGCTACAAGGCTGTGGAGAATATTTTAGACATTTCAGTTACAAAGTGTTCCTGCTGTGTTTTCTGTGAAGAACACTCTCTGTTTTAATGCGTCGCCTTGATCAGCGGTTCACAAAGTGTGCTTTCCGGATCAGCAGCATCCAGTGTCCTGGGAACTTGTTGGAAATGCAAAGATGCCTTCCCCACCCCAGATCTAAACTCTGAGTGCAACCCCCAAAATCTGTTTTACTAAACCTCCAGCTAACTCCGAAGCACAGTAAAATCTGAGTGCTAGTGGGCCAATTGCTTTTTGGAATCTATATTACTGGCAACATATTTAGAAGATTTCCTCTCAGCCCACAGTTTTAAGAAAATTACTTTGAAATCAGTGTATATCTGGCCATTTATTGGCTCTAATGGTGAGGACACAACCTAAATTTCTTAATTTATTCATTTCCTTTATTCAAACTGACCAACTGTGCACTTTATAAGTCACTTATCTGTGTTTTTAAGATAAGAGAAGAAGAAATGAAATAGGTATAATTCCATCCCTGAAAAGCTCAAATATACTAGGAAAATAAGAAACTACACTTAACAGTACTTTTAAAGTAGTACTTAGTAAATGCTCCTATAATCTACTTATTCGCCGTGACCCTCCCAGCCACCAGAGCCAGAGAAGCTACTTCAGAACACCCACAGCTTATGGAAACCTACAGCTCTTCCCGAGGTGCCTGCAAATGTTCTTGAGGCTGTATCTGTCTCCTGACACCTGGTCTCTCTCATTCCTGATCTTTTGGTCTCGAGCGATGTGAAATGACCTTTTTCAAATTCTGAAGCTCAAAGTAAAACAAAACACAAAACACTCACCCAAATTATTTATGGATGTGGTTAGTCACAACTAGAGATTTGAGGGTGATTTAAAAGGGTTCTCTACTGAAGCAAGGCAAACAGATTCCAATCATAGAGAGGATTTCCTGTACCTAAGAAATCTCTCTGGCTTCCCTCTGCCGTTATGCCTCACAGCGCTCAGCCCGCTGGTCTCCTAACACTGTTCATCTCATTCTTATCTCTTCTTTTACGGAGTAAACAATCTCATTGGTGGCTTATCTTCCTGCTTGTCACCATGCCCGGGAGTCCCAGTTTCTAAACCTGAACAAGGTTTCCTTTTATTCTGTCAATAAATAAATCTTCTTTAAATGATATATTTGTCCTAGATGTTTGTAATAAAATATTCACAAACTCTCATAACCACAAAAAGGGCAGCATCAACATCGAGTTGGTGGCTAGCCAAACACTGAACTTGAGACAGTAATAGGACTTAATTGGACATGATTGATAAGCATTTACTCAATAAAATATTTCTCAGCTATATCCACAGCACTGTACAGTCCACACAGATGAGTAAGACTCTGACTTTGCCTTTTAAAGACCTTATACACTAGTAAATAGTTGTGGGGGAAGAATTTGGGGGTTTCCATACAGGTTGGGTAAGTTGCCCCCAATTTTCTCCAAAATAATAACAAAAATGCTCAGCTCAGTACTATTTCAATAATTCCATAGCTCCCAAGAAGCTGATATTTGAGTCATGAAGCAAAGGGAAAGTTTAGGATCACAATTCCAGACCTCTTTCTGTGTATTCTGTCGGCCATAATGTCATACAGAATACAAAGACGAATGAGACAAATGTCTGCCCTCAGAGTTTAGAGTCCACGGGAAAAGGGAGACAAATTTTCACATGTTTTGACATTGATGTAATTGTGTTCTGATAGAGGTAATTGTTGATAGAGGACCTGACCCACACAGGAGGATGGGAGTGCGGGAGATGCTGGGCTTTGTGGCAGAGAATGAACACTGGAACTGCATCCCGAAGGCCGAGTGAAAAAGCCCGCTCCATGTGGCTGTTTGGGGGATGAAAGAAGGGCAAACATTTCAAGAAGGATCATGCAAAAAACATATAGAATGAGGCTGGCAGGCCATCTACCATATTGTGCAGGTTGGGAGCAAATAATAGGCACATATAAGCAAGGCTGGTTTGGCATAGAATTTTGTCATTGTTAAATGTAAATACAACAGGTCCTAGAATACCACTGTTTTGTTCAACGTTGTTTGTTCTTATAATGTTGATGAGATGCCAGCAGAACTTAACTCTTACTTATATCAGTTAGCCTATGATAAAGTTGATTTAGTTAGACATCACTTCATTTGAAGTCACAAACCTAACAGTGACACTCAGAGAGGACTTACCACAGTTACTCATGAAATGATATAGATACATATGTCTACACTGGTTAACAAAACCATAAATCTGCCATAATGTGAGTATAACACAATAGCTTTACGATGCTTTGGAAATTGGCTGTACTCTACCTTCTTTTAAAAACTCATGATAGGCCAGGCAGTAAAAGACAAATACCATATGATCTCACCTTTAACAGGAACTTAAACAACAAAACAAACAAGCAAGCAAAATATAACCAAGGACACTGAAATAGAGAACAGGCTGACAGGGACCAGAGGGGAAAGGGGAGGGAATTTCAGGAGAAAAGGGGAAGGGTTTACAGGAACAAGTATAAAGGACACATGGACAAAAACTAACAGGGGTGGAAATGGGAGGGAGGTGGAGAGCACTGGGGGGTGGTCTGGGATGGGAGTAAAAGACAGAAAACTGTACTTGAACAACAATTAAAATAAATAAATTTTAAAAAATTAAAAAATAAACGAGAAAAAGACTTATGATAGAGATTTTGTCCTCAAATTATACTAAATATTCCTTTCATCTAGTCATACATTGTAAAACTACATTTTTCATAAGGTAAGAAGACTGCAAGGATCTTATTCATTATAGTAAATTATTATAGAAATACTAAAGATTATAAGCGTATGGAAGAAAGCAATAGCACTTTTATTTTTATAACGTCATTAGGATTGTACCTCTTAGGAGTAGTTTTCCTGAGTGATCTAGATATAGCTGAGTTTGGACTTGGCCAATAAGAGAAGACTACACAACAACCACAAACTCTCTCATGTCCCAAACTACCTTAGTTTAAAATCACACACGTACTTTATGGAAAGCTGTTTTATTTCTAAACAGTATGGAGAAGATAAACACTGCTTTCTTGAAATAGTGAAAAGCAGTACAACGTACCAGCCATTTTTATTCACAACAACTTAAACATAAGTCCCTTTCCATTCTTATTTCAATCTCAATTTGCTCATTAGTCAAGTAGAAAAGTGAACATACCAGAATGGATAAGTAACCAAAGGGCAATGGATAAGGGTAGGAGTGAGAGGCATTTTATGCTTTAAAATGATGAAGCGCTTCCATTGAAGGGCTGGACATCACTGCTGGGGGTTAGGATATTTTGTTTTCTTTTTCAATAAGTTCCACTGCAATAGTTATCAACTCCAAGCAGAAGTGGGCTCTTAGTTACATTTTATAGTTATAATTTTAGAGCTACATCTGACAAAAAAAATGACAATCCCACTTTAACGATTGGTAAATATTGCCATTCTGGTTTGAAAAGTTTTGGTCTTTCTTTAAAACAAAATTGGAATAGAGATAGAATAGCTTGAAGTTGAACATATGTTCTTGAAACTTCTGACACCAATTGTCATGAAGAATTATGTAAATTCCAATGGTCACAGTTGTGACCAGAAAAATAAAAGACAGTTTCATCAGGAAAATTCAAAATGTAAGATTAAATACCAGAAAAAAATCATAGCTCGATCATTTACTTCAACAACCTTAGTTTATAAGGAAGGAAACTGATACCAGAAAGGCTCGGTGCCGTTCCCACAGGTCACAGTGGTTGAGTCAGAAGGCAGAATGATTCCATAACGTAGTCCTGGAGCTGGAGTGCTCTGGCGTACACACTAGACTAACACCAGTCTCCAAATAGTGGTGGTTGGCAGTAATATTTAACACTGCATTTAATCATTCATCAGAAGGGTTTTTTCCATTCTTCAGAAGGGTTCCCTGACATATGCAGCCATTTCACAGAGGGGAGATTAACATACACAGACAAGTCTTATATATGAAGGCAATCAGACTAAGTGTATCTCACTTCTTTCAGTACCAATACCACCTAAGTCAACTCTCTTAATCACTTCAATCATTTGTTCTTCCAGTGTTTATAAGAGTTACAATGCATTTCAGTATATATCAGTTTAATGAGTTAATTTTACATTCTCCCCTGAAGCTTAAAATTTTCCAATGCATTTTTTTGGGGATTCTCACAAGACTCTGTAGAGTCCTATAAGGAGAGTATAAGTATTAGTTGAAACAATGTGGAAAATGTTGCATATGTCTCTGATTTCTAAAAGCATTGTTTTTAATATAAAGTTTTTTTACCATCAGAGCAAAAATAAATAATTAATACAATCCTAACTCAGTCTCAATTTGGGAAGGTTTCCTTTAGCAATAGACTGTGTCTGGCTATCTCTAGATGATTTGATCAAATTCATTTCAATATGCAAAATCCCACATATCAGTGGTAGTAATGTCAGCATCAGACACTCATCAGCATGCTCTAATTTTCATAGGAAAGAAACTTCAGTTTCCATTGTGGGCAGGCAATTATCTTTGTGAGTCCTTGTGATACCAATAAACCTATGACTCCACCCTTTTGGGCCTAACCAAGTAACAAGATTTAGTGCAATCAGTCTCTCCCAGATTAACTCTGACAACCAATGAATCATAAAAACCAGCCTTTCCAAATAGGACAATAAATACACAAATTCATAATTTTATTTAGCAATTCATACTGAAAGGCCAAATTATGTTCCGGGACCAAGAAGTAGAAATGACATTGTAGGACAGTAATTTAATAAGTGAATGAATAGGCAACTAATCTTGCCCATTATGGTAACTGGTTTCTCTCTGACCATCATGAAAACAGATTTGCCTGAGAAAGTAAAAGCTCTCATTTTATTCACACAGCCTGCATTTCTTACTTTAAAAAAAGTTGAGACATAAACAAGCATTTGCTGTTAACACTTTCCATGCTTGCTGTTAAGATAAAAATACTTAGCCCTGGCTGGGGTGGCTCAGTGGGTCGAGCACAGCCTGCAAACCAAGAAGTCACCAGTTTTGGTTCCCAGTCAGGGCACATGTCTGGGTTGTGGGCCAGGTCCCCAGCTGGGGGCAGTGCAAGAGGTAGCTGATCCGTGTTTCTCTCACTCTCATTCTCCCTCCCTTCCCTTCTCTCGAAAAGAATAAATAATTTTGAAAAAACAAAAAGGATGATGGTTCTTAGGATGTCCGTAGCAATGATGAACATTTGATGAAATATTGTACAGTGTGGTTATCTTTACCAAGACAGTGAATACACACATATTAAACTACAAAGCATAAAATTTTCAAAAAGGATCCCCAACTATGTTTCTTAATCTGCTAATATTAATAGCAAATTTGTATGACTATGTATCTACCTAGAAAACAAAGGCCTCTGATTAGAGATAGAATATGCTTTGGACATGCACACTGGTTATGTAGAAAAAGCAGTAAACTTCCCACATTCTAAAGGCATCTATACACATACTCCTTTAAATATAAATATACATATTTCCTCAAACTAAGTTATATAAAACATATACTTAAACATACATTGAGTTATATATATATATAATTTATAAAAATTATAAACCTTACTGATAATAAAGGTGAAAAATGATAAATGCCAAAGCAGTGCATGGAATTCTTAGTCTATGAGGTTAGTGGAAGGATACTAAATATACAATTTAGAACAAATTGGGGGTTATTAGGATTCGTGATGAGATTAATGCTGTAGAGCCAAAGGCTCCCATCCCTTCCTTTTTTAAGTAAGTTTTTCTATTGTTGTTCAATTACAGTTGCCCCCATTTCCTCCCATTACTCTCCCCCAGCCCTACCCACACCCACCTCCCACATTCAATCCTTCGCCACACGGTCGTTTTTGTCCATGGGTCTTTTAAGTAAGTTTTAATGAAATGTTTTAGAAGATGAAGATTTTTTTAACTGAAAGATGAGATGCCTCTTGGAATGGTGGGGGAGATATGAGATTGAAAAATCAAAATATTGAGAACTCTGCAGGGTCTCAGGAATACCCAAGTTAACAAGAAGAAACTGAGGATCCAGAAAGGAGATGAAGCTGCAGGAAAACTGACAGTAAACAGATTTCACATTCCACCCAACACACGTGGATGACTTTACCCATCAGGTAATTGAGGTTGAAATGATTCTGTAACTTCCCATAGCACTGTAGTTTACTGCCCAAAACAGACATAGAACCCTTACCACACAACCCGTAACTGAATGTGCTTTTAATTATACTGAGTAAAAGTGTCTTCCTTCCTTAGTCCCTGAAACACTGCCATGTTGTGACCCTGCTTCTGAGACAGCAAAACCACTGTATCCCGCAGTACTCCTTCTCCACCGGCGTCTGGCCTAACCACAACCGATAAGACTCCTGAAGGCAGAATTCCTTCAATTCCTTTGAAAAGGATGCTTTTCATCTGTCTACTTCAACCTAAAGGGAATAATCGAATTTAAAACTACAAAGACAGTGCTTCTCTAAATAAGTTTATTCCATTAAAAAATTATCAGATTTCTTAGTCAACTTTTTTCTCCCTTAGGGGAAAAGTGTGATAATCCCAAGAAATGAAACCAAGTAGATTCATTAAAAAGCACAATTTTGTTCAGGAAAATCTTCGGAGAACTTCAGAGCATAAACTGGAGATTCTAGAGCTACACAGAGACACAGAAATTCCGGTCAGCCCTAATTTAAGCAGAAGCACCCTTAAAAAACTTAAAAACGATCTGAAGGGCAATAAAAAAACAATACGAAGGGAGATGAAATCCAGATACAACGACATAGCATCTAGAATGTGCAATAATATTCAATCAAACATTACTTGACAGGCAAATGAGCAAAAAATGTGAACAATTACCAAGACAATAAAGTTACATGTAGCAAATGAAGCATAATATTGCAAATAGCAGACAGTCACATTAAAACACCTATTTTAAAAATGGCTTAAAGAAAAAATTCGTTAATCCATTCAGGCCAAAAATAAACTTTCAGCAGAAATAAAAATGGAAGCCAGTTTTCAAAAGGTGAAGAAAAACAAGAATCAGAAGAAATTCTAGAACTAAAATTAAAAACATTTGAAAAAATAGTCATTCAATGTGCATCAAAGTAAGCTGGAGAAAGTCAAAGAAAATATTAGTAAATTTTAGGCAAAAACAATAGAAATCTGGAAAAAAAGGAATGAAAAATGGAGAAATAGAACCTCGGTGACCAGGGAGACAGCAGCACATCCTCTAACATCCATGCGATCCAAACCCCAGAAGGCTAGGAACGTGTGGGGAGGGACACATACTGGAAAACAGAAAGGCTGAAGTTGTTTGAAGTTTGATGAAGAACAATAACATAGAGATTCAAGATTCTCAACAAACTCCAAACAGCATAAAGACAAAGAAACCCCCAGCTAGACACATTATTGACAAACTAATGAGAATAAAGGATAGAGAAAATATTGAAAACAACTAGATAAAAATATTACATATAAGAAAACAAGGATATAAATCACAGATGTCTTCTAATCAAAAACAAAGAACATCAGAAGATAGGGAATGCTGTTTTCTTACTGTTCTGAGAGATGGCAAAAGATGGCATGAGACAACCCTACCCTGTACCATAAATTCAGTGAAAATATTTCACTCTCAAAAAAATGTAGTATTAATATAGAGAAAACAGAGAATTAATTGGCAGCAGAACTCTGATTTCTCAAGGAAACTCTTCTCGATGTATTAACATTGAACACAAACTCGAATCTACAGGTAAAATAAAAGTAGCAAGAGTGGTTGAAATGTGTAAAAAATTATAAAGACTGTATTTTCTTTTAATTTTTTATAAAGACAAATAACTTTAAAACAAAAATCAGTTTTAGTTGTGGAGTTCACACAAATATCTACAAAACATAATAGCAGTGGTAAAATGGGAGTAGTATTGAGGATTTCACTATTCAGTATTCCTTGCATTTTAGATAAAAGGGTTTAAAAAATATCTGTAAAGGACGCGTGCTGAAGACCTTGAATCAATCACTAAAATGTAATGATATAATTATAAAAATATTAAAGATTATACAAAGAGGTAAAACTACATAGTCAATGGAGGACTTAACATGGAATTTTAAAAAATGATTGACCCACTGCAAAATAGCAAAGGAGGATTTAAAAAATGGGTAACAAAATTTAAAAAATACAAAATGGTATTAAATTTGACCATATCAATAATCATGTTGTATGCAATGGCTTATACTCTACTCTCCCACTAAAAAAAGAAGTTGTCAGACTGAATAAAAATGTAAGACTCAACTACATGCTGTCTACAAAAAGCACAGTTTAAATAATAAGAACACTGACAGATTGAAAGTAAATAGATGGAATAAATGTGCTATGAAAAGAGCATAAGAAGTCTGGAGTAGCTATATTAATAGTACATGAAATAGATTGTCTTGAAGACAAAGAATATTACCCAAGATAAAGAAAGTTACTTCATAATGATAAAAGAACCAATTCAATAAAATCATAATAAATTATAAATTATAAATGTATGTGTGCCAAATAAGAGCTTTCAAATACATGAAGCAATATATTGTGTTAAGGAAAAAGAAATCCACAAAAGTAGTTTGATAGTAACACTGCTCTCAGCAATTGTTAGAACAATTATACAAAGCCAAGAAGTAAAAGAGAGAAAAGATTTGAACGCCATAATCAACTTCCTATTTACTGAATTGTATCTGTATTTTCTAAGTGCATATGAAATACTGCCCAAGGTGATCATATGTTGTACCACAGCATAAGTACATTTTAAAGGCTGCAATCTTATGGGGTGCATTCTGTAAACACAACAGAATTAAATTAGAATTCAATAAAAATAAGACCTCTCAAAACCTGTTGGTTGAATTTACTCATCTAGAAAGTAGAAGAAAGAAAATAAAAAAGATAAAGTCAATAAAATAAATTAGACAGACAATATAAAAATTAAAGCCAAGTTGTTTCTTTGGAATGATTGATAACATTAGAAAATCCCCACCAGGATTTATCAAGGTAGAGGTGGGAGGAAGAAAACAAGAAAGGAAGAGGAAGAGAATGAAGAAGAGAGAACAAGAGGGGAAGGGAGAATGAGAAGGAGAGAGAGAGGGAAGGGGCAGGGGGCGGGGGGAAGGAAAGAGATGAAGGAAGAGAAGGAGGAAAAGCAGCAACGGCAGCAGGAGCAGAATAACGTGAAGGAGGGAAAGGACACCATTTACCAAAACCACAAATGTGAGGCAAAGTAACTGCAGATGCCACTGATGTTAGAAGGATAATAAGGGCAGATTATAAATTAACTTTGTGCCAATAAATTCAACAATTTAGATGAAATGTTTAAATTCCTTGAGAGGCAAACTTACCAAAACTGAGATAATATAAAATAGAGAATCTGCATAGATTTTTTTCCTGTTAAGGTAATTATTTTTTAAAAAGTCTACAAAGAACAAATCAGACCTAGATGGTTTCCCCAGTGAATTATATCAAGAATTTAAGGAAATCCTTCAGTAAAGCAGGGGAAGGATGGAATACCCCCCAGATTGCTTTGAGGCCAGCAGAATTCTGATAAAGAATTCTGACAAAGAAATCATAAGAAGAGACAACTAGGCCAATGTGCATTGTGAATATAAATGTAAAACTCCTTAACAAATTTAGCATATTAAAGTTTGCAATTTATAACAAGAATAAAACTTAATGGCCAAATGGTTTTATTCTAGGAAAGCAAAGTTGGTTTAACATTTGGAAATGATTGTAAGTCAATACAGCAAACAGGTTAAAGTCATACAGTCATCTTGGCAAATACAGAAAACATTGCATCGGTCATGATAAATGTTCACAGCAAATTAGGAATAGCATGGATTTCCTTCAATCTGTTACTCTCCATCTATAAACAACCTACAACTTACATAATGGTAGAAAACACTGTACACTTAATACTTCCACCTTACTTCAGGAATAGAGCAAAGATATCTGCTTTTATCATTTCTATTTCATACCATACAGTGCAGCAAGCCAAGAAAAATATAAACTTCATAAAAATGAGAAAATTATATATTTGCAGACAACACAATTTTATGTAAAAATATCTGAAGTAATCTATGAAACAACTAGGTGAATTTATCAAGAGCTCCATACAAAGTTAAAATGCAAAATTAATTTAGTTCCATATACCTGCACTACTCAATTAAAATAAACTTTGACATTGTATTTTCGATAACATCAAAATAAAATACTTAGGAATAAATTTAACAAAATATCTAATGGTCTATATACTGAAAACTACAAAGCACTGCACAGAGAAATCAAAGATATAGGTAAATGAAGGGATGTGTTCGGTTCATGGATTGAAACAACATTGTTAAACATCTCAAATTGACCTATAAATTGGAATACAATGTAATTATAGTCTCAGCAGGACATCACTAAAATTTAAAACCTACTTCTAAAATTTAAATGAAAGTGCAAAGAACCTCCACTAGTCAAAACAATTTTGACCAAATCATCGGAAGGTACTATCATTTCTAGACTTGTTATTAGGCTACAGTAATTCAGATATTATGGTGTTGACATAAGGATTAAATAAAGATGGTCCAGGAACAAACATGCTTATACAGCCAACTGGAAAAAAGGATAAAACTATTCAGTAAGAAATAAACATCTTTTCAATGTAAGAGACGGAAGCTGGCTATACACATGGAAAACAGTAACCTTGACATTTATGTTACACCATAGCGATAAATTCACACCAATGGACATAATGTAAATACTAAACCTACAGGCCCAAATGTAAAATCTAAACCTATAAAACATTTAGAAAAAAATAATATTGTTTGAAACCTGGGGTAAGGCAGATGTGTTTTCAAGTGCGGAAAGCAATAACAATAAAAGAAAAAATATTCAATTTTTTGTCCATCAGGACAGTGACAGAAAATAAAAAGCCAAGCCACCACCTCAGAGAACATATGCACAATATACTAATTGCCCCGAACAAGTGTATCCAGAATATGTAAGGAATGCCTGAAACTCAATAACAAAAAGACAATCCTATTTTAAAGTGGGGGGGGGGGGACATTTTTAACACTTCACTAAGAAACATACATGAATTGCATATAATCACAAGAAAAAATCTCAGTGTTAACCAAGGGAATCCAAATTACACCATAATAAGATTCACTACACACCCACTACAATGGCTAAAATGTAAAAGATTGATAACATTAAATATCAACAAGGAATTGGAACAAATAGTGTACATTATTAATGGACACGTAAAATGGAACAATTTGGGAGAAAGCCTTGGCTTTTCATCTGTCTTGTAACCTAGAAATTCTCTAACAAAAGTGAAAATTTGTATTCACAAAGAAACTTACACAAAAATGTTGATAGCAATTTGATTTATAATAGCTAAATATAAGAAATAACCCAAATGCTCATTAACAGGAGAAGAGATGAACAAATTGTGGTATATTCATTACAATGGAATATTAGTCAGCAATAAAATGTAATAAACATTCATACCATAAGCTATGGTATGACATTATGCTGGTGGGAAAAGTAGGATACAAAAACATATTTATTATATGATTGTGTTTATAAGAATGTTTACAGTGGATTGAGCTCGGGCCTGGGAACCAAGCAACCACGGTTCGATTCCCAGTCAGGGCACATGTCTGGGTTGCAGGCTAGTTCCCAGCAGGGGACACACGGGAGGCAACCATACATTGATATTTCTCTCCCTCTCTCCTTCCCTTCCCCTCTAAAGATAAATAATATATATATATATATAAAGAATGTTTAGACTGGGCAAAGCTGAACTGTGCTGGGAAAAGAAGTCAGAGCATCAATTTCCTGGGAATGGAGTTAAGGGAAACGTCCCCAAGGAATTTGGGAGAACGAGAAACATTCAGTACCTTGACTGATGTGTTGGTTTTTGTATATGTGAACGCGTTTCTCAAAACTCAATTGTATATTTAACACCTGAATATTTCACTCTATGTAAATTTTACTTTGACAACAATAACAAAAACTAAAGCCTCAAATATGATCAGTGTGATATCATATTGTAGTAAAAAACCTTGCTCTTGATATAGAAAAGCTGAAAGAGTCCAAATGCTACATAATGACCTTAAAAAAATCATTTTCACTTCTCAGTGCTTGGAATACCCGTTTAAACAAATAAGACATTAATAGCTACATTTCATTAAGTCAATATTTAATTTTTTCATTTTTATTTTTTACTTTATTGATTATGCCATTACATTTGTTCTATTCCCCCCCGTTGCCCTCCACCATGCACACCCCCTCCCCCACCATTCCCCCCTTTAGTTCATGAACACATGTCTCAAGTTCTTTAGATTTTATATTTCCCATACTATTCTTGCGCTCCCCCCCATCTATTTTCTACCTACCATCTATGCTACTTATTTTCTGTACCTTCTCCCCCTTCTCCTTCTCCCACTCCCCTGTTGCAAACCCTCCATGTGATCTTCATTTCTGTGGTTCACTCCTGATCTAGCTGTCCTCTTAGTTTGCTTTTGTTTTAGGTGTGGCTGTTGATAACTGTGAGCTTGCTGTCCTTTCACTGTTCATCTTTTTTATCTTCTTTTTCTTAGATAAGTCCCTTTAACATTTCATATAATGAGGGTCTGGTGATGATGAACTCCTTGAATTTGATCTTATCTGAGAAGCACTTTATCTGTCCTTCCATTCTAAATGAAAGCTTTGCTGGATAGATCAATCTTGGTGGCAGGTCTTTGGATTTCATGACTTGGAATATCTCTTTCCAGCCCCTTCTTGCCTTAAGGTCTCTTTTGAGAAATCTGCTGACAGTCTGAGGGGAACTCCTCTGTAGGTGACTGTCCCCTTATCTCTTGCTGATTCTAGGATTCTCTCCTTCATTTTAATCTTGGCTAATGTAATGATGATGTGCCTTGGTGTGTTCCTTCTTGGGTCCAACTTCTTTGGGATTCTCTGAGCTTCCTGGATTTCCTGGAAGTCTATTTCCTTTGCCAGAATGGGGAATTTCTCCTTTATTATTTGTTCAAATAAGGTTTCCACTCATGACTGTTCCTCTTCCCCTTCTGGTACCCCTACAATTTGGATGTTGGAGCATTTAAAGATGTCCTGGAGGTTCCTAAGTCTCTCCTCATTTTTTTGAATTCTTGTTTCTTCATTCTTTTCTGTTTGGTCATTTTTCCCTTCCTTCTGGTCTGCTCCCTTGATTTAAATCCCAGTTTTCTTTCCATTACTATTGGTTTCCTGTGCATTTCCCTTCATTTCAATTAGTTTAGCCTTCATCTGTTCCTCTAATTTGTGACTAAAATCAACCAGTTCTGTGAGCATCCTGATCACCAGTGTTTTGAACTGTGCATCTGAAAGTTTTGCTATTTCTTCATTGCTTAGATTTATTGGCTCTGGGGCTCTGAGTTGTTCTTGAGCCATGTTTTGATTTGATCGCGCCTGTTACGTAGGAGGAGAGGCGCCTTAGATGTTCACCAGGGCGGGGCTGCCCAGGTCACTGGTTGGTGACGCTGTGTGTGGGGGTGGGGTCAGAGAGGGAGCAATGGCGGTCCCCTCTGCTCACCACGTCTACCTCACCGCTTGCCCCCCCCCTTATCCACGTGGAAATGTGCAAGCCCGCCACCCCGTGCGATCTGTCTCAACGCTTGCCTCTTCATTGGTTTATCTGCGTGCAAATGCCCGACCAACTGCAGACAGCCAGCCGGGCCTCTTCCCTGGCTTCCGCTCGTAGCTAGCCTGCACCTGGGATCCGCACCCTCGGCTGCCTGTGCACCACCGGGGTCGGGGATCTTTTTTGCCCGACCCACTCCACTGCTGGCTTCGCCCCTCTAGCCGGTTTAGCTGAGCAGTTCATTGTTTCGGACTCTGTATTTGATTTTCTGTGTGGTTTGATTGCATTTATTGTTGTTAAAACTTTGTGGTTTTTAGATTTGGTTGTTCGAGGAAACATGCAAAGTGTTCCCACCTATGCCTCCATCTTGGCGGAAGTCCCATTAAGTCAATATTTAAGTTCAGGGTTTCAATAAGTGAATCTACTATTTCATAGGCTTATTACAAAATTCAAACAATGAGACAGTATACAAATGTTATAATTTGCTATTGAGTCAAGTAACAGAAACTACCTCACCAGGGGAAAAAAAAGATATGCTTAGGACTTCAAATTAGAGGAACAGCCTGTGAAGCAGTGACTAATTTCTGCCTTTTTAACATGAAAACATGAGCGGTCTTAGATGAGAGAGAATATTTTTTAAAACAAACTACAAACAGCCCTTTTACTTTATGATCACAGAAAGAACTCTTATCGGTGCAATTAAAACTGCTCACCAAAGGAAGTACCAAACCTGAAAGTCTTTAATATCAAAAGCCTGAAGATCAAGAAGTAAAACCCCTGAAGTAAAATAATTGACCCAAAATGAATCAGAAAAAAAACCCCAAAAAACAAGAAAATGGTGGTAAAACCAGGATTGGAATAGATCAGTCTTTTTCCCACTTATTTTAAATTCATTCCATATGTATAATAAATTAAAATATATAATTCTCTAACCAGGAATAACAATGTATTTTATAATTATTTAAAGTAAAAAAATACATGGTTTAAATCTATAGTGCATCAAAGACAGTCCATTATGGTAGCTACTTTCACCTAGCTCTGAGCCTTAATTAGAATATCAATTTATCTTCCTAAAATGCAAGAGACAATCCCCACACCATCTCAAAGATATTTTAATAAAGGCCCCCAAACTTGGCAATTTGGGACCAAAATTGAATTTGTAAAATAGTTTTATCACAAATTAATTTAGTCTATTTTATTTTAATAAAGACTCATCTTTTTAAATTCTCATTCTGACAAACACATTGAATAATTTTGATGGGACGTGAGGAAGGAGTGAAGACAGAATTTGTTTGAAACGGAGAGTGAAATTGCTGATGTACTGCTCCTTCCTCGCTTTTTTCTCATAGTAAATATTTCTAAACTAAATGCAAGTGATGAACTCTACAAAAGGTACATTATTTATATTTACATGCATCTAACTGATGCTTAAATCTTGTTTTCCAATGGGATGGTACTGTTATGGAATGTCTTATGAATTTAAGAAACCAACAGCCATCAGATAAAGATTCTAGGAGAAATATCAGCCAACTTATTAAGTTAAAACATGACAAATTATTAGAAGATGCCTGAAGTCAATGGGACAATACCCCTCATGAAAGTCTTACTGAGCAAGGTGTTTTGGACAATTCTACTTGAATTGCATATTAAGAATCTTTATTCTGGCCCATAGAGCACAACTTACAAAAAAAGGCTGACAAGAATTGTTTGAGCCTCCTTTTTTCATATTTTCAAAATAATGAGATCTAATTAATCAAGTATCCATATAAAAAGAAATTAGAAACTTGTAGAATCATGATAATGTTGATAGTTGTTGTAGATGATCGGCGGGTAAATACACACTCTCGGAGTCCGGAACCGAATTGATAAAAATTTTAATGGCCAAAGATTTTCCTGCGCAGGGGCGAACTTCCCCAACTGTGACTGGAGTCACGTAGCTACTCAGAGCTACAAAATGGAAGTCACGCCTGGCTTACAGACTACTGGGTATTTATATTTTCTAGCAAGCAAGCAAAGGCATACAGAAGCAGAGGTGGCGGTTAGCTATTGGCTTATTTAAAAACGGCGAGGGTCCCTGATTGGTGGGTGCTGCGGCTACTGGCGGGCACTTTCTGGCGGGCCCGGGTTAGTTACCTTATTTGGCTAGAATTTTAAACCCAATTGTTCCCGGATGTTTGTTCATTACCCTGTTCCAGGAACTGCAGATTTAGGGTTGGGTAATGCCCTAGCTGTAATTTTCCTAGCTGGGTATAACAATAGTAAGTGGATTAGAAAAATTTAGAAATCTACAATCTTAGTATTAGTACCTAATACTTACTGATGGTCTATAACACACTTATATTTCATATGCTTTATTTTATTCACCTCTTTGCACTAGCCCTTGAGAAATGATTTTAGGTCTCCATTTAAAGAAGAGAAATTGGCATTCCAAGTTCAGGTAACTTGCCCAAAGTTACATATCTATTCATGGCAGAGGCAAGATTTGAACCTAAATCAGGCAAACTTCAAGACCCATGGTTGGCCATTTGTGTGTTGTTTGTTTGTCTGTTTTTGTTTTACCACATCCACAACTGAATTAAGTTGTTAACCTACAGTGTTTACAGTCTACCCTTTCTCCTTCCACGAAGAATTCATAGCCCCAAAGCAAAGCCAACTGCCCATGACACTTTGGCTTAACCAGCTCAGGTTAAGCTGGTTGTACATTAACGGTTATACCAAAATACTAATGCTTTCCAATGGGTAAAATGAAATAAGAAAAGATTTCAGTCTGTTGCCATTCCTAATCATTGGCACAAGTGAAAAAAATAGAAATTTAGAATAAGGATGTTTGGTCAGGCCTGTCTCTCATAGCTGAATATGAGTTGGGTCTTCAAGGTGTTTGCCAATACTGTGTTAATCTCCATATTTGCACTTATTTGGCAAAAACAAGAGATTGAAACAAAGGGCATTGCTTTTGAAGAAACCAGGGCACAATTTAAACATAAATAGTAGGTAGTTACTCTACCCTTACTTTCCATTGTGAATATTTTTCATTTCAATATCATGGTCATTAAGTGTTAGATCATTTCTCAAAGGGAAATATCCTTGTCTTCGCTCATATTAGAATAGTCTTTAGATCTAGCTAATGTTGTTTGGTTCTTCGTCTTGACAGTTTCATTTCTTAAAAGGTAACTTACTTTGCAAATAACATAACATAGGGAGGCCTACGCTGAACTGATCTTCCTTCAACAAATTTTAGAAATAAGTGAAAACAGAAACTCTAAACAAACAAACAAACAAACAAACATCATGTGGGCAAAGATTAATTCAGGCTGCTCTCTCTCTCTCTTTCTCTCTCTGTCCATTTTTCCTCTCACTCAGCTGAAATGTTCATATACTGAATGTTTTCATGCTTCCTCAGTCCTCCCAGACTCAAAGTAATCTGACTTGTTTTAGCATGCAAGTCTTTGTCATTTTCCAAAAAAAATAATTTGTAAAGGAAGAGGAATGGAGAACAAGAGGGCAAAAGGGGATATTCTTTGGACAGAGGAAAAAGGCTGTCCAGTGCCCCTCAAATCATACAAATGAAACTCCACTGTGTGAGCCCAGTTCTGAACAAAAAGGGAATTTTCTTCTGCAATTCTAAACTTTGTAGCTTATGTTTGAGTATTAGACATCTAACTACTTGGCTGACATTTAAACACATGGCTAACATATGCCAAATTTGTTTAAAGTTGAGTCCAAAGGTTCAAATGCAGAGGACTAAAAGTCCTTATTCCTGTTTTCTTACTATATTTTCCTGAAGATAAATCAGTGCCAACATGTGTATGTGTGCAGGGGTGAGGGAGAGGGATATGTTAGAGAGAGGGGAGGAAACCCTTCCTTGCTTTTCCTTCTCCCTCAGCAAATGGGGAAGCAAGGTGGACAGACCACTGAACGTCAGCAAAGTGAGTCTTTGTGACCAGTAGAATAAACACATTTTGTTTTTTTAATTTAATCTTTATTGTATTTTCCCGTACCATTTATTCTCCTTACACCCCCCCTCCCCAGCAATCACAACACTGTTGTCCTTGTCCATGAGTCCTTTCTCCTTTTTCTTTCTTGCTTACTCCCTCCTCCCCTTCGCCTTCACTGCCCCCCCACACTAGCTGTCATTTTAGGTGACAGCTGAAGACAAGGGCACAGTTTATCAAGAGCAATGTAAAACTCCCATGACTCCAAAAAGGGGTGATATAATAGGGCAAAGTTTTTAAAAATAAGCAAACATATAAAAGTCTTTCAAGGTTCATTTAAAGTTTTGGCAGGCTCTGGCTGATGTAGCTCAGTGGATTGAGCATGGGCCTGTGAACCGAAGGATTGCGGTTCGATTCCCAGTCAGGGCACATGCCTGGGTTGCAGGCCAGTTCCCAGCAGGGAACCCACAAGAGGCAACCATACAGTGATATTCTCTCCCTCTCTCCTTCCCTTTCCTTCTAAAGATAAATAAAATCTTTTTTAAAACTTTTAAAAAGTTTTGACAGTTACATTTATCTCGCATAATAGTAAATTTTCAGTGGTACGAAATATATTAGAAAATAAAACTATGCGATCTTATACTCATATAACAGTTTGTGTTCTTAAGAACTTGTTTTACTAATAAATATCTAGCACTTTTTTAAAGACATAGCTCAGTTATTTGATTATCACAAAACAATCCAACAAAGTAAATATTTATTATCACGTCCATTTTACAGAAAAAAGTCCAGATGCACTGGGAAACTAAGTATTTTGGTCAACAGTACTAGAAAATTGTGAAGGCAGGCTTCGAACTAAGGCAACCTGACCCCAGAATCTGTACCCTTAACCATGATGTCGTATTGATGCTTTGGGCTGAAGTGATCAAGTCTCTGTTATTCTTACTTTAAAAGGGCAGGAAGTGGAGCACAACTTTGGAAATCTAAGGCTCATTTTCAATTCTTATACCCATCTACCCACCTCCGCCCAATTATCAAAAATAGAAAGAGCCTAAAAAAACACCACATATGACTTCATTCAAGAGGTCCATAGTTTATCAGCAAAGAGAAGTAAGCAGGCCTGTGTGGGATAAAGAATGAGCTCTTCAGCATCATTAATGTACCGAAAACACAAAAGCGGTTTGGTGCTAAACAAACAGTGGCTGGTGAAAATGTAGTCCCCCCACCTCCACCACTACCAGAGAAGTTCAATCCCAGACATCACTGCCAACTAGTACTATAAACATTCAGTGACAAAAGTTAGAATAAAAGCAATGCTTTTGACATTAAGTACATTATTTGGAAAGGAACTCCAAGATGACTTTGTATTAGTGAATAATATTTCATCAGGAGGGCAAGTAAATTTATATATATGTTTTTCTTAAAAGAAATCTGACATTGACCATGAAGTTTTCCCCCAGCTGACATATATACTTACTGTTTGTGATCATACCTAACTCATTCCTGTGGCAATACCAGTGTCTATGCCATTCCTACAGAACAATAATTTTACCAGACCCATAAATCCTTCTCTTCAAAACTTATCTTTCAAGCTATTCCTTTTTTTTAAAGCCTCATCTGATCATATGTTTTGTCTTTGAAATCTTGGCTTTGAATACCTGTACTGCCCTGTATGTTGTCCATATTTTATGTTATCATGTTTTCTAAACTATAAACTCATATTGGCCAGATACTTTTATCTATGCTGATATTATGAATTCATAAATAAGAGATACTTAGCATGCTTGAATAATCTTATATTTCCATAATTACCATGTAATCTTTAAAGGGATGACAGAAGATATAAAATTGATTGTAAATTAATAGCTAGGAATCCAAGTAATGACACCCTTACATCAAGGCAGATAAGAAGAAGAATTTCACAAATCACAGGTTATACGTTGGTACTCTTGCCAATATATGTTTAAAATATTCTCTCTCACAATGGTCCAAACTGAGAAAGAGTTCCAACATTCTATGTGGCAAGGTTCCATACATTTACTTGTTAAACCAGCATAAGCAAGCAGCAGTGTTTGTAACTGGCAAGCATATCAACCACTTACGCACTTTTTTTGCAGGCAGCCATTGGAGTCCTGGCCAACAGAGGTTCTATAGAGACTTTCAAAGGCTCTACCTCAAAGGATTGGCTTTAGGCCATCTTTACGGGTTTCAAGTTTCCTAAACCACAATCCTACCCAAGGCGCAGAGGCCCAAACATTCAGCTTGTTCCACACACAGCAAGAATGTGTGGATTCTGCCAAGATCCAGGAGTTTAAACACCTGCACTCAAACTAGGTTTGGTTTGTTTCTACCATGGGTAAAAATATTTGAGTAACCTGCAATACATTTAGCCGAGGGAACTTTATTTGGGTCGGTAGGCTATAAAAGTTATTGCCTGATGGGATAAAAATGAGAATGGGGGTATAGGTAGAGTAGTGGGAAAATTTCAGTAGGCAATACCTAGAATCCAGTATAATTAATAAACATTAATATCAATAATCCAGTATACTTAATATTGCTAACCATTAAATAAAGGTTAAAAAGAAACTGTGTAAGTGGTTCTTCTCTAAATCTTTTCAATATTATGGTGTGCAAGAACATTTCCTCAACTACACAGTTGGGGAATAATACATCTTAGAGTTGTGGGGAATAACAAAAATGATATTAGCACTAAATACAGTGCCGGATGTATAGCAAATGCTCGAGAATGATTAAATTTCTTCTAAGGTTTTCAATGACCAAAGCTTTTATATCTTTCAATGGCCTTAATCCTTAATTCTTAAAACATTAAAAGGTCTCGAATTGACCCATTTTGATGTCTTTTTTTATTGCTGTTCAAGTACAGTTGTCTCCATTTTCCCCCTTCCACTCCCCCCATCTCAGTCACCCCCACTTCCCACCCTTGATCTTACCCTACTTTGGTTTTCTCTATGTGTCCTTTATACATGTTCTTGAAAACCCCTTTTATACTGTCTTCTATTTAGCAGAGAGAATGTTATTAAAGCACCACTGTGGCAACACAGTGTTTTCACTAGTCCAGATAGGCACTCATCACACCAAGATAACCGACATTTAATTAATAATGATGCTATTCTCAGCACTTAATTTATATTAACATATTTAATCCACAGAAGAAAGCAAAACATACCATCCCCACTCTTCAGATGGGGGAATTGAGGTATAGAGAGAGGCAGAAAGTAAACTCCTCAAGGTCACAGAGATAGTGCAGGCAGCAGGGCTGAGATTGGAACTGACACAGCCTGGCTCCAAAACCTACACCCTTCTAACTACTAAGCTACACCACCTCTGGCATTTGGCAAACTGAAGGCGAAAATATACCAACGATTTATAACTAAAGCTACTAGATTAAGGGCATTTTTACTCTAGTCCTCTTCTTAAAACAGCTGCAAATAAGGTTGTAAATAACAATACAACCCTAGAGTATAAACTTTACAAATTATTTACCAAATAAGTTTGAAAGAAAATAATGAAGTAATTAAAATGGACCAGTATTCTATTTCTATTTTTCTAGTGTGGCCTTGGAAAAATTATTCTTCTATTATCTTTTAATTTTTCAAATAGATGAATACATAACCACTGTGGTAATGACTAAACACCCAAGACTATTTAGCCTTTACAGTTTGAGGAATATATAAAATCTATGTGAATGATAGCTCTTCCCTTCTTCCCTGAAGACAATAAAGAAATGGGAGAGTAAAAAAAAGATACCTTAATTAAAGTATCATTCTTATTACTGAAAACCCTCTTCTTTGCCTATTTCAGGTGAAGTAGAATATTTGCTACTAGGCTTCTATTTTTATTTAATTTTCAACTCCTGCTGCATATAAGAAACTCTTGGACCTTTATAAAAACAACAAATCTGGGACCCCAATTCAGCCCAATTAAATAAAATCTCTGGGTGTATTCCATCCGTGAACAGTGGTCTGAAGCTCACAATCTATGAGCCGAAACTCATTTCTGAGACATTTCCCACCGAGAGGTAAATCGTCATAATATGATGTCCCTCCCCTGGAGAAAGAGAACCTATCAGCATGCTCTGCCTTGTCTCTCAGACAGAGCACTGGAGACAGTCCAGTCTCCAGGAGCCTTCCTTTCCCCTCCCTGATCTCACATATTTAAAGTCTAATATTCGTTTTCCCTTAGAGCTTTGTATACTTAGCACACTATGCATACATTTAGTGAAAATTATTTTTCATGTAACTACTGGTGCTTCTTATGAGTAAAACTTCCTATCATTTTTAACATGCAGCTTCTTCCACCCACATTTTTTACCTCTTTCTCTGCAGCCTGTCTACTTATTTCTGCATCCCGGTGAGACCCCCGGGCCCCTTAGCCCTGTGGCACATGCTGCCTGAGATCCTGCGTGCCAGGAGCAGTTTCCCCACTGACCCCACACTCTCGCCAGTGTGAGAACGCTCTCAGCCAGTTCCTGAAAAGAAGCTGCTGCCGAAGCTGCTAAAGCTCATGGCCTCGGAAGCACAGGGAGGTTTGTGCTTTCTCTTACTTTCTGAAGTTTCTACCTACATAGCAAACAAAAGCAAATGAAAAAAAATAGCCAATCGTTAACTCCAGGAGAAATGAACTGTTATAAAAAAAGATAACCATAGTATACGAAGTGCCTCAGTGAGCAACATGGACATAGTTCTAATAATCTAAACTTAATACTTGATTTAACTAAAATTTGTTCATTCCATGTTGGAATGATGGGGATGTGGAAACGCGTGGCAGCAGGGTGTGATACAAAAGGACCAAATCCTCATCTTCCAGAGCAGGAAACCTTCACACAATGTCTTAATTTTTAAAAAAATCAAGAAATAGCCAATAAGCACACTGCCCAGAAATATGGAAGTAAATACTGGAAGCAGTAGCTAACCATGGTGAAAAAACAATTTTCCTTGGAGAGGAGCACTCCTGGGTGGGAAGGGGTGACGTGGGACAGCTCTGTGCCTGTATCTGTGTTAACTATATCCCTTTGTGGCTTTCCAAATATCTAAAACACGCACAGGCACTAAAATAAAAAATAAAAATTAATGTATATGATTACACATACCAAAATAGGGGAGTCCATTTTTCTAATTTTATTTTTTTTACTTTTTTTAATTTTTAATTTTATTGATTATGCCATTACAGTTGTTCTCTTCCCCCCCTCATTCCTCTCCACCCTGCCCCCCCACCCCACCATTCCCCCCTTTAGTTTATGACCACATGTCTCATGTTCTTTAGATTCTATATTTCCCGTACTATTCTTGCCCTCCCCCTATCTATTTTCTACCTACCATCTATGCTACTTATTTTCTGTACCTTCTCCCCCCTTCTCCTCCTCCCACTCCCCTGTTGCTAACCCTCCATGTGATCTTCATTTCTATGTTTGCGCTCCTGATCTAGCTGTCCTCTTAGATTGCTTTTGTTTTAGGTGTGGTTGTTAATAACTGTGAGTTTGCTGTCCTTTCACTGTTCATCTTTTTTATCTTCTTTTTCTTGGGTAAGTCCCTTTAACATTTCATATAATAAGGGCTTGGTGATGATGAACTCCTTGAATTTGATCTTTTCTGAGAAGCACTTTATCTGTCCTTCCATTCTAAATGAAAGTTTTGCTGGATAGAGTAATCTTGGTGGCAGGTCTTTGGATTTCATGACTTGGAATATCTCTTTCCAGCCCCTTCTTGCCTGTAAGGTCTCTTTTGAGAAATCTGCTGACAGTCTGATGGGAACTCCTCTGTAGGTGACTGTCCCCTTATCTCTTGCTGATTCTAGGATTCTCTCCTTCATTTTACTCTTGGCTAATGTAATGATGATGTGCCTTGGTGTGTTCCTTCTTGGGTCCAACTTCTTTGGGATTCTCTGAGCTTCCTGGATTTCCTGGAAGTCTATTGCCTTTGCCAGATTGGGGAAATTCTCCTTTATTATTTGTTCAAATAAGTTTTCCACTGGTGGCTGTTCCTTTCCCTCTTCTGGTACCCCTATAATTTGGATGTTGGAGCATTTAAAGATGTCCTGGAGGTTCCTAAGTCTCTCCTCATTTTTTTGAATTCCTGTTTCTTCATATTTTCCTGTTTGGTCATTTTTTCCTTCCTTCTGGTTCACTCCCTTGATTTGAATCCCAGTTTCCTTTCCATTACTATTGGTTTCCTGTGCAATTCCCTTCATTTCAATTAGTTTAGCCTTCAACTGTTCCTCTAATTTGTGACTAAAATCAACCAGTTCTGTGAGCATCCTGATCACCTGTGTTTTGAACTGTGTACCTGAAAGTTTTGCTATTTCTTTGTCGCTTAGAATTATGGTCTCTGGGGCTTTGAGATCTTCTTGAGCCATTTTTGGTCTGTTCTCACCCATTAATTATGAGGAGTGGAGCCTTAAGTGTTTACCAGGGCAGGGCCGCCCAGGTCGCTGGGTTGTGACGCTGTATGTGGGGGCGGGGTCAAAGCGGGGAAATGGTGGCCCCCCCTGCTGTCTCTTGCCACTGGGGCCTGCTTGGTCCCATCGCAGTGCCCACTCCCTCACTGGTCTATCTGTGCACGAGTGCGGGACCACAGTCAACCCGCCGCCCTGCACCCTCGCTGGGTACACTGGTCGCTCACTGGGTCACTCACTGGGTCCGCCTGTCGCAACCCCACGCCTGGGTTCCGCGCGCCTGAGTCCGTCTGACTGAGTTTTCCTGTGCAACCCCGCTCTGCCAGCTGCTGGCTTTGCCCCTCTTACCGGTCAGGCTGAAGAATTTGTTGTTATCAGACTTCCGAAAAGTTCAATTTTCTGTGTTCTGGCTGTGTTTTCTGTTGCTAATATTTTGTTGTCTCTTGGTTGTGGGAGAAAGCATGGCATATCCACCTATGCCTCCATCTTGGTGGAAGTCTCTAATTTTTGTTTTTGTCAGGACATACCCTATGGCTTGCATAAATGTATCACAAGTGCAGTGCTGAGGGATTAATGTGTAAGAACAAACCCACAAATATTTAGCATGCCATATTCTTTAGTTCTAGCCAAAATAGGAAGAGACTGGTTACTAGGGTTGTCCTCCCCCATTATTCTTCTTTTCTGTATATAATTCCTCATTGTTAAGCAGAGGCAAACTATACACAATTTTCCATTTTAGCCTAAACACTTTGAGGGAGATGTACCTGCTTGGGCTTCACAGTGTGGAGAAAAGGGACCAAGCTGGGTAAGTGAACACTCCAGAAGAAACAAGTGTCTGGATTTGAGAACCAGAAGGGTAAAAAAATCATGTCTTGGAGACAGACGGGGGTTCCACATTTGAAAGTAGTTCCTGTATAAAAATCCTGTTGAACCATGCTGAGCCTGACACAGACTTCACCCAAGCCCAACATTTTCCTGTGCACTGCTAAGTTCTAATTATAAAAAGGAGAAAAAGAGATCACTGCTACCCCTGGATGCAGCAGACAGCATCACACTGTCCTTAAGGAAGGTTTTGCTCTGCTGAAAGGCCAGTGTAATCTGAGATGCTATCTTTAGTTCCCTGCCCCACCTCTCCACAGGACTCCTAGTTAGTGCGCAGAATTCTTACTCTTCATTGAGTTCCTGTACCTTTCTGTTAAGATTTACTGACATTTATATGGTATTTCAATGTGTTCTATAATTACAATTTAGAACTTGAGACTTGAAAGGAAGGAAAATAATGAAAGGATTGGGGAGAAAAATGCTAATGGAATTCTAATTTTTGAATGTAAGTAGGAAGTTGAGAAATATATTTATCATGTATTTTAATGTATATGAAATTATTATAAGGAAATGGCAATTATAAATTTTTTGTCTCGAACATATGTCAGAAACAAATGTAACTTTCTTCAAGTATGAATTGAATACATAATCATTTTTTTATTTTACAAGGGGGAACCCAAAAAACAGAATTTCATGTATAAAAAATTGTATGTTTATCCTTACAAGTTTAAATTTTAGTCACCTTCAAAGAACTCTCTATTGATGCAATACACCTACTGAGACATTTTTCCCCACTGCTCAAAACAGTGTTTGAACTCGTTGGTTTTGATGCCTTTTAGTACTCCTGCCATTTTTGTTTCACCTCTTCCACATCAGCAAAATGTTTCCCTTTGAGGTTTTTTTCATCCGGGGGGAACAAACAAACAAAAGACTCACCCTAGGAATGACCAGGTGAATAGGGAGAGTGGGGCATAAGGATTATGCCACTTTGGGTCAAAAACTAGTGAACACTCAGCATGGTGTGGGCAGATGAGCTTATAAATCACCATCATGAAATGGGCAAACATGCTAAAAGTCTTTAAAAAAATTCACTGAGGCTGAGCACTGCCTCTCACAACATCACCAGCTGGTACACTGGTATAGATGGGTCTCTAGAACAGTCACCAAACAAGTGAAGTCTGCACTACAAGGGGCCTGCCCTTCAGAAGATAATTCCATCATGGGGGGTCTCCCTTCATATTTATCCTGAAATAATGGAACAAGGACAAAACCGTATATTAAACTTAGCCACATTGTTTTCCTGCCTTCAATAATTTGCTCTGTTGAGATGACCTTGACATTATTTCCAACAAAAACTCCTCCCTGGAATGTTAGCACTTCTCTGTGTTGTGGACCCCTTCACAGCAGGTGGCGGTGCCCAGACTCAGCCTGCTTTGTGTGTGGCGGCTGCGGTGTGAGCATGCCCCCGGCCAGGCAGCACCCTGGGCCTGTGCTCAGGCACTTACACCCCACCCCCCGCCCCGGCCTCCGGTCTGCCTCCCATATTCCTCCTCAGTTTTTGCCTGGTCTCACAGGATGGTATTTCTCTTAAAGAAAATTTCCAAACATAAGGACCCAGAGTACAACAAAAATAGAGAGTCAAGCATCAACCTTTATCAACATGTTGCCATGTTTTCCTCTCCCCCATATATCCCCTTTTATTACATTTTATTATATATGTGTGTATGTATATAGATCTTAGTATGGCTTTAATTTGCATTGTTCTATTAGCAGTAAGGTTGAGCTGTGCTTTTTCATATCCGTCAATCACCAAGGATCCTTGTCATTCTATGTCGAGAACAGTCTGTATTTTTTGCTCATTTTAAAAATAAAGTTGTTCTTCCTCTTACTCATAGTTAGGAGGTTGATGCATATTAGAGTTATTAGCCCTCTTCTGTGATAAAAGGTGTGACAATTTTTCCCCAGTGTGTCATTTGTCTTGTGGTTTTTGCCACACACAAGTTTTGTTTTGTTTTTAATATGATCAGATTTAAAATGTATTGCTCCTGAACTTTAGTCATTATTAGTTTCTCCTTATACCTTCATGAAAAAAGGAATTTGCACATGATTTTTTTCAGAGCTTGTACAATTCCATTTCTATGGTGCTAATCTTTTTGTAAATTTAGTGTGTAGTATGTCATCTAAACAGAATATTCCAAAGAATGAAATGGTTCCAGTTGCTGACAATTACAAAGTATTGCTAACCAGCAGTTCCAATACTTTGTATTTAAAAGTTTTTCTTATTACCCATGAATTTGAGTTTCTAAAATTATCACATATAGAATTACCATACTCATGGTCTATTCCTGAATTATTTTACAACATTAAATTTATATGTATTAAACCAACAAAATCACACCTTACATTTTTCAAAGATTAAAGATGTGTGGAAAGTGGATTGGAAAAACATCTATTGCAAACTCTACAGTGGGCATTTATGAGGAGATAAGGAAATGGAATTAGCCTGGAGGTTGGTAAAGGAAAAGGTAGAAAAAGTCACAAAATCAACATAAACTCTTGGACAGGATGCAAATCATAATTAACCATAAACTAAGGAGTGTGATCAACTCTTCCCAACAAGAGAAAAAGGTAGTGTTCAGTGTGTTTTTTAGGAAGAAAGCTGTGGCGGTCAGCAATAAAAGCATAAAATAAGAAACATTGACTTTTCATCCACCGTCTGGTAATTAGAGCATCTTGACTGACTGACTCAAATGTCCCACCCACCACAGAGAATGGGCGGGTATTCAGCGACTACCATGTGTAGTCTTGGGTGGAGTATGGCCAAATGGCTAGTGTATTTGCTTGTATGGGTCAGGTATGAGTTAACCCACTGTACAGGTAACTCCACTGTGAAAATTGATGCATCATGTTACGGGAATTTGATGCTATTAAGCATTTAGGTCATATAAGTAATTCTTCTGCTCTAAGGCCATGCTTTTAGGCAACACCATTGTTGGTTTGCTTATAGGAGGAAAAAAAACAACTATTGTACCTGACAGCTTGATATTTTAGTGTAAACTAAGAAGATTAATATTATGGTTAACTTTTTATAATACAACATCTTGAACATATAAAGTGGAAGACGAGATCCTGCATCCTAATAAAGTTATCAAAATGAGATTGCTGTTTATGTTTACTTAATTTAAAAATTAGAAGTTAGTTTGAATTTTTAAAAAGTTTTCTAATCTCACTTTAATATTTATGAGAGGTCTAAATTTAAATGCATAAACATGTAATTTCCCAGTAAGATTTCATTGTGTTTTTTCCTTCATCAACAAACTTGAAATTTTTCTTTATTTATTGGTTTGTTTGTTTATTTTTATTTATTTATTATTGTTGTTCAAGTACAGTTGTCTCCATTTTCCCCTGACTCCCCCTGCCCCTCCCATCCCCACCTCCCACCGTCAATCCTACTCCCTTTGGCTTTGTCAATGTGTCCTTTATACATGTTCCTTAATGGCCTTTCCTTTTTTCCTCCCATTATCCCCTCCCTCATCCCCTCTGGTTACTGTCCATTTGTTCTTAATTTCAATGTCTCTGGTTATATTTGCTTGCTTGCTTGTTTTGTTGATTAGGTTCCACTTATAGCTGAGATTATATGGTATTTGTCTTTTATCTGCCTGGCTTATGTCATTTGGCATAATGCTCTCCAGTTCCATCCATACTGTCACAAAGGGCCCAGTAAGTTTTCATTGTTGAAGAAATCATTGTTTTTTACTTTTCTTTCAATAAAAAATGAATTTTATTACCCAGGCCACTGTGTGAAATGATTCTAAATCGCTATAATAATCAAGTTGCTCTATGCGCAGACATGCAAAACACACCATGACTCCTGCCCCGTGCTCCCAGAATATCTCATAAAAACAAGGAATGATATTTGATCAACTGCCTTCCTTCTTTCAGTGCCTGTTTGAAATTGGCATTTTAAGTACACATTCAGCCATTTATATTTTAGTCCTGCCAGAAATAATTTATGACTCTTTTGCCGTTCAGAATCCACATAAGGGGTCTCTGGGCCACAGTCATCTCTTCCTAGTTCTAGACAGACCCTCCTTGACAGCCTGTACCCTGTCCTCTCAGAGAGAAGAAGACCTCAAAGGGGGCCTGCATCCTTGCTACCTGCAGAGTGATGCTCCTGCTCCAACCTATGGCACTGTCAGCCCCTGGATGCTACTTAAAAATGTAAAGTTTCAGCACTACCCTCCATCTAGGTCTACTGGATCAGAATCTCTGTTGTAACAAAAGCCCTACGTGAATCACATGCACTTTAAAGTTTAAAAGGCACCGGTCTCTTCAAATCTGGCCAATCATCAAAATCACCTTGGAGAGCTTTTCTGAAACATTAAATCCTGGATCTTCCCAGTGGAAATTATGATTCACTTGGTTTGAAATGGGTCTAAATCTCTGCTTTTAAAATTTCTATGCTGGGTCAAATTCAGGAACCGATGCACAAAGTGTTTTTATCAGTAATACCCAGAGATTAATTCCATCAAACCGAATAGCTGTTCAGTTTCAGCCAGGAAATTGCTCTCCTCTAATGTGAGAGATGCAGATGCAAGTCTGAAACACCTAACAATGTCCCTTTTGAGGGAAATATTCTCTCATCTATAGAGGAGAAAATTGCAGCTAGAAATACACGGTGATTTGTTCAAAATTACATTGTTGGTATGTAATTCCAGGACCAGGGACTGAACATAAACATTCTGCCAAAAATACAGTATTCTTCCCACCATGCCAAAACTGCCCTTTCCTTCTTTGTCTGCTATAATTACTGAGCCTAGATTGAAATTTTCCTTATTGCTCTCAGGAGGTGGGTAGAAGACCCCACTTCCACAATAAGTTGTGTGTTCCCTTCTCTCTGGAAGAGGGAGTGAATTGCACTAACTGATTACAGTTGCATCTTTTTTTCTTATCAAAGTTATCAGGTATACAATTTGCTAAGCTCTAAACTCTAAATTTAAATATTATTTTCAAAATTCATGGGCAAAGAAAATGTCACAATCTCACCAACCTATCATAACTTCTATATTTTTAAGTATTTAATAAATATATTTAACTTTTCCACATTTTTTATTCTCATTCAAGTACAATTGTCTCCATTTCCTCCCCACCATTCCCGCCCCCCACCCAGCCATCTTCACTTCTGACCCTTGATCCTACCCCCCCTTTGGTTTTGTCCTTTATACACGTTCCTAAAAACCATTTCCCCTTTCCCTTCATTATCCCCTCCAACCTCCCTTCTGGTTACTGTCAGTTTGTTCTTTATTTAAATATCTCTGTTATATTTGCTTGCTTGTTTGTTTTATTGATTAGGTTCTACTTACAGGAGAGATCATATGGTATTTGTCTTTCGCTGCCTGGCTTATTTCACTTAGCATAATGCTCTCCAGTTCCATCCATGCTGTCACAAAGGGTAGGAGCTCCTTCTTTCTTCTGTGTAGTATTTCATCGTGTAAATTTACCATGATTTTTTGACTCATTCATTTACTGATGGGCACTTAGGTTGCTTTCAGCACATGGCTATTGTAAATTGTGCTGCTATGAACATTGGAGTGCATAGGTTCTTTTGGACGGGTGTTTCGGGATTCTTAGGGTATAATTCCAGCAGCAGAATTGCTGGGTCAAAAGGCAGCTCCATTTTTAGTTTTCTGAGGAAATTCCATACTGCTTTTCACAGTGGCTGCACCAGTCTGTAATCCCACCAACAGTGCACTAGGGTTCCCTTTTCTCCACAACCTCTCCAACATTTGTTTGTTGATTTGTCTATGCTGGCATGAAGTGGTACTTCATTGTGGTTTTAATTTTCATCTCTCTGATGGGTAGTGATGCTGAGCATCCTTTCATGTATCTCTGGGTCCTCTGTATGTCCTCCTCAGAGAAGTGTCTGTTCAAGTCCTTTGCCCATTTTTTTAATTGGGTTGTTTGTTGGTTACTGTGTGCCAAGCCCAATGCTAAGAGCTTCACATATGTAACCCATTTTGGGGTCCAGTGAAGTGTTAAAGTTTAACGACAGGAACCATAACCTGGAGAGAAATCAAAGGGGCCTGTAGGAAGAGCTGTCACACTATGTCATAGTGAGAGACCTCCAGGAAGACCTCTATGTTTACAGTGTAGCTGGTTGACCTCTGTGGATGAGTCACCCCTGAAGCCTGTGCCACAGGCCACACTTGCCTGGGGTCACCATCTCTCATGCCCCCCCAGCTTCTAACCAGCATCCCAAACCTTCTCCAGGTGAACTAAACCAAATTTTCGACTTGCATTGGCCAAGTGTACAGTTCTAACTTTGTGAAACAAACAACAAAAACTTCAACAGCACTTTCTGAGGATCCGGGCCCTAAAGGCCTTACCTTGCCTTATAAAAGAACCAGCACTGGGCACAAAAGAAGATCCAGCAAACCCCTGTATCAAACTATGAAGTGCATTTTTTTACGTAGAATCCTCGGCATTCCCCAGTAGATTAAGCCCCAGTACCAAACAGTGATAATGGACTTCATCACATACACTTTGTTGATGGACTTCATTTCCCTTTTTTAATTTCCCAGTCTCTAATTGGTTTTCCTAGAATCACCATCCCCCATCAAACTTTTTGCAATAAAATCCTTGTATTAGAGTTTGTTTCTGAAAAATAAGACACTTACTCTGCAAATCTAGGAGTTAATTTTGGTGGGTTTAGGGTGGTCTTACTTCCTCTGCTTGTTTCTGTACTTTATATACCCTCACCCAGACCTTGGAAGTATGACATCTGAAGTCTCCTTTTTGTGTACTGTGTTCTCACTGACCTAATGAGTGACAAGTGCAATACTAGTCTAAGCATTCCTAGTTCTGATACAATTGCCACTCCTCATTAACTAACTCCCTGCATTCAGTCGAGAGGAAAGGCCTCGCCAGGGCTGTTTTTTTCTTGGATAAATAGAGATAACATACCTACATTCCTGTTATCACAAATTTGTCATGAGGATAAATTTTGACTGTGACTGGGAAAGAATAAAATATGATGAAATGTCAGAACATCGGTGCCTTTGTTCTCCCAGGGAGAATACTGCCTGAAAATCCCACTGCCCTGGTGTGACTGGTGGCAGAAGGGAAGAGGCTCTGAGCCATCCCCATGACTGCCCCCTTCCAGGCATCCTCTGCCTCTCCAAATTCCACAGTGCCAAAGGCTTTTGGGACCAGTGTGAGTCTGGTTCTATTCCGTCTTATTAGGAACATCAAGATAATCTAATTCTCTTTTCACAAACTGTGCCCCAAAATCATTTCATTTTGTGTTCAGCCTAAGTCAGCAAGGGAGCTGTAGTCTGTAAAAAGCAGTCTTGTGTTCCCTTTGCTGCATTGTGTGATCCTAACAAAAGGATCTGAGTTTCATGAATTTTCCCCTCCGAGCATTTGTAACAGAGATATGCCATTTCTCCTCTCTTTTAAACTCAAAGGGAAGATGTTGTCCAAGGCAGAGAACATTTATTATCAGATATTTATTTTTCATGTAGCATTTCCCCTATTGTGGCTTAATGTAGAGGTGATAAGTTAAAGCTCTCTTGTAATCTACATTTTAAGTCACTGTGACAGAGGTCTCTTACACTTCTTGGTTGAAATGATGTAGAGCTCTTGAAAGGAGGAAAGGCTTTAGGAGTAAAGAAATGAGGAATGTTTGTTGCATCAAGTTCTAAGAAGTTAGACCTCCCCACACTTTCTCCCACTTCCAAATTCTCTGTTTCTGCATTCTCTTGGAGGTGGTAGTAACTGTAATGCCAAAGAGGCTTTTATATTACAGTCTTATTAAATAGCTATATGATCTTCAACAAGAGACTAAACCTTTGTGAACAGTCCCCCAGGAAAACGGGGATAATAATAATGATACCTACCTCACAGACAAAAATGCCGAGTTCCTGCACATAGTACACTTTCCACAAATGGTCACTGTTACTCTCATTATTGGCACCATCAGTGGCATGAGTACAATTTCTTCTTTTTTTTTCTGGTTCCATATTGTTTTATTTTATACTTTTCTATACTATTTTTTCAAACGTAATGTTATGGTCATTAGGATATTCTTCTTGGAAGATGTACAGCTATTTGCAATTTTTTTAAATTCTTTTAAGTGGCCATTTATTCATTTGCTTCTGAAGCCATGGCAGTGCTGGTTCATTTGAGAATCTACCCCACTCTGCAGAAAGACAAAATTTTCCTTAGTAGCCTGAGAATCACCAGCTCTTCTGTTGTAACACGGTGCCAACCACCAATATGAAGAAACAAAGCATCTGCTTATGTTTCACTAATACTATCTGTACTTTAGCTTCTTAATGTTATCGTGTTCATCAGAGAGGGTACTTAATAAAGCAGTTTACTTAATAAAGCATTTACTTACCCCTCCAATGTTAAGTAAACTAATGACTTGGCCGTTCTCAGAAATTGGAGTATACTTTTAAAATATGTAATTAATAAACAAGTTTTTTTACTGTGTTTAGGGTTGGGGAAAATGAGAAATAGTATAAGGTCTCCATATAGTTGTGTACTTTTCAAATCACTAAAATAATAAAACAATAGTCACGAACCACCTACTTCAGGTGGCTAAGAACAGTGTCTTCTTTTCTATGAAGGGGCTCATCAGACAAGTTTGCAGGACAGCAGTCCAGACAAAGGAAGTAAAGGGCAATGGCACAGAAGTAAAAGTGAGCCTGGGCCGTTTCCAATGAGAGAGGTCTTGAGAATAAGAGGCACAGATAATATAAGTAAGAGAAGGTACTTGAGAAAAGGGCTAAGAAGGAACACAAAAGACACCGAAAAAATGCAAAAATGTTTATCTTACAGGTAATGGGGAGGCTCTAAAGAATTTTGCACAGAGCAAACAAGACGATCAGATGTGCGTGTTGAGGTCACTCTGAAAGCAATGTGTCAGATGGATTGAGGAGCATCGGGCTAGGTAGGTGGAAACTAATGCATCTATTAAAATAATTCAAATGTGCTCATTCAAATGAGATCTCAAGCAGTGACAGTAGAATGAGGAAGGTGACAGCTCATATTTAAAATTTTTTAAAGAGATGAAATTAATAAACCATATTGAGTCATTCTACGTGAGGAGGAGATAGAAAAAGATGCAAAGAGCGAGTCCCAGTTTCTGACTTAGGTGATTAAATTAATGATGTCTTTTTCTGAAACAGAATGTGTCAAAAGAAAAAGGACATCAGATAAGAAGATAAATTAAGTTTTTTTTAATGTGGAGTTCAGGTCATTCAGATAGAGCTATCTACCTGTATATAAGATTAACACTGTGGAGCCCCAAAAAAGGATTTTGAGCTACAGATAAGATTTGGAGTCATTAGCTAATTGGTAAGATTTCAGAGGGCGTATCTCTTGAGAAGAGTGGGTGGGGGCAAAGAGGTGTCAAGGCTTAGGATCAGAATCTGAAGAATACCAATGTTTATGGAGCAGGCAGAACCAGTAGCTCTAGTGACAAAAGAACCAGGTAACAGTGATGTCATGGAAGCCAATAGAGAAGAAATTTTAAGAGGGAGGAAATAATCAGTGAAGCTCCGTAAAACATGCTTCTAGTCATTTAGTTGCTAGAAGGTCATTGACAGTCTCAGCGAGGAGGAACTGGCAACAGACTGGGGTAGGAAATGGGAGTCAGGTTGGCCATTTGATGGATCCCCACCACCTCGCACGATGATTGTTCCCTCCCCCCACCACTGCAGAGTGATTTTGTATTGGATGGTCACATTATATATGGTTTTCCAGGGCACATAACAGACAGTGAGCGTCAGAATTGTTGTTCTTCCCTCTCAGTGCATTCAAAATTTAGTGATTTTCATGCTCTGATCTGAAAGCTTATCTGATAGACTTAACACAATCACATTCATTCAGCTGTGCCCTCTGCATTCTGTGCTCCTACTCAATTATTCTTGCCAGGACCTTTTAAAAAGTCCTTTTGTTTGTAGACTAGGTTAACATAAATTGTAACATTTTTAAATTTTGGTTAAAAAAATCCCATAAAATTGGCCATCTTAACCGTTTTAAGTGTACAGTCCCCTAGTGTTAAATATATTCCACAAGGTTGTGCACCAGATCTCTGGAACTTTTCCTCTTGCAGAACTGCAACTCGGTACGCACCACACAGCAGCTTCCTGTTCCTCCTGCCCCTCGGGCCCTGGCCGCCACCACTGCACTCCCTGTTTGACGACTCTAGACAGCACACATAAGTGGAATCACACAGCATTTGTCTTTTTCTGATTGACTTATTGTCTTCAAAATTCATCTGTGTTGTACCATATAAAATGGACCTCTTTTTAAATGTTTTTTTCTCATAAAAGTTCAAAGAATCCAACAACATATATAGAGCACAATTTCAAATTAAGTAGGAAGCATGAGGATTTGTCTTTCTGTTTTGTGGGTTTCCTTAATATGGAAAAACTCACTCTTATTATAGATCACTAAGTGATAGCAAACTTTGAGGGTGCCTACCCCGTGTTTCCACTAACCTCACCATTAAAAGCTAACACCATTCTACTTTATGTACTGTTCTGAAGTACACTTACTGAAACCCTAGCATTTGACAGAAATAAAGTAAATACCTAGCACCAGTTTAAAGCTTTTATTTCCTTAAAACCTTGTAACATTCTTCAAGTCACCTTTGTTTTTCTGGTAGCTAGCTGTCCTATACCTTGTATCGTTAAACTGTGGTTACTTATTAATCATCCCCCAGGAGATGACTGCAGGAGCACTGCTTTGCAAATACTAGCTCTCTGAGTTAGGGGATAATGCAGTGTGAAAGAGAAGGGTAGGGTCAACCCCCCGGGACCAGAAACAAAGAAAAGCAGCCTGAAATCTCATCTACTGATGGCTATCTCCTAGGCTATCCAGTTTACTGTAATTAGGCTCTCAATTTCCAACAGCATCTCAAAAACAGAAAGCTCATTTCCATAGATTTTTATTTGTACTTTGGTCAACAACAACACAAAATTAAAACTGAGAAAACATAATGTCTCACTTTGTCTGTAAACAGACAATGGGGATAATCCGGTCTTTGTGCTCACACCTGCGCCCCTCGGCTCTCCCACACAATTTTCCAGCAAAAACAGAGTTAGCCTTAGCTGATGTGGTTCTTCCTTGTCCAGGTACAAAAGTCTAGACTCCCGAGGGCAAACATGTTCAGCTATTTTTACTAGGGTTGAGCAAATAAGCACTAAATCTTGCTGTAAAACTTGAACTGATCCTCAGCATAACCTTTCAGCAAGGTCCAAAAGGCTTTGTTGCCTCAGGTCTTCAACCTGGTGTTTTCCCTCGCTCCCCTCTTGTCTACTAAGCCAACCTTAGTCATAAAACACAAATGCTTTGGGAAAGATTTTATCAGCTCTCCATGCAGGATATCAAGGAGGGGGAAGTGTGTTGGGAGGGAACATGATTATTCTGGGTAGAGAGTTACCTAAAAGATCTATCCAAGTTTTTGTCAGGCAAGCACTCTTCTTTCTACCATCAGACAAACTTTTCAGACATTTTGGTGGCATTATATTGAAGATTTGCTAATCTTTTCTTTCTGGAATGACCCATAAATATAAATTGATATTAGTAGAAATTCCTTTATGTGGAAGAGGCTAACAGTTGAATTTTACTCCCCTGTTTATTCAGAGAAAAACATTCCACTCTCAGATGCCATTCATAATGGTTCCAGATGCTAAGGAATCTAGGGTTAGATTATGAAGCATGACCTGGGTTTTCATCAAACTGCACAATTTGATCCAGACGAAGCGGCCCTCTGTATCCCGAGGCCCTTTGCAATTTTGAGTTACATACATCCCCCTAGCCTTCTAACTTATGTGTGAAGCACAACTGTACAAAAATAGTAGCTCTTGACATTGTTGTAGACAACACAATGACAAAGTGTGTTCTCATGCATCATCTTAGTAGCACAGCACTCTGAGATCATTGGGTATGGAAACGAAAGCACCTTTCACTGATAAGGAAACTAAGAATAGCCCATTATCTGAACACCAAGAGGTGAGTGGAGTGGAGACCGATCCTTGATTTTCTGGCTGTCCATTGGGGTTTTCTCCTTCTGGTTATGTGTGCAAGCCCTGTACTGAAGGCCACATTGTTCTCTGTATCTCATCTTCCCCTTAGTTGTCCACTGTGTTCCTCTTTCCTGTCTTCCCCTCACCCGGCCTCTGAGGCTCTCTGAAGTTGTCTCTGCCCCATAACGGCCAGTTCAAAGCTGCCCTTTGTAGCCACTTCCTAGGCTTCCTGAGCTGCTAATTTTCCTGCGCTCCAGAAACCTCTCATTCTCCCAGTGCTCCACTAGACTACTGAAGCCAATTCACATGGAACGAATGGAAGAAAACAGTTTTGTGCGGTTGTTCTCAACCAGGGCAAGTTTGCTCTCTAGCAGTAGCTGGAGAATTTCTGTGCTACTGGCATCTAATGGGAACACACCAGGGATGCTGCTAAACATACTACAATTCTCTTTTGAGAACATTCTACTACATAAACATTTCTCTTAGGACAGCCCCCTAAGAGAAAAAATTACCTAGCCTCAAATGTCAGTAGTGCTCAATGTCAAGGTTGAGAAACCTTGGCTTAGAACAATAATCCATCCCACAACCTTTATTACAAGAATTTACCCAAAGGAGTGGACGATGCCAGGCTTTTTTGCCACCTTGATGGTCAGAGAAGATAATAGGTTTCAGTGGAATTGGGGGGTGGATTGTGAGTGTGGGTGGTGGTATTTTCAGTCAGGTCATGGAAGCAATAGCCTACTTGGATTGTGTTAAGTGATGATTCTTGACACCATACAACCTCTTTAACTTTGTGGGGGAGGTTTGTGGTACCACAGCAGACTTGCCATGAGAGCAAAGCAGAAAAGTGATTGTGACTATGGGGTTCTCCATCTGAGAGACGCATGCAGGTTTGTTATGGGCGTGTCCCACAGTGGGTCTCCTGCTTCCGAAGGTGAGCTCTGTGCAAATGAGTCCTGGGCAACTACATGAGATGATTATGTGGCAGACAATCTTGAAGATTAAAAGACAGGACATATTTTTGATGTGGTATTCCATGGTGAGGAGCTGATTGCAGACATGAGAACCGGAACGTAAGATCAATGGTCTGCTCTTGCTCGATCTACCAGAGTAGTTGGTTGTCTAATTCTATTTCACCTATAGAACAAAATATTTTTTAAAAAATTCATTCTGGGACCTATGACTTATAAATTTCTAATCAACAGTGCCAAATTCATTTGATTTCAAGGACAGAGAACAATTTTCTCTCAGCTCCAAGCTTTCTTTCTTCTTTCTCTGACATCATCAGTTCTGTTCTTGGTTCTTTTTTGCTCTCCTCGCGTGGGACCAACTCAAAGGACAAAGACATCCTTCTAACTTATTGTTTCTCCACATTCATATTCATGATATATATTTACTATATTTTGAATAAACCACCATTACTTAATTTTAACATATTTCTTTGAAAAAACATTTTTTCTTAAACTTCTCCCCTCATAACTCTAATGCTTTCAATCCAAAGAGATTTCTCTCCTCCCACTTCGTTAAATCAGGGACCACTCTTAGTTAACTACCTTCTGGACCTCTGCTTTGCGTTTAACCCTTTTCTACACTCTCTGCTTGATCACTCTCCAGTTTTCACTGCACTGCAATTTAATTTTTAACTTTCCTCTTTTATTGTTTTTCTAGGTTACAAGAACATTACCTATACCTGACTTCTTTTCCTTCCTTCTGTACCATAGGATTGGAATTATGTGAAGGTCTAAATTCTAGCTGCCGCTGCACATGTAAAACTGCATTTGCTTTGAGTTTTCATCCCAATTAACTACAACCCACCAGTCAGAGTCTAACTCATTTACTGAGTTCAATGGGAGTGAGCTCTCCTGACATCTCTGTTCTCCAGCATCACCTTTGAGCCAAACTACCCATGGTGTGCGTGCGTGTGCGTGTGTGTGTGTGTGTGTGTGTGTGTGTGTGAGAGAGAGAGAGAGAGAGAGAATCAGAAAAAGAGAGAAAATAGGAAATTATTTTCAGGTATTTGACAGGGACAAAAGTTCTTTTTCTTAAATAAGGTTTTATCTGTGACATTGGACATTGGCTACTATAGTACCTAGAATATACATAGTTTCCCCTCACTTTTCCATTCAAAGTTGAATCTTAAGAATATTGCTAAGAAGAGAGAGATTTAGGGCTATTTTCATTTTAACTCATGATTGAAATCTCCTCCCATGTCTGACCTTTTTTATCCTTTGGCAAGGACAATTTTTTTTTAGCTTGGAAATCCTTTACTAGTGGATGTAGTGGATATTTCAAAGAAAGATACAATGAAGGGAGTGGAGAGAACTATGTGACAGAATATTTTCTCTCCAAGTGGAAGGATCATGTAGGATGATAAATAAGGTATATTTTGATTCTCCATGAAGCAAACACTGTATTTATTTTACCTTCCTAGAAAGCCTGGTTAAATTTCTATAACCAGTGAGTATCAGGTAAGTATTATTGTTTGATTGTTTCTGTTGAAAATCTAATCAAAATACTTAAATAAGAACTTCAGGTGAAAATGTACACATTTTACCTCTATAATAAATTACTATTTAGAAGGTCAGATGAAGCCATTCACTGGAAGAGTATACAATGGCTTTCAACCTTTCAATGTGTGGCTCCCTAGTGAGTATTTGCTAAAAACAGAGCTCTGCCGGAAATGGACACTCTGCACCACGAGCCAGTGGCAGAGCCACAGGGTGGTGAGGAGGGTGGGTGCATCGTGCAGAGCGGATCAGGAGAGGCAAGAAACCCACAAAGCAGCCTGAGACAGAAGGCCAGAGACCTGAAATGTGGACACCAGAATGGGGCGTGGATTGCCTGAGCCAGGCCCAGGCCTGAATCTTGGCAAGTTCCGGTGATTATGTAGGCACTGTATTTTAGAAACTAGGGACTCGTGGGAGTAACTGAGAGACATGAACAAGAAGTTGCCCTGCCAGCTGGTGGTAAAAACACAGACAAACCTGAAGTTCATGTATTGTCAGATTCTCATCTGAAAGAGCTGGTGGGCTGACTACTTAGAAATTCTCCAGGTTCCACACATTACCTAAGTGGCATCTTCTCACCTCCTCTGAGTCTTCAGAGCTGCCCTCCCTGCACAACGTAATCACCGTGGGGAAGGGGCACCCACAGAGGGCAACCTGCCGCACCAGGGAAGGTGAGGTCCCGACCCCGGAGTCAGCAGGTCCAGCCTTGGTCCTGTGCCGAAGCTGAGATGCAGGTGAACTGAGCCACATCTTACAAATGAGGTTTGGCCACCCCAGTAAATACTGAATCTTTTGTCTCAGCATTCTAAGGTGGCCTGCTGTCCCTTTCTTAGGTGTGGAATATAAGGTTAATGTCCTCAAAAATACAAAATGATAAAAGGCATCTAAATGACAGCTCTTTATATAGCAAGCTTATTCCCTTTTGACATTATTATTATTATTATTATTAGAAACATACTAGCCATTATTCTTGAATACCTACTGTGTCTTCTCATAAGCCTAAAAATAACTAGCCCTGGGGGTCAATGCAACTGCCCCGAGATTGCTGCTGAGAGAGCAGCCCTCACCTGGGAGACTGACGCCAGGTAGCACTGAGAGCTGAACTGCTTTCTCTGGCACTAAAGACTCAAATGTCTCACTATGTTCAAGTTACCCTCTCTCCTTTTTAACAACCATTTACTTTGAAGACACACCTGATTCTGTTTGCTCTTCAGGATGGTCATTAGTGAGGAGGTTGATGAGTCTATCTGACCAAAGGTGACCCTCCTTCTTCTCCTCAGTAACACACAGGCATTGGTCACCATGGCTCTTTGAAATGGCATTAGACCTAAGAAGGTCGTTGGACACATGCAGTCAGCCCTAAAGGGAGACCAAAACTCTGACAAAGTTGTAGAAGAGGTCATTCCAGGACACAGTAGTCTTACAATTCTTCCCAAATTAAACCAATATGTGGATGAGAAGACTTTTCCTCCTGCCTTCTCGCATTTAGCCATTATACTGGGTTGAGTCCCCCAAAATTCATGTCCATCTGGAACCTCAAATATGATCTTATTTGGAAACAGGATCTTAGCAGAAATAATTAGTCAAAATGAGGTTACATTAGAGTGGTCCTTACTCTAAGGACATCTGTCCTGGTGAGAGAAGGGAGACACAGATTCAGGAGCAGAGATGTGGAGGAGACACAGGGAACAAGGGCCTGGAGACTGGAGGGAGCAGCCACAGCTAAAGAAACTCGAGAATGGCCAGGGGCCACCAGAAGCTAAAAAAGGGCAAGGAAGTTTTCTTCCCCCAGAGCCTTCAGAGGGAGTACAAGGCTGCCAACACCTTGACTTTGGGCTTCTACTCTCCTCAACAATGAGAGAGTACATTTCTGCTGTTTTAAGCCATCGGATTTGCGGTTCTTCCTTATGATGGCCCTAGGAAGCCATTATGACCATCATAGAGACTAATTGAGACTAATTGAGACATAATAGAGACTAATTGAAGTCTCTATATAGTTATCTCCATGAAAACTCTGCAAAAGCACAGGCTCTAGGAGAATAAAACAGAATACAGTCAAGCTTCAGTGGCTGCTGGAAGCATAGGAGGAAGACATGCCAAGTGTTTGGAGGACACACATGGTGACTCTGGAACTGAGGAGAGCAGGCAAAATAAAGAAGATCGAAAAGAGGGTAGTGAAGAAAAGCCACCTGCCGTTCACTTTTGTCTCAGGGTTCAGGCTGATGTTAATCAGCCCTCCTCTAAAAGTCATTAAAAAATTAACCTGCTTAGATGATGTTTCAAAAATTGATGTGTTTCTTTTTAAATTATGTTTTACTTTAGGTAAACAAAATCAAATTCCCCAATAGAAATACTTTTTAATGAACTTTGAGTCTAATATGCTAAACTAAAACATACATTTTTAGATAAATGAGTGTCTTTAAAGAATAAATAAACTTCAAAAACTGGTATTCCTACGAAAGCCATACTAAAGTCAACAGTAAATATACTTTTATATTTGTTCTAGCCAGAAAATGCTTTCAAAGTGGTGTTAGTACAAACAGTCCTTTGCTTAAGGTTTTATGAAACTCATAGAGAATACTTTTTGAGGCTCTTTAGAAAAACAAAGTTTGGGTTCAAGTTGATTGCTGTCTCAGGATTAGCAAGCAGGAGTCTTGGCTGGAGTGTGGAAATCTCTTCTGGTCACTCTCGTTACCGAGAAGAAAACAAAGAGGCTCCACGGTTTCATGAAAGAAGCCTCTGCTGAGCGTCCAGGGCTCCACTGGCTGAATCACGGCCCCGGCTCCGACACTGGTTCACTGTCCCACTTTCAGGCAAATAGTCCATCTCCTGTTCTCTCCAGTTTCAACTTACTTTTTGCTGTCTAACAGTGAAGAAGTTATTTACGAATGCTCTACCTCGGTTTCCTCATCTGTTAACTAATGATGACATCTTTACTGTTAGGCTTGCTCTGAGGTTTAAATGAGTTCATATATCTAAATCCCAAAGAACAATGCCTGGTACAGAGTAGTTAGTATTAGTAACTGCAGTACTACATGTCTTCACTCCCCTTTGAAGTCTTAAGCTTCTTGACATCTCTCAAAATACCCAGAAAAGTATTTTGCATGTAGTAGGTGCTCGATAAATGTATATATACTACTCGGACTTCAAGAGCAAAGGCTGTATGTTATTTAGCTTATTAGGGTTGTGTTCATTAATTTTTTTTACTCCTGTTATCTGGGAAAAAAGAGAAAGCATCTTTTGGGAAAACATCTGTGAGCAAAGCATTCCCATGAGAAACTTTTTATCAGGTTGGGAAAATACTTTAAAAATCTTCCCGCGGTAAGGCAGAAGACCTTTGGTCTTTGTAGACGTCGGCCTCTGCTGTCCTCAATCAGCCTGGAGTATGCCCAGTGCGTAGAAGCGTCTAGTCACTCTCTCCATCCTCTTTTCTTCTTTTTTCCCCTCTGTCTCCGGGCCCACACCTCACCTAGCCTCTTTCTCATAGTGCTGGAGGCCTCCTTCTACCAGGAGAACTAATACAGAATTCTTTATTGCTTTAGTTTTATTGTTTTTAGCTCTGGAAATAGCATGCTTTCCAGGTGGTAATTATATTCCCTTTATAAATATTAACTCTAAGAGAATAGCTAATAACTTCTTGGTAATGTTGTCTGTAACTTCATAGCTGCTAAATTTATGTGTCAGCTAGAATCTGGAAGTAAACAGAGTTTATAAACTGATTCCCATAGCATTGCTAGACCTGACAACTGCTCAGATAAGAACAACTGAGTTCATCAGCTAAGCCAGTGGCAAGATTAAAATACAATTGAACATTCCGAGCAGCTTTCACGAACCCTGACAAGTTCAAAAGAAAGGCAGCACGTGAACGTCAGTTGCTTTGTGAAGAAGTCAAGTTACAGGTTACTCAGCCTCCAAGAGGTTCATGTGGTTTTTTTCAAGTCAGCTTTTCCCATAAAAACAGTTCAGGTAGAAAGAGCCTTTAACCTTCACGGCAAATTGTTGAAGGAATTCTGCCGAAGAATATAAATCACAGGTAGCTCCAGTGACACTTACACAGTATGGAAATGCTTCTCAGGAAGAACTCGTTTGTCCGCTCTGATGTCTTAGCTGTAATGGCAGTGTCACGACAAGGGTAGGACGCTGGTTGGGGCTCATCTCCACTCAGAGGCCAGTGCAGCCTCGTGCGCCGGCCTTCCCTGCACCGAGGAATGTTAGATGTTAGCAGTCATCTGCATGCTTTCCCTCAGGAGATGCACTTTCTCTCAAGAGCAGCCTTTTGTGCTGATAAAACCGCATCAGCTCTGAGGCCAGAACTTCACGGGTTCACGTCAAAATGCCCAGATGGATGAGCTGTGTCAGCACTTTCATTGGTGAGATGGACAGTAGTGGCCAAGACTAAATGGGTAAAAGCAACCGTAGGACCTAGGGCACTGTAAGACATGAACAAGTGTTTGCTGCCATCATGTTACTGTAATTTAGAATCATTATATTTAGAATAATTCTTAGGATTCCATTTTGAATTATTCTATTATTTTGAATTCTTCTTTAGCTCCCTCTTTTCTCCTGCTATCTTTTCATTTTAGCTCAGAAACTACAGAGCGTCTGCCACCAGCTTTATTGTCCTGAAGGGGCAACTCTGACAACCGTCCCTCTATGACCCCAGCAAGGACAAAGGACAATTTTATTATCCCCAGAAAGTGGAAACACTCTCTCTGTCTCCATCTCTCTCTATTTTAAATTAGAGGACCAAACAAGGATAAAAACAATTACAATCTGAAAAAAAAGATAATACAGAATATAGCATTCCTAAGCCATTTTGTTACTACTTCTAAGAGAACTCAAATCACTCCATATGAAAAATACAATTACCTGTCTGGGATAGGATTATAAACCTACAGGAAGCTTGTCTCACCTCAAATATCATAGAAAGGAATATTCTCAGAAATCATGGACCATTGAGGGGTTTTTTAATGTATAATTTTCAAAAGAGGTGCTTTTAAAAGTAAGTGTCCATTAATCCAACCAAAATGTGTTAAAATTGATAAGTGGGATTATGGAATTTATATTCCATACATACCTCCCTTGGTGTTATGTGTTTAAATACCCACCATCAGAAAAACACTTTTAAGTTAAAAAAATCTGCAATTTAAATTAAATTAAAAGAAGTCCTGAAAGTCTCTGGCAAGTTGTTAAAGCTTTGAAATACAGAATTCATTGGAACAGAAGTAGCTGTAGGGTAAAGAACAAGATAAGAATTTTAATCCATCCAAGTCCAGTTCACAAAGCAGACTAAGTATACTAACAGGTGGGATTTATTATGAATTAACCATAATCAGGTATAAGGAATTGGCTAAAAAGGTATGAAACTTTAGTACAGGAGTGTCAAACTCATTTTCATTTACACCAGCCCGAATGTAATTTCAACTCCTTGACAGTTAAGGAGTAGTTACATGTATACACTCCTAAAATTATTTCAGCCCTTTGAAGGCAACCACAAGGCTGGCGTGGCCCCTGGTGAAAATGAGTTTGACACCCCTGCTTTAGGGCTAAGAATGCAAAGGGCTGGGGGGACACTGAGGTAACGGGGAGATCATTGCCGGAAGCAGGGACCACCCTAGGGAAGGTGAAATAAGGAAAAGAGTCGGGGTGGAGGAGGGGCCCCTGGGTGCCCAGCCCAGCACTGGCCTGATGCTGACAGTTCTGCAGAGAGTAGGGGTGTGTAGAAAGAAGGGGAGAACAGACCCAGAACAACTGGTCCTACCAACAGAGGGGACCTGTTGCTCGGGGTGCTGCTGACAGGAACAGCGACGCCCCTCTCCCTCCCTGCGCCTCACGGCCTGCCTTCAAGCCTCCTCGTCCAGGGAACCCAAAGGACACGTCCTAGCCTGCAGCCCCAGTGTCACAAATCTGAGTCTAAAGCGGTGGGGGTCGTGGGGGGCTGGAGTACAGAGACAGTAGCTTCACAAAATCGTGTCTCATTAGCAACCCCTTCAAGTATACCCAGGCAGAGTCACAAATCACAGCACCACTTCAACAAGCACCTGCAGTGTGCAGCCGAAGACCGACATCGCTGCCTCGGACGAGGGAGGCCTCTGCTTATTCCACGTTGATCTTTGCAAGTATCCATGCACACAAATAATCATCTTGTTCATTTATTCACGGATTTTTTTTTCATCTGGAAAGTATTTATTGCTGTCCTTCTATTTTCAGGCATTTCCCGAGATGCTGAGATGCTTGTAACAATGGATAAGATAAATTCCCTGTGTGGAGCTTATATTGTAACATGGTAGATGGATAACAGACAAATGCATAAGCAACGGCCAGTAGTGCTAGGTCTATGGAGGAAAAGGAGTGTCCAGTCCAATTCCTTTTCCTAATGTGCACGCAGAAAATTTTATTTAAAAAAAAAGAAGCTAATTGCTCCAGTTCACCTGGATTGACATTTTACATTAACTTTCTATCATTTTTAAAACCATCATTTCAACTGTCAGTGGCTCATATTAAACAGCCTCGTTGATGTCGAGTCCCTGATAGGACAGCGAGACTTGAGGTTTATGGCTTCCTGGGAAGAGCCAAAGTAGGGCTTGTCCCGCCCACCGAGGTGGGCGGCGGCAGGACACGCCCTTTGCAGCTGTTCTGGTGTTCGGGACACAGCCCGTGGGCGTCTGAAATGATCTCTCTCACCCAGGGACTTGACAGAGCTGTAGGTGCAAATTTTATAAGAGAAATTAAAATCCAGAGGCGGTGTTTCAGGAACTGGTTCTTCTTTTAAAGCTTCAGTGGGAAAATCACTCTTCTAGTGTATCATTAGTTGCCTGAATAAAATAGATAGTTATTGTTATGTTTTTACTGTGGGCAAATTCGGTAGAATACATGCCTTCATACCAACTAATTTTTGCTTCTTCTAAGCACCATAACTATTGAAATATGGAGAATATTATCGATTTGTATAGGGGGTAAACTATGTTAGAAAAAATAAAGTTACAGTATATATTTACTAGTCCTTAACTAATTTGAACACTATGCAACATCTGTAAATTAATGTGTACTAATTTTTTAAAATCCCATAGATATGAACTTTAATTTTTTTCTGAGGAATTTTTTAAATTCTCCTAACCATATTCCTTCTCTCACCTAACACACACAAAAAAAACAAGTTCTGACTCCTCTTATGAGGATCTAGAAGTATTGGGGGCTTGAGCTGGCAGGGCTTCTGCTTACAGATGTCTTGTAAAGGGAAGAGGCACAATCTCTCGATTTGTTCATCCAGTTTCGCTCTGTTCCATCGCCTACTCGCCTCTGGAGACATTTGAGTGTCTATTCTCAAATAGAGTGTCCGCAGACTCTATTCTACGGACCAGCTCAAAAGAGCTATAAAAATGTTCAATAACCCGTAAGGCATGGTGGTAAGAGGGAGGGCCTAGAGGTGCTATGCAATGTAGGCATTAACCGATTGGTCTCAGCATCTGTGCAGGAGAGGTCAGGGTAGTGTGCAGGGGTATGGGGGACCGATGGGAGGTCAGGGCAGTCATTAGCCATGTCATGGAACTGTCAGTTGCTGACGAGCCCACACAGCCACACAGATCCAGTTGCATACTTTAGATGAAGAAAGGTGTGTGTGTGTGTGTGTGTGTGTGTGTGTGTGTGTGTGTGTGTATGTTTGTACCACCAGAAAAAAACTCAACTGGGGAAATTCAGTAGAATTTAGACAGAATATTGTGTCTGAACTTTAAGCTGTATAAGATGCTAGATCTACAAAAAATCTAAGAGGCTCCTGTTTCAAAATGGATAATAAAAGCAATGGATCTTGGATCCTGCTCCCTGGTACTAAAGACCTGAATAACGGAAGAATTAAAGCAACAGGAACCTCTCTATCAGATCCCTTGTCCCCGCCCCGACCCTGTCTCCTTCTACTGGTCTCGGAGCTTTTTTTCTCTTTGTGTCCCTGGTAGGTAAGACAACGCTTCCTCCCACATCCTTTTTAACTTCAAGCTGATTTAGGCATTCTCCCTTTGTTCCAGTTTATCCATTCCCTGAGGGAAGACACCGCATCTAATTAACATTATGCATAGGACCTGACTCTGAGTAAGGCTTGATATATTTCTTGAATTGATGAGTGGATGAATATCAATCAATAAACTATCTGGGCAAAAATTTGGGGGGACAATCTGTAAGATTAAGGATTTATTTGTTCAAAGTATGCTGCTGATTTATGGAATAATAGGACAGGCATTGGTGACTGGCTATACACAAAAGCTTTTTCCAACCCCTTCATCCTTGTAGTCTCTTTGTATAACAGCTGAAAAGTTTTATGGCCCCCTTTGCTTGGGGGCAACCATGTGAGATAGGTCTGATCCACAGGAGAAGTGCACTGTGGTAGGAACAGGATAGGTGCTCTGTTCTCTGGCTACTGTAGGTCTTTCCCCTATGTTATTCATTCTGTCTTAAATATGGATGTGATGGCTGGCCCTGAAACAGCCACCTTGTCGTCATGAAAAAAGGACATAAAAATCCAGAGGCATGACCAGTGACATCTTTAGTAACCCCAACTTCTCTGAGCTACTCAGATCACACTAGTATCCACATACTTTCATCCTCCATTTTCATGATTTTTAAAGAAGTAAAGGTTTTAAAAATGGTTTAAACAACAGATTTTCTGTTACTTGCAGCTGACCATATTACTAATCAATAAATGTCAAAGTTATACAATTCTCGGGTATAGTTTCTGTGATAAGCACATTGAGGTGATAGGAAATATAGGTGAATTTTAGAGCACATTTGACCTGAAAGAGTGAGGTGTTATTAAGTCAAGGGATGTTTTCTGATTCTTCCCTATAGCCTTCAGATGATTTTCTTCCTAGATGTACACTAACCTACCCTGATGGGAAATGAAAAGAAGTAGACTTAGAAATTTACTTTTCCATTTCTCTGGGATGAGATCCAGAAGCACCTAATTAAGTCCCTGTACCATAAAGAATGTTGCTAACTTCTGAGTCTGATCTTTCTCCCTTCCCCATTTCCCTGTGGCTCTTGTGCCTGTTTGGTCCGTAAGAAGAATAAATTTAGCCCATCCAAATGTGTAGTCCTTCTGTACTTTCACAATAAGACTCTTTCAGTAACAAGTGCTTTATATCCAATTACAATGTTATAAAACCAATTACAGTTGGAGAAAAGATTAATCATTATGTTGTTACCCAGTAATAGTTATCACTGAAAAACTAATGAATATTGATTAATTCAACTCTGCATGTCCTTGCCAATTGTTTCCAACAGTTTGAAAGCTTCTGAATCCAAAATAGAATATGCCAATAACTTTAAGTATTTCTAAATGTGATTTTTTGAATAATAAGTTGTAATCACTGAAAGGAGGGTTAGAGAGGCTATCACTTAATCTAACCTCCCTATTTCACAAATGAGGAAACTGAGGGTAAAACGGGAGCTGACTCTACATATGTGTTCATGCTTCCACCAACCGTGTCTACTTACATACCTGGTGAGGGACAAGGACTGCTTCCATACAACCTTTTTCCATCCAATGCCCTGATGCAATACCCTGCACAGGGGACATGACTGGTGTTTATTGACTAAAGTATTGATGCCATGCTTTTGACTAGGTTTTGTTTTATTCATTAGACCATACCAGGTTGGCCTCCGCAGGTTCCCCATGGGCCTCACGGGCCTCCAAAGGTGCCCTGGTCCTTCCCACCTGCCCCCCTTCTCTCTGACTGTGCCCCCAACTCCCACCAGCTCCGGTTCCATCTCCTCTGGGAAGTCAGCCACACGGTCTCCCAGCCGACTGATTTTCACTCCGTTAGAAGAGCTTAAAGGACAATCAGCCTATTTTATACAGTTTAGGATTTAAATATCTCATCTCTTTCATGGATTCATTTTTTTCTTGAATGATTGTGTTCCTGCTACTGTCATGTCAACTTCCAGCAACAGCAGCAATATGCTACATATTCTGTGGACCAAAGAGCACGCCCATTCCGGGACATACGGGGGTCATCAGCCACTTGTGGATTTATTAATTAGAAGGAACAGGAACTAGCTCCAGTCTCTTTGGAAACATCTACTCTTAAAAGTAGATGTAAAATAATACCCATGTCATAAAACCAAATTATACAAAAAAATGAAGGGAAGAGTATTTTATTGAGAGTTAGAAAACTATGCTAACACAAATGAAATGGGACATTTTAACATCAAAAGCAATCTATCAAATTGTCCAAATGCTGGCCTGTGTGCACGCATTCATGTCCTGTGCCTCCCAGAACATGCTGAAAGGGTTCAGCGGCATGCACACACAAATCAAGAAAACAGCAGGGATGGGGGCTAGGACAACCAACAGATGAGACATTTCACCAAATCCCTGGAAAACAGAAAACAGATGGGTGTATATTGACAGACTGTAGCAGAGGCAGTTACAGCCAGGAATGTCCCATGACAGGGCTGGGAAGGGACATGGGGTGCAACAACCTGCCAGCTAGAATCTCAGAGGGGCTCCAGGCTCAAGGGGAGGGATTGATCTGGAGCCTAGAAACAGACAAATTTGCTGAAAACATAAACAGAAAAGAGGTATGCCAGTTAAATGTTCTTCTCTCCACCTCTCTCACTGCAGACATCCACAAGCCACGTGAGGAGCTAGGGTTTCCAGTGGGATGTTGACACCCACAGTAAAGTCTCCTTGCTCTGACTTTTAGGGTAACCCCACCTGTGAGCCACCGCCACATCTTCTTGTGCAGCTAACCTTGCCAATCCACAAGTTCTGTAAACAGAACTCCCCACCAGAACTCATGCAGTGAAGTGGCCTATCTGGAAACCAAAGTAGCAGGGGAGGTGCCCATATCAGGCCCATTGTTCAAGCTCAAGAATGAAGAGACAAACCCAGGATGGTGAGATATGTGAGAATAACAAGCAGCATAAAGGAAAAAAATAAGATAAAAAATAACCAGAGAGGTCAGTTATTCAAAAAGACTTTACATTCACGAACAGAATGTGAAGACAAAGGAAAAAGCAGAGAACAGTACAGAGTTCCAAAAGAGGATAGCATATAAATTACTAAAATGATAACAAAACAAAGAATAGCAACATGAAAAAAATAAACAAGATGATAAAGAGAAATATAATATGGTAGAAAATATGAGCTATAGACAACCTATTTTTTTTACTTGGAATCCCAGAGAAGGAGAGAACAGAGAAAACAGAGGAACAGGTATTTATCAAAGAAACAGTAGGAAAAAAAACCCACCTTGAGAATGACAACCAGAAAAGGGTTCCCTGATTGCTGAGTAAGATGAGTGAAAGATCCCAGATGTTAGAACACCAATGACAAAAGACACTCGGAAACATCTCCAGAAAGGAAAACATGACTGTGATCTGGGAAAGACAGTGTGTGGAATGAAACAGCTGCCTGCAACTTGGAAAAGCACCCAACTGGTGCGGCCCAGCAGCACCGAGATCCTGGCGGGGAAGTCTACCCCCAAAATGTCACAGGTGCATAGACGACATAATCACGAAGCTAGATAAACTTGAGGAGATGACAAGGGCATGTCATTCTTTTGTCAGGAAAAAATTACTATTGGAAAAATGACAGAAATAAACAAGTTAACAGAATAAAAACTTTACAAGACTTTGAAATAATTAATGACATTAAGAAAAAAGGTTTCTTTTGACCTTGATGATGGAAGGACGTTCCACTGAGCAGCCTGGAAAGGTGGACATTGAAGGGATAGACTAGGAAGTGTTTTCTGAGCACACAACTTGGCCCTACTTTGGGGGGAAAAAAAGCATATAGTCATGATAATGTAACTACTGTTGATTGGTTTTGCTTTTAGAATCAATTTTATAAGAAAAAATATAAAAGGTCCATTGAGTGCACAGAATGTTGATGCTTAAAACCCTGAGAATATGAAGACATGGCTGACAGAGAGGTAGGGGGGTGGAGAAGAGGTGAACACATTGCCAGCCTCATCCTACATAAGCAGAGGTAAAAGATACTGACTAAAGGTGATGGAAGAAGAAATATCAGTTCAACTACTGAAACTATAATGACACTCAAGAGAAGATGGTAAAAATAATGAGTTTAGGTCATGAGAATTGGTAGGGACATTACCCAGTGGTATATGTTAGAGCTCATCTTTTATAACAGGGACTCTATAAATATTTACAAATACAAATATTGATTATAAATAAATATTAACTTCATGAAGGGAAATCCTATTATTTAAAGTTATAAATAAGGAGGCAATAAAAATAGAATCAGATAAAAAGTTGCCTGTGGGAAGTGGGAAATACACACTTTGCTATTTGTAAGAAGCTCTTTAGCTTTATTAAACATGTATTTTTACATTGATTTTATAATACTTATTTTTAATAAGATAACCTACTAAGAACCATCCCTCAGTCTCATCCCATATCTGAACCTCATCCTCTGTTTATTCTCACCCCAAATCTCAAACCTGCCTAAACTGGGACTTGCACCATTTTACCCCATTACTGAGTTTGGAAGGAGCTGGTAGCAGATGCACCAAATGGCCCATCAGATGGGCCAAGTGAAAATATCATGAGTGACTGGTCATTTCAGCCTCTCGGCCCCAAGTTGTTTGTTCTGTAAAATGAGGGCATGTGGTGAGTAATTCAAAGTCTCTTCCAGCTTTAAATTTCTTAAGAATGTTTGTGTATATTTATTTACGTATTTTTGTCAGCCTTATAATAAAAAGCAAAATGTCCACAAGATGGCAGCCTAAGACCAGTTCCACAAACATTTGGCTTTATTTTATTTTTTTGTTTTTAATTCTCCCAATTTTGCTGGCAGAAATTACAAAACAAAAAGAACAAAGGGGGATAGTTTGAGGAAAAGTTCAGGAGGACCACAGGTAACACCCAGAGACCAGGCTTAGCTCTCCCCAGCCTTTGGACATTTACTAAATCTCTCCAACACTGGCATGTGACTGCATTCCCACAAGTCATAGCAGCCTGAGTGGTAGCCTATTTTCAAAATGACGATCACGGAGCCATACTTCTCTGGTTTGCATCTCCTGTGCGTCTGGTGTGCATCTCCCGGTTTGTACTCCTGTTGGAAGTTTAGTCTGCCCCTCCACCCCGCTACTCCACCCTCCCCACCCTGCTACCCCCTCCCCGTCCCACCCAGTGATTTCTGAGGTCCCCGGGATGCTCGTCATCAACCAGACCTCTTACTAGGCACTTTCATTTCTACACCAGTCAACAATCTCATAGGGAAACTGCAAGAGTAGGAAATAAACATGCTTAAAAATATCATTGCAAAAACCGACCTATGCATTTGTGGGGACTGGTCAGGCAGGTCTGAAATGGTTAATGTGGGCACCGGAAGGCTAGCCCGGAGGCTCCAGCAGGAGCTGAATCTCCTCTTCGTGGAAACTGCAGTTCTGCTCTTAAGGCTTCACCACTTATTGCATCAGGCCCATTGTTGAGGGTATTCTCCTTTATTTAAAAGTCACCTGAGACTTCCGCCAAGATGGAGGTATAGGTGGATGTGCCGTGCCTTCTCACACAACCAAGTTTAGGGACAACTAAATATTAGCACCAGAGAACACAACCAGAACACGGAAAATTGAACTTTTCGGAAGTCCGTTAACAACAAATTCTTCAGCCCGACCGGTAAGGGGCGAAACCGGCGTCTCGTGAGGAGTTGCACGGGAGGGCTCCGGTCGGACGGACCCAGGCGCGGAGTCCAGACGCGCGAATCCAGACGCACGGGTTCCAGGCCCAGGGTTGGACCTAGTGAGCGACCGAGCGACCCACCGGGTGAGCGACTGCTGAGGAGACGGTGGGGAGGCGGTGCTGCGTGTTGACTGCGGTTGCCTGTCTGTGGGCGAGCGGTCGGGCGAGGGGCGCCGCCATTTCCCCGCTCTGACCACGCCCCCACATACAGCGTCACAACCCAGCGACCTGGGAGTCCAAGGCGCCGCTTCTCACATTTAAAGGGCCAGAACAGACCAAAAAATGTCGCAGGAAGACCTCAAAGCCCCAGAGATAAATCTAAGCGACGAAGAAATAGCAAAACTCTCAGACGCACAGTTTAAAACACTGGTCATCAGGATCCTCATAGATCTGGTTGACTATAGCCACAAATTAGAGAAACATATGAAGGCTAAACTAAGGGAAATTAATGGAATCCCACAGGAAACCCATAGAGATGAAAAGGAAACTGGGACTCAAATCAATGGAGTGGACCAGAAGAAAGCGAATAATGGCCAAACAGAAAAGAGTCAAGGAGCAAGAATTCAAAGAAATGAGAAGAGTCTTAGGAACCTCCAGGACATCTTTAAACGCTCCAATATCCGAATTATAGGGGTACCAGAAGGGGGAAAGACACAACCACCAGTGGAAAAATTATTTGAACAAATAATAAAAGAAAATTTCCCCAATCTGGCAAAGGAAATAGACTTCCAAGAAATCCAAGAAGCTCAGAGAGTACCAAAAAAGTTGGACTCAAGAAGAAACACACCAAGGCATATCATAATTACATTAGCCAAAATTAAAATGAAGGAGAGAATCCTAGAAGCAGCAAGAGCTAAGGGGACAATCACCTACAAAGGAGTCCCCATCAGACTGTCAGCAGATTTCTCAAAAGAGACCTTACAGGCAAGAAGGGGCTGTAAAGAAATATTCCAAGTCATGAAATCTAAAGACCTACAACCAAGATTGCTCTATCCAGCAAAACTTTCATTTAGAATGGAAGGACAGATAAGGTGCTTCTCAGATAAGATCAAATTCAAGGAGTTCATCATCACCAAGCCCTTATTATATGAAATGTTAAAGGGACTTATCTAAGAAAAAGAAGTTAAAGAAACATGAACAGTGAAAGAACAACAAGCTCACAGTTATTAACAACCACACCTAAAACGAAAGCAAACTAAAAGAACAGCTAGATCAGGAGTGGAAACATAGAAATGAAGATCTCAAGGAGGGTTAGCAACAGGGGAGCGGGAGGAGGAGATGGGGGGAGAAGGTACAGAAAATAAGTAGCATAGACAGTAGATAGAAAATAGATGGGGGGGCAAGAATAGCATGGGAAATATAGAATCTAAAGGACTTGAGACACGTGGTCATAAACTAAAGGGGGGGTAATGGTGGGGATGGGGGGCAGGGTGGAGGGGAATGAAGGGGGGAATAGAACAACTGTAACAGCATAATCAATTTAAAAAAATAAATTTAATAAAATAAAAAAATTTTAAAAAAAAGAAATGCATGAAACATTAAAAATAAATAAATAAATAAAATAAAAGTCACCTGATCCTATTTCCAAATAAGGTCACATTCACAGTTACTAAGGGCTGGACTTCCACATAACTTTTGGGAGAGGCTGTAATTCAACTCAACATGCAGTTTCAAAAACCATTAATATTCAAAATGTTTATTAAATTTACATGAATTCTTCTAAACTTTAAGCAGAAATGCCATGTGATTGAATATGTTTCAACTGAGGCCATATATATTTTATTCCCAGAACATCTCCAAATGCTATTTTTTGCATTTCCATGGAACTGCTAATTTACACTTTATGCTTTAACCAGGTTTAAGTTCTCCTAGTCTTGCGCAAATAGTGGGTGTAATAAAAAGAACTCTTCAATCGCTGTTAAAAGACCAGCATTTTAATCATAGCTCTGCTATTTTAACTTCACTGTCTCATTCTTCTCTAATATAAAACTATTAATAATGCATATATTGCATTGTTATTCTCAGGATTCAATGGGATTCATCTAAATCATCAGGCACATAGCAGGTGTTAAGTAAACATTAATTTCTTCTTTCCCTTATATTGCAATTTTTCTACTGTCTCATCTGAGAAAACACACACAAATACACATGCATACTATGTATCTGTATGTCCCATCCTCACCTTTTTCTCTGTGATTCCAGAAGATATCACCCACTCCCTCTGGGCATTATCTGTCAAATGAGACAGCCCCACGTCACAGGGCAGATACACAGAACCACATAATTAAAAGTGAGAATGATTACAATATCAAGGCCATTGGCCACATCAGACTCTGAGTGTGAGACAGAGCTGGTCCCTGTGGTGTTTCCCAAAGCACGTCCAGAGGTATTAATAGAAGGACTGAGCAATGGAAACATAAAGGACAAAGCCAGAAACTTTGTGAATAAACCCCACAATTAATTATCCCCAATGCCTTATCTGTCCCTCTAGACAGCGTTATGTAATATAGCTAAAAATAAGCGCTGATACGCTCTAAATCTTTGTGGTATCTAATAGAAAAAAAAAGGTTCATTTGCTATATGAGGATTCTTAAAACTATGGAGCAATAAAATTCTACTAAACAGTGAAAAATATTCAATCAAGGTAAATATGTCAAGTTTCTTTACTTTTAGGAAGAGGAAGAGTATGTGTAGAAATTTCAGCTGAGCTTACAAAAGCTGAACGTCTAGGTCATCATAGGGTTTTGCCAGTTTTGACAAGTGAGTGCTCCTGAATACAAGGCCAACATAAACAGCTTTAGGCTAAGATAGGAGTGCTAGGGCCAGAGTCTTTTAATTAATTCTTTATTCATCCATTCAGTACCTACTGAGTGCTTACTCTCTGTCTGACTCCATGCCAGATAGAGTCTACAGCCAAGAATAATAATACGTACACATAAATATAGCTATGCACAAATTGTCCCTGGAAGTAGGCACTACAAGCTGATAAGAAGGATTGGCTGCGAATGGAATGGGCCAGGGGGCATTGGGTGGAAATGAGACTTACCTTGTAGTATGCTCACTTTAATACTCTTTAATGTTTATCTTATGCATGGATAAGCATGCACATGATAACTACAGGTAGCCAAGTAGTATAACGGTTTACATTGATCAGTGAGTGGGAACAAGATCAGAATTAGCTCAGTGGGCCACTGGCTAGTAGTTCAATGGATTGAGCTCAGGCCTGCAAACCAGAGGATCGTGGTTCCATTCCCAGTCTGGGCACATGCCTGGGTTTCAGGCCAGTTCCCTGCAGGCCAGTTTCTTGTAGGCCATTTCCCAGCAGGGACGCATGAGAGGCAACCATACATTGATGTTTCTCTCTCTCTCTTCTTCCCCTCTAAAGATAAATAAATAAAATCTTTAATTTAAAAAAAAAGTATTAGCTCAATGGGTTTATGTCTTCTAAGTGTTCATGAAGTGTTCATTCATTGCAGCAGGTGGCAGTACTGTACATGACTTGATTTTATCACTGGCCTGGAGAAATGGGGAAGGACAGTAGTTAAAAACACATTCTGAAGAGAGCTGGAAACTAAGGCTCAGAGCCTTAGGACTTCTGGTCATGAAAATAATAGTTTGTTCATGTTTGAAATAGGTGTACATTACTTGATTCTTAGAATTTTAAACTGAAAGGGACCTTAGTATTCATTTTAATCCAAAATCCTTGCTTTATTCTCAAACACATTGAGCCCAAAGATGATAAAGAATTATTAGCCTATTATCTAAGAGGGGCTGTGTACCCACACCAGGCAGAACCCAGGCCGCCTGAATGTTTTGCCACAAGGAGATGATGTGACTGATATAGACAATCAGTTTATCATTCTTGCTTTTGCATTTCAGGGTTCATAGTCTGACTCTGCCCTCAAGAAACTTAAAGAACTCATTTAGAGTTGCACAAAGTACTATACTAGTTGTACATACACGTAACTTTGGCGGCCTATATAAGCCTTTCCCTTTGGCCTTGTATAAAATCTAAGTGCTCTTCTGTTTCTCTCTTTAAAACAATTCAGTGTCACATTAGCTCAGTTCTCATAATATTATATTAGTGTTTGTGTCGTTCAGCCTTGTCTGATAGTTTTTCTTGTGCTAAATTGGGTCTAATTGATTGCTCTTGTCTATGTCTGTTTTGCCTTCACTTTTTAGTTTTTGAGACAATACTCTGCCTTCTTTCCTCAGTTTATGGTGATTCTTGCTTTTCTCATTGTGCAAAGAAAGTAAGTAGAAGTCAGGAGCACAGCGGCAACTGTTTAATAACAACTGTATATATTTGCCTAAACTGGGACCCTCCAGCAGAGCATTTTTTCCTTTTATATTCTTTTCTGCTCTGCATATAACGCCCCGAGCTCTAGAGTGAGGGCCGGTGCCTTCATCACCAGCACCAGCACCCCAACTTTACCCAATGATGCAAACAGGGAAGGGCAGTGGATAAGTGCAAGAAGGCACCTGCCAACACAAATCTCTCCCTCCCTGTCCCCCTTACTCCTGGTGAGGACATGGGTCACATGAGCTTTGGAGGAAGGGTGGCCATGCACGGCAATAACAAAAGGGAATTCCTGGAAATAATGGCTTGGCCCTATACTTTCTGAAATTGCTTTGGCTCAACACGGACATTCTGAATTCTCTGACATGTTCTGCAATTGCAGGAGCATGTAACCGGGTTAGGTTTGGAGCAGTGAGGTGTGTCTATTTCATTAGACAGCAAAAACAGCGTGCAAGTCAAAACACATGTGAAAGGTTTTCTTAGGCTCCGCCGAGGAAGAAATGCCAATCAACCACAAAGTTAGGCAGTATGGAGCTTTATTGGGGTTTGCACACCTGGGTGAGGTTCTCCAGTCCACAAAGTGGGGCCAAAGAAGTTGTGCCCAAGCAGGGAATATGGCGGGGTTTTATTTTGGTTGGCTCTCTTTGTGGGAGCTGGGGATTGGTCCCCTTTGAACAAAGCGGCAGTATATCATTGGTGGTTCTCCTTGGGCTCGGGTTGCTATGCGGATATTCATTTTGGCAAAGCCTGCCCTTTCAGCTCTCTGGTTTGACGTCAGCTGTCTTTTCCGGGTTGTAGTTCAGCCGCCATTTTGGGTTTGTAGTTCAGCTGTCATTTTGTCCTACCCCACCCATCCTGACAACATGAATGCTAGTCTCTGTTGCTCACCTATTACATATGGTACTGGGGCAAGTAGAATGAGTTAAATCAGAGGCTGGATGGTAACAAGTTAAGAATTAACTAATTCCCAATGTTTAAAACATAGGCTTGGACCACCTCAGTATTTTCAAACTGGCACAAATATGAGAATCACCAAAGACCCTCATTAGAAATACAGATTCTAAGGTCTCTCCTTTGGAGATTTTTATTCAGAAAATCTGGGGTGGGGCCCAATTTTTATGTTTTTCACAAGAGATCTTCAATGCTTCTTATTATCAGGGAAGTGGCAGATGATTTCAAAAAATCCTCCAAACCCTTAAATTCTATGGTAACGTTCTTCTGTGATTATTCTCTTATGTTCATTGTATTCTTATTAAACACTGTACTTCCTCAACTCCAGTGATTTGCATCAGAATTGCATGTCTGTGTTATTTCCCAACTCAAAAAAATTACTTGCTAATAAATACCATCTGTTCATCAATACAGTTGCTGAGCTGGATGTTTCCCCTTTGCCCCCCACATCTACTTTGCACCATTCTTCACCTGATCTTCACTGTTGAAGGTGAACTTGGCTGACCACACCACTGGGCTCCTCTGCCTTCTGACTTTCAGAGGGGTTTATGCAGTGGGAGGCACTGACAAGCAAGTAGAGAGCTGGGGAAGAACAGTGCTAGGGATACATATTATCTTGACCCCTAACTCCTTCCTAATTATGCATATAGTGTCACTGTGGGTTGGTTGCATCTCTAATGAAAAATAGAGCCATCTCAGGGGGACTTTTATAGTTGGAGCAGACTTTAGGGCTTCCTTCTGGCTTTAGGTTAGTAATATTGTAGCTCCAAGTTGCTGAAGTACTTTTATTTATTATTATATTTTTTTGTTTATGCTATTACAGTTGCCACTTTTTCTTCCTTTTCCCACCTTAACCCAGCCTCACTCTCTCCCTTCCCTCAGTCAGTCCCCATATTGGTCCTCCATGGGTCATGTATAACTGAGGGAGCTTTCGGATACTCCTTAGCCCTTCCCAAGCCTTCGTAAATAATCCTTTTGTTAAAACTTCCTCGATTACCCTAAGGATGCATCTCTGCCACCAGGACTTTGACAGAGACATGATTTACCTTTGTCTCTTTAATAAGTGCTGTTTATTGAAAGGTTTTCTTATTCGTCATTTGAAATAGAGAAATTGTAGAATTCAGGAAAAGAAAGCATAGAAATGTAAAATTTAGAATGGCATTAAATTATATATATTCTAGCTTATAACTAGATGCTAGAATCCTACATGACATAGATCTATTTCACTCTGTTCATTATAACTTTTCAAATGTTTACTGGAAATTATTATTTTTCTTCTCTAAGTTAAATATTACCAGTTCCTTCCACAGTTCCTCATGTCGTGTGTTTTCTGGATCGTTTTCCATCTTGGCCATTGGAGATGTTCCTTTGCGTGTGTACTGTTTTGTCAAAGCTATTGCTTCACGTTCAGAGAAACATTTGCAAAGTAAGCCACATGCGGACCAGAGTCTCACCCAGCTGAAGAACCCAGACCTCCCTGACTGAGAGGCACACCGGGCTGATGACATGCAAACCAAAGGCTCAGGCTGACCAACAGAGCCACTGGCTGAAGCCAGGTGCGTGACGGAAGCAGGAGTCCCTGCCAAAGGGGAAACACGCCTGACCACCACATTCCTTGCAAGTCACGGTTCCACTTCAGAATGTATACCTTACTTTTGCTTTTGAGCATTTTCAACTAAAGAGCGAACGGAAGTGGACTTCTAGCCAGGCCAAGCACCAAAATGAGAAATAGGAACACTTTGAATTCCCCTAGTCAGAATTCCTCAGCCTCCTTAACCCCTACGAATTCAGATGTGCTCTGTGGGCATCAAGTTCCCTGGCCCGAAGGTAACTAGGTCATTTGCACAAAACAGTTAACACAGAGCCTGCAGCAAAAGAGATTTTCTTGAGCACTGAGCCTCTAATTCCCATGTTCAGACTCTGAGGACCTCACAGTCACAGAAGTTATTGCTACCATGAACGTTAGATTATCAAATTCAAGCAAACTGGATTCAAAGGGCCCCAAAATTACTGAGTAATTTATTAGTAAACCCAGGATTAGAACCCAAATTTCTTTCCTCTCTGTTCTGTCTCTCTTTTCAGTTAATTTACTTCATTCTTTACCACAGATTACAAAACTGAAATGAAGCAATTAATACAGCTAGTACCCACAGCATCCAAGGCAGACAGAGGCAGCATCTGAATTGCACAACTGCCCTGAAAGTACTGGGGAGAGATACATATGTGCACAGTACATTTGACACAACTTTGGGGGTGCAGTAAACTGTCACTTTACTTTGAGGGCTCACCTACCTATCTCAACTATGCATCTGACTCTAAACTTTACAGTATGGAAATCTTTTCGATCAAATGAATCAGGTACTGAAAAGAAAAGGCTTACGTTGTCAGTCCTGCCTTCAAATTTCCAGTCTTCTACCAACCCAGAGCTGTACAATTTAACCCCGCACAGGACTTCAGAGTCAGCCAAGTTCAAAAAAAGTTAGACCCAGGAAGTGTATGCTTTATGAAGTTACAAAGAAGAATCCTAACTTGGCTCTTAATCCTATGCTCTTTCACATGCACTGTGGTTATTTCCTGTATGAATGTGCCTTCTGTGTTTGCTTTTTTTTAGGACAGGGCATCAAATATTTGCATATAGCATTGAATACAATTTCATCGTAAGAGTCAAGGTAAATATCTTTTTTATTAAATGAGAAAGGAAGGAGAGTGACATGAGATTTTTAAAGCCTACTACTAATCATGAAGAATGCCTAGCAAAAAACAGATTTGAACAACTTAATAAATAAACAAAATTTAGAGCAATATTGATTACTTCTCACCAGCTGATAGGAAAAGGTGGTAGAGTTTAAAATGCCCTAACTAAATTTGATTTTCACGCATTATTCTGAGCTAAAATATACTGTATGAGAGAGTCTGATATTCAGAGAACTCTTAGTAGTTACTTACAGGAAATGACTGTAAGTCAAAGAAACCACTTCCGAACAAGACTGAGCTTCAAGACTCAATAGGGCAAAATCAACAGGGCAAAAGCAATCAAAGTTACAGCAGATGCTGTTGAGAGTGGCAGAACCCCTAGTGCCTCAGATGATCCCAAACTGAGCAAGCTCATGCAATTCCAGGTGGCTGAATGCCTCCCAGGGGCAGATCACTGTGATATCTGCAAGAGAAGGAAGAAGAATTTATCAGCCAACCTCACCCCCAGGAGAGCCTCTTCTGCAGACATCCTTCAGCAGAAGACACCTCACACCTGTCTCCTATTCAGGGTCCAGGTGAATGGGAAGTTATCCAGAACAGCCTTGAAGCCCAGAGGATCAGACCAATTGCTTAAATAATCCTCTGAGGGCCCCTTCCAGGTGTCTTTGTTGGTTCTATTCTGCATCCTCTTTGGGGAGGTGACCCAAGGCTGTTGACAGGGGGTACCTTGTGGGGGTGCATCGCACTGACCCCTGCCCCAGATCTCTCCAAAGCACAGCCACTAAGGAGGGATCGGAAGTAGAATTCTAGTCAAGCAAAGGGTTAAAATGAGAAATTGGAGCATTTTAAATTCCTAGGGTCTGGAAACCCTCAGCCTCCCTACTCCCTCTTAATCCAGATGAGTTTGTTGGGCTTCCCTGACACCTTCAGCCTCTTTCCATTGTGAAATGCCTCCATCTAATTGCATATTGAGAAGTGATCTCAAGGCATCCTCCAATCCGGTCACCTACATCAGGCAATAAGATAGTATATGTCCAAGTTATAGAGGAGTTCGGTTGGTACCCAGAAAAGATAAATAAACACCTATTTTAAAAATGGCAAGTTGTAGAAATAGGACTAGAACCACAGCAAAGACCTCAGACCTTCTAGTATAAACTTCTTTCTATTATTCCAACTATGTTAGCAGGGTGAAGGATATTTTCCAGAGTGGATTTGTTGGTCTTAAATGCATCTGGCCAAAATACAGAAGCAGTTGATTTAGCAAAATAACACATGAGCTTTATAAAGTAGCTAGAAAATTTACTTGAGATTCCCAAAGTGCCATTTGACTGCTAAAAGCAAATACACTGAGAATTGCCTGGTAAGGACACTAATTACTCTGAGTGCCAACATTCATCAAAAGTGGATTGTACTGAGCTGTACACTTGAAACATGTATGGCTTTACTAACACATGTCGCCAATAAATTCAACTTTTTAAAGAGGTGTATTGGGTGAGTTGAAAACTTAGATCCACACAAAAACCTGCACAAACATGTTTAAACAGCTTTATTCATCATTGCCAAAACTTGTAAGCAACTAGGATATCCTTCAATAGGGTAAATAAACTGTACTACAACCATACAATGAAATATTATTCAGTGATAAAAAGAAATGAGCTATCAAGTCATGTAGAGACATGGAAGAACCTTAAATCAAAGAATACTGTTAACTGAAAGGAGTCTGGAAAAGCTATATTCTGTATGATTCTAACTGTATGACAATTGGGAAAGTCAAAACTATAGACAGTATAAAATTAATGGTTGTTAGGACTATCTGGGGGGATGGGTAAATAAAGCACAGGGGATTTGGGAGACAGTGAAACTATTCTGTGTGAACCTAGAAAGGTGGATGGACACATGACCTTGTACATTTTTCAAAGGCCCTAGAACTGGACAACAACCCAGAGAATGAACCCTAATGTAAGCTATGGACTTCAGTTAATAGTCATATATTGCTATCAACTCATTAATTGTAACATATATACCATACAAATGCAAATTATTAATAATAAAGGAGACTTTGTATATGGGGAAGAAGGTGGCAGAGAGGTATATAGGAACTCTGTACCTTTCTACTTAATTTTCCTGTAAACCTAAAACTGTTCTGAAAAATAAAGCCAATTAATTTTTTTAAGGAATATGCAGTAACTTGCATTCATTATGCAAAGAACAAAAAATCTTAAGCAATGAAAAAATGCTGTATTAAATGCATTCAGTGTGCAGGGCCCTGTTCTGGGTGCCAGCGTGTGAGTAAAAAAAGGAAGTAAGTGAAAGAGTGGTTGGCTTGGTGGAGTGAAGAGGCTCTCTGGGCCCCACCCTGTTTCCAGTACCTCACTAATGGCCTCGGATTGTCTCTTAATTCCTCTATGTCTCGGAGTTCTCCTCTGAAAAATAAAGAAGTTGGTCTAGACTAACTGAGACCCTTTCCACCGTGGAAGTCTGCAATTCACCATTATATTCTCTCAAGAGTTGTTTAGTTAACAAAGCAAGAGGATTCATTAAACACTGTGCCTTGCCTGATTTCATTTCGTGTTTGCCTCTCAGCATGCACGTACTTATTAGGGAGGTCAAATTGAAACCCCGTATTTTTTAGGTTCTCAGAAGATCTGCTTGTCTTGGTTTTTTTTCCAGTAACTTTCAACTGCCCCTTAAGGCCTGAAGCAGACAAAAAGATAAAACTTCAAGTGCAATGTCCTCGTGTAAGTCTTTGGGTGACTCACCTGTCCCCAGCCCTTCCATGCCCGGAATGTCATCTCCAAACCTATTAGGAAAAAAAATAAAAGAGAAATGAGCTGAGATCAGAGCAAAAGGAACCTGGAATGACTCACATAGAGAATCTCCTGACTCGAGGGAAGAAAAGGAGGTTTAAGCTTTCGTATCTGAAAAACTCCTGATGCTTGCATTGTACTAAGGTAAAGCAAATGCCCTCGGGCAGGTTTTAAACAGTGTGTCCCAGTGGAGAGATATTTTTCCCCTGTAAAAAGTTAACCTAAGACAATTGAGAGCCAGAAAGAATGATCAGTGGGGCGATTTAGTTAATTTCACTCTTTAAAAATAGAAACTGGAATGAGAAAGCAACATGGAAGGCATTAAAGTGATTAATTCATTCATTTGTTTATTAGGCATCTATTACATGCCAGACACTGTGTTAGGCGCCAGGCGTTAAGGGAAAAAACAAATTTTCTCTGAGAGAGCTCAGTCTCAAGGAACAGAGGACATTTAAAATAAGTAAATGTAATATAAAATAGTACAAGTAATGATAACTGAATGTACAAAATGTGAACATGGAATTAATTAATGAGAGTCAGTAATGTTTTCAAAAAGAAATTAACTTATTGAGCAAGTATTGAAAAATAAATGAGACATTGCCAAGGAGAGAAAGAGAAGAACAAAGAACTTAAGACGTAAGACTGAAGCCATAAAAATAAACTGTGAGTTCTGGAAATGGCCAGTGGCTCTGTGTTCCAGGTTAAAGCCTGGGTACATTGGTGAGAGGGAGTGGTCAAGAAAAGTCCGGAAGGTCAAGTGAAAGGTCACCATGAAAGGCTCCACTTGCCATGTTGCATTTGGCCTTAGACCTGGGAGCTGAGGGAGAAAGCATTCCAGAGCTAAAAACATGATTCAGCAACGATTGTGGTACAGAGGAAAAGAGAAGATGGAGTGGAAATTTTTATAAGTCTACTTAATTGTGTGAGCATTAAATCTCAGAACTTAAACAGTCTTGTGGGAGAAAAGAAACAATAAAAAATCTTGTTTTTCATCTTGATCTTACCCTTTCACACCTTTTGTAGGAGGCTTGCTCTTGAATTGGCGAGTCTGCCTCTGCTTGAACTTGGGGGGCCCTTTGCGTGGAGTGGTGGGACCCTGGTTTAAAGCTGGGGGGACCAAAGAGGTATTGTCACTCATTTTGACGTCCTTGGGTGGCTGATGGCTGTCCTTCAGGCTCCTTAGGCAGTGACAGAAAGAAAAAAAGAGCCTTCAGGCAATGAGGACCATTGTTATTACTCCCTCACTGTAAACTAGGAAGGAAAATCCCCTGGATAAAGAAGCTTAAGTATTTCATGTTGACACAATAGAAAAGAAGTTACCATCTTGTAAAGGAATTTTAAAGAAAGTGTGGTATATAAATTGATGGGGACACTCAATAGAGTGGAAGATAAACTGACAACTGGTAGATTTCAAAAATCTAGGAGGATATATTGTTCCAGTACATCTGCCTCTAGCTTTCTAGGTGAAAGCTAGAAAAGCACTATTTATCTGAAAGGTCCACTTCCCCTTTGTGATCTCCAGTTCCACTAAATGCCGTCTTTACAGCACTGACGAATTCTTTAAGCTTTACGTGCTTTTCCACCCAGCTGCTAAGTAACCTGACTCTGAATGTTTGTTGAGCCATTTCTATGGCCTTTGTTCTTGATAGTCTTTATTTTATTTAATCCTCACATGACCCAGAGACTTCTGTCCTAGGTCCAGGGGTAAAAATGTGGTTGCCTGGGCAGGGGTAGCTCTGAACCGGCTACACCAACACCCAGGAAAGTACGCAACACATCCCAGTACACACCCACACAAATAGGAAACTTGATTTGGGGTGATTAGGTAGTAAATTTGTGATTTAACTTCATAGCCAGACATGAAGCTCTTCAGTTACACTTTTCTCGGAAATCCTCAACATTTTCTCCTATGCAAATGGTGAACTTATCCACTATGGTATTCCCTGACTTTCATTTTAGCTGTAGAATTGCACCTTGTCATTCTGCAAGTACAAATCAATGAACATGATTAACAAAAATATATTTAAAACACACGTTGCTAACCTAAAGACTTTGTTTCTTTCTCCTTTTCTATCAAAAAAGTTGATAACATTTAACCTGGGAAGGGAGATTCTGAAAAGCCCCGAAGAACCTGCAGAGAAACTTCATCTCTCACCTTGAGCCGACCCTTTACATAACCCACTGCCTGGGAGCTTCACTTTCATTGAGCTCACTTCACCCATGTGCATTGATGCTAATATCCTTAGCTTCAATTATCTCTGAGAATTTCAGCTTTTGCTAACCTTTGTTTCTTTCTGCCACATCACCCATCCCTCAAATATAGTGTATAATTTCACCAACTTTTTTATTACTCTTAAAATCATGCTAAAATATTATCCTTACCTTCAAGATATTCTTTCTTATTTTCTTTATCCAAATTTCTATTTTTGTCCTCTCCTGCCAACTCTCAGTTTGTTCAACTGAGACACATCAACTAATTTGTGAACTGGAACCGGGAGTGGTGAACCTGGCCAGGCACCTGGATTACCTGCTCATATTAAGGATTTCATTTTAATCTCCCACTGGAATATGCCCCATGAGGCTGTTTCTCTGTTTTGCCAATTTTTGTGGTCACAAAACCTGCAACAGAGCCTGGCACTTAGTAGGTATGCCATGCCAAATGAATGAATAAATAAAAGAAGAAATTGAACTAAAACCTGGAATGGGAAGCTTGGCCCTGTGACCTTCTCCGTCAAACTACAGAGAAGGCATCAGCGGATCTTCACCTTACAAAGCCCTCAGGGGCTCAGGAATGCACCGCCAGGTCCCTTGCTCACTGGAACCAGTTCTTGTGCCATGGGCCCTCTCCTGCCCGGGTAAACAGGCAATGTTTGTGCCTCTCCGAAGGGCGTTTCAGACCGTGGGAGGCACTGGTGGGCATCCAAGAGGAGCATTTTTCTCAGAGTGTGCCACCAGTAACTGATACTTCCCAGTTCTGCCAAAGCCACAGAGAAACACTGGAGAATTTCTCTCAGATCAAGTGTTTTTTGGACTTCCCAATTCTTTCAAAGTAGTCAGAAACCACGAACCTTCCTTTCTCTCATCTGGAAAGCCTACTAAGATTAGGATTGTCAGATTATTAAGTAAAAATCCAGAACACCCAATTACACTTGAATTTCAGATCAACAACAAAGTTTTTTAGTACAAGTGTATCCCAAATATTTAATGGCACATACTTATAGCAAAAAATAATTTATTTATCTGAAATTTAATTTTAATTGGTCATCTTCTATTTCATTTGGCAACACTTACTAGGATCCTACTCCATTAGATCCAGAGTCTATAATGTAAGGGCCTAACATGACCTGAATTAATCAAATTATCCTTGGGGGGGGGGCGGGGCAGGGGGTACAGGCAATGCAGTGTAAAAAGTATGTGCTTTAGAATTAAATAGATGCATTTTCAAATTCCTGCTCTACAAAACTGGCTATGTGACCTTGAATAAGTTGCATAACCTCTCTGGGCCTTATTCTATTCCTAAAATGAATCAACTAATACCTTCTTTTTTAGGGTTATGGGGAAAATTAAAGAAGATAATGTGAATAGTGTTCGGTGAAAAGTGCCCCAGAAAGAATAACTAGGTACTAGACCTGGGAGCCCAGAAGACATGCATACACATCTACAGTTGTGACGCAGGTTCACTTGGACTCCCCATGTCCCTGTTCTTTGGCCACCTGCTGAAGAGCCCTTGTCATGCACTGAGAGGCGACTGTCATCTCACTGGGTGATCCTCTGCATCCTTCAAATGCCCCAACAATGAACTTATTCCTGGTTCTGTCTTAGGAGGAGTTCTGTCTTCCTTGGATTCCTCTGGCACCCCTCGCATCGATGCTAAAGAATTTAAAAATCACATTTGACTTCCATCTTCCCCTGATGACACTTCTTATTTTTTCTTGTATGTTTCTTTTGCATATTTACATGGTTTTGAAGCTGCAACTCTAGACTTGGACAGAGCTCATGTCTAGCTCATGTCAGTATGATATATTATTTAAAAGAATTCTGCTCCAAAAGAGTCACATCACAGCCACCTGGTTAATCCCTGGATTTTCAAGGCCCTCGGGATTTGTACTGTGAAAAGTAATTGTTATTATGTTTATTGTATGTCTCGTGTACAATATTTGTTTAGGTACCTAAGACAGTCACGATCTCTAGAGAGTTTCTGCCAGAGATTTTCCCTCCAATTCTCCCTGGAGAACCTTGGGGAGGAGCAGACCCAATATGACCATTTCCTACCTGGGAAGTCAGTCCCGTCTGCCACAGAGATCACCAAGGGCTAAACTTATCCTGACCATGTGTCCCTAGGAATTCAAGGGCATCCTTGGAGCTGAATAATCCTGAACGAGCACCAGATTTGATGTTAGCTATAAGAGGAAGTTTTACATTTTTGCCTCTAAAAGTATCAAGCAATCCAGTATTTCCCTGCTTTTCAAAACAATGATAGTCCTTCGCCTTTTGAAATTACAAACTGCTCTCCTGCAGAAAGAAGTAAATGCAACAATGTAATATTTTAAGGTACAGTTTGTAGGGAAGCAGCAGGATTAGTGTCCCCTTAGACCCAAGGCAACAGAAGCTGTAGGAAGCCACAGAGGGTGATCCTCCATAAATTCCAGCTAAATACAGAAAGTTCCTGGGTCAATCTTTCTGATGCTCCTGTCTTCACCCTAGACTTCCAGTTGCCTTAGCAACGTATGAACAGACAGACAATTTTACTGTTGATGGACTAAGATAGGAGTGGAGAAGCAAGAGGTTCAAGAGTATTGTCTCCTCCAGTGGAGCTGGGCCCGTAAATGTCACCCAGAATCCTGTTGAGGCTGAGAAAATCACATAATTTAAAGAACCAAGAAAAACCCAAACCAAAGCCATGAAAAAACAAAAACAAAAATCCAGCAAGTACATTGCTTCACATTGGAACAAACAAATACTTTCACCTTGGAGGGAGTTGGCTCAGCCACCCACCCTACGCTGCGGTCAGTCATTCCCACCATGACTCTGGCTGTAGTTTTCCTTATCCCCACACTCTCCTGTCGGCCCCCTGGGGCCTGAGCCAAGTTTTGAAGCATGTCCTGGGAGTAAAGACCTGTTTGCTGTGTAACCTTTCAGTTCCCCAGATCACTTCTTTCCCTGAAAATGGTGCTCTGAAGACACACACACACACATACACACACACACACGGCCCATTTTGGGTTTTGATGGGGGGCTCAAATGTTTGAAAATTTTAGTTTCAGGTAATAGCTAATAAGTTTAGTAATCAATGCATGCACAAGCTATTGTTCTAGGAACTGAAGGTATGACCCACTTGAACTCCAGGAGACCATAAGCAGTTCCACCTTTGTGCCTCAAGAGGACTGCAAGCCATCAAGATGCTATCTGAGCCACTGTGCTCCAGGGTGAGATGCCCACTTCCTTGGACACAGATGAAAGAATGCTGCAGCTTTTACCCGATTAACTTTTTAATTCCAAACCCTTTTCCCACACTTTTCATCTCCATATAAAAAGAGTCTGTTTAAAATGGAATTTAAGATGGTCTGTTAGGGTACAAAGCCACCATCTTCACAGGTCACCAAGCATCGGAATAAAGTGCTCACAAAGAGTCAATCCTTGTCTCTACTTATTGGGTCTGGTAGTGACAAGCAGCACAAATGGCAGCTTTTCCGGTTTCAGTTCCTTCTAAATAAATTTAGTAATTAAGTTTTGCAGTGACCTTGTAATAATCAAGCTTTACTTATTAGCTTTTCACATAGCACTCTAAGGAACTTTGGGGCATTTATTTTATGTTTTCTTTCAGTTTCATTCCTGAGACCTGTCCAGGCACACACGTTCAGCATATTCTCTCCCTCCATGTCTTTGTTTTAGAGCCATATCAAGTTCACCCCACGTCACCCCAAATCCCTTTGATTTTATACTACACTTAAACTTACCAGAAGTTAAGAAATACTCACAGAGCTGAATGTTGCTCCTCTAAGGTGCCTAGTTGCCTTCTTCACAGTAGATGAATAAAGGATCTTTGCATCCTGAGGTATCTCTCTGTAATACCCTCATGCTACCTAATCCCTTCCTGATCAGATTAGAGCCCCAGCTCAGGTGCAAAGTAGTTGAAAGAATATGGGGTGAGAATGGGTTAGGCTTAAGAGTTCTCTGATCACTCAACACTCTTACAAAACTGACTTCGGCTTTCTTTCTCTCCTATCAATAAAATAAATGAGTATCAAGTTCACAAGCACACACACACACAAACAGTGTTATATCCAAGAGCTGATTTGCAGGTGGTGATTCAGTGTCTTCTGTCCTTCTCCAATCCCACCTTTAGTCTCATTGCCTTCCATGCCCTCCCTCTCCTGACACACACTCAGCCATGTTCAGAGTGGGACAAAAGTAGGTTTGCAGTTGTTTGTATGGAAAAGGATACAATAGTTAATAAATAGTAATACAAGAATAAACTGTGTTTCACATACTCACAACTGTAAATCTACTTTTTCCCTACCCTGTATATAATCTCTCTCTCTCTCTCTCTCTCTCACACACACACACACACACACACCATGACATACTTTTTATGAGACTTTAGATAACTAAAAAAAGAGCAGAACACAGTTCCCCCTGCTGCAGTGGGGGAACTGTGAGCCGATCATGTGAGCAGTGACAGTGAGAAATATACATCTTTCCCTAATTGGTGTTGTATACATTTTCTCAGACAGACAGGACCACAAAGCAGAGATGATAAAAATCAGTGATACTTAACAGAGAAAGAGTCCAAGCACTAGCTGGAACTCCTCCTGCAGACGTGTATCTGAGAATTTGTGGCTAGCTCTTTCACGCTCAAAGGCTTCACAGTGTAGGGATCAGGTTACAATCTAATTTAGTGGGAACTTGGCTTCCATCCTCCACTTGCATTAAGCCACTGGTATTAATTTCTGCACATTTTATAGAGTTTTAAGTGGACTTAACCCATATGCTGGAATCATTAAGCTCTGAAAAATTTGTCATAGGGAAATTGATTTATTCAAGACTGCATTTCAAGTCAGCAGTAGAGCAAGGAGCAAGGCCCAAGTCTGCAAACGGCTTTGTGCTATACACAGGAAAGCGGACATGGACCAAGAAGCACGTGTTGCCAGTCAGTCTCACGCCCTGCCTCTGAAATGCAGGGTACCTTCTGCAGATTGCTACTTATTAGAGAACTGCACTCTGTAAGAGTATAGAACAAGAAGGTCCATTTATCCTTCCTAGGCAGGGGAAGCTTCTTAACCTGCAGCCCCAAGCAGATTACATGGGCAGTTAATCAGCTCAAGGGTTTTTGATAAGCTTTCCAGGTTGTCCTTATCAAAATTACAGTTTTGAAGGCAGAGGCAAAAGAATGTTTTGTCTGGATGGGCCTTTTCCATGTTCTCCTCTGTGTCTCCATAATCATTTCTATCTTCTTGTACTCCTTCCTACGCACTAGGCATATGGATATTTAGATGCTCACCTGTCAAATCCTTACACATTCTTCATTCTTTTGAGAATGAAGGCCATGGACTGCAATGCATAAAGGCAGTGGAAAGAGCAATGAAGTTGCTAGAGTGTTGCTAAATGAAGTGTAACAGCATCAGCAGCACCTGGGCACTTGTTGGAAATGCAGGCTCTCAGACCCTTCTCCAGACTTAACTGCATCAGACTCTGCATTTAATAAGGTACCAAGGTGATTTATTTGCCCGTTAATGTTTGAGAAATGCTATTCTCCAGCCTTGTGTAGGCTTGGTTCTACCACATCTCTGCTATGTGTTTCCTCATATGTAAAACAAATGATTTAGCATGTCAGCATTCTCAATGTTTTCTTTTTATCCCAACATTCCTGAAAGAGATAAACCATGTTTATTCATAATGGGATGTGTAGTGCAGTGATTCTCAGTAGAGCAGAGAGGGTACACTTGCTACAACTCTATTCTTCCAAGGCAGATCTGGGAGAGTGGAGAGTGAAGGGTGACGAGGTATGAAAAGCCTAAGTATTTATTTCACTTGAAAATTTCTCTTAAAGTGAATAATAAAGGAAGTTCTTGTAACAGAAAGGATATGATAACAGAATAAAATTTTGAATGCCTAGAAGCAAATAACAGTGAAAAGAGCAAAATTAGGGGCACAAGGGGAAGTATGAAAGCAGAAACTCAACCACCTGCAGCAAGGCATTGTGGAGAATGGAACATTGCTGAAACCACTGTGACGTTCTAAAGATCTGGTCCCCTGGTACCTTCAGGGAAGGCTCCTATTAATAGCCTGTTCTTCCAAGGGGCTGCTCACCCTGGCCGTATGCGGAGGATTTGAGTAGGCTGGTCATCAGCAGCCACTATATACTCCCTCTGTCGGACAGAGCTCTCAAACCAAGTCATTTCACTGTTTGCTGGTTGGCCTGACAGTTGGCTGACTTTTGATCAGTTACCTATCTCTGATCTCATTGACCAGCTAATAGAGTCCCATTGCTCTAAACCAGGTGAGGAATCACCAAGGAATTTCTCTGGTAAAACTTCGGGCATGCTGGACACTCTGAGATTTTGCAGACATGAGAAATTTGTTGGGCAAAAGGAAAAAAAGAAAGAAGAAAAAGAAATTGGTAGATGTAATGACATAGATAAATTTTAAACACATTTTATTAAGTGAAAAAAGCAAGAGTCAAAAGTTTTTATATCGTCATCTTTCATTTATGACATTCTAGAAAAGGCAAAACTACAGGGTTGAAGAGCAGATTGGTGGTGGTCAGGGGTTGACTAGGAAGGGAAAGTACAGGGATCTTGGAAGGATGATGGAACTATTTGGCATCTAGATTGTAGCAGTGCATATATATAACTAACTCTATGCATTTGTCAAAACTCATAGCATGGTATACCACAAAGACTGAGTTTTTCTGTGTGTTTTTAAAACTAAATATAAAATGCCTTTTTTAAACAAAGAAATCTATCTTCAATAGCTCTATAATCCTTGGTTCTTGATCCCCGCTGGCAGATGGGAAAGTATTATTAATTACATTCAGGGAAGAGTTAAAGGGCAGGTACTAAGTCATTAGAAAGTGATTAAAATTTTAGCTGTCCTATAAGCTGCTTACTCAAGTGCTAATCTCTAACCTTTCTTTAGTATTTCTTAAAATACCAGTGAGTGAAGGGATCCACATCCAAGTCACATTTCCTCCACACTTGAAATCTCCTAGCCTGAGCTTCCACCTCTGACTAATGCACACTGGACTCCAGAGGGGAACATCACAATGTGAAGAAAGAATTATAAGGCTGGTTCCTCTTTCTCTTCCTATGCTACTGTAATTATGCATCCTCCAGAATGACTTTGTTAATCTTGAAAACAAGAGCGCTCATTCAAAATACAACATTCTCTTTGAGAACGTAGAGAGGAGGGAACACTTCCTAACTTATTTCATGAGGCCAGTTTTCCCAACATGAAAAGTTTTGACACAAAAACCAGATGAAAACTATAATAAAACTGCACAGTTTTGCATACTTAAAAGTTGCTGTGAGGGTAAATCTTAAAAATTCTCACTGCAAGATAAAAACTTTGTAAGTATGTGTATGGTGACAGATGTTAACTAGACTTACTGTGGTGATCATTTTGCAATATTTACAAATATTAAATCATTATGTTGGACACCTGAAATTAATATGTTATATGTCAATTATACCTCAATTGTTTTAAAAGAAAGAAAAGATGACTGAAATAGGCAAATAGCCTGTAGATATGATAAATTTGAAGGGGAAATATTTATTCTCATGTGTAAATAAATTTAATATTTGTGTTTATAATTTTAAAATAATAATAAAAGTAGTGTCATTTATAATTGCTCTCAAGAAAATAAAATAATGAGGTATAAATCTAGAAAAACATGTATAGGATTTATATAATTAAAAACTGCAAATTCTAGTTAAAGAAATCAAAGAAGACCTAAGTAATTAGAGAAATATACCATATTTATTGATTGGAAGACTCAACATAATAAAGATGACAATTCTTCTTAAATTGATATATGCTTAATGTAATTCCTATAAAAATTCCAGCATAGTTTTCTGTAGATGTAGATAAGTTTATTCTAAAACTTATATGGAAGCAGAGACTATACAAGCCAAAACAATTTTGAGAAAGTAGAAAGTAACATGGGAAGGAATTACTCTTCCTTCCTATAAGGCTTACTATACAGATATCTTGGTCAGGACAGTGTGATATTGACAGACGAATAGACTCACAAACAGTGAAACAGAATAGAGACCCTAAGTATAGACCCACACAAATGTGCCCAATTAATTTTTAACAAAGATAGAAAAGAAATTGACTGGACAAATGAGATCTTGTTCAACAACTGGTGCTGGCGAATGAACATCTAAACCTCACACCTTATGCTCCTAAAACTTCCCACCTAAATCTCACACCCTGTAAAAGAAACAAACAAACAAAAAACTAGTTTAAAATGTATGAGACATATATGTAAAATGTGAAACTGTAAACTTTTAGAAAAATAGGAGGAAATGTTCGGGGCCTTAGACTAAGTAAAGAGGTCTTACTTGTCAATGAGAGTACATTTTTCAAAAGGAAAAAACAAATGTATTTGACTTCACCAAAATTAAAAAATTTTTGGCTTCCAGTCAAAATGGCAGTGTAAGCACACATGGCTCGCCTCTCCACACAACCACATCAAAATTACAAGTAAAACATAGAAAAGCCATCAATCAGAGCCATCAGAAATCAACTTGAATGGAAGTCTGACAACTATGGAATTATAAGAAACCACATTCATCCAGACTGGTAGGAGGAGCACAGATATGGAACAGGCTGGTCTCTCACCAATGTGTGGTGGGTAAAAACTCAGGAGGGATGGTCTCAGGAGTGAGCAGACCCAGCCCCACACCAGGACCCCGAGCCAGGGTTCCAGTGCCAGGAGCATAAGTCCCCACAACTTCCGGCTGCAAAAAACCAGTGGGGATTGAGTCAGTGAAAGAAACTGCTGGAGCCCCAAGAATTTCCTCTTAAGGACCCACCCATGGACTCACGTACTCAGACTCACTCCCTCTGAGCTCCAGCACCAGGGTGGCAGTTTGAAGGACACCAGTGGCATACTAAAAGAGGCTCAAGTGTCTGGCATTTGGGTGAGCAGTGACCATTGTCCCTTTTTTGAACCCTCCCTCCACAGAGCCACAGACCAAAGAGCCAGCAGGCTGGTGCCATATCGGAGTCTCCATCAATCTGGCTAATACTGTCTGACCCACCTTAGAGATCCCCAGAGACTCTGCCCCACCCAACTTCCAGGCCCACCCAAGCTGCTTTTTCATATGAATGGCTGGTCTTGGCTCATGCTTCACAACCTCCTAAATCCTATCAAACAAGCAACAGTGAGCTCCAGGCTGGGCAGTAGCAGCAACCAGATTAGTTTCACAGCTTGGCTTTGTCTGGAAATCTCCAAGCCCAGCACAAGTAGCAGCCATCTCAGATTGTTTTATAGCTCAGGAAGAGTGACTCCAGGCAAAACACAGGTGGGGGCTGGCCATGAGCTGCACCAGCCAGGAAACCGCAGGGCCAACACACCCAGTGGACAGCTATAGACCACTGCAGAGAAGCACCACATTGCCCCTGCACAGCTGATCCTCCACGAAGGGCAGAGTTTGGCAAAAGGTGATCACAGCCAGTCCTTGTAGCTGACTAGCCTGGGTAAATCCCTCCCACTGATCTGTCAAAAGCAACCAAGGTTCAACTACAAGAGGAGGGTGTACTCAGCCCACATGAAGGGCACATATGAAATACCCAGCTTGGGTGATAAGGGAGGCTGTGCCACTAGACCCTTCTCTACACCTACTACATTAGGCCACACTATCAAGATATGGAGTCAAAGCAGCTCTGCCTAACACATAGAAGTAAACACAGGGAGACTACCAAAACCAGGATACAAAGATACATGGCCCAAATGAAAGAGCAGATCAAAACTCCAGAAAAAGAGCTAAATGAAATGGAGATAAGCAATCTATCAGATGCAGAGTTCAAAGCACAGTTTAAAAGAATGTTCAAGGAACTTAGTGAAGACCTCAACAACATAAAAAAGATACAGTCAGAAACAAAGGATACATTAATTGAAATAAAGAACAACTTAAGGGGAAACAACAGTACAGTGGATGAAGCTGGGAATTAAATCAATGATTTGAAACATTAGGAAGCATAAAACAACCAACCAGAACAACAAGAAGAAAAAAGGATCCCCCAAAATGAGAGTAGTATAAGTAGCCTCTAGGACAACTTCAAGAAGTCCAATATTCACATCATAGGGGTACCAAAAGGAGAGGGGAGAGAGCAAGAAGTTGGATATCTATTTGAAAAAGTAATGAAAGAACACTCCCCTACTTTGGTGAATGAAGTAAACATGCAAGTCCAGGAAGCATAGAAAATCTCAATCAAGTTGGACCCAAAGAATACCACACCAAGACACAGCATAATTAAAATGCCAAAGACTAAACTTAAAGAGAGAATCTTAAAAGCAACAAGAGAAAAGCAGAGAGTTGCCTACAAAGGAGTTCCCATAAGATTGTCAGCTGATTTCTCAACAGAAATCTTGCAGGCAAGAAGGGACTGGAAAGAAACATTCAAAGTGATGAAAAGCAAGGACATACAACCCAGATTATCCATCAAAGCTATAAGTTACAATGGAAGGTCAGATGAAGTGCTTTCCAGAAAAGGTAACGCTAAAGGAGTTAATCATCACCAAACCATTATTTCATAAAATGTTAAAGAGACTTATTTAAGAAAAAGATCAAAACTATGAAATAAAAATGACAACTCACAACTATCAACTCACAACCCATGGATATAAACCAAGGGCTGAGGGGAGACTGCTGGAGGTAAGAGGGGTACTGGGCAGAGATGGGCAAAGGGGAAAAAATGGGATAACTGTAACAGCGTAGTCAATAAAATATACTTTAAAAAGGTAAAACAAAAACTTCTCTCCAAAAAACTCTGATAAGAGAATGAAAAGACAATTTACATACTGGAATAAAATATTCACAAATAACATACCAAATAAGGGATTTGTGTTTAAAAATAAGCATTTATGACAAGGTTATGAAATCTGGAATAAGGTAGTTTAATATGTCATATATATGAAAGTGAAGTTGGTGAGGAACAAGTATGAAGGACACAGGGACAAGAACTAAGGGGGGTGGAAATGGGAGGGAGTTGGGGAGCAAGGGGTGGGGTGGGCTGGGATGGGAGAAATAGAAAACTGTACTTGAAGAATAACTAAATGAAATAAAATAAGAAACTAAAAAAAAATAATAAAAGAAAGTGAAGTTGGTGTCAGTGACCCCTGCAAACACAGGACGATGCTTCTTCTCCCCCAAAGCAACGGTATCATCAGAGGAAAAAGATGGAGGGGCAGAGGAAGAAGAAAGAATGCAGGCATTTCTGCCTAATTTAGACAGATACACTTCTAAAGAATTTTACTCAAACCCTTGCACAATTCAGTCAAGGCACTCCAAGGAACACAAGCCATGTAAGACACAGCCTTTTCCTCATGTATTTTATATTTGGGTGGAGACATAAGTCTAATAATAACCACTTAATAATACAAACCAGTGTTCACTAAGGTAATAAAATATACTGTATAAACAATGCATACTCGAGGAGTTCAGAAAAAACCCACTGGAATCAGAGGAAGAAAGCTTCAAAGGAAGAAGTGAGGTTTGAGACGTGTGCAAGTTGATTGTGAGTACTTAGATAAAACAACTCTTCTTTCTGATTTATTATTTCTGTCTTTTAAAATTTAGATTTGTTAGGGTGACATTGGTTAATGTGATCACATAAGTTCGAACTGTACAATATGGTATCATCTGATTATTGCTCTGTGTACTCATCATCCAAACTGTAGTCTCTTTATCAACATGCGTTTGACTCCCTTTACCCTCTTCAATCTCACCCCAGCCCCCTTCCCCTCTGGTAACCACAACATTGTCATCATGTCAATGAGGTTTTTTGTTTGCTTTGTTCATTCATTTGTTGCTTCCTGGAAAACAACTCTTTTCTAGTCATGCTAACACTAGCTATGCAGTAATGAGGACCAAAATGTGATGAGGATATCATGAAATAATGATGATGGTGATGATTTTTCTTAGCCTGGACCATTTACTGGGCACTTACTCTGAGGTCAGAACTCTGGTAGATGCTCTATTTCCAACCCTTCCAGCAACACTAAAGGTTGACATCATCCCTCTTTTAAAGATGTGAAATTGAGGCTCAGAAAGGAAAGTACCAGCCCAAGGACACACCGACAGGAAAAGACAGAACCAGGATATCTGCCTGAACTGCAGCTCCTGCCTCTAGCCCAGGCTGCTCTTTGAGCCTCATGGACGCCTTTCAGAATGGACAACTTTCAAGGCCAGAAATCTTCTCTACAAGTTTATTGTCTATACATGCAGCCTCCAAGAAATATATTTATGCAGAAAGGGGAAGTCTCTGTAGTCTGCAGGCAGGCGTCACTTTTTCACTTTAGTCGTGGCAAATGTAGCACCCCATGAAAGATTTCCCTAGAATGTACCTTTCAGTTGTGTCCTTATAACAGCAAAGAAAAGCTGAAAAATATAATACTTGATCATTTTTCTGAAAATTCCTACTGAAGTTTCCAGGTTCTGTTGATTTCATTTGGTATCACAGGGCAGAGGTCTTTACCCAGTCTTCCTACATGACAGGCATGTTCTTCCACTTGCAGAAGCTTAGATATGGGTAAGAGAGCCTTGGTGCTAAGCACATCTTTGTCAGCATGGGCTGGAAGCAGAATGCCTGCCATTTTAATCTTCTTTAAGGAACCTCTTAATCTCAGTTTTCCCATCCAACAAATACATGCGAACAATGAACTGCAACAGAGGAAAATGAGAAATGGCAATTTTGAGTAGATCCCTGCCCTGAATGTGAGGCTGGAAGATACTTTAGGAGAATACAGCAGCTGTTCTCCGGTGCACTGAAACTCTATTGGTATATCAGGAACAGGCTCTAAATGGAGTGCTTCTCCATCCTTTGGAGGTCGTGGGCCCTTTCAGAATTTAGTGCAAGTCATGAATGTTCTCTTCACCCCCAATAAACACACACACACTGCACTCATACATTCTGACTTTACAAGCATTTGGGGGGGGGGCTTCTATACCTTCCAGCATCTGGGCCAAAAGCATTGCACTAAGAGAAATTGTGAGGACATGTTGGGCTTAGCAGAAAAAACGATTCTGTCGGAGGAGTGAGGTCTTTTCCCTGACAGTGTGAGAAATGGCATGAGAGATCGCATACAGATCGTGAACCTACCACTCCAATGTGTAAATCTCTTTTGTCCCAAATAATTTATTCTGGCTATGTTATTTTTTAATTGCCTGTCTCCCTTAGAATGTAAGTTCCATGAGCACACAGAGACTTTGTCTATTGTCTACCACTGTGTCACGAACTTCAGTACCTGGGAGAAAAGAGGAACTCAACCAATGTTGTTGGAAGAAGAAATGTGTACCCTCTTGGGAGCACGGAGCTACAAAATGTACTGTCTTCTGTGTAATTAATGTTTGCTTTTATTTACAACCCAGTAGTCATATACTTTGTTTCTAGGGCAAACTTCTCCTATATCATTTTGAAATTTATAACTAAATTTGTATTGGTTTTCGGTGCTTTTACTAATTTCACTTATGTACTGTTTTCCTCTTCACATTTTTATAGATTAACCTCTTCCCTCCCACCACATGCCCATCATCTCCTTGACTGTTTGGGTTCCATTGGCTACAGAGGAGATCTATCTGGTGGCATCAACTTACAAAACTAAGTGAACAAAATGCAGTTCGTGTCAATGACAGCAAAGTAAGTGCCAGTCTCTTCGCATATATGTGCTTGATTAGTTAGCGCTAAACACATGGAAACAATGAAAGTACTGAATATTGAGATATTACCATGAATTAGAATTTATTAATGACAGCAGCTACGAAAACATGTGGAGTAAACAAATGTGCCTCAGGCGCTTAAAAACTGTTTCTTCCCTCGAATGGTTTAAATACGGCCTCTGCGGCTTGTTCCCATTTAAATTAGTTCACAAACCATTTCCTCAAATATGGTACGAAGTGAATTTCCATCCTTGTATAATTCTCACACGTTCTGAGTTTGAAAAGTATGAATTAATGAAGTGTTACTTTATTTTGTAAGCTGCATTCTTAGGTTTAATCAAGAGCTATACTTTGGCTTCTTTTTATTTAAAAGAAAAAATAGTGAAAACTACAACAAATAACATTTGGTTGTTTGTACTGAGATGCAAAGCTACATCTTGAAATCATGACCGACCAAACTCAAAAAATCTGTTTGAGGACACGTTTTAAAATTTAGGGCCAAATATATGCAGTTAACATTTATAATTTCTTAGCACCCTACATTTGCTGCCAGCAAACTTTCACCATCTCTGGCGGATACAGAAGCTGGCAGAGACCCTAGAGAAACAGAAGTTAGTGGTATAAAGTAAAGCCTGTGGGAATTTGTTGATCCTGGTTTGAGACTAGGTGCCTCAGAAAGCTCGTGCACTGAAATGACTTGATTTTTAGACGTTTTGCACAATTATTCATCGCACTCATGCTGCAGCCTGCACTTCCCTGCATGAACATTCATGCATACCCATGTTCCCATGGGCAGACATGCTCTTACATGTGCCATTAATTGACACAAATGCTGCTCAGAGTTAGCTGATCGAGAGATATGCAGTACAGAACAGGATTTGAGACAGCCCAGGGTTTCCTCTTCTAGTGGGTTTAAAACATTTTTTTTTTGTCATTAACTTCCTTCCTGTTTTAACTGCCAGCACTCAGAAGTCCGAGTTGAGAGACAGAGGCACCCGGGCAGAGACGTGAACCACCGAATGTAAGTTGAATTCCGTGGGGTGGGGAAGGCTGCAGGTGGGCACAGAAAAAAATGCATAGGAAAACCGTAAACTCGGCTACAGCCCTTTACAGTTTATTATTTTTTTAGAGGGGCAGTTCCTCTTTAAAACGAACTTCATGTTAAGAAAGTACTAAGGAGACCGCGGAACAGTCCTGCAATAGAAGAGGAAGTCATAGCAGGGGATGGTAGCAATGACTCAGGGGAGACAGCTCGGCTCGGTGAGCCAGGAGAAGGAGCCTGCAGCCCAGGAGGGAAAATCCGAGTGCCCTGGAGAAGAGCTGTGAGCACAAGCACTAGGGAGTGGCAGGGCGTGAGGGCTTTCCTACTAGGTAGGAGCAGGCATCTTGCCAGGCTCAGGAGCAAAACTATATTAGATCCAAACTGATATAGAACTTGTCAGAGGATGGTGGGGTGGTGCTGGGGTGGAGATGTGTGGTTTCCTGTTTTTAAGTAGACTTAAAGAGACTGATAGAAAAGGGAAAATAAAAAGGTTAGAAGCTGTCAAACGTTAAATGGTCTTCCACTGAAGAGTTGTCTGGTGGTACAAGAGAAATGAGTAAGGAAAGCCTTCCTTAGGGTACAATGGGATTAAACTATCCGTGGGGAGGTACGGTAGGTGGCATGCATGGTTATTTACTCAGCAGTCATACACGAGTAGAATTTCCACCACTTACAAAAACCCCAAGCTAAATTCCTGCAGTGAGATGGGCAGAAAGATAAATGCTGTTGTTGTGAAAGAATAGGTCTCTATGTGTGAGACAACCAGAAGCAAACACGGAAGTCACTGAATAGTTTAAGAGATAGATTCTAGAAAAATGGACCCAGCTAGGACACCTGGTTTGTGGGCCTTTCAAATACTGAGGTCTGAGTTTGGCCTCCATTAGAAGTGCTTTAGGCATGACCTGAAATTCTCTTTCTTGAGGCTGTCCTGGTCAGCATATTTTATTCAGTTAACATAGTCTGCAGTTAAACTCTAGATGTAGGGTAACTTATGGGGTGGGTCTGATAAAACCCTGCACCGGTCTCTGTTCAAGGTGAGGGAAGGCAGACAGCTCTTGGAGTTCCTGTAGTCACCCCTTCCCACAGAGACCAAGAGCTGCTAAAATCAGGGTTAGTGCGCTGGATTCACAAGGCAGGGACGACCGAGCAAGGGAAATCAAAGAATCCATATTGGCCCGAGCGAGTCCAGGCACAGGCAGGTCTCATTCATGTTTGCCATTGCTTTGCTTCCGTTAAATTTACAAGTGGTTTCCCCTCCCAATGCAGATGTGACACAAGCATAGTAACAAGATCATCTTAACCTTTTGGGGGACGGGTGAGATTCTAAGTCTCCCTCTGAGCTACACAGACCCAGCACATGTGAAATAACTGTGTCACAGCTCAAGAGAAACTGGCTGGCATCTTCCAGGCACTGAAATTTGGTTGCCCCTCGTTTGGGAGAGCATGAGTTTGTCCCTAGGCGGTTATGCTGTGAGCAACTTCAAGGTTCTGTTCTCAGTGGAAACTGAGACCGGCAAAGCCAATGCGACAGAAAAATGAGGGCCTGGGCCAGTGTACGGGAGCACAGTAAATTACAAACTTCAGCTTTCGGGGAGAGAGAAGCCCTGAAGAGAAAAAAATAGGCACCTTGAGGAAGAGAGGCCACATATGTGGAGTACCTTCAGTGTGTTAGGCCTGGTGTGCTAAACTTTTAAATTTGAATCCTGAGAGGACACAGGAAGGACACTGAGCCTCAGCAGTGTTAAGTGACTCCACTAATGTCACACACTGAGGGGGTTGGGGGTTGGGGACAGCTACAGTGCCTCAGAAGGACGTTTCAGGAATTGTCCCATGGGAGAAATTTTCTTTAATACCACAGTCTGAGCATCCTGTTCCCAGGTCAGTCCACACTGGCAAACCCCTAGATGGGTCTCGTGTTGCTCCTAAAAGTTCAACGTTTGTTCATTCAATGAGCATGCAATCGCTTCGGGCTGTTACATTCTGCTATCCACAGTTGAAGCTGGTAAAATCGACTTGGGTTTTCTTAGAGGGACTGATACTCTAAGCACAAATAGTCATTAAAAAACATCTTTACTTCTAATTTTTCATGCTTCATTTAAAACTGTAATGAGTTACTGCCCTATAATCTTTTGCTCATAATGACTTCCTTAATGCAGTTTTCTTTAAGGATTACTTAAAATAAATATTTGCGAAAATGCACGGCACAGTGACTTCACAGGCTAGATACCCAGAAAAGTTTAAGGGGTGTGGAGTGTCCCCTCCTTTAGCATATGAATCTGGGTCAGAAGAGTATATTACTATGAATGCACAGGCAAGAAATAATGTATAGTTTCTCCCACCAAAGGAAATGTTAAGGAATTCTGCTTCTAGTAATTTGTACCCTCCTCAGGATGTATTATAATGTTTATTGCGCCTAAACAGGCACTGTCCCCTCAGGTGCTGGGCTGGTTCCTTTCATGCAGCTGTGCAGTTCTGAGTGTTCTTCACGGGGTGAGGTGGTAGACAGCAGCCCTGAGGACCCCAGGACACACCAGTTCCTCCATGCCACTAGGGAACGCTGAAACACCAGGGAAGACTCCAAAGCCCACACAGCTCTGGTGGCCCAGGGGACCAATGTCGATGCCCCAAATAACCCAAATCACCAAGCAGGCAGCAGAGCAGACCCAATCCTCAACTGGCTCTGAAATATCAGTCGTCCTCCAGAGATGGCTGGATGCTCCATGACCTGCTCTAGAGCTGCAGCCCCAGACATGGGCAAAGTAGGACTGACTGAGTCAGTGGAGTGGAGAGGGCTGGTGGCTGGAGAGTGCTGAAGCTCACCGCCCTAAGTCCTTCTCGGATGGAAACCCCCTCCTTCTGGTACTTCCACATTTCTTTCTCTCCCCGCCCCTTCTCTTCCTCTTCTATCTAATATTAACGGGCTGTGCTTCTAGATGCATAACCGGGCAACTTGGGGACATGAGTCAAGTCTTCACGGGTTTTACTCCAGACTCAGAGGGAATTCTCTCCCTTCGCTGTGCCTTTCTCATCATTCACAGAGTGACCTCCGGCTTCTATTATGACAGGGAGCAATAAATAGAGTCTAAAATTAAATTGGCCATGTGGAAATGTTTTAGAGAAACAGAATAGTGACAGTCTCATTTTAAGGTTGATTCAGTTCATAAACAATCTTTGCAATTCCCAGAAGTTCTTGTGAAGAGACCAAGTGCTCCCCAAAGAAACAAAATCTATTTTTAAGGAGGAAGGAGTGGATACTGTCAACACTGCGGATCGAAGGGAAAATGTCTGGAGCCTGGGCAAGTAGTTCCTTCGCTTCACTGAAGCTGTGCAACAGAACAGATAGCACTGCAGGGAAGGGAGGAGAGGAAGGGACAGTTACTGAACACCTACAATTAGTCAGTATAGTCCTAGAACTTTTCATGCATTTTCTCCAGCTCTTCAATCTCATGCAGAAAGATCGCCATCCCCACTTTACTGGTGGTAAAACTTGGGCTCAGTGAGGTTAATAATTTGTGTTAAGTCCTGTAATAAATCAAGTGCAAACCATATTTTGAGTCTCTGAGCCACCAGACTCAAAGTCCACACCCCACTAGGCATGAAACTCACCTTTCTCTGAATTAACCAAGGAATTCACTTCATATAAACTCAATAGTTTCACCTTTTCTTGCCCTCAACTTATTTGCAACTGCATTAATGAACCAGACAATGTGCTCTATTCTGAGATTAGTGCACATCCGTAGGTGTGTGTCAGTGTCATTGCCCTGGAAATTCCACTGAATTTGTGGGCAAAAACATCAAATGTGCTGTGTCATGCTCATGCCATAACCATCTGAATTCAATTTGGCGTTCTCACTGAGCCGGAGAAGGCTAAGTCTCCACCTCAGCACATCTAATCCTTATCATTGTTTCGCTGAATAGCAGGCATGGGGCCGTGAAATTTCCACTGTGGAAATTCATCAGTGAATAGGCACCTGGAATGTAGAAAACAGAGATAACTGGAGCAGTGAGCACATGAATAAAAGCCACATGTGCTTTGAGACCTGACACAGTCCACATTGACCTCGTTGAATATGTCAATGTTAACTCTGCATGTTGTTTTCCTGTGTAAAGAACCAAAGTCAAAAACAACATGCATCAAAACAAACAAAACAACCAGTTCTTTGTGAAACAGTGGGCGAGCTAGAAGGTGAGAAAAGCCCAACCAGAATGTTCTGTGCTGATGGGCTAGGTGCTCGCCAGCTCCACCTGCTCTTTCTCTTTACAGTGGGAGCCTCAGAATCACTGGGTTAAGAAGAGGCCTCAGAGGTCTTGTAACCCAACAGTTTCATTTTGCAGAGGATGAGCCTGGAGCTCAGAGAGGTTCGGAGGTTTGTGCAAGGTGACACAGAGGCAGAGTTGCACTGGAACCCTCTCTATGTGACACTTCCCTGCTGTGCTAAAGCCATCCCTGCAGTGTTGCAAGGAAGCACGTACCTCTTCCTGTGCACCACCGGAGGCGTCCCCAAAGTGACTAACGCGCTTCATCATTTCATTATTACTTCTGAATAAGCACAACTGAGACACTGGAGAGGACCAGTCGAAAGTCAGACAACCTGCGCTCTGACCCTTACACAGTAGGTCACCTGAGCTGGAGTGAGGACCAAGGAAGGTAGTCCTCATCAAAGCAGTTAGCCGCCCCGTGTGTAATTATTATAATTATTATCAATAATAAAATCAGTTCTTTAGATGGTAAGATTAAAAAATGTCCTCTAGAATTTCCATAAAATTTTGGTTTTCACTTTAGCAAGCACCCAACAGAAAACTGACATTTGTGGCTAAATACACACAAGCGTACTTTGTGTGTATATATATATATATATACTTTGGGAAGCATATATATACTTTGGGAAATCATTGTCAAACTATATCAACCATCTATATCTAGGACTTTGGGAGAATCTGAGGTTCCCCAGAGACAAATTGTGAAATTTGAAATGCAGCACCTTTGGGGGATTCACATAAATCTGAAACCCAAAAATGGACGTATAGTCTCTTATATGCCCAGTAATAGAAATAAGGTAACTGAACACCAGTGTAGCCCAACCTGTCTTTGAGTCAGGAGAAATATGCAGACAGAGGCCTTAGAAAAAGGAAAGACCTAGAGAGGTCTGCTGTCACTCCTCCCAGGATGAGGAAAAGCAGCACTATAGTGGTTGAAACATTCACTCGGGGCGTCACAGCTAGTCGGTAGCAAAGCCAGAACCCAAACCCATGCACAGTGAGGCCTAATTCAGAGAAGAAATAATAATCCAAAATCAAGTAGACTGACCACAGAACTCTTCTCCTACAGACCTGCTCCCTAGGTACCTCGGCTCCTCTGCCCAACTTTGTGGTCATGTTCCCTCAGAGGCAGCTGTCACCTGATGTCTTCTGCTTCTACATACCCAACATTTTGGGTGCATAAACCTGACCCTTACCTGGAGGTTAAGTTGTGTCACTGACCTGGCCAGGCCTAGAGAGGAGGAAACTTTCTCAACTCTTGTTTCATGTTTCCAAAAGTTATAGTTTCAAGGTCATGTTCTTAATCTTGGACTCCAGTAAAGTCAATGAAGTTTTCAGGGGTCCATGGACCCCCTGAACTGCATGGACAGTTTCATGGGTATATTGCTGTTTTCCTTTTATAAAGACCATGACTTTTATTATATGTTTATTAGAGATCTGTAATCTCCAAAAATTCATCATACCAGCTGGGCCTCTTCAGTATAACCAGAGTGCTCACCCTCCAATGGCTCCTCCATTTTGGAGACTAACTTAAGCATCAGTATGTTCTTAAGCACAGTCTCTTGTAAACAGTTGGTGCTCACCAAATTTTTGTGACCTTAATTTTGTTTTAAAGGGGCTTTCCCTGAGAACTGTTTTTTTCAGTCCATTATGCGCCGTAGGATGAAATTTTCATCTTTTTCCTAATCAGTTTACCAGAATGAGCTGGCGTTGGATTGTCTAGCCTCGTACTTCCTTTTTCCTAGGCTACATAATTAGACCGAATTATTGTTATGTGGTCCTGAATATTTGTCCTCCTTTTGACTGCAACAAGTTCATATAGTAATCCCACATTGTCCTCTGCTCTTCAGTGTCTTTAAATAAATTGTATCTGTTTGCAATAAATCAAGGAAATATAGAACTATATAAGTTTCATGTTTACTAATGAGCAGATCAAGATTTGGATGACAGGTACACTGACTTGCCCATGATCATCATACTGTTAGGGTTAGCGGATCCTGTCCTAGACCAGATCCACATCTCTCTCTCTCTCTCTCTCTCTCTGTCTCTCTCTCTCTCTCTCTTTCTCTCTCTCACAATCTCTCCTCTCTCTCTCATTCTCCTATTCTCTTTTCAGAACTGAGGTTTGAGGGTGCAGAATTACAGTTTTCTGCAGGTTATTGAAATCACCTTTAGCAAATTCACAGCCTAGTGTGAAGTCTAATAGTCAAGACTTTAAGCAGATGACTTGTTAGCATTGCAATGTATTTTCAGAAAGGCCTGTCCATGGCTGAGATGCGCTCATGTGTAGATAGCCTTCCTGAGGCTCCATCCTCAAGTCTCTTATGTGACTTCCACCCTGGGTATTCGGTTAGGCTCCTGAATGTCAGCAGAGAAGAACCTGTCTCATCTAGTTGGTCTCTTCTGGGTTACTCTTCATCTGCCCCCTGGTGATTGATTGCCTTTAAAATACCCATGACCTGCAACCTCCACCCACTGCCTTCTTCATTGTTTTTTCCAACTAGTCCATTCACTACTTTCCCTGAGTGTTGTTTGGAATGTGAGCTGAATCAGTCACTATGTTTATTGTGCTGTTTAGAACTCAGCTTTGAGTGGCTCTGGTTCTTCAGCTGAGGCAAGAGTTACCATGGAAACAGCCTACATGTTTCCTTCCTACACAGGAAGAGGACCTGAGCATTGCAAGGCTGTTTTCAGAGTTGACCCAGGCCCATCGTGTTTGACTTCTCATTTTGCTGGAAGAGATTCAATGAGCCAAGAGATACCATTTTCTTGTTGTTTTCTTTTTTCTGTTAAAATTACTTTTACTTCACTTCCAAACTATTTTTCTTCCTGTTGCCAATGAGAGTGGCGTTGAAACTTCAAACCACAGCTGATTTTGGCCAGAGATAACTTCACTCTCAGGGCACTTTATAGTTCAGGGTCACTCAGGATGAGAGGTGATAGATTTTTGTCCTATAATTGTGCCACTTTGGAGCAACGAAGCCTATACCCATGGGCAGAGGGAGTTACCCTCAGGGTAGAACTGATGGAAATCAAGAAATGATCTCCTTGCCCAAATACCTCCCTTGTTTCCCCAAGTAGCTCAAACCATGGAGCCTGTCATGGGGCCTAAAATTCTCCAACTAGAGAGTTTTCTTCCTCTTTATTAGGACACTGCCTCTCATCTAGCTATGTGAACTTTGGCAATTCTCTGACCCTCTTGGTTTCAATTTTCTCAATGATTAAGTGGCAACCTGTCACCCCTAAAGTTCCCTTCAGCTCTGAAAAGCTCTGACTATACATTCCTGAAGAGGAATAAATGTTAAACCTACTATTCTGTCATTAACACTTAAGTGTGAATAGTTTTATTAGATCTCCCCTCAATTTTTTTAACACAGAATGTAGATGACGGTGAAAAAAGACAGGCTCTAGGGAATGCTCAGATGAGATATCAGAGCACAAGGTCACTGGAAATGCAGTGGAAGGAAAGGGAAGTAGGTCCCCAAATGGAAGATCATTGGAAGGTAGAAAAGTCGTCATTACAATTTTGTCTAGAAAAAGTTGGAGTCCTTTGCTATTTTGTATTATTTCAGAAAAACAGAGAAACCCAGTAAATCAATCAATGAATGTGTATAAAATACCTCAAGTATTTCAAGTGTGATAGGAGATTCAAGAGAAACATAGAACCTGGTGCCTGCCCTCAAGGAATTATTAGCTGTGTTGAGTGGCAACTACTCTGACACCTCAGGCAGGTACCATGGGGGTCCTACAACTTCTCATGAGTTACGTTCGAGGTATTGCAGGAGTTCAGAGGAACAGTCAATTAATGGGAAGAAGCCAATTTTCTTTGGCGAGCACTCTGCCTGTCTCTTGAAACTATCATATCTAGATTGTACATTCTCAGAACTTTGATACTAGCAAGATTGGCTGGGCGTGGAGGACTGTGATAACTGCTATAACTACTTAAACTGGGGCCATTTCTCATTGCCAGGCCTGCTGGTGCTAAGTTGCTTCACTTGCAGCATATCATTCACAAATAAACTCATTTTGGTCAGTTTTATTCAGTAAATAGGTGGAACTCATTACAGTACAAAAGAAAATCAGGCATGGCAGAGAAAAGACTGGAATGCATTATATTTTTATTTCATGAAATATAATGAGATGAAATCAGGGGAATATTTCCTGGAAAATCACTGACAACTATGGAAGTCCATTAGGGCAAAGATAATGCCAACAGCACCCTTACAAACATTGTCCACATCCATTGATTTTGGCTAATAGACTATCATCCTATCTGTCTCCAAAATAGATCAAAATGACTGAAAAAGCCCCAGAACCACACGTGGAGGAGGAGGAGGATGAACTGGACGGGAAGCTCAATTATAAGCCTCCACCTCAGAAGTCCCTACAAGAGCTGCAGGAGATGGACAAAGATGATGAGAGTCTAACTAAGTACAAGAAAACACTCCTGGGGGATGGCCCTGTGATAGCAGGTGTGTGCATGAGGATGGGGGCCAGGTGGAGGGTCCCAGAGACGCGTGCACTTCTGCTACTCAGCAGCCGGGGTGAAGGAAAGAGTACCAAGAGGTTCCAGGGTTAAGTGAGTGGATCATGATGTATAGACATTGAATACAGTTATGAACTGTATAATTATATCTTATTTGAAGAGAAGGTGCAAGTCAGCACTGAAACAATGAAAAATAACTAATAGGGAGGATTCAGAAAGAACTTCAAATTACCATTTAGAATTGTATTTTCTCCATTCTCTCACATTTTTCTCTCCATCTCCTCTTTCTCCTTCATACTCTTTACCGAATCATTTGTCCCTTCCACATACACTATGGCAGACCAAGACATGGTCCAAAGAGAAGGATGAGCAGTGCCCAGCTAGGACAGTACCTTACCCATAGTCACTCAGGAAATCTCTGCTGTGTATCACTAAGATGGACCTGCAGGGGCTGGAAGCAGATAATCACGTGGTTGTAATTTGTAAGGCCATTGTGATGAAGCATGGTGAATCCACCATGTCCACTTCTACTCCAGGTAGAACTATCACCTTTCTTCTTATACTCTGTACTTGAAATGTGCACACACAGAGAACATACATGTCTCTTCTTTAGACTTACATTTCATTTTGAACCCGCAGACCCCACAGCCCCCAATGTCGTTGTCACCCGCCTTACCCTGGTCTGTGAGACTGCCCCAGGACCGATCACCATGGACCTCACTGGTAAGTGGGCACATCTGTTCAAAGGGTGCTAATGATGTCATTGGAGAAACCTGCTTTTTGTCCCCGCTCCCAGCAAAAGGAAACCCCGTGAGTCCCTGAGATGCGTGGGCTGCGACCCGTGCACACATCACTGCTCTCAGGCACACAGTACTGACCATGCTTAGGGACAGCCAACCTCTGTCTCTGGCTGAAGAGGGTTCACCCATAGGTACTGCGTATATTTACTTGTAACAGGTTTACTTGAGATTTTTATCTGCACATGAGAGCAGAATTCCTATTCATGTAAAAAGATGAAAATACTACGAAGCATGATGTATGGAGGAATTGTAATATTTACAACAATCTAAATGACAGAGAAAGTATTGATGTTATATCAGCTATAGAACTTACTTGAAGGCAAGAAGCAATTTAAGACCTCATGAATAATGCTAGGATTTCCACTGTTAAAAACATACTAACTTAAAGCTCTGATTTTTTAAACAAGCAATTCCTTGCCTCCTGAAAAAAATGTACAAATTAAGATGCTATTTTCTCCCACTTTACTGTGACAAGGGTCAAGTCCTGTCCTGGGACTTAGGTTCTGAGGAGAAAAGAAGACACTGGGAAATGGGACCCAATGGAAGTAAGGGCCACAGAGCTAAGAGGTTGGGGGTAAAAGGCAGGCCTTTTGTGGAAAACACAAATTACCTGACTGAAAAAGTGAACCTTCAGACGAAGCACAGCATGACTAGAACAGCAGGCTTAGTTAGCAGCAAGGTAGTTCCCCTCTCACAAACGCATCCACTTTTACCTTATATGGCTTTTCTGTCAGAGGGAGGAAATCAGAGGCTGAGAAGGTGCTTCCTCTTCAACTGAAATCATTAGAACAGACACACAAATCCAACTGCCCCCACGGCCCAGCAACCCTCCAGGAGAGACCCACGCTCTCTCTCTCCCACCAGGACTCAGACCCTTCTTTTGGGAAACTGTGTAATATTACCACGTACAGATGTCATTTTGTAATGTAAGGTCCGAATTAGTGTGAAGGAAACTTGTACTTTTTTTGAAGGGCTTGATGTTATTGCAGAAAAAGCGTGGTCTCTGTCCCTTTTCCCAGCACCAGGACACCCAAATTTGGTTTTCTCTCACAAAGAAGCTACAGAGCTGAACTCCAGATATATATAGTATGCCGGTCCCAGCCCCGAGCATCAAGCCTCTGCACGCAGCTGGCACTCACTGCTGAGTGTCTGATTGTACGGGGTCACATCGGGGGAAGAACAGGGAATGACTGTCTCTCTAACCGGGCAACGGGAAAGGAGGGCGGGCCCCACTGTTATGGAGCCCAAAGCTTTTACAACTTAAGTGACATTTCTTAAGAAAAATGATATGAAACTGCAAATGCAAAATTAAGTACAAAAGTGAACATTTATTTAGAATGATAAAAAGGGAATCAAAACAAGTACATTGGTAAAAACTACAAAATGTCACAAATGCGACCAAATCTACAGAAACCAATAGCTGGTGCTCTTATGTAATATTTTCCCTATATTTCTTTATTTGAGGTATAGGGTGTATTCTTTAATTCTTTAGTCATCTTTTTGTTTGACCACATACATGTAATGCCGTTTTCAACGAATAGAAAGATAGTTCAGACTTTCCTCCAGGATGATTGATTAAAACTTGTTTTTATTGCTGACAATTAGGAAAGTCTTATTTTTTGTACATTAACTCGTTACTGGTAATGTTCTGTATATTCTTAGGGTTGTTGTCGAACTAAATCACATTTCCTCTCTATCTAGCTGTAAGATTTCAGGCACCTCAAGCCACCGGTTTTAAATGTTCTTAGAATGGAGGCCATGTGGGCCATGTCCCTCTGATGGGCCCAGCGAAAGGCTCTGGAGCTTAAACTTCATTCATCAACTTCTTACTGTATCTCTTTCTGAGGAGATTAAACTCTTTCAAAATTCACTTCTACAGGGGATCTTGAAGCCCTCAAAAAAGAAACTTTTGTTCTAAAGGAAGGTGTTGAATATAGAGTCAAAATTCACTTCAAAGTAAGTATCTTGCCCTATGTGTTTTATAAAATTTAAATTCTTCCTCTAATCAAAGAAAGAAAAAGAATCAGATTTCTTGCGTTACATTGTTGGCATACTTTTTTTTTCTTTTTTCCCCTGGAGCTGCACTGTCTTCTCCCCAACTCTGGGCTCCACCTGCTGAGTCACACCGTTGCCTTCTGCCTTTTCCCAACCAGGACCTCCCCCACTGGTCACTTAAGCCGGTGGGAATCATTCTCTGTGAACTAGTGATACTCCCACTGACGAGGCACATGCTGCTTTGGATGGCTCCACCTGTGCCATTGCTCCCTCTACAGCCTAAGCTGGTCCAGATCAGGAGGGAATATATATCCCTTCTTCCCAATAATTCACAAAGAACTTTGTAAATGGTAAATATTTAGTTAATACTTATTAAGAAATAGATGAATGGATGAATGATTAGGAAAAGAAAATAGAGTCGATAGAGCCTCAGCTCTAACTGCTCAATAATTATTATGTGAAGCCAAGGAGTGTGGTCTTTGGTAAATAACTGAAGATTACAATTTAGTTTGTGGAGCAGGTGAATAGGTAAGCACAAAGCTAAATAGGAGATAAATGGCTGTACAATGAATAGGCACACATCCCAGTGAGCAGCCAAAATCAAGGAGAAAAATAACCTTGAATTTGAAAACAAACAGATGAGAAATTCCTTGTTTGCTCCTACCTGCTTCTGTTTGCTGTGGTTGCACTCTTCCCACTCAATCATGTCCTCCAGGGCCTGGGCTCCTGAGAGGAAAGCCCCTCCCCCCTCTTATTTACACACCAGGCCCTTCTTTCCCTGGTGCAGAGTGGGATTGGGGGCCAGGAACAATCACTCTCCACCACATACAAATATGCCTCAAAATAATTTCACTCTGAAAATATTTGTCGATGCCTGCTCTATAACAGGCAGTGAGCTATGGTTCACGTCCTTGTTTCCAGTAGTACTATTTATTACTAACGCCCCTGAGAGTTCGGCAAAACATTATATCCAAACATGCCTAGCATAGGTCACACAGCGGTCAGTTTGTAATCATTAATATTATTGCCCTGATGTGTCACTTTAGTAAGCCAGATTTTATCAAATGGAATGTTTTTATCAAGTCAAATGAAACATGACAGGTAAATTTTATTGTGAATGAGATGAGAAAGAAAGGGTGTGGAGTCGGGGCTCCTGCTCCAGGTGAGGAGGCGGAGGAGGAGCGTGGTGGTGAGGGTCTTCCTCGGTCAGGGTGACACAGTAAGGTGATGGAGGAGGGGGGCCCGGAAAGGGGTTTCAAGTCTCATCCGCCTCAGAGGTTTGGCCTTGACTTTCACTGGAGAAACATCACTCACTCTCTAAGGGTAGCCCCAGTGAAGCTGAACCGCTCCGTGGCCGGTCCCAGCGCAAAGCTACCGTTAGAAGAAACAGCAGCTCAAAAGTCAAAGTAATTGAAAAGCAGTTTAACCCTACACTTGAAGAATATCCAAGAAAGTCTGCATGTCTAACACCAGCGGCGTGTCCTCAACCCCTCTTTCTTTGCCTCGCTTAGCTGCTCTCAGCGTTCTCTTTCTCCCTGAAACTTCACCACACTCTGACGGTCGGGCGTGAGACGGTCCTTTCTGCTTCTGCTTTTCTTATTTCTGTCTCCTAAGAAAACGGAGTGTCTCTGGCTTCCACGGGTCTTACTTCCATTCACATCGCCAAGGCTTCTTCCCCCTGGTGTAGGAGAGACAAAGGGAAAGGGCGCTCAGGCAGAGGAAGAGAATGCTAAGAATATTCAGACTTTTTTTATCCATCTCAAACATATTTATATTAAACGGACATTCTATGGAGTAGTCGAAAAACAGGAAACACTTTGTTTTAAAGTCCTTATCCCTACGGCACCATTATTCCTGTTGTTAGGTCTCATTCCCACCAGACCACACCTCCTACTAGGCCCAAAGGCCCACCTTAGAGACTTCTAGAAAGATCCATTTATTTTTCCCTATTTTTATGAAGCGCTTGTGGGAGTCAGAGTGATTAGAAAGTTTGGGGTTTGTTTTATCACAATGTCTTCAGTGTGTTTTTGTTTTGTCTGCTTTTGATGGGTTTATACTACCAAGTTTTCTGAGTGACAGAACCCCAGCCTGCAGCATTCACTGCAGTGCTACCTCATCACCAACCATGGAGCGCTGATGGGCTGCTTTAATTACTCTGTCCAAAATGAAAGGGGAGCCAGAATTATTGTGGAGGAGAAATTATTAGAAGAGGCTTAAATTCTTCATATTAGTGAACAATTAACCAAGTCTTCCAGCTAATGATGCAATGTCCACTTTAATCTGTTTGTATAAGCATGACCACCGTATAAAATTAACAGACAACCCAGTTCAGTCCTAGGTAAAATGACTAATGGAAAAACAAAGAGCTTGGACTGTCTCTATTTTCATTCTGCTTTAGTGCATTTTCTTTGAAAGGCTTGGGAAAGTATCATGACCTCAGACAACGTCTGCAAATGACAGACATCCAACATACTCGCCAAACACAAGTGGCTTTTACTCATTATTTACATATCGGAGGATGTTTTCCTGTGACCTATCTCCTCAACTCTCGACCTCCGATTATACCTACATTAGAGGCACAACCATCCTCTCGACCTGATTTTCCATTATGGCTTTTCTCCTTGTTGTTTGTCTTTCATTTACTGGGTGGGTCATTGCTCAGGCTGGGATTTTCAGATGTTTACATAACATTTCCCATCAGTGGCTTTGTAACCTGTCTGTCCTAAGACAAAAACAGTCTTCTGGCCAGTAGTGTCAGGCAGTGAGGGCTCAAGACCATTCTCTGGACCATTGAGGAAGGAGAAATGTAATGAAAAATACTGAGACAATGTTTTAATTAACCACACCTCCCCAAAATCACAGTATTCAATGATTAAAACCAGATTAGTGGCAGGGAGTCTTGTGAACACTTCTTTCCAATCTCTGCCCAACCACCACACTAAATGATAATAGTAACATTTATTCTAAACTGGATCTTGTCTTCTTATCCTCAGAGAAGACTCAGCTAGGTAGGGTCAGAATGAATCATGAGGAAAAATGAAAGACCTCTTTAATCTGAATCGTTCGTATCCTTCCCACCCCCAGGTGAACAGAGACATTGTGTCGGGCCTGAAATATGTCCAGCACACCTACCGGACTGGGGTGAAAGGTAAGGGACCTGCACCTCACACCGTCCCCCAATCTGCTTCTCACTAATACTTCCATTCTGGTTATTATCAAGTTTTTAGCATAGACTCATTTAAGAATCTGATTTTTTAAAAAGCTGTGGACACTCATCCTAGGTAAAGGCACACATATACTTCTGACCTAGAGGTTAATGGCAAGACCTACACTCAGGAGACTTAGTTTAGCCTGGGTCAGCCACTAACCTTAGGCATTCAGCTTCTGGAATTCAACTTTTTTACTCATTGAGGGGAAGAGCAACCAAGATAAGACTGAATAAAATAAAGTACACAAAAGTATTCCCAAAAGTAAAAAAGGAAAAGAAAAGCAGTTCACAGATGTGAACCCGAGAGTCAGAGAAATCGCAGACAGGGAAGACAGAAAGACCTATCCCCTGGCATGTGTGTTTATTGGGAATGAGAATCGGCAATGGGGATAGTGGGGGGCAGTGCTTAATTTCCTAAACAAAGAAAAAGAAAAAAACATCTTTCTGGAATTAAGAAAAGCTGCCTCATTGAAAAATAATATAACGTGACTTAATCGGCAGTCTTCCGGGCCTTGGGCACCTGTCCTCAGTTCTCTCCCATTGTGTGGGTGAGGAGAAATGAAAAGGGAAAAGCTGATGGGCGCACCCTGACCATTCCCCTTACCTTTGGTGCCCCCTCCCACAGAGGTGTGGAGCAGTAATGCCTCAGCTCCACCAAATCAAGAAACAAGGGACAGGGGAGAAATTGTCTAATACGTTTGCACAGCCCAGAGGACCACTCAGTTACTCGCATCCCACAGATGGTTGTTGACCTGAAAGAACTTAATTGGTCTTTCCAATACCTAGTCTCATGAAAAAAACAGTGCGGTTTCCTATTTTCCTTTGGACAGAGACTACGTTGCCTCACTTAGTGGAGAGGGTTATAATGTGTCTGTGGTTGTTCCTGCAGAATTATTCACAACACTTCACAGCTAACGACACATTGCCTGCTATCTACCTACCTGCCCGTATCTATACTTTATAATCCCCTACTTGTTCTTAATGTATATCCCAGTTATTCATCTATTAATAATTTTGGCTGGCTATTTTCACCATTTGTCCCAATTCTTACATTTAAAGCTAAATTATTGATTTTCCCCTTTAATCCAATTATTCTACCCATGAATTGTGTTCCCTTTGATCACCAACTGTAACCTTATCTCCCCCAATTGATGCCTTTATAGGGTGATAGTCTGTAGATGAAAGATCCTTAAAGTTCAATATGGAGGGAAAAAATGGAGGCCCCAAAATGTTATATGACCTAGGTAGCTGCAGAGTTGAGAAAAGAACTCAGGTCTCACCTGGCTTGAGGTTTTTTTGTTTGTTTGAGATATAATTGACATATAACATTGTATTCACTTTAGATATACAACATAATGATTTGATATGTATTGTAAAATGATTACCAAAATAAGTTTACTTAACATCTATCACCACACATAGTTACAATTTCTTTCTTGTGATGAGATCTTTTAAGATCTATTCTCTTAGCAACTTTCAAATATACAATATGATATTATTTACTATAGATACCAAGCTGTATATTACATCCCCAGGAGTTACATACCTTATAACTGGAATTTTATACCTTTTGAACACCTGGTATTTTTTATGGTATAATCTGCTACATCTCCACAAAGATGAAACATTTTTCACCCCACTGACTTAGGGCACTGAGTCCATAATTTTTCTGATATGCAGAATCAGCTGTGATGCTTTCCAAAAACACTGATTTGGTGGACTGACAGCAGGTTACTGAACCATGGCCTTTGGAAGCAGGTTAAAAGAAAGTATAGTACTAAAAGGCACTCAGATTTTTAAAAAACTAAAAAAGAAAAAGGTGGCCCCAGGAAATCTGATGCTTAGCCGAGCCTGGAAACTATCGCTCTTGGCCTTGATCACTATGAACTATGCTCCAGGTCTCCAGTCCACAGTGTTTGTTTTTTCTCTATCAGACTCTTACCCTGACGAACGTTTCTTTCTTCCCAGTGGATAAAGCCACATTTATGGTCGGCAGCTACGGGCCTCGGCCAGAAGAGTATGAGTTCCTGACTCCGATCGAGGAGGCTCCCAAAGGCATGCTGGCCCGAGGCACCTACCACAACAAGTCCTTCTTCACCGACGATGACAAGCACGACCACCTCACCTGGGAGTGGAACCTGTCCATTAAGAAGGAGTGGACAGAATGAGCACACTGCCCAACCCTGTCCCTGCCCCTGCCACCTGGAAGAACCCTCTCAGTTGTGTTCACCACCCTGGCCCTCCACCCTGATCATAGCTGGGCCCCTTCCCAACCCCCCTCACAGCCTCTTACTGATGCATCTTCTCCCACTCTCTCTCTCAGAGTCGCCCCTCGCACTGGACACTTAAAACCCAGGCTCTCATCCTGCCCATTTTTTCTGATCCCCCATCACGGCCAGATCTTCGAAGTTCTGTTCCTTAATAAGCAACCATTTAGTGTTGGCTCTCTTGTTCTCATTTGAGGAACTAGAGGCCAGGAAGTGGGCAAACAATCACTAGCCATCCTTTTGCCTGGGTTCCAGTGCTCATCCCACCCCTGGACTATGCTGTGGCTGCTGCTGGCTCAGTGACAGTCCCGAACCACATTCCTTGCCACTTGGGTTCTTCTTTCCTGGGAGACACTTAAACAGCACAAGAGAGTATGAATAAAACAATTGTATGACCTCACTGAGACCCTCATTTTCTTGCTTTCTCATTTGAACAAATATGGTAACTGGATGGTTCACAACTGTGACTTTCCTCCGAGTGGGTGGGGTAGTACAGGGGACATTTACACCACTGGGAACAGTCTGGTTCCCCTGCTCCTGCAACGGGCAATGAGCCTGCAGAGTATAAATGGAAGAAAATCTCAATTTGTTTCATTTATAGTATTATCATGCCGTGGTAGTTCCCAATCTTGAGACCTGTGCATCGTACCACCTATGGGAGCCTCTTGGAGATCCGCAGGGACCTGGGGGCCAAATCAGACATTGTTTCTCCTCTGCTTAAGATCTTTCAATGAATTCCCACCACCTACCAGATACAAGCGAAGCTCCTGTGTTTAGCTGATAGCCTGCCCTTCGATCCAGCCCCAGCATGCCTTCCTACCCATACTTACCATTGCCCTCCCTTTATAATACTCAGCTAATAATAATTCTCTCTCACGCTACATTTGCATCTCTGGCTCATTCCATGAAACTCCCTTTTCATCTTTGGTGCCTAGCAAAGTTATTTACTCAGGACTCTGTTCAGCCAAGCCCTATAGAAAAAAAAAACTTCACTGAACCCCATCACTGTCCTGAATGTCCTTACTCTGTACTCTCATAGCACCCTATGAGTCTCTAGTTTTTTTTTTCATTTTCCTTTTTATGTTTAAACAATCGGTTTATTTGTCCATTTTGCACATCAACAATCTAAGCTGGGAGAGGCTGGATCAGACCGAAGTCGTCTGTGTATGCCTACTGCTCAGGGCAAGGCCAGGCATGGAATTTTTTTTTCTTATTTTAATGAACTGACTTGACTTTCCTTGGGTTGGTTTGGCTCTGAGGCCCTGTCACTAAATTTGGCCTTTTATCTCGGAAGTTGAAGGTCCCCCTAGCGCCAGCTGCAAAGTTCCCAAAGCTCTGACAACACACAGTCCATCAACCACAGGGTGGGCTGCCCTGCACCCGTGTCCCGGAACACAGAGTCAGGGGTTGGATCAGGAGCAGAAGAGCAATGGAAGCGATGCTGCCCGGATGCGTGTTTCTATTATTTCTCTTCACGTGCAAGCTGTCCCCAGATGTTGTTGCAGAAATTCAAGAAGCCTCAGGTAAAACAAGCACACAAACAAACTTGGGTGACTGTGGGGTGAAAGTTGTTAAGAGAAGGGAAGGGAACAAGGTAACACTCCACATACTTGTCCTCCAGATCTTGGAGATTCCCCGGGACATGCTGGATAAGCACCTGTGCTGCCTGCCTAGTGGGGAGGGGAGAGGTCTGGCATTACCCTTCTGACAGCAGCCATACGGTGGGGTCACCCTCCATATGTTGGGAAAACAAATAAATAAATAAAGCCTTGGAAGAATAATAACTGCACCCCTAGAGCTCCTTGGCCTTCGAGGGAAGAGAAGCAGGATGGAGCTGCTTGCTCCCTACTCAGTGCCCTAATACCTTCTGCTTCCCTCTCACTGTCTCTCTGTGTAGATGATTCCCCTGCTCCCCAGGAACCTGTGCGGCTCACAGGTGTCCCAGAAGCCATGGAGTTCATTGCTGCTGCCGAAGTGGCTCTCATAGGCTTCTTCCAGGTTTGTCCATATGCCCTACTCATTATTCTCCCAAAGAACTGGAACTTGGCCTCAAAGGAGCCGTGACAGTCTCCATCTAGCCAGGATGACACTACATTAGAAACCAAGGGGCTCAGAGTTTGCTTTCAGCTTTTTCATTTGAGAACTCTCAGTTGTTTAGGCATTTCCTGTCTCTGAAGTATGTCTTTCTCAAAAGTTCTGAGGCTCCTGGCTGGGTCTCCTCATCTGTGGTTGCTTTGAAACTTAAGCCAGTATCTGATTGCTGGGTCAGCGGCCAGAGTAAGTCCAACTTCTGTCATCCAGACAGGTAGCCCTTCGGTCTTCTGTCTCTTGGTTCTGAAGTGTTAAAAAAGAATGATGGTTCATATATGGAAGGTATTAGCCTCCATCTTCCAGGTTGACTGTCTGGCTAATGAAAGCAGCCATAAAGGAGCGATCATTATTCTAGCACCTTTATCTTTCTCTGGAGGTTAACATCTGGTGATTCTCACAGCTGATCAAGCCCTTTCTCATTGCAGACCTTTTTGTCAGTTTCCATTCATTAATTCCAACTCATCATCACCCTGCCATTTTGTGTACACAGCTGGAAATAGCTGTGATGAGGTGTAAGTGGGGGAGGAAGAGAAGAGCGCACATTTTTCAGTGATGAGAGAGATCTGAGGTGTAGACCAAAACAGCCACCCTCAGAACGGCAGGGAGGGGCAAGGAGGTGGAAATGGAGCCATGTGCAATAACTTAAATCAGCCACCAGATGCCGACGTTTGATCTGTAAGCAATTCCATTTTTAAGAGCAGAATGAAAAATGGGAAGCTTAGATTAACAATTAGCCTCCGGTGACCTCCACGCGTATGTTCAGATAAGCAAGGTGCCGGGCCCCTCCGCTTGAGCTCAGAGGCAAGGCCAGCCTTCTTCCTTTCCATTTGCACATCTCCTTCAACCCAGAGAGGCATCAGAGCAGAATGTGTTCAGCCCTGATTGTTACCATTGCGCTGCTGTGGGCAATGGTCCTACGACACCAGGGAAAATTATGTCAGCTTGCGATATAATGAGGACTCATCACTCAAAAGTGGCTTCCCTGCCCCCTGCCGCTCCAGAGTTGGAACAAGTCACGAACAGGATCCTTCATGGGCAATGCCTCTCTGGCTTACACACAGTAGGAGGACTGTTCTTCCACATTTTGCACAACCTGTTGTTAACAAAACTAGTAAGTTTCCCTTTTAATTTCTTTTGGGGGGGGCCCTTTTGATAACACTTTCTTATTTTTGGCATTTCTTTTTGCCTACACAAATTGTTCCTAAAACATTTGCCTTCTTGGGTATGTCGTTGACAATGCCGCCCACAGTTGCAGGCCCTGTGATTTTGAGGCCCCTGTGGACTACAAACAAACTGCGAGTTCTATGGGAAGGCCAGAGAGGCGTCCCGGGCTTAGACACAGTTTTGTACTTGCCAATTAACCCACTCAGCCTGGAAATGACTCCCCTGGACACTAAACCAAGTCTCCGATTTTTAGTATGAGTGAGCACACTTCAATTCCCTATTCTGGTTCCATGTCACCTTTGAAATAGCCTTTGTGGGGTTTTCTTTCCCCTTGTTTTTAGGATTTAGAAATACCAACAGTGTCCATATTCCGTGATGCGGTACAAAAATTCCCAGACGTGGCATTTGGAATCAGCACCGACCCCCAGGTTCTGGCCCACTACAACCTCACAGGAAACACCATTTCCCTCTTTCGTCTGGTAAGTCGGGCAGGCAACTCGAGCCTTCTCCTAGTTTTTATTTACCTTATGTTGTAAACTCATAAACTTGTGAGACTAGGAAAGGTCTATGTCTTTACCACTAATGATGATGCCAGAGTTGGGAACAGTGACAATAAGAGTGATGGCTCAACTCAGGCTTCCCATACAGATGCTGTCATGAAATTGAGGGCAGTCTGGACTGAGAGTCGGGCAATGGGATTGGTTGCTGACCAGTCATGTGACTTAGGCAGGTCACTAACACTTCTTAGCTACAATTTTTTTCACCTATAAAGTAAAACGGTTTGCCCATATCATCTCTAAGATCCTTTTGAACTCTAAAATGAATATTTTCATCTCTTTGGGAGTTCACTAACATTTAAACATTATTAAACAACTGCTGTATGTCATATGCCATGTATTAATAATAAACCATGTTAAGCATATTCTCTTCTCTCCTAGATCTTAAAGTAAGTAGAGATCATAAACATAATATACAAGTATCTAGAATACAAAGACATCACAATGGATAAAGTGTTATATAGTTTCAAAGGGTAAAAGCAGTGTAGGTATTCTGACAAAAAATTTATTTAAAAAATAGCAACTGAACTTGGACTTAAAGGATAGAAAAAAAAATGGACAACGTGGAAGAGAATTTGTGGCTAAGGTAGAAAAAAATGTAACTTAGGAAAAAGTAACCAGGCCAATTTGACTGGATTTCATGGTTTTGGGGAAATGAACATAAGACAAAGAAGCTTGATTGGAATCACATTGTGAAGAAATTTGAATGGCAGCTTGATAGGTTTTCACTTCATTTGGTTGGCACAGGAAAGGCCCTAAATCCTTTAGATCAGGGGAGTGAGGTGAAAGAAATGTGTTATTGCAACACTATTTTGGCAGATGGGTAAGATGCATTGCCAAGTAAAAGGACAAGAGTGGAGAGAATTTTTGTCAGGCTAGCAAACCAGATCATGTGCTAAGGGTTACAGTAGAGAGGTTACAATAGAAAGTGAAGAAAAGACAGGTCTTGCAAGGATTAGATATCAAAATGATGGAAAGGAGGCAAAGCTTAAAGTTAGGGTGTCTAAGACTAGTGAGGGCCCATACAGAAACAGGGATGCTGTGGTGAGGAGTTAAGTCTGTATTATTGGTAGAGAATCTGGGTAAAGATGACCAGAGTCCACTGGGAAGGAGAAGCTGAGCCAAAGATAAAGTTTCAAGATTTCTGGTTTGAATGTCCTTCCCCTTCTGGCCTTCATCCTGTCAATCTGTTTCACTTCCTATCCAAACCTGTCTAAAATGTATTTCATATTCAGTATCTCCAGCTTTCTTTAAGCTCTAAGTGCACTGCTATCTAGTCTGTACCCTGCACTCCATCAAAACTGCCTTCCTCCAGGTCAGCACGTTTTGGGTCTCATTGCTCCGAACATCTCTGCCATGTTTGACAGGTTGGCCATGTTTTTTCTCTTCAGTCTCTCTTTCCTTGACTTCTAGGATCCTACTTCTCCTGGTCCTCCCCTCCTTTCTTAGTCCCCTTGAGACCTTCTGTTCCTCCATCTGCATTACTGCCTGCCCCAGTGCTCTTCCCATCCAGGTTACAGACTCCCAGCCTCACGAAGGCAGAGACTGTCTGGTTCACTGCTTCAACCACAGTGTCTGAAAAAGTGCCTGCTGGGTATCGGGTGCTCATTAAGTGTTCATTTAATTAATTAATTAGTTAGTTAGTTAATTAATTAATGTGTAACCCTCAGGTAACATGATTCTATCTCACGTTTGACTATGAAGTATTTGCTGAGGATTTGGAATGTTTTCACTCTGGCCTGGACCTCTACCATAATTCAAACGCTCGCTTGCTGATTGAAAACCCTCATAAGCTCTACAGTCTTAACACATTCTACACTGAGTTTATCATCAGCACCTGCTCAGTCATGTTTTTCCCTCTAAAATGCTTTTTTATTGAATGGCTATGTTCCGCCAGTCTCTCATTTTTTCTGACTGGACCTCCTAACTTACTGAACCTATGCGCTCTTTCCCTCTTTCTATTTCCTTCTATTAGACTCTTAGCACCAGCACAGACGATTCCATAACTTCTTAATTGGGCTCCCTTTACAACTTCACATGTAATTTTTAGATTGGTATCAAGATGATGAATTTAGATTGGAAATTTGATGATGGCACTCCCTTCTTAAAACTTTTTAACATTTCCCATTTCTTATAAGACCAAAATCAAGATGTTCAAACATGTAACCTATTATGGCCTGACCACCACCTGCTTCTCTATTCCCTTTTTCAGCACATTCCCGCCCTGGGATTTATCTCCTCCATTCCCAATGACACCCAGTACGATGGCACAATTCCACAGTTTCACACAGGCCATTCCTCCGCCTGCAACGCGCTGTCCCCGCGTCCCCCTTTCACTTAGCCTTACCCGGGTCATCCTCCTCACATTCCAGCGAGTCAGGCAGGCATCGTACCCTTCAAAAGTCTCCCTGGACTCTCCCAGTTGGCCTCACTACTCCTCCAGATCTGCGCATCTTCATCTTCATTTACCACTTTGTAGTGCAGGTCATGTACTTCTGCGCCGGTCCCACCTTATTCCCCGCTATTCAAGGGCAAAAACTGAGACATCCGCTTGTTGTACTCTAAAGGTCTACAATATGTCTCTAGTACCCAGAAGATGCTGGGGAAGTGTTTGGGGAACTAACTCACCTCTGAAGGCATGTCTGTGGGTGCACGTGTACCCTCAGCAGCCCTTCCCTCGCCTGGACAGCAGTGGTAGGTTTGGCTTTCATTATGGTGAGAAGGGATGAAATCGAGCTCCTCTGTGAAAAGCTTTGGTAAGAAAGATATGGAAGGTTAGGTAACGCCTTCCATGTTACTGTTGAACCATTGGTAGTGACACTTCAACACGAAGTTTCTAATCAGCTACAGCTCCATAGGTGCTTCATTCCCGGTTTGTTGTCTATACATCTTATGAAGGCCTGATTTTAGTCTTAGTGCTACCAAGACTTTCCTGGGGAAGAAAAACAAGTGCTGTTGCTTCCAATGTCCCTACAGAATTTTCAACCTCTAGTGGGTGTATTAGCTTTACTTGCAATTTATTCTTTATAAAGTCCTGGTGATGACTTCCCAGAGCCATTCGCTCTTCACATCTGTTTTTTGTTTACTGCTAGTGACAGACCTGCTCTGAATGAACCCTTGGGACCTCTGTGGACAGGATTATTTTGTGCCATACCCAAAATGAATGCACTGGTTCTTGTCCTACTCCATTAGCAGGTCCGGGAGAGATTCAACTTATGCCATGCCAGCTTTTAGATAAACAATTATTTCTCAGTTTATACTTTCCAAGTTGAATACATATTCTAACCGAATTGTTATTTAGGACTTTGGGATACCTCTTTTTTTTAAAGATAGTATCAACTAAAACTATTCTTTACATTGGGAAATGTGAACTTGTTGCAATTTTCTGGTACTTACCTTCCTCTTAAATTTGGTTTGTTGTTTGTTTGTTTGTTTCATGCCTGATTTATAATAGGCATTACACTAGGTGTTTTCATTGTTCTACCATCTAGTTTACACAGGAATTTGATGAAATAATTATTGTTAACCCTGCCTTATCAATAAGGAAACTCAAGTTCCATGAGGTTGATTGCGTTGTCCAAAGTCTCACAAGTATAATCCAACCGACATCTGACTCTTATCTTGTGTCGCTGATTCCAAAGCATACCTTGTCTATGATGCTACAGTGACTTTCTAAAGCACTTATTCCTGAGGAAAACCTTTGTTTTTACTCCTAGATTCTATCTGCTCTCGTGCCCGTCATTCTAAAGCCTACTGTTTAAAAGTACTTTCTCCTAAACCATTTCCCTATCCCCATTGTCTCTACTTAGCCAACCCTCGGGTTACTTCTCAAGATTTAATCTAGACATTACAAATTTTGTCAATAAAATTTCAGAATTTAAACATGTAGAGTTTTCAACTTTAAGGACATATCTAGAGATACAGTAAAATAATGATCCATGAAAACTTAATAAGACTATAAGGGTTAACATGACTGACCGGATGCTTGAAATACTGCAGCATAAATAGGAGACCAGCTAAAGCTGCATCTGTGGGATGCACCACTTTACAGAAATGGTGCAAGCAGGTTAGATAGTCATCATCAGGAAAAATGTGAGGAAAATGGGGCGATAGCAAGTTGTGTGTGATGGCCTGTCTGTTTTGGATGGCAGCTTGTCTCTCACGTGCATGACGGCAGGGAGACCCTTACAGCCACCCGCAGAACTCTTACTGCCCCCCCCCAACAGAGACACGGGCCTGGGCTGAATAAGCATGAGCCTGTCCTGAATGGAATTTCAGATGTTCCTTGAACATAACCCTGCTTTCGGTTTCCTCAATCATGTCTATTTTAAGAAACGAATTAGCCTAACTTTGATCCATTGGGATAGTAATGGAAATAGAGCAGAGTCACTCTGTCATTCCCTTCACAGTTATTTGGTGGGTACTTATTTTAAGAAATGCACCTTGCCAAATAATCAGAAGAGACCAGTACATGAAAATGAAGTGATAATCAATGCAAGAATAAGACATGTCAAATTATTAAATATTTTTCTAAAATACATATTTACCCAATGTAATGTAAGCTAAGCAGTTTATTAAAAATATTTTTAAAAGCCAGCAACATGAGGATATTTGCTTAACGAATGATTTCTCAGTGGCATGCAAGTACTTAACACTGTAACTGTGATGTAAACGAGGACGACTTTAATACCTTTTATGAAAAGCTGGGTTGTTAACTAAAAGAAATACATAGGAATTGAAAGGGATATTGCTAAAATACTACCATAATTAACAGAGAAAGAATGATTAAAGCTGTTGGTATAATATAAGTAGTGTCTAAAATATAAAATAATTCATTTCAGACACTCAGAGAACCTCAAAATTACACTTTCAAGTGGAAGTCCTCTGGCTTACTCTTTCTGCTTTTCATCTGATCCCTCTTTACTTGAAGAGAACAATACTATGCTATCTCCAGGAAAATTCTTTCCAAAAACTGGAAAAATACATAACATTTTCCCCCAAATCTTTGTTCTAGGGTCATATTTTCTTTCCCTTGCATTATGCAAATAATTTCCATTACAGAACAGAGATTTCCTGTTCAAATGCTGTTTCCAGAAACGCTCCACCTGAATCCTCCGAAGTGTATTCATTTAAGAAATAATGAAATAATCAGGCATGTTTCATGCAACGAAACATACAGGCTGGATAGACTTCAGGAGGGTGGTTTTTAACAAAGCTCCTGGCTTCCTAGAGAATGTTATCACGGAACATCTTCTACCTCCAGTGGGCTGCATTCCTTAAGCCCAGAAACACCTACAGTAACTGGTGTTTCCTGTTTTCCCTGTTCTGGGAAGAGTGAGGGACTGCCTGGAAAATAGAGCTGGAGGGCGGGGCTCCTGCCCAGAGCACAGCTGTGCAAGCTGAGGTGCAGGTACCCGCCTCCGAGTTTCCAGAAAAATAATCGGGAAGTGTTCAGACATATTAAGTATTTTAAAGACCCTAATTGTGATGATCATAATAGTGGTTTTGAAGGTAGAAATCAGCGAACACTTCAGTATGAAAGACACGCGCCAGCTGGCAAGCTAATCCTTACACAGCAAAAATCTGCGTGCTCATTTTGCTCCTCTCCTCACTCTCACCGACCTGGGGAGGGGAATGGTAGTGGGCTGGGCCAGGACTCCACCTGGAAAAACCTTTTCTCTTGCATTTATATTTCTGCTCAAGCTTTCTACCCAGAACTTCTGGAATTTTTAAACAATTAAATATACAAAGGGAGTTCACAGTTTAAAATATCCTATGGTTTTGATTAATTTTTTTCAAAATTCTTTTTTGAAATACAAACACTTTCTGTACCTCAGTACTTATTTGATAGATTTGAGTTGTGAAAACAGTCATCAAATAAAGTGGTAAAATTTGTATTTGAGTGAATATCAGCATGTCTGAGCCTCACATATAGAAAGCGCTCAACAAATAATTCATAAACAAATGAATGGATTATAAAAGAATGATTAGCTATGCCAAGAATTAATAAAACTAACCATAAAGAGTACACTGAGCTTCTGGAAGGTCCACACTGCTTCTCACTGACCTAGTGGGAGCCCACCTTGAACACCCTGAAAAATGGAGTCACTATAGTGGTGACAATAAAGAACAATCTTGGACTGGACTTCTATTGTTTAGTGACTTTGAGTCACCCTTGCCTGAATTCCATCATTCATAGACTAAAATGATACTTACCTTTGACTTTGCTGGGTAGACTGAAGGAGGTTTCTTGCAGTAAAGGATAGTTCAGATCCATGGCAAGATCTGATTGGGTAGAAACAATATAGTAGATGTAAGGGAAAGAGGTTAAAGAGAAGTAAAGGGTCAGTGGCCCAAGAATCTCAAAAGTGACCCAAACGATAATAATGATATTTTAGGAAACAGACTTATTCAGGACTAGCCCTGATAATTTTTATTCGTAGATATAGTTGCTATGGGTGATGGAAGCACTACCTTGTGTCTTTATGGGCACAAGTAGACTGGGAAAGATGAATGAGAAAAGCTGGGCACAGTGGCCATATGAAACCCTATCTTTTAATATATCTGAGTAAGGTGGAAAGGTAGTTCTAAAATGTGTATCTTGGATATTCAATCAGTTAACTAGACAATCCCTTCCACAAAAGGCAATTTTTTTAAAAGCTGGGCCCAAAATGAGGGCTTTCAAGAATTATTAAGAGGGGAAAATGGCTGGACTAAGATCTAGAAGATGGAAGGAACCCAAAAGGTAAACTCTGTGTATCAGTGTTACCGAACAAGAGGAGGTGGTCCGAGGGAGGGGCAATACAATATTTGGCCCACCTAGGGATGCCCAAAACTGCTATACAACAGGGGCCCCTCCCGAAAACCAAAATACTAAAATCTACTGGGCCCTTCTGTCCGCCGCCAATTGGAAACACATCTCTTAAAGCCAGAGATTTGTGAAAAGGAAACAAAATATTTATTTAATGCTATTCAGGCCTAATGCCACCACTAAAATATCAAAGTCCTTTAGGGTATACACCTACACCCACACAGCGCTCCCTTCTCCCACTGTCCCAATTCCGGGTACCGTAAATCAGGAAAAGAGCACACGTCCCTTTTTCAGGCCGCTGGCACCGTCAGCTGTGTCACTGTGCAGGCAGGATCTCCAGTTAATCCAAAGTACTGTGGTACCCTCTCATGGTCCACTGGCAAGAGTCCTTTGTACCCAGTTCCAGTCAAAGTCTCTGTTGCTTTTCAGGCCCCGCGGCCAGAGGGGGCACCCCAAAGCCGCGTGGGCCTCTTCTACCAAAGCTGCAGGAGTCCGCACTCCACCAAAACCATGTGGCTTTCTTCTTCACCTGGCTGCAGGGATCTCCATTCTGGCAAAGCTGCGTGGTTTTTCCCTTTCAACTGGGAAAGAGGGGGTCCGCACTCCGCCAAAACCACGTGGCTCCCTCTTTCACCTCACCAAGAGGGGGTCCTCACTCTGCTGAAACCGTGTGGCTCTCCCTCCATCTGGCCAAGCGGGGACCCTTCATGTCTCGGAGCCAGTCTTTTCCAAGCTCTCACACAGGCCTTCTCACTCAGGAGCGCAGCCCCTAGTTACATCCTCCTGAGTCCCAGTCTTTCTCACTCAGGAGTGCAGACTTTAGTTACATCCTCCTGAGTCCAAGCCTTTCTCACTCAGGAGAGCAGCCCTTAGTTACATTCTGAGTCTCTGCTAGTTCCTTCTCTCTCAGGAGCACAGCCCCTAGTTTCCATCCTGAGTCCCTGCTCAGTTCCTTCTCTCTGGCTCCCAACTTGGCCACTGCTATTTAACATATCTATGAAACCAGTTAAAGGTTATAGATATGTTAAATAACCATTCCTCCAGAGGTTAGCTCCAAAACTGTTGCTATGCAAAATAGCTCTCAATGGCCCTGGCTCCATTCTTTCTTCCCCCTGGGGGGGGGGGTGAGGACATCTTATATGTCTCTCCAATATTTCTATACACTTTGAATTCTGGACACCATTCCAAATCTTTTTTGGGGGGCCCCCCCTGGCTGCACCCTGTATCATCAGGAGTGCTTTTCATCCGGGAGGCTTTTGTGGGTTCTAGGAGAAGCAGCCAAAAAGCTAAGAGCTTTATTAGCATTTTTTGAATTAATAAATTTTTAATTAAAAAAATTTAATAAAGCATTTACTAGAAAACTTTAATAAAGAGCCAGAAAAGTAAATGTTGAAGTCTAGAGCCCAGAAGAGGAAGTACAAGGCAAATCTAGCAAAATACCCTTTGCTCTACTTTAGACCCCACAGAAAAATACTCTCAAAATAAGGATAAACCACAAGCTGCAGCATGGACTTAAATCATCTTAATTTCTGAAATTCGATTAGGTTTATCATATATGAATATAAAAATACATACATACATACACTTGTAGACATATTAATTATATATATAATCATATATATAATCTACTCTTAGCCATATCATATATAATAGCTGACCCTCAAAGAAAAAGAAAACAATCTTAAATCAGAAAAGAGAAATTACTCTCAAAGTAATCTCAAAGGAGTATTATTAAGATTCACAAATGACTTTTCAATAGAAAGAGTGGAATGCAGAATTTAAAGAATTGTATCTTGCAAAACTAAGAGATAATAACTATCAACTTAGAATTCTACCCCCAACAAAAATAACCTTCAAAAGTAAAGGTGAAACAAAAATATCTGACAAGCCCAACTGAGAGGATGTCACCCAGCAGAACTGATTCATGCTAAAGGAAATCCCAAAGGTTGTTCTAGGAGGAGTGAAAAAAATTCCAGAGAGAAGCTCAAAAATACAGCAAGAAATGAAAACAAACAAAATGTACGTGTAGGCATAAATGTAAATGTACGTTGACTCTGTAACAACAATAAGAATGTCTTGTGAGATTTAGAATTAAAACACACAGCAGTAATCATCTTTAAGTCTTAAGCGTAGGTGAGGGAATGGACTTGTGAGGAGGCAAACTGTATTAGAATGTTCTAATGTCTACAATGCCAAGAAGAAGTTAAAATGATCAATTCATGTTAGATTCTGATAAGTAAAGAATGCACGTTATATAATCCTAAAAAAATAATTAAAGCCTCTGTAATTTCTAAGTTCATAAAGGAAAAGAACAAATAATACAAAAGTATTCAATCAATTCAAAATAGGCTAGAAAAAAATTTAAAGGACTTCAGAACAGGCAGAGCCAATGGAAAATGAATATTTAATTAAGTATTACTAAGTACATTACAAAAATAACAGATTAAAAAACAGACTACCAGACTGGATTTAAAAATATAACAATGTGCTTTTCATAAGGGACACATTATTTTAAGACATAACCACACAGAGACACAAGTAAAATATGAAGATAAGAGGATAGAGATATATGGTGCAAACACGTCCAAAAGAAAGCTGGAATAAGTATATTAACACTAAGCAAAGCAGACTTTGAGGCAACAAGCATCCTTAGAGATAAAGAATGACACTTCTTAATGATAAACTTTCAGTCTGTCCAGAAGATTTAAGAATTCTAAACTTGCATTGATATCACCTGAGACAATAGAGCCAGAACAACTGACAGAACTCTAAGAAAAATGGTTCAATCTACAATCATACCAGAATATTTTAAGACTCCTCTCTTCATAGAATAAGCTGGTTTTAAAAGTCAATGAGAATGTAATAAAATTAACCATGTGACTGCATGTGCACATACGGAAGGAATGCTTCATTCAAAAACTGTGTAAACTATACGCAGTTTCAAGGACACAAATAACATATATAGAAGTTGACAAAAGATATAAAATGTAAAAATTAAGCTAGAAATTAATAACAAGAAAAGTTTAGAAAAGAAATAAGAACAGATATTTAAAAACACTTTGAACCGAATGATGAGGTAACCTACATGTAAAACTTATGGATGCATTTTCAACTTTCTAAGAGAGACACCGCTTTCTGAAGGCATTTCTGCTCTTCCTGAGATAACATTCGGGCCTGTGATGACACTTGCCACATCCTGTGGGTCATGTCTGTTCACTTCTCTGGGTCCCACAGGACAGTGTGTTCTTCAAGGGCAGGGAACATTTCCTATTTACCTTTCTGTGTTTGGAGTTCTAGTCAGTGCCTGACACAGGGTAGGTAGTTCAGAAACATTTGCCAATGAATGAATGAAGACAGAATGATGACAATTTCATTATTTTTTGTGCCTCTCAGGTGGATAACGGACAACTGAATTTAGAGAGTGAAGCCATTAAAAACATTGATGCCAACAAATTAAGCCGTTTCATTGAGATCAACAGTCTCCGCCTGGTGACAGAGTACAATCCTGTGGTAAACAACAGCCCCTGCCTCCAGCCCCTAAAGTCCCTGTGTCAGGGAGGATACTTGTCCTCATAGCAGAGATCTATGCCCCCAGGAGTTCTGATCCTTTGACCAATAGCAAGAGTATCTGCAGTTAATCCAACACCTTAGTTGTTTATGTTGTCATCCTTGCTGCAACCTTTAAGGTTGATGGACTTGCCCCTATTCAACAAAGAAACAGAATCAGAAAAGTTAAATGACCTATCACATGACTAATAAAAAAGAGCTGTAATGCAACGTTAAGGCGACTGATGCAAAAACTCCTGAGTTTTGCTGCCTGACAGTGATCCAGGAGGGCAGCCTGGTCCCAGCAACGCTCCAGACCACGCTTCTCAAACCACAGCACAATCGATGCTGAAGGCCCCTTGTTTCCCGAAAGCATCAGGAACCAATACTTCTTAAAAGTGCAGCAAAATACATCAATAGACAAAAAAATCTTTAAAAAATAAAGCCTACTGATCACATACTTGGATGTCGCAGTTACATAAAATTTCTACGAAAATTTTTAGGCACTTTTTCCCAGTGCTTCGTAATTAAAAATTCCAGGTCTGGCTCTACCCGCACATACCTAGACCCTCCAGGTGAGTCAGCTTTCTTTCCAGGTTTGTCTTCCTTTAGTGTTGCCTGCTGTATGCAGCCTGGATAAGCCATTGGTCTACTTGTCCTGATGATCTTCTGGCCTTCTGACACTCCATAGCTTATAGAGTTTAATAGCCCACCTTTTATTCTTCCTGGCAGAGATCATGGCGTGATGCGGTATTAATTTCTGGTGATCTACATCAGCTCAGAGCCACTATGCATTCTCTAAGAACAATATTTTATTTACATGCATGTCATGATTTTTAGAAATGACAACTCCCTTTCCTACCATATTCAAATTGAATCTTTGCATTGATTTTTTTTGAGGTAGAAGTAAATTATTATGCCCATTTTATAGAAACATTCAAGATCCAACTGACTCATTCAAGATCACACAATTAGTAGAAAAGGCTTGATTAAAGGCAGCACATTGAACTCATCATGCATTAGTTCGCACTGTCTATTTCCATGTGACAGGACAGGAAACGGAGTGCAGAAAAGCAAAGCAATTTCCTCAAAGTCATATGACTGGAAATGTGAGCTTCAGAGACAGCCCTTTCTGCACTTGTCCCTTCTTTTTTTCATGACTGGTCTCTCTGACTGAATCCTGTGGTTTTTCCATTGCCCTCCCAGCCTTCAATAGAAAACACCCCTTTTCCTGTTGACTAAATTCCTGTCCCCCCCCTCACACCATGTTTGTCTCCATGGAGTGGTGACTCCATTTCCACTTTTGCTAAGATTTCAAACACATGCATCCCGGGGGCATTGGCAGGAATCATTGAAAAGGCATTTTTTTCTCCTAGACCACCACCACTTCCATCACTGTGTCTATCAGGCATCCAGGAGTGCATGTGGAACCAGAAAGACTGATTTTATGGTCCCTGGGTTTATGGTCTCAGGGCCCTGGAGTTCTGAGGCTTAAGGCAGGGGCAAGAACTTGTCCAAGTTCTTATGTCCAGTCCATCTCTATCTTAGAGAACAATGACATTTTTTTAAAGTTTTATGTTAGTTGTGAAAGTAAGTCACCTCAAAAAGAATTAAATAAAAATTTCTTTAGAGAAGCAAGTTCAACTTTTATTGTGACTTCATTTCCCTAAAGTAATACCTTTCTCATTTGGAGACCTGCCCGCACTACAGAGCTATTTCTCAGGTGCCCAGGGGGCAGAGGTTTGCACCAGTAGCAACTGGGCAGAAACTCATAGGTGAGTATTTGGCCTGCTGTGCACTTTTAATGCACACACTCAATCCTTGGCTTCCAGACAAAGAATCAGGCTGTGTCTATTGGTATTAAACTAATCGCTTCTGATATGTCTAATCCCTTCCACTAAAACAAAGGTAACTTTTAACTTCTTAGCTTTGGCTTCTTGACTCTTCTGAAGAATCATCTCCCTGTCTACTTTAGGAGAGTAGATGCATGCTTTAAATTCAACTAGCAGAATCTAATCAAGCAAGAGACAATTATTTAACATCCAGCATCCTAAATTGAAAATCTAAAATCTAGTTTTAAACTACTGAGAAAAATTTGGGGGAAAGAACCCATTTTGGGTCCCCCTCTCCATTGGCCAAGAGAGTAAGAGGGTCTCTACAGAGCAATGTACACATCTTGATATGTGTACTGCATCCAATGGAGAGTACTTTGAAGGTGACCGAAGTTTGAACATGTAAGAATAAATACACAATTTTCTATAAATCAATTCCAGGTTTTTTGACTCCCCCCCCTTGTATTTGTTGTTTATTGCTACATAACAGGTTATTCCCAAATTTAGCAGCTTAAAACAGTAAAAATGGATTCCACACAGTTTCTGTGGGTCAGTAATTCAGAACTGGCTAGGTCAGCCAGGTGCTTCTGTTCTTGGCCTCTTGTGAGGTTACAGTCATTTGTCAGGGAGGCAATGTCATCTGCAGGTGTGACCGGGGCTGGAGAATCTGCTTCCAGCCTGGCTCAATCGCATGACTGGCAAGTAGTGCTGGCTGTTAATAGGAGGCCTAGTCCTTCACCATGTGAATCTTTCCAACTTTGGGACTAGTTTTCCCTGGAATGAGTGATGTGAGAGCAAGGCAGAAACCACAGTGCCTTTAACGACTGCACCTTGGACGTCGCACTCCATCATTTCCACCACATCTCACTGGTTACTCCACTGGTCCCTACTCAGTGTGGGGAAAAGAGATCAGCCCAGTGTGAAAACCAGAGGGTGAGCTTCACTGAAAGGATCTGAGAGGCTAGTTACCACCGTGTTACGGGTGAACAGCTCTCATTTTTGTTGCACTCTACCTAGTCACTGGGTTACCATTAATGGGCTTTTTTCTCCCTCTCTCTTTCACTCCGTTATAATCCATTTCAACTTGCCAGACTGTGATTGGCCTATTTAATAGCGTGATTCAGATTCATCTTCTTCTGATGATGAACAAGGCCTCTCCTGAGTATGAAGAAAGCATGCACAGCTACCAGAAGGCAGCTAAGCTCTTCCAAGGAAAGGTAAGTCTGGATTAGGAGACACCCTTTTGAAAACTCAGCACCAGCACAGTAGGAAAAGAAAAATGGGGCTAAGGGAGTGAGATAGATAAGGAAAACTAATATGGTTAAGAAATAAAGCGAGAACTGGGACATACTAAATCACATTACTCTGATTTAAAATTCAAGATATGTATTTTGTACTCTTCCAGGCCTGTGTACTTATGCCTTTCATTAGTGGTAAAGTCTGTTGCTCTTTCACTACATTGACAAGTGAAGACAAAACAGAGACTCAAAGATACTGAAAATAAAAATTACCTATTCGTTACAATGTTTTTCTTCTTACCCTAGTCTTTTAAAGTTTTAGACCTCAGGACTTATTTCTCATACCGAACACCTACCACATTCCTGGAGCCTAATGGACGTTCAGCACCTGGTGGCTAAGGGACAGTAAATACATAAACAATGTAGTTCCACTTGCTGTCACCAAACAGTAAAACTTCAACAACTTCAAGGTTACTGCATTGAACTAAATTACCTGTTTGATGATAACTACCTGATAATAAAATAAGCTAACTTTCTGATGGTTGTTTTCATAACACAATAAGTTGTCAGCGTTACTGAATTTAGATAATTCTCTAACCACAATATTATAAGATTTCTACTTTAGGTAGAAGGTTTGATCTAATAATATAGAATAGTTAACATTTGTCAAGCACTTACTGTATGCTAGAAATTGTACTAGAAATACTAAATGAATCCTCTCATTTAATCTCCAACAAAAGCCCATTTTGGCCATGAGAACACTTGAGTCTCAGAGAGGCTAAGTAATGTGCTCAGAGTCACACAGCTAAATAGTACCAGAGACAAAGTTTAAAATTTATTCTCTGCTTTTAACCAATAGGCTCTATTTACTTAATCACTAAAGGTAACCCCTAAAGTCTCTTTCAATCCCCTGTTCTTGAAATTAAATCAACACGATTGAAGGGATAACATACCTAAGCAATACAAAACAAACACACACTCATTCTGGTTCAACCGAGAGGTCATTTGTGCGGCACAAACCGTAAATCCAGTCTGAGTGAACTGCCACAATTACGAGATGCCTCCTTCCCCCCAGGACCTCAGACAGAGCTCTCTTTCCACCTTCCCCAACTGCAGATTCTTTTCATTCTGGTGGACAGTGGAATAAAGGAAAACGAGAAGGTGATATCATATTTTAAACTAAAGACGTCCGAACTGCCTGCTTTGGCGATTTACCGGAGTCCCGAGGAGGAGTGGGATACACGGCCCATGGCTGAAGTTTCAGTAGAGCTTGTGCAAAACTTTTGTGATGGATTCCTAAAAGGGAACTGGCCGGTGAGTGTGAGACTGCAGGGAAGGCAAGCGGAGTTTCTGCCTCTCTAGATCCCCGGTAGTTCCTTTTGAATAAAAATTCTTTGGCTCCACTGGATTTCATTAAGAGCAAAGGTATATGAGAACATGGTAGATGGAGCCTGGATGCTTGTGAGGATATAGTCCTCGGAATAGAACTACAAAAGCATGTTTGAAAAGGTCTTGTTTATTCAAAGGAGCTGAATTTGGGATCTCACCATACTGAGCACAATACCCATGGGAAACAAATCCAGTTCCATGTAAAGATTTCATGAGATAAAAATTGCAGGTAGATTTGGAACTTCCAGTGTTAACTAAACAGCTCAAACAACATTTTCTAATCTTATAGCTCAAAACACAAGAACAGACTCCAAATCTAAATAGCATGTCATGGTGTTTTTCAGAGAGAAGACAATGAATCAGAAGAAAAGACTCAAAAGGTGGAACTCTGAAATCTCTGGTACTTCTGCACGCCACCAAGTATCTACTTTATGCTGAAAACAGGGGCAACCCAAACCTCAGAGACACTAAGCAAGGAAATCATCTGACCCTGCACACACACACAGCTCCGTTTCGTTCCTTACAATCTCCTTTACTCTCCTTGTGCTTTCTTTTAATTTGCCTACACGCTCTCACTACCTATCCAACTTTCTCTTACACGTTCATACCACACAGACCCATACACTGCAGTACCACCATGATACCACTGGATGAAGGCTTTAAGAGAAGTATATGGTACCACTATGAAGAATAGACATGCCTCAAAGGAAATGTTCTGATTTATCATTTCGTATTGTATTTGGACACTGCAGGTGACTTACACATAACATAATTTCTTCTCTATTAGTGTTACTTAAGGGTTGAAACTCTAGTTTCTTCATAAGTACATATCCTGCTTCTGATTCTGGCCCAAAATCAAAAGGATGGTTTTAGACTCCTTTCTGGAATGGTCTTCTTGCCAGAAGTCAAATGATGTTCCTAAGGTTCTGAACTCAACAGAAACAGACCATGTAAAAACTCAATGCTTGTTTAGCATCCCTAACTCCACATGTACATCCACAACTGCACAATAAAAGGCAATAATGTTATAAGAAAAGACTGGCATCTCTCTGCAAACCTTTTGTAAATACCCAGCTGCCCAACTAAGTGGTAGGGACCTCACCATTTGGTGCCCACTGTCAGGCTACAAGCCACTAATTTGTTATTGTTCACTCCGTGGGTGGGATGGGAGGTGGGCAGAGACCATCCTCCGGGAGGATTCTTGTAAAGATAGCCAAATTGCTCAGACTCGAATCAGGTAACAGGTTAGGGAAGAGGTAGGAGGAGGGGAGCACTTTGGCGGTGGGGCCAGCTAGTGCTGACTCAGCCCAGATTATTGCAGGTGAGATGTGCCATCCAACCCTTCGTGGGAGGGAGGGTTTGGCCAAGTGTCTCTGGCTCATAGGCTGTTACTGTCAACACACAAATGCTACATTGTTCCCAGGAGGCCCTTGGCTCAGAAGAAAAGTACCTAAGTGCTCAAGAGCTGAAAAACCACAGCGTACACCTAAGGACTGGTCCAAGTGAGGAACAGAGTGTGAAAGACTTAGTTGTTCCCTTTAGCCTCTGAGCTGGGAGTCAGCAGCTGGCAAGTACACTGAAAGCAGCTGTGTACGGCCCACCTCTCTGCAACATGAGACGGGTGGATTCTGAGCAAACCGTCCAGTCTATCCACGGGGCTGCAGAAAACCACCCAAACAGTCTGCTGCTTGAGGCTGAAAAATACTCCAAGGACAGGCACATCCCAGAAGCCTCCCTTTGATCCTGTAAACCAGAGCTCTTGACATTTACAGTCAGGAAATCTTCCTGCTGTCCAGCTGAGGACCCCCAGCCACACAAGCTTGTTTCTTCTCACTCACACTCCGGGAAATTCTTACCAGCTGCCAGTCACCATCTCCAGGCAGTGACCTGGACACTTGGTCGGTTGCCCTCAAGCCCCCTTATCCAGGCTACTTTTCTCCATACTCACAACCCAGCACTTTAACCAACGTATTTATAATTTCCAAATTATTTGATTTACTTTATTATGTTTTTCTCTCCCCTCTTTCTCAACTTTTCCTCCTTTTTGCTTAAAACAGTGAAATTCCAAACTGTTGTACCAGTTTGGTAAATGCTAATGATTAAATTTCAATGATCTGCGTTTTGCTCAATATTGGGTTAATTTTTCCATTATTGTACTTGAAGGGTTCTCCCCAATAACTATGTCAACACTGACTACATGGGTTTTAACATGTTAACTGTGTATTTTGCTGCTTGGTGGCATTCAATAACAATTTTGTATGCTTACTTTTTATCTTTACAACACCGAATTTAAGTATTCCTTCTCAGTTCGTGTTTTACCAAAACCGCAAGGTATTTTGTTCCTGTCTCCTTCCCAGCCAGTCCTGTTCTTTGTAGCTCTGGAGCCTCATTAACAAAGAACGGAACTTCTTCAAAAAGAAGATTTGTGAAAGTTCCAATTCACTCATTAAAGATCAGGCTTAATATTATATGCTTGTCATGTATAGAATCTCTCTACCATTTGGTAGTATCTTCTTAAAACTCCACATTCATTTACCAAGGCTGTTTATTGTTGAAATATCTAGATATATCTCAGCTATGTTTTATTGTGGAATCATTTATTGGCCCTCGTTGAAAAGACTGCCATACTTTGTTTCCCAAGTATGAAGGAGATGGAGATGTTGTGCAAGAAAACTTTGTAAAAGATTTTGGAAGGCTTGGAAGGCCACGATAGGAGGAAGGAGCAGGGGCGGGGCACGAGTCAGAGGAGCGCCAGGAAAGCTTTTGCGTCTGAATCTCACCTCTTTGGTGATCTTGAGCAGATCGCTTTGTATCTTTGAATTCAGTCATTTCGAATAACACCGTAATTCATAGCTGGGTTTGTTGTTTTGTTTTTCGAGATCCCAGGGTAATAATACATATTAAATAAAGACCATCATTACGTTTTAAAAATTTAATACTAAACTGCTTTCTCTGAGTAGAAGTCATTTCTCCAAAGTGGAAAATTATGGAAAGGAGAGTCTTTCTTCAGGACCTTAACAGAATTAGCAGGGGAGACTTCACACTTGAGATTACAGAAGTATTTCAGGGAACTGTTTTAAAACATAAGTTTTATTATTATTATTATTATTATTATTATTATTATTATTATTATTCAGGTATGGTGAGGCCAACAGATCAGGAGACAATTGCCACTAAAAAGATTTGTTAGTTTGTTACAGGTCCCAAGAGGAGGGAAGCTGTTATGCCATGCAGGGGGACACATGAGGAAGCACCAGGGTTGGTCAGGAGGCAGGAGGAGCAAAGAGGAGACATGGAACTTTGTTGTGGTTTCCATAGAAAGAAGCAGGCAAGGCAGGGGAAGCAAGATTGGCTGGTTTGAATAATTTCAGCAGGTTCTGAGGCACAAGAGCTGTCCTGAGTTTTCTGGAACCTGACCCAGAGATGATTAGGACACATGGATGCTGGCCCAGGTGTGAGCCCTGTGAGAGTTTAGCAAAGGAGGTGGTTGGGATATGGGCTCCAGATTGGTGGGTTTGCATATGAAAGACACTCAAGCAGGTGAGTCGTTGACTCTCTGGGAATTAGCTAACTCTGGGAGGAGCAATCTCTCCAGCCTCATAAGGCCCCAATGTCAAAGCATCAGAAGGGCATAGTGAATAGAATATTCTAACAACAACCAGTCATAGGATTCCTCTCCCAACTCACTTAGTTTGGTTATGGTAGAAAGGAAGGTATGCTGTTTTTATCAGGCCTCTGTTAATATACATACACCTGGGGTAGGTGGAGGTAGGATAGGGAGCTACTCCTACCTCCCACTAGGAGGTAGTGTATTGAGAGAGCAGTTTATTTACTCACTCACTCATTTCAATATTTAGTAATCAGTTACATGTGTGCCAGGCCAAACTGCCTCGTAAGAGAGAAAAGCTGGCTTTGGGCGTGAACTGTAATACAACACGGAAGTTTCTGTTATAGTGACAATGGGCAGCATGGGAACCATCAGACTGATTCTGGGTCACGGAGAGAGAACAGCAGAACAGGGAAAGCTGGATAAAGAAGAAGGATGCTGGAGAGAGGGGCGGACAGGAAGCTGGTAGTGGGCTGAGGAGGCCTCAGACTTGGGGAAGAGAACCACAAAGGGAAACAGTCCACCACAGAACGCTAGAGGCTCGTCGTGAACAAACTTTGTTTCACAATCGAGTTTGGAACCAGCCCTATTTATTTCACCTTTCTGAAAGTGTGTGGAAGACGGTGGCCTAGTAAACATGGCTCACCCCCTCACACAGCCACATCGACACTGCAACTACACTACAGAACACCATTATTCAGAACCACCAGAAATCGATCTTAAAGAATGTGATTTTCTCAACAGAGAAAAATAAAATAGGAAGTAGAATGCATCAGGCTCACACTCGCAATGATGGTATTTTTACGTGGAGAAAGCTAGAGCATAGAAAAAAAGAGAAAGTTAAAAACTTCGTTTGAGTTTCAAACCTTTGAATAAAAGGTACTCTAGAAATCCAAGAAATGAATTAATTTTAAAAATCACATCTCTGTAAATATGAAGAAGCTTCACTCTCCTCCAAACCGTTTCTAAGAAAAGCTGGTGTGTCATTCTTTTCTTTCCATTCTGCAAGAAGAGGTCATGGTTTCTGCAGACTTAATGATGAAACACGGAGTCACACTAGCAGTGGAAGTAACAGAGAATGAAGTGTTGAAGGGCTAAGCTACTTGTACAGCTTAATCCCTATAGCTTGTTATGAAAAGTTGTGTGGAATCCAGACTTTAATTTTTTAATATCCAAAAAATGCGCTAAGCCATAATAGCAGGATTTAATTTCTACATTAGGCCCTGTGGTCTTAATATGGTAATGTGGTATTAGCTAAGTCTCAAGGAAGAAAAAAATAGATACGATTTGACATCATTCTAGTGGTGGTGAAGTAAGAGCTTTAAAATTGACAAACATGTTATGTGAGACATCGTGTGTCTCAGGAAGAGGACTCTGAGACCAAGTTTCCTTGCAGGAAGCTTCGTGGGGAGCACTCTCGGAACCTGTGGGGCGAGGAAGAAAGTAGCATGAAGCAGAAGGAAACGTTGGGCGGTGATGTAGTCACAACAAAAGTCAGATTTTCCCATGAGGATATTTGGTGCTGATGTGTCCTTGCACAGTTGTCCCAAACTGGAGCATGGCAGCCAGGGCTTTCTGTCTCCACACTGAACATCTGGTGCAGGCTGCACACAGCAAAGGTGTGTGATCCCCTCAGCAAAGGGCAACCTCCGGGGTGGAGGTTGGTGAGTGGGATTCAGCTAAGCGCTGTCATCTGTCCACACACCCAGCAGCAATGGTGTGTGTGGTCTGAATATGTTGGAGTGTCTCCAAAATTCACCTGTTAAATCCTAATGCTCATTATAATGGTATTAGGAGGTAGGGCCCCTGGGAGGGGATTAGGTCCTGAGAGTGGTGTCCTCATGACTCATGCATAGGATTAGTGCCGTTATAAAAGGACCCTCAGAGAGAGCCCTTCCCTTTCTACCACGTGAGAACACAATTAGAAGTCTGTAACCCAGAAGAGGCTTTGACCATGCTGGCCACCTGATCTCGAACTTCCAACCTACAAAACTGTGAGAAATAAATCTCTGTTGTGAATACGCCACTCAGTATGTGATATTTTTTATAGCAGCCCAAACATGTCTTCTTTCAGGCTACCATAATCACTGCATCAATTTTATGCAGAAGAATGAGGAAAGAATAAGTTCATTTTATCAAATGAAAACATGTAGCACCTTTATGGAATTGGGGTTAAAGGAGAAAATATGCCTATGTTAGCTTCACAGTAAGGTTTAGAGTAAGTTTCCATGGACAGTACCAGGCACTCATTCTCAGCCATTCACTCCTTCATTCCTTCATCAAGCATTTACTGAGTACCTCTACAATGAGATCGAGATGTATCAGGAAACAGAGCTGACCCTTCCCATCCTCAGTCATATGGTTCTCCAGTAAAGGAGAAATACGAAGTATGAAGTTCATCCAGACTTTGAGGAATGATAGGCAAACTTTGGAGTTCCCTGGGCAAAATATGAAATCAGCACCTGTACACCGAGGGCAAGAAGAGACTAAAAAAGAGAGACAGACGATTTCAGATTGGTAGGTAAGAGATTTACTAAGCAAGGAAACTTATATATGATAGTCTTTTTTTTTTAATTCTGAGAGTATGTTTATTAAAGCTGGAGACAGTGAAACAAGGAAGGGCTTAGGATAGAAGCAACAGAAATGAGCCAAGGAGGGGCTGCTGTCTGCTCACTGGAGACTCAGATAAAAGGGGACCTTGGAGACAGTTTCAGGATTTAGCCCAGGATGAGATGCCACTGCTCACTGTTCTGCTAGTTGCAAGTCTCTGGGGTATCTTAGAGTTTAGGAAATGCACACCTGTGGGGAAAGAAAAGGCAAAAGGGAAAGACATGGGTGTGCTCATGGAAGTGAGAGCATGCCCTGGGGACCTTCATTTTGAGTTTTTAAAGGCTGGGAGTTTCAGGGAGGTTCCTTGCCTTGGGTGGTCATAAGATGAGTAGATCTCTGCATCCGCCCACCACAATGTAAAAAGTTTATATAGAGGCCGTAACTAAGTTTAATCATGTATTCTTTCCAGATGGTCTCAACAAATACTTTACTCTCTCAAGGCTCTGTCCTTGAAACAGCTACTACTACAGGAAATTGTGGGCAGCAAGGACATCCTAAGGACAGGGAAGAGAGTGAGGAGGCTCTAATTGCCTGGGTCCAACTCACAGGTCATGTCCTCTCAATGAGCTCTTCCAACATTGTCTGAATTTCTAATGTACTTTGTAGATATTCAAGTACTTTAATGATGATGATGATGATGATGATGTGTAACCAATAAAGAAAAAGCAAAGACTTGAATAGTAATCTGTGAATGAGTAAAAACTGACGTTAGATTTAACTCTAAATTCTGATCATAATGCTTATTTATATCAACTAAATTTCATGGACCCCATCATATCTCTTGTCAAATGTCATTGCGTTTTATAGCCAGAGTGAACATTGCCTGCTATAGTTCTATTACTTTCCTGCCAATTCACAGTCTAGGTCTCTACTTCTTTCTCCATCTTCACCTCTTCTGAGGATGTCACCCCAGGTCACTACTCGGGGCAGAACTGAAGCAGGTTGAGCTATGGTATGAAGGCCAAGCATGAAGGGGTGTGGTCAGGGAAGGAAGTGGGAATTGACTATGTCCTAAATAGTGTATTAAAAGTTCTGGTCCTGACCTGCAACCTCTACCTTTCACCCCCAAAGGGCACTCTGCCACACTTGGGCAAACATGCCACAAAATAAAAATGGGAAAAGCCTATTTGTGATTTAACTCAGACCTGCAGCCTCCCTTGGACTGACTCATCCTGTGCACTCCACGTGCTCTTTTCCCTTCACACCACTAATGATATGCCAGGGTTGGAGAAGGGAAGGGGCTGAGTCAGTCAACAAGGGGACATGCTAGGTGTTCATATGCAGACATGTGGTTTGTGGGAAGGTATTTACATGATTGTGAAATGCAAGAATGGTACGTGCCAATAATGTGATGTTGACTTTCAAGGTGAGAGTTGAAGGACAGAGAATCATCGCTGTGCTGGGGCCAGCTGCTATTTGGAAAACAGTAGCCAGTGAGTTTAGAGCTGAATATAGTTATGGAATCCTGAGCAACTGCTAAAATACCAACTTACTAAGGACTACAGTTTTAGAACTGGCATCAGCTGATGACCCGCTAGCTCTTCTCCTACCTCCTCATTTTCCAATTTGCTAAATTATAGAATATTCAAGTTTATCAGAGTTTCCTCAAGGAGAAAGTCACGATTTTCCAATTTGTGTGATTCTAATTACCTCTTAGTATCTTAGCATAGCCATTTCCGAAAAGCTCAAGTCACAACACGCAATTTTCACATAGTTCTCAAAATGTCTAGTTTGAAGCACAATGTTTTCAAGTTCCAAGTACAGAGAGAAACTTTAACAATAAACTCAAAAGGACTTTGTTGCTAGATAACTGATGAATGACTGAGCAGAGCTGTGATAACCATTAAGTAGAACCTTAAAAGAGATGCCTCTGGAAGGGGACATATATTGGTTACAGTTCTTAGTCACCAAAAACAGGATAGAACCTAAAGCACAGCAAATGCTTTTCTGTTTTTAGGAATAATATTAACTTCTCCTGCACCACTACAAGTTCTTGACCATGTTTTTGTAAGAGATACACCCCTTGAATAAACAGACACTCAAAAATCCCTCAAGATAAAAGCTGAGTTTTCCTTCCCTGTGACGCGATGAAGCTTCTAGCATCTGTTCAAAGTGGTCACAGTTGTATAAAGGGAAGAACTCCAAGGAACTAGGAAATCTCCTAAAGAAAGTCGCTTCTCCAGGCAGCTCTCCCTTCCATGAGAGTTATTTCTCTGCTTAGCACATAAAAGACTGTCATACAGTTTCATTTATTTAAGAGAACTTATCTTTTGTGCTGTCATAGTAAAATGATTGTCCATTGGAAGAGTAAGGCACAGAGTACTGTTCATCACAAAAAAGTCATGACAAGATCTATCTCTTTAGACATGAAGAGTTAAATTTTAAAACAGTGGGACCCAGAAAAGAAATAACTCTTATAATTTCAAATGCCAAGCAGCACTTCAAACTTAACCCAGACAAATTAACTAGAAGCATCTTTTGTAAAAACAAAGATAGGAGCACGAGTACCTCCCAGTATTCATTCCTTGTACAACTTCTCTAATCCACGTGAATAGAAGGCAAAGGTAGGAGAGTATGGCCTGTTGTTTGGAAAACTGAAACAAGAGAGAGTATCGTCAGGTTCAGATCTGGTCTTTCCCATTACATTCATCATGTGACCTTGGGACCATCGCTGGGTCTCATTTTCCCTACGTGTGAAATGGAGTTCATTTTAGCTTTCTCCTCACAAATACATAGTAGGGATAAAATAAGAGGAGGAATAAAAAACATTCCAAAATGTAAAAATACACACTGACTTTGGCCTAGATTCAGAAACTCCCGTGCACTCCACAAACACGCACGCCCTTGGTCTAGAGGCTGAAGCACTGGAGAAGGCAGCCTGAAATGGCTGAGCGTGAACGGGGAGAACACTGGAGAGTCCTCAGACACAGACTCTGTCCATAAAAGAGTTGACTCTGCGAGTGTGTGCTCAGTGTATGTAAATTAAATTCTTCCCGCCTTATTTTTCCCAACCCAGAAGAGCCAACACTGAACCTCCCCTTGGGTGAGTGCCATGGGGTAACTTAGTGGTACTTTGTTTACTCCGACGCTGTGACTGGAAAAGGGGAACGTCTAACCTCTTCGGGTCTCCGTTCTCTCCACACAAAACAAGGTGATGGGGAAAATGACTGGAAGGGTTGTTTTCATCTGAAATTTTGAAAATTGTAGCAATAGGAAGGCAGAACTGATGAACTGACAAGTTCATGTCCTGGGCCCCAGGCCAGACATTTTGCCTTCCCATTGTCTCTTCATAATGAAAATAATTTTGGTTCAGTTAAGGCCAGTGCAGCCTGAATCTACCACTGGTTTGTAACTCGGCCATTAGACTCAACTCAAAAGCAGCTGATGCTATTTCTGTCTGACTTTTAATGCCAAAACTCAACCCCCAGTTTGTTTGGTTTTAATAAATTTATTCTGTTGTTGCGGACATTGTGTAAAATGGAAAAAAACAAGTCTAGACTGGTTTGAGTTCAGGAAGTTAGGGCAGGGTCTCTTTATTAAAAATAAACATCCTCCTCCTTGCTTCCTTTCCACTCTTTTCTCACAAATCCGCTCCCAAAAGCCCTTGGAATCCAAGGCTCCCGCATGCAATTATTGCCCCGGATCTGTGTTGACCACCTGACCCCTTTCTGAATAATAAAGCTGAGAATACAGGAAGTATTTTTAAGGCAGCGAATAGCAATACAAGCTGAATATGAGAAAAAATTAACTACCTGAACTCTTGAAGGTTCTTTTGTTTTTCTTCTATAAAAATTGGCACATTTATCTTGGGAATGAGACACATTTTTGTCTGAATCTTCGTTCCATGTTTTTTGGCACTCACCGCCCTTGTAGCTTAATTAAGGATGGTGGCCTGTATCGCTTCCTGTCCAGACAGGGTAATCAGATCTATGACTAACTCCAGGATTGTTCCTTTGTTGTGAGCCCTCTACCTTTCAGGGTTTTCCTTTCCTATTAGGCCTGCCTTTTCCTTTTCTCCTCAAGGGATTTTGTGAAGTGTTGTTAAAATATAGGGGTTTATGATTTATGAAATATGTCAGTGACCTGAAAAAGGAACCCCATCTATTTCCTGAGCAAACACGGGGAAGAGGCTGACAGAAGGCAATGGGACAAGGTGGTCAGGCACATGAGCACTGGGGCCAGACAGCCTGGGTCCACTGCTTGATCACTGCATTAACTCACACTGGTTGCCGCATTTCTCTGTGCCGCTGTTTCTACAGCGAAAATGGAAATAATAACAGAACTAATCTGCTAGGTTTATTGTGAAGATTAAATAACAAGGCACAGGTTAAGGACTTGGAACAACACTTTGCCCAGAGCAAACACCAATCACACAGTTGAGGAGCACCCCAAAGTGGGCAAGTTGTCACACATTTACAAGCTTTCTTCACTTTTCCTTTCCTCCCCACTTTAAAGTATTAGCTATTCATTCTACCTAGAATATCCACCCCCTGGTTGGAAGGCCCTCCTCAACCAGCAAGGGCCGTACTCCAGTGGGTCCCTCTGCAGCCTTCCTCAGGCCTCTGGGCTCTTCTAGCATGTGGCACAGGCCTCAAGTAATACAACATTAATCATATCTTATCATCACTATTAATTTATTTATACACACACACTCTTTAAGAGCATATAGCACACACTAAAGACTCAATACATAGTTTAAATATCTCTGGGATACATTAAAAAAAACTTGTTTTCAATAGTTTCTTTCCACCTGATGGTCTATGCTGATCTGAAATGGTATGAACACAGGACAGTGAGCAGTCAGAGAAGGCTCACTGGTCCTCCTGAGCCCCAGAGGTTTCTGAGCACAGCACGTAGCGCCTTAAGCCTCAGGGTCAGAGCTAAACAGTTCAAGCAACTCCACAGAGTTCTTCTTAGCTTAGAAAATCAGCTTGTTGGCCGCAGGAATGAACTTGGTGAAACCTATCAGTTTTCTCCTCTAAGAAACTGTAGGTCACAACCCAACACCACCTCCCCAGCCCACCCCTGCCCTTGCTGAAGTCACACAAATTAGCCGATGCTGATCAAATGAATGTTTTGGAATTTAGCTGGTTACCTAAAAAGTCTTTGGAAAATTGTAAGTACAGATCACACCTGACATTTATTGTGGGAAGATGACACCAGAGAGGCAGGAGAAAGGGTTGAAGTATGACATAAAAAACCTCATTCTAAAATAAATGAGTGTTTATGAATGAGGAAATGGACAAAGAATGGTGAAAGCAAAAGAGATGAAAACCAAAGACTAAAAAAACTGGAGCTTTTTTCATATAACATTAGAAGGCATAAAATGTGCTCTTCCCATTGGTTTCTGTGTAGACTGGCTTAGGAGATGGTCAAGAAGCCGAAGTAGGTGGAGGACATAAACCAAACATTCAGATTAATTGAATCAACAGATATTCCAAGGCAGCCTGGAACAGTGGAGAAAACTCAAATCTGAGTTCTCATCTCAACCTCAGAATCACTGGTTCAATCTTGGAAGAAGTTAACCTTTCTAAGTCCAAAATGGGGATAACATGCATACCTAGAAGAATTCTTGCGCAAATTAGAAATAATAAAATATAACTGACACTTAATGAACAATAGATACTATAATTATCAAGTATATAAAGCAATGTAAATAAAATATGAGCCTAACCTCAAGAATGTCTGTAAGTATAATTAAAATTTAAAATATGACTAAAACATCCTTAGTAATTATTTCCTGAAGATAGAAAACATTTTAAAGCAAAACAGGAGAAAATCTCTCCAAAAGTTCTCAGGAAAAGAAAGCAACATGCTATAAAAAGTTGCAAAATTTATCTCCTAAAACAAACATATTACAATGACTTGGCAGTTTTATTAAGTAATAGGTTTTCACCCAATTGTTCTCATACCAATTAAATATTATATCAGTGGTCATACAAGGCATAGGACTTGAGCTGCTCACAGCAAACAGAAAAGATTTAGACAGGTGAAGGGAGAGGAAAGAATTCCAAAAGAAAGGAGCAGCGATTCTGACCCTTTAAACACCCCACCCTCCCAGCCCACTGAAAGAAACTCCTTACACATTTGCTTTATCCAGAGCTACATTCTGGACCTTTGTTCATATTCTTGATCCTTGCTTCTCTGCACTATCTCAGAGATCCATTGCTGATCCCTTGACTTCTTGCCACATTTTCCCATCTACAACCTCAAACTCTACCCTAAAACCCAACATGTAACATTATTCTTCTGGTTTTATCCCTTGACCCTCTTTCTTTGATAATAATTTGAACTTGTTTCTTAAATAGTGTCTTTTCTGGTCCCTCCAGCTAATTATTCAGTCTGATCCTAGGAGGCTATTAGAGCTAAGGTTCATGCAGAATCCTTGGTCCCTAGAGAGGGAATGGAAAAAAGACATGGAAAATACAAGGTGGTTGTAAATGAATTCAACTGGGACAGGGTATTTGGGAAGGTGAGTGGTTAAAACACGGCAAAATCTTTTTCAAAATTACAGAGTTCTTTCCACATGGCCTGTCTCATAAAATACTTCCTGTTTGCCAAATTATATTAGCTAAGGCCCATGGCCCACCAAAGGTTAAGTGACAAACTCTGAGTGTGAGGTTATGCAAGGTCATGGAACTATGTAGCCAAAGTCAGCCTCTCCAGAATGGGAAGGGCTTTCTCTTGTCTTCTTAAGAGGAAGTCTAAAACTACCTTCGGTCACAGTCACGTTTCTTACAACAAACTCAATTATAAAAGTGATTTAGCAATATTCTTAGTGTGGCGTGTTCACACAACAAATATATATTGATCGCCTACTCTAAGCAAATTAACCCAATGAACTTAACATGGTTTAACCTCACTATATATAACTTCATTTTGTTGAGATGATGCAATATACTGTTTGCTTTTATTATTATTACTCATGAAGGAGTTAAAAAATAGAAAGCAAAATAAAATGACAGACACTCCTAAGGACTCATCCCCTTCATACAAAGCAGTTTAGTCTATGGAGAAGTACAGGTGGGAACCCATTTAGAGAAATGTGTCTTTGTATTTATTTTGAAAAATAAATGTGTTTTATTTGCATTGGCTGAAACCTCTCAGATTTTTATCGCCAGTTCCGATCAGACACTGATCAGACAACCCAACCACGGATTCTATATTTTTATCTAGATAATACAAAACATACTAACTCATTTTTACCTATTTTTATTTCTCCCTGCAAACTGTGAACTACTCTACATTAGTGCCAGTTGTGCAATGCAGAAGCAAAGGAGCCATTTTGGACACCACACCTTTACCTCTACGTTCATGGGTTCAGCATTACCTTCTAATATCCCTCCTCCTTTTTTTCTTTTCAAAGATCATCTTAGTTTAAGCTACCATCACCTAACACCAGGCTACCACAATGCCCAGCAACTGATCTTCTTGCATGAACTCTTGTCCCTTTCTAATCTAGTCTCCATACTGAATCCAGAGTCATTTTTTCAAAAATACATCAGATTATGTCTTTTCTCTTTCTTAAAGTTCTTCAATGGTTTTTAGTTAGCTTTAAGATTTTTTAAAAATTATATCTTTGGCATTTCCATATGGTCCTGCCTAACTCCCCAGCATTGCGTTGTATCTTTTCTCATTTTCTTGAGATATGATTGACTAATAATAATTGCATATATTTAGGTTGTACAACATGTATTCTAAAGTACACAATGTGGTGATTTAATACACTTTGTGTAGTGATTACCATAGTTAGGTTAATAACTCATTCATCACCTCACACAGCTACCTTTGCATGTATGTATGTGTGTAGTGTGAACATTTAAGATCTTGTGACTTAATACACAAAGCCTTATTCCACCTTACAACACATCATTACCTTTCATTCAGCCTGCAAGGCTCTTTCTTTTTCTGTTCTTACTTCCCTCTTTACACATTTAACTCTTATTTGTACCTCAAATTTCAGATCAAACTTTCTTCTTCCCAACCTCTAAACTAAGTCTAAATCCTCTGTCATGTACTTCCCTACCTGGAAGTATTTTTCTTTTGTGATATTTATAAAAATTTATAATCATGCATTTTCACACAACTGTGTGTTCCACAAAAGTAGAAATCTATCCATCTTGCTCATTAGCATAGCACAACATATTGATGAACTTGCGTTGGGGGTCCGTGGATGTAAGCTAATCCAAAGAAACATCCAAACAAGAGTGGACTACAGGTAATGTGGAATAGGTGCGGAGCCTCAAAGCCAGTCCTATAATCTTTTTGTTTCTTTTTAGCATTTACCACTCTTATATAAAATGATTTACTTCTTTTTATTAGTTTGTTGTTTATCTACAAGAATTCATCTTCATGAGATCAGTGTTTTTGCCTCCTTTGCTCAGTGCTGTGTTCTCAGTGCCTGGAATCATATTTGCATATATTAGGCACTTGATAAATAGATAGTTTGGAAGATGAATGTCACAAAATTTGTAAAAATTTTAATTAACCAATTCAAGAGAAACGACTTACACCAAAAATTGAATTTGTGCCCCAGGGAAGAAGAAAAGTATATCTATAATGAGAAATCAGTGTGAAAGTTGGGAGGCTGCTTAGTGTCTAAGAAGAATGAGTCTGACTGGAAGGTGGGGACCAGAACCTTGAAAGACAGTCATGAAAGAAAACACGAGGTGCAGGAAGTGTGTGTGAAGTGTTGGTTACACTATCACAGCTGAATGCATCTTTGTAAGCCTCACCCACCATCATCACCATCATCATCATTTTAACAAGTTGGGGTAAAACTAACAAGTAGCAGACAGTAGAAGAAAGTTGCTGATTAATCCTTTGTTATGTTCACCCTATTTAATCACTTCAGTGAAGAGTGAGCCTCTCATACCTGTGCCTCCATGTTTATACATGCTAAGCAGCCTAAGTTTAAAACCTCACTATGGTAGACCCGTGAACTAGAAACTTGCTCCCCAAGTTTATCAATAAATCCAATTTTTTTTAAAGAAACCCCCCCAAAATTTTAAATAATATTTAACTTTAAAAAATTTATGAAAAGTCAAAAAAGACAACATAATTTTCTTTAAAAAAGGGAAACTTGCCTTAATAAATAGGAAAATACCTAGATGTCTTGGGAAATTGGAATGTATGTTATTGACACTGGGGCAACATTAATGTCACAGAATACAGAACTGGAAACACATTCTCTTTTTTGGTAGTCCAAGGACATTGCATATTAGTGAGGAGAAGAGGCACCGTTACATACAAGGTGCTGAAACAAATAGCTAAACAACAAAACAAACAAGCAAGCAAAATAAAAACAATAACACTGAAATAGAGACCAGGGGGACAGCAACCAGAGGGGAGAGGGGAGGGAATTTCAGGGGAAAAAGGGGAAGAATTTACAGGAACTAGTACAAAGGACACCTGGACAACAACTAAGGCAGGTGGAAATGGGAGGGAGGTGGGGGGTAGGGGGGGGGGGTTGGGGATGGGAGTGAAAGACAGAATACTGTAGTTGAAAAATAATTAAATAAAAAAACAAATAGCTATCTATATGAAAAAAAATAAAATTAGTCTATACTTCCCATCATCTGAAAATATATCCAAATGGATTAAAGACCTAAATGTGAAAAATGAAAAATAAAGCTTTTAAAGAGATTATCTTTATGACATCTCAAAAACTGGAATTTTTATTGGGATTGCATTGAGTTTATAGATTAATTTCAGAGAAATTAATAGCTGTAAAATATAAAATCATCTTATCCACGGGCATGGAAGATATTTCCATCAATTCAGATTATCTTCTATCACTATTGTTGGAGTATTAGAGTTTTCTTCAGAGAGAGTATTCTGCATTAAACTAATTCAAAGACACAATAGTTTTTGTTGGTATTGTGAAATGTACTCTATTGTCATTATATTTTCCAGTCAGTTATTGCTGATGCAGAGAAATGGCATTGTTTGGTCAATTGACCTTGTATAGGCAAATTTGATAAATTCTTGCTGATTTTAATAGTTTGTTGATTGAAAGCTTATTTTTTATATTATTTAGATAATATTATCTCAAAAAGTGTTCCATTTCACTCATTACAGGTTTTCTCTCTTTTTATCCCCAGATAACATTGGCCAGCATTTCTGGTCTAATGATAACTAACACCTACCAAATGATACAGTGGTAACAACAACTATCTTTTTCTTATTCTTAGTTTTTAAGGAATTTCACCCTAATTTTCTCCATTAAGCAGAATGCTTACTGTAAGTTTTTGACATATAACCTTTACCAATTTAAGGAATATCCCATCCAACTCTAATTTAGTAAGATTTTATATATGTTATATCATATAGTTTATGGATGTATATATAATAAACAAATATAAAATAAATATTTTATAAATATATCTATTTGCATGCATATATTTTATATAAATATATGAAATCAATATAAAATCAAAAGATATACATCATCATAATGCAGATGCTTTTTCCCATCAATTAAGATAATTATATAATTTTTCTCTTTTGAGCTATTACTATGGTGAATAGCAATGACATATTTTCTGAGGATAAAATTATTTGCGTTCCTGTTATAAATCTACCTAATCAATATGTATAATTTTGAATATTTTTCAGATTATGTTAACTAATATCTATTTAGGATTTTAATATCCACAATTGTAATTTAAATAGGCCTGTAATTTTGTTTTCTTCAGTAGTTTTTTGGGGGGTTTTAAAATCAAGAACTCACTAGTTTCATAAAATGATCTAAAAATGTCTTAATTTGTTTTTAATTTTGTGGAACAACTTGTATAAAATAGAAACTATCTCTCAGAAGGTTTGTAGGACTGCACTGGAAGCCATCCAGGTAGGCTATAAGATTTTAGAGGGAGGCTATTGGCTGCCATTTTTGTTTCTTTTCCATTTGTTCATTTGCCCAAATTTTCTTTTTCTTCTGTGCCAGGTTTGGGTTTAATATATTTGTGCTTGTACTGATATCTCTTTCATTTATCTTTTAAATAATAAGTTACTATAAATGTCTTCTATATTACATTCTTTCTCTATTTTATTGATTTCTTACTGTATCCTAATTATTCCATTCTTGCTTTTTTTGAGTTGTTCTCTTCTTTTTACAAATTCTTGAGTTGTAAGCTTAGCTCGTTTGTTTTCAGCCTCTTCTGTTTTCTGACTAATGTACTCTCAGCACTAGTTTGATTGTCTCTCGCAAATTTTAATATGCAGTGCTTTCATTATTAGCACTCAGATCTAAGCATTCCTTTATTTCCTTTAGTCCTTTACTTCATTTTATCCTAGGGATTCTTTGGTCATATAGTTTTAAATTCCAAGTGTATGGCTTAGCTATCTTTTTGACATTAAATTCTAATTTCATTTCATTTCTTTTCTTCACTTTTTTTTTTTCTGGTCCACCAAAAGAAGCCTCTTATCTGTGCCAAACACCTTAACACAAAAGACATTTTTTCATTTGGAAAGCACAAATATGACTATCTTATCTATAACTAATGTACAGAAGTCTATGGAAAACAGAGCGTACGGCTATCTGAAACCTTCCCCTCTTTCCCTACATACAAATTTTTTACATGCCCTGAACATTTGCTGAATAGCAGAAAGGAAGAAAATTTTGTGGCATTTTCTTCTTTCCCAGAGGGTATGCTGTATCTGTCAGAATGAATTTCAGAACTTTCTTCCCATCTTCAAATGATGAAGACACGAACTTTCTCATGAGGTCAGTAGCCAGAGCTGGAGGGTTTGTGGGGATTCATGTTTTGAAGCCAGTCATTCTTGGAAAGGAAAAGAACTCAGATACCCTCATAGATACTGACTATTCTCTGCACTGTGGACACTCAAGGAAAGCAGTGGTTAAATACTTAATATTTTGGTGCCAGAAATAAAACAAATGGTCAATGGTACAAAAGGGAAAATGTTCCAGGAACAACTGGAGGTCAACTTTGTTTGACCTTTGCTAGTCTGGCAACCTTAACTTGGATTCCTTAGCCCCCACACTTTGTCTTCGCAGTGTGCTTTGTACCTGGACTCTTCCCATCTGGGGCCGGGCACAGTTCAGCTGGCTGGGAATTTTCCTGTGTATGCTAAAAGATAAGCACAAAAACAGACTCACTGCTCCTCTTGCCAGCGGCGTCTTTTTGTTGCACAAAAAGAAAGCAACAGAGGCTGCCACGGGTAGAACAGGCAAGGCTGAATTGTAGAAATGACTTCCATATGGTGCAAGATTAGAATCAATTACTCAGACACATGGCAGTTAAAGAGCCCTAAGGCATTTCGAGTGTCCTATGAGAGAATATCAAGAAAGAAAAGAGATACTGAAAAACTTCAGTGATTCTGTAAATAAATTTAAATAAGCCACATGGCATATAGCCTATTATAGGGGTGTCAGACTCATTTTCACGGGGGGCCACATCCCCCTGGCAGTTGCCTTCAAAGAGCCGAATGTAATTTCAGGGCTGCATAAACATAACTACCCCTTAACTGTTTAGTGAGAGCTTGGTGCTGCCGCCAGGTAGAGACAAGGTGCCGGGCTGGATAAAACAAGGTGGGGCCGGATTTGGCCCTCAGGCCTTGTGTTTGCCACCTGTGGCCTATTATATACACTATCTGGGGTTTAAATGATGCTGTAAGAAAAAAATCCCCACTGACAGCATGCACCAGAATTGAAAAAAACTAAAATACATGCATAAAAAGAGGCAATTTTTATTACTCTTCAAAGAAAACTAGAAATAAAAGATAGGTAAACAGCTGAAAAAATCTAGAATAAAATTTTTATATAATATGAATACAAAATATAGCCTCAAGTATTATGTTGCTATAGAGAATATAATTTATTTTGATAAGGTTCTGGTGGGCAAATAGAGGCTCAACCTTGTCAACTGACTTGTCCAAAAGGAAAACCCAGACTTGCAAGTCTTGGGTTTTACTGGACTTGGAATAGTCCTCTGTATATATATTAGGTTATACATATTTAAACAGTGAAGATTGTGTTCAACTCATATCTGTATTCTAATGTAACACATGGTACATTGCCTGGCAAATAGTAAGCACTTAATAATTATTTGGCAAATGCAATTTATAAAAACAAGTTATCATTAGTGACAGGGCAATTTTCAAGCACAATAATGATAATTCATTCTCTTGCTCATTTATTTTACAAACACTTATATACTGCCTACTCTATTCCAGATACTGTATTAGTTAAATTCATATTGATATTAAATAAACTGCTGTCTGTAGATGGATAAAAAGATATATAAATAGCCCTGGTTGGTGTAGCTCAGTGGATTGAGCACGGGCCTGTGAACCACACGATCGCCGTTTGACTCCCAGTCAGGGCACATGCCCGGGTCCTGGCAGGGGACTCACAAGAGGCAACCATACATTGATATTCTCTCCCTCTCTTCCCCTCTAAAGATAAATAAATAAAATCTTTAAAATATATTTTTAAAAAGAAATCTAATAATGCATAGTTTTTAAGTAACATAAGATAAAAGTTACAGAAAGGTTTAAAACAAAAGAATGAAAATATTACTTCAAGCAAGTTCAAACCAAAGGAAAGCTGGAACATCAATCTTAATGTCCGGCAAAATAGAAGTCAAGGGGAAATGTCAAAAGGGACAATGGAGTGTCTTTTATCCTGAGAAGAAAACCACCAATAGATCAGGAACACATGCCCGTCATCAACCATCATGGAGGGCACACTTAACACTTCCATACATGTGCAACCCCACCTTGCAACCTGGGAATTCATCAAGCAATAAGTTGTAGGGGACCAGTTTGTCTTGGCCTGGCAAATGTGACTCAGCTCTGTATGGAAAACCTACAGATGCAAAGTGGTGGGCAGGAGCCAGATCTTTGAACCAAGTTTTCCTGTGGGAATCAGGCCTAGAAAATGCATCCAGACTGTTATGGCTAAAACTTGCTAAAACTCCCTCACCCTGGTCTAAAACAACAAACGTGTATTATCTATCTTCAAGGTAATTTCCAAAGCCTATATGCGTTCTCCCAAGGACAGAGCTAATGAGCTCTTCGTCATTCCCCTTTGCATGTTATTTTTATTTCCTTGATTGTACCTAGAATGTAGACAAATAATATTCTATGTGATAGATAATAGATCTTTCTATGATGTAAGAACCCAGGAAAACAATAAAAGCCTGTCTAGGCAAGGGTCGGGGCACTCCCCTCTTGAGGGAGTGGCCAAAGCACCATAAACACTCTCCCCTTGAGAGAGTGGTCCTGCCTGTTCCCTTTTTCCACACAGGGTTGTTGTCGCCTGTGCATTGATTCTCGTCGTAAACCACAACGGGTGGACTCTGCTGGACTGGGTCTGCAACAATAAGTAAATTCTAAAACTGGTTATTTTAACATACTTTTCCTTGAAACTCAGAAACTGCTTACCAAAGAATATTCATTTTGCTACTATATTTCCAAGATACTCTATATTACACCAGAAAGGAAGCTTTAATAATTCCAAAGTATGAGTGTAATATAGGCTACATTTTTATCATAATGACACAGTTTAATTAATAAATATTAATTATTCACTTCAAATTTAATGGAACATTAATTAATTAATTCTGCCCTTTGGCAGTCTTTCAGATGCTCTTGTTTTCTTTGCCTTGAACTTATTATATACATAATCTGCAAACATTTGTGCTGTACGTAGAGTTAGTTTCTCTATAAGACCTCTGTGGCATACATGGGCCCACTCTGATGGATCGATGTATAAAAATCTAGAAGTAAAAACAAGTACACAAGGTGAGAATTTATGTCCCAAATACACTAAGAGAACATTTCTCGTTTTATTCTTCCAGAGGAATTCTTCCTATTCAAGAGATTTTCCTTGGAGAGAGAATATACTTCTTCATATATTTACACTACAATATAATTTTACAGTATTATTATCTGGAAACTTTGGGGGAATATTGCTATTTCACTAAGAGGATAATTAGCTAATTTAATAGTTGGATTGCTACATAAGCCAAAAATAGAAAAAAATACGAGTGAAATAGCATTTTTCCCTTTTTGAATCTACTGATGATTTCTAACTCCACAAGAAATTAAATTTATACTTCACTGAAAGGTCAGAGATATTTTAAGTGTGCTATGAGCCTGCTGGAGTGAGTTGTTAAGGGCAACTTCATTGAGGTCTGCGGTTTTCCAACATTGCACTAGGTTTGCAGATAAAATAATGAGTATGGAACCGGGGCTACAACAATGAATAGAGTGCAAGCCCTGACTTCCCTTGAGGAGCTTCAAGTTCAGTGTAAGACCCAGTCAAGTAAACAATTTCTGTATTCTGCAAGGAAATTAGATAAGATCTACGAAAGGATATTCTAGGGTTATAAAGACAACACTCTAGAGACAGTTAACTCAGTATGTGAATTCAGTGAGAGAATTCTTTCTTCCGGTACTTATCTCTAAGTCTTCTTAGAGATAAAAGTTTCCTGGATAATACAGTAAATCACAGTCTGGTAGATAAATGTATCTGGAATGAAGGAAGAGGAGGAAACCAGTGATTGTACCACTGATAACTGGGAAGAGGGTATGTGGCAAGATGGAGAACAGAAATGCCTGTAATGCAAAAAGAAAGAAGGTACATGCTAGCAAAGAATTAAAACGGAGTGCCATGGAAATGTTTAAACGAAGAAGAAATAACCCAGTTGGGAAGCTTACTGATGTAATGCATTATGAAGTAGGTAGTATTTGAGATAAACCTTCAGATGCCAAGGTTGCTACAGACAGAGGAAAGCAGGAAAAGAGCATATGCAATAAAATGAGCAAAGGTAATGGCAAACAGTTGCTCAGTTTGGCTTAATATTGGTTACCTGCTGGAAAATAGTGAAAACAAAGTATGGGAACGACAGCTGAGAACATAGGGACAGGAACTAACATTTAATAATCAACTAGAATCTCACAGACACTGCGTATTTTGCAAAGATTACTTCATTAAATCTTTATAACAATGTATGTAACAATTGCCATCCCTCACATTCTACAGTGAGAAAATGACTTATCAAAGGTCAGATCATTACAACAATAATAATAGTAATAATAATAATAGCTACTTTCATGGAATATTTACCCTACGCCAACACTGAGCCAGCTAGATGCCTACACGCATTATTTCATTTAATCCTCACTACAACTCTCCAAGCTACTTTCCATTATTACCCCTATGTTTTCAACTTAAAAAATAAGAATTAGAAAAACGGCAGAGATCATTAAATGACAGAGATGAATCCATGTTCAGTCCTGCTGACTCCAAAGTCCAAGCTCTTTTCCACTACCTGTGATGGCACCAGAGATCTGGGGTTGCAAATATGAAGGATGTTGGCTTACTTCAAACACTATTTGCATAGCTGTTGCATGTTTTTAAGACGCCTGTGGTCCAGAGGCTAACACCAAAGCCCTCACAGTCTGGTTGGAAGAGCAAAACAAACCAGCGTCCATGTTATTGTTACCAACTCCACACGCCAGCCCACATCCATTTCACTGGCCTTTCTACCGTTCTCTCAGAACAAAACAAAAAATTACATTATAGCTTGTTCCCCACAGTTTATCTTTCCTTCCACTTGATCCAATTCTTACACTCATTTTACCTTTTACCAAAAGCCAGAGAAGGAACGCCAATAAAAAACCCTTCTATTCCATCAACACAATAAAAGTCTAAATTCAAAATTCAATAGTGACAGGAAATAAATAATTGAGGATTATGAGAAAGACAGGAAACACAGAGAATGATAAATTGGCAGAGCCAGAGTTCAGGGTGTGGCCCCCAAGACTGAGACAAGCACTGGCTATGGGACTGCTTATATGAATGCCATTGAGCAGGGCCAAATTAAATTTCCACACACTGTCTCAACCCACATGTCACTGTGTCATTTCCCACTGCAACTCCATCGGGAGGAAATCAGATATGGACATAATCAATGTCACAGCCTGTTCACTTCGTAGCTTGATCAGCAAAGGCATCTTCTGTGCTACACTCTTTCTAATATTAGCTTAAAATGTTTTCCTTTGTCCTCTCTAAGCTTTTTTCCTCTAAAATTTCTCCTGTTTCCAGGCTTTACAATGACTAAATGATGGAACAGAGAGGACATGCACAGCTTCAGATGTCTTCCACTAGAGTTTTCTTTCACTGACCAAACCCTGGCTAAAAACAGTCTTTTTTCAACCAAAAGATTTCATAGCATAGCAACACCCAACTCAGATGAATGCAGTCATCTGACTAGACTGGGAAATAACAGCTGCCAGGGCCCCATCAGCAGGCAGTGAGTCGAGTGGATCCTTGCTCGTGGTCTTCAGGGCCAGCAGTGCACACTCAGACACCAGTCAACAGCCCTAGCCCTAAAAGTATCACTTGCAAAGTAGCTTTAAGAACAGAGTGTTCCTTCAAGCACTGGATTACATAATAATTTATCTTGCTTATCTATTTCAAGAATGAGATCATCTAGAACCACGAAATTATAGAAGTCTACTTAAACTCATGTTTAAAAGAGAATTAAATGATTTGTTCAAAAGTCAGAGAGGCATCGCCTAGCAATGTCAGAACTAAAGTGAGAGCTTTCAGTTCTCAAATTGGCTCCCCTTGTACGAGATCTTGCTGATTCAATTGCTCCCACTTCTTGCATTTTCTCCTCTGCTTAGGTCCCCCTCGGCAATCCATCATCCCTCTACTACTGGGGGAAAGTGGAAGTAACACCAAACCAATAGAGTTAAAGCAATTTGGGGAGGAATAACATTAGTTGTGTGTGTGTACTCCATGGCATTATGTGCCAGCTGTCAATTGCAGACTTCTACATCTGTTGTCTTAACCCATCCAACAGTTCTGAGTTGGGTTTAAAGTCACCCCTCACCCAGACGCAGCAGCTAGGCTCTGATGGATAAATGCCCAGCCTTTCCAACCTTCATCTCCAGTCAAGAAGGAAACAGAACCTAATCTCTGTTTTGCTTTGAGTTGAAGAATCATATTATATAGCGATCCTAGAGTTCCAAGTTTGCTCGGGGTCTAAGTAACTGTAGAAATTGACTGTGTAGACACCGTGGAGCCTATATTTTTATACCCAGCCACAGTTGGTGTCAGGTGACAGTCAGCAAACATGAGTGTTCATAGACTACAATGTATCTTGGTGATTTCTGAAGTTAACTGAAAGATTTGGGAAAGCAACCTATTTGAGTTGGAGCTGGGTTGGACAAGTAATTTGGGTAGAGAAAGGGAGACTCGGGTTCCAGCACTAAGTTCATCCCTTTCTCTAATTTTTAAGTCACTTAACCACATGGGCTTAAGAGGCAAAATGCTAATCTTTCACTGGTAATGTATTTTACAGGGTATTAAATATATTAATATTTAAAATATTTATATCTTTGTATAATTTCATGGTGGCTCCAAAACTGAGGACTTAAGAATCCTTATAGACACAATTACAGAAGTATGTAAACAGGTGTCAAAAACATGGGAAATACGGCATGATGTTATCAATGGTTAAAATCGTATTCTTTGAAATCAAAGAACACTGTATTTGAATCCTGCTTTTGCCACTTTGTTGGCAAAAAGCCAACAAAGCTTTGTGTGACCTATAAAATATACAAGTTCTTTGAGCTTAATTTTTCCTTATATAACATGTGGGTGATTATACTCAGTCTGTAGGATTATTATAAGAGTAAATATGGCTCAGTTGGTTGGATGTCCTTCTGCAAAGTGAAAGGTTGCCAGTTTGGATCCTGGTCAGGGCACATGCCTGGGTCATGGGTTCCCACCCCAGGTTCAGCTCTTATGAAAGGCAGCTGACTAATGTTTCTCTCTCACATCAATGTTTCTGTTTTGCATCAATGTGTCTCCCTCTCTCCTTCTCCCTCACTTCCTCCCTCTCTAAAAATAAAGAAGTAAAATCTTTTAAAAAAAGTGCTAGTGGCGGAAGAGGTTAGGGGGTAAAGGGATTGAGGAAAAAGGATCCGTGGACATAGACAACAGTGTGGTGGTTGCTGGGGGAACAGTGGTATAAATAGACTTAATGGTAATGGGAAAAATGCAATAAAGATTAAAAAAGTTTAAAAGTGATTACCATAGTACCTAGCAGATAGCATATGCTTGATATATAATATTATTTTTGATAGTTATATATATATATAGATATATATTTTTTATTTCATATCTGCTGTCTTATTTAAAATTTGAAGTTTTCAATGGGAAGGGAAAGGGAAGAAATTATCTATATGAGAAGAAAAGAAAAATTACAGCTGTTCCAAACTGGGAGCTCAGTTTATTTAATATCCAGGTCTTGCCACCATTCACTCCCCAGAGAAGCCCATGATTCCCTGATGCTCTTCCCGCACCATTGATTGTGACAAACATTTACTTTCACTTAGTTCAGCTAAGACAAATTAAAAAGAAAAAAAGACTGAGGGATTAGGTGCATGGGAATCTATGTCAATAAAGGAATCTAAGATGTAGAATCCATTCAAGGGGCTTCCCTTAAAAAAACAGAATGAAGAGAAGAAGTCAGCACTGTCCCATGAAGTTGGCTGGGTTTCAGTCTCTCACATCATCATTTTTAACGTCCTGTAAAGCGATTTCTGTTCTTGTTTTCTGGGTTGCTGCTTCCTAACTCTTCTCCTTTCCTTTTCTTTCTTCCTTTAAAGGCAAGAGTAAAGGTTTTAGTGTGCCAGTAAAATAATAATATGAACTCATAAAACCAACATTCTGTAAATAAAGCTGAATCTCATTGAACAGCAAAAAAGAAAAAAAAATATGACTGAGGCCAAGATATGCCTCAAAGAGACAAAATGCCCAGCAGTCTGAAAAAGAATAGAGGACAAATAAACAAGGGCAGAGAACAGGAAGTAGAATGGGTGAGGAAAGCCATTCACTTTTTTATCACTGTACCATTATTTCAGTCCAAGAAATAATATAGAAAAGGGATAACTTGGTATCTTCTCCAGCAAATATGCTTTGCTGAGAAGCTTCTCCCACAGTAATTCCTGTCAGTTCTGCCAATATTTCTTCTTTTCCACTCTCTCCCTGAATTCAAACTTATCCGAGTTTGTCTTCAGTGCTTTGTCCGATGTTCTGCGATGATGTATTTTGAGTGTCCATGAAAAGGTAAGCCGAGTGAGAATGCCTATCATTTGGTCTTCTCTAGGGCCACTTTGATGCTTAAATACATTTTTAAAGAACCACTAAAGAAATTTGTGATCTAACAGTACATTTGATTCATAGGCGCAGATTCCATATCTGTATTTTTTCCACTATATTTCTAGCTTACAATTGGCACAAATAGATGTTTAATACATTTGTTCAATGAGTAGATAAAGAAGGGCTAAAATCATGAGGCTACTTCTGGCTCTAAAAGGTGTGGTAAAGCTTCTCTTTTCCTACTAAGGGCTGGTGGAGTAAGTGATCTTGTATTACTCTGTGGCTTCTGTTGCCTGGATTACACCATATTGCCAATCTCACCTAAGATTCTGTATAATAAAAATAAATAAATAATTGGCAAAGAACTTATACATTCCACCCATGGACATCAACTAAAGCAGGGGAATGCAGGTAGAAGGGAATGTGCAGGGTGGAGGGGAATAAAAGAGGGGAAATGGGACAACTATAATAGCAAAATCAATAAAATATATTAAAAATGATAATAATAATTGGCAATCACATCATTGTCTCTCTCAGACCTTTGTCATCTCTTCTTGGACGGTCTTCAAATATACCCCCAACTGAAGAATAGTCCTCTTTTGTTAGGTAGATATATCTATGTAAATATCTTTTATAATTATCTAAAACTCAAATATAAGTTGGAGCTTCATGTGGTCTAGTCTTTACAGGACACCCCAATTAAGAAAATACAGAAAGTTTGGTCAAGATGGCATATAGGTAAATGCAGTAGTCACCTCCTCCCACACCCACATCAAAATTACAACTAAACTACAGAACAGCTGTCACTCAGAACCACCTAAAATCTAGCTGAATGGAAATACTACAACTAGGGAATTAGAGAAGAAGCCACATTGAGACTGGTAGGAGGGGTTGAGTTGTGGAATAGCCTGATTCCACACCCACATATGGTGTATAAAATGGTTGAATAAAAATTGGGAGGAATTTCTTAGCTGCAGAGGTCCCATGTGAGGAGCAAGGGGTCCCAGCTCTAAACCAGGCCTCACAGCCCAGGGTTCCATTGCCAAGAAGATAAGTCCCCATAACTTCTGACTGTAGAAACCAGGGGAGATTGTGGCTAAGTGAGACGGAGGGCTCCTGGAGTCTCAGGTAGTTCCTCTTAAAGGTCTTGCACACAGACTTGCTCAGACTCGCTTCCTCTGAGCTCCAGCACTAGAACAGCAGCTTGAAAGACACCAGAGACATACAGGGAGAAACTGAATTGTCCATCATCAGGGCCAGGGATGAGTGGTAGCTTTCTCCCAGACAGAAGTGCTTGCAGAGGCCATTGTTCCTCTCATGAGCCTTCTCTACACAGAGCTGGCAGGTGGGCACCACATCTGGGACTCCCTCAACCTGGCTATCACTGTTTACCTTGCCCTGGTGATTCCCTGAGGCCCCACCACCCAACTTTCAGGCCCGCCCAAGCAGTTTCCAGTAGCTTTTCCATACAAATGGCCTATCTTGGCTAGTGCTTCAGATTTTCTCAAAATCTCTCAAACAAGCAGCATCAGGTTTTAGCATATTCCATACCTCTTGCTAAGTGGACGCAGGCCTAGCACTAGCAGTAGCTGGCCTTAGTTTACAGCTTTGCCTCACCTGGGCACTGCCAAGCCCAGCACAAGTAGCCGCCATCAGCAGATCACTTTGTAGCTCATGACAGGTGGCCTGCAGCAGAACACAGTTGACAGCTGACATTGCCTGCACCTCTTGGGTGGCCCCAGAGCCAGCACACCCAGTGGAAAGCTTCAGACCATGTCAATACATCACCACCCAACTACCTCCACAAGTGTCACACTCAAAAGGCAAACTCAGCAGGCACCAGAGCCCCAGTGAAGTAAGTTCTGCTCTGTGGGGTAGGCCCCTACACAGATGATCCTCCATAGTTATCTGAGCTCACAGCCATTCCTTTCAGCTGATCAGCCTGGGAGTAAATCTTTCCCATTATGTGCCAACAACAATCAAGGCTCAACTACAAGAGGAAGGTGTACACAGTCCACACAAGTGATGTGCCTCAAGTGCCTAGCTTGGGTGATCAAGGAAGCTGTACCCTGGACCCTACAGAACACCTACTACATTAGGCCACCCTAGCAAGCCTAGGAGACATGGAAGCTCTACCTGATACATAAAAACAAACACAGGGAGTCTGCAAAAATAAGAAGACAAAGAAACATGTCCCAAATGAAAGAACAGAACAGAACTCTAGAAAAAGAACTAAACAAAATGGAAACAAGCAATCTACTAGGTACAGAGTTGAAAACACTAGTTATAGGGTAACTATAACATCAGTAAACTTAATGAGAACTTCAACAGCATAAAATAGGGTCAGTCAGAAATAAAGGTTACACTAACTGAAATGAAGAATAATTTACATGGAATCAACAGTAGAATAGATGAAGTTAAGAATCAAATCAGAAGTTTATAATATAAGAAAGCAAAAAACACCCAATCAGAACAGCAAGAAGAAAAAAGAACTTAAGAATTCAAATAAGTGAGGATAGTATAAGGAGCCTCTGGGACAACTTCAAGCATATCAACCTTCACATCATGGGGGTGCTATACGAAGAGAGAGAGAGAGCAAGGAATTGAAAATCCATTCGAAAAAATAATGACAGAAAACTTTCATAACTTGCTGAAGAAAGTAGACATACAAGTCTAGGAAGTTCAGACAATCCCAAACAAGATAAACTCAAAGAGACTCACACCAAGAAACATCATAATTAAAATGAAAAATGTTAAAGACGAAGAGAAAATTTTAAAAGCAACCAGGCAAAAGCAGTTAGTTACCTACAAGGGAGCTCCCATAAGACTATCAGCTAATTTCTCAACAGAAACTTTGCAAACCAGAAAGGATTGGCAACAAATATTCAAAGTGAGGAAAAGCAAGGATTAAAATCAAGATTACTTTACTCAGCAAAGCTACTATCATTTAGAATTCAAGAACAAAGAGCTCTCAAACCAAAAAATAAAAAGCTAAAAAAGTTCATCACTACCAAACCAGTATTATATGACATGTTAAAGGGGTTTCTGTAAAAGGAATAACAAAAAGATTAAAAAATATAAACAATAGAATTGCAATAAATACAAATCTATCAACAACTGATTCTAAAAAACAAAATAAACACAAGAGATACAGAGAACACTTTGATGGCTGCCAGATGAAAGAGAGGTTGAAGGGATGGGTGAAAATGGTGAAGGGATAAGAACTAAAAGTTGGTAGTTACAGGACAGTTATGGGGATGCAACATACAGCATGCAGAATATAGTCAATAATATTTAAAGAACTATGTATGGTGTCATATGGGTGTGGAATTTATCAGGATGATCACTTGGTAAGTCATGTAATATGTACACCTGAAACTAACACAATAATGTATGTCAACTGTAATTAAAAAATTAAAAATTATTTTTAAAAAGAAAACGCAAACTAGCAGTCAATATTAATTAAAAATAATTTAATTTTCAAATAATTTTTGGCAATTCTCAAATAATGTTTTACAACCTCAAAAAATCCCATTTAGAACCCAAGCAACTCTTACTGTCTTTCCCCATTTCTCACTTTTAATGTCTCACATCCGCCAGCTAGCAGCCTCTCTACAACTGAATCTCCACCCAAAACTCTCCCATTCAGCAAACCAAATACACAAGCCCATTCTCATTTCTTCCCCTCCCCTTTTTTTCTACCTCTGGTTTTTTTTACTCTTCATAAAAAAAAAAAAACTGGAGTTGGCACTCATAAAATTGTTTTGAGATAGGAAATGATAAGGAAGAAGAGAAAAAGAAAGGCTCTGAACTCTAATATATATTAATAATTTTTGTGAATTATATATAAATAAGATTTAGCATAGAAGGACCAAGCAATAAATGGAAAACAGTGTGAATAAAAGACAAGAGACTGGTGAGAGGCAGCTTCTAACAGAAAGTGTTAGCCTTGCTAAAAGCAAGATGATAAATAGAAATCCTTAAAAGTTTAGGAAGCTTATGAAAAGAGTTGAAAATTGGCCAGAGAAGTGTAGGACTTTCAAGCTCGGATTCAGACAGCATTAGAATGAACTGTGATGACAGGAGGCTCACAGGGCCCAGCTGCTGTTGAGCTAGGGAGTAGAGGAGACACCGGCAACCTGGCTGCAACAGGCTGAGTTAGTGCACATTACAAAGCACAGGTGTGTATCTAGGGAAAAAGGAATTCTCTTTAATTCTGGAGATGGGGTCTGAGGAGATGAGCAGTAGCCTACTCATTTTAGGGGAGCAGCATTGGGACTAAACTTGTTTCATATCATGTTAATTGGGGATTATTGACTGAACGCTCATAAAATGCTATGTGAACAAACCATGGCTAACTTGTTCCCCCAAAACCATGCAATGTAGTAAACTGATTTTTGCACTTTCAACTAATTGTTAACAGTATAACGATTTGATGATTTATCTTAAAATAAGAGCATAGAAGCCAACACTAAAAGCAAGTTTGTGATTTAATGACAGGAAAAACCACCAGTCTTGTGACTGGAAATCATGACGGTTAAATGTATCACTAATAAACATTCATTCGTTCTTTTTCAGGTCTTCTTTAAGATGTTTTTACAAAGAAAATATCTCTTAACATGAAAATACCTGCAGGGAATTCCTGGATTTTATTGGTCCCTCCAAACTCACTAATTCTTCAGATTGCAAATGAATTGCTTCTTTTAACAGGGAATCCTTTAGTGTTTATAAAAGTTTTCATAGGGTGGAAGGTGGCAGGGAAAATTCTTCCCAATAAGATAAAAGAATGAGGCTTCATCTAGCTGCTCATCACTGCTCCTTGCAATAAGTCATCACTGAAAAGTGTGCCCACCCCTCCCAGCCCAGACCTGTTGCTGTTCCAGTGCAAGAGTCAGAGGCCCTGCTCTTCTATAATCTTCTGCTCTGTCACTCAAGTCTATCTATGGGCTAAGAAGACTCTCAGATACGCAGGCAACAGAGATATATCTGATAGAAAAGTTTTACTAATTGTTTAAGAAGGTATAGCTTTTTTTCCCAAGGAACACCAAATGGCGGATGACGCCGGTGCTGTGGGAGGGCCCTGGAATGGGAGGCCGAGGAGGCTTCCGAGGAGGATTTGGCAGTGGCATCCAGGGTCGAGGTCGCGGCCGGGGTCAGGGTCGCGGTCGAGGCTGTGGAGCTCGCGGAGGCAAGGCCAAGGATAAGGAGTGGATCCCCGTCACCAAGTTGGGCCGCCTGGTCAAGGAAAATCAAGTCCCTGGAGGAAATTTATCTCTTTTCTCTGCCTATCAAGGAATCTGAAATCATTGGCTTTTTCTTGGGGGCATCCCTCAAGGACGAGGTTTTGAAGATTATGCCCGTGCAAAAGCAGACACGTGCAGGCCAGAGGACCCGATTCAAGGCATTTGTCGCCATTGGGGACTACAATGGACACGTTGGTCTGGGTGTTAAGTGCTCAAAGGAAGTAGCCACTGCCATCCGTGGGGCCATAATCTTGGCCAAGCTCTCCATTGTCCCTGTGCGGCGAGGCTACTGGTGGAACAAGATCGGCAAACCCCACACCATCCCTTGTAAGGTGACCCGGCGCTGTGGCTCTGTGCTTGTGCGCCTAATCCCTGCACCCAGGGGCACTGGCATTGTCTCGGCCCCTGTGCCCAAAAAGCTGCTGATGATGGCTGGTATTGACGACTGCTACACCTCAGCCAGGGGCTGCACTGCTACCCTGGGCAACTTTGCCAAGGCCACCTTCGATGCTATCTCTAAGACCTAAGCCTGTTAAAAAAAAAAAATGAAGGTATAAAAACAAATAAACCCAAAAAAACCCCACCTCATCCTACAGTATGACCAAAGGCATCAAATTGCAATTCTCTTTCTAAAAAAAAAAGAAACAGCACTTCTGGTACTGAAGGTATACTGGGTGTGTGTGTTTGTGGAAATCCGTGTCTGAGGATACCTGAGCTATAGAGCCAAGTGAGTAGTAAGTAGCTACTACTTACCTCCATAGGGACAGGTCTTATCTCTGGAAACCTCAGAGCTCTTAGCATGGTACCTTGCATTTTATCTGTCACTCACTAAAAGCATATTGAATTCGTTGATTATCAGGGCAACGCCTTCGGAAAATGGGAAATGGGTACCCTCTTATCCTTGCTGCACTCTCCATCAGTGATAGCCAGCCTGAGAGAGCATGAGGGCAACAGATTTAGGCTCAAAACTGGATGAGCAAGTTACAGTGGAGCCAATTAAGGAAACAGAACTCACTCACAGGATCACTGAATGTCTTTCCCTGCTGAGCACTTGAAAAATGCAGAAGGTGCATCTCACCCGGGGAACATTCAGTTGGTCCAGGCTGATAGATTGGCCTTACTGGAAACATAACTCTAAATTAAAACAGCTTACAAGTGAAGTCCTTTCTTCACCAGAACCTCTCATCCACCCATTAGGGGAACAAGCAGAACACTATGGCTCTGTGTGGGGACCAAACCTGAAAGGCCCACAGTCAGGGCCAGGAGGGTAGATCAGAGAAGAAATTAGGAAGGCAAACACGTGTTTGTGGCAACTCCCTTCTCTATGGACCTTTGCCCAGATCTGGCCCCAAACCTAGGGTGGCCACAACCTCTGTACCTCCTCTTGCCATAGCAGTCACATCCAGGAATGAGGGAAAACTGCCCACCCAGAGAAGATAATATCTGGAAGGAATGACTATTTGGGAAAAGTCCCAGTGCTAGTTTAGTGCCAACCAGTCCCCACCTTCTCCGGCCCCCTCCCACTGGTTCCTCCCCTTTCAGCTGCTCTAGTTCTTATAAAATCTGAACAGACTTTCACAAACAGCCTGTAGGAGCCTCTCCCTGCACTGCTGCCGCACAAGACAGCGAGACCAAGCCACAGGACCACAGAGAGACCATGAAGAGCCTGCTGCTTCTCTCCATTCTGGCTGCCCTGGCCATGGCCGCTTTGTGTTACGGTGAGAAATCCTTCTCTTGCCATTTCTCTGGGCTTTCTTTTCTGTGCCCGACTTCAGTTTACTTCCATTTTTCCTATCTCTTCTCCTCTCCTTGCCCCTTTCTCTACTGTAATCTTAAAGTACCACTAATTTAACATTTTCCAAGTCCCGAGCCCCATGTCTGTTCCATTCTTGTCTTTTTTTATATCCTGAATATCCAGATTCTTGTATGCAAATTATTAGGCAAGTCCTTTCCAGGGTAAGTCACACTTGGAAACTTTGCTATTTCCGAGAGAAGATAAATTCCCAGCCCCTGAATTTTCATTTTTAAGGATGTTTATTTAGACTTTGGTAACAATTGGTTAAAGATACTGGTTGAGCTACTTACTTTTAAAAACATCAGTTTTCATAGTGAAGTGTTAAGTACAGCCCTCTTTAGGGATAGGATAATCTCATGGATTTACTAAATGTGTTTGGTGAATTAATTTTAAAATGAAGTTTTATATTTAAAGAATCTCAGAGAAGAATAGATTTCATAATTTCTGTTGTCAAAAGATAAAATTTGCCTGGTTTCTGTATGTTCTTAAATATATATCTGTTTGGAGCTTGTGAAAGGAAATATGAAGCAAAATTATTTAGATTATTCAACTTTATGCTTCAATAAAATAGCTATTTCAATTCTTAAGCCTAAATATTAACAACCATGTATCTTTTGCTACTGACTGTTGAAATTATTCATCAAGTTTCTGTGTGAAAGGATTTGGCTTCTTTAGCTCCTTTTGAACTTTTCAAGCAAATTCACCTACTTACGTATCTAAGACTTATTGCCAAATTTACCTGTTGGGAAGGTAGAAAGAAGAAAACTTCTGCTTTGACATCATCTGAGTCTTTCTCTGAACTGGCATTGTGCCCAGTGCCAGCTATGGGCTGGGGCCAGTGGTTTCCGTGGCTGCCAATTTAATACACGTTCTTAAGACGCTTTTGGAACCTCCTAGAAGCCTGCAGGAAGAAACCAAGCTGTCTTCTAGAACTTTTTGTCTCTTCCTCAACCCTGCTTTCAGATGGGTCCCAGATTAATCAGACACGATGGCTCTCTGGAGACCTGCGGGGAGCACTTAACTCGTCTTATTTCACTAGCCTGAAAACCTCAGGGCCCTTGGGAAAGTGTAGCTGTGCTCACCAGCTTCCTGAACGTCAGAGAAACTGAAGTACAGACATATGCACGGCACAGACAGAGCTAGAGAAACAATTCATAAATGGTAAATGCCTGATCTTTGTAAGAACCGTATTGTTAAATATATTCCTCACATCCTTTGACTCTTGCTTCTCCTCCCTTCATTATGTTTAGACTATTGCAATGTATGGTAACAATAATGTGAATTTTTTTTTTAATTCCAGAATCTCACGAAAGCATGGAATCCTATGAAATCAGTAAGTGAATATTCGACTTCCTTATTTAAATCTCATGTATTGTAGAATCCCTCCTTGTCCTTAAAAAGACAAATGGTAAAACATATACCGAGGAGAAAAAAGAGGAGCCTCTTTTGAAAACCTCAAGTAAAATTTAAAATCCAATGACCACAAAAATCACCAGATAAGCAATTTTCTAAAGCTTGCAGTGGTGTAATATGGCATTTAAACGCCATTCCACATACTTCGGAGCCATAAAACCTCATTTGGAAGTTTTACGTTGGCACCACGTCAATCATGCCAATGGAAAGTGAGGAGTAATGACAACTGGCAAAGTACAGAATTGGAGGCCAAGTTGGTTGGGAGACCACAGACGTCAGCATTGTTAGAATGGCACTGAATTTCTAGATTTACAAAGACTGAGTATAGGAGAAAATAAGGTGTCACTCTCATTCCCAATTTATTTACTGTTTTTATCATGTTTAAGGTCTTCATTTACCAGTAATCTAAAAACATGCTTCCCAAGTCTTCAGGACAGAGAGAATTCCTCCTCAAAAAAATTCTTAAAACACTCTGAAATAGAAATACTGAAACTGAAAAACAGTTATTGTCCAAAGGCAAAACAAACAAGCAAAACTTTCAATGGCCAATGTGACAAGCCTCAAAGACAAATATAGGGGTTATTAATTTCTTTTGATCAGGCAGTGTATGATATATTATCTTCCTTTTTGATGTTTGCATAACCTCTAGTGACATGAAATGCATGCATTAATGAGCTTTCAAACACATTTGTGTTGGGAAATACTCACAGACACGTTTTCAGCTACTGTCTCCCTAAAACTGCAATTATTTATTTCTGTTTTAAGGTCCCTTCATTAACAGGAGATATGCTAACACCTTTATATCCCCGCAGCAGAGATGGAGAGCTAAAGTCCAAGAGAGGTGGGTAACAAAACTTGGTGAGGGAGTCATTTTTCCCAGTGTAGCATCCCAGAGCAGAATGGAGTGAGAAACTGGTTTTTTTAAAAGAGATATTATATGTAATTGTATCCCCAAATCAAAGAATTTTAAAACAATATACAGAAAACAACTGAATTTCTGGAAGACTATTTTGTTAAAGACTCACAAAGGAGAGGGAGAGAGGACCTAAAAGGGGACAGAAGGAAAAATTCTGTTTTCATTTATTAAAAAATTCCCCCTATTCAACCTCTCTTCCCTGTTCTTCAAGTGTCTCTTGTTAAGGGCCAGAAGGCAGCGGGGGAGGGGGGGCGGGGTAGGATGGGCATGGCGAGGATGGTGGTGGGGGATGGTGATTGGGAACTGCAATAGTTTTTTATATTCTTTTTACCTTTTTCTTATTTCTTCATTCTCTTTATGCTTCTTAATCTGTGCTTCATTTGCCCCCGCACACTTTCTAGGATCCGAGAACGCGCCAAGCCTGTCCACGAGTACAACAGAGAAGCCTGTGACGACGTTAGATTTTGCGGACCCTACGCCAGGGTTTTTGGCTACAACGCTGCCTACAATCGTTATCTCCGGCAGCCCCGAGGGGGAAAATAAGATTGAAAAAAGTCTCATTCTTTCCAGTGCCTGATGCCTGGTTTTGTATTCCCTTGCAGTAGCATCCTTGAACCATAAAGACATATACGAATTGCTTGTCTCCTAAATGTTCTCGTCCGGCGGTGCCCTTCTTCCCTGCTCCCAGATTGATAAATAATGAAAGCACAGTTTAGTGAAGGTGGAAGAAGAATTACGATGTACGATTATTATTATAATAAAGTTACAGTTGGATAATTTCATTTTGTGAGTCTGATTTCTTCTGAAAAAATGCTGAGATACTGAATCGTGGCCCATCTACTCCAGCACAGGAGGGTCTGTCGGTCATGTTCTGGTGTTGATTCACAGAGCTACACAGACAAAATAAACATTAGAAGACAGTCACTTAGCCATCATATGTCTAGATGCTCTCTCAAACACCACTGAGAGTTAATCATATAATTTTCCTGCTTTTTAACTTTAAATGGTCTCTAATTCCTTTTGTGTGGACTTCTGATTCTGTATTGTGGCTCATCACCCTCACTTGAATGTTATCATTTCCTAAGATGCCACAGTTTGGATTCTTACTTGAGCCAAGAAAATATGTGTTTACTTTCATACTCATCAGCAATGTTTTAATTTTTTTTATTTTTAAATTACAGATGATATACAATATTGTATTAGTTTCAGGTATGCAACACTACGATTAGACATTTATATAATTCACAAAGTGATCACTGGGTAGGACCCATCTGACACCATACATAGCTGTTACAAAATTATTGACTATATTCCTTATATTGTGCTTTACATCCCCATGACTATTCTGTAACTGCCAATTTGTACTTCGAAATCCCTTCACCCTTTTCACCCACCCCCCAACTCCCTCCTTCCTGGCAACCTTCAAAATGTTCCCTGTATCTATGAGTCTGTTCCTAATCACCAGAGATTTTCTAAATGATGCCCTCATGGAATTTTGGAGCCAGAAGATGCAAGAACTCCTTCAGGCCTGATTTGCTGAGGAGGAGATGAGGCTCCAGAGTCTCCCTGCATGATAGTTAGGGACAGAGGCCAGGGCTTCTGGAGCCCAATTGTGAGCCTGTTCTTCTCTGCTTAAGAACTTATTCATTCCTATCCACTTTTTACATCCATTCTTTCTGGTAGGCCCACAGCCTCAGTCTATTTTGTGGAGTATATCTTTCTGCTCCTTCAAAATTCTGCCCAAATCTCAAGCACTTCATGAAATCCTTGATGATTAAATCCACCCAGCTGCCGCCACACCACTCTAAGCCAGTACGCAGCAGTTCAAGAATTAATATAAAGAGTCAAGTGCAATGATATTATTCAATTATGTTTTGATTAAAGTTTCTTTTTTTATGTATTTGTTTGCATTACGGTGATTTCTTGGAAGGCAAACACTGTAAATGCATTATTTTTCTCCCTATAGCCTCAGAACTATGTTCTGTTCACAATGATTATTCAAGGAAAGCTAAATAAACAACAGACTAGTCATGCCTGGAAGTGATCCCCAGTTTTGAAACTGTTAGGTTCATATAATAATGTGGGTCATATAACTTAAACCCCTGTCATATTAATGAAATTATGAGTGTTTTATGATTTTTAAGCTTTTTGCATATTAAGTAGGTCTTACAACAACCCAGAAGATGGATAATATGTAATAGATGGTAAAATTGAGACCTGAGGAGGTACCTTTCTGAAAACACTGTAGCAGATGCAGAGGTCTGCACCTGTGACTGAGGAACCGTGCCCCTGGCCACCAGAAATACTGGCAGCTGATGGTTCTCCGCCAAAAATTTGAGTGCAACACATCCCCAGGGCTCTCTCTCTCTGCTCATCTTTCTCCTCACTGGTACCTTTCTCTATGGTGGCTACCACCTCTTTCAACTCTGAGCTCTGTCTCCTCAATTCAGGAAGGCCCTAGGGGTCTGCGAAGGTCCCATGTTCCGCCCCAGGGTCTGAACACCCTCTAGGAAGTAAGCTTGGCAGCTATAGGGTTCACCTTATTTGTTCCCCATTTCTTATGCATCAGTGTTGAATGATCTAAAAAGAAGGCAGATATGGAAGAAAAGGGGGAAAATAAAACAGAAAGGACAAATTAACAACAAATGGCAGACAGTTGTAAGGGACTTCCGGCCAAGATGGAGATGTAGGTACATACACTGTGCCTCCTTGCACAACCAAAAGAAAGACAACAAATTTAAAAACAAAAAAACAACCAGAACTGCCAGAAAATTTAACTGTATGGAAGTCGGATAACCAAAGAGTTAAAGAAACATTCATCCAGACCAGTAGGAGGGGCAGAGATGGGCATCTGGGGCAGAGAGGACACACTGGTGGAGTGGGCAGTCCCATGTTTGCATGAGGACAAACCAGGAGGAACAACCAGAGTGCAAGACAGGCCAAGCAACCCAGGGTTCCAGCTTAGGGAAATAAAGCCTCAAAACCTCTGACTGAAAAAAACTTGTGAGGTTTTTCAAAATCTGCATGGATTGAGGTAGTGGAAGAAATTCCCAGCCTCAAAGGAGAGATTGTTGGAAAGACCCACAGGGTCATAGAATGCACACAAACCCATCCACCTGGGAATCAGCTCTAGAAGGGCCCAGTTTGCTTATGGATAGCAGTAGAAGTGACTGAAATTCAGCCCAGAGCTGAGCAAGCAGCATTGTTCCCTCTCTGACCCCTCCCCCACATACAGTGCCACAAAACAGTGACCTGGGTTGCCCTGACCCGGCCAATACCTAAGGCTCCACCCCTTACTATGTAACACGCATGCTGAGACCAAAAAAAAAAAAAAAAAGCCCAAATGACAGAACAGATCAAAGCTCAAAAAAAGTAGAACTAAGCGATTAAGAGATAACTAACCTATCAGATGCTGAGTTTAAAACATGAGTTGAAAGGGTGAAGGCTTTGCCAAGTGAAATAAAGGAAAATGTACAGAGAATCAACAGTGAAGGGAAGGAATCTAGGACTCAAATCAGTGGTTTGGCCCAGAAGGAAGAAAGAAATATTCAACCAGAACAGAATGAAGCAAAGAATTCAAAAAAATGAAGAGAGGCTTAGGAACCTCGGGGACCTAAGGTTAGGAACTATAATGTGATAAATTTCACTTTTTGGACTGTTTTAGTGTTTCTCATAGATTTGGATTGTTGTGTTTACATTTACATTTGTCTCAAGATATCTTTTGATTCTTTTCTTGATTTCATTTTAACCCATTCATTGTTCAGTAGCATGTCATTTAGCTTCAATGTGTTCACATGTATGTGAGTTTTATTTTTGTAATTGATTTCTAGTTTTATACCATTGTGGTTGAAGAATATGCTTGATATAACTCCAATCTTCTTAAATTTACCAGGATTTGATTGGGCCTAACATATAGTCTATCCTGGGAAATGTCTCATGTGCACTTGAAAAAAATATATATTCTGCTTCTTTGGCTAAAATGCTCTAAAAATATCAATTAAATACTTTTGGTTTAGTGTGTCACTTAAAGCTACTACTTCCTTGCTGATTTTCTATCTGGACGATTTATCCATTAATGTAAATAGGGTGTTACAGTCCCCTACTATGACTGAATGAACTACTGTTGATTTCTCCCTTTATGTTTGTCAATATTAGCCTTATATATTTAGGTACTCCTCTGTTGGGTGCATAAATGTTTGCAAGGGTTATATCCTCTTATTGAACAGATCACTTTATCATTATGGATTATTCTCTTTTTTTGTCTCTTATTAGAGCCTTTAAAGCCTATTTTGTTTGATATAAGTATTGCTACCTCAGCTTTTAAAAAAAATTTCTATGTGCATGAAATATCTTTTTTCATCCCTTACTTTTAGTCTATGTGTATCTTTCATTCTGACGTGGGTATCTTGTAGACAGCATATGTATTTTCTTTTATTATTATTCATTCGTCTGCCTCATGCTTTTTGATTGGAGCATTTAATCCATTTACACTTAAAGTGGCTATTGATAAGTATTTATTGTCCCTTTATTTTTTATAATCATTGTCCTGAATTTTTTCTTTCTTCTTCTTAAAGAAGTCCTTTTAACATTTCTTGTAATACTGATTTGGTGAGACGAATTCCTTTAGCCTTATCTTGTCTGGGAAGCTCTTTACCTCTCCTTCCATTTTAAATGATACCTTGCTGGGTAAAGTATTCTTGGTTATATGAATTTGTTTTTCATTGCTTTCACTATTTCATACTAGTCCTTCTTTTGGCCTGCAAATTTCCTGTTGACAAATCTCCTGACAGTCTTATGGGAGAGTCCATGTAGGGAACTCTCTTGATGTTCTTAAGATTCTGTCTTTGTCTTTAACCTTGGCAATTTTAATTATGCTGTGCCTTGGCGTGGTCCCCTTTGAGTTAATTTTGTTTAAGACTCTGTGCTTCCTGGATTTGTATGTCTGCTTCTTTCACCAAGTTAGGGAAGTTTTCTGTCATTATTTCCTCAAATAGGTTCTCAATCTTTTACTCTCTCTTCTCCTTCTCGTAGCCCAAAGATGCAAATGTCATTATACTTGGTTTTGTTCCAGAGGTATTTTAAACTACCTTTTTAAAAAAATTCTTCTTTTTGTTGTTCTGAATGGGTGTTTTCTGCTACCTTGTTCATCAAATTGCTGATTCAGTCCACTGCTTCAACTAACCTACTGTTGCTTCCTCCTAATGCATTCTTCATTTCAGTTATTGTATTCTCGTATGAGTGATATTTTTATGTTTTCTATGTCTTTTTTTACATTTACTATCTCTTCACTAAAGTTCTTACTCAGTTTTTTGATCATCTGAATAACTAATGTTTTGAACTCTATATCTGGCAGATTGTGTGCTGTGGGGGACCGGTTTGTTTTAGTCTGGCAAATGTGACTCAACTCTGTATGGAAAACCTACAGAAGTGAAGTGGTGGACAGGAGCCAGACCTTCAAACTGAGTTTTCCCATGGGAATCAGGCCTAGAAAATGCATACAGACTGTTATGGTTTGCTCTTGCTAAAACTCCATTACCCTAGTCTAAAACAACAAATGTGTATTGTCTATCTTCAAGTTAATTTCCAAAGCCTGTATGAGTTCTCCCAAGGACAGAGCTAATGAGCTCATCACCATTCCCCTCTGCATGTTATTTCATTTCCTTGATTGCACCTAAAATGTAGACAATAATATTCTATGTAATAGATAATAAATCTTTCTCTGATGTAAGACCTGAGGAAAATAATAAAAGCTTGTCTAGGCAAGGGTTGAGGTGCTCTTCTCTTGAGAGAGTGGCCAAGGCATCCATAGACACTCACCCCTTGAGAGAGTAGCCGTGCTGTTCCCTTTTTCTCCACAGGATTGTTGTCGCCTGCGCATTTATTCTCATCATCACGCACAACAGGCGGACTCTGCTGGCTGGAGCCCGCCACAGTGTGCCTCCATTTTATTTAGCCCTTTTTCTGGAGAGTTCTCCCATTCTTTCATTTGGGGCATGTCTCTTTGTGTGCCCATTTTGGCTGCTTGTTTCTATGTATTAGGTAGATCTGCTATGTCTCTCAGTCTTGGCAGAGTGGGCTCATGTAGTAAGTATCCTATGGGGCCCAGTGGCAAAGTCTCCCTGATAACCTGAGCCAGGTGCTCCAGGAGTATCCCTTGTGTAGATTGTGTGTGCCTTCCTGTTGTAGCTTCAATTGCTGTTGGCACATCAGTGGGTGGGATTGACCCTCAGACTGACTGGCTGTGAGGACTGGCCATGACCACAGCATACTAGTTGCTGTACAGAGGCTGACCTCATGGAGCCAGATTCACTACAAGGAGATCTGGTGCCTGCCAAAAGACTGCCCTTTGGGTTACCACTTATGGAGCAAATCAGGGAGCTAATCTGGTGGTACTGACCAGACTTTTGTGGTCTGACTCCTACTTCTGGGTGTGTTGGTTCTGGGACCTCCTATGAAGGGTTCTGGTGCAGGTCAGTTTCAGATGCTGCCTGTGACCAGCCTGGAGCTGGCTACATGTTAGGAGCTACAAAGCAATTGAGGGTTGGTAGCTGCCTGTGCTGGGCCTCCATGCACATAAGAGAGACTGTGCTGCAAACTAAGGATGACCACCAATACTGACCCCGAGGCAGGTCACCAGAGGCCCAAGTCACCCCAAGATTTGGCAATACCTGCTGGCTGACTATTAGTCTCAGCCTCTAAAAGAACTTTGGGCAGTATGCAAGTTGGATGCTGTAGGGTCTTGGGGGTCATCAGGGTGGGGCAAGCAGTGTTTATCCAGTTAATACAGATTCACATTTGGTGTCAGTGCTAAACATGAGGACATTCAGCAAAATTCTCAGGGTATACTGAGGCCAGCTACCACCTGCTTGGGGCCTACAGACCTTTTCAGTGGGTTGGGTTCTCAGGGAATAATCACGTCGGAGGTAGTAGACTTCACCAGACTAATGCAGATTCAGGGAAGGCGGAACACAGGGACAATGGTGACCATCGCTTCAGCCCTCACCCTGTAGCCACACAACTCAGCTGCTCCATGTATGTCTCTGGCATCACGTAAGCTTGATTGGAATTCTTTGAGAATTTTTTAAGACTGCAATGCAGGCCCAGGCTTGCTGCTGCCAAAGTGCATGACGTGTGCAAGGTGGAGTCTCAGGGAGTCACAGGAGTGGAGCAAGTGGAGTTCACTAGGCTAACGTAGATTGAAATTTGGTCACAGGGCAAAAAGACTCAATGTAAGAAAGACGGCACCTGTCAGCTGTGCATGAAGAGAGCTCAACACAGGGACAATGGCAGCCATCCCTCCAGCCCTTACCCAAAAGCCAAACAACTCAGTTTCTCCCTGTATGTCTCGGAAACCTCCTGAGCCACTGTCTGTCCTCCGGAGCCCAAGGTGAGTGCCTACAAGCGAGAGTTTGCACATAGGTCTTTTAAGAGGACATTCAGGTTTCCAGCAGCCTTTTGTCTTAACCAGACAGGCAGAATCCCCTCTGATTTTACAGCTAGATGTTATGTGGGCTCCTCTTCTTAGCACTGGTGTTTCAGGCTGAGGGGGACGAAGACCCCTCCCTCCTCAGGGGGGACTTTTGCAGCTGTAATATCAACCACTACATGTAGGTGTGGGGCCAGCTGTTTTGCATCTCTGCCCCTCCTACCAATCTTGACATGGCTTCTTCTTTATATTCTTAGTTATATCCTGTTCAGCTAGTCTTCAGGTTGATTGTTCCATAATTTAGTTGAAATTTTGATGTAGTCATGGCAGGAGGTGAGTTGAGTATGGTGTCCACCTACTTTACCATCTCGTGAAAAATGATGTACAAAGAATTCTATGTTGTCAAGTTTTATTTTCTTTTAATTCTTTTAAGGTGTTTTTCCACTGTCTTCTAGCTTACTTTTTTATATATATAAAATCTATTATAATTAATTTTTTACTCCTATATACATATACTGTGTCTTTTATCTCTGGCTGCTTCTAAGGCTTTTATCATTGTTTTTGACCACACTGATTATGATATACCTTCACCAATATCCAGAGACCCCTTTCTCTATAGCTATCCCTTCTTTAGTATTTTGCTATGTGAACTATGGCCAACACATTCGCTCAAGACTTCAACTCCATCTCAACTGAAAACAACCACTGGATTCCATCTGGATTCCTCCTCCCAGAGCCATAGATTGGAAACATTCTTAAGGCAATAACCTGGAGCAATCATAGGACTCACTTGGCTGCTTCCCATCTCTTAGGGGATGGGAAAGTGACTTGATGTCCAGTGCCTTGAAAATCATGTTGGCTAAAAGCCCATTAAATCAGGTAGGACTACTCTGAATTGTCATCTCAGCCTCAGTGTTGCCCCATAGAATTGAGTGAGGCATTTATTTCAACTGCATAAATGCACATGCTCACTTTGCCTACTTCTACTTTCCTTATCCTTCTCATAGGTCGTACCCAAGGGTACTCTCCAATAAACCACCAGCACACAAATCTTTGGATCTTAAAGTCTATTTCCTAGAGAACCAGATCTATGACAGTCATTCAGGTGGCAAATAGTAGGACCAGGATCTTCTAGCTCCAGACTTCTTGTTTTATTCATCACGCAACCCTAGATTCATAGTTGTTTTTTGGTTTGGGGGGGGGGGGTGAGCTAGCAAGAAGGTCAATGATGACCTAATTCAACCCCCTCATTTTACTGTAGGAAATTTGTGAGCTTAGGGACTATATGACTGTTCTAAGGCAGGTAATTCTATTCTCTTGGGAAATTCATTTATACTAACCTCATTAAATCTAATTTTTTAAGCCAAATTTTAAAGAGGGTTATGTACAGTCCTGGCTGGTGTGGCTCAGCTGGGCATCATCCCATAAACTGAAAGGTCACAGACTGATTTCTGGTAAGGGCATATGCTGGTGCTGTAGGTTCAGTCCCCACTCAGGGCACATGCAGGGGCAACAGACTGATGTTTCTCTCCTTCCCTTTCCCCCTCCCTCCCCCCTCTCTAAAATCAATAAAAGAAAAAAAGGTGTTATGTACATACATAGTCCATATATTTCTACCACCTTCTCATTGTGAATAATCACACTTCCCAATCTGATAAATCAATGTTTAATGTAGTTTCTACCTTAGTAAAAATGTTAAGCTAGCACCTTTTCAGTTCTTTTAATTTTTTGATATATTCTGGTTTTTCAAATCTAAGACACAGGAAGTGATAGGTCACTGTTCTTATTTTTTTCCTCTTGTATCATCTTGGTAAGGCTTTTCACAGAGTAGTGCATCTTAGAAACCAAAGAGTATTTAAACACAGACAGAATGATCTGCTGCCATGTCATAAAAGAAATTTAGCCTTTCAGCATAGTGTTTGAGATTCAAGACTTTGTAAATAGGTCTCCCAGCAACACCACTTAGAACTGTGTCATTCTCGGGCAAGTTAATTAATCTCACTAGGCCTCAGTTTCCTTATCTGTAAAATAAGATGATTCTAGCACAAATCTTAGAGTTACTGTAAATATTAAATAAATGAATATATGTAAACTACACAAAACACTGTGTGGCATACAGTGTTTAGTAAATGTTAGCTATCTCTAGTGTTATTTTCAATTGTATTGTTAATATTATTTTAATATACTATATTCTGGATTTTAATAAATGGTGAGACAATCCCCTCCATGGAGATTCCCCCTTATGCCTTGACAGCAGCCAGCAGGACATAGGGCTAAAAACTATTAATAGCATGAGCCAACTTGTACTGACTCCACTCTTCCTCTTTGCCCCACCCTGCCACACCAACTTATGCTAATGAAGCATGAAGTTTCAGAAGACTATGCCAGGGAAGTACATGTGGTTTAAGGAAAATTCATGATTTTAACTTTCATGTTCTACTGGTTTAGAATTCATGCATACATATTTTTATGGAGTCACAGACATTATATACTTATATAGAAGTGATGTATTCAAGCACCATTTTCACCCCTACTTCTACCTTTTGAATAAAGGAAATCTGCAAGTAATCCATTGTTCTATATCTAGGTTCTTCAGTAACCTGATTACCCATCATTAACAGCCTTTTCATCAATTCTTCAATGTTAATGTTTCAGGCCCACTTCTTTGTCATAATACAGAACTTTAATAATTCTGTACTGAACCCATTTTGATTTGGAACCCTGAATCTTTGCCTAGATTACCTCTATTTTTCTTTCAATGAACCAGAGTTCTACTTTATCTTAGACGGCTCTCCTCTGGAACCCAGGCGTTGGTACCCAACAGACTACTGCCAGATACGCCTTCTGCCACGCCCCCTCTACCAGAAGGAACCCCTGGCAGTTGATGTTAACTCAGAACAGAACCTATTATTCCACCCTGCTTTTCCTATGAGAATAAGGTAGCTACCTATGCTGTGTTACATACCCTAAACTATCAAGCGTTACACAGTATTATATTCCTTATAAGTAGATTACCTGGGTCTGAAAACTAAGGCATGGAAGCCAGAGTGGCTCCATATTTTGTAACCACGTGAAGAATTTACCGTATTGTTTAGACAATAAGATGCACCTAGGTTTTAGAGGAGGAAAATAGGAAAAAAATTTTTGAAGCAAAAAATGTGGTAAAATATTTAATAACATAAATAACCTAATATTTCACCAACGTAAATGTAAACAGAACCCAACAGCAGCATTAACAACCATTACACCTCCCAAATTGTGTGTGTGGGGGGTTGTCTTATAGTCCAAAAATACAGTACATTTTTCATTGCTAAAATTATAATGTCTGTTGCCCTGGAAATCCTGGTTCATAGAAAGAGAACACTTTCACCAGGGGACATTGGAAGAGTCCCATTTAAGCTCTCGATGTTGCCTGACCACTTTGAATGCTTGCTTATCAAATTTTTTTAAATGTTCCTCATAAGAGCAAGGCTCTTCATACTGAGACTACTTAACAAGTAAAGGAGTCATCTTTCCTAGTGGGGGTAACTGAACATGATAATCAGGAGAAGAAAGGGCTTCTGATTCTAAGGGAGGAAACATGCACTTGATATTTAGGTAAGCCATTGGAATAGCTCTCGAAATTCCTCTGCCCTGTCATGGTAGTGACTGGACAGGCATGTTAGTCATGAGAAGGTCTGAGAAGTTCTGTGGTGACCAGGAGCTAACCAGGTTAGACACCTAGACCACCAGATGTGCAAGAGTGACAGAATCCAGAATGAGTTGTTGAAGAGAAAGACAATGAGGGTTAATAGCAAACTCACAGCCTACTGCAGCAGCAGGGGCTGTAGTTTGTCCCACTGACCCTTCATAAATATTCTGACCTGCCCCCAGGAGCAAACTGGACTTCACACAGAATACACCAAAGGAGAGATTATAGAGCTGGGAAAGAGAAGATACGTGTTTTATAGAAATACATGTCTAAAAAACAGCCACAGCATCCAGGAAAATGTGACTAGAACCTATCTGGTACTGTAATTTTTCCTGGAAAAGAGACCAATCCAATTCTAAAGAAGCTGTTTCTGACATATTTTATTAAGTAAGTGGATGTCACACTACAAGGGTGGACAGCAATGGATGCTCTGCTGCTTTGGCCAGATCCTTCCTTTCTCCCATTCCTTTGGATGTTGGCAGGTGATGGCTTCCAAATGGCTGAGTTTCTCTCCTGAGTGCCTTTAGCTGAAGAGAGCAACTAGTCTTGTGATTGCTTCTTTTTCATCTTCCCTTTTCTTGCCTGCACAGTATTTAAAAGCCAGAATGTGTCATGACTAAATTGCTCAGTTTATGAATACACACACACACACACACACACACACACACACACACACACACACAAAGCAGAGGTGGGAAGATAGGATACAGGAACCTCATAGTGGTCTCTCACTTCATCCTAGGACTGAAATTGGGCCCAGTTTTTCTCATTTAAAAATGCAACCCGCAACTATCCTCAAGTGAGCCCATGCTAGAAACTACATTATGAGATTCATTGGTGAATTTCTTTAGAGAAATGAACTGGGTGACCTATTGGGGTTTTTTTCCATGTTTCATTTCTCTGAATTTAGGCATTGAAAGCTAACCAACAAAGAAAGCCAGGAACATAAGTCATCTGGGGTTGTTAAAACATGAGGTTAAGCCTTAAAAAATACTGTTCAAGAAATGTGTTCTTTTCTCAGTTAATGCAGGAGGTTTTTATGGTGTTTGCCTAGAAACACTTTGACTCCTTTACTTTGGAGAGAGCAATACACAAAATTTGTCTCTGTCCATTTCATCTAAGGATAATAACCACTGCTTCAACCACAAACCTACAATAAAGTAGGAAAGTACTCTGCATACATTTGGGTACATGTTTTTAAACATTCTTAGAGAGAATTTTGCTTCTTACAAAGAGTCTTGGAAAGGTTGTAAAGGATAATGATTTTGTATTATAAATATATTCTAAGAAAGTCCTAAATGCTGTGACTTAATTCTAGGAGTGAATTATACCTCAAACATGAGAGTATTCCAGAGAAGACATTATCAAGCTAAGAAATAGGAGTTAGAGTTTCACTCAACTGGCAAATGCATTTTTATAAAACAGCACAGTATCCAGAAAAAGGTGACTAGAACTACAGAACTTAGTTGGACAAAAAAAAAAAATCATCTTTTTGAAAACATATTTTCTGAGTATTAAGTAACCAACATCTCTCATTTTTAATCTGAATATCCACATGACAAAACAACAAGGGTCAAAAATTCAAATTTGTTGTTAAAGATTAGACACCTTCGATTCTTCGGTTTACACATATGTGTTGTACATCTTCTTTGTTTTAGAATTTCCTAAATTCTTTGCTTCTAAGACCTTAAGTTAAAATAGAATTCTCTTGAAATCACATGGGCCCACCCAGAATGCAGACATTAAAAATATAATTAGAGATAGAAATACAGATAATAAAATTTTTAAGTGTTGCATTTTTTTCCCTGAAATAAAATTTTATGGCTTAGTGTCTTAGAGGAGACTCATGTTAAAAGAGGTCACCTTTTATGTTTGGTAGGATAAAGCCATTGTCATTTAATACCATAGTTTATGGAAATAATATTTAATGAAGTTATCATGTATTTAACACTTCACAAATATTTAACAGGCACCTATTCTTTGCCATACAGTGTGGCCTAGAAGGTCTTTGAGTTTGCTCTTAAAACTGCAGTGTTATGAAGTTCTCCAAGTCACATGATATCCCAGTTCACTTGGATAACTAGTTGTTAGGACAGAAGTTTTTCTTAGATTGAATCAATTTAAACATTTGGCCTTAATATTTATCTCTAGAAAAAAGAACAGCAGAATTAATGTATTCTATTGCCTCAGTTCTGTTCTTTTAAAACTTCCGCACTTGATATGTTGCATAGACACCTTCACACTCCCGAGTGTCCTCTCTCTCTCTCCACAGCAAGCAGAGACACAAACTCTGTTTACTTGTAAAATTAACTTTTGTTCGATGGGCGTGGGGCCTGGTATATGAGCCGTAGTCTGAGAGCCGTGGTCGGAGAAGGGCATGGTGACCAGGAGCTCACAACTCTCAGTAGTGTACACTTAAAAAAAGTTAAGTGGCTAGATCTTATGTTAAGTGTTCTTACCAGCATAAAGTTTTAAAAGTTATAAGTAGAACCTAATCAACAAAACAAACAACCGAGCAAAATAGAACCAGAGACATGGGTGGAGATAAAGAACAAACTGACAGCAACCAGAGGGGAGGGAGAAAGGGATAACAAGAGAAAGAAGGGGAAGGGTTGTTAAAGAAAATATGTAAAGGATCCATGGACAAAGCCAACCAATGGGGGGGGGAGTGGGGAGGGCGGGATTAAATGTAGGAGGTGGGGGTGGGGAGAGCAGGGGGAGAGTAGTGGGGAGAAATGGGGACAACAGTAATTGAACAACAATAAAAAAGTTTTAATTAAAAAATAGTGTAGCTCTGCTGTCTTAGAATCATGACAAGTGAAACATGGTATTAGGTCATTTTTTCGCATAGACATGAAAAGAAAATTTTAGTTTCTGGATTTTTCACAAAGGGAATTTGTCTGCAAATTGTTGCTGAATTGATGTGTTTGTGGGGATAGGGAGAGTCCAGGGCTTTGCTATCTGGTTTCCGCCACCCTCCCCATCATTTTCTGAATATATTCTAGTCCATCAGCATCTGTCCCGAGGGACCCAGTGTAAGCACAGCACACAGTCTGCTGAACTCAGCGCACCACTAGTTGTGCCTGCTCACGATCCAGACCTAGATCTGTGTCTACGGGGAGTCTAAGCCTGCGTTTGTCTATCTCATGGGTGCCTCTCATGGCCTAGTAACACCTGGAAATACTCTTTACGTAAACTGCTAGCAAGTCACAGCCTCCTTCTATCCTGTCTTTGTGAGCACACGTTATCATCCAAGTGCAGAGTATGTCTTGTCCCTTTTTAAATGTCAATAGTTGATATAAATTTGTCATTGACTTTATTATCTCTTTCTTGGAGATTTGACCCACCTGAAATTTGATGAGAATGTGTTCATCTATGCCTTTGCACAAAATATGTTGACCAAACAAAATCAGAAACAGATTTATCAGGAAAAAAAGATCCAAAAAGGGAAAGTGAGGTAAGGTCTAGGAAGGCAGCCCTAAAAAGGAGTGTTTGGCATTTAAATTCACTTCAAAGCTAATTGTATCACCTGATGTGGTGCAATACATGTAGTCTAGCTCACTATATTAGAGATCTTGAAGCACACTTAGAGAGCCAGTAAGATTATTACATGTGTTATCCCTGGTGAGGAATATGGTACAGCTTGCTTCACTCCCTTATCATTCAAAATGCCCGAGTTATCAGTTGCTACATAATCATCAGCTCCATTTTGGTGTAACCCAGCTAACTGGGCCAAGAGGACAGAAGGCAAACAATGCTCATTAAAAATTTAACATTGAAATTAAGAACAATCTGACAGTAACCAGAGGGGAGGTAGAAGGGGATAATGGGGGGTGGGTGGGGACGGGTTTCAGGAATTATTATAAAGGACACATGGACAAAACCAAGGAGGGGTGGAATCAGGGGAGGGAGGTGAGGATGGCTGGGGTAGGGGCAGAAAGGTGGAGGGTAAATGCAGACAACTGTACTTAAACAACGATAAAATAATTTTAAAAATAAAAAAAGTTTTAAGTGTTACAATGAGTCAGATGAAGTCTCCTGGAGGAAGTGCTATTTAGAGGATTTCCCAGGTCAGGCCTTACTCATTTCTCCCCACCCCAGAGCTCTGGGTCCACATTTGGCAGGTACTGACGTGGGCTTTGGCACAGAAAGTCCTCAGACCTGGGCTGCCTGAGATAGAACCACAACCAAAAAGAAAAATATTGTCTTAAGCATCCACACTTTTCCCTTCTAGTTCCTCTTTTTTATCTACTCCCTCCCCCCTACTGGTGGAAACAAGTTTGCCTTTGTTTTCCCAAAGAGATGTCTTCATTCTAAAAACAGAATTTGGAGAGGACTATGTTGACACACAAAAAATATTAGTCTCAAATAGTGACCTTAAAGGAAGCAAGATAAGCTCCTGAACAAGAGGGTGGAGCTCTGGCTCCCACAGTACCTCTCAAATCGTATTATAAAGGAGCAGCCTCCTCTGACAACAAGCAAAAAGACCCTTCTCTGCCAGCTGAACATCTAGGCAAGTTTCTTGAGCTGTGAACCGAGTATAAGGGAAAAGAGGCCCGAGAAACCCTGTGCCAGAGAGAGTCTCTACCTGAGGAGGAACCTGAAGAGTATTTGGACTTCTGGGAATTACTAGTTCCTGAAGCCCCCTGCCTGTTTCCAGTATCTATAAAAAGTCAAGATTGTTTTGAAAGAAAAGAATGCTCGACCTAACCTTTAGAGTACCAGCTGTGGATGCAGACTTAGAACAGCGATTATATTTGCACTCATGTATCCATGTGGGTGTAATGAGAGGGAGAGGACCAGCAAGCTCAGTACAGATAACCCTCCTCCACCCCAGCCCAATGCAAACCCAATTCTAGATCTTCTCCACAGAAGCTCTGTGCTTACTTCTACCCTAGGGGCCCTGGATGCATGGTATTAATGTTTTGTTTTCATAAATGGACTTATTATAAATGCTTTCACATACACACATTATTTCCACTTGTGCTAAGAAGATCTATGGGTTGTAGACAAAGCAAGCATCATCATTCATAATCAAGAGTTGCGAAAACTGAACATGAGCTAGGTTACAGTCTTGAGTAAGATAAAAGCAAAACCAGCACTGGAACTCAGTTTTCTGTATCTGGATATCCCCTTTCCCCTACAAGTAAGAAGCTCAGGACCTTTTTTAGCAAAGGCCAAACTGGGGATGGAAAATGCTTGCAAGCCAACCAAACTTTCAACAGCATGGAAGAGAGAAGGCCCAACCCTAATGCTAGAAAAAAGGTTGAGAATGAAACATCCTCACAGTCATCTTTTACTTTCTAATAAGAATTATTTGGGAATCATAAAGTCACATGCTTGAAATCAGTCTAAAAATCATTTTTTAAATGAGAAAGAGTTGGTTTGCTCTCTTGGAACAATTTAGATCCCTTGGATAAAGTCAAATAATTCAATTTTATTTTTGCAATAGGGAAAAATAGACCTTTGCTTCAAAAATATTTACAGTGCTTTTTTTTTCCCCTTTGCACTCAGTGACCTGGGAGATGAAAAGAAGGCTCCAGGCCAAACCAAAATATGTCCATGGTTTTCACAAGCTGAACTGGGTTCATAAATGTTGCAGTTAGAAAGCTTCAAAGTCGTAATTCAAGTCTGTGCCTGCCTGGTGTACACATACCTTACAATTTTAAACAATGATATGATTTATTTCCTTCATATTAAAAGTAAACAGATACGACTTGCAAAGCTAAATAAGATCTTGACAGGATTAACTAGATATTTAAGATATTTAAGTATTCGGGTTCTAAAACTAGCCTTATGCATGCTACACAGTTTTTCCAAAGTTCTACAGTATCCACATTTATAAGCCACTAGGTTTCCAAGAGCTTTTGTGAGAGTCCACTCCATAGCATAGTTTATCTACCAAAGAAGCTTTCCTAGCTCTGCTAACCCTGGTACGCATGAACCTGGGCTTTCAAAGAGAATTGACAACATACCTTTACCTGGCTTCAACTGCCAAATGGAATGCAACTTAACTCAAGAGATAAGCAGATGTACTAAAATGAAGGCTTCTGGATATTCCCGATTTGGTGGTGACACTCTGCTTTGTTTCTGCAACTCAGCATTGGCTGATGTTTTCCGGGGCATGTTACTCTTTGGGAGGAGTGAGTTGGAAAGCTTAGTCCTTTCTGAGAGAGCATGAAATGTGAAATGTAAGTGACCTTCACCCCACCTGTATCTCTGTATCTACTGGGGCTGGTTTTCAGTACCCTTCTCCCTGTCTAATTGTGTCCCTATTACTAGACCCAAATAGCCCGGATCAGAAGAGTAGGCCCTTCTTTGTTTGACCTCCCCTCATGTTGTAAGTTCACATGACCCACCCCCCCCCTTTAGAGAGCTCAAATGTATGTGTCCCTTAAATCCAAATGGCTGTCTTTATCCCGACTCATTTTATGGCTCTATCGTTCAGCCCATAGGTGGACGCTGAAGATCCTGGGCACTCTGTCTAGAGAGGAATAAGCATGAAAAAGGAAAGGGACTAAAAATGAAGCTTTATAAGCAATGGTTGAAGAAATGAGCAGTTTGGTTTGGAGCAAGGATGTATATAAACCTCTGGGTACACACACACAAAGGTATAAAGTGAAAATAAGAAAAAAAGACTTAGGGGTTATCCTAAAGGTAAGACTATGAACCAAGGGTAAAAAACACAGGGAGAAAATTTTGTTTCAATGAATACAATGTCTAAGAGATGAGTTCACATTGGGAGAGTGCTGTGGAGTAAGCTCCTCATTGTGGAATATTTAAACAGGGGGATAACACTACCCGACAGGGACAAAGAAAAGGGGACCCCTGGACTGGACTCTCAGACAGATGAAACTTCAAACCTTAAAATCCTATTATTTTTATTTATGCTCAAAGGGAGAAGACATATGAAGCCAATACAAATCTGTGAAACCAGCTATTAGCCCCTATTTCATTCAGAACAAGGAGAGAATTATAAAGTATAAAATACAAAAACAAAAACATTAAACAAAGTGAGTTGCTTCAGGACAAGTAAAATGAGCATGCTTGGATAGGCAAATAAGGATTTGGTTATAACTGATCTATGTTAGATTGGTGAATTGTCACAGAAATAAAACTAGTAACTATTCGACATTTTAGGCCCAAATCTTGGCTCTTCATTAATATGCACAGATAACATATATTTAAGGTGACAATATTTGGAGACTGTATTTTTTTAGATAACTGATACAACTCTTTAGGTCTCATTGTAACCATAGGCCTAGGTTGTAAATTAAATATGGTCAAATGTAGGTAACAAGAGTTTCGCAAGGAAGGGAAAAAAGAAAGAATTTCTATTACTCTTTAAGCAGTTAATGTCTCATATCTTAAATAGAATTAAACTGATATAAATATATATCACACATTTTATTTTGCTATGGTCCATGTGATATAGTATAAGTGATTTGGGGCTTAAAAACAGTAGATAGTAGTACTAATACATACTAGTTATGTCTTACTTAAGAAAGTCACTTAACTTTTTGGACCCACGGTTTTCTCACCTAGAAAATTAGGCTAATAATATCTGTTCTACCTACTTTATGGATGATTGTGGGGATTAAATTGGAAAATGAGAATTCCTAAACTGCTAAGTGCATATTTAATATATGAAGAAGAGAACATACAGAAAAAGAATCCTTGACCCTGGTTGGATATTTTTATCTGCACTATTACATACTTCTATATATAGAACTTGCAAAAATATACACTAGTCAACCACTTTTTGCAGATCAGAAGTCACTTCTCTAAAAAAAATTCTAATGTTAACCTTTAAAGTAGGAGCTTCCTATATGCTATACACAAAAATGTAAAAGTATATACTAATTTATGCACCTCTTGGTGTTCCTAGAATTTAGTACTTCTAACCTAAACATGAAAATGAAAGACTGTTCATCATATAAAAGACCAACTCAAGTGAAAATCCTAAGATGGGTTTGTTGTTCTGCAGTATCTCCTATTTCCCTTTGTTCACCCTGCTTTCCACCACCACCCTTTCCTTTTAGGTTAGGGTCTCTTCAACCCATAACCCAATTCAAAATCTCCCCTTAGGAAAAAGTCTGTAGCCAGTCCTCTGTAGCCTGATACATGAAAGTCAGTGTACCATCCTTTCCATAGATAATTGCCTTTACAGATTTATCCCCACCTATAGCCTGCCAGCCTATCCCCTATTTAACTTAAGGAAGGTCAGGTATAAGTGAGCAAGTAGAGAAGTTCATGTGCTTAGTTACCCGCTTCTTCTGCCCCAGCTGGCTCCAGAAACTCACAATTCAAATTGTTAAGAAAATCATACTAAGTTGTTCTACTAGGCCAATATGAGAATAACACTAACCCTGAGCTTTTGGTGTGACAGTTTTCCTAGTCATTAATCACAAAATGTCAATGTTTATGTAACTGCAGTCAAAATCCAGAGGTAACAGCTTGACCAAAACTTTCCTTCTCAATATTACAGTACGGTTCTGTTTTGTACACAATTCACATGTGTGGTTATATTAAGCTGCCTGGAAAATTATGTTTTCCTTGACAGAAATTAGGGTCTTACCTAAGATCTTTCAGGCTGAAACAATATTTAAAGGCACATTTTTTTAATTAAGTGAAAAAGTGCTGTTAATTAAGCAATGAATCTGCATACCAGGTCCAGAAAACCTATATGACATATTCAGTTAAGATATTCTTATTATGTTCTACATTTGAACAATAATGTGGTATCTATCGATTAACAGTTTTACAATTAAATACATTAAATATACATTGAAATTACAAAACATCTATATGTCAAATATACAGATATTTTATTCTATGAGAGAAAAAATAATCCTTACAACATTCATAACTGTTTTAAAAAAAGAAATATGAACAATAATAAAGTGTTGAACAGTTCCAACTTGAAGAGTTAAACATTAAAAAGAACACTAAAAAGCCCTCATTTGATACTTTAATCTCTTTTCCTTCCTCTCCAAGTTATTTGCTAAGTAGTCAACTGATTGAACACAACTGAAAATATAGATATATGAAAAGTGAGATCCATTGGTCAGAAAACTATTGTGTATACAGATGACTTTGACTGGCTTGATCTGATAATTAGTCTATAGTGCTAAAAACAATGAAGATATTAATTTGGATCTAGCCAAGTTCCTTCTAAACAATAATAATCCTAGTAATAAAAACTAAAGTAGTAATTTCCATCTATTGAGCCCTTCTTGTATAATATGTACTGTCCTAAACACTTTACAAAATTGTTCCTTCAGTCCTAATAATGACCTTCTGAATTAACTCCATTTTCCAAAAATGGTGAGACTCCAAGATGGTAAATAATATGCTTAGTTTTATCAGACTAGAGAGTAGAATCAGGAGTGAAGCCCATGTCTGTGTCCTTTGATCATGCAGGGATTTCAAAAGAGATAATACCACTGAGAACTTAAACATCAAGATGACAAGTCTGGCCAAGGGATGTTAAAACTGCACCTAGAATCCATCTAGGTTGAATCAAAATCACAAACCCTGCACATCAAGTTCAGAGAAATATGCCTAGTGAGAAAGGACCCTCTACATACGATAGTTTCATATGGACAAGAGTCAAATATAGAAAAATTTCTTCCAGATAAGAAAAAAATCAGGCTTGTGCAACCCCTTCCAAGTAGATTCAGAGAGCAAGGGTTCAAAAACACAAGTCAGTCAGGAGATGGAGAACTAAAGGACCAAACACACCTCCACTCCCTTCAACCCAATGAGAGATCTCGAGGACAAAAGGTGAAATAGGAAGGAAGGTGAAATATTACTTTCATTGCTTTAAACCAGTCTGTCAGGAAATTGGGAGTAATGATAACACTATTACCAACAATGATGGCTGGGGGAATTTAGTGAAATTAAATATATATGGTACTTATATGTTTACAAGGTCTGTCCAGAAAAAGTCCAGCCATTGCTAACATAACAAGAATGGTTTGCGTGACATCAATGTAAACTGGCAGCCGAGGAGAGTGGACTGGAATGTGCATGTGTGAACAATGATGACTTCACTGTACTAGTCAGTGGAGATCACAGACACTGTTGAGTGTGCAAGTGTACTATGTGACCGTCACATTCAAAATGACTAAATGAGTAGAGCAATGAATTTGCATCATATTTTGCATTAAGCTTGAATGTTTCTCCGTGGAAACTATTCAGATGATTCAGAAGGCTTTCGGGAATGACCCAACAAGTGCAGCACAAATAAAAGTGTGGCACAAATGTTGCAAAGATGGTTGAGGATCTGTTGAAAGTGATCCACATTCTGGAAGGCCTGCAATAAGCAGAACACCTGCGAATGTTAAATGTGTACAGGCTGCAATCCACAAAGATCAGCAACTGACAGTGTGAGAACTAGAAGCTGATCTGGGGATTCTGAAAACTACTGTGTCCAAGATTTTGATGCAGGATCTTGGCATGAAACATGTCATGACAAAATTTAGTCCATGGCTTCTGCTGCCAGAACTGAAGGAACATGACACTGCAGTTGCTAATGACTTGATTCAAACCTCTACCAATGAATCAAAGTTCCTCAAGAAGATCATAACTGGAGATGATTCATGGATGTACGACTGTGATCCAGAAACAAAGGCCAAGTAGTCCCAATGGAAGTCACCTGCTTCTCCACACCCGAACAAGGTGCAGCAAAGTCTCAGCAAGATCAATACCATGTTAACTGTGGTTTTTTATTGGAAAGGTGATGTCCATCATGAGTATGCCCCTTCAGGCCAAACAACTAATAAGGAGCCCTGCCTCAATATTCTTAGTAGAGATGCAGTACGACAAAAATGGCTGTGGCTATGGACAACTGGTGATTGGCAGCTTCATTGCCAAACACACCTGCTCATGCATCATCTCCTGTAGTTTTTTGGTAAAACATCAAATCACTCAGGTGACTCAGACTGCCTACAGCTGGGATTTGGTGCCCTGTGACTTCTGGCTTTTCCCAGAACTAAAATCAGCTTTGAAAGGGAAGAGATTTCAGACCATTGATGAGATTCAGGAAAATACAATGGGGCAGCTGATGGCTATTCCAACAAAGAATTTTGCAGTGTTTTTAACAGTGGAAAAGATGCTGGGAGAACTGTGTGAGGTCCCAAGGTGCCTACTTTGAAGGGGACCGAGGTGTCATTGTTCTATATATAATGTTTTTTATATCTTGTAACTTCTTCAATAAATGTCTCTATTTTTCATATTCCATTGCTGGATACCTTCTGGACAGACCTCAATACATCTGGCATCTAGAAAGTATTCGGTAAATATTGGTGGTAGTTTCTGTTGGTTTAGAGATTCAACTTTCCAATATAGTTCAGTTTAGTGCAAATGTTTATTGACTGGGAGTCAAAGAAAGACCTGGTTTAAATCTTTTGTTTGTTTTTCACTAACTGAGCAATTTTGAACAAGGCACATTGCCTGAGTATTAGTGTGCTCAAAAATAAAAAAGGACAATAATGTCTACTCACAAATTATTGGGAAGATTCAGTGAAAATATATTAGAAGATGCTCAGCATAGTATTTGGCAAAAATAGATTTATTCATGCACACAAAAATGTATTCAAATAAAACATATTGAGGGCCTATTTCAGCGACAGGCACTATTATAAATGCAGGTGATAGAGCAGTGAACAAAAGATATGGCTTCTGCCCTCACAAAGATTACATTCTAAAAATGCTATTTAAGAATTGGTTTGACGGGAGCTGCAAATTCATAACACTGTGTAGCAGAATCAAGATTCATGAAGTCGTTAACAGGTTAAAATAAAGAGGTTAAGTATGCATAAATGTAAGGTCCTAAAACCAAGCTTACTAAATCCATTTCAAATTCACAGGTGCATATGACTGGTGATACCGACTTAATAACAGAAATTCATGGGGGAGTGACCGATGATTTATAATACATGCAAATTCAGTGAGTCAAAAAAATGACACAATTGCCAAAAAAAAACCCTGCTTCACCTTAACTTACATTCAGAACAAAAGAAGCCTTTAGTCCCACTGATTAGACACATGTGTGCTGTCCTGTTGCCACAGTTCATGGGGATCATTGACTTACAAGAATTCAGAGGGAGGAAGATGGCCAGGGTGATGGAGAGTCTGAGGAAGAGTTGAGTCAGAATGTTGAGTCTGGAAAGGAAAAAATTGAACCAACAGAACAACATCTTTATTTTCTAATGTTTTATAAAGTTTTTACTTATTTATTTTGAGAGAGAAGGAAAGGGAAGGAGAAAGAGAGGGAAAAAAACATAGGTTGCCTATAGCACACTCCCAACCAGGAACCTGGCCACAAAACAGACATGCTCCTTGGCAGAGAATTGAACCTGCAACCCTTCAGTCTGAGTATGATGCCCAGCCCACTGAGCCACACCAGTCAGGACCAGTAGAGCATCTTTAAATATTAGAAAAAAACAGTGGGAGATGAGGGAGATTTTGCCACAACAGATCAGAGATTATTCAAAACAATAGTGAATAAATTAGGATTAGGTGAGCTAATGTAATAATATGTGTTATTTAGTGAGTTATTATATTTGGAATAAAATAGACTGAAACATTTTCCCCTTTGGCGGAAAATGGAAAACAAAATAAAGTAACAGAAATTGTTGATTTGTTTGCACCATGCATTGTTAGTTAGAATAAAAAGATTTGTGACATGTCTCAGGGCAAAGGAAGAGTGAAGATTTTGTACAAGGCCATAAAACCCTAGCACAAGGCCAGGGTTTTGAATGTTATAGAATAAGACTAATATTATATTTATGAGTAAAATATTAATTTTTCAAAGAAGAATTTTTCAGAGGAAATTAATCTTTAAGTTGGTAAAATGGATTTGACTTCACATATTCTCAGAACCTAGGAGAACAATGACTGCAGCATGGATTACTCTCTCTGCTCACCACCACCAGTGAAAAAAAGAGAGCTCACTCTTCCCAGCTCTAAGGGAACAGCGGTGGACAGTGAACTTTACCTCGATTCTCAGAGAGGCAGTACCTGGATGGAGAAGAAAGGCCATCAATTTTTAGTAGAGGACAGAAGCTAAAAATTTTTCAAGACACAGTCAGGACTGAGGTTAATAGAAGTTAATATTTTATTTTTAGGGAGTAGTTTGTGGTCCCAAAGAAACAGGCGGTGGGATAAAATCTGATGCTATTGGTGGGGTAATAAGTGAAAAGAAAGCATCAAGAGGTAGACATCTGAGCCACAGGAAACATGACATCATTATGACAAGCAGGAGAAAAGTAAGGGTCACCCTCCCTAATTACATCCTTCTGAGGAGCAGAGACACATCATGTAGGAATAAATGGAAAGAGTCAACCATACAGAGAACAGACACAAACCTGATAAAGAGCCCTCTAGCTCATTGTACCTTAATAAGCAAAATGCGAATGTGTAAAGTAATGAGAGTTGAATGGAAAACTATCACACGAAAACAGACGTGCCTTGATTGCAATGGAGTCTGGGAGCTAACACAAGCATGGCACTGAATTCACAACTGCTAATCCATGGAGCAGAGAGGGTTGCTATTGTGGGTTGGAAACCTCAGTTTAATTAGCAAGCTCAATGCACATGAGGAAAAACCAAGACTTTGAGCCAAACACCGGCCAAAGTGGGACAGTACAGAAAATTAAGTAACACCATTTCATAGAAAACTGGCCCCCCAAATATTATATTATCACACATATCATACATGTACATATTTAAAACTCCAAAACAAAAATGCCAGAAAACGCTAGAATGAAACTGCCAGGCTGCTCTTATCATAATGCTGCTCTTTTCTTGCTTCCTCGCCTGTTTCTGCCATCATCCTCTTCCCACCTCTGAAAAGCCCTGTTCTGCTCATTTCCAGAAGGCCGCATACGTAACTGGCACCTCGGAGGGACCTGGGGCCCAGGGTCCAGGACACAGGTCCTCCCCCCATCCAGCAACTTGCTCTAGGACTTAAGTGGAATCACAGACCTCTCCTTGGAAATATAATTAACTTGTAATACTCTCAATTCTGGTTGGTTCCCCATCGTTAGGGGCTTCTAAACATCACCATATAAACATAAACTCAGGTATGCTCGAAAGGTGCTTGTTACAAATAACAAAAGACACCCATTTCGCCTTTATGGCTCTGGTGTTATTTGAGGAACTAGGGACAAAGGGTGCCCCTGTAGTACTTATGACTTGGGAAATTACAAAATTTTAGGAGTTGTCTGCCAGGACCCAGGGACAAGACCAAATAGATACTTACTATAAGTCACAATATCACAGAAATGTACACAGCAGCAGTTGCTCTGCTAAGAATGTCAAGAAGTTTCACGGTGGGTGAAAGATGATGAAAACAAACCTTTTTCACAACATTAAGGTCCTATGCTAAGGAAAAAAAAAGAAGAAGAAAGGTTAGACCTTTCATATAGAAGCAACGGATGCAAAGTGCCTCCTGGGAATTGTACAACATCCCTTCTGTGATTTTCCTGCTGAAGCTACAGAACCTGAATCTAATCATCAGAAAATAATAGAGCACCCCCAATTATTCTATAAAATACCTGGCTGATAATTTCCAAAAAGGTCAAGGTCAAAAAGCAAAATAAGTCCTGAGGAAATGTTCTCATTTGAAGACTAAAGACACTGGACAACTAAATGCAAACTGCAATCCCAGAAAAGAGCTATATAAGGACATCGCAAGAACAGTTGGTGAAATTTGCATATGGACTATAGATTAGATAATAGTGTGTAAATGTTAGATTGTATTGTGGTTGTGTAAGAAAATGTCCTTGCTTTTAGAAAATAAATTCTGAGGTATATAAGGGTAAAGAGTGTGAAGGGGAGCAGCTTACACCACCCCAAAATGTGCCACCTTGACATCAGGGTTATTTTGAGCTGAAGGCAAATGAGACCCAGCAGACTCAGGAAAAACTTCACCTCTCCCTTATCTGCCTGAAGTAATTTAGCTTGGAAGCCCATATCAGAAAAAAACCTATATTACCAGAGATAACTTTTTTAATGTGAAAGACTTACCTGCTAAAAAAAACTAAAAGAAAAAATTTCCCCCCCCTACAGGTGTTAAATGAATTAAATAAGAAGTCCACTAGACTGAAGTAGTTCTAATGCCTGTAAGCCTACAAAAGCAAACCAGAATATAAGCCTATGAAGGTCTCAAGGTTAAGAAATCAAAACCTAAGGACAACCAATCACAAGCAGCCAAGTAGGCTTTTCCAAATAAGGTGAATGCTTAATCTATAGCCCATCAAATAAGTTCACCCTTGACCAACACAAATTTGAACTGCATGGGTCCACTTACATGAAGACTTTTCCAATAAATATGTTAGAAAATTGTTCAGAGATGTCCCTCTTACCAGGAAGCAATCATATAAATTATGCTAGGCTACCACAAAGCAATCATGTTGCTGCTTCTTCATTATCAATGCATGAATCCAATGAATATTAATGCCCTGCTCAATTTGAATTGATTTTTGCTCAAATAAACTCTTAAAATTTTTCATACGGCCCATTTTACCTTTTAACAAGGGGCATGATGTCTGCATCTTACTCTCAAGTGGTTTAGAAAAAAAGAGACTGAATGGGAGAACAACTGAGGAAGTATAAGCAATTGCTGAACGTGGATAGGGCTTATGTGAGCTTCTCAGATATATATGTGTTCCTTTTACGAAACTTGCAATGTTTTTATAAGTTTAAAATTTTATCTAAATTAAAAAGTCATAAAAATATGACATAGTTGAGGTAGTTTTGCTCCTTCTATAAGGGCATTAAGGGTAAAAGAGAACTGACCAGTTAAAATGTTAAAATTATTCTATCAAAAGTCGGGGCCTCTATCAAACTGTTTTCCTTTGGATTACCAGAACTTCTAGCAGTAAAATACCCCCATTAAACTGACATAAGTCCAAAGAGGTTCAACAAGAACTAAACAGCAAATCACAAGAACCATTTCCAAAAGGTGAGGCTAGTGGAAAAGGTACAGTTCTCCCCTGGGCAAGGCCCTTTAGTGACTTCTCCAACTCATGCTCTGAATGCAGCTTTAGAAAGACTCATGAGTATCACAATTTATTCTACAAAACTAGCAAGATCTTTCCTTAAACAGCTGTTTTTTCAATTAATACAAATTAACTTTCACTCTGTTGGACTCCCTATGAATTGTTGGTCTTCAAATATCTGAGTTGTGTGTAAAGAAAACTAACAAGCTCTGAGCACCAGCTAAGTGTCCATGGCATTAGGAAACTTAGGAACAGAGGGGTTATTCATTTGACCAAGGCCAAACATTAAGGAAGTTATAAAACTAGAAATTGGACAACAGTGTCTTTCTCAAGAGCCCACATTCTATTCATTAATCAATCCGCTTCTGAGACGGTGTAGTTCCTAGACCCAGTCCATGATATTGTATGAATTCTTTCAGTTTCATTGTCAACACAGCCCTGCAAGACTGGTGTTATCGTCTTCACTTTTACATATAGAGAAAATTAGATGGAGAACTAACATGACTTGCTCACATTCTCAAGAGCTGGACAGTCATGGAGGCAGACTGTCAACATAGTATAAACGGCTTTAAAACCCATGCCCATGAATGGAAACCAAGGGGGGCTGCTCATGTGTGAGGGGGCAAGGGTCCTAAAAGGAAATGGGTAGTTGATTATTTACAGTGTTTGTTTTTTGTGTTCTTTGGTTCAATCTGTCATTCTATAAAATGTGGTGGTATTCTGCATGCAGAAGTAGCAACCCTGATTGTGAAAATAAAAAGTAAAAAACATTACAAATATTTATTTTGGTATTTCAGAAGAACACTGGTCATGTGTATTGTTTCCACATAAGAAAATAAGACAGCTTTATCCTTACATAGTATTTATAAGGATAAATCCTTTATCCTTGTATTCATAGTGAAATACAGTAACATTTAAATAAACATTTTTTCAATTTCTATGTTAAAAAAAAAAACCCATGCCCTTGGACCCATCAAGACAACACAAGTAGATTGCATTGTGAAAAACTGGGTATCATCAAGAAAATAATAGCCAAGTAAACCCCAAGCTCTAAATTAACTATTAAATTATCTCATGAGAACTTTAATAAAATAGTCCTCAAGGCAAAAGATGATTTTTAATGGCTCTGAATATTGTCAAAAAAACCCCTTTTTTTAATTTTAATTTTAAAATGTATGCATACTCACACATGAGATCTCTGGCCTTTTCTTACCCTACTTTATTATTGGTATTCTCTCTCTTTCCCTCCCTCCCTCCTTCTTTCCCTTTTCTCTCTCACCTACAATGAAAAGGTCACAGAGGTTTCTACTGTCCCCTAGTGGTCTTAGCCTGGGAATGGCAGTCACATTAGGAAAATTAACAAAATCTTTGTAGACAATAATAAAACAGCACAGAATTCTTTGGCATTCTTGGAGGCAGTGGGCGACAGGGTGAGAGGAAGGGTTATCACTGACAGGTTATTTAATCTCACAGGGCCTCAGCAAGTGCACCCCTACACTGAGGGTTAAAATAGTGCCTTTTGACAGTTGCTCGTGGGTTGTGATAACACAGTAAAAAGTCTAGAGACACAGTACACTCTCAGTAAAAGGTAATTACTATTTACTTTGGACAAATCTATAAAGTTAAATAAACTGAGGCTCAGCACAGCTTACTCATTTTTTAAGTCAGCCAGCAAGCTATAAAACTAGACCCATAATTCAAGTTTTTAGACTCTAATTCTAGTTCTCTTCATACCTCAGTATCTCAGAATAACAGTTGATAATGAGAAATGTTAAGAATTTTTAGCCTTTAAGAGATATTGTCATACATTTGTGTTTTCCATTAAGTTAAAAAAACATATTTCATTGGTCAGTGGTCTAGCTCTAGAATGTGTCTTACAATTTCAAGAAGCTCACAAAAATTTGTGTCCAAAATATGTCCATAAATCATTATTTACAGTTGTACTAAGTTGAAATAAATGGGTAAGAATTGATCATTGTTTGTACTTATTGAACAATCTCTTGGTGCCAAGTTCTAAGGGTTATGAATATATCAAAGCATTCAATGAGATAGATAGCATTATTATCTCCACTTAACACATGAGGAATCTGAGGAACACAGAGGTTAAAGACCTTGCCCAAGGTCAAACATTCAGGAGTAGTAGAGCCAGGAATTGAACTGAGGTCTTTCTCAAGAGTCCACGTTCTATTCACTACTCAGTCTGCTTCCGAGACGGCACCATCCATGGATCCACCCCATAGTCCATCACATGGCAGCATCTATGGTGGAATATTGTGCAAGCATAAAAATTATGTTTTTAGTAAGTATTAAATTATACAGGAATGTGCATACATTAAAATGTTAGGGAAAAAGCAGTATGTAAAATTGCATACTATATCATTTCAGTCCTAGAATAATGTGGGTGTATGTGTGTATAAAGCCAAATCTTATTCTAAATAGTACCTTTCTCTGAGCTATGGGTTATGAGTAATTTTGTTTCCTCCTTTATATTTTTCTAGATATTCCAAATTTTTGTAATGAGGTAGAGCTGCTGGAATATTTGGAAAACTTAGATAAAAAAAAATTTTAGTCCTAACTGATGTGGCTCAAAGGACTGGGTGCTGGCCTACCAAGCAAAGGGCTGCCAGTTCAATTCCCAATCAGGACACATACCTGGGTTGTGGGCCAGGTCCCCAGTAAGGGGGGCATGCAAGAGGCAACCACAAAGTGATGTTTCTCTCCCTCTCTTTCTCCTTCCCTTCCCATCTCTCTAAAAACAAACAAATAAAATCCTTTTTAAAAATATTTTAAAGTGCTTTACAGAGTACCAGTATTACCAAGAACAGAATTCAGTTTCCCTTCACAGTAAAATAATGAATCGGGAGCTGTGCCTGGAAAATATTTTCAAGAAAAACAAGGACTGGGAATAGAGGGAGGATGTTCAGACTGCAAAGGGCAGTGTCTATGAGGGAGTGTTTATTAGAACACCAGGGCTGGGTTAACTTGGCACTGCAGCCTGCTTTTGATTGATGTTAGCTGTTCAGAGGCTCTCTTCTGACAGCAGAAACTGAAGTAGTATGGATGGAGGATCCAATGCCTTCCCTGATGGGAGGAGCTAAGACCCCAACGGGTACAATTTCTGGTTTGGAGAGTTTCAAAGATTCTGCAAAAAAGCAGCAAAGACAGCTTTTTTTTTACCTAAAAGGTTCTCTGCATTATGAAAGCCCCTTCTGGCCAAGCCCTATCAGCAGCAGCAGATGGGGCTGACACAGGCCCATCTTGAGGTGGCATCTTTCCAGCAACACTCACGAGCCAATCACATCACTCACAGTGAGAGCCTGCTGCTCAAGATAATACCACTTGGCTCCAGCACTGTACAGTGTGTGCTGCCTCCTGCCTTCCTAATTTGAGGCTGAGCCTGACCCTAAACAGGACTTCGGAATTCCTCCACATACAGATTAGGGATTTTTTTAAATTGGAAACTAACTTCAGTTCACTTTAGAATTCCTTGTTTGGTGCACACATCTGGCTATTTCAGAGATTTCAGCTTTGCAGTGAAGGTGGTGGTAGTCAACAGAAGTCTTGACATGGACATTAGCAAGGAAGGTTCTTGTTGAGACTCACACATAGAAAAACCCACGGGAGAACTGTGAGAGCTCACTTCAGGATGAAGCTGCAAGAGCTAAGTACATTTAACACCAGCAAATGCTGTCCATTGACCAACAGATGCAGGAAGGTTCTTCCAACGGCTACAGCTCCTGTGATGGGAACCTGGCTACTTGGAGCACAGCTTCCTCTCCTGCTGCTGTTGGCTGGCCTGCAGAGACCCACGGTAAGTTCCCAGGTAGGGTGCGATGGAAGAGGTGAGTGCTAGGTGCCTAAAGCTCCAATAGAGCCTTCTCTTGGTGACAACCTTTCAATAAACTCTAGGCACTTGGGATCTAATTTCATTCAGACATCTTAAGTTATGCTAGTGAAGAGTGTGGAAAATAATTATTTACAACAGTGGAATTCTTCACAGTTTGTAAATTTGACATAATGGAAGCTAGTGGCATGCCATTATTTTCTGGATTCTTCATAAAATATAAGTAAAACACTGCTTGTGTGGGACAAATAGTGCAAAATTAACCAAGTCTATTTGGCTTTAGACTGTATCACATGAATCAACTCAAAAGAAGTATTATAATTTACAGTTGCACATAAGGGAAAGTAACCTAATATTGAAAGATAATAGACTACACATTTGACATTAGTAATATAATGAAGTTTCAGTTTATCGTAATGAGATTTGACAAATGTGATGTTACTGATTTTGTATTTTGGCTTATATAGATTCTCTAGATTTACTGGTAAACTTGCTGTGTAAAGTTATTAGTTAAGCTTATTTAAGCAGTCTTCTAATTACAAACTTGTTCTAATTTACACACAACCAGATGATTGAACATAAATAACAGTATAAATACCAAATGGTGTTTTTATTTTAGTTTCAGCCTCAACATCTTTGACATTGACTAGATGGAACTTTACCTTTTAATATATTACTTAATGAGTACTGCTTATTAGAAAAGTATTATTAATTTTTTTGTCAAGCAGGAAGCATCTTGGGATTTAGGTCATTGAAATATGGCTGTGCATGATGGACTGATGGTACTTAGTGAACTTGTATTCAGACTTTACCTTCAGCTTCATACGTACTAAGTATCAGTAAGTAATATTCAATTGGCTACCCATTAGACAATGTATTTTTCCCACTCTTGATTTCCAAGAAAAGTGATTTTTCCAGGCACAGTCCCAACACTGTCCAAATCTTTACAAACTCTGCTACCCTGGAGGTGGGGAAATTCGCCTGATTGGTAACATAAGGAAGAATAACTGGGTATGCTGAGTTTAGCTCTGCTTTTCTTCTTCCTGGGAGCTAGCCTGAGGGCAAAGGCTAGGAGGTCTGGGATCCTCCATGACAAGAATCTTACCTGGGTGGGCTGCAAGTCAGTAGCGCCTGGAGCTGAGCGGGCAAGGCTGCCTCATTCTGAGGTTTATTTCCAACAAGCCCACTCGCCATCAGACCAAAAGATGTGTGCCCCAACACGACATTATTCATTAATAAAAATGATATTTTAGCCCTCGTCTTTGCTCTTTGTTTTTCAATTTTTTTAGAGCCTGAACAGAAGAGAGGGGATGCCTTTGAAGCACCCAACATCATTCATCACTTAAGTTTTTTCTTAAAGTTCAAAGGCTCAATATAGCTTTCAGGTATTTTTTTAAAAAGTCCTTAAAACACCCATAAGGAAATGCAAAGGGAGTCAATAAAGGAAATAGGAAGTAAAACAAATCTTTAAGGTTATTAACTGTTTTCTTCAACATACCCAATATGCACAAAAAATGTGATACAAAAATGGTCACTTCCTCTCTGAGGCGATGAGCATTTCTGAGCTTTCAGTGATATTTATCAAATCAAATTCCACCTCTAACATAGGTTATTGATACAAGAAGGACTGAGTAGTGGAATGATTATGAGTGAAATTTACTTCAGCAAAGGCTGGTCTTGAGGAGAAGACGGTGTCAAAAAGCACAGAAAATCTGCAAATTCACCATCTGATTTGAAAACATTATAATCGATATTTTTTTTCTTATAGGCTGCTATTAAAATCAACTTTGACTTGGCACCAAATTCCTTTGATGATCAATACCAAGGCTGCAGCCAACAGGTCATAGAGGAGCTAAGTCAAGGGGATTATTTCACAAAAGAACTAAAAGCCCGAAGGAATTATTCCAGGGTCTGGCATAATGCTCACCTAACCTGGCTGAGCCAAGATAAAGCCCTCCCTGAGAACATGACTATCACACACGCTGTGGTCATCTTGGTTTACACATTGAACAACAATGTTCGCTCTGACTTCGCCAGAGCCATGGCCAGTGCTGCCAGGTCTCCGTGGCAGTATAAACATTCATTCCGTTTCAAGTATCTACACTACTACCTGACCTCAGCAATCCAGCTGCTGAGGGAAAGGATTATAATGAAGAATGACTCTCTGTGTTATGAGGTGTATCATGAGGCTGATTTCTACTTGGAAGCCTATATAGGTGCCATCCTTCGATTTGGCCAATTCCTCTCCACTTCCCTCTTAAGAAAAGAGGCACAGAAGTTTGGAAACCATACTCTATTTACCATATTGACCTGCCTGGGTGCACCTATACAAGACTTCTCTCTCAAGGAGGAGGTCCTGGTCCCTCCCTATGAGTTGTTTGAAGTTGTAAAAATGAGCAACCACTCTAGAGGAAACTGGTTACAACTGCGGTCAACTGGGAATCTGAGCACATATAACTGTCAGCTGCTAAAAGGTATGAATTCACTCTTATCAGGATCAAAGACTATTATTCTCTTATAAAATATATTTTTCTGAGTGAGCTTGGCAGGAAAAGGCAAAAAAATTAAAAGTGGCCTTCAATAACAGTGGAACTGATAGGTTGGCAGTGGGGGGTAACTGCCTTATTTCTTGGTTTCCCTCTCTTCTTTCTCCTTACCTACCTCTATGAAAATGTATTTCTATAGTCACATAATATACTAGCTAGTTTAGATGAGAAAGTAAATCTCATAAGCAATTGTGCATAAAATATAGCATCTTTACCTTCTCCCTCACACTAATTTTTTGTTATGGCTATTTCATGAATAAAGAGTGCTAAAGGTAAATCAGGAGGCGTGATTCATTCATTCACTCTTATCTATTAAGCATCGTCTTTGTTTGAGGAACTGGCATAGAAGGCCCAAAGCAAAATAAAAGGAATAAAGCAAAACTACTCTCCTAGAAGGATTTTTAGTCTAATGAAAAATAGAAATATGAACAAATATCTACACACAAAAGTACAAAGTAACACACTCAATGTTTAAGCAACGGTTGTGGCTGCTCAGTGTAGGAAGCTACTCACCCTCTCGGGAAAGTGAGGAAGACTTCAGGGTGGAGGACCACATGGGACTTGAAGTAGGAATGGGGGTTTTTAGCGAGAGAAGAGAGGAAAAGCCATCTCAAGCAGGAAACAGTGTACTGAATCACAGAAATTTCAGAGAGCCTACTGACTTCAGGGACTCTCCAAAATTCTGGATGGCAGCAGTGTAGGATGTGCAGGAAGCAGGCAGGGGCTAGGACTAGAAAGAGAGTCGGAGAGTGGTCGGGTCTGGAAGGTTCTGATGGGGCTCGACTGTAAAAACTCATGCATTCCATGCTCAGGACTTTTGAACTTCGTGCTATATGTACATAATAAGGAGTCACTGGAAGTTGTTAAGGAAAGGAGGAGCATCAGTTAGATCAATATTTTTGCAAGAACTCTGATGATATCATGAAAAATAAATTGAAGCAGGAGAAATTAGAGATATCACAAAGCTCTTTTTTTTTTTAAGAAAAACTGATTCCATTTTATTCCTGTGTGTTGCCAGCCACGGTCATTTCTTAAGGCAATAGTTCTATAGCAAATGCTGTGCCCTATTTGATTCAGAGAGAGGGAGAATGTCATTGTCCATAAGTATAGTAGTTTACTCTCAACCCAGCTACAAAGATCACTACTTGGGGTGGGAGGGTCCACCTTTGAAATGTCCTCTGCTCCATCATTATTGCTGCTGTTGATGACCCAGGCTATCAGCACCCTTCAGCCTTTCAGAGCTACAGTGTTGCAAAGAGCCTTAAACTGGCATCACACGGACGTCGAGGGCCCACCCACTTTGGGCCTAGATTAAGGGAAAGGTGACCTACCACACCTTTTATCCTCACCCTTCTCTCCTTGTCAGTGTGGCAGGAACAATGCCAGTGAAATGTGTATCTGCCCCACAGATCCAACAGATTCGTGTTTACAGAGGACAATGAACAACTTAGAGTAGAATCTGAAGAAAACTGAGGTTTTGATAATGAGAACATTTATAGCCAGGTTCCAAGATTCTTTGGAACTACACCTGACTAGGATACTGTTGCTTCAATTTTCATCATGAATTTGAGACAAATAACTATTGTACTAGGTTAACTAGCAGAGTAAAATATATCAAGTGAAAAATCGTAGAACATTGATGTCAAGGAGTCAAAAACTGAGGGAGAGGAATATGCAATAGAAACTATTATCCATGTTCTGCTACGGCTGTCTCAAAGAAAAAATATTTCGACACCCTCCCACCCAAACTAATGATCTTTGCTTTCCTGTGGTAAAACTACTCAAACACAACTTTAACTTGGCTTTGAGTTAAGGCTTAGCTGAGGTAAGCCATGCATATTACTAGGTTCTGGAAGCTTGGCTGGTCTTGACTGGATATTTGAAATCATGAATCATGCTTAAAGGAGTCAATAATCTTGCATTGCTCTGTGAGTTCTTTGTGGGCAGTAAGTTGACTACACAGTATTTCAGAGTTTGGTGTGGAATCCAGGCAGTTCGATCCTAAGTCTGCCCCTTCCGTGTTCATATGCAGCCTGTGCCACTTTTTGGCTGTGTTCTAAGTCAAGTTGCTTAAACACTAAGCTTCTTCGGGTACATAATGAGCATCGTAATAGAACCCTACACGGCTCTTATGAAAATAAAATAAAATGCTAAATTATTCCTACACTCTCTAGTATACAATAAATGATAAATAAGTATTAACAACTATTAACTTTAGTCCCCTGGCACATATTTGTTGAATAAGTGAATTAATAAATAAAGCATTCTCTTTCATGCCTCTGAGTGAGCTGGGCCTTGGGTCAGATGACCTATAACTCAATTAACTAAAAACAATTCACTACTTTTTAGAAAAAGAAACTGTTCTAGAAAGTTCAACCCCTAATTTAAGACTAAGGAGCTGTAGCCATAACGTAAATGACTTGGAATGTGACCTCTTCCGATGTGGCTTACCATATCTATCTTTTCCTTAGAAATTTGCCAATTAGGAGCTTGGGCAGACTTGGGAAAAAAGAAACTGTAAATGGCAGGAGAAAAATGCCACTGGTCTTAGAAAGTTTTATGTTGTTTGAAGACATTGTACCATAGACGAAACTCTGGAATCAGAGCGTCTTCCCAGGCAGCACAGTTCTAAAACGATTTGGGAGAGCCCCAGACGGAAAGGACAACCTTGAGCTACACAGATGACATCTGCCCTTTGACTCCGCTCCGACTAAAAGTGGCAGAAACCTTACATAACCCTCATCTGCCATTGGTTTGTTGTTAGCAGTCACTTTAGCTGAGGACAAAAAGACTATAGGCTTGAAATGAACACTACAAATATCCACCTAGCTCTACTAATGTTTTTGAAACATTTTTAATTGGCTTCAGAATACTCTCAGCTATTAACTTCACTGTTTTTTCCTCAATAAGTAAGCTATGTCTGAAACTTTCTTTAAGTCATTTCTGTTAACTGATAAATAATACTCTACCCAAACTGGTGAAGCAGTATTGGATTGACATATACATGAACAACGGAAGGAGGGAAGTAATGTATTTTCTTATCTGAGAGTCCTTCACTGGAAGGAACTAAGATCAATGTACAGTAAGGGGAGAAAAATAATTTTTCCTCTGCCCTTCTATGTTCCTGGCTGAGACTCCCCCCATTGTAATGAGACAGATTAACAAGAAAAATTATAATTTTATACACACAGAGCCCCATAAAGATATGAAATTCAAAGATAGCCAGATGAGTAAAGCTTATAATGTTCCTGAGCTAAGGAAAGGGACAGGGATCTGAGGTTTTAAAGAAGAGGAAGATGATTCATAGGAAGATGAGAAGGTCAAATGTTTGGTAAACAAGTATGTTTGCCCAGCAATTCAGGTACGTCTCTCTGATACAAAAACTTAACTTGGTAGTAGCTCTCTTCTTGGTACAAGACCCCTTTTTAAATTCTTTTAGGCAGTTAAGGGGGACGTAAAAAGTTTTTCTTGAGTTTGCTGGGCTTCGATAGCTTTTGGCTCAAAATAGTCATTATGCCAAAGAGGCGTGTTTTAGGATGATGTATTCTGCTCCCCTTTAGTCTCCTCATCAGATGTGATTTTCTGTGTAACTACTACTACCCAGTTCACTTCTCCCAGTCACCTGGATTACACAATTCACCTGAGCCGAGGGAATTCACAGAGGGTGCTCTGGAGTTTGGATATCCAATTTCTCATGAAAGTACAATCTTCTCAGTAGGCTGTTTCCTTTTCATTTCTTTACTAGCAGAAGCTGTAAGCTATTCTATGTCCCAGAAAGTCCCTATGAGCCAGTGACTTATGTTTCCTCTCCCATTACCTCTTGATGTAGCAGGCATGATATTTGAAAGCCAACATAAACACATTTAAAAACTGTCCAGCCAGGATACTGTAATTCTCCCAGAGAAGAGACAGTAGATTTAAGACCATTCCAGTCTTTCAATTTATTTTAAAGTTGGTTTTGTTAACTTGCAACTTCAGTTCTCAAGTTCAAAGACTTCCCAGGAATTTGTCACCTTCAGAGAGTTGAGAAGTCAACTTAATAGCATAATATACAGGGTCCAGCAGACATAAGACTTGCTTGAGTATGGTTGGTAGGATACATGAATGTCTCATGTACCCTACCAGCAATTTGAACATTTCACCTAAAATAGCATACGGTATGCTTGAGTGTGATATTGTTACATTACAGAATGATATACTTATGATTTTGTAATAAAAATTTTTGTATTTAAAAAGGAGTACTATTTGTCCTGGACCCTGTGTTTAAGGGAGTAAATTAATAAAAGAAAAATTGTTTATAAGACATTCTAAAACAGTTTTCCCTTCTAATTTTTCTCTTGGCCCTCACATGACCTATACTGGTTACCATAGAAACAGACGTTTTCAGGCCCATCAAAAGACTCAAAGTATGTTATGTTAGTTATTTGCCCTTAAATGTTGTTTGTTCAGCAAAATAATCTGTGCCAAAAATCTGTAGACACACAAATACATGCTCTGTTTTGTATCATTGAATTCACAAAGAAGGATTTATTTGTTAAAATGTTTAACATAATCAAAATTCTTAAGCATGTTTCTAGAAAAAAATGTAGCCAGTGGTTTGTACTGAGCCTCTTTACATGTTAACCTTGCCCATTATTAGCAGTGAAAACATGAGCAAATGGCTTAGTCTCTCTGTGCCTGGTTTTTTTTAAATAAAATAGAAATAATTTTTTAAATGAAACCTACCTTATATGATTCTGGGAGGTAAAAGCATTTAGAACAGTATCTGGCCCATGTAAGTAAGCACTCAAAACTTTTTAACTACTATTACCATTATTATTATTCACCGTATTAACTTCCTGTTCTATTTTATTCTGGGCTTCAATTTCCTTTTTTTTTAAGGATTTTATTTATTTATAGAGAGGGGAAGTGAAGGGGAGAGGGAAAGAAACATCTATTGGTTGCCTCTTGCATGACCCCAACTGGGGACCTGGCCTGCAACCCAGGCATGTGCCCTGACTGGGAATCGAACCAGTGCCCTTTCAGTTTGCAGGATAATGCTCAGTCCACTGAGCCACCAGCCAGGGCTGGGCTACAATTTTCTCGCATTAGTTTTCCCTATTTGTGGCATCACATTCACCTCAAAGTGAAGTGTCTGTCTCAGAAAGTGGAAGAAAGAATGAGCATGTAATTGAATGAATCTAGGAGGTCACAGGGCACAGTGGAAAGAGAATAGACTCCAAACCAGTAAGATCTGGGCATATGTTAGTTACATGGCCTTTTGAGTAAATAACAACCTCTGAGACTGTTCCTTCATCTATAAAATGGGGGCAATACTTGCCTGGAGGGCATGTTGTGATAGCAAGCAGTATCCAGCTTCTCAAACACAACTGAAAAACTCCTAGAAAGTACTTTGCACATGGAAGTGGAATAATAGTTTGATGGAGCAAATGGGCACTTCAGTAATATCAACAATAAGAATAAGAGCAAAGGAAGAGACAGAAGAAATAATGCTTATCGCTTTTGAGGACCAAATTTTTCCTAGATAACATTCTCAAAGATTAGTGCTTATTACTCTCTGTACTTTGACAGAAAGAAGCTATAGACAGCATTCGTCTCCACATAATAGATTAACTAGACATACTGCATGTCAGTTTTACCTTTTTTGCTTTTTTTCAAGCGTTTGAATGTTTCTTTCTGAATCATTGATATAATTCACAAATTCAGACTTGAGGAAATAAAAGGTATAATAATTACATATTTCTCCCCAGACCGTATACCCTAAGGCAGATATGACCGAAATCAGATTATAATACACCAATAGAATTACAGTTGGGTAGCAATTAGTTCACAAAAGACTTCACACACATTATGTGTTTAAGTCTCACAACAACCCTGGATATTGGGCTGTTGACCCCACTATGCTAATGTGAGTATGAGGTTTAGAGAGGTCAAAAGATTCGTGTGTGAGATTTTCCAAACGGTTTATACATGACAACAGTAGGACTCTTTCCCATGTTTTTAGACAAAAAGTCCAGAACAATTTTCTCTATAAATTGCTTTTAGGAGATTTATTTGTCCATTCAAAAATGTTACTGAGAACCTACCACTAGTTTCTATCTTCTGTGAGTGAGACTATTTACATTATAACTCACTTTGCATGCGTATAAATACATGAAAGCACATGTAACAAAGCAGTAGTTTATTATTACATGGGCCATGTAAGTCTATAGGGTTTTTTATTCTAACCTATTACATTATTAGAGAATGGTGGTCATGACCTACAAAACTGATGTGACAAACCATTAATGGATCACAATCTCCAATTTGAAAAATATTGTACTAGAGTACAGAGGAAATAAAAAGTATTAAATAGATAGTCTAACAGAAAAGACAAGTACAAAAGTAAAAGTACCATGAGGTATTCTCCAATGACTTTATAGATCATAACTAATGTAATTCAGATGTTTTTCATTTTTCTTTCTAAATATATTGTCTGCATTAAAAAAATAACATAAGGTAAAAATGATAATGACCATAAGAAAGGTAAAGAAAAAGTAACAAGAGAGTTAGAAAAGTTACTGTAACCTGAGAAAATCAAATTAACGTATGACATTTTTAACATCCTAGTTATTATGAAACAAGGCTTAGGAGGTGCTTGTGAAAGATGAGTGTGATCACAACACAGTAATGTTTGTATGTGTGTCTCTTGTTTGAGCCTCATCATAATAGCAGTGAAGGAAAGTAAAGAATAGTGATAGTGATCATAGAACCAAAAAGCTTGAGAGGCTGTCGTTTGACAGATCAGAAACCTGAGGCTTCCTGAAAGTAACCAACATGGTCCAGTCAGATGGCTAGGTGCAGGGCTTCAGTGCCAAAGCTAATCACTTCCCAAAACCATAACCTTTCTCCGCTATGTTGTTTCATTATCAATATTTTCTGGTAACTACTCAGTAGAACCATATCCCATTAAAGAGTGAGAAAGGTAGGAGGCTGGGGGTCATTGTGATCTCTTGCCTCAGGGAAGAAAAAACAAAACAAAAATATTTGAGAATTGTTCAATAAGTGACCTGCTAATGTGGTATTAATAGTTCCTAGGTCCCTATGAGAGTTCAGATAATACCATTTTAACACAAACTTCGGCGAAATATTAGAAATATGTATGTATATAATTTTCCTTGTCTGTGCTTATTAAAAATTAGAGGTTTAAAAATTACTGCTGGCATATATAGAATTCCAAATAAAAATTGCAGGAAACTCAATAGATATTTTAGATATTACATGAAAATATGGGAAAATATTTCTCCATCATCTGCTCATTCTATCAAACAATATGGTTAAATATTAAGGCAATAACAGTTGAATATTTTTCTGCCTCAGTTATGTTTTCCACCTTAGTAACCAGTGAAGTCTGGTGGAAGTGATTTCACTCTTAATTTAGACCATTTTAAAAGGTTTCCATTTCCCTCTATGTTCTCACCCTATTGTACTCTCTGATAATAATTATTCTGTATTCAAGTTTTGCTTTCATCAGCCACACCTAACCGACTGCTAACTTTTCCCTGCTTCCTGTGAAGGGCATATCTGTGCAGGCAGTACACAGACACACACACCAAACAGAAGTGTGAATACTTTCTGCCCACATTACAATAAGAAAATTCTATGAGGACATGCAACGTATGGAGAAAAAAGTGCAATGGTTAAAAATACAGAGTTGAGCCAGACGGCTTGAGTTTGAATGTTGTCTGCACTACTTAGTAGGTGTACGATGTTTGACAAATTTCTTCACATCTCCATGTCACAGTTTTATTAACTAAAAAATGAGGATAATGAGAATAACTACTTCGAAGGTTTGTTGTGAGGATTAAATGAGTTAATTTATAGCAGGTGCTTAAAACAGATTCTAGCACAGAATAGACTACGTAATGTTAGCTTTAATAATGGTGATGAAGATAATGATAATTAAGGTGGGGATACTGGTGATAGTGATAATGCTGATGATAATAATAAAAATTGAAAATCAGGAGATCTCTACCACAAGCTAGTCCGGTAACCTGAAATAAGTCTCTTATTTTCTTGGTGCCTATTTCATCATCTGCAAAATATGCAAGCTGAGTTCTATTAGAAATACCCGAGAATACTTTTTTCAAGTAGCTAACTTCAAATAGTTTTATTAGAAATTTTCTGTTAGAAAAGTGACTCAAAATAGAAATTACACAGATTTTTTTTAAAATCTCTGCTACCTAAAACATCTCTGTTTGTTTGTTTTTACAGCTTCCAGCAAAAAATGCACCCCTGCTCCTACAGTTACTGTTGTTCTCTCCATTTTGATCAACGTCATCATCTCTTCCAAAAGTGGAATATAAAGGAACCTTGCCATCTTGATTTTCCTGAACCTGTTTGCTTTATTTCAGACAGGACACCAAGAATATCCTTGGGGAGTCACCCCTCCCCCACAATCAATTGATGCACAGTAGCCTTAGCCCATTGCCTATGAGTGGGCCTGTGACTCAGTATGTTTCTTCTCCATGGACACAGAGATCCACGCTAGAGTAGAAAATAACCCAATCAGAGTCTGTGAGATAAATTCAGGGTACTATTTTGGCACTGGGATTAGGATTGGGGTGGGTTTTTTTTTTAATGGAGATGACCAAAAACAGAGTATGAGCCTAGAGCTGGTAGCAGCTATCATGTCCTCAAGAGGGGAGACCTTATCTCCCTGAGAATGGAGTTAACACAGTAAAGGAAGAGTGAAAAAATGAAAAAAACTAGGTCCACATGAGTGTGTATGAGCCCCTAGATCCAACTGTGCCTGAAACTGGATACTGTGGGCTTTTTCATTACATGAATCCATAAATTATATTTTTGCTTAAAATTTTTATCTCAAGCAGCTGGAGGAGTTATGATGAACATAAGGACACCCCCTCAATTTTTATTTAGTAGTCCTAAATAAGAACAAATCAAATATTGAGTTAGAAAGCAAAAGACAACTTCATCAAATAGAAAAACTTTGAGCCCCAGAGACATAATTAAGGAGTGAGTTTTCTTCAGAGATTTTTATTAGTATTCAAGACCAGATTAGTGTAGCTTCAGATGGGAGGACAAGTAAAAACTTGAGGAATACAAAGGGGAGATGTTAGTGAAATCACTCTCACTGCCAGTAATGGCGCATTGCATACATGTTTCTAAACTATTACAAAAATTATAATTTAGACTCATATATTAATTTATAAATAACTTAGCGAAAATTGGGTTTTAAGTATTCATCATTAATTCACACATTTTAAGAACATGTATAGAGGACCCATGGTAATGTACAACAAGGTGGGGGTTCACTGAGGGAGCAGGGGGTGAGGGACAGCACCAGGAGAAAAATTGGGACAACTGTAATAAAACAAAAATTTTTTTAAAGGAAAGCATGTAGATGTGTGTGAAGATAAAGTCAAAGATATGGGAGAAGAAAAACATCTAATTACAAGCAAATATCAATGATATATTGAGTCCCCATTATATGCAAACAATTAGATAAAAAGAAGGCTAAATCTCCAAATTTCACAGTTGGGAATGTTTCCCCCCTCTTCTTCCAGTAATACACCACATAGATGGAGTGATGGGAGGTTACTTGACCTCATCTCCAAAGACCCTCGTATTGGCCTAAATGGAGTGATAGAGAGAGCTAGCTCCATACCTTTGAATTCTGAAAGTCCATGCTACTTAGAGATTTGGACTGAGTGAAAATCAATTCATGTAGCCCAAGTAGGACTTCCTGAAGGGTCTGTGTCACAGTAGAAGAAACTCAGTGGGAAATTAGAGGTATAAAATCACCTGGTAGAGAATTCAGCCATCTAGTACTATGATTGTTTACATTGGAATTTTGAGAATATCAGGGCCAAGGACACTTCTGTCATGTAGCTTGCAATGGACTCTGCACCCAATAAAGCTAGCATAGAATTTCCATAAAAATAATTTCTAAGTTCACTGCACAGGGACTTTGGCAGGTTAGTGGCTACCTAGGATCCAGGAAAGTTTTGGAGTAAGCTTTTGTTAGTGAGGCAGTGATGAAATGTATCAGGAGTAGCCTCCTAACATCTTGGATATTCTTTTTCTGGGCCATATAAAGGCGTTTGTTTTTTCAGACATACTATGCACAAAGCATTTTTGGGATTAAACATTGAATACACTAAGCCAGATCTTCCATGAATTTATGAGCTCTTGGGAGAAATTAAGAAAAGAACACAACCAAATCACAAAAGAAATACAAAAAAAAGAGGAAAATCAAGTTTCCCACTCATGAAAATTCAGAAGACAGAGTCCTTCTAACTGAGGCAACATGAGAAGCTTCACACAGAAGACAGCATTTGAGTGAAGTCTTGAGACACTGAAGCGGGATCAAGGGGTGAGAGAAAGGAAGAAAAACAGTAAGGACAAGTGTGTATCAAGTGTTTAGTGCTGAAAGTAAGTACAAATAATAAGTTTTGGGAGTTTAGAGAAAAAATGAGATTCCTCTGGCCTGAGGCTGGATATGGCTTTCTATCACAGCAGAGGCTTAGGGGAGGAGCTTCAGATTGGTATGGGGGAAAAGCTGAGTAGAAAAAAGAGGTGAGATGAGGAATGATCAATGCATATAAGGGTCAGAAAACAGACAGGTCTGCCACAGTGGAGGAGTAATGTAGACCGGAGAGGAAAGTTGAAGCCTCTCAGTTAAGCTCAAAAGCCATCCTAAAGCATTTGATCTCTATAAGAAATAAGTCTTCCAGGTAAGAAACTTCTCCTAGATCAGTTACTCTTAAAGCATGCTCCCAGTATCAGCAGCCACAGCATCCCTGAAGAACCTGTTAGATATGTGAATTCCAGGACCTGCACCCAAATCTATGGAATCAGCAGCCGAAATCCTGTTTAATAAACCCTCCTGGCTTGTAATTTATGTGATTATAATCCTGAAGGAATAATGAAGTTTTTTAAAAGATAACTCTGTTCTTCCTTTTCTTGCCACTGTTTTACTGAATTGATTGCTGGAGACAGAAATGATTCTCTTGAATCAAGTAGATTGGTGGGTTTAGTTAAGGGGGAATGCACATGGCTTGCATTCTCTTGATCTCTGCCTGCAGTCTCAATTTTTTGAGCAAGGAGTCTGTAAAGTGCACCATAGATTTAACTTGATTCAAAGCCTAAGTTGATGAAACCTTAGAAGACCGGTTTCAAAAAATTCTCTGTAATTTCTGCACTTAGTTAGGCTGGGATATCTTCTAAAGATAAAGGGACCTTCAAATGTGCATTAATTCACATGCATTGTTAACAGAGACTACACTGTAAGAGTGTGCAGTAGCATCTACTATTGTCCTATTAAAGTAACACATGCATCACTCTTTTGTAGATACAGAAACATTGTGGACTCATTTATTAATTTTATCCTTATAACACAGTGTCCTAATATGCGTATCTGCTTGTCCTGATATTGTCTATTTGCTCTTACTTAAAAAAAAACCATCCACTAAAAGAAAATTTTAGTAGAGTTCAGTTTGATTGGGGAATGAGGATTCTAAGCCTGAATTGTCTAATGGTCTGGATCAAATGGACTTACACTGAGTTGATTGGTTCTTGATTTGGTAAAATTCAACATTTATTTAGCTAGATGTTCTCAGACATACCAAGATGTGCTAAACATTGTCTATTGATAGAAAGTGTGTGGGGGAAGGGAGCTATTATAAGTATTATGGGACTTTTCTTTCTATCTTCCTGTTGTTATTTTTTTAGTAACTAAGAAGGTTATCTTGGTGGAAGTGATTGCAAGAAGGCTAAAAAGCACGTAGAATACCTTCTTCCTCTTCATCAAATGCCCACACGTAATTTCTTTCCCTTTCATGGTTCAGACTTTTTTGAACAAAGTATAGAGAAAATCTCTTTCTAAAGGAAAAAGTAAGATTTAAAATTTTAAATGAGGAAAACAACTTAGGCATTTTCAGAAAGAAAATTCCAATAAAAAACTAGAATGAGTAATTGTTTTTTCAACAAAGGTCCTAGCAGGTGTCATGTGAAATACGACAGTCTCAAGAGCATACATTTACAATACACGAGAGCCAAAGACTTTGTGGTAGGCAAATGAACTCATCTGACTTTTCTTCCCCAATACAAGCACGTCTCAGACATCCTACTTCTACAAGTATTATATGGTCTTTTCACTGTGAGCGATTAGATCACCTCCATTTTCCATCCCCTAATGTCTCCTAATCATAAGACCTCAGTAGGACACAAGTGAGAATAAATCATCTACTTTAATCTCACTTATGTAAGAAAATTTTATTCTCATCCATTGTTCTTATTTACATCTAGATAAATCTTATCAAAAGTGCTGAGTGATTGCTTATGATAGGCAAGGCCCTGAGATCTACAGCAACCGGTGTATGAGTGACAAAAACGCAGAGGGTTGTTTCCTAACCCTCCACAGCTGTTTCTGCCAGATTATCTAGTGGTAATGTTTACATTTGCCTGGACTTTGCACTGTAGTAACTAGAAATGTAGTTACTGACTGGAAATTCATTTAAAGGTATTTCTTAAGATGAAATACAGTATTTAGAAACATCCTCAAATGTAATATTATCTCGATTTTTTAACAATAAATTATTTTTAGTAACTACTATTTTAAGCAGTTTTTTTTCTTTTTGATAGAACAAAACTTGAAGCAAATGGTTTTGCCAGGTGACTATTCTTTGCATCAGTGTCCCAACTGATGACATGTCTGGCATCAAAGGTCTTAGAACATGCAAACATGAAAACTCACGAGATCTGAACTGGTTTTATGACAGAAATGAGCACTTCTGTTGCACTCCTACCGGCCTGGCTTTCATAACCCCAGAAATACTCATTTCCACAGTTTTTAGGGCTTTTTGGAGGATCTCTCAGATTGGTCCCACAGTTTCGATAACTTGCTCTAACTGCTCTGTGGCTAACTCAATATATTCTTAGTAGTCTTGGTTTTTAATGCATCCCGCAACTTTTTCACGGTGTCTACTATAATGGCTTTGGACAGGCCTGCCGTTTGGGCTTTTCTCAGATGTGGTAGTATCTGATCACTCATTGGTGTCTTTTCTATAGAAGTCACTTAACTGAAGATTCATAATGGGATACTTCATCAAGAGTGAAAGAGAAGATTCCAAACTCACAGGGATGTTACCACTATTCATCCGATAGACAGTAGTTGGGACATGGACATTTTTGAATCCTTCTTTACCTGACTCATGCAACTCCTTTTCATTGGCACTCTTCTCACCCACATAGCTGTCCCAATCCTGAAAAATAGAGGTTCCTTTTGCATTTTGTCATCCTCTGCATCCACTACAGATTGCATCTCCTTAAAAATTATGAGCATTTGCTTAAAGACATCCTTAATATAACCATCTTCTTTCATAGCAGAATTGTTCATACTGCTGTTACACAATTCGGTGAGTGTGTTTGTAAAGGAAGCAAAAGCTTGCATGTGAAAAAAGAATGTTTTGGCAGCTTGAACCAGCCTTTCTTTGTCCTTTCCTGACTCTGAAGACATTTCTCCAGCAAAAATGTTTCAGCACTGCAAAACAAAGCAGCAATCCAAATGAAAACTAAAAGTACATCTGTTAACCATAAAAAAAAGACTCAAAGCATTATTTGAATGTGAAGATACTTGCTGTCAAGGATTGGAAAACTACACAAGCTTTAAAGAAGAATGATCCTGTGCTTTAATAAAAAATAATAACAAAACTATTAAAACAGGGTAGAATAGGGGTGATTCACTGAATTTAAACCACATATTAAATATTGTGTGCTGGATTCTGAATTGGATATGTTTACATACAAAGTGACACTGTTCTCAATAACTATTTGATATAGTTATTTCCAAAAACTAATGGAAAATACTGAATAAAGTATTAAAAAGTATACAGAAAGGCTCTGGATTCTAGTCAAGATAGAGCAAACATACTCTATACAACCTTTCCTACTGATTAAAACTAAAAATCTTTCACAAAATATATAAAGTAACTATCATGTAACTCTGAAGTTGGATAATAGCAGAGTAAGGAAGCAGAAAATGCAGCATTTCACCGAAGTGCAATGCCATTTGATGCAAATTCCCCAAATGTCTGTCCTGTCTAAAAATGTTTCCGCACTTTCATTACAAACTTCCTGTTCTGCTGCGGAGAGGAGTGTTGTTGTCACTAACCACCATTCGTGATCCTACAATACTTTGTGTATCTGCTCTAGAACCTTGCTCTATCAGTCATCCTCTCTTTCTCTTGTGCTGTGGACTAAATACTCCTCCCCCCCCCCAAATTCAAATGTTGAAGCCCTAAGCCTCAGTATGGCTATATTTGGAGATAGGGCATATGAAAAAATAATTAATGTTAAACGGAGCCATAGGGGCAGAGTTTTGATGTGACAGGATGTGTGTTCTTGGGAAAGGAAACATCAGAGACCTTGCTCACTTACTCCCTCAGCCATGCGAGGGCACAATGAGAAGGCAACTGCCTGCCATTAAGTAGGGGAGAGCCCTCGCCAAAACCTGAATGGGCCAGCACCTTGATCTAAGATCTCGCAACCTCCAGCACTTTGAGAAAATAAACTTCTGTTTTTTATGCCACACAGTCTATAGTATTTTGTTACGGCAGCCACCTGGCATACTCCATCTCGCTCTTCACTTTTCCTTCTCCTTTACACACACACACAGTTTCCTCCTCAGTTAAAAAAAAAAAGTTTGACCTTGACTTCCCTTCTGGTAATAACACCATTTCATTCCTTTCTTTCTCAAATTTCTCAAAAGTAAAATTGCAATTAATTCTGTCCCCCTTATTTCCCTATAAGGCACCAATAACTTCTAATTATCAAATCTGCTGGCTTATTTCCAGGCTGTAGCCATTTTGAGTTTTCATTATTTAAAATTGCTGATTACCTCTTCCTACTCCAAGATTTTCTCTTCCTGAGGCCTCCACGATGTGCAGCTCTGGTCCCTCTGTATCCTCTCTGAGCATTTATATTTTTCACAGCTTCTCCTCCTCCTTCTATCACCAATAGCTCTCCAGTCTCCTAAACTCAGCACAGCTGTGTCTTTAACCTTTGTTATATTCTATACTTTCTCCCTTCGAGATCACAAATGTCCCCATCAATACAAATGTCATCTGTACACAGAAGACTCCTAAGCCTTGTCACGTAGCCTCAGTAATTCTCCTGACCTTCAGACCTGCATTTTCAATGACCTTCCGGCCATCTCTATAGGTGGCTGCACCAGTATATTCCACACAATGTATCCAAAAACTGCACTTGTCTCCTTGAAAATCACTTTTCCTCTCAAACTTTACCTTATTATTGAGGCTCAAAATCCATTATCATTTTCTCTTTCCCGTATCAAATCCACCCCTAACATTTGTGAATTCTCTCTGAACTTATTTCTACCTATCCCCTCTCTGAGAGTCTCATAACTCCTGCTCCAGTTACCTCTCGTCTCAACAATGAATGTTAATGGTCTCACATTTGGTCTCAATACTTTTAGTCTACAGGTTACAATGCAGCCCACAGGAAAAATCCAGGCAGCGGGGGCATTTTATTAGACCACTAGAATGTACTTAAAAATTTAAATCAGTGACCAAATTTAAAAACTGGAAGACAGCAATTGATTTCTGTTGATTATTGAGAAAGATGAGGTTAACTGGCAGCATTAAGCCCAGGTTCCGAGTTGGAAAAATTACCCAGAGCTGAAGTTGTCGTCTTTAGGCTAGACATTCACCTCTGTACCTTCTGTCTTTCACTGAGTGTTTCAACTACATGTTTTGTCCAGTTGCTGTAAGCATTTGAGTTGCTGCCCCACGTTTATTGTTCAGACCAACTAATGCAGTTTATATAAAGTGACCATTCTGAAATCTAAACTCCTGGTATTACCCCACAATCAAAACCTTTAATGGTTCAACATTGCCAAGAGAATGAAATAAATTCCCTAGCATGGCATTTAAGACCTACTGCAAACTGCTCTCAGTGGTTCATTACTCGCCTTCCCTCTCATGTGCACCTGCCCCACCAGCAGGGTGGATTTTTTCCCCCTGAAAATGCTCTACAATTTTTTGTGCAGCTCCTGTGTATTTTCTGTACCCATACTATCTCCTCCATACCCCAGCTCCTACACATTTGTGGAAATCTTACCCATCCACCCCTAGTTCATATGCACTGACTACCTTGCTTTTTTTCCCTCCCATGTCCCTATTTGGTGGGGCCCCAGGTTACATTGATTACCAACTGACCCACTGGACAAAAATAAAATAATCCCCTACTTAGCCCTTCTTTAGGACTATAGCAAGCAGTGCCCTTAGATTTTATGTATTCTAGCTGGCATCTTGGTTCTATATCCTCTATCTATCCAACACCAACAGAAATTGTTGTTTATGTAAAAAAGAAGAGTTTTCATTTAGTAAGTTTTCACCAGACACCATGCCAAGTGCCTTATGTGCATTATCTCATTTAATCCTTATAACAATCCATAAATTATGTACTTATACCATATTGCACCAATGAAAATAATTAGAGAGCTCTATTACATGATTTTCCCAAGGTTGCATGGCCAGTAAGTGGTACTCTGAGTACACAAAATCAGGACTATCTCATGCTGCAGCCTGTGGTCTCTCACCGAAACTACAATGGCTGAGTGACTGTCCTGCTTTGGACTGTCCTGTCTTTGTTGTAGAGAAATCAAGGGAGATTAGGACAGAATCCAGAGGAAGAAGCATGCAAGACTCTGATCTAAACTTTCAAGGAAATGAGTCAACTTGGTCTTTAAGGTTTTTATATTAAGACAATTCACTAAGATAACAAAAAAGAGATAACTGTCAGAGGAATTAATAGCATACTAAAAAAAATTCACATTGGACTGGAGATATATTTGGGTTTACATCTCGTGAGGACCTAAATAAAGCAATCAGCAACAGATGGAGGTACAAATGCAACAGAAAGTAAAGGCAACTTAATATCTAGAACAGCTGACGTGATGAAATCCCAAAATCTGAGAGCTGCAATTAAAGAGCCGTCTTCTCCACTGAACTGAATTAACTCAGTTATATAGCACTTTTCAACAATTAAAAGTCCATGAAAGAGCAGAAAATTAAATGTTTTGACACGTTAATAATCTTTCAAATTACTTTACTTAATAAATACTACTTTTATATTAATATAGTAAATAGAGGAATTCTGAGAACTAAGCCATGCAGACATTGTCCATAAACCAGACAGGCAGAGGGACCCAGCAGAGACTTAGCAAAGCCTGTAAGTCATCACATTCCATCAGAAACGTCCAGATGAAAACACATGAGAGGGCACTCCAACAATACTGCCGCACCACTGCTGGGACTGCCAAAGTCGGAAACGCCGCAAGGTAAGCAATGTGGGTATTTCTATTAGCGTTGATATAATACTGTTCTTCGTTACAGGCAATTTGAAATAACATGTCAGACTTAAATCCTAGCCATAAATATAATAGAGTAACAAAACAACTTGGTTAAGAGGATCCCATGGCATGTTCCTTGTGATGAGTTATTTCTCTGAAGACACCAGAGAAAGAAGAAAGTTAAGTCAGAGAAGAGAAAGCAGTAAAGACATAAATTTTAGGAAGAATTAAGGGTGAAATGACACTGGTATGACTGTGTCTTGTTTCCATGGACTGTTAAATTTCCTTTTAGGTCTTTATTGTTAATACCAGCATTTAGTAGCTGTAAGATAATGAATGTGCAATCCAGTACTAGTTAATGTACGCTGCTTATGCTTCTCCATAAATTGTCACATTTAAATACCATGGGGAATTCATTGTGTGTCTCCAAACAGACTACCATCTTCTTCAGAGCAAGAAAGATTGGCTTTTTTTTTTTAATGCCTTAAAGTATATAGTAGATACTCCTCAGTAAGAACTTGGTAAATGCTGATGAATTATGCTGATATTCTGCTCTCTAACAAGGAATATTCTTCAGAAAAATTTACATCAGAAAGTGTCTTCACATCATGGTCAACTTGTTTCTTTTTCCAGGTAAAGGCCACGGTCTTGTGTTAAAGGCCAGGGTCTTGTATTAAAGGAGGAGGCTCAGAGCTAATTAATAACTTCTTTTCTCCTGAAAAACTTCTGACTTTGCTACCTAGACTTTATTCCCACACTCCCAAATAAAGGAACCTTGCATGACAGCAGGACCTATGGTGAATGGGGAGGAGAAGAACACTAAACACTAAACATCAGAGGTTAAGCAGGATCACATTCTTTTTTTTTTCTTTAACTGTTATTATGGGAAAAGTTAAAACATACACAGAAGTGAAGACATTAATAGGATAAACTCCCATGTCCCTATGACCCAGCTTCAAAAATTATCACAAAGCCCATCTTATTCCCTCTGTAACCCTATTTCACTGTCCCTTCTGCATCATTTGGAAGCAGATCTCAGAGACTGCATCATTTCATCACTAATATTTCAGTACGTACTCCTACAAAGGCAAGAATTCTTCTTGAAATTTAACTTTTGCTACCGAAATTAAAATATTTAACAGAACCATCTATGACTTTGAAACACACTCAATATACTGCTATAAAAATTTATTTTTGTGGTATTGTAGAAGTTTGAAATGCAATTTGCATTATATATCAAAAGCAAAAACAATTATTTACTTAATTACATGATTATTCTGTAAATTTATCTCGAGAAAATAACCCAGATACCAGAAAGGGAGGGGGAACTATGAGTGTTGAAGTGCTCACTGGAATATTATGATAATGAGACAGTTGTAAACTTATTAAATTTCGGTAAAGATATTTTATGGAATAGTTCATATAACCAATGAAATAATTTTAAAATGACACATATGGGTGTTAAACTAAATCAATATAAGATGAAAATTTTATTTATATTATTATTACAACTTTGCAAAAATACTTATGCATTTAAACAAATGGGAAAATAACAAAACAACTCAAGGTGAAAGGTTTATGGGTGTTTTTCCTCCTCGATTTAAAAACATTTTTATATTAATGCTATTTACTTTATATTTTTAAATATTTTATCAATTTTTTATTTTTAATTTTTTCATGTCACAATTCTACAGTCTCTCAAAGCACATATCACATGTCACTTGCTGCATGATGCCTCCGCTAATCACCTCAATATTAATTTCTTTCTTTAAATTTCTATACGCTTGACAGTCACTGAACTACAGTTATTTGCAAAAGTATTCTGAGGACTTTATATCTGAATATGTGATAATTGGTATTTTCATTTCATTTTATAAGGTGATTCCTAGAAAACTAAAACAAGTGTATAATATCACTAAATAAACCTTAACTTTCAGATATAATTATCAATATACTTCTACCACTTCTTATATGCTCTTCTAATCTTGAATGTTTTCTATTCAATTCAACAAAATCGATATGAACTCCATAAGAATCTATCTGAATAAAACTAGTCTTTGTTTCCATTCCAACATCCTAGAGAGGCTGATCACTGGCATTACTGATTTTGTTTACTGCTTTTTAAATGAAATAACAAATTAAAATGCACATAATTTCCAAACTCTGTTTTAGCAACAGGGTATTCATGCAGCACGAAAAAGCACAGTAGCTGAGTGGATAAACAACAACGGGGCATTTACACAATGGAATACTATTTGGCCATAAAAGAAAAAAAAATTTTACCCTTTGCCAAAGTATAGATGGATCTGGAGAACATTCTACTATGTGAAATAAGCCAGTCAGAAAAAGACAAATACCATATGATTTCATTCATGTGTCCAATCTAATGAACAAACTGAACAAACAAGCAAAATTGACAGACTCACAGCTGGATGACAGCAAAGAGGCAAGGGGTGGGGGGTTGGTTAGGGAGTAGAGGGAGTGAGCAAAAAGGAAAAAGGACTCAGGGACATGGACAAATGTGGTGATTGCAGGGGGTGTGTATAATGGGACTAAATGGTAATGGGGAAAAAACACAATAAAAATAAAAATTAAAAACACAGCTGCTTCAGCATACACTGGGGTGAAATAAGCAGCAAGAGACCATGAGCGCCACCTCCTGGCTAGTGATTCCCCATCAGGTTCCCCAGGGCGCCTTACAACCTATTTCGGGAGCCACTTTAATAAAATACACACAGAACAGAACAAACGCTGCTGCACAGTAGAGAGTAATAGTCCATAGTAAAATTTTCACTGACAGGGAGCACTATCATGTGAAAACAAATAATGTAAAAGTTTACATTTACCATACAAAAGGTGCAGGTAATCAGAGCTGAATTAAGTAGACCACTTAGTTACCTGCTGGTACCAATCTTTAAAAGTCATTTTTATTTTTTTAGAGGTTTTATTTATTTATTTTTAGAGAGAGGGGAAAGGAGTGAGAAAGAGAGGGAGAGAAACATCAATACGTGGTTGCCTGTCACGGCCCCCCTACTGGGGACCTGGCTTGCAACTCAGGCCTGTGCCCTGACTGGGAATCCAACTGCAACCCTTTGGTTCACAGGCCCATAGTTGATCTGCCGAGCTACACCAGCCAGAGCAAAAGTCATTTTTAAAGTGACTTTGAAATGATTTTTAAAAGATTAAATATTAAAGTCAATATTGAAAAGGTCATGACTGAAAAGTTAATAAGATAGAGGAAAGTAGACTGTCCAGAACTCCTTTTAGCTACAGTACTATATATTCTCCGTGAGGCATCACTTAGTCATGCCTAAATAATACCTACGATCTTTAAGAAGGGTGACTTCAATTCATTGAAGGGCTTTTGTTTTGCTGAGTGAAGCAAGCAATTTGAGAGTCGAAACTAAATTGTCACGAGCTATATAGTGAAAACGCTGTTACCAACTATCGTTCTCTCCTCTAAATGTCAAGCACGTATTTAAGAGTAACAAATTGAAAGGGTACAAGTTGTTAATCTTCCCTGGATGACTGAATGTCTGCATACTGACCCAGTGTCAATATATACTACAGTGTGACTTGTTTAAAATTTGAATTTGCACAAGTCAAGCACCAGCTTTAACTATAATTTCAAATGGCATATTACCTTCAAGTTGACATGTAATTTTAGCATCTCAACTTTTTACCTAGATTAGAAATTCTGTGAAAGCAGGGACCATGTCTTTTTTTCATTTTGGGATGCTCTACAGAGCTTAGCATATTACCTTATACATTGTAAGGTGCTGCTCCATTAGATAGATTGTTACTGAATTATTAAATTGCTGCCTTCACTAGGCTATTCAAATTTCACCTGTCCAAGAAATAATTCATTAGTTTCACCTTCAAAACCCACCTCTTCTCCACCTACTTCTCTAGCATTTATCTCACAGTGGGGATAGAAATAATCTTGAACTGTGTTCAGTACTGGAGCAGGTGTGGTAGCAGGCCTTGCTGAAGATACTTGCATGAAGAACCCTCCCAAAGCCCTTCCCTAAGGAGAAAAGAGCTAGGACGGTAAGCCAGACTCAGAAGAATGAGTCCTTCTTTATTAGATGTGAAAAATAATTCTGAGCACATCTTGATGTCTCTTACTCAAACTTTTTATTGGCGCTGAATTATAAACTGATGCCTGGACTGTCTAGGTATGAAAATGCACATGCAAGATTTTCAGTGTGTAAAAAAAGAAACTACTTTTGTAGTTGGAAAAGTACAGTATCTTTGATTTCTAATAAGATTGAACTTTTTTCTTCAATGAGCTAGCTATTCCTTCTTTCACTGTCTGTTCAGAGTTGTTTGCTTATTTAGGTATTGGATTGCTGTTTTCCTTATTAACATTAACATTCTTTCAAACTTCATAGTTCTTCATTTTTCTTATATTTTTTCCCATTTTGTTTTTAGTTCCTTTACGTAGTCCTCTTGGTTAGTCACATTTTTGTATGACTTCAATGGTTTTAAGCTTATAAAGTCCTCTTTTACACAGAAATTTGAAAATTATTCATTTTCTTCTATTTTATTAGTTGATTTTTTGCATATATTATGCTAATAACATTTTAAATTAACTTTTAACACCTAAAACTACCCCATTATCCCAGGATCATTTATGAAATAATAATTTCAATTAACATCTATTTGAGATTCTACATTTACTATATATTAAATCAAATATATAGAAGGGTTTGCTTTGAGGATTCTTTTCTTCCATAATTCCATCTACTCTTTCCCCTGTACAATACTGGTTAATACTGTGTTTTGATAGTGTTTTAATATTTGAAAAGGAAAAAGTATCATTATTACTTTTCCTGAAAAAGACAGTCATACCTATTCAGACTTTCAGATGTATTTTATGCTTAATTTGTTAAGTTGTGTTAAAATAATTATTTTTTTATTTTAAAGAGTTTTATTTATTTATCTTTAGAGAGGAAGGGAAGGAGAGAGGGAGAGAAACATCAGTGTATGGTTGCCTCCTGTGAGTCCCCAGCCGAGAACTGGCCCTCAACCCAGGCATGTGCCCTGACTGGGAATCGAACCACGATGCTTTGGTTTGCAGGCCCGTGCTCAATCCATTGAGCTATACCAGTCAGGGATAAAATAATTATTTTTTAGAAGGAATTGATCACTTGGAAGCATTCAACCTTCCACAGGGAGCAGATTCGTTTTTTCATTGGTTTGTCTTAAGGTAAATAGCACCACACGCCTTTTCTGGAAGTCACACCTTCAGATAATGGCATATGGTAGTTGCTAGAGATGTTTTTCACTTTTTCAAGGTAAGAAAGACTCCTCTCACATAATTAACTGAATAGGAATGTAGTTGGTGATTTTCTGAATTCAAAGTCAGAAACAGGTTTGTTTGTTTGTTTGTTTGTTTGTTTGTTTGTTTTTTTACAACATCTGACAACTAGGAGCCAAAAAAGGGGAAAAGTATGGAAAATTTCTAGAAAAAAAAGAAAAATCAAAGTCTAAATTTGTGGTTTTCAAATTTCAGTTTGCAACCAGATGTTGAGTTTGGGGACTTATTTAATAGACCATCAACAAAAAAATTCTTTAAATGGAACTGAGATATTTTCTCAGTACTGCCTTGAGAAATTCTTGTCTGTCATGCATGCGCATGCATGTGTGTGGGTTGTACTGGATCTGAATCAAAGATAAAAATGAATTTCTGGCCACATTGAAGTTTATTCCACCAGGAGTACCAGTACATTTTTCTAAATTTAACAGCATAGATGATTATGTTCCTAATCCATTTGTTTTAAATCTTCCTCTCTTCATTTCCAACTTATATCTTTATGACTTGGGGGACAGGTTATTTTCATGTTTCCTTTTTTGAGAGATAAACTCCTTCACTCCTTCCTCCCTTGCTTCTCAGATTCCTCTATCTAAGCTAAGAACCATGGTCTTAAAACAGGGCCCTAAGTAATCAAGATAGTATTTATTCAAAGAGAGAGTGTGTCAGACTCCATACAGATACACAGAACTCCATTTTTTCTCCTTCCTCCCAAGAGTGTAAATGAAAAACAAAGATGCCAGGCACAAAGAAATCCTACTCAATGCATGCATATTAACATTTTTTTTTAAATTAGGCTCAAGCTTTTACACAAGAAGGCTCCTAGCAGGCTTGTTTTATTCATTCTATGGTGTACTTTGCTACTTATTCCTTATTACTTCTGTGAAACAGCATTTTCTTCTTCCCAAGGCTAACTCTAACTTATCTTAATATGGGCAAGTACAATACAGATCATTCTAAATAATTTAATTTATAAGTTTTGCAAATGGGAAATCAGAGAGACAGTCATAACTGCACTGTCCCCTGCACCACAGTGACTTTCTCTTCAAGTGAGATTTTAGTCCAAGGAATTTTGGATACTGTCATCACAAAGATTTTTTTGTAAAGAATCTGTTATATTTGTCTTTCAATATCCCTTAAGTTTAGAAAATTTGTCTGTAAACATATATATAACATGATTTGAATATTGAAAATTAAGATAAGATAGTATATAAACAAAATTATATATTAATCGTCCTGTAAACTCAGAGATCTTAGTAGTCTTTAGTCTTACTAATTTAACTCCAAATATTGTAGAAATCAAGCTGGTAGGTCTATTCAATGTGGTGATTAGAGGTTAGATTTCTGTCAGTCTGTTTCAAGTATGTTATCAACATTACTTGGAAATAATCACCTCTACCTTACACATTCTTGATTTGGTTTTAGACTGACACTTATCTATGATCAGATGCTTCATAAACACAAATATTTCCTACCTAGGACTTCCCCTCTTCACAAAACACAATCCCTTTTCTAATGCATTGACAGGGTGCCACCCACATTTTCACACACGGGCTTCAAGTTTCATAAAAAAATTCTTTGGAAGAACCTGTTTTCTGAGGAATTCCTTACATAGCATATTGCTACTTTGCTATCAGGAAGTAAAAGATTTCCTGGTCAAATCTAAGCAGACAGCAGATATTTTTAAAGATTTTTTCATGAAAATTTACCATTTTATTTTTCAGAGATCATATCTGAAATATGGCTCAGAGTGACTTCCTCTACCCAGAGAACCCAAGGAGGCGGGAAGAAGTCAACCATCTTCACCAACAGCTCCTTGATTGTTTATCTGACAGCTTCCAGGCCACCAATAAGCTGATTGGAGTCTTAAATACTCATTTGGGGTGCAAGCTGGCCTCCATTGAGTTGAAAAGAAATGGGACCATCAAAGAAAATTGTGATATCATCATCCAAGCTGTGATGAAAATCCAAAAGGAATTGCAAAAGGTTGACGAAGCACTCAGAGATAAACTAGAGCCAACCCTTTACAGAAAACTTCAGGATATTAAGGAAAGGGAAACAGAGAAAATCGCAATAGTACAAAAGGTTATTTCAGTCATCCTGGGAGAAGCTACTTCTGCAGCCAGTGCAGTGGCTGTTAAACTCGTGGGCTCAAATGTCACAACTGGCATAATTAACAAGTTGGTCACTGTGTTAGCTCAAATTGGTGCTTCTCTCCTTGGTAGCATAGGAGTTGCTGTTCTTGGCCTTGGCATAGATATGGTCTTCCGCGCCATCCTGGGAGCAGTGGAAAAAACGCAGCTACAAACAGCCATCAAGAGTTATGAGAAGCATCTGGTGGAATTCAAGTCAGCCTCAGAAAAATATCATCATGCCATTACTGAGGTCACCAACACAGTGAAACAACAAATGAAATAAACAGCCACCTTATTTGCCACTGGAATATTTTCTGCTTCTCTCTCAATAATAGTGTTTGGTTTCTTGGATTAGGTTCATTTTCCATAAGCTTTCATCATAGACGTAAATACAATAAACAAATTGGGAGAAGGAATTAGATGCTAAAACCAGATGACTCTGAGTTTTTCAACTATAAATGCCTGGATCAGTTGGTGCTAGACCCTGTGAATGAAAAGACTGTATCCCAGGATGTCTTCTCACTCTACTCTACCAGATCAATGTCAGGGTAAATGCTACTATAGAATAGGTGTAGAGGTTGCCTTTTCCTTTCTAATTTCCACTCAAAATCTTTAAATGTACATTGATTGCTGAGGCTTTCATTTCTACCACTGCAGACATCATCTAGCTTTAAGAGGACATACTTAGTAATTTCTTCCTGGACCAAACCCTGGGCCTTTGAATAGAATAGAAATACTACCATAATTTCAATCATTACTTTAAATCCAGGTTTCTGTAAACTGGGAAAGACTGAAATATGATTTGTAACAATTAACTTCAATGATAGGTCTGTAAATTTCTAATTATACACTATAATCTGAATCTATTTTTAACAGATAAAAGTTTAAACTAAAAAGATAAAGGTTTTGTTTCTATAATTGCAATCAACCCTGACCAATGTAGTATGAAAACTAAAAAGCCCTCAAGTAAATGTTCAAACACGCTGGAATTTTTTTTTAAGGCAAATCCCAGATATATACCATAAAATGCATTTAGAATGCAAGAGATAAAGCCACTCTCTCAAGGATTTGTCATTCAAAGGAAAGTCATCGTTTATTACCTTACGAGTTTTTAGGAAAATAAATAAATTTCACTCTCAATACTAGCAAAAATTAGGAAGTTGCCCTGGCTATATAAACCTTTAGGTTGCCTATTTCATTAATTACCTAATTTCAGAAAAATCCAGAGGCTAAGGCGGTCTAGTAGTTCAGTTAAATTTGTGCAGATGGAAGTGTGTTTTCTAAGTACTTCACCAACTAATAACTCTGTTGAGATTTTTAAATTAAACTCACAAAATTATTAATAAGCTGTGATGCAAGAATGTGTTTGTTATAGTTGACACTTGAATCCAAGTTCAGGAAAAGTCTTGACATTTAATAAGCTCAACATATCTCAAAAATTAAAAGCTAGATAAAACACTTAATTTCCTAAATGTACTAATTTTCTCCTATCATTATTTTTAGTTGCAAAACATCGCAATTTAGTTCACCTTCAATATTAAATGTTTTTGTTATTACCTGATTTATAAATTTGAAACTACAAGATCTTTTTACTATTCTGACTCAACAATCAGTCTAAAATCAATTCAAAAATTTCCAAAAACAAAGGTTAGGACCAATCTTGACGGTTAATGGCACATTTAAATATTCTGCTAATATTTATAATTCATTGTAGGAATTGGCCTACAACAACGTATTTCCTATAAGGGATATTCCAATTAAGATGAGAAATAAACAAGTATGTCCTTTAAGGACAGAATTTTAAAATACTTAAAATTACCTATAACGGGAAAACATAGGGTAGGACTCTTGGGGGAAAAGTGAATACAAGAGAAAGAATCTTCGAAGACTAAATCTGAGGGTATAATCCCGTACGTACAGTGACATCATATGAGACGTTTTGGCTGGTGAAGAGACCACAACCAATATAACAACCTCACCTGTCGTAAAATTAAAATAGACAGGTGTATTCCCACACTTCCTCTCCAAAAAAGTAATCCTGTAGATTAGCAATCTGGAAATCTAATATGAGCACCATCAGGTCTACACGTGTGTTATCTATAAATTACTGAATTTACAGACGTATATCATGCTGGCAAAACACACCAAACACAGTAGCACATATTATTTGGGGATTCATTCCCAAACAGACACTCCGAAAAGACCGTACTAGCTTACATCATGAGAAAAAAAATCCCCAAACTAATACAACTCCGGAAGGCAAAAACTGCACCCACACTCTCCCCTTCCTAGACAATATACCGTGGCGCAATAGAGTAAGCACCCGGAATTAGGTCAGAATACCTGTCCCAAGAGGCAGGGCCGTTTTTTCACCAGCCAATCATATATCCGAGCTGCTTCTTTTTCTGATTTCTATTGGTCAACAAAAGTGTCGACCAATGTCGTTTTTGTATGCGTACTATTAGGGCGGGCTTTTAGCAGATCGTCGACCAATTCAGTACTGTATTGGTGCGGAAGAGAATCCGGTCTTTGTTACTTTCTACATTTCCAGCGGGTAGAAGTGCAAGGATCTTGAGCCCGCAGGGACAGGAAGTGACGTAGGAAAAGTGGAGGGGCGCGAGGTTTCAAGATGGCGGTTGTTGAGTAGCCGACTGGGGGCAGAGGTGAAGGCCCCTGCTAAATAAAAGAGGCCGAGAGTCGTCCCCTCCCGGCTTCTCGCAGTCCCAGAGTCCGGCGGAAGTGTAAGTGTGCGAGTTTGTCCCAATCGGATTATTCATCTTTTCGGTTCCTCCCTTGGGCTCGCGCTGTTGCCTCGGGACTGTAGGCCCCCAAGCCCCGCTCTTTCTCTGTGTGTTAGGGGGTCTGCCGGGGGAAGCAGACTTGGGGGACCCCCGAGCCTGGGGCCGAGCGGCGACCACCGGTTAAGCGGCTGACTTCGCCCGGTTGGCTAGCGCCGCCTCATGTCTGTCCACGCTGATTGGTAGGTAGCCTTAGATTTGATGGTCAGGGTCAACCGTCGCTATGGTTTCGGCAGTTGCTGCTGCTGTTGCCTCGGGTGGAGATGGGCCCCGACTCCTTGGAGCCTCTTTGGCTGTTTTGAGTTCCCTCATGGTTCTGTGGCCCAATTTCCCTATCGCCCCTGCTTTGAGACAGTAAAGTAGTTTGCGCAGGCTAAGGCTCCAGCGTCCTCTGTAAAAAAAATCTGTAATTCGTATTCTGGTTCAGTTTGGGAAAGATGAGTCAAAACAAGAGCCTGAGGGTAATTGAGCGAGGAAAGCAAAAAAGGTACGGATCATCAAAGGTATGAGAGCTTGTATTTATACTAAATTTGCATGCTTCTGCCTTCCATAGCCCCCATTCACAGTTTTTCTGAGAAGGAAACCCTTAACAGGCTAAATTAGTTACATTGGAACAGCTTTGAAGCATTCAGCACAAGTGTAGGCAACTGAACACTTGCTGAGAGAGTTAGCGACTTGATAATGTCTGATAAAATCTTCATAAAGAAGGAAAGGTGTCATTCTCTGACCTAAAAATTTTGCCCGGGGCCCATAACTTCCATAGTAAAAGGTTTAACTTTTCCCTAGGCAAACCATGTCCATTGTATTTGTGCACCTAGGTTAACACATTTTGAAATGCTTCTTTTTCAGGCCCCTCAGAGGCTTAAGGACCTTCAAGGGGCACATAATCTTATTAACCGTATTTTGCCATGTATAATGTGCATCCGTATATGTGGCACACCCACATTTTTGGCCCATACTTTCAGGGGGGGAAAACCCTTTCATTTTAATTTTTTAATTCAATTGTTTGTTTATTTATATTTATATACTTGTTTTTTGTATTACAAAAATTTAGCATTTTTAACATGTTTTGGTACAAGAAATTTTACATAACAAATAATTACAAAACTCAAAAACAAGTTATTTCAGGTACTACCCATGTGTAATGTACATCCTTATTTTTCCTTCAAAAATTTGGGCGAAAAGTGTGTGTTATACATGGCAAAATACAGTATACTATAACCCAGTCATAGATATTTTCCCCCTTGCTTTCTCCCACCTTACTGTAATCATTCATTCTTACATTCCCCCCACCCCCACCCCCTATGAAAGAGACTGCAAAACTGTCATCATCCAGAGCATTTTTGAGACCTTGCTGCCAGGAAGGTCATCAGTTTGGCTCAAATAAGCTCTAATATATTCTTATACAAATTTTCTACAGGTTTGGACATTCTTAGGTTGAAACTTTTTTTTAATGAACAAGTGAACCACACAGATTATCAACATGGGACGAAGATCTACATCATCCACCAAGAGTGGAAAATTTATGAACCCCACCGACCAAGCCCGTAAGTATCCATTAATGTGGATGATGAAGAAGAGAAGTAGTGAAAAGTGCAAGCACTGGGGAATCTGTTTCATGATGCCCTAATTACCAGACCAGCAGTGCCAGGAGTCAGTTGTATGAAGTTAACTAGAGTTCTTGTGGGCACATGATTAAAACTTCAAAACATGCAACCAGACCCACATGGCAAAGGCTCACCAGTTTGATTTGCCAGTCAGGTCACAGCGTGGGTTATGGGTCCAGTCTCCGGTCAGGGTGGTACGAGAGGCAACCAATGGATATTTCTCATATCGATGTTTCTCTCCTTCCCTTTCTCTCTCTAAAAATAAATAAAATCTTTAAAAAATTTTTTAAATAAAACTTTAAGTCATTCAAAAAAAATCAGACATATTTTTAATTTGATTGGCTTGCAAAGTAGAATTGGCTTTCTTTTTGTATATGGGATTTTGAATAAATTAGTTTGTCGGCCTCTTGTTTAATATTCTGTGGCATCATTTTTTCTTTGGGGTTTCTAATTATTTCTTAAGAAAACAAAAAATTGTTGACATTTTTAGTTGACAAAATTAGAACGGTGCTAGTGACATCCAGTAGGGAGAGGCCAGGGATGCTGCTGCACACCCTGCAATGGGCAGGGCGGGCCCACAGTTCACGTTTTCTGTGTTGAGAAGATGCTTTAACAGTGGTCATAGTTTTAAAGGTTTATGTTCTTTCTCTCCCTCAAGGAAAAGAAGCCCGGAAGAGAGAATTAAAAAAGGTATGGTTTCAGATGCATCAAATTAGTTATCCATGTTGTTTGGCACATCTTATCATTTGGGATTAGTGCTTTTCAAAATAACATTTCCAATTATTTGTCAGAAAATATACTTTACACTTCTTACAACAAGCCATAAAATTTCAAAATACCATATAGATGCTCCTTGACTTAAGATGAGGTTACTATTATGTCCCAATATATCCATCATAAATTGAAAGTATCTTAATTCAGAATGCTTTTAATATACCTGATCTAAGACAGCACAGTGTAGCCCACCTCACCTTGAACATGCTCAGAATTTTTATATTAGGCCACAGTTAGGCAAAATTAGCTTGCCTGCTGCCTGGTATCATAAGAGACTATTGTGTTACACATGGCCAGCCCAGGTAAAGATCAAAATTTAAAGTACAGTTTTTACTGAATTGGTATCACTTTGGCACCATCGTAAAGTCAAGTCAAAAGTCAAATGATGGTTGGGGACCGTCTGCACTTAGGGACCATCTGTACTTGGAAACTGAACGGCAGATAAGCTCACAGTGAGTCATTGGTTAACTTTCCCAGTGAGTTAAATAACTGCTTTTGAAGGCAACTCATTTTTGGTAATTATTAAAACATCCTACTTTGTTAATAGCTACTGAATTAGTGCATGAAAAATAAATGTGATCCTAATAGCTTTGTGCGTTCATTTTCCTAGTTATGTAGCTATTGAGCTTGTCACAAAGTGCTTCCTAGAATAGGGAAGAATTTACTTTTTAGCATCGTGCCATAATACATTGAGAAAACTTAGGTTTTTAATTGTGTGTTCTTGTTATATTACTTAACATTAAATCCTGCAAAACTTTTCTCTGGTATATAATTTTAGAATGTAGCTGAAACCTTTGTTTATTAAGAAAAATGTTTTCAGTAACTGCTTTAGATCTCACAAATACTCCCCTCAGAGAGCACATCTAAAAATAAATAACATTTACTTACCTTTCTGTATAAAGATGAAACAGTTTTGAGTAAAAAGTTATATAATTTCTCGCGAATGAAACAAGTGATCAGAAACCAAAAAGTTCAACCTCAGTTTAAATAGATTCTTGAAGCAAATTGAAATAAAAACTACTCATCAGTGTCCAGCCTCTTGACATACTGCTGTTTCCTTTTTCTAAGAACAAAAAACAGCGCATGATGGTACGAGCTGCAGTTTTGAAGATGAAGGATCCCAAACAGATTATCCGGGACATGGAGAAATTGGATGAAATGGGTAACAATTTTGTTAAATGGCCAAATTTTATAATGGATACAATAGTCTGATACACAGAGGTAGGCAGATAATGAGTGAGGCAACAGAGGCGTAAGAAAAACTAAAGCATGGTGGTGTTTGACACTTTAATGTCAGAAAGACAAACTGCAATGGTGGGGAGTCATTGTAATCCGAAGATGTCATTTGGAGTAAGAGTGAAGCCATTATTCAGCTTGAGCTAATTGTTAGGAGGTAATGAACACCCACTTTGGCCAGCTCACTTTTTGAGAGAAGAGAGAAATCTGGCTTCTGAAATTACTTTGGGGTTTTTTATTTATCTTGTTTTGTAATGCTAACAACTACCACATAAATCTGTTAGACCACCATGAGTATACCAGTTTTCCACATTTTCCAGTGAGAAGATCCAAAGATGCTTGACTACTTAGTAAGGATGTAGCCGAAATCATCAAATAAATACCAATATCAAATATTAGGATCCCCCTTTTCACAATTCATAGAATAATTTTTTTATTCAGTCCCTTTATCTACATCTTCACACTTGATCTTAGCCAAAAGGCTGAGAAGTGCTATCTACATCTTCAGTATCCCTGCGTTGTCATAACTAGAACCACATGAGGTAACTGCATCTTACCTTACCTTGCATCTAAGGTATTTAGAGAGAATCGTGTGTGTGATGCTGCCCCTGGAAATTTTATCCCAACACACAAATACCTATTTTCTTAACATTAGAACATAGGGGTTTTTTTAAATAGAAGTTTTCTAAGATGCAAAAATAAAGTCAAATCAACTGTGTGCTTTTCAGCAGTCAGGTTTTTGCCGGTTCTGTCTTCTGCCCCTTGCCACTTTTTTAAGTTATATATTAAAGGAATCTTTATAAGTTTCATTTACAAAGGTTCCCAAAAAGTTTCAGTGGTTTGCCAAAAAACAGTAAGTGAAAATGTTACAGTGGATCTCTTCACTGATGCATTAAATGGGGTTCAAAAAAATCCAGATATGTGAGGGTGCAGAATTACAAGCTCTCTAACATGATGTGGCTGAGCCTGTGCACTAAGAGTTCTGGGCCAGACTGTGTTGCCAAGTCCTTCCCAGTCCTTTATTGATTTATCTGACTTAATCACAGGAGGAGTACTGTGGTGTAAGACCATACCTTCTGGTTTTGAATAAATCGCCAAGGTTAATAGTTAATGGGGTTTAGGGAAAAGGATAATTAAATTTATTATTCTTTAAGAAAAGGGAGAAGGGAACATTGTTTATCAATATATAAAACTCAGTACAAACTACTTTATATACATATATATGTTTACAATATAAAAGTATATATATTTATAAATATATAAAACTCAGTATAAACTAAGAAAAAGGCATACATTAACTCCTATAACTTGGAAATTCTGGCCATTATCAAGCCTGTCCATCTCTGGTCTTCTCTCTGTTAGCTTTGTTCAGCATACTGTAATGAATTTCTTGGGATGGGAGATAAAATATGTATGTGGAATGTAGTGGGGGTTGGGAGACAAGACCCCAGATAGCTCTCCATTTATTTCATTCCTGCTCGTGAGAGCGTCTCTCCCCCACATCTACATGTAAAAGCCTCAGACAAGGATCTGGCCCCAGTCTGGATCCTGTACCATTTATCTCTGAGTCAGTCACTGGAAGGGTGATGGGGGCGGGGCAGGTGTGACTAACCAGGCAGGCCTGGGAGTGCTAATCCCTCTTGGGACAGAGGACCTGAAATTAAGGCCCAGGGTGAACACATGGGTTATATGGTAGCTAGACAAAGAGCACCAGTCCTTTATAAAAATAATAAGTGATAAGCCAGATACCACTGGGTATTTAGTTTGTGATCCCCGTTAATCATCAGGCCTTTGTTGTGAAGTACTTGATGTCCACGTTTTGCAGATGAAGAAGCTGAAAATAGGAGAATTCAAATGACATGCCCAAGATCTCAGAATTAAATGACAGAGCCAGTGTAGTGTGTAAACCCAAGTCTGTCTGGCTGAACCTTAACTGTACTAGCATAGAGGAGTGAAAATTGATTTTTTATTGCAAAGATGATGAAAAATAATTGTATGACATTTCTTAGAAAGGAAAGTAAAATTAGTGGCCATCGTAAAGGGATGGAATTTTCATAAGTATGTATTACAGTTCTTTAGAAATGAAAGGATATGTCTGATGGTAGCCCCCTTTTAAAAATTTTAGCATATAAGTTTTTGATGAAATGGTATAGTCTATTGACAACCTAAATAAAATTACCTTTTTGTATTTAATTCCATAATCTACTCTTTTCTCTCAGAGTTTAACCCAGTGCAACAGCCACAGTTAAATGAGAAGGTGCTGAAAGACAAACGTAAAAAGCTGCGTGAAACCTTTGAACGAATTCTTCGGCTCTACGAGAAAGAGAATCCAGATATTTACAAAGAACTGAGGAAGCTAGAAGTGGAATATGAACAGAAGAGGGCTCAGCTTAGCCAATATTTTGATGCTGTCAAGGTAATCAGGTTTCCTTAGAAAGAGAAACTCAAGTGTTATGTTTAGATTTGCTCTTCAACTTATTAATGGGAGAATTGATTGTTGAGCCTCTTCATCTTGGCAGTTTCTTGTCAAACTGAACATGTACAAGAGAAGTTAATTCATCTGCCAACAGTAATAGCCAAAAACTGGGAATGGCTCAGATATTCTTAAATCTCAAAAACATACTGAACCTCTGGGTTTGGTTCCATTTCTGTCAAATTCTTGAACAGGCAAAAAATTTGTAGCAGCAATTATCCTGGGATAGTGTTAGGACTGACTGGGAATGAGTATGAAATACTATATGCCTTTGTCAGAACTCACTGATTTTATACATGTCACTTTAAATTTACCTCAAAATAAAAATGTAAAAAACCTGAATGCTATAGTTTTTGTAAAGTAGGTAATACGGGTCCCATTTACAGAAGGAAACTAAGAACTTGCTTAGTCATGCAGCTAGTATGTGGCAGAAATTCATCAAAGGCAGACTAATTTTAGAGCCCAACCTCGCCACTGGAAACATGCTGAGCTAATTGATATGTGTATTTATCATCCAGAATATTAAATAGAACAACTCTGGTACTGGAGACTTTAACAAGTGGACTTCTCTAAACAGCAGTTATTTCAAACCAAAACCAAAAAAAAATTGATACCAGGAGGAGAAAAAAACTGAGTTTGGTTCTTTTAGAGAAGATAGATTGTTTTCAATATTGAAGAGGCTTGTTCTTATTTTTATTTTTTGAGATGTTCATGTTAGGTGAAAAGCAAATCCGGGTTATAAAACAGCTGACTGAATTCCTCATGTTGAGTTAATAGATTTATTGTATTACTGAAAGTTTCTCTCTGTTTCAGAATGCTCAGCATGTGGAAGTGGATAGTATTCCTTTGCCCGATATGCCGCATGCTCCTTCTAACATTTTGATCCAGGATATTCCACTACCTGGTGCCCAGCCTCCCTCCATCCTTAAGAAGACCTCAGCCTACGGGTACGTGAGAGCATAACCAAATAGCATGTATTAAAAGCACCTCTTGACTCTCTAGCGCCAAAATTAATGCAGTGGGAAATAAAAGACAAAGTGAATGAATATAAGCAGTGCCTCATTTGATTAAAGATGAAATTTTAAAATTCCTTGAAAGTTGTTTAGAAAAAGTAAATACCACTGTTAACACACTTACTGTGAAATTTTCTTTGCAGACCTCCAACTCGGGCAGTTTCTATTCTTCCTCTTCTTGGACATGGTGTTCCCCGTTTGCCCCCTGGCAGAAAACCTCCAGGTCCACCCCCTGGTCCACCTCCTCCTCAAGTCTTGCAAATGTATGGCCGTAAAGTGGGCTTTGCCCTTGATCTTCCCTCTCGTCGGCGAGATGAAGACATGTTATATAGTCCTGAACTTGGTAAGGAGTGACTGTTCCTTTTGCTCTTAAAAGCTGCCCAGTTTTTACGTTGGCCCTGTTTTACAGCTTGTTCACCACCCTCAGAATTGGGAAATAAATGAGAATACCATATGGATAAATCATAGGATCTACCTAAATAAAAGCATCCCACATAGCAAAGTATAGAAATGTTTGTTGTATTTTAAATTAGGCTGTTCTTAGAAATATCCCTTAACCAGTGCCCTGAGACTCAGATACCTGTTTCCCTTCAGCTTCATTGTCATCAGACTAGAGTTTTGCCGTGTGCACAGTGATTGTGTATATGTAACTTCTACGTGTAATTTGTTTTCAAATCTGAATTTTTTAAATTGCCAAATGAAAATATTGTCAGACTATCTGAATAGCCGAGATCTGCACAGAAATTTTTTAAACAATTAGATTATTGTCACATAATGAGCATAATTCTCTGTATTTTGGGGGTACCATGTAGTGGAGGAGCCAATCACATTACCTGTTCCCTGCTCCCTCCCTTTTCAGCTCAGCGGGGTCATGACGATGATGTCTCCAGCACCAGTGAAGATGATGGCTATCCTGAGGACATGGATCAAGATAAGCATGATGACAGTACTGATGACAGCGACACTGACAGATCAGATGGAGAAAGTGAAGGGGATGAATTTGTGCACCGAGATGATAATGAAAGAAACAACAATGAAGAAAAGAAATCAGGTATGTGCAGGTGGAAGTTGCATGGTATTGATCAGTAAATGGGACACAGGTGGAAGGTCCTGGCTTCTTAATGCATATGTGAAAGTAACTGAGCTCCTTGAAAGGGACGGTCGAGCTGCATTCATTTTTGTGCCTTAGTAATCTCAAAGTTCCTGACTAAGTAAGTTCTAATGGGTTTTTTTTAAAGCATTGTATATAATAAAAATGTCTATGTATTAAAGTTTACTTTTGAGGGAAATGATAATAGCTCTTCAACAGCATAAAGATGATGGGTACTCTCATGGGTATGTATAGGAAAGAAAGCATAACCACATAACTATTGAGAAAACCATATTCACATTGTTGTTTTTTAATAAGTCTATTTAAATACCTACAATGAAGCCCCTTAAATTGTATGTGATTGGGGTATATTACTTGAACCAGAGCCAGAATTATAATGCAGGTATGCCTTTCAGTAGAGTCATGACTTAATGGAAACATATCCATAATGTATGTGTTTGATTATTATAAATTCAGACTGAGTTACATGTACTTTTAAAGTAGTTAAGACATTCAAGAAAATTTGAACCATCGTAATAATTATTGAGCAATACAAAATGTATAATGTGTCACATCTCAATAGTCTTAGAGCTTCTTTTGGAACTGTTTTAGTAGCCAGCAACTCCATATTTATGTATTAGCTAACACTGAAAATATTAGCATATATAATAATGACACCTATTCTTCCTATTTCTTAAGAATTATGGTTGCAAATCAAAAAGCTAGTTGAACAGAGTGGTAGACAGAGCCAGTAATGAAAAATTATGGAGGGCCCTCAACGTAGGAACAAGTACTGGGAAGTAGAAGCCGTTAGAGCCACAGCAGCTGCGTTTCTTCTGGGACCGTGCGGTCTGCCTCGTCTTCCTCTTTCTGACAACTGGTGTTTTTAAAAAACATGGACTCATCGGTGCCCTCTTGCTGCAAATGGCTGTCCTGTGATTCAGCTAATATGTATTGAGTTTTTACTGTATGCAAGGCATTTTTGTAGGAACTAAGGATATAAACAAAACTGAAGTCCTGCCCACATGGAACTCCTATCCTTCTGTGTTTACCAAGTAAGAATGCTTCTAACATTGAATCGTCTATAGTATGACATTGAAAAGCATCCAATGAATAACTTTTTTTCCCCCAGTTAAGACGTTCCCTTCTAGTTTGCTAAGAGCTTCTGTCATAAATGCTTTCTAAGCATCTGTTGGGGTATTGTTACGGTTTTTTCTTAAGTTGTTTATTGTAATGAATTGCATTAAAAAGTTTTCTAGGGTAAAAGGTGAAATATTTACATTATAGCTTATCTAATGTTAAACTGTCCTACATTTCTGGGACCAATCTTACGTGTTTACAGTTTTCTTCCTTTTTGTAAAACATTATCTGATTAAATTTGCTTATATTTTATGTTGGCCAGTAGGTTAGTTTTGATATCAGCATTATGCTAACTTCATGACTTCTGGATAGCATTCCATCTTTTCCTATGCTCTTTGGCAGAAGTTTCTGTAGTGTAATCTTTGGCTGAATTTCCTTCTAAAATTATTTCATCCAGGTGCCTTTCAGTGAACAGATCTTTGGTTCATTTCTGTTTCTTCCGGTCTTACCACTTCTTTGACCAATTTTAGTAACTTATATTCTTCTTAAAAATGTCTATTATTTTTATCTGGGTATTCAATTTTATTGGCAAAAAGATGTTATTATTCTTGAAGTTTTTTGTTTTTCTTTTTTTAATTTATAACTTTTAAATGACTACAGCACATACTACCAGTTGGCACTTTATTTACTACCTTTAATATGTCTGTCTCTTTCTGTGCGTATCTTCTGCCAGGTTTTACAACAGATTTGCAGGCAGCATTCATGTCTAGTAATTTACAGTATTCTATAGTAAGCAGTTACCGAATTATGTTAATGCCAATTCCTCTCCCACCCCCCTCTGGCACCTTAGGTCTGAGTGTGCGGTTTGCAGATATGCCTGGGAAATCAAGGAAGAAAAAGAAGAACATTAAGGAGCTGACCCCTCTTCAAGCCATGATGCTTCGAATGGCAGGTAAGGCACCAAAAGACTAGTGAATCACCCTTTGGTATTTCCTCGTGCCAAGTGCTTACATATGTTTTTCTATTTAGTATCCCAACAACCCTGAAATAAGTTATAACTCCTTGTTTTACAAAAGGTCAGGTTTGGAGGCATTAAGGTGCCCAAAGTTATATGTAATTAGTACGTGGTTGAACTGACATTTAAATCCAGGTCTGTCTTATTCTAAAGCCTGTTCCACTGTGCTACGCTAGCATAGGTGAGTGGAATGGTATTTGATTCTTCCATATCTTAAGTATTTTATACAAGAAGACTGTTTGATTGTTTATTTTCAGAAAGCATTTACTGAGCATGTGTCTTCAGGCAGCACTCTTTTACAAGCTATAAAAAATTAACTCCATTTACCTGGTTTAAAATTTCAGGTCAGGAAATCCCTGAGGAGGGTCGGGAAGTAGAGGAATTTTCAGAGGACGATGATGAAGGTGATTCTGATGATTCTGAAGCAGAAAACCAGTCACAAAAACAGCATAAAGAGGAATCTCTTTCTGATGGCACATCTACTTCTTCACAGCAACAAGCTCCCCCACAGTCTGTCCCCCCTTCTCAGATTCAGGCACCTCCCATGCCAGGACCACCTCCTCTTGGACCACCTCCTGCTCCACCTTTACGGCCCCCTGGACCGCCTACTGGTCTTCCTCCTGGACCACCTCCAGGTAAGCATTTACATATTATAAATAAGTTACATATTTATTAAGTCTACATGTGGTTAGGGTGAAGTCATTCCAAAAAATACATATCATTAGTAGTGTTTTCTTTTCCTCCTCATGCAGTTACCTAAAAATCAAGAATTCTTGAGGGACAGGTGCGACTGGTTTATTCTTACAACATTGTGTGCAGCTCGTATTTCTGACTGCTGTGTTTTTCTCCCAAGCTTTTCCTTTTTCAGCATTCTTCGATTATGGTGCTGTTAGGCAGAAACTGAGTGTACAGCTGAGAGTTTCTTTTGATACTATTTTTTAATAGGACGGGTTGACGCTATTCAGAATTGGTAGCCAGTGAGACTAGGACACAGTAAATGCTGTCTCCTGTCCCTTGGTTTGGGGAATTAGTGGATGTCAGTGTAATCTTTATAGTTGGAGACAAAAGTGATAGGTGTTAATCACATCTTCAGCTTAAAAATATAAAATGTTTATTTACAGTATGAAATAACATATACAACTTCTTGGCTCTTTATGATTTTATTCCTTCTCTATAGCCAATCTGTTTCTCTTCAGTTGACTTCATCCTTTTCCTGTTAGTTCAAAGCAAAATGCCCTATCTTAAGGACATTTCTCTGTGGTCCTCGTCTTTATCATAATGAGTTTCAGGAGATCACTGAAGCACTTGATTTTATAGTCCATTTTCAGCTCGTGGTGGAACCATTGAAGAATTCCTTTTGCCCTGGCTGGTGTGGTTCAGTGGGTTGAGTACCAGCCTGCAAACCAAAGGGTCACCAGTTCGATTTCCAGTCAGGGCACATGCCTGTGTTGTGGGTCAGAGCCCCAGTTGGGAGCATGTGAGAGGCTGCCAGTAGAAGTTTCTCTCCTCCTTTTTCTCCCTCCCTCCCCTCTTTCTAAAAATAACTAACTAAATAAAATCTTTTAAAAAACAAAATTTTTAAGAATATGTTATTGATTATGCTATTATAATTGTCCCATTTTTCTCTCCCCTTTATCCCCCTCCACGCTGCACTTCCCCTCCCACCAGCATTCCCCCTGCCCCAGGTCCATGGGTCATACATATCAGTTCTTTGGCTTCCCCGTTTCCCATACTATTCTTAGCTCCCCCTGTCTATTTTGTACTTACCATTTATGCTTTTATTCCTTATACCTTTTCCCCTATTCTCCCCGCTCCCCTCCTCCACTGATAATCCTCCATGTGATTACCATTTCTGTGATTTTGTTCCTGTCCTAGTTGTTTGCGTAGTTTTCATTACTGTTTTTATAGGTTCTGTTGTTGATACTTATGAGTTGTCACCATGCTGTTAATACTTTTTATCTTCTTTTTCTTAGATAAGTCCCTTTAACATTTTATATAATAATGGCTTGGAGATGATGAACTCCTTTAACTTGACCTTATCTGAGAAGCACTTTATCTGCCCTTCCATTCTAAAGGAAAGTTTTGCTGGATAGAGTAATCTTGGATGTAGGTCTTTGCCTTTCTTGATGTGGAATACTTCTTTCCAGCCCCTTCTTGCCTTCAAGGTTTCTTTTGAGAAATCAGCTGACAGTCTTATGGGAACTCCTTTGTAGGTAACCGTCTCCTTTTCTTTTGCTGCTTTTAAGATTCTCTCCTTATCTTTAATGTTGGCTAATGTAATGATGAGATTCCTTGGTGTGTGTTTCCTTCGGTCCAACTTCTTTGGGACTGTGAGCTTCCTGGAATTCCTGGAAGTCTATTTTGCTAGATTGGGGAATTTGTCCATCATTTTATTTTCAAATAAATTTTCAATTTCTTGCACTTCTCCTTCTGGCACTTCTGTGATTCAGATGTTGGAACGTTTAAAGTTGTCCCTGAGATAAAGCCTCTCCTCCTTTTTTTTCATTCTTATTTCTTCATTCTGTTCTGGTTGAATTTTTATTTCTTTCTTCTGGTCCACACCATTGATCTGAGTCCCAGTTTCCTTCTTGTCACTGTTGATTCCCTGTATATTTTCCTTTATTTCACTTTGCATAGCTTTCATTTCTTCTCCCTTTATTTTGAGACCATACTTAGTCATTTCTGTGAGCATCCTGTTCTGAACAGTTCAGTGTTCTGAACTCTGCATCTGATAGGTTGCAGTCAGTCACTATCTCCCAGTCACTTAGTTCTCTCTCTGGAGTTTTGTCTGTTCTTTCATTTGGGCTATATTTCTTTGTTTTGGCACACCTGTTATGTTGTAAGGGGCGGAGTCTTAGGTATTCACTAGGGTGGGGCAACTCACATTGCTGCATTGTGGCAGTGTATGTGGAGGAGGGGTCTGAGAGGGAACAGTACCACTTGCTAGCTTGTTCGGCTCTCGCTCCACTTTCTGTCACTTCCCACAAGAGGATTTTTTCCTTTCAGGTGCTGCTTCCAGAGTGGGTGGGCTTGTGTACATTCTAGGACCCTATAGGTCTCTCCAACAAACTCTCCTGTGAGGCTGGGTGTTTCTCACTTCACCGCAACCCCTATAGATTTTTATAGCCAGAGGTTTTGAGGCTTTAGTTTCCCACGCTGGAACTTTGGGTTGTGCAGTTTGTCTTGCTCCCCAGTTGTTCCTCCCAGGTTAACCTCATGTGTATGTGGGACCAGCAGTCCACTGGCTGCCACCTGCCTGGGTCTGCCACTTTGTTGTGTATCCTTTCCACCCCCACTCCCTGTCTCCACCTGTCCTACCAGTCTAGATGAGTGTTTCTTTTAAGTCCTTAGTTGTTGGGCTTCCATATAGTTTGATTTTATGACAGTTGTGGTGGTTCTTTTGTTTTTAACTTGGTTGTGTGAAGAAGCAAAGCATGTCTACCTATACCTCCATCTTAGCTGGAACTTAAAGTTAAAAGAAGTAAGTTAAAAAATGTTTTTCTCATCTTCATAATGTTTCCAGCCCAACAGAGCTGTCATTGAGTATGCTTGTTGTCAGTGCTGGGTAACAAAGAGGTGATCCGTAAGAAGTTCAGTACTACTCTCTCTCTCTGGTGCTCAAATATTGTTGGATGAATTCTGCTTCTACACATTTCAGTCAGTTTTTGAAGTACCGGATTTTAGGTCAAAGTGGTACATCAAACCACATCTGAGTTACCTTTATATAAATACGTTTGACATTAATTTACCATTTTTCTCTTTTCAGGAGCTCCTCCATTCCTGAGACCACCTGGAATGCCAGGACTGCGAGGGCCTTTACCCCGACTTTTACCTCCAGGACCACCACCTGGCCGACCCCCTGGCCCTCCCCCAGGTCCACCTCCAGGTCTGCCTCCTGGCCCTCCTCCTCGGGGACCCCCACCAAGGCTACCTCCCCCGGCACCTCCAGGTAAAGCTTTTGATCCATAACAAACGTGTGTCTCCTATACTGTGTGGGGAATAATAGGTTTACAGTTGCGAGTGCATGAAACACAGTTTATTCTTGTATTGTTATTAATTATTGCATTATTTTCTGTACAAACAGCAACTGTAAACCTGTTTTTGCCCCACCCTGTGTATTTCATTTGCTGTAGGACATATTTTTACATTTTAGTATCCTGAAATAAAGGAGTATCTTAAAATAGTGTTTTTTAATTGTTGTTAACCTGGATTGAACTTGCGTTCTTCCGTAGAGTATTTGCATTGATTCCACCTATTACTGAAATTCTCCATTTGAGCCCTGACCAGCATGGCTCAGTGGGTTGGGTGTCATCCTAGAAGTCAGAAAGGTCACCAGTTTGATTCCTGGTCAAGGCACATACATACCTGGGTTGTGGTTTAGGTTCTGGGTTTGGGGCGTGCCAGAGGCAACCAGTTCATGCTTCTCTCCCTCTTTTTCTCCCTCCCTTCCCTATCTAAAAATAAATAAAATCTGTTTTAAACATAACTTCAAGTTTTTTAGATCTTATAATTGTAGTGATTCCATACATCTGCATAAGTACCAATTAAAGTTCAAAATCACAAGAGAGATTTTTTTTCCTCAACCCAGTATCAATGCTAGGTATGCAGATTTCCTTGTCTTTTTATGTGTGGCAAGTATCTCTGGTTTACTACACTAACTGTCACAGTTTAATGTAAAGATCTTTTATATTAAAAAATCTTTACATTAAAGATCTCCAAACTGGGACATTTTTTTCCCTCTCTCTCAATTGTATGTGGAATATTTATGAGTTTGTATAAGCTGTAGCATCATAGATTTGGTAAAATTGGATGTTTGATATTCAGTCTTGAAAGTGGCATTTGAAGAAAATTAAACCTGCTGTTCTTGATAAAATGATGATATGTCTAAACCATCAATGAAACCTGAATTATTTTCCAGGAATGGTGACATAGTTTTGATTAGTTGCAGTATCTCATTTCCCGCTCATGGAGTTAGCATTTTGGGGAGACGTGATGTGGACATCACTAAATAATGCATGGGAATCAAACCCAACTTTGTCTGTACTATACAGCTGGGACAGACTCTTGGACTGTCAAGTTTGAAATTTAACCATTTTGAAATCATACTTGAAGCCAGTTGGTGATTTCAGTTTTACTTTATATTTTAAAGTAGTGCATTGTATAGAGGAAGAAAACACAACTATAAATACAAAATACAGACTGAAGATGAATCTTGTTTTATAATAAAATATTATCAATATTTTTGAGTTTTAAATAGCAAGCAGCATAATTTCAGCTTACTTTATGTAAATTGTCCATTTTTTAAAAGTTGTCAGCCTATGTTTTTAACACCCTTAATCACAGCTATATTCTGGTCCCTGCGTTGTTTATCAGCTTGTTTTCTCCTTCATTTAGGTATCCCTCCACCACGCCCTGGCATGATGCGTCCACCTTTGGTGCCTCCACTTGGACCTGCCCCACCTGGGCTTTTCCCACCGGCTCCCTTGCCAAACCCAGGAGTTTTAAGTGCTCCACCCAACTTGATTCAGCGACCCAAGGCGGATGACACAAGCGCAGCCACCATTGAGAAGAAAGCCACAGCAACCATCAGTGCCAAGCCACAGATCACTAATCCCAAGGCCGAGATTACTCGATTTGTGCCCACTGCACTGAGGGTCCGTCGCGAGAATAAAGGGGCTACTGCTGCTCCCCAAAGAAAGTCAGAGGATGATTCTTCTGTGCCTCTTGCCAAAGCAGCTCCCAAATCTGGTCCATCTGTTCCCATCTCAGTACAAACTAAGGATGATGTGTATGAAGCATTTATGAAGGAGATGGAAGGGTTACTGTGACAACTTCGATGCCCAAACACTCCTGTTTCACATCATTTGTTCAGAGAGAAAGAGGCTCTTAGGAAACTTAGGCAGAAGAGCCACTTTCGCTGTCAGGGTATTTTCTAATTTCAGTTGAAAGAGTATCTTAAAGTTTAGCCTTGTTCGGAATTCGCTGCATATCAGAGAGCATTTCACTCAGAATAGGTTGGTTACTGAAGCAGTTCTGCCGACATCCATTCCCTTTCATGCCACCGTTTTCATCCTGTTTCTTCTCTCCAATTCTTTGGAAACGTGATCAGGGGAATCTTTGTTACTCACTTGTTCTGATTCTCTTGTGTGCCGTGGGCACTGGAGTAGATATTTTGAGGGGGAAACGGTTTATTTCACCCCATCTTGCCTTTTTTGTTTATTTTTAATATTTTCCTGTAAATATTTTGTAATATTGTAGTGAAATGGATCACAACATCACTTCCTAATAGAAAGCGAGATGTGTGGGAAGCAAATGTATAATTCTTTGATTAAAATTATTTCCCACTAACCTAAACTTTGAGTGTTTCATGAAATAAATATAAATAAATGTTCTACTGCAAGATCTTCTGAGTTCCTGATAATGTATAAACATGATATCTTTTTATGGTCAGAAAAGTATTTAAAACTTGGGTGTAAAGGTACTACCATTTATGGCACAGACTGAGAATCTTACTGAAAATGTGGTTAAGCTAAGTTTTAAACATAAGGGATAAAGAATTCCTTCAGGATTACCATGTTGACTTGAGAAAAATTGAGAGGTGTTATTTATTGCTAAGAACATACTCAGTCTTATTCTCAAAGATCACTTGCTTCCCCCAGAGCTTTTGGAACTGACACTGATTGAATGGCAAACCTTTTAAAACATTTCAAAACTATTAGAAAGTCAGAAAAGGTTACTCTGTTTCAAATGTGTTAGTTTTAAAAGCAAATAAATTGAATAAGAATGCTTAATTACATTGGTACTATTTTCTTTACAAAGTACTTTAATCACTAAATAATCTACCATATAATTTTAGGACATGACTTTAACAATATTTTCCCCATTTTACAGATGAGAATAAGCTAAAGGGCTTATGTGGTTTATCCAGTGGCCCAATAGTGTATTTCATGTGCAAGGACACACAAATACACATGCACACAACACATAATGAGACAGCCTATGCTTTGCATTCAGGCTAGGCAGACCTATTCTTTCCTTTATATCTTAAATGCCTTTCATGTGAATCCTATACAGTGCTGAAGTGCACCTCGGTTCTCCAACTTAAACTGGTGCTGGAAGGCTGTTCGAGAAGCAATTTGTTCAAAAACAAAATCATACCTGAGATGTGTGACTGATCATATAGGTATCAGTATGAAAGGGTTGTTAGGTTGAGAACCAAAGTTCAACAACAGATGGTTTTTTCCATGAACAACATGGTCAAGAATCTATTCAAGATGGGAAATGTTCAAGAACCAAAGTTTGTACCATAAAAAATAGGATTATTGAGTAAATTGTATATGAAAGGGAGAAGTCATTGAATGTATATATAATAAATCTTTAGTATTGTAAAATTCTCAGAATAGTTTTTGGTGCAATGTGTTTGTTAGAATAATATTTGCACTTCATAATGAGACCTGTGGCTATAGGGATAGATTGACTCAAGGGTGAAAGACTGGTAGGAAGGCAAATTAGGAGACCACTGCATGCAGAAGATGAAGAGTACCCAGACTAGCACAGGAACAGAAATTCGAACCTAGGTAACAGACTGGGAGAGGAGTTGTGGAATGAAGGGAATGGGCCCAGTTTGGAACAGGCTGCATTTCAGATTGTTGTGCAATAACCTGTAGGAATTGTGCAATAACCTATGGAAATTGTAAGTAGGCTGGTGAAGTATGAAGCTCAGGAGGCAGGTAGAAGGTATTACCATAAACGCTGAATGAGACAATATCAAAGGGAGAGAAAAGTGAAGCACAAATTAAATAATCACAGTGATAGTCATTTATTGAGCTCTTAACCATACACTAGTCACTAACTGCTCTATAATAAGGGATTAATATCCTTATATGAATGAGAAAACCAAGGCTTAAGTATATAAATAAATGCCTACATTTTTATTGGGTAGATTGTTTTTTTTGACTAGTACAAATTAGGATTACATCTTTTTATTCGAGCTAGGCAAATGGGAAGCTGGGTATTGGAAGAAAGGAGGAAAGCAAAGTCACTATTTACTTAACATATACATGTAAATATATAAAATATATAGGTAAAATTAATAATTCAAAAAGGTTAGAAATACAAGGATTATCATGTTAAAGAAACCATAAACAACCTATATGGAGACAAAAAAGATAAATATAAAAAGTTCCTTGAACATGAAAACAAGGGGACATTACAGGATTTGGATAAAGTGCATAAGTATGGGACTGAAATACCCGCAGCCAGTACTCTCTTGCATGGTGCTTGCACCCTGCAGCATTTGCTTTGAGATGTCTTTGTGCTTCCACTGCTCCGTGAGCCCTCTTCTCAGTATCACGTTTTGTCTTTAGCTAATGAGGAAGGAAAAAGCAGCTCATAACAGCTCAGAACTGGCCTGAATTGTCGGCCAGGCCCTGGTGTTGCTAGGAGCTAGCCTGACACAGCCCCACAGTGGTTTGTTGTGGAAAATTTCACAGAACACCAACACCAACAAGGCCATTCTGTGGCTGTGAAAAATCAAAACAAACAAGTAGTACTCTGTAATTGCTGTCTGAACACAAAAACACAAGAATGGTCCAAATCAAAATGACCAAATAGACCCCTATATTGGCCAGTATGCATTGGCTTGTTTACCAATTACAGCTTTAGCCTCACTCCATTCCTTGTGCCTTATTAGCTGTATTAATCTACCCAAACCATAGACTTACCTCTATTCCCAAAAGCATGCAATCCTGGGCAAAGCCCCAAAGTCAACGATATTACCATAACCTATAAGATGTGCTTTCCAATACCCTCTTAGTGAGACACACAAAATCTCCCCATAGTATGTCTTCTCCCTTGCTGAAAAGAGCAATAAACACAAATTATTCAACTATCAGTATGTTCACAATGCTATTTGGCCAGAGGGCATAGACAAAAATAGAGATTCATGAAAGTACTCATTGCTGGGACTAGGACTCTCACCTCCATAACAGTGTGAACATTTAAAACCCCTTGTGATTCCCACCATGTGAGGCACCAGTTGCTCAAGGCTGAGAAGTAAGTCCATGTTGAATTGACTTCCTGTATTTTGCTGAAGCCCATGTATTGAGTTTATTATGTTTCTCTAGGAACAATATCTCTTGGAATTTTTTGTCTAATCAAATTGGTATTCTTTGATAAAATTGTTTTTAGTCTTCTATTCCATGTTTTCATTGCTTGTTGGCTTGCTTAATATTTAGTATTGTCTGTAAGAAGCCAAGCCTAAAGGGAGAGGATGGACAGAGGCCTGAAATGTGTTTTTGACCTGACCTCCAAGGGCTGAGTTCTGGAGTACTCCAACCAGCGACCTGAGAACACACTTTACTTCAGGTCACCATTTCTAAATCTAATAAAGACTTCTTTCTCACTCTTGTCTTCATGTCCCTGAGAACTGGTTTGTTTAGTTTTGTCTGCCTGGACCCATGGGTGATGACTGGCCATTGGCCATGTTCCCAGGATCAGAAATTACACATCTTTATAAAACACTATTAGTCTTAGTTATAATAATCTAAAACTGTACCTCTTCCAGGCCAAACACCTGCTTCCTTCCTGTCTACTCATTATAACAGTAACTCGTACACCTACCTCTTTAATAGGCACAATTTCCCTAGGGATCTTTTGGAACTGCAATGGCCACTTAGACTTTTGATGTGAACAAGATAGTTCATTTGAAAAGTACTTTACAACAGAAAGCAAATAAGCCCTCATGAGCACATCGCTTGTCTGGTTTGTGTAAAATGAAAGATAATTGTGTTCATTGTAGGGCTTAGCCCTCCATTTCCATAATTTGGAGTTAAGCAGTGCTGGCCTCTTAATTGCATGGTTTGATAAAATTATCAAGGGCCCAAGTTACTAGCCAAATGTGTTGTCATTCTCTTTTATTACTGTATATGTTAAAACCTGGTTTTCAACCTAGACTTTTCTTTCTCTCCTTGGAGAAAAACACAAAATAAAGCTTTACAGTGACAATTTTGTATCTGCCTAAAGCCAGCTGGCTTCCTAATACTATCTTTTTTATTTTTTTTGGTTCCTCTTACTCTCTATTTCCCTCTTTTGGGGAAATAAGCATTTCTGACATAAAAATATATGTTTTAAGCATCCCAAAATACCTATATTGCTTTTACAATTTAATGAGTTACCACTACTTAAGTTACCACAACTTTTTCAAAATTAAACCATTAAAATATATTTATAAATTATAATCAATGTATTGGAATGATAATAAAGAATATAATTTAAACTGGGTCTTACCAATATTCTTCTCATCTTTTTTTTTTAAGTTTCAGTTGTCACCCTATATACCTTGAATTTCTCTATGTACAAGGCAAAAGTGCATACCCACTCCAGCACCATTAGTAAAGTGAGCTAGCTTGTTGGCACTTGCTGTATGCGGAGAATATAATCAACTTTAAAGAATGTTTTCTAGTTATATATAAAAGTATAAAAGTATAAGCAAATCGGGGGGCATCCAGAAGTGCAGCAGTTTCCATTGTGAAAAAATCTTTATCCCTTTACGTTCTGTCTCCTGATGTCTTTCAGGTCATATCCCCTCATTTCCTTAGTGGCTCCTCTTTCTCTGCCAGACAAATTGGATCTCACAGATCCTCATATCCCCTGTGAGCTGTGGCTGTTTTCTATACATTCACTAATATATCTATGTACATTCTATACACATATTTTCCCTCTGGGTGATTTTGTCCACTCTGACCATTTTTAGTCATGACTCCCAAAATCTTATCTCCAGGCCACACCTTTTCCCCTGGACTCATTCACACGCAGCTGCAGGTGTTGTCTTCTGACTCCTGTGCCTTTGTGTATGCTACTCCTCTGCCCAGAACACCTGTCGTGTCAGTTCGACTCTTACACCCAGACTTACTTGCCACAGGTGCCACTCTTCCTAGCAGGCTGAGGGGCACGGGTGCCTCTATTCCATTACTGTAACAGCCTGGGCACCTCCCTTTCTTTACATGTAGCCTGCCAAATTATAATCGTCTTTTTTTATTACATTACAACCATTTTTGTTAATGGCAATTATCAATCATGATTTACAACATAACATTTACACAGTAAGTTGCTGAACAAACAGGCTCCATTTTTAATCTGCACGGTGCACTTAATAAACCATTAATTCCAAACTAGATTGTCTTGTGGGGGGGGATGCAAATTAAGTTTCATAAGCATTAGCCATTTATTATGCCTTTTCCTGTTAAAGACTGAGTTACATATATCCTGTAATTAGTAAAATAGCCATTAAACTTACAACTTTCTACCAGCAAAGTCACAGGATTGTTAGAATGGTATGTTTACCTATTTCAATAGGTCCCATAACTACTGCTACTCACTTTAAATCCATTGTCCTATAGAGACAAGAATTGTTGCTATTCACTGAGCATGGTTCTGTATGGGAAACATATTGCTCTCATTCACATTGTCTCACTGATTCCTCCCCAAAACCCACTAAAGTAACCTCCATTATTAGGCCCACTTACTAGAAAACACTGAGGTTGAGAGATTTAACATTTCCAGAGTCATCCTAGTAAGGAAGAGTGGATTTGAACCTGTCTCATTCCAGAGAGCTTGAGTCCTTAAACACCATGGCATATGTATGACCTTTCAACTATTAGAAGGGGGTTTGTGAAGAGTTTGTATGTAGTAGGCCAGTCATGACCAATAATGGTGCCAAACTAAACCTTTTGATTCCAGGCAGACAAAACTAAACAGGCCAGTTCTCAGAGGCACAAAGACAAGATTGGCCCTGCGGAAAAACAAAGAACAAAAGTTCTACCCAAGTCACAACCTACCACACTGAATGGCTTATCTCTGCCACAAAGAGTATGTGTGTCTATAAATCCAACTATGGATTATAAATCTATTAAAAATCAGAATTCAGGTACCATCAGTTCTGGTACTGTCTTCTTTGACATGGTCTTGTACTTGAATACTGGCCTTTTAAAGGAACAGCCATACAGTGGCAAGAACTGTTTGCTCATCAAGGATCATAGGCTGAATTGACTTTGCAGGAGGTATGCATTTTACACTGTTAATAGATGATTCAGGTAAAAAAAAAACCAACCCTCAGAAACAGGTAAGATGAGGGACTGATGGAACCTTGCAGCATGGGGGGGGGGGGGGGGGGGCGGTATTTAAGAACCAAAGAACCTCAGGGAAGCAGCAGTGGAGGTGGGGTGGCAATCACTGCACTTTGTATCTTGCCTGTGATACCTTTCTGGCAACAGGGTTAGTAGACAGACTGAATCTTCAGAGGAAAAAGAAAAGTGTTTTTTCTTTTCTTATAAATGTCTTGATGAGCTTTATCCTTATTTCTTCGCCATTTTGTTAATAAGCCTGAAGTATTTCCGGGATATTAAGACTTAAATGTACAACCAGCACTTCATATGTTTTTTTCTTCTCCAGGACCTACCATGCCCCTGAAGTGATAACACTAATAATATCCTAAGAATTGGGCAGTAAAAGCCAAAACAAAAAAGAAAATCTTATTAGTTATGGTTACCTATACCTTAACCTATAAGGATAAGCCTATATCCTGTAGGAAATGGTACTTTTTAATTTACTGAGTGCCTCATACATCCCTAATATATGCAGTAAGTGAAGAATCTCAGTCCTCAGGGTGTGATGACTATTTAATATATGGGGAAGCATTCTGTATTGAAAGGTGAGGAGTGAACAGCTGGACATCCTGTAACCTTCCCATGGTACCCTTGGGATCGATCTCCTCAGCAATTGGGGGGTAATAATCTGTTTAACAGAAGTGTGTGTGGCCTGGCCTTTGTACACCTCAAAGACTACCGCATGAGAAAAGTAATCTCTACATTTATTCCACCAGCAGTGAGAAGACACAAGTACTAACAGAAGCTGAAGGGCAATCCTCTGATATTTATTTATTCATTGTCCTGTCTTTGGTCATCAGGAGAAAAAAACACACAAAAAACAAAAAAAAACTGAGCTCCAAGAGAGTGGAAACCCATTTGGCCTCATTCATAGCTGTGTTCCCATTACCCATCACCTACCACTGAGCATGTTACATATAGATGCTCAATAAATACTGGGGAGGAAATAAAGAAAGTCCATATGGGAAAACAGGATGAAGATGTACTTTTTTTTTTCAAGAAGACTTCAACTGTGACTCACAGGAAAGAGTAATTCAAAGAAATGAAATACAAACTGGGATCTCTTTTGTGGGCCCTGTGGACGATGATGCAGCTTGTGGAAAAGAGTGAAATGGAAGGGTCAACCAAGGACAGAATAGGATTGCTATCGTTTAACTTTTAAATGTGGATTCTTGACCTGAAATGTGTTTCTTCCTGCACTGAAATCGTTTGTCCTTGCCTTTTCTCATAACTCACATACTTATGAAAGCACTTCTGTTGCATTAAGCAATGCAACCCCTATAGTCATTGTTGAAATGAGGTTATTACTTCAGGCCAGTAGAAGAACATTTCAAGCAGGCTATTTGTTGTTATAAAGCAAAATCAAACCTAGTACATTTCCAAAGGAGCATAATATGGCAACAAATCCATTCTGAAGCTAGAAACTTTTAAATCATTTTAAAAGCTCACAAGCATATGTTACTCATGACTAAAGGCACCGCACTGTTATGCAACATGAGTGTCAGGGGAACAAATTTCCAACCTCATGACTCATGCTTCTGTACTACATGTAATACTGGGCGTTCCCTTCATTTTAAAGAAATGTGAACATAAGTGTATGTATAAAAATATCTGATACCCAAACCATGCAAACACAACAGCTAACAGCTTAAGAAACATCTCAGCTGACAGTGTGTTTTTAGAGCCATTATTCCAAGTTGGAAAGTTATTCCACTTTTTGAAAAGTATAGCCAGATAGTTCACTTTTTGCCCCAGACCGGCTGGGTTCCACCGTCCTTTTCCCAGAACTGGTTTTGGAACTGCCCATACAGGGCAAGAGAGCTACAGCCTGGGAAGAGGCCACACAAATAATTTCCCCCGCCGCACCCATATCTACTCTGCCTCCTTTTTACCTTAAGGCGAACAGGGAGAGCTCCCATCTCTGCCCACCTCCAGGACAATGGGTCCCTCCGGGTCTCTTTCACATGCCCATAAAGCCTCGAGGGTGACCCGTACCAAAGCCGACCCACCAGTACCTGCTCCAGAGGTCTCCGGCAGGCCCCAGGACTACACAGCTCTCTCGACAACACGATTTTCACCGACTTTATTGGTCCCCCACACCGGTGGGCCCCTCGCAGCCCACCTCCCCAATAGATCGCGCTGACCCTCAATGACATCCAGCATATTCAAAACCACTGCGGGGTGTCTATGAAGAGGCTTTGCTCAGAAAGCCAGCTCCCCTATGGCGGCGTCAGGATCACTTGCTCTTCGCCTTCTGACTCTCCGTCTTCTTGGGCAGCAGCACCGCCTGGATGTTGGGCAGGACGCCGCCCTGAGCGATGGTCACTTTTCCCAGCAGCTTGTTTAGCTCCTCGTCGTTGCGAATGGCGAGCTGCAGGTGGCGAGGGATTATTCTGGTCTTCTTGTTGTCACGCGCAGCGTTGCCTGCCAACTCCAGGATCTCGGCGGTCAGGTACTCCAACACCGCTGCCAGGTATACAGGCGCCCCAGCGCCAACTCGCTCCGCGTAGTTACCTTTGCGCAGCAGTCTGTGCACTCGGCCCACTGGGAACTGCAGTCCTGCGCGGGAGGACCGGGACTTGGCTTTTGCCCGCACTTTGCCGCCCTGCTTTCCGCGACCAGACATGTTCACCTCTCGCCTAAAACTCCAGGGAGAGAAATATCAAGGATGATCCTGTCCGGGTTTAGGAATGAAACGTAACACACCGGAACTGCCTCTCTCAACACTTTACAGTCACTAGGCAGTGCCTTCCCATTGGACGCCGCAATATTCTCGGCTCCGATAACCAATGATAGGCAGGCTCCACTCCCAATTAGCATGCCGGCAGAGAGACCGCCTACTCCAGCTCTGTCCAATCAATACAGAAAACCTTTGCATTGTGTTGGATCCTTTGAATTTATTGGATCCTGAGGTTTCAGTGTTCACGCTCCCACTCAGGAAACTAAAGTCTTGAGAATTAAGGAACCATGGTTAGGAATATGCGGAAGAAGACATTCTCCGCCCGCATGTAGGAAGAGCTCAAGAAATAAATGCCCCTTGAGGTCGCGCACGGTGTGTCAGACATCGCTGCACCCACTAGGCAGCATTTCTCACAAAGTACAGCGTCCTAAGCAGGTATAGTTAAATAATTCCAGAGCCCGCACTTGTGGCAAGGCACTTGGGGGCAACACTGGTTCTCTAGCGAAATCACAAACCCTATACCGAATTCTGCCTGCCCAGTACCGGGCACTTTGTTCCCTTAAGCAAGTGCCTGGCCTCCTGTAAACCCAGAGACTCCAGCAGTGTGAGGAGCTGGCTCAGAGAGAAGCTCTGTATGGAGTTGGTCATCTGATTTTAACCAGACCAGATGAAACTGGACTCCCCGCACAGCTCTGCAGATCACAGGCTGCCAAACTGGTTTCTAAAGGTTGAATGCTAGACTCAACATGTATGCTTTCTTCAGGGAGGGCAGGAATAAGGTCACTTAGTCAAAACTTAAACATCTGTTGTGTCTGGAGTTTTAAGCCTGAAAAGAACTTCTGGAGTGTACAGATGGTGCAGGCTCTGCTTGGTTGCTGAGGCTGAAAGTCTTGGCCTAGGCTTTGGCCTGGTCCAAGGTCACAGGCACCTCAGATCACATTGTCCATGAAGACTCTGAAGTACTTGTAGATGAGGTCAAGTAAGGCATTCTGACACTCAGCGGTCATGAAAAGACTAAAGAAAGAAAGAAGGCAGCAACCGTCTTTGCAGAGCCAGAGCATTTGGAACAACATAGGGGTTGGTTTGGTTTTTTTAATTAGAAATTACATTCAATTTTTTAAATATAGTTTATTGATTATGCTACTACATGTCCCATTTCCCCCCTTCACTCCCCTCCACCCTGTACACCCTCTCCCACCCACATTTCCCCCCTTTAGTTTATGTCCATTTGTCATAAATTCTTTAGCTTCTACATTTCCCATACTATTCTTACCTCCCCCTGTCTATTTTCTACCTACCATCTATGCTACTTATTCTCTGTACCTTTTCCCCCTTTTCCTCCTCCACTCCTGTTTCAATATTTCTAATTTGAAAACAAATTCAACCAATTCTGTGAGCATCCTGATCACCAGTGTTTTGATCTCCTTTTCTGTGGTTCTGTTCCTGTTCTAGTTGTTTGCTTAGTTTGCTTTTGTTTTGTTTTAGGTATGGTTGTTAATAATTGTGAGTTTGCTGTCATTTTTACCATACATGTTGTTTATCTTCTTTTTCTTAGATAAGTCCCTTTAACATTTCATAAAATAAGGGCTTGGTGATGATGAACTCCTTTAACTTGACCTTATCTGAGAAGCACTTTATCTGCCCTTTCATTCTAATTGAAAGCTTTGCTGGATAGAGCAATCTTGAATGTAGGTCCTTGCCTTTCATGAGCTGGAATATTTCTTTCCAGCCCCTTCTTGCCTGTAAGGTCTCTTTTGAGAAATTAGCTGACAGTCTTATGGGAACTCCTTTGTAGGTGACTGTCTCCTTATCTCCTGATGCTTCTAGGATTCTCTCCTTCATTTTAATCTTGGCTAATGTAATGATGATGTGCCTTGGTGTGTTCCTTCTTGGGTCCAACTTCTTTGGGACTCTCTGAGCTTCCTGGATTTCCTGGAAGTCTATTGCCTTTGCCAGATTGGGGAAGTTCTCTTTTATTATTTGTTCAAATAAGTTTTCCACTTGTGGCTGTTCCTCTTTCCCTTCTGGTACCCCTATAATTCAGATGTTGGAACATTTAAAGATGTCCTAGAGGTTCCTAAGCCTCTCCTCATTTTTTTGAATTCTTGTTTCTTCATTCTTTTTTGTTTGGTTGTTTCTTTCTTCCTTCTGATCCACTCCATTGATTTGAGTCCCAGTTTTCTTCCCATCATTATTGGTTCCCTGTACATTTTCCTTTATTTCACTTAGTGTAGCCCTCATTTGTTCATCTAATTTGAAAACAAATTCAACCAATTCTGTGAGCATTCTGATCACCAGTGTTTTGAACTGTGCATCTGATAGGTTGGCTATTTCTTTGTTGCTTAGTTGTATTATTTCTGGAGCTTTACTCTGTTCTTTTGTTTGGGCCATTTTTTTGTCTTGACACACCTGTTATGTAGTGAGGGGCAAAGCCTTAGGTGTTCACCTGAGTAAGGTAACCTAGTCGCTAGGTTGTGAAGCTATAGGTGGGGGAGGGGGTCTAAGAGGGAACATGGCACTTGCTCCACTCTCTGCTGGATTTCAGTTACTTTTACTGCTTCTCCCAAGCAAACTGGGCCTCTCTGGTGCTAATTCCCATGTGGGTGGGCTTGTGTACATTCTAGGACCCTGTGGGTCTCTCCAACAAACTCTCCTGTGAGGCTGGGAGTCTCTCCCACAACCTCAACCCCCACAGGTGTTTTCAATCCGTGTTTGAGGCTTTATTTTTCCCAGACTGGGACCTTGGCTTGCATAGTCTGTCCTGCTCCCCAGCTTCGCCGGATTCATCTGCACGAGAATGTGGGACTGCCTGGTCCACCAGTCGCCTTGTGTACCGCGCCCCTCCACAATCCTCTGCCTTCCTGGGTCTGCTTGCTGCTCTCTTGCCTGGGGTCCACCAGCCACCACCTTGCTGCAAGTCCTCTCCACCTGGCTGCCTGACTCAACCTCCACTACCCATGTGGATGAATGTTTCTTCTTTAACTCCTTGGTTGTTGGACCTCCATACAGTTCAATTTTCTGTCAATACTGGTTGTTCTTTTGTTTCTAAATTTTTGTTGTCCTTATTTTGGTTGTGCAAGGAGGCACGGTGTGTCTACCTATGCCTTCATCTTGGCCGGAAGTCAGAAATTACTTTCTATTAATACACTGAGGTAATTTCATTTACCTCAGTGTTTTCCATAATTATACAATTACTTGCTATGTGATGTAATGTTAAATATATATTAAAATAAAACAATATTTTATGTGGATTATAGTATCCACCAAATTTACCCTCTCACCAACCAATAAAGATTTGATTTCATTAAAAAACTTTTTTCAGCTATCTATGTATAGTTGAAAAAAAATTTTATCTACAGTAGTAGGGGCTGAACAAATGTCTTTGGAGCTGAGAAGCAGTAAGTACATTGTCATGGTTACATGGTCATCCTGGACCCAGACTGCTCTGTACGAATCCCAACTCTACCCACTTCCCAGCTGACCTTGGATAAGTTATTGAACCTCTCTGTGCCTATCCCAAAGTGTTTTGAAGATCAAATGTGTTAGTAAGCATCCAATAATTGTTAGATAAACTGAGTTCATGGACATGCAGTTTTTAACAAGATATTCCTGAAATGAGTTTTATAAATTTAGCTTACATTTTTGCTTATATGATGGGAAGATTTTTAAACAGATTATTGTGATTATTATTGGCACTGTTTGTCATTTTCTTGTAAACAAGGGAGATAGTTCTAACTTGAAAATGTTCTAACCTTGACTTAGTTTATACTGACTTAGTCATGGTCAGTATAAATAAATCAATCTATTTTACCATTACAAGAATCCTGATTACTCAGGATATAATAGGCTTTTCTTCTTCCCTCTGAGTCAAGGCTTAAAATCTTATAGTACAATTCAACTATTCAAGTTTTTTTCAGCCATCTAGTTTTCCAACGGCTCTTTCTTCTTTTTGAAAGATTTTAAAATTTATTTTTAGGGAGAAGAGAAGGGAGGGAGATGGAGAGGGAGAGAAATGTCACTGTGTGAGAGAAATGTGGACTGGTAGCTCCTGCACACCTCCAGCCAGGAATCTGGCCTGCAGTCTGGCATGTGCTCTGACCTGGAATCGAACTGGCTAACTTTCGTTTTGCGGGATGATGCTCAACTCATTGAGCTACACCAGTCAGGACAAGACTAGGGACAGGAAGCACCATTTTTATTTATATGTATTCCTCAAGATATTAGGTACCTGGGAAAAAGTTGTAAATCATCGTCTAAATACCACTGCTTTTTATCACAGTAAAACCTTTTGGGAAGACAGAGTCCTGCTTCCTGGAGTGGTGACACCACTGAGTCTGGCTTTTTGTTTAGGGATTCCCCTGAGAAAAAGGTGGAGAGCCTCCTAACTGGGGATTTGTAGTATACATCACTGCTTATAGCCACAACCATGGCATCCATTATTTCACAAGAACTTTGAATTTTTTAATGGAAGTTAAAACCTCAGATTTCAACAGTGAGAAATTTTTAGCATTTCAACTAAATGAAACTAGAGAAAAAAGTTATTTGGTTGAAAAGCGAATACACAGTTGGGGTGAGGGAGCAGGGGAGTCAGGGAAATCTGCAGATTATGCAGAATCAGCAACAAGGGGAAATTTGGGGGAGGAAACAAGGGGGGGGAGTTAGACCTTTGAAATAATTTTAATTCTCCACTGGGCCACAAAAAGAATAGAAAACCATTAAAAACTGTTCTCCTTCCCCACTTAAAGGGATGCACAGGTGAAAAGCTGTAAAGCAATTACTTTGAAATCCAACAAGATGTAGAACATCACTGGTTCCTATTGATTTTCACACTAGTCTGGAAATGGTTATTATAGGAGTAAGCACTCCATTTGAAAAATATAGAATCAGAATTTGAACACACATGAGAGGGAGAGACCAAGGGCTGGCAGGGAGGTGGGGAATAGAGAGGATGGAGGGAGGGAAACCAAGCACACAAAGGATCCGGCCTACTTTGTTTTAAGTGTTGAGAAAAGACAGGATACATTCTCTTGAGTCTTTCTTCAGTTTTATGGCAAAAATAACAATAAGTTTTCCCCCCAAAAGCAAAAAATAATCAGTCTTGTTCTGCTTCCTACTTACTTGACTCACTATTGAGGAGAGAAAAAAAAAGTCTCCTGGGGGCCTAGAGCTTTGCTCACTTTCTTGAGGTTTTCAAATACGTCTGCTGCAAGGAACTAGAAGTCCTGGTCTAATCTCATAGAATTGTTGGCTGCTTATGTAAGGATGCCTGATCCAGGTAAAAGTAGCAAAGGTCTGGATAAGGGAGGCACCAAGCACCACCAGAAGGTCTTAGAGAAAATATCCAGGACATTATGACGCCTGGTATTCACCATCTTGCGGAACAAGATGGTGTCAGGCACATCTCTGGGGTCACCTATTAGGAGACTCAGGGAGCTCAAGGAGTTTCTGGAGAATGCAACTCGTCCTATGCTGACTTACACGTAGTTTGCCAAGCACAAGACAGTCTGGTCACAGCTGTGGTGTGTGCACTGAAACGCCAGTCTCATTCTGTATGGCTTCCATAGCTTACCTCCGGACTCCATAAGGCCCTTTTTAAGACCCCCAGACATGTCAAGAGTCGTTAATAATACCTTTCCTGTGAATGTTGGATCAAAATACAGACAGGTGCTTTTGACTAAATGTTGCAGATGCCACTAAAAGTAGTAAAGTTGCGGTTGAAGCAACTGCTCTGGAGGGTGTCTCCAAGTTACAGGCTTAATGTTTGAGGTTTGGGAGGAGGGTTGGTGTGAGTAGTCAAGCTTCGAGTGGGGAACCCAGCCCTGCACCTGGGATGTCTGACTACTTTGGTATCTGTTTGGGAGAAGGAAGCATCTTTGCAAACTCTACGTTTTAGGAGAGGCAGAGGGTTTCTAGGCAGCTCAGGCCTGTGGCTCTGAACAAGCTTGGAAAGGCTTCTTTGTAAATCAAGGCGAGCCAACATTCTGCCTCTTATTGGATGTTAGTGCCACAACATCAGAGGGGTGGTTCTTCCCTAAAGCTGCAAGGTGCCTGCCCTGGCAGAGCTGGGGACATCGCAGTGTCCAGTAGGAAAGAACCTGCTGCAGGCAAGTCAGAAAGCGCGAAGTGCAGTTCTAATGTGGTTTGCTGGAGTATTGAGGGGTATGAATGTTTTATTTTTCTTGCTGATGTTTTGCTTAAGTGGTGACCAAGCTCAGATGCTGATGACAAGACAGCCAAGTGAGGGTGACATCCAAGGTCAGGTCAAGCTCGTGGCCTCTGCACTACCCATGGGCCATCTGCACAAAGTTAGCATCTCGGAGCCAGTGAGTGCCCCTCTCTCAGATCTAGTACCCAGAGTTGGTGCTGAATCCCTGAAACGGGGGAAATGCAGGAATTAGCCCACAGTGTGCCCAGGGGCGAGGGGCAGCATCCTACCCAGCATCTAGGCCCCACTGTTGCTCAGGAGTCTGTCAGGTAAACAGTTTCAGCCTGGAAATAAGACCTGGCTTCAGAATAAAGGCTATTTTTGGAGCCACTAAAGGGACGGTGGAAGGGAGATGGGGGGTGGGTTGGTTCTACTAAGTTCGGTGAAAATGGCATGGGTGAGAGAACTGTGTAATAGTGGGGTCTTGCTCATGGGTCTGGCTGTGTGGCGCAGGAGCTGCCTGTTTCGTTTTCTTGAGGCCCCTGTAGGGCTGGAGATAAAGGCGCCCACCTAACGCTCAGGCCAGCTGGGGCTGCCAGTGAGGCCAGGTGCTAGGTAACTCAGTTCGATGGCTTCCCTGTACTACTCACTAACCTTTTTTTATAGGCCAGAAATAGGGAAGGCGCTTAAGACCCCTTAAATGCTGGGTGAATCCAGCTCTGGCTTGTCTAAACTTCCTGAAGTCAGTTAGCCTCCTGGATGTGGTTGCCCAGAGTGCCTCTGGGGGTTTCCCGTCCTTGACAGCTATGTGTATCTCATTTTAAATGACATATGTCTCAAATACACCCAAGGAAACATTCCTTGTATTCCCTCATTATACCATTTTTTTGGTGTGCCAGGCACTTTGGAACACTTGGCATTTCATTGTTGCATTCAATTCTCCAGCAAGCTTACGAAATATTTACAGTCATGAGCCCCATAATCACAATTTGGTCATTGAAGGACTGAATATACAAATGTGGTCCTGTACGATTACAATGGAGCAGAAAAATTCCTGTCACCTAGTTACACTGTAGCTGAGGTAAGGTCATAGTGCAAGGCATGACTCAGGTGTTTGTGGTGGTGCTGGTGTACACAAGCCTACTCTGCTACCTGGCGGTCATGTAAAAAAAGTATATGGCATGTGTAATTATGTACAGTACATAATATTTGATAATTACAATAAATGACTGTTACTGTTTTTATGTATTTACTATACTTTTTATGATTACTTTAGGGTGTATTCTTTCTACTTAAACGCTATAAAATACCATATTTTGCTGTGTATAATGAGCACCCATATTTCTGGCCTAAACTTTCCAGAAGGAAATCTTTTGCTCAAATTTTTAAATTCAATTATTTATTTATTTATTTATATTTAGAAACAAAACCAATTTTCATATTGCAGGGTACTATTTTACATACAGGTATCATTATCATTGCTTCCTAGAGTTACACTTTTAACACTTAAGCTAAATAAAACAATTAAAAACATTTATATAGATATGGAATTAGTACTATCCATGTACAATGTAGACCCTTACTTTTCCCTCAAGAATTTGGGCAAAAAAGCACTCATTATGCATGGCAAAATACAGTAGTATATTGTGTTACACCATCAGCAGCCTCATACATCTGCTATTTACCATGTGTCTTGTTTGCATCTTTTTCTTTTGTGCTTGATTTAATCTCCATTTGTTTTGTACAGCAACATGCTCTACAGGCTTGTAGCCCACCAGCAATAGGCTAGATCCTATAGCCTAGGTGTAAAATAGGCCATTATCACCTAGGTTTGTGCAGGTGTACTCTGCAATCTCTGTACAACAATGAATTAGACTAAGGACACATTTCACAGTGAATGATTACAAATGGTACTATTAATTACCATTATACAGATGAGGAAACTGATGGGGGGAAAGGGAGGTTTAAAAAAAAAAAAACTGGAGCCAGGATCTGAACCCAACCCTGCTGGACCCCACACCCTTTAGCCTTAACTCTTATGCCACTGCTTCTGCCATGGAGGGCCCCTGGCCTTATTAGCTGACATTTCACATCCAAGTACTTTCTCATACTCCACAAGGACTCAAGTGTATTCATGATGTTGGTGTTAACTAAATTTCTGGAGGAGTGAGACCATCCTAGAAGCTCAATTTTCTTTAATGCAAGATGGTGGCGGCGGGGAGAGGGGCGGGGAAGACTTTACTTAAAAGAAATAGCAGAGTTGGGCAAACTTCTGTCTTTATATTTGTTGAGTGTGAATCAGTGAATTTAAGTAGGCAGATATATACCTATTAAACCCCCAATTTAACATGAATCAAATTATTGAGGCTGAAGGATGAAAGTTAGGACCCCAATGAAGCATGGAAATAAGTATTCCTATGAAAATTTAAAGTGTCTATTCTGTAAGTATTTAACTTACCTGGAATTGTTTATTTAATTGTTTGTATTTTTGGTAATGGCCTCGATGATTTGTACCTGTGAAACAGGATTTATATTCTCTCTTATAGAAGAGCTATTTTTGTTTGTGTCTGATGCACTTCATAAAATATAACAAATTATCCGAGCACAGGAAATCTTTATTTTTACCTGTAACTGTGAGTCCCATGTTAGTGCCTAGTGCTAAAGCAATTGTATTTTCCAAACCCAAACTGGGTCCTATGGTTCGAGAATACAGCAGAATATCTGAACTTGGAACTGAGATTTTCTGAAGTTGACTAATAGAATGCCTTGCTACAGATGTTGGCTAAATAAATAAAGAACTTCATGTAAAGGTTCTCTATAATGCCTCTCTTACAGTGTGAATAGAAGGCTGTTGAAATTAGATCCTGTAGCAAAGTCATCCCTCCTGAATTTTGAATATTGAATAACTCTTTCGTTCCAAGTATTATTAACTTTTGAAGATTCAGAGAGTAAATAAGCACAGTCTCCACCACCAAGAAGCTTCTATTTTCCGACTCCAGAGATGGGGTGGGGAAGTATATCTGTGTAGAGGTACACATCTGGTTTGTTCTAATAGAATTGTATGAATGAAATGCTACTGGTATACAGAACAGTTTGTCAGGCTTAGGGGAATCTTCAAAGACCAGGTAACATTTGTTCTGAACCAAAGGCTCATTGCAGAGGGGAAGGCCACACCAGACTCGGAGAACAAACAGCACGACGAATGCCAGAGTAGTCCGGGCATGGTGTGTCTGGGGCAACTCCTAATATTGGATATGTAATTTGCCCTGTTGCCCAAGAATAATGCAATGCACTAGGTAAACAGTTGCATAAAAATCGAAACCAAGTCCAAATAAGCCAGTAGAAAAATGGGCAAAAGACAGTGGATAAACATGGCCAGTAAGTGTAGAAAAAGATGTTCAGTTTGATTAGTCATCAGGGAATTGCAAATCAAGATCACAGTGAAATGCCATTTTTTCGCTCACTAACTGGCAAGAATTTAAAAGTACATTAGCAAGTGTTGCCCAGAGTCTCTTATTTTGCTAATAGGAGTATATATTGGCTCAACTATTTATGAAACAGAAGTTGTCATTATCCTGTGAGCTTGAAAATAGATTCACATACATGGTGAACCAGCTTCCACCCTGTCTATTACAATATGTGAAAAATGAGAAATAATTGTATGGAGATGATGGTCATTGGGAGATTATTATTGAAAACAACAATAAACCACTGATGAGTCTTTGTACTTTCCAAGTTCCTGCCACATCCACCTTTTCTTTTAATTCCTCAAGGTCCTTTTAAAAATTCATTTATTCAATACTTATTGAATTTTGACTGCATTGTTCTAGGAGATGGACATACAGAAATAAGCATGACAATTCAATTCCTTGAAACCATAGAGCTTAAATTCTACTGTGGGAAGCTAATTAATTAACTAATTAATAAATGAGGTAGTATCAAATAATGGTAACTTTTACAAAGAAAATAAAGCAGGGTAATCTAACAAAGAATGACTAACAAACAACAAATGTTGGAGAGGTTGTGGGGAAAAGGGGTCCTTAGTTCACTGTTGGTGGGATTGCAGACCGGTACAACCATTATGGAAAACAGTACGGAATTTTCTCAGAAAAATAAAAATTGACCTGCCTTTTGACCCAGCAATTCCACTGCTGGGATTATATCCTAAGAATCCTAAAACATCAATATCAAAGAACCTATGCACCACAATGTTCATAGCAGCACAATCTACAATAGCCAAGAGTTGGAAGCAACCTAGGTGCCCATCAGTAAATGAATGGATCAAAAAATTGTGGTACATATACACAATGGAATTCTATGCAGCAGAGAGAAAGAAGGAGCTACTACCTTTTGCAACAACATGGATGGAACTGGAAAGCATTATGCTGAGTGAAATAGGCCAGGTGTTGAAAGACAAATACCATATGATCTCACCTTTAACAGGAAGTGAAACAACAAAACAAACAAGCAAGCAGAATAAAAACAAAGACACTGAAATAGAGAACAAGGGGACAGTGACCAGAGGGGAAAGGGAAGGGAAGTTAAGGGGAAAAAGGGGGAGGGATTTGGAGGAACAAATAGGAAGGACACAGGGACGAGAACTAAGGGGGGTGGAAATGGGAGGGAGGTGGGGAGCAAGGGGCAGGGGAGGCTGGGTTGGGAAAAATAGACAAAAAACTGTACTTGAAAAATAACTAAATAAAATTAATTAAAAAATAAAAAAATAAACATTTATTGTATGTAAAACCAAAAAAAAAAAAAAGAATGACTAGAGGAATGAGGTGTTCTTTAAACTGGATGATCACAAAAAATGCCTCTAGGAGGTGCCATTTGAGCTGAAATCTGATAACAAACACCAAGTGGCAGAGAGTTATAGGCAGAAAGAACAGCTAAGTCAAACGTCTTTTTAAGTGGATGGAACTGTGAGCAAGGCAGAGAGTGAGAGGCAATAAGACCTTCAATATGTCAAGGTAATTATTATGTAGAGCCCTGGCCTGGTAAATTTATTTTAGAAATAAGAAAACTGAACATCAGCACATTTAAGTAGCTTGCCCAAGTCCATATGCTTAGCAAACAGCTAATACAGGATTCAAATCTAGCTCCAGGTTTTGTGGTTTTTGTTTAAGAATATCAAACCGCCTTCTGGAACTCAAGCTCTTCTTTGTCTCAAGATACACCATTCTGTTCTTTAATGCTCACCCTGCCTTTCCAACTACCTGCTAAGGATATATCGATAAACAAAACTGACAATTAATTACTCTGTTCAGGAGAAGTTTGCACTCCCCGGAGCTAATCACTGTCCTCTTTCCTTAGCTCTCATTTTACCCTGAATGACTCCAGTATGAGGAAGTAATCCTTCAGCTCCCTGGGGGTGGGTGCTGGGAGTAATAGCTAGCTTTTCTACAGGAAAAGGGTTCATTTTTTCAGGACTAAGCACTCTGACAGCCTAGGGAATGGACTACCTGTTTGAAGTAAGGGAAGACAAATAAAGCAATTGCCAGAGCACAACAAACTTTATTACAGCTAAAGTACATTACTGCTATCTCCAACACTTCCCAGAGTATATACTTCCCAGAGTATACAAACACAGCCACCTGGACAGAGAGCTAATCTCAGAGTCACTAGGAAATTTAGATTTCTAGCCACCTCTGGTAAGTATGTAACTATCAACTCAGCCCTTCCTGAACATGTACAGACCGAACTCAGGAAGGAGGGAAAAGAAGACTTTGCTCAAGCATTAAGTAGAGTTTCTGTTGGGATGGTGGAGGGGAAGATTCCAGGAAATACATGTCTTGAGGAGAAGAAACCAGCCTGTCAGCCAGAAGCATCCCAGGCACTGGTGCTGGATTTAGACAGGCAGCCCTGGTCCACAGCTGTGATTCGGCGGTCAGTAGGGTCACCCTACCTTGTGATCTACCTTGAATCTCATTGCATGCTTGTAGAAAGTTCCCAAACCCTCCCCAGTATTTCATCAAGTCCCGAAGTCTTGAGTTACCATGACCATCTCTGACTTGAAATTTCTGCTTCTGCGCATCATTGAGCCATCCTGTTCCTGTTCTTATCCCATCCATCCGACACTGACCTGAGTATCTGTTCATACATCCCACAAACTGGGCAAGTTGTACGCAGCACAAACTTGACTGAAGGTTTGGGGAGAGCTAACCAGTTTTATCCATTTTAAATTCCCAGTAGGATACAATAATCATGAAGGCAGGAATTTGTTCATGCTTGTTATAACTCAAATGCTAAGAACAAGTAGAAGGCATTCCGTTTATGGAGCTGTTGTATGCATAAAGCAAGGCATTCTTTCCTCATGGAAAATACAAGAAACCTCAGTTATTTTATATATTCTTGTTCTTAAAAGTCTTCAGCTGCCATCTCACCAGGCCCTCCTCCCTGACCTTTTCTTTCTGTGTTGCTCCCAGCCTCTCGCCATCTTGTTGGCCCTGTTTTCTCTTTTTCTCTTTCCGCCTCTCCTCCTCACTGCCTCCTTCCTGACTGGCCCTAGGACCTTGAAATTTTTCTCATTTACATAAAGCACTTTGTGTTTCTCTGTGCCTAACTCAGAAGGTTTGCATATCCAAACCCATCTGAGTGCTCAGTAACGCCAAAGCTTTTTTAGTTACCCTGCTCCATCTGGCATTAGGTTACCCTATGCAAATAGGGCCAGTAAGTATTTCCTTCACAGGAAAAAAAAAAATTAGTTAAAGCAGAAGTTACTAAAAAATTGTATATTTATAACTTAAAATTTTTACTATATCTCAAAACATATTCATGTTTATTTATTCATCAATTGGTTTGTATTAAAGCAAGAAATTATCTCTGAGCCCCAGATTGGAGCTCTGGATCACCTTTTTTAAGTAAACCACACCTTTAGTGTATCTTGTACTGTTTTTAGTGTTTGATGTATTAGGCAATTGACAAGCTAAGGACAAGTTTCGCTTGTGTTTTTTTTTCTTATTCCTCAGTGTTTTATAGCAGTCTTGCCATAGCATATTTCCTAGGAATGTGCCTTTGTTTAAGATATCCAGCAGTTTTCATCAGATTATGTAACATTTAATTAAGGATATAAAGTAGTAAAATGAATTTGGAAAATTTAAGCACAAACAAAAGAAGCCCCCAGTAAGCAAATGACTTAACAGGAAGGAGCAGTGGGCATCAGTCACTCAGTGATTCAGAGTAAGTATATTTCAGTAAATCTGGTGAGTCCAGAAAACCACTGGTTTCAAAATACTTTATTGTAGCTACTTTTCCTCAATAAATTTACATCAGAATCTCTATCTTTGTGTTTAGTAAAGAAAAAAACCTTTCATGTTTTAGTTTCATTAGTTCTTAGTAGGATTCCTTCTGAAAAACTCATTTTTGCATCTCAAAGTAATAAGAGACTGCTATAGAGTGTAGCAATGCAGTGTGCTCCTCCTGTAGGCCTGAAGGAGGTGAGAAGGGGATCTCAGTAGGAAGCAAATAAGAGACTCTAAGTGTTGCCAAAAATAAGGGAGTGACACATGCAGGTGACTTGTTCAGCTGCCCCTTCCCTTCTTTTCTCCTTTCTTTAGAGGCTTTGCATTTGATTGAAGAGTATGTCACAAACCTGCTAACCCAGGTGTTCCATGATGTGCTTTTGACCCTTGAAACTTGCCCAGCAGAACCTGCCTCCCTTTAATTGTGATCTGCATGCCAGCAGTTCTACAGCATAAAGAAGACATAATTTTTGCCTTCAAGAATCCAGGAAGGACTGTTATCTTGGTCCTTCACATTTGAAAATCTTTTCCTGGTTACACGCTATAATCAGATGATTCCCAGAACTGCTTCTACCTTTAGTCTTTATATCTGAATTAAAAGCACATGGTAGTTTTCCACCTCCTCCACCCCTGACATGACTTGCTTGATATTTGCAATTCCCAGATCCAATTAAAACAAAACAAAAATAGTCTACTTTCTTCTCCTACCCTCAGGAAGTGGGCATAGCAACAAATTAACAGGTAGAAAATTAGACTTCTGGCCAAGATGGAGGCATGGGTAGACACATTGTGCCTCCTTACACAGCCAAAAGATGGACAACAAATTTTACAACAAAAAACAATCAGAACTGCCAGAAAATCAAACTGTATGGAGGTCTGACAACCAAGGACTTAAAGAAGAAACATTCATCCAGATAGGTAGGAGGGGCAGAGTCAGGTAGCAGGACAGAGAGGACTCACAGCAAGGTGGCAGCTCGGGGACCCGGCAAGGTGGCAGATTGCAGACTGGGCAGTCCTACATTCAAGTGCAGATAACCAGGGAGGAACAACTAGAGTGCAAGAGAGACTGAGCAACCCAGGGCTCCAGCGCAGGGAAAGAAAGCCTCAAAACCTTGACTTAAAACACCTGTGGGGGTTGAGGCGGCATCAGGAGAAACTCCCACCCTCACGGGAGAGTTTGTTGGAGACACCCACAGGGTCCTAGAATGTACACGAGCCCACCCACTGGGAATCATCACCAGAAGGACCTAAACTGATTGTGGAAAGTGGGGGAAGTGACTGAAAACTGGCAGAGAGCAGAGCAAACAGCACTTTTCCCTCTCAGGCCTCTGCCCCCTGTACAGTATCACATGGGTTGCCCCGCCCTGGCGAATACATAAGGCTCCACCCCTTCCTACATAACACTGGTGCAGAGACCAAAAAAAAAGTGGCCCTAATGAAAAAACAGATCAAAACTCCAGAAAAAAAAATACGACTAAGTGATGAAGAGATAGCCAACCTATCAGATGCACAGTTCAAAACACTGGTAATCAGGATGCTCACTGAATTTGTTGAATATGCTCACAAATTAAATGAAGAAATAAAGGCTATGCTAAGTGAAGTAAAGGAAAATGTACAGGGAACCAACAATGATGACAAGGAAACCAGAACTCAGATCAATGGTGTGGACCAGAAGGAAGAAATAAACATTCAACCAGAAGAGAATGAAGAAACAAGAATTCAAAAAAATGAGGAGAGGCTTAGGAACCCCCAGGACATCTTTAAATCTTCCAACATCCAAATCATGAGTGCCAGAAGGAGAAGAGGAAGAGCAAGAAGTTGAAAACTTATTTGAACAAATAATGAAGGAGAACTTCCCCAATCTGGCAAAGGAAATAGACTTCCAGGAGGCCCAGGAAGCTCAGAGAGTCCCAAAGAAGTTGGACCCAAGGAGGAATACACCTAGGCACATCATAATTACATTACCCAAGATTAAAAATAAGGAGAGAATCTTAAAAGCAGCAAAAGAAAAGGAGACAGCTACTTACAAAGGAGTGCCCATAAAACTGTCAGCTGATTTCTCAAAAAAAAAAAAAAATCTTGCAGGCAAGAAGGGGCTGGAAAGAAGTATTCAAACTCATGAAAGCCAAGGATCTACATCCAAGATTATCCAGCAAAGCTATCATTTAGAATAGAAGGGCAGATAAAGTGCTTCCCAGATAAGGTCAAGTTAAAGAAGTTCATCATACCCCTGGCTGGTGTAGCTCAGTGGATTGAGCGCGGGCCTGCGAACCAGACAATCGCGGTTCAATTCCCAGTCAGGGCACATGCCTGGGTTGCAGACCAGTTCCCTGCAGGCCAGTTCCCAGCAGGAGACGCACAAAAGGCAACCATACATTGATGTTTCTCTCCCTCTCTCCTTCCCTTCCCCTCTAAAGATAAATAAATAAAATCTTTAAAAAAAAAAAGAAAGAAAGAAGTTCATCATCACCCAGACCTTATTATATGAAATGTTAAAGGGACTTATCTAAGGAAAAGAAGACAAAAAATATGTTAACAACCAAACAAAAACAAAAGCAAACTAAGCAAACAACTAGAACAGAAATGGAGATCACATGGAGGGTTATCAGTGGGAGAGGGAGAGAGGGAAGGAGGGGGAAAAGGTACAGAGAATAAATAGCATAGATGGTGGGTAGAAAATAGACAGAGGGAGGTTAGGAATAGTAGAGGAAATGCAGAAGCCAAAGAACTTGTATGACCCATGGACATGAACTAAAGGGAGGGAATGTGGCCAACTGTGATAGCATAATCAATAAAATATATTTAAAAGAAAGAAAAATAAATAAAAAAGAAACTGTTACCAAGAATCCCCCCTCCAAAAAAAAAACAGGCAGAAAATTAGATTTCAGTCCAAGTTTGGCCACCAAATGTGCATAAGAAGTTGGGGGTGGCAGTCTTGTGGGACTCAGCTTTTTAACCCGTGGAATCTGACACTATCTCTGAGCACATGGTGCCACAACTGAGTTAAATTGTGTCACCCAGCTGGTATCAGAGAATAATTTGTTCATGGAAATAATGAAATATTTCAATAATTCAAATCTGGTGTCAGAAGTGAAGCAGGAGAAACACAAGGAAGATTTTCTTTCACAGATGCCTTTTCTTTTTTTTTTTTTCTTCCCTAATGGCTCTGGCTAGGACTTCCAGTGCTATATTGAAAAGGAGTGGCAAGAGTAGGCATTCTTGCCCTGTACTGGATCTAGGAGGGAAAACCTTGAATTTTCTCCATTAGTTATGATGTTAGCTGTGGGATTTTCATAGATGGCCTTTATTGTGTCGAGACAAATTCCTTCTATACCTATTTTTTAAAGAATTTTAATCACAAATGTGTGCTGAATTTTGTCAAATGCTCTTCTCGCTTCTGTTGAGATGATCATGTGTTTATTTCTTTCATTTTGTTAACATGTATTACACATTGATTTGAATATATTATACTATCCATGCATCTCAGAGATAAGTTCCACTTAATCATGGTGTATGATACTTTTACTGTGCTATTGAATTCAATTTGCTAATATTTAATTGAGGATTTTTACATCATATTGATGAAACTACAGTTTCATCAATAGTTTTGTAGTTTTCAAAAGACAACTCTAGTTTTCTTTTTTGATCTCTTTATCTGGCTTTGGTATTAGTATAATACTATCCTCATAAAATGAGTTTGGAAGTGTTTGTTCTTCTTTGTTTTTGGAAGAGTGTAAGGATGATTGGTATTAATTCATCTTTGAATGTTTGGTGTATTTCACCCATGAAGACATCTGGTCCTGGGTTTCTTTGTTGAGAGGTTTTTGTTTACTGTTCAAGATCCTTCTCTATTATTGATCTCTTCAGGCTTTCTATTTTTTTTGTTTATTCAGTTTTGGTAGGTTGTTTTGGTAGGTAGGTTTCTGTGAATTTGTACAATTCTTTTAGACTACCCAGTATGTTGATGTATAATTGTTTATAATAGTCCCGTATGTTTACTTTTTATTTTTCAGACATCCATTATAATAGCTCTTTCATTTTTTATTTTATTTATTACAGTCTTTTTTTTCTTAGCTAGGACTGAAGTTTATTTTACTTATGTTTTCAAAAAAACAATTCTAAATTTTGTGGGTATTTTCTATCCCTATTTGACTTATTTCTATTGTTTTTTATATTCTCCACTTAAATCATTTCTGCTTTAATTTTATTATTTCCTTCAGCCTGCTAAATTTTGGTTTAGTTTGTTCTTTTTCTAATTACTTGAGGTATAAGTTTAGGTTGTTTATTAAAGATCTTTCTTTTTTTAGTGTTGATCTTTATCACTATAAATTTCTCTCTTATTACTGCTTTCACTCCATCCTTGGTATGTTGTGCTTTCATAATTTGTCTCCACGTCCTTTTTAAGTTATCTTTTGAGTTCCACTTTGACCCAATATTTGTTCAAGAGTCTTGTTTAGTTTCTACATATTTGTGAACTTTCTGGTTTTCTTGGTCTTATTGATTTTTTTTAAAGGTTTTATTTCTTTATTTTTAGAGAGAGGAAGGGTGGGAGAAAGAGAAGGAGAGAAACATCAATGCACAGTTGCTTCTCATGCGCCCCCTGTTGGGGACCTGGCCTGCAGCCCAGGGATGTGCCCTAGACTAGGAATCAAACCAGTGACCTTTTGGTTCTTAGGCCAACACTCAATCCACTGTGCCACACCAGCCAGGGCTGATTATTCTCCATTTTTAATGCCCCAAATCTAATGCAATATCAAATCTAATCCATTTTAGCTTTTAGATATCTCTTGAACCCATCTCTATGCCACTACCATCATCCAGGCCTCCTTTACCTCTGAACTGGGCTACAGAAACAGCCTTCCAACTTGCTCCTCCTTCTCTCCAGGTTATTCCTCCCCTAGCAGTCTAACTAGTCTTTACAAATTTCACCTGATCATATCTTTTTCTCGATTCTTGGTAAAGTTCCAAATCCTTAATGGCTTACAGGAAACCCCATGGCCTACTCTACCTACTCCTCTGGCATCTTTTATTGCCGCTGGACTCCTGGCTTTCTCCACTCCAGCCATTCTGTATGTCTTTCAGTCCCTCAAGTACCCATGCCACTTCCCATATCTGGAACTTTGCACAAGCTGTCCCCCTCCCTCACAGGCCCTCTCCATTTAGCTAACTCCTGTCCATCCCTCAGGGCTCAACTTAAATAATAACTTGTCAGGGATGCTTCCTTGACTTTCTAGAATAAGGTTGGTTAGTCTTCCATGTGTTTTCACAGCACTTTGCACTTTTTTCATTGTTGAGTTTATTCATAAGTATTTGTTTAATGTTTATCTTCCCACTAGAATGCATGTACAATAAGGATGTCAATGTATTCATTTCATTCATGTCTGTATGCCCAGTGCCTTGCCAGTGCCCAACACATAATCTGTTGGGGGAAATTGATAGCCATTTTAAGACACAACACAGTGACTAGAGTGATTTGTTTTTGCAGCCCGGTGGCTTGTTTTGGCCCAAAGAGGCCAAAAGCCTTTTTTGGCTTCTCTGGACTATTTATTGTCTACATACCAGAGATAACGCTCTGCTCCTTCTGCTTCTGTAAACTGCCTCCTGCTTTTGCGCCAGAAGTAAGGGTTCGAAGGACAGGCCCTCCCTTGCTCTATAAAAATAACTGCTCCCCTGCTGCTGAGGGCCCAGAATTTGGAAACTGACGCCTCTGGACCCGTGCACGTAAAATAAACTTCCACTCCATACACTCGAAAGCGCTGAGTTGTTTTCTGTAACACTGGGAATTAACGCTCACTCAAGCGGGCCTTTTTTGCCTCCGGTGAGAGGGCAACAGGGGAGTGACCCAGAGGGAGCCCGGAGGCCAAAGGAAAGCGCGTGCCACGGTGATTTCGGGTCCCGGACACCCCGGGCTCCGTGGAAGTCATCCTCCAGACTTCAACCTGGGTAGGTGGGGCGCGTACTGGAACTATCCGGACCTGAGAAGGCCCTGAATGGTAAGTGCCTCAGGGACCAGAGCTTGAGACCAGCCCACCCCTTGGGGTGGAAGGAAAGACTGATCACCTCTCAGGTAGGCAGTTAGCCGTAAGACCTCAGGAGACCAATTAATTGGCCATCTGGAAGGGGAAACATATCCCCATTTGGGCAGTCCTACTTGGGCGGGATTGTATAAACTCTTGGATGTTTGTCTGTGTGTTTGTAGGAGTGACTGTGTTTGTGGCTTCACTGAAAAACCTAGGGAGCAAGACTGACCCCCCTGCTGGAGGGATGGGAGGCAGCCGAGGCCCGCATGGCCCCCTGCACCTGGTCCTGCTAAATGGGTCACCAAGGAGACAATCAGGGCTACCTGAGCTGAGGCCCCTTGATTGAGCCAGGAGCAAGCTGTGAAGACCTCCTGGGCCTGTGCTGGCAGCCCCAGCAGTGGGTTCTTTAGGAAACCAGATACTTCCCTGGAGCAGGGAGCCACTAGATTGCCTAAGCAGAGGAACCAAGAGTAAAAAGAATGATAGATAAATCTGGATAAGTAGAAATATGTATAAAGGATGTGAAAGTTTTAAACCTGGAGTAAAGAAAACCTCAACTACTTGTTTTCTGGTTTCATGGGAGAAGAGCACATTTCTCACATGTGGTTCTGTTTCTGATCAGAAACCTGTATTGTAAGACCTAGGAAAGGTCGCCTGTAGCTGGTTGGGGAGAATGCCTTTGCCACCCGGGACCCAGGTAGGGTTAACTGGGGCAGACAAGTGCTTCAGCCTGAGACAAAGCAGCATGTCTCTGCCATGAGACCGGGCATGAAGGAGCATGTCTCTGCGAGGCACCAGTGGGCGCACTGGTGCAGGAGAATGCCTCTACCTGTGTGTTGTTTCAGAACTCTGTGTTTTGGATTTTGCTCTGTATCTGCTCTGAAAAGGAAAAAGGAGCCCACTGGCAGGCAACAAAGACCAGGGTTACAGGCGCCTACAGTCCTCAGCCTAGCTGGCTTGGACCCAGACCAGACTGCCACAGGGCTTCAGAGGCTCTCCCACTCCCCTCAGAGGGGGCCTGGCCAGAGATCTGGAATCATTCACCGTTCATGGGGAGGGAGACTGACCCAGTGTTCCTGCGGTGTGTGGGTGGCCTCCTTTCAGCTGCACCAGCCCTGGACGGGTGCTGGGAGGGCCCTTGCCAGCTGTTTGAGCTGCTGGCTGGGACAGGGTGTGAGGTGTCCTTGAAGAAGGGGTGCAGATCGGGGCAGGGTGGGCACACTGTGTGCTGATCCCAGAGCTTGGGAAGGGTGGAGCGCATGGACCGGACTCTCAGGGAAGCTCTGGCTAGGTTCCACCAGGAGGCTGGACTGCACTGGACTGATTTGCTGCTGCTGGCACTGCTTGGGGTTGGGAGTGCCCCTAGCCCTTCGGTTGTGCCCCGTGTGGCTTGGTCTTTGGGGGGCCTCCTCCCATCCTCAGAGTGGTTGGGGGGACCCCAGACAGCAGGAACTCCCCTGGTGACATTGCCTTCTGGAGAGGTAAGGCTCACTATGGCTTCTCCCACCCTGCAAGTGGAAGAAGTCTCCACCACGAATTCACAGCCTCTGTGAGTGGGCTCTGCTCACCTGCTGCACCAGGGGCTTTGGGGGCCTTGGGGGACCTCCTTCACTCTGGAGACTGGAGCCAGAGCCTCGGGGCTGCCAATGCAGGTGGGCAGTACCAGAGTCAGGGTGCTGCCATTTTGGGTAAACCGGATGACCCACGTGAATGCCCCACTCTGTCCTCTGGAGGACAGAGCATTCATGGGCATCACCATCTTAGAACTGGCTAAGGCTTCTTTTCAGATTATGAGCTGTATGCTGCTGCTGTATGGACACTGCAGTAGTCAGGTTCTCTGTGTAACTGCTTCTGATAGGAATAGCTCTAGTTTTGAAGGTCATAAACTGAGGTCCAAGGGTGACCATCTGATTTATAGGGTGTTTGCAAGGTCTAAGCTTCAGAAAGGTGAAAAAAAATGTCCCTGCATAACTAGGGACTTTTAGTAGAAGATGCCTATAGTGCTAGGGACTTTTAGCTGCCAGATACTGAGTTTAAGTACAGTCCTTCCCACTGTGGGAACAGAACAGGGATTAAAAGTGAATTATGGATAAATCTGGATAGGTAAAAAGGCTATAGAAGGTTTGTGAATATTGCAGAAAGTCTGTGGGAAGTTATAAAAATAAATGGAAATGTGAAAGTTTTGGAAAGAAATTATGTGGTGTTAGTAATAGAAGGTGTAAGGCATGGAGATGCATCTTGATGGGTATTAGAAGGAGAAAGATTTTCCTTCAAGCTTTATGTTTTTTTCCCTACCTGATCCCTCCAGAATTTGACATTCTGAAGGAATAAATGATGACATAAGGTTTCTTTGCATAAAACCAATAAGACCAGTCATTAATAGTGGTTTTGTTAACCAGGATTTTGACTGGAATGTCACACCTGAAGGAGGCATGTATGAGTTCTGGTCATTACCAGAAAGCTCAGAGGAACTGGGATTGACCTGTGAAGCTAGTGAAAGCCCACAAGAAAAGCCTGGTACTTTGGTTGGTTGTGTGGTTCCAGCCAGCCTTTCCAGGGAAGGAACAAAGGTTGCTTTCCTGAAAGATGGCTAAAAAGGAACCTGTAGACACAATGGAGGCTCAAGGATTTGAGTGAAACGACTGGTACAGGTGAAGCCAGATGGCAGATGTGTGGCTCTGCTTCTGTGCCCCAGGGGTGGACTGAGAAGTCAATCTGAAGGTTCCCTGTGTGAGTTCCAGCAAAGCATACTTAAGGATCAGAAGTGATCCAGGCTGCTCTTGGTGTGTTTATGCAAGTGAACAGTCAAAATCAAAAGCAGGACCCAAAGTAGTCCCTGTAATAACAGTGAGGGTAATCTTAAGGAGAAAAATTGTTGTTGAAGGAAAAATCACTATATTCAGTATTGGAAATCAGAATGGTGCAGCTAACTGTCTTAAAAGTTTATTTTCATTTAAGAGTTAAAACCAGGTTTGTGATGTCACCGAAGATGTACAATTTACAGGTGCAAAGGACCTGTCAAATTGCCACTGTTAAATGTCATTGCAGGAAGGACCTTGCACTGGAATGTCATACCAGAAGACAGTCTCACAGGCACAGCAACTGGTTTGGGGATCGTTGTGTGAATTAACCTGTGTGTTCCTCTGTTTTCATAGGGTGTATGCCTATGACCTGCCTATGCCTATGGATGATTAGTTACAAAACAGGCCTCACTTAAGGAGCCCATCTTCGTCATCACCCCCCGAGACTCAACGGTTTGATTCAACTAAGTAGCTAGGTTGATAAAGGGTTGGGGCAGTCTGTGGGCTTCACTTTAGAACTGATTTTCCCTTTTCCGCCTTGATAGCTTGGACAGAAAGGGCTCATAAATCTGAAAGGAGGGAAATCCTAATGTATTTCTCTCAGCCCAAGTGAAGTATAGTGAGCCACAAGAGTCTTGGATAGGTGTAGCATGCCTTGTACATCTTCCTCCAGATAAGCCATTCTTTACTGAAGTCCCTGCCTTTGTCATTTAATAGTTATGATTTAATTGTGCTTCCAATTTCTTGCCTAATTTGTCATCTCCAGAATATGACCTAACCAGAAAGCCAACAGTCCAGTTATGCTAGCCTTTGGACGCCAAGCCTGCGACTTCCTGGTGACAGCCAACTGACCAGGACCCTGTAAGGTCCTTCCCCTTGCAGGAAGGATTCCCTCCATGCTGCACCCCCCTCCTCTTTCAGGGTACCCCTGACCCAAGGGTAGGTGGGATAACATCCATGTCCAGCCGGAAGTAGTTACAAAAAGATGAGACCTTCGTTCATTGTCCTTTATACGATTCCAGAAGGAGAAAGAAATCTCAGAACCCCTCTCTAATAGTAAATCACAGGAAGAGAAAAATAATGAGGAAAGAAACCTCACTAATGCTCTGAATCCAGGGAAAGGGGGGGACCTGTATGTTCCTAGGAGAGAAATGTTACTACTATGTACATCAGTCAGAGATCATAGCAAAGAAAGTTAAAGAAATCAGAGAGAACATAAACTGCCACACCAAAGAAACAAAGTTAGAATTAGAGAACTGGGGAATAAATCCTCAAGTCTGGCTCCAGTGATTGCTCCCCTTCCTGGGACCCCTAATCATCATTTTCTTAGGCCTGAGTTTTGGCCCCTGTGTACTACAGGCCATAGTCCAGAGTCTAAAGGCCACAGTGACTCACAGAAAAACTGCCAAGATCCTGTCCCTCCAGAGACATCATTATCAGAAGATACCCCAAGATTTATAGGCCAGCCTTATAGTGATGCTAGACCAGCTAACAATGTGCTGTCAAACATCAAAAGGGAAAATGTTGGGGGAAATTGATAGCCATTTTAAGACACAACACAGTGACTAGAGTGATTTGTTTTTGCAGCCCGGTGGCTTGTTTTGACCCAAAGAGGCCAAAAGCCTTTTTTGGCTTCTCTGGACTATTTATTGTCTACATACCAGAGATAATGCTCTGCTCCTTCTGCTTCTGTAAACTGCCTCCTGCTTTTGCACCAGAAGTAAGGGTTCGAAGGACAGGCCCTCCCTTGCTCTATAAAAATAACTGCTCCCCCGCTGCTGAGGGCCCAGAATTTGGAAACTGACTCCTCTGGGCCCACGCTCGTAAAAAAAACTTCCACTCCATACACCCAAAAGCGCTGAGTTGTTTTCTGTAACAAGTCAAGTCTTAATAAATAATCAGAGTGATTGAAAAACAGCTCTTCCTAGTTATTCAGTTTTAATGCACACTTATAACCTAAACATGTGTAGTACATCATATTTGTGCTTTTGTTAAGCCTTTTGGCTTTTTTTCCATATTATAAAGCCTTTTATGTACACACTACACTTCTCTCTTCCTCTTTTTCCTCTTCCCAGTGATGTGTCATAAATTGTATTTTTATTGGGTGAGGCCCAGCTAATCTCCTTGTTTATAACTCTGACCTTTCTGTGAGCAAACACACAGAACGAACTTTGGTTTATCTCCTACCATAATGTAGCTGCTAATTACTGGCAAGCAGGCTATATCCTATGGTCCACGTGACCAGTGAGGTATGACCAGAAAGGAACAAGGGACCCAGCTAGAAGCTATCTAGCTGGAGTTCCTGTCTCTCTAAAAGCCCAGAGTAAAGCAACTGAGCACAAGGAGTATGGTTCTGAGGTGAGCGAGGTCATGAAGACACCACTGTTGGACTCGGCTTTGTGGTCACTGCTCCTCTCTCCAGCGCTGGTGATTTGGGCCATCCAGATAAGCCAGAACTGCAACAATGGCAACTACCAGATCAGTGTCCTGATGATGAATAACTCAGCCTTCCCAGAGCCTCATGAGAAGCTGACAAATGCAGTGAACGAGGGATTGAAAATAGTGAGACAGCGTCTAATTAATAATGGTAAGGATATGGTAAAACGGGTCCTCCTCCTCCCTGTTACAACCTTTAGGGTCAAAGTGTTGCTAAGTAAAGGAGACCTTGTGTTCTTTGCCTGATCACCAACTTTCTCTAAGGGTCTGCTCCACAACTCCTTTCTATTTGAAGGCTCTACATTCCCGATAGAAGGATTCGAGTCTTCACCCATAATCTGCCCTGCTCTGGGAATGGCCTGACTCAGGGAATGCCAGGTGTTTGTAGCAGTGAAATGCCCCAGATAGCATTGCAATAAAAACCAGATTTACTACTTAGTTCCAGAGAGGCGTCATGTTTCTTCCTGCAGCTGCTCAGAGGCAAGATTGGTTCTGGACCTGAGATTTCATAAGGTTACCAGTCAAGAAGATGAATTAACAGAGTCAAATTCATACAGATGCTGAATCTTTCTCTACCATTTTTAATCTATCTGTTCACTCTTTACATCTTTGGTGGCTATTATTATAAGACATAGTCAATATAATAAATTTCTGATCGAATTCAGCATTGTAGTACTTCATTGTATCTTTTAATCATTAAAATAAACTTTACAACACTAGATAAAATTTGCAGAGTAAAATATGTAAGATATGAGAAAAATTACCCCTGATAATTTTTAGCAACCTGGATATTTCTAGTGTCTTTTTAAATGTTTCTCAGTTTCTTGTTTTTTAGGAACATAGCTGGGATCACTATGGAGTAGAAACAATTTTCTGTTCTTCTGATTTCACTTTACATTATTCTATAAATGACTTTTTATAATTGAATAATCTTTGTAGCATCATAAGATTAGATGTGTAATATCCTTTGGAGTAGATATTCTCCTAAATCATTTAATAATTCCCTGTTGTAAGATATTTCATTATTTTAAATTTCTCGTGATTATTTTATAAATACCACACTAAACATTTTTGTGTATGTATCAATAGGGTTTTTTTTTAATCTTTGAGACTAGATTGCCAGAAGTATAATTATCAAGTCAGTGCTATTTGATGCATCTTAATGGTTACTTATGGTTTTGAGGAGGGTATATCTTAGTTTTCTCTATTTAAAACAGTATGGTAATAATAACAGGTATTATACACCATATGTGTGTAGTAAGTTAATTCTGTGCAATATACATTTCTTCAATCCTGCCTGAGACTGGACTCAGATGTAAATAGAGAAACTAGGTCACTTAATAGAAATCCCCTATTTATCAAGGCAGTATGTAGTAATGGAAAGAACCCTTGATTTCATTGTTCTTTGGAGTCCCTGTTCAGTTTCCTTGTGACCCTGTGTGAGTGATTTTCCTTTGTTTCTTTGAGTCATGATTTTCTTGTTTACTGAATACCTGCCATGTACTAGGTAAGATATACAACCTGTTTAATCAAAGCTCTGTAAGACTGGCATTGTTGACACTTTCACAGCGGAGGTTTAATAACTTTGCTGAAGTCATCATACAGGTTGTCTGTTTAAAATGAGATTCAAACTTCTATCTGTCTAATTCCAAAGAGTATATCTTGCCACACTGTAAGACCTTTACTCCCCATAAACTAACTTTCTCATTAAAATAAAACAGTAGAACATTGTGGTTAGAAGTGGAGATTTGGAATCAAACAGATCTTTGTTCATATTCTAGTCTTTTGTCCAACCATTTACCATGGGCGATGTCAAGGAAATATTTAAGTTTTCTGAGCCTTATTCCTCACCTACAAACTTATAATAGATAATAGTTACCTCATGTGGGTATGGTGTGAATTAAAAGAGTAAATTTATTGAAGTACCTACTACATGGACTGAAATAGTAATAACTCAATGAATGGCAGTTGTTTTGGTTGTTGTCACTGTTATTGTTGTTCTTGAGGATGTTAATGTTGTAGTTGTTGCGAAGCTGTTGCTGTTGTTAGGAGAATAAGTTACCAGGCATATAAAATAAACAATATACTGTATTGGTATGATCTTGGTCTCTGAACTCATATAACCTGAAAGTAAATTCTTGTTCCATCATTTACTAAATGAATGAGTTATTTACTCTCTCAAAGTTTTGCTTATCTCATTTGTAAAATAGAGTTATTAATGGCGAGGTTGTTCAATCGATTAAATGAGAAGAGAATTTTAAGGGCAAGAAAGAAAACAACGGTGCTCAAATTTTTGTATTTGGTGGTGCATTTTGTTGGATGGATGTTCATGCATAGTAAACTCAAGAAGTGCAAGTGGTGAGGGAAAGATAGGTTCATGTTTTAAGCATATTGAGCATTATTATTTGGAAAAATACAAGACGATATACTGAAGGGCTAAATAGAAGAAAATTAAGAGTTCAAGTGTCATGGATGATATCTAAATAAATGAGATCAATATTTTTTTCTAGTACTTAGGAAACCTTTGTGAACATTGAAGAATAGATAGGATTTGATAGAAAACATGAAAAAAGATTCCTTTGATTTTAGGACATTAAATCCTCAAGGTTGTGTGTCCTGTGGCTAAACACACACACCGGGTCCACTGCTCAGGGGCCCCTTTCCTAGACTCCGGCACTGTATCCAGACTCACTTTGGCACAACCCCTCCTCAGAGCTCTTGCTAGAGGACAGAGGGTTCTGAGATCACCCAGCCTTTTATGGCATTCCACTCATTCCCCAGGACTGACACGCCACGGTGCAGTGAGAGTGCAGGCCAGCGAGGACCGAGAACTATACTTGGGGTAATAGTTTATTTCAAAAGTTAACCTTCGATTTGTCATTCTACAGAAGTCATTCCATTTTCTGGAAAATGTTCGGTATTCTCTTGAGAGATCTTTTGGGAGTTGGGGCAATAAAAGGGACTCAGAAACAAAAGAGTTCACATAACCATAGAATGTTGAGAGGCAGCAGTATACTTTAGTATGTTCTATGGAAATGGCTCTCAAACTTCTGGTTTTAAGACTTCTTTACACTCTTAATAATTGTTGAATCTGAATAGCTTTTTTATGCAGTTATTTATCAACATGTAGTGTTTTGGAAATTAAAACTGAGGAATGTTGTAAATATTTGCTTATTGATTTATTTAAATAGCAACTATAGACACTTTGTCAGTTACCATAAATAAAATTTTTTAGTATAGAAAACCTATTTTTATCAAAAGCAAAAAGTAAAAGTCGGTGGGAAAAGTAGTATCAATTTACATTTTTGTAAATATTTAATGTTAGGCTTAATAGAAGGTGACTGGATTTTTATATCTGCTTCTGCACTTAACGTGTTGCAATAGAAAATATTATGTAGCCTCTGAAAAGCTCTACTATATCCTCATGAGTGAAGGAGGGTGGACAAAAAAATTTTAAAATGTCTTAGTGTAATTATGAGAATATTTTTGACCTCCTGGACTCCCTGAAGGGGCTCAGGGCACCCCAGGAATCAGGGGCCACATTTTGAGAACTGCTGTTCTCCACACCAGATTGATCAGGTTCTAGAATCAGAGTGCTCTGAGTTCAAAACCCAGTTCCACTCCTTGCCAGTGTGTTACCCTAAGCAAGTTTATCTACTTCTCTATACCTCCATTTTCTCATTTTTAAACTAGGAATGGAAATTATAGATTAACGTCATAGGATTCAGGAGAGAATTTAGTGGAATGATGTATGCAAAAATCCATAACCACTAAGCACCTAGTAACAGATCATCCAGTTCTAGTCTGTGAATAAATGGGTGAGAAATAGCCCCAGAGCTAAAAAATCACTTGTCCAAGTTCACACTCTGTAAGATACCGGTTCCCCTTCTCCCCTACCCTGTGCAGTAGTTATACTTGATTTTGCCATGCCTGTCATGAACTGCCTTGACCCTAGGATTTTTAAGTAGGTCATCTTCAGTGTTCCTTATAGCAAGAGATGGTTGACAGGAAAGAGCTAGCTTATACATTAACAGCAAAAAGTATGACCATCTTACCAATGCTCCATTTCCATCATGTGACCATGCCTTGGTCTCCACTTCACTTCTGGACTCCTCTTGCTACTTTCCAAGACCTTATCCACCCCAGTTCCTCATGCATTCTCCCACTCTTCTAGGTCGACCACATATTATTCTCCTGGCTTCATGTACCCTATATGCTCCCTGTTGTTATGAGAATTAACTAAGATAATGGATATAAAGGGCTGGCACATGGTCGCTGACCCACAACTTCCATTAACTTTCTCTGACTGGTCTTACTAAATGGACCTATTTGGCTAGTCTTACTGAATGAAGTACTGTCCTGTCATCTCTGATTCAGATCTCTCACTCAAAAAGTAAAGAAGAGATAAAATCCTCCCTGGTTGGTAGACACATATTCTGAGGCGGCATTAGAAGTGCAAAGACTTTTCATTTTCTGAAGGAACAGTTCTATATCTTTTAAAATATTCTAATTTGGTGGTCTAGTTTCATTTTTTTTGCATGTACCAGTCCAATTCTTTCAACATCATTTATTGAAGAGGCTATTTTTACTCCATGGTATGCTTGTGCCCCCTTTTTCAAATATTAATTGACCATATTATTTCTGGACTCTCTATTCTGTTCCATTGATTTATATGTCTGTTTTTATGCTGATACTAGATTGTTTTGATTACAGGGACCTTGTAATATAGTTTGATATCAGGTATGGTGAACCCTCCTACTTTGTTCTTCTTTAGAAAGATTGCTGAGGTTATTCGGGGTTCTTTTTGCTTCCATCATCAAAACAAAAAGGGAACCAACAGTATGGGAGAACATGTTTGCCAACGATACATTGGACGAAGGTTTGATCTCTGAAATATGTAAGGAACTCATATGACTCAAAACCAGGAAAACAAACAATTCAATTGAATAATGGACAAAGGACCTGAATAGACACTTCTCCAAGGATGATGTACAGAGGGCCCAGAGATATATGAAAGGATGCTCAGTATTACTAGCTATCAAGAGAGATGAAAATTGAAGCCACAATGAGCTATCACTCCACACTTGTCAGAATGACCATGATTAACAAATCAACAAACAACAAGTGCAGGGGTGAGGATGTGGAGAAAAGAGAACCCGAATGTACTGTTGTGGGAATGCAGACTGGTGCAGCCACTGTGGGAAACAGTACAGAATTTCCTCATAAAAACTAAAAATGGAACTGTCTTTTGACCCAGTGATTCCACTGCTGGGAACATACCCTAGGAATCCTGAACCACCAATCCCAAAGAATTTATGCACCCGTACGTTCATAACAGAACTTTTTACAAAGCCAAGTGCTAGAAACAGCCTAAGTGCCCATCACTAAATAATTGGATCAAGAAATTGTGCTATGTTTACACAATGGAATATTATGCAGCAGAAAGAAAGAAGGAATTCCTCTCATTTGCAACAGCATGGATGGAACTGGAAAATACTATGCTTACTGAAACAAGCCAGTCGGTGAAAGCAAATGCCATATGATCTCTCCTATAAGAGGAATCTAATGAACAAAATAAACGACTGAACAAAATAGAACCATAGGCATGGAGACATGGAACAGACTGACAGTGACCAGAGGGAGGGGAGGGGATAAAACCAGGTGGAAAGAAGGGAAAGGGACTATCAAAGAACATGTATGAATGACCCATGGACATGGACAACAGTGTGGGAATTGACTGCTCCTCTTAATAGAAAGAGGACTGAGGGAATGGGGAGTGGGGTGGACAGAGGAGGGCAAAGGGGGAAAAACTGGGACAACTGTAACAATAACAATTTTAATAAATAGATAAATACATACATAAATACATAAAATATTCTAATTTTGTCCCTGGCCAGTATGGCCCAGTTGGTTGGAGCATCGTCCTGTAACCAGAAGGTTGTGGGGTTGATTCCCAGTCAGGAAACATAGCTAGGTTGCGGTTCCATGCGTGGTCCAGGCACATGTGATTCCCAGTCCTGGCGTGTATGGCAGGCAGCCAATCAATGCTTCTCTCTCACATCAATATTTCTCTCCTTCTCTGTCTCCCTTATTCTCTATCTCTAAAAATAATTTTAAAATGTCCATGGGTGAGGATTAAAAAAACGTTAAAATATTCTAATTTGGATGTTCAGAAGAACAATAACTTCTCTTGCTAATATTTCTTTAAAGAAATTTAAAATTATTACATTTAACAAACCTGGTTTTAATCCCATTTTGCATGTGAGTCAACCACATAGAGAAATTCAAATGGCTTGTGCAAGGACACATAAAAGTCAATCATACTGCCAGACTCACGACTGACATTTCCAGGCTTCCTCTATAAGGGTCTCACAAAATTAAGGGCATCTCTGCTTAGGAATCGGAGATGTGTCCTGAATATTCTTTACTGGAAGAAAAACAAAATGCAAGAGAAACTGTTTGATCAAATTGTTCTACTATCTCTTTATTGCCTTCCTAAATGTAATGCCTAGCAATACCCAGGGATATTAGCGTCAATGCTCTTGCCTTCACCTGAAGATGACCCATTATTCAAAGATCCTGGGCCAGGTGGGTGGGTAGAGCTCACTTTGGCTGTCATTACTTTCCTAATACTTCCCAGATCCACATAAGAAACTTGCTGAGTCTAGAATTATGAAAATAGGATGAAGAAAATGAAAATTTCTAAAACTGAATTGTGAGATGATTGCACAAATATACATATATATATGTACTAAGTACATATATATATATATATATATGCTGAAAATCATTGAATTGTACACTTAAAATGAGTGATTTTTTTGATTCATTTATTTTATTTTTAGACAGAGGGGAAGGGAGGGAGAAAGCAAGGAAGAAAAACATCAATGTGTGGTTGTCTCTCATGCGCCCCCTACTGGGGACCTGGCCCACAACCCAGGTATGTGCCCTGATGGGGAACTGAACCACCCCCTCTTTGGTTTGCAGGCCTATGCTGAATCCACTGAGCCACACCAGCCAGGGAAAAATGAGTGATTTTTATGAGGTGAATCTATACATCAATAAAGCTGCTGAGACAGAGAGGCAGACAGAAGCAGAGAGACAGAGAAAGAGAGAGCAAAGAAGAGACAGGGGCTAATATAAGAACTCAGGACTCAAATAGTGCTAGGCCTGAAAATGGATTTCCATAGCAAAAGATAAATTTTATATCTGGTATAAACTACTGAAAAATAACACTAGTTTTCTATTTTTCCTCATTTCTGAATAACAGGCATAAATGTGACTGTGGATGCTTCCTTTATCTATTCAGAGGGGGTGATTTATAAGTCAACTGACTGTCGTAGTAGCACCTGTGAAGGCCTTGAACTACTCAGGAGAATTTCAGTAAGTATATGCCTTTGTAGATAGAGCTCATACCCTCTTGTCACAGAACAGGTCTAGTGTAAACTTGGGTATCTGTCCATGAGCATCTCTCATGTCATTTCTAACCATGCTGCCAAGTGATGTAAACGCAGGGTACTCTAACTTATTTTTCTCCTATATATTTTCCAAGTGATGAGGGCCCTCCAGGAATCCAGGAAAGTGGGAAGAATCTTAGCCATGTCTATCAGTACACTTTCAGTGGTATGGAAGGGGATTATTTTGTTTTTAAAACTTTAAAAAATTTTAAATGTTGATATTAACTGATTTGCCTTTGTGTTCCTCAAGAAATACTTGAGGTGCCCTGTTAAAAATATATTCTGAGGCCCTACAGCAGAGACCTCTATTTCAAGTCATCACCATGTATGTGGTTACATAAGGTCTGAATCTAACTCTAAAGTAATAACTGTAATGTCAAAGGATAGATATGGGAAGAGAGAAATTCGTGCCTAATTCCTCTTTCCAATTCCCAACCCCAACCAGAGCTTTGAGAAACTTAAAAAGTTTTCCAAGCTCTCTAGAGACAAGTAGGTATGTGAGACACTACCTTTACTATAGAAATCTAAAAAAAACAAAAAACAAAAAAACAAGGCTTTTGGTAAAGGAGGGCACTGGGCACGGAGCCACAGTTCCAAAGCTTTCCTCACTAACATCACACCAACGCTGCACCCGTGCCAGGAGGAGTGGCTCATTGCAGCAGCCATCCTCAATCTTGGGAGGACAAGGGTGAACAAGGGGAGTGTCTATGCTTCTCTACAGAGGGAGGTATGACCTAGTTCTCTAAAATCAAGAACAGGATGTTTCCAAGCACATTCCCCTTGAGAAATAGTAGATAATAAAACCTGTGGACACCACCTGGTCACATTGCATTTGTTCTCTTTAGCTGGACTTTGTAGCTCTCCCTAAAACTTGCCCACTCCCGGCAGAGCACCTCCAAATCTAGTTCCTCCCTGATGTGGCCTGCAGCTGGTGCATATGTCCCCATCTGCCAGGCTTCTCCCTCTGTTCTGCATTCCCCTTTTGATAAAAAATACAGGTTCACTGCGGTCAGCTCACTTTCAGTGGAATACCTTTCCCTCCAACCATAGCACCACCTCTCTCAGGCCTCTTCATCCCTTAGCTGCCCCTTCCTGGCCCAAGGCACCATACGTTGCTCCTTTCTGCTCTGCATTCTAACAGCTTTTTTTTCTTTTGAGAGGACATTTATTAAAGCTGGGGACAGTGAAACAAAGAAGGGCCTAGGATAGAAGAAGCTACTGGAGAGAGCCTAGGGGGTGCTGCTCTGGCGTTTTGAGAAACATTATGGGAAAGAAGTGAGCCAAGGCAGGACTGCCCTTAGCTCATTGGAAAGTCTGAGAAAGGGGGCCTTGGGGACAGGTTCAGGGGGTTAGCCTGGGACAAGCTACCACTGCCCATTGCTCCCCTAGTTGCAAGTCTCATGGGGCCCCTTAGAGTTTAAGAAATGCATGCCTGTGGGAGAAGAACAAGGGCTGGGGGAGGGAGGGAAAGGCACAGTGTACTCCCAGGAGAGAGCGTGAGTGCCCATTCTAACATCTTGAATGGTCCACTTTGTAACCTTCTGGGAGCCTTTCCCTGGCCACTTGTTTTCTGTCCTTTGATTCTTTTTTTTTTTTTTAAGTTTTAGGGATTAGTTTTCTTTTCTTCTTCTTCTACAGACTACAGGAAAAATGGGCTGTGTCCTCATGGGGCCCTCGTGTACGTATTCCACCTACCAGATGTAGTAAGTAGTTAGTTTTGTTGTTTTTTTTAATGCCACTGTGAATTGAAGTCAAGACACAACATCAATGTTTAAATGGTTTATCAAACGGCATTCTAGTCAAGGCAACACCGTCAGGGGTGTTGGGGGCCCTCGTATTTTGTCACATTTCTTATAACCATCACTCTCTTATCCAGGCAACTCTGCCTTTGCTCACTGTGGGGTGAATGACAGTAGCTGTTCAGGTTCAGTTACTTACATCCGAGCTGGGGAGGCAACCTGGTATAGGCAAAAAGTCAGAGTCCTGGCAGGAAACAGGAAAGAGAGTGTGCTTGGATAATTTGAGGAGCTTAATCGAAGAAGTTTTCACAAAAGTATAAGCAGGATGGACGGAGAAACAAAGAAAAGGGCGGCACCCTAGAGCATGAGCAGGGTCTGTGTTAGCCCCAGGGGTTGCAAGAGGAAGGAATGTTGCAAGGCACTAATTTCATAGCATTGTCTGAGGGTTATAAATAACATATGAAACAACTTTGCACAATGCCCTCATCGGCTTAGAAAGGAGCTTTCAATATGTCCTATAATGAAAATACTTCTCTCTCTTTGGGACAATCGCCTTCATCCTTTCCGTTCATTAAACATCATCAACACAAACACTTTGTTCTGCCAGAGTACACCTTTCCCCATCAAAATCCCTCTCACATACCTTTCTTTCACATGTTACAAACTTCCCCTGAATCAACAGTCAGCTTTTGCCTACACCGAGAAAACTGTGCTGAGGAACCCCTTGCAACAGATTTGGAGGGTCAACTTTAGACCTCTGAAATTTCTGTTGCAAAGTGTGCTTCTCACACCCAGCTCTACAAACAGACTCAGGTGCTCAGGCTGCGCAGAGCATAGACACACCACAGAAGCACTTTCTGAGCACATCTTCCATACCAAAATGCAGGCAAATGCAGAAAATCACTCTTTCTTGCATTCATTCCCAATTGTCATCTTCTCTGACCACTTATTGATAATGCTTTAAAGTATGCCCAAAAGGAAAGGAAGATTGAGAAAACTGACTTACTATGTACAAGGACTTGCTATGTGCAAAGAAGCATTTCGTTTTACTGGAATAGGAAGAATTAAGTAAAATAGAGTCCCTGCCTGGATACATAGAGAAGGTGACAAGGACACTGGTGACCAGTACAAGGCAGAGTGAGACAGGTTCCATCGGAGAAATACAAAGAAAATGCTCTGAGGGCACAGAAGGGAATGGTCTCCTCTGCTTAGGAGAGTTAGGCTTTGAGGACAGAAAAACTTCACCGAGGGGGTGGCACATAAGTTACTGGTTGCAGAATGGGTGATACACATTTTAATGGGTAGAGCTGGGGAATGAGCATCCCAGCCTGGCAAAAGGAGAAGTAAGTATAAAAGCAAAGAAGCAGTGAAGTAGAAAATGTGTTGAAGTCTGTACTAACTGGTATGTAAGAGATTTATAGGAGAATACTAGAGATAAAACTAGAAAAATTAAGTAGGGCCATATTTGGGAGATCATGAGTTACAGGTGAAGTAGCTATATTTGATTAGGTTATCACTAGATTATCAATTAGATTCGATTATTTGTTGTATTTAACTAGATTTAGTTCTATATCATTAACCATAAGTTCAAGCAGGGAAATTCCATGAGAAGCAGCTCAACTCTGGAAGAATACTGACAACAATGTACAGGAAAGCCTGAAGCACACAGGGGAGATGGGTGACCAGGGGAGGGGGCCTGTTCAGTGTGAAGCACCTGACCCAGACAGGGAGGAGAGCTTATAAAGATATTTAAAGGTGGCATCAATAGTATTTGATAACTAATTGGATGATGGGGTGAAGGTGAAAAGTAGTCAAAAAGGCTTTGAAATCTCAAAACACTAAAAGAAATGGGAAAATCTGAATAAGGAGCAGTTTTGAGAAATAAAAATACAAAATCAATTTGGCTGTGAGCATGAGGAGTTTGAGATGCAAGCAGATCACTCAGTGAAACCTTTCAATGAAGCACTGAAGATGGAAGGGGGTATTGTTGTCCTTCCTTTGTCGGATACATACTGAGCACCCACATATCTGAACCAGGCTCACAGAACATGCTGAGGTGAGCAAGCAAGACATGATCCCTGACTTCGTGGAGCTTGCAGTCTCATGGAGGAGACAGATACTCACCCCAAAGGTCTTAGGCATCGAGGAAAGTTTTCCTCTTTGGATAAAGAGAAATTTAATCTGGGACCCAAGGGATGAGGAGGAGTCAGCCAGGCAGGAGGACAGGACAAGAGCATTCCCAGTATTTGTGAGGCCCTCACGGAGAGTAAAGCTTGGTATGTTCAAGGAACTACAAGAAGGCCCACGCACTGAGCAGAGGAAGGAAAACTCTAAAATCTTTAGCTGATGTCTGTCTCAAACATAGTCCACAAAAGAGCCAGAAATAAAGCAACAAATCAAGAAAAGAGTGTAAAGGGCATCCTTTAGACTCTACAACTGTGGTGACTACAGAAGCCTATCCTCTATTTTCTTAAGCCCACTTCCCAAAGTTTCTATGTCCCAGCCTGCATGTTATGAGAGCACAAATGACAGCTCATTTTAGAATAAATCAAAGTAACCAAGTCACAGATACCTGAAGACACCTAGAGTATTCTTAGAACATAGCATGGGCTCAATAAACACTTTAAAATTCACCTGTGTGGGAGGGAATCTACATAAGACACCTGCTTGAATGATACTGTCTCTTCCTTATCAATTATTAAAGAGGGATCTTATTTGTGCTACTTAAGTTAATCCTGACATTGATTTCTTTCTCACCTCTTGGCATAGCCTTGACGCAGAGTTGAACTATCCCATGATTTCAGCTGGAAGTTTTGGATTGTCGTGTGACTACAAAGAAACTTTAAGCAGGCTGATGTCTCCAGCTAGGAAATTGATGTACTTCTTGGTTGAGTTTTGGAAGGCCAATAATTTGCCATTCAAACCATACTCCTGGAACACTGCGTATGTTTTCAAGAATAGTACCGAGTCTGAAGACTGCTTCTGGTAAGCAGAATTATCAACATGCTCTGGCACTTGCCATGGAGAGAAGCCTGAGGCTCGTGGCAGGCCACAGGTTATTCTCAGATGCACCTTCCATCTGTAACAGCACTGGCAGTGGACACGAGCCTACTGTCTTATACACAAATAAAGCAAAGGGGTCACAGGAAACATAGTATCATAAATAGAATCAAGCATGTATTGTATTTTCAACACTCTTCCTCATTTTCAAAGTACCTTCAACAAAACTTTATTGATTTCCCCCAGTAAATCCTCTGAAGAAAAAGAACAGGTACTATTATCTCCATTTTACAGATAAGGACCATGAAAACCAAAAATTAGTGCTTTCTATTACTCTGCAAGGTATGATATCAGAGAATATGCAATCTACCTATACCTGCAATTAGTTAGAAATCATTTCTGTCCTAGCTTTTCAGAAGAGTAAGGGGGTGTTGCAGAGAACAGGATAATGGACACCACTGCTAAAATGAAATTGCAAGGTTTGCTCACCTTCAGCAAAGGTGGCACAGAGAATCCTTTGGGTTCTTACTGATGCCTCCAGGGTTGCAGCTCAGCTCTGTAGTCTCCACATAAGCACAGAGAAGACTGAAGTAGGGCACCACTGGGACTGTGCACCTAGGGAGCTACAAGGATGAACCCAAAGGCCTCATCCTGGAAATGCTGGGGTGAACTTAGAACACACTTAAGTTCATTTCACACAGGAGAAATTATTCCTATCCATTTTGAATTTTTGTACTGTAGATTCAAAGGTGTCAACTTATCTGGGTTGATGGGGCTGGTTTATTGCACAGAGGAGAACCTTTCTTCTGCAAATAGCAGGAAGCCATTATCAGGGACCCACCAAATCTCTACGTGTATATATACATGACGATTCCCTAAAACTTCCTCAATAGTTTCAGTAAATTAGAAGCCCTCAATCATGGGGTGTATTATCTACTGTGTTAATAGTGGAAATGAATTTTAGATGAACAAGTCCCCGGCAGATCTGTAAACAATGAGCAGATGGCATGGAAGGTGGTGAAGAAGCTAAGGTGGTTTCTTATAGTTTCTGTCTTGCTCTCTCTGTTCTAGGTACCTCAATGCTCTGGAGGCTGGAGTTTCCTATTTTTCTCAGAACCTCGTCATCAAGGAAATGTTAAGACAAGAGTCACAGTTTCATGAAATCTTAAAGGACCACAGTAGGAAAAGCAATGGTAAGAAGATATGAAGATGATATTTTGCCAACTTCTTTCTCACAACTACCACTCCCTTAGGACTCATGTGACAAACCTACCAGACAGAGCTGTCCCCAGTACCTCACTTTATTTTGTATCCTTTGAGAGATCTGCAGTTGCATGTCACTCCATTATATTGTTTCTTTTGTTGATCAAAACCTTATCCTCTGAGACAAATTAGAAAAGTGGTATTGAGCAAATATATTAACTTCATGAAAGTAAAGATGATGTTAAAACTCAGCTTTTATAAACCAAAATGATACCATACCCCACGATCACCGTAAAAGTGCTTTTCTTAAGTTCATCTCAATCCAGTATATTATTGGATTTGTGACCATTCCTCACACGTTGGGCAACCGGCTCCCCTCGTGACTAAGAGGGTATGTCTACTGTTATGTAGCATCAGGCAATATTACAAAAGTAAGCAAAGTATCTCACCTGCCCAATGATCTCAAGTTACAGGTCAAGAGTGAAAAGCTAATGGGATAAGGCCATACTCCCTCAGTTACTGGGTGATTTGCTCCACTTTCCACATAATTCTCTCTACAAATAAGGACATACCAAGAGTAAAGGAATCAACTGTGGTGATTTTCTATGGGAGAACACTTGCTGGGCAGGATTGCCTGGTATATGCAAATCATGATCTACTGTCGTTATTAAGCATTTCCCAACTGAAGAGCCTGCCATTTGTAAAACATGGGCCAAGATACGAGAAAAAAACAAGTATTAAATGTTCCATATCCCTAAAGGGTTTACAGTTCAACTGGGCCACACAACATTTAAAAGATCTGCTGACGCGCCCTGCAGCTCCTCTGACTCCCGAAACCAGCAATGGGAAGTCCAGCTGCAGCCGGAGGGTCAGACTGTGCTCCGTCACTGATGTCACTAAGACTGAGTTCTGAGTTAAGAAGCTACAAAGCCCACAAGAAACGTTGCTCAGGAAAGCTTCCTAAATACATTAACTTATACTATGTCTTTTCCAACCACTTTACAAAAGGTGAGATGACAACAGTTATCAATGAAAATAGTTTTTATAATTAATGACTGCAGCCTAGTGCAATGAAATAGGCACTGAACCAGATTCATAAACCTGGAATTATAGGGCTGTCTTTGTCATCTACTAGTTCTTTAACCCCGTGGTATTCAGGCTTCAGTTTCCTTAAATCACTCAAATTAAGGGAATGGACAAGACCATTTTTTTTAAGGTTCCATTTAACTCTACTCTGACACTATGCAAATTTAAGAAAGGGAGAGGTAGTAATTTGAGGGATTGGGGTTAATCTTAAAACAATGAGGCACAGACAATACTGGCTTCAAATTCAGGCACCTGGTTCCCTCTCTGTTGTGCGCAGACCATCGTATATTTCTCTCCTTGTCTTGCTCTCTCTCCTTCAGTGATTATTGTGTGCGGTACACCAGACACCATCAACACCCTTCAGGATGGCCAGGAAATGGCTGAAGACACTGTCATTATCCTGGTGGATCTATTCAAGTAGGTATAATATTTGAAAGAACTTTTTCCTTCAGAAAGAAAATACTCTAAGGATTTCCAAAAGACAGATTCTCTTTTCTTTTGCTTAGCATAGCCTCATATAGGGTTCAATGTGATGATAATATTTTAGCCTGTGTTTCACTCCCTTTTTATTACATCCTCATTCTTATTTAATTCATCATGGCCTTAGTAGAGATATATGCCTTTGACATCACTATTATGTCTAAATACCAAAGTTTTATGAAAGTCCATTAAAGTCACCTGTCTATTCATCCTCGCGAGCAGCCTGATTTAAAAGTCTTTTCCTAGGCGGTGATAAATCAACTTATAACCCAAAAACATTATTTTTGAGAATGTGTGCCATATCTGTGCCTTCAGTTGCTAATGGCCTTTGATCCTAGATTATCTTTCCTTCAGTCACCTTTGATATAAAAAAAAAATTCCAGTTAAATGAGTTTGATTTACAGTTAGTCTTTACATATTGTGGCATAGTCACTGGATGGTGATCTTTTCCTTTGCATTTCTCTGGAGCTGAAGAGAGAAAATTCTAGAAAACAGAAATCACCTTTTATCACATCCCTCATTTTACCACTCATTTTTTAATGTTGGATACCACAAACTAATTGTGCCAAGGCAATGACTGAGTCAGATTAAGCTGAAAGAGGGGTTCACTGGTGTGGCTCTGTGCTCTTTGCCCCATCACCTAGATCATATGACTTCACTTATCTGGCTGGATCATTAATCATTACCTGTCTGTATTCAGACCAGAAGCTATTATTCTTTCCCGTATTTGCCTAGTCATTTCACCCACACTAAACATACTTTTAAGAGTGTGAAGAGAAATTAAGTATAGGAAATGCAAACCTATTTGAACACAATTGTTCATGTAGATAATTTGACTGACCAACTTAACATTTTAGCTGCAGACTATAGGTAGAAAGGAGGGTAAGTTATCAACATTTCGTTCCTATACTCACACTGATAACTGCTTGCAATAACTGCTTTGCCCTCTGGAATGAGTCCTCAGTGAAGTCAAATTGAGGTAATTTTGCTTTTAGCAAATCCTTAATCAACTGCCTAAGTGTTGGCAGTCCTTTGTCACTATTCCTGAAAAACACCTGACTAGGTTTTGGGAAAATTATGAGATTCAGTTGAAACTAGACATAACTTGAGTTCAAATTCTAATGTGGACACTTCTGGTTCATTAGACTCTTGGGTATTATTTAGTGTTTTGAAACTAAGTCAGCTCATTTGTAAAATGAGAATAAAAAATGCCCATTTTATAGGGCTACTTTTAGATATCATAATACAAGCCAAATATTCAATGTAGTCCTCAGTTAAGAGATGTGTTCACCTGCTGTTTGAATATTAAATGATGGGTAACCAAGTTATAGCAGTTCAAACATGTTAGATTCTTGGTCTACTAAAACATTCAAATGACTAGGAAGCTTAAATACCATTTGTAGCGCAATCTCAGAATTACATGGGAGCCCACGATGTGCCAGGTATTATCCTGGAGTTGAGGATACAGGACCAATAAGCAAATGTCAGCAAGTTTACAGTGTTGGAGAAAATGTTTAGTCCTTCCATTCTTATGTTTCACCATCTGAAAAGTAACTTTAATTCATAAAATTTCCATCATATCTTAGCATCTCACAATTATTATGAGCATTTAAGGAAAAGAATGTTCCCAGGTATAAATCAAGGGTCATGGAGGCCTGAAAGTGAGCACTAGCTCCCATGTCCAGAGCCTAGGAAAGTAGTATCTTCTGATCTTCCTTTCCCTTTGTGTCTGTTAAGCACAGCTGCCTAAGTTCTCTTGTTCAAATTAGCAGGGGTAGAAGAAAATCAGTTTATCTGGAGAACGTAGAAAGATTTTCAGGTTACTAGAAAAAAGTAAAATGCTTTAAACAATTTCAAAGCTGATCTCAGAGTTCGTGTGAACTGTGAAGGTCCATCTTTATATTTGGAGGAACCTAATTTTCATGAAAAACTTGTGCTTTTATTGCAGTAAGAACTACTTCCAGGACAATGTCACAGCCCCTGACTATATGAAACATGTTCTTGTTTTGACACTGGGTCCTGATAATCCCAACTCAAATATTTCTTTTACCCAGAATCACTTACTGGTAAGTTGCATAAAAATATATTGTTGTTTTCTTTGTCAAGGTTAAGATATTGTTCCACTGTTTGAGACTCAAATTCTAAGATGAGCTGTTAAAGTGTGTGCTCGGCTTTAGACCAGCACAAGAGTGTGCATTTCTGGAACATCGGAATGGAAATGACAGTGTAGGGAGACAGAAGAAGGCTTGCTAACTTAGGGGAGATAGAAATTTAATATGTCAAATAAATGAAGTTTTCCTGCATCTTAAAACAGCTTTCTGCTGGTACTGATATCAAAATTCTGCCTTTAGAGATATATGCAGGGGTGGGCATAAGTAGGTTTACAGTTGTTCACATCGAAAATGCCATCATTAATAAATAATAAGACAAATATGAACTCTGTTTTGCATACTCACAACTGTAAACCTACTGTGCATACTCCTGTATTCCTAAATTAAGCCATCATCCTCTATTGTGATTAGAGGTTAACCATTGTCCACATTTGTCCAGGAGAGTCCTGGTTTAGTCTTCTTATCCCAGCATTCCATCTGGTTTAGCATTGATCCCCCTCAAAAGACACTCTAATTGGACATCAAATCATAGTCACCTTATTCTGATGCAGGGCCCCTGACTCTAACACCACGGCAGGCTTGGTCAGTCACTGCACCTTAGTGTGTTCAAATTTATCAGATGTAATCTACCCTCTGAGACAATGAGAGCAGGTTTGGAGTGGGAAGAGGAGGGAAGGTGCAGTTCTGAGGACCCTCAACAGTTTGGGGAAGGGCGAGCAAAGGCCAGGCCCAAAGAGCTCTACCAGGAGAGTTGGGTATCTTTGGAAGTATCACAGTTTTTCCTACACTAACAGTTCTAAGCCCTCTGTTTTACAACCTTGCCAAAGTTAGGGGCTGCATCTCCTTTTGGGTGGGGCTGGGTCTTAACTGGGTTTTTTTACTCTCGTGAAATAATTTCAGCAAAAGACACTGCAACTAATGAGAGGTGTTTTATTTTTTTCTTTTTCTATTGAATATTTTGTAGCATACTTCAGGGTGTACTATTCAGGTATCACTTGTACAGGTTCTAGGCTCTGGCAAAAGTGTGATTCTCCACAGGTGGGCAGTCCAAAATACCCAAGCTGACATAGTTCACTTGGTCTCAGCGGGCCATGGAACTTTAATCCATAGCTGAACTCTGTGAAGTCCAGCATGCAACTGTTACAGGGGAGTTTTGACCCTGTCTTTTATGTTACCCTGGGCAGACATTTGTGGCCTGAAGCAACACCTAGTGAGAACTGTCTTCAAAACAAGTTCAATGGTATTATCCAATAAAACTCCTCCTGCCCCATTCAGGATGATCAAAGGCAGGGGGATATTTTTATGGCTGTTTTCCCTTACTCTTTATTAAAAATGTGAAACTACAAGCATTTTTAGATAAAATATTACAAGAATTAAGCAAATGCTGTATGTTGTCCTTCCCAGTTGAAATGAAATATTTTGTCTTCATGGAAAGGAAGCACAAGTATTTTTAGTTACCACCTGAAAGGCAGTGTTCTCAGTTCACTGATCCCAAGAGAAGAGAGAATTGTGACACAGGCATACTAAAGAATCCCACCCCAAGTAAAATTCTCCAAAATTCTCCTGCAATACCATTTCTACAACTCCCCTAATATTTAATTACCTTTGTAATTACCTTGCTGACCCCAAGAACATTTTGCTCCCCACTCAAGATCAGAATCTCTTTTTTAAAGCTCATTTTACAATTTTCCCCCTTCATTCAGGAAATGAATGACTTTTCTCGTGCCTATGTGAATGGAGTCTTGCTCTTTGGACACGTGCTAAATATATTTCTTGAAAATAAAGAAGATGTTACCACCCTCGATTTTGCTCACGCTTTCAGGAACATCACTTTTAAAGGTACTGGTCATCTAAGACTAAACAACAATACTTAACTAACACTTTCTACAGAAAGTGGAAGAAATACGACTTTGTGGATGGACTCTGGGAAACAAAGAGGGGCTTTGGCGATAGATGAATCAATAGATAAATATTTTTGAACTTAATTGGAGGCAAACATCATTGTGTAGACTTTGGAGGTTCTATTATCAATAACTAGACCCCAGTTTATGCTTTAGAAAACACTTATCACAGAGTCTGGTGTAACAGATGCAAAATAAATATTAACTGTTTGTTGAACTACATGAAATTATGGTATTTGATCATATTTTTTACCTAAACAGCCATTTCATACATTTGTTGTACTGCAATTATTTCATAGATGAGAAACTGAGACACAGAGAACTTAATTTCCTCAATGTCTTCAACCAGTAAGTGATAGTGAAGGGATAGTGAACATCCTAAGTTAGATTACTCAGTAACCTACACACTATGATACTAGTTTGGTAAATACTCTAAGCAAAAATTTTCACTAATAAGCAGGAAGAATCTATCACATTTAGCAACCCCACCCCACCCCACCCCCAGCCCAAATGTAATGTAAAAGATTTTTTCTTCTAACTAAAAAACATCTCTCATAAAAATACTCTTCAGAGATCTCGGGGCCAAGAACCAATCCGGATACCCTTAGATTAGATCATTTAGATCATTTTTTTCAGTAACAAAGAGCAATTTGAATCTATTTTATACCCTCTGTCAGTATCTAACTGATCTTTTAGTCAGTAAATTAACAAAGGCCTCTAACTCTTTCTGACTTTGCTCTAGGGGTAACGGGTAACAACGTGACTTTGGACGACTTTGGGGATATCGATAATCAGATGGTGCTTCTGTATACCTCTGTGGATACCAAACAAGTATGTCTGACTTCTCACCAAGAACTTGGGTTGAAGTGATTGGCTGAGGAGGGATAACTTGGGAGGCGAGTAATAGTGGAGGAATTAGAGAAGTTATGTAGCCATAACCTCTGGAAGTTAGTTTATGTCAGATTCATAATTATACTCCACTTGGGGCATTATTGCTTAAGCATTTTGACCCACAGAACTCTTTATTCAGAATATCTACTCTATTGCATGAAAAAAATTACCACCCAGAATACATTGACATAAAGACCAAACTATTGATAGAATACCAATGAGAGGATGACAGTTCTCTTGTAAGAATTGTTCATTCATTTCCATAACTAAAAATTTCAGTAAAACATCTTCTGTTCTCTCCATCTGAACTTCCATGAAAATCGTTGTGTAATCCTTCTGACACACATAAACAGCCCTATAATGCTATTCTTTTATTCACATTCTATGTGTCTTTTCTTCTCTCCAATTTAGTAGGTTCTTCACAGAGAGGGAGAAGGTCTTACCTCTATATGTCTCTGATGCTTAGCTTCTCATATGGCACATGGTTGATGGCTGATAAGCATTTAATTTAAAAACAAAAGACATGTCTTCGTGTCACCCAAAGTAGGGCCCATCTCAAACTTTGAAGGCCACAGTTGTAGCCAACCAAATGGTCAGTAGAAAGTTTTTGTATTTAAGAGGTTGGGCCCTTATAGAACTAAGACTCTAACAGAAAAAGTTATTCATGCTTATGTAATTTTCCAGTGTGAGCATTATGACATTTTCATGGAGATACATATATCTTCAGCTTTGTAAAGGTATCGATAATAGAAAATGTAGAAAGCTAGAGAAAAGAAAGTTAGGCCAGAAATTTGGGAACATTATTTCAGAAATATAATTCAAAGTTTTCAGTTACTATATTGGACCTTTAATATAATGCTATAGTTAGCATTCATTCAATAGGAATACTTTTTAAAAAGATCCCCTCCATACTTCAGTTACTAGTAGTAACAACAAAGACAATTAAAATCCCCTCTAAGTTATTTGCACCTGGGATGAGAGGCTGATACTTGTGGTCAGATCCAATGTCAGCCTCATGCCTGTTCTTCAAAATAAAAGATGTTGTTCTGTGCACTTATTCTCTCTAAAGGCATACCTAGTTGAATTTTTCAGTAATCTCATGCTACCAATTGTGCTTTACAATACATGTATATGGAGAAACTAGGGATTAATTTTCAAAACATAGGGCTATAGATTATTCTGTATCCAGAGTAGATCCCAGTAGAGATTCAATGTACCATTTTAATATATAGGATATATCCTGTCCTCAATACATGCAATTATAGATTCTACTCTAAAGTTGAGTCTATTTTTGAGGCTGTAAAACTTTTGTCCACAATGTTTTAAGGGGATGGCTGTGAATTTAGAAAGATGGCTATTAGCCCTGGCTGGTGTGGCTCAGTGGATTGAGTGCTGGCCTGTGAACTGAAGGGTCACTGGTTTGATTCCTGGTCAGAGCACATGGGTTGTGGACTTAGTCCCCATCTGGGGACATGGGAGAGGCAACTGACTAATGTTTCTCTCTCTTTCTCCCTCCCTTCCCTCTCTCTAAAATAAATATATAAAGTACTTTTAAAGAGAAAAAGAAAGATGCTCTTTGTAGATTTCTTTTAAAAACTGATTCAATATGTGTAGCAGTCATTTCAGGATACAGTAATATTCCCACTGTGAGATTACTTGAAAAAAAAAAAAAGCCTTTCATCCTAAAAACCTAGTATCATGTATAAGAAAGCACATTAGAGGAAAAGGATAGATTTGAAAATTTTGTTCTTGACAGAACTTAAGAAATGTAGAATTATTTCAGAGCCCTTGACATGCATCAACATGGAAAATGGGTTTTAGCTGTTGTGTATTTTGTCAAGACACCACTTTGTCTAGTAACTGAACATTGTGGGGAACACTGGCACTTCACCTCTCAAGTGACTTGGAGCTAGCCACTTAATTTCTCTTAGCATCTATTTTGTTTTTACTCTTTTTTTCATTTTTTTTAAAGATTTTATTTATTTATCTTTAGAGAGGAAGGGAAGGAGAGAGGGAGAGAAACATCAACGTATGGTTGCCTTTCATGCGTCCCCTGCTGGGAACTGGCCTGCAGGGAACTGGCCTGCAACCCCAGTATGTGCCCTGACTGGGAATCGAACCGCGATTGTCTGGTTCGCAGGCCCACGCTCAATCCACTGAGCTACACCAGCCAGGGCTCTTTTTTTCATTTTAAGTTTTATTTTCAATTGCAGTTTGTAGTCGATGTTATTTTGTATCAGTTTCAGATGTATAGCATAGTGGTTAGACAATCATACTTTGCAAAGTGATACCCCTGATATTTCAAATACCCACCAGGCACCACACATAGTTATGACAATATTATTGACTGTATTCCCCAGGCTGTGCTTTACATCCCTGTATTTTGTGACTACCAATTTGTACTTCGTAATCCCTTCACCTTTTTCGCCTGGTCTGCCTCCCAACCCTCCCCTAGAACAACCATCAGTCTATTCTCTGTGTCTAGAGTCTGTTTCTATCTTGTTTGTTTGTTCATTTTGTTCATTAGATTCCACATATAAGTGAAATAACAAAGTATTTATCTTTCTCTGACTGATTTACTTCACTTAGGATAATACCCTCTAGGTCCATCCATGCTTTTGCAAATGGTAAGATTTCATTCTTTTATAACCAATTGGTATTTCATTACATATACATACAAGCTTCTTTATCTACTCATCTCTTGATGGGCATTTGGGTTGCTTCTATATCTTGGGTATTGCAAATGAATGTAAGGGTGCACATATTCTTCTGAATTAGTGTTTTGTGTTCCTTCTAATATATACCCGTAAGTGTAATCATTGAGTCATAGGGCATTTCCATTTTTAGTTTTTTGAATTATCTCCATACTGCTTTCCACAGTGGCCACATCAGTCTGTTTTGCCACCAACAGGACACAAAAGTTCTCCTTTCTCCACATCCTCGCCAACACTTGTTTGTGAATTTATTGATGATAGCTAATCTGACAGGTGTGAGGTGATAACTCACTGTGGTTTAAATTCACATTTCTCTCATGATTAGTGACAATGAGCATCTTTGCATGTCTCTTAGCCTCTATTTTAACATTTGTAAAATGAAAAACTTGAACCAGTTCTCTAAAGAGCCAAAGAACTTGTATTGAGCTGACGTGGTGTATGGTCATGAAAAACAAAAGCAGAAAACTAACTGACCTACATGGAGCTTAAATCCACATTCATGCTTGGAAGCAATAAATGGGTCATACCAAGCTCCCCTGTGGCTGGTTAACATTGTCTTGTTTCACTAAAAACTGTTACTATAAAATTCGAATGTTGTTGGACAGGATGGTCAATTTTATCAGAACTTGTTCTAAAATCTTTTCTTTCTGTTCATCCTTCTTTTTTATGCCCTGACATAGTATAAGGTTCTTTTATCCTTCGACACCCACAAAAATGTAACTCAACCAGAAGTTACCAGCCCCACATTCATTTGGAAGAACAATAAACTACCTAAAGATGTTCCGGGGCAGGGTAAGATATCCTAAAATTGTTTTTCTGATAAGGAGGGTAAATTTTACGCTGTATGCATTTGGTCTGTGTTTTTTGTTTTGTTTATTGTCTGAATTATATTTGCCAGGTTTACAAATGTGGACACTCCTTCTCTGCACAAAGAATGATTATATTACAGTTATGATCAAACACTGAAAATATCTCTATTCTAACTTAGCACAGCTACCTTGAATATGCGTTCTACTCACCCTCTGACACAAATCATCCTGTAGAAAAATAGGTTTGACAACTGGAAATATGAAATATATCTTACTCCTTTTATGTTGTACTGCAGTAAACTCAGAAAGTACATCTTTCAGGTGGAGGGGTGGTCAGTGAGCAGGACCTGTGAAGTCTCTCCCATCACCTCATAGGACACACACTCAGGTTATAATGACCGTTACCTACCTACTCAAGATGAGGCCTGATCTGTTAGGGAAAGCCTTCACATACCCCACCTGCTCCCATGCAGGCTTCAGTGCCACTGTTAACACCGGCCATGTCTAGGCAGGGCCAGGACAGTCTGTCCTTGATGGAGCTGGCCAAGGCTTATCACAATGAATATTAAGTGACTCCATGTTCCTAATCTAGTTTTAGGGGGGAATAGTTTACATTCAGACAAATATTTATGCCTAAAGATGCAAAAAAAGAAAAAAAACTACAAACACCATTAATAAAATGACTAACAATTATGATATATGAGGGTGTACCCCCCAAAATGAAATGAATTTACTTTAAAAATTGTGTATTTATTCTTCCATGTTTAAACTTCAGTCACCTTCAGAGTACTCTCCATCTGATGCAATGCACCTATTGAGACGTTTCTCACTGCTCAAAGCAGGTTTTGAACTCCTCGATTTCGATGCCTCTTAGTGCCTCTGCCATTTTTTGTTTCACCTTTTCTACATCAGCAAAACATGTCCGTTTGAGGATATTTTCCATCCAGGGAAACAAAAAAAAAGTCTCTCTAGGAGAGATCAGGTGAATAGGGAGGATGGGGCATGGGGTTCATGCTATTTTTGGTTAAAAACTGCTGAATACTCAGCTTGGTGTGGGCCGGTGTGCTCATAAATCACCCATCATGAAATGAGCAAATGTGTTGAAAGGTTTGATTACCAGTCAGAGCACTGATTGGCCTGGTTGCAGGTTTGATCCTCGGTTCAGGCACGTGCAGGAGGCAGGCAGTCGATGCTTCTCTCTCACATCGATATTTCTCTCTCTCTCTTCCACTCTTCCTTCCTCTCTCTCTAAAAGTAATGGAAAAATGTCCCCAGGTGAGAATAAAAAAATTAAAAATAAACAAGTATTAAAAATTTTAACTAGAAATATTTTTATCCCACCAGAAACTCTGAAAAGTTGCTCTGAACAGTTGTTTTGATGAGTTTTCTTGTGTTAAAGTTATAACAAGTATGTTTCTAGTTCCCTAAGCTCCATAAGTCAAATCTGGTTTAAAATGATCCCTTTGTTTTTATTCAATAGGCATAAGCAGTTGACTAAGGCAGAGGAAGGTGGGAAGTAGGGACCCCATTCTTTTAAACAAGAGCTGACTTTAGATTTATTGTTATTGATTTTTAAAGTTGACTTCTTTAGCAAGGTGGATGATGATGATGATGATGATGATGATGTCTAGAACCAAATTCAAGCTTCTTAGGTTTTAAACCAAACTTGACTTCTGAAAAAATCTCTTTCTCTTCCCAGGCTTCAGCAACTTTCTACTTCTTCCTTTTGTAACTTTCTGAATTAAAATTACTTTTTCTCTCTCCTTAATTATAACTTTTCAGTGACAATGTTAAGTATGGATTTTTAATATACTTCTTTAAAAGGTTTTAGATGTTTTGGTTATTGAACAATAATTCTGCGCTTTGTAAAGTGCTGAATTCAAAAAGTAATTTCTAAGAGAGCTCTCATTTCCCTAAAAGAGATCACATTAAATATCTAGATTCTACAGGGCAGGGACATTGTAGCATCCTGGGCAACTTCACTTTATCCTGAGTTAACTAGAAAATTTGGTTTCCCAGAGTTTTTTGTTACTTCACTGTTACTACATTTAGTTTTAAATAAGTTATAGTTTTAGTTTTAAATAAAACTAAAGTTTAAATTAAAGTTTAGTTTTTAGTTTTCAGTTATAAGTAAAGTAACTCAATCTTTCAAATAGTATGTAGATAAGACATTCATATCCAGTAACTGCCAACTCGGTAGCAATGCTTCATCTGGACATTGCAGCATCACTGGGTTGTTATTCATTCAGCAAAGATTCACTTAACACCAGGCAGCGTTCTAAGTACCTGGGACACCACGATGGGCAACACAAATGAGGTTTTTATTCTCGTCCAAGCCTTCATCATCTGCCTTCTGGGTTATAATAACATCTACAGCTTCCGGCTTCCAGCTTCCGGCCCACCTTCTGCCTACCTTCTATCCAACCAACGAGCACATCCCAGGATGACAGCGTGAATCCAGTCGTATTACTGCCCGGTTGCCACCACCTCACTGGCAGCTCCCCTCTACCGACAGAATGAAGTCCCAATGACTTATTATTACACAAATTTCCATGATGTTCCTACATTTCCAGCCTTACTTTTTGTTTTACCTCATCTCCCTCCCTCACTCTCTCAACTTCCTCCTACTTCCTTAAAGAAAGGGCCCTGCAACTTCATGCCCTTGTGCCCTTATTGATGTTTCTCCTTCTGATTAAAATTTATCACTACCTCATACAACTGGAGAACAACCACTCATCGTTAATATTTAACTTGAATTTCACCTTTCCTAAGCTTTTTGTCAACATGTCAGGAGAGTGTTGATCTTGAACTTGTCTTACAAGACTTCTACATAATGCTTATAATTACATTTACTTGTTTATACATCTTTTTATACCATACACTATATGTGTAGGGTTAATTCTTTATTCATATCTTTTTTGTCCCAACACAATGCCTTGGGAAGAAAGGAAGGAGAGAGGGAAGGAAGGAAAGAAGGAAGGAAGGGAGGGAGGGAGGGAGGGAGGGAGGGAGGGAGGGAGGGAGGGAGATAACTATAAATACGTTTTTAGTCAGCATAATCTGTACAGTGTTAATTTAAGTCAATTTACTTCTCTAAGTATAAATACTTTCCCCTGTTAAACCAGGAGATTTAACAAATCACAAGGTTCCCTCTAACTATTATGTCATATAACCTTGGGGTTATAAACTCAATCTTCATTCATTATGATCCAGTTAAACAAAATGTGATAACCCCAGCAGCCACCAGAAAGCCAGCAGAAGCTTAACTGTAGAACTGATATGATCCTGTGAACTTACCTAACAAGCAATACTAAAACATATGTTGAATTGAAAATTAAAAATTGCCAATTAAAAAAATAGTCATGGGGATGTAAAGTACAGCCTAGGGAATGTAGACAATATTGTAATAACTATGTGTGGTATCTGGTGGGTACTAGACTTATCCAGCTGATCACTTTCTAAGTTATGCAAATGTCTAATCACTATATTGTACACCTGAAACTAATATAATATTCTATGTCAACCATAATTGAAAATTTTATTTTTTAAACAAATTTTATTTCTATTTTATTTATTTATTTTTAGAGAGGGCGGAAGATGGAGAGAAACATTGATCAATTACCTCTCACACGCCCCCAGCTGGGGTCCTGGCCCACAACCCAGGCATATGCCCCGACCGGGAGTCGAACTAGTAACCTTTCAGTTCACAGGCCATGCTCAACCCACTGAGCCACACCAGCCAGGACATATTTTTTTTAAACAAATTTTAAAATGGAGTAAAAATACATTTCATTTGCCAGTTGTCAAACAGTTTTTAAATAAAATTTAAAATACTGTTGTAATTAGTATTTAGTATATTTAAATATTATAATTGTATTTAGTACAACGAGATGCTTGCACTGTGAGAAGTGGAATTCAGGTGGGCTGAGGACCCTACAGATGGGAGTTCCATATATTCATTCCAACTAGGGGGTGTGTAATTCTAGTAGTCTGATAGTAGACTCACCTGCCCTGTTGAAATTATATTTCTAATACTCACTTTTTAAAAATAAAATAAACATAAGCATAGAATTTATTTTAAAAGAACCAAATCTTAATCTGTAGTAGCGTACAATGGTATTTTCTAAAATAATGTTTTGCTTTTCAGTTACACTTGACATATGATATTAGGATAGTGTCAGGAGTACATCTCATACTCATTTTTGCTTTCTGGCTGTAGGTATGAGGATGAAGGTTGTGGCAATGGTGATGGTGATAGAAATAGTAACTTATAGTAATAAATAGAATTCACCAAAGTCAGATGTGCCCATAATGCAACTCCAACCTATTGTTTTCTGCCCTGATGAGAATAGAAATCCAGAGCTCACATTTTTCACTGCTAAAAGTTTCCCCTTAGCAGAAAACAAGATAACAAGCAAAGGCAAAGTCATGTGTTACCAAAGCATAAATCCTTCAAGTTTGCCCCTTAGAGAAAGGTTCTGCGGTATTAACCCCAAGCTAAACCCTCTGCCTACTAAAAAAAAAAAAAAGGTTAGTTCATTGGAAGTACATAATGTGATGAGACAAAAACAGCTTAAAAATATGTGTGATATGTGGGATGAATATATAGCACAAGAGTTTTTTTAAAATATGCACTCATTTACATTTTTTTACATTGGGCACTTTTTCCTTGCCTCCTCTCAGACAGACAGATGGGTAGGGCCCAGTTTTTATTCAGTTATTTCTTCAACCATCTTTTAATTGACACATAACCAGGACTAGGTCTTGTGCTGGGTGGCCAGTCCCTGGTAACCAGATGAACAAGGACATAGACCATGCCCTCAGGTCTATATTATGATGTCAGGAGAGAGAATACTGTGAAGGCACTGAGGTGCTATTATAATAATGAGGTCTTGGCATCTCTCATCTCTCCAGAGGCACCTTCATTAGTTTTATTTTTAGTGAAGAAAAAAAATCATGCACATGATGATAAAATCCAACAGTCAAAATACTCATGATGGAAAGTGAGTGTTCCTGGTCCTGCCTCTTCACACCCCTGGTCTCTCAGTCACTTATGCTTCTTGTTCTTTGCATACGTATTTCTAAATACCATATATATATATTTCTTGATTCATCAGCTTTAGTTATTATCTATTCATTTCTTGTATTGTTAAATGAAGACTTAATTCATCTTCACTAATACTGCTTTTCTCTAATCTCTTCTCAATTTAGGTGTCTTTTTGTTAATTCATTTATTAAGTATCTTTGTAATTTTAATTAATATACATGAGCTTCTAGTAGTGTTCAATCAATTATATATTAAACTTCTTGCCTGTAAGGTCTCTTTTGAGAAATCAGCTGACAGTCTGATGGGAATTCCTTTGTAGGTGACTATCCCCTTATCTCTTGCTGCTTCTAGGATTCTCTCCTTCATTTTAATCTTGGCTAATGTAAGGATGATGTGCCTTGGTGTGTTCCTCCTTGGGTCCAACTTCTTTGGGACTCTCTGAGCTTCCTGGATTTCCCGGAAGTCTATTGCTTTTGCCAGATTGGGGAAGTTCTCCTTTATTATTTGTTACTTGTGGCTGTTCCTCTTCCCCTTCTGGTACCCCTATAATTTGGATGCTGGAATGTTTAAAGATGTCCCGGAGATTCCTAGACCTCTCCTTATTTTTTTGAATTCTTGTGTCTTCATTCTTTTCTGTTTGGTCATTTTTTTCTTCCTTCTGGTCCACTGTCTTGATATGAGTCCCTGCTTCCTTTTCATCACTATTGCTTTCCTGTGCATTTCTCTCCATTTCAATTAGTTTAGCCTTCATTTGTTCCTCTAATGTGTGACTAAAATCAACCAATTCTGTGAGCATCCTGATCACCAGTGTTTTGAACTGTGCATCTGAAAGTTTGGCTATCTCTTGGTCACTTAGAATTATTGGCTCTGGGGCTCTGAGCTGTTCTTGAGCCATGTTTTTGTCTGTTCGCACCTGTTATGTATGAGGGGCAGAGCCTTAGGTGTTCACCAGGGCAGGGCAACCCAGGTCGCTGGGTTGTGATGCTGCATGTGGGGACGGGGTCTTACAGGCAAGAAGGGCTGTAAAGAAGTATTCCAAGTCATGAAATCCAAAGACCTACATCCAAGATTGATCTATCCAGCAAAGCTTTCATTTAGAATGGAAGGGCAGATAAAATACTTCTCAGATAAGGTCAAATTCAAGGAGTTCATCATCACCAAGACCTTATTATATGAAATGTTAAAGAGACTTATCTAAGAAAAAGAAGATAAAAAAGATGAACAGTGAAAGGACAGCAAACTCACAGTTATTAACAACCCCACCTAAAACAAAAGCAATCTAAGAGGACAGCTAGATCAGGAGCAGAACCATAGAAATGGAGATCACATGGAGGGTTAGCAACAGGGGAGTGGGAGGAGGAGAAGGCGGGAGAAGGTACAGAGAAAAAGTAGCATAGGCGGTAGGTAGAAAATAGATGGGGGGAGGGCAAGAATAGTAGGGGAGATATAGAATCTAAAGAACTTGTGACACATGGACATAAACTAAAGGGGGGAAATAGTGGGGGAGGGATGTGCAGGGTGGAGGGGAATGAAAGGGGGAATAGGACAACTGTAATGGCATAATCAATAAAATATATTTAAAATATATAAATAAAATAAAATAAAAAACTTCTTGCTTCCCAACTTTGTAAGATGAAGATGTTAGTGTTACTATTTTTTCTTCTATCTCTTTCCCAGCTCCCAAATTCTCCTGTGTTTCTCTGTAACTTTTCAGGACTGTTATTTATTTGGTAACCATATGAAACTCTCTGTCATTTGCCCATAAGTTGATATTCCATAAGTTGAAAACACTTTCATCATTATATTTAAATGAAGTAAAGAGCATGCTGTGACGTCATTTCTTTCTGTGCAGCTCCAGTGTCTCCCCTTTGTGACACACATACCAGAAAAAAAATACACTTTAAAAAAATTTTAAATTCTCAAAAAATCTGGTCAAATTTTACCTTGTTTCATTTTTAGACTATGTCTTCCTTGAACATTTTCTCCTAGAATTTCTGATTGGGTCTCTTTTATTTTTTCTGTGAGAATAAACATGTCTCCTTCATCACATTGCTATTATCTTCCAGCTGCTTACACACGCTTGTCTATTGCTTAGAATCCATTCTATTTCTTTCTTTTTCAATCCAGTAGCTTCTTTGTCTGATACAGACCTATGGTGGCCAACAGGAACCATGAGTTTCCTACAGTTTAATATTGTCATTGTCCTTCTCGACCTAGCTTACTCCTCTGCATACACAGGTTCTGCTTTAATATTTCTTTGGGTAGGATCCACATTTTTCTAGATGCAACTTACTCTCTGTGAGTCTCTCACATCACCCCATCTATAGAACTCCCCCCACACACTCGTGTCCTAATAAATAAAATCGCTTACCTTCTTCATAGACTTCCCTCAGTGACCTAGTAGAGCTTGGAAAGGACCAGCAGGCAACACTAATTTAATATTCCAGCACTGGTTTACATTTTTGTTCTGATTTGCGCTCTGTATTTAAAAAAAAAAAAACTTGTTTCTGTCTTTCTCTTTGAATTATTCTTAGGTATATAGGTTTCAAGAATACCAGACTTCCACCACCAAAATTATTATGTGCTGGAAGCTATTTTATGACTTATACCATTCGGTGATTCTCATAAGAAAGAAATGAGAGATATAAACCTTAAGGATAGCTGAAATTGAAAACCACTTCCACTGGGCACTTCCAGATAGTTTCCTTCAGAGACCAACTCCCCAGGACCTATATTATCAATGAAGAGATGAAGAAAAGATAGTTTTTAAAAGGCTCTCTCCATTTCCCCTTCCCAAATTACATTATACAACTGGAATATTTAGAATGCTTGCATTCTCATTTCAACGATCCTTACTAATGCAGTTTTCACTGTCTTTTCTGTGATAGGACCTCATATCCTGATGATTGCAATCTTCACTCTCACTGGAACTGTGGTCCTGATCCTGTTGATTGCTCTCCTGGTGCTGAGGTACCTACCACCCCCTCTCTCCTGCTGTGCTCCTCTTTCAGGGAGGGAGGCAGAGGTCCAATGCCTATTGGTGATAATGTATGTTAACAAAGAGATCTCTAAACAGATGTGAGATCGTGAGGGTATTCTGGATCACAGATGATATCAAGGGCAGAATATTATTGATTGGACATACTAGAGTCTATGGAGTAAAAGAAACCTGAATTCAAGTCCCAGTTCTGTGACTTACCAGTTGTGTGGTCTTAAGCATATTACTTAGCAACTTAAGTGTATTATTTAGCTTCATCATCTGAACTGTTTAAGGGGTTGAAATGAAGTACGGATAGTGACTACCCAATAATAGGCATTTTATAAGTAGAACTAGTTACTTTTGCTGCTTTACTGGTGTATTGTGAAAAGTTTCAAAGTCTCTTTATTGATGTTCAGACTGGAAGAGGCTTTAGAAATCGTCTACTCCAAATTTTCTGTTTGCAAGGAGTAAGAGAGGCCCAGAAACCCATATGACTATTCTGGAATTGCATCCCAGGGCCGTGTCTAGGGCCCAATTCAGGTCTTCTGACCAGCAATTCCATAATTGCTCCATTCAACTTGGACATACGAAGTGCCTAGCACAGTTCCGGAGACAGTTTATACTTAAAAGTATGTGTTGAATATATAAACTAATGAATGAATAGACATGCCATCCTGATCTATGTATGTTAAATACACAGAACTTTCTATCCTAATGCATTATCAGGATCACCTCCATTTCCTAACCAAACAAGACAACAGTTTTCTCTATACATCACACATATTGGTCTGTGTCAATGTACTTTCTCATAATGAGAGTCCAGCCTGTTGCAGGTCAGGGGGAGTTTTCTTCAGGAAATGAAGTAGGTTATTCTCTTTAGTCTGAGGGCTCCTGTAATTCTGTGTTGCTTGAAAATATAGGAGATGATCTACAGTGTGGGGTGACCACTTAGTTGAGGGTGAGCAGAAATCCAAATTTGGAGATAGTAAAGCCAGTCAATAGTAGGGTCAAAGATGTAACCTAGAAACCAAGTCCAAATGGTTGTTAGCTTAAGACAAAGGTAACTCACAAGGTAAGAGACAGTGGTAGGGGAAAATGGGCATTTTCTATTTTCTCTAAGCATGGGAGGGAGAGATAGGGCATCCTAATAACCAATAGTCCATGCAAAGATCTAGAAGACAGATGTTGCTCCTGTAGTTTTCCATTACAACAGCCTATAGAAGAAAAGCAGCAAACAATTTATGGCAATTCAGTATGAATGACAGTTGGCACTGTTAGGTCCCAAGAGTTTGTCGAGTTACAGAAAGGAAAGCCTGGGAGTCTTCAAGGCCTTAATGGTTACCCTACTCTCCTCTGGGTCTGAGGGTCATCCTTATTGGTCAATAATGTCCTATTTTATATGTATTTAACAGAGGGTTACTCAAAGTTAGATGGAAGCATAGGAAGAGAATAATTATTTCTGCTAAGGGACATTAAAAAGGCATCATCGATGACCTTGAGAAGGTGAGTAGGAATTTGTCAAATGACCACAAGCAACGGCAAACTCATGGACATACAAATAGGTCCATGGAGAAGAATATAAATTCTAGAATCACACACAAGCAAGGATGAGAATTTGGATTATTTTAGAGGTGACATTACAAGTTACTTGGGAAACGATGTTGGGCAGTACGCTTTCAATGTGAAAAAAATTAAATGCTACCTGAAATCACACACAAAGATGGAGTTAATTCCATATGAAGTTTTAAGTAGATAAGGACCTAAATGTGAAACTCAAATTTCAAAATTGAGAAGAAATTAATAGAAAATGACTTTATGATCTCAGGCTAGGAAAGTATTTCTCAGTCAAGATAAAAAAAGAAAAGTCATAAAGGAAAAAATATAACCATGGACATAATAAAATCAAAACATTTTATAAAACAATGTTAGAATTCACAAACTGGAAGGTGTTTGCAACATGTAACAGGACAATGGGTTTGTTATGCACACTATACAAGGAACTCACATAAGTGAGTAGTAGACAAAATTATGAATAAATAATTCTATCACTTGATACAATCTATAAAATAGCTAGAAAATATTTGAAAAGATAATCTCTTAAGTGGTCAAGAAAATAAGGTGCAAAGCAACAATTAAACAACATTTCACATGCATTATTATGGTCCCAAAACATCTGACAATACCAAATGCTGTTGGAATACGGAGGAAGGCGAATCCTCCTGGTGGGAGTTTACTTAGGGAAGCAAGTTGGAGGTATCTGTAAACTTGAGAGCAAGTATCTCCTACAACCCCAGAATTCCATTTTAGCCATGCTCTCTGGAGAAAATAATTACAAAACTTCAACATTTTGAATGTTCAGGTGCATGTCGTTACAATTTCTCTGTGCTTTTGTATTTTCTTGATACATATGTTTTAAAAGGCACAGAGGCATAAGAGGAACTGGTTTATTTATAAATCTGATATGTTTTCTGGTGGTTTAAAAATTAATGTTTTTTTCTTTTAAGGTTATCAGTTTAAAAATTTTTTCTCTCCTTTCCCCACCCCCGACTCTTCATGTAATCAGTACAGGTTCTTTATTATAGCAAAGGACTGTATTAGTGAAGGATCTGAGCAAGTGAAACAGAAAGGGAAAGAAAAGAATATAAAAGGCCATCAGAAATCCTTACAAGTTCACTAATGGCCAGCACTTGCCGCATTGGAGAACATAGAGTTATAACTGGACTAGACTTTGGAGAACACAGAGTTATAACTGGACTAGACTCACTCACCACATATCTACCTAAGCCAATCAAGGTTCTAAATTTCTCCCAGTGTTCAGAAGCTGAATGGCATGAATACTAATAAGAACCTATGGACTGGTTCTATTCCTTTCACAGAAAATATAAAAAAGAAAATGCACTTCGTCAGAAAAATTGGTCCCACATTCCTCCTGAAAACATCCACCCTCTGGAGATCAATGAGACAAACCAAGTTAGCCTGAAGGTAAGGCGCACCTCACTTATGAAGAATTCTATCTAGGGCTGGTGCAACTGGCTAGGTATTTGACAAGACATCGGTAGCACGGCAGAAAATGTGCCAATCAGGGATCGTTTGTTTCAGAATCCAGGATTTAGATGTTATTTCATTCACAGTTTCAAATGTCCCTAAGAGGTAAATTTTAACCAATATTATAATAGATCACAGGTTTTATGAATATTAAATTGAAAGATGCAATAGTTCTCAATCTTCCTTTGGCTTTTATACCAGAAGCCTGGGAGACCAAGGGCTGTATCTGGCCTGCAGGTAAAAATCTTGGAATGGCATAGAAAAATTCATAGTACCCGCTTCTTCTGACAATTCAGATGATCCAGCAAGTCTAGGCTGCACCCAGAGCTGGTGGGGCTGCCCCTCAGACACCTAGCCCAGGGTCCTCCCTTGAACTCCTACTTGGCCTTTTAGCCATAAGTTTGTAACTCAAATGTACATCATGTTTCCCTAAGAGCAACTGTCTGTAGCTACAGGCAATGATTCCCAATAGGAGGGAGCAGGGGAAGAAGGAAGCAAGAAAATCCCTGGCTGAAGTAGACCGCAAGAAAAAGTGAGGGACGGTGGAACTGTTCAAAGGAAGGAGGAAAACCCAGAGTTAAGCGTGAGAGTGGTAGATACCTGGGAAGAAGATATTGTGGAGGGGAACAGCGAGTTGTGAAAGAGAAACACAAGTCAGTTATAACAGCGTTCCTGAGAGTCTGCCGAGCATACCTTGAGCAAACAACAGATACAGGCTACCTGGCAGAGCCTCTCAGCCTTCGACTGGCAGTGGATGGGACGAGATATGAGGCTTCTGGAATAATTGGCTTTTTCTTGTGCCAGATCGATGATGACAGGAGACGAGATACAATTCAGAGACTACGACAGTGCAAATACGACAAAAAGGTGACTAGTCCCCCGTTTCTCGGAACTCTCAGTTAGGGGTGTGGTCTGGGCCCTCCGGCTCACCACTGCCCCGCTTCTGACGGTGGCAGTGCTAAGGTGGGGTGGGTGCCCGGGTTGCTCCCTGGGGCTGTTCTTGGAGCCTTTCACAGGGATGGGAAGGGCTGTGTGGCAAGGGTTACAAACCCACAATCCTGGGAAAAAGTAAAGAATACATGGAACTTTTAAGATGGGTGGAGTGTAGGAAGCAAAGGGGGAAATAAAAGAGATGCAGAGCAGTCCAGGAAACCCTAGTATTATATTTTGGCTCATGCAGTGGGAATATGACAATTTCATACGGGGTGGTTGTCATTTCCTCTCCCTTCCCCCCCTTCCCTTCCTCCTTCCAACCTTAATTTCTTCCTTTTCGCTTAGCCAGTTTCAAAGAAACTTTCAAACTTGAGCCTCTCCTATCCCAGGTACTAGGCACCAGGGACATAAACCTCAATAAAATACCAGATGCTGCTCTCAAGACCTTACAATATAGTGGAAAGATAGTCACACAAACAAAACATTACAACATGCATATAAATAGTCATGTTATATATCTTCTTAATTCAATCGATCTTTGCAGAGGGTGATTCTAAAGGATTTGAAGCAGAATGATGGCAACTTCACTGAGGAACAAAAGATAGAATTGAACAAGGTACGTGTCCCTTTATAAAACCCTTAAGTGAGAAAAAGCTTCACTGCATTTTTCCTAAGCACTGAGGTCCCTGGTGGAACCAAGACATTATTGGAGATGCTGAGAAAAAAGCCCTCAGGCCTAGAAATGGGAGACTATACTTCTTACTGCTGACAATTCCACTAACAGATGTTGAAGAGTGATGTTCGATGGGATAAACATGTTGGAAATCGACTAGCCTGTCCTACAAAATGGTTCTGATAATATTTGAGAGTAGTCAAATGTTTGTATTCATGTCCCCTTGCAGACAAAAGAGAGACCGTTCAGTAAGATGCAATGCAAAATGTAATGTGAAATGTGCAGACATCCCAGTGTATGAAGAGCAATGCATCTTCCCAGAGACTTGAAACACATGTTTTATTAGCAGAGTAATATTTTCTCTGGTGCTCCTTTCTGGCTGACTTGCTGTGTAAATAAACATTGTTATCTTAGTTGCTTCAGATTGACTATTACAACCTAACCAAATTCTACGGGACGGTGAAGCTTGATAACATGATCTTTGGGGTGATCGAATACTGCGAGAGAGGATCCCTCCGGGTAAGGACCCGCAGTCATTTCCAATTTCCTAACTGGTCAACTGTATGGAAAAAAAATCTAGTAGAAGTTTTAGATGTTCGCTCAGTGAAATAACATCAGAGAGCCAGCAGGAAAGGTTGGTGGGTCCATATGTTACCAAACGAGATCACTCACAGTGTGTCAAGAAGTCTTATTATATCTTTACTAAAAATAATAAGAATAATAAAATATAATAAATATTAAGGAATGTAGATGTGAGGAAACAGAGAACAGATGTGAGAAATTAAGCAATTACTTCTAAATTTATCTTATTTTACTTCGATATTTACTTGATTTGTATTAAAAGAAAATTGGATGGTCATTATGACAGCACCAAATAAGCATTAGGAAACTTGTTCATAAGTCCTGGTTCTGTAACTGTATAAATTCCTACCACCCTCTCCCATGTAAGGGACTGAGGATGGCCAAGGTGTTGTCAGATGGGGTCAAGTGTACGGACATCACAAGTTCAAAGCAGAAAGAGAAAGTAAGACAGAACTAAGCCAGTTTCTTGAAAAGAACCAAGCACCAAGTAGGAATATAAAATCATTAAATAGTTCAGAAGGGCAAGTATTTACAAGAAACAATCATATATATATATAAAAAAACAAAGTCAGGCGTGAGGCAGAAATGGGACTAAATGGGAAAAGGGTGGTAAAGGAGGAAGGAATTGAGGAAAGTTGCTTCAAGGAGCATTGAAATATTTGAACCTCACCTTCAGCAAGTCCTGGGCATCTGTTTCAACAGCTTTCAACCTTTTAACTATGTTTGGGTAGGTGACCATATCAGGATACTTTGACAGTAAGTAAATGGGGTACTATAATAATTGTTGAAATAGCAGATGTAAATTGCAAGGCCTCCAGCAAACCAGGATGTGTGGTCACCCTGCCTTTTGGACTATGTTTAGAACTGGTATAACCTCAATATTCTCCTCCATAACAAAGCTGGAATCTTAAGATTGGGGGCAGTAGCAGCCTCAAAAATGTCTAAATACTCATAATTCAATAATGTTTTTAAACAATTTTAAAAATTTAAATTAACCCCTTAGAAACTTTTAATAAGTTTCAATTTAAAAAAAAGAATAGTAGTTTTTGAGGGCAAAGAAACTGAACAGACACTTCTCCAAGGAGAACAGACAGAGGGCCCAGAGACATATGAAAAGATGCTCAGCATCACTAGCCATCAGAGAGATGCAAATTAAAACCACAATGAGATGTAACCTCATACCAGTCAGAATGGCTATCATTAATAAATCAACAAACAATGATGGCGAGGATGTGGAGAAATATTTATTCCAAGCCAACACTGAATAAGATGTTGCAGAGACATTGGTGAACAAAAATTAGCACCGAGTTTACGTTTTCATGATGTGAAGAGATAATAAACATAAACAAAATATATCAGGTGTTAAGGGGAAAAATTACATTAGAGTCTATCTACTTATAACTTAGCTCCCTTAACTTAGCCTGGTGGTTATAGCCCAGCCATCCTTACCTGAAATAAATATGACTTTGGACCCTTCATTGGAAATTACTAGTACAGTGGGTAAGTTAAAACTAATGGTCAAACTGGGCTTTTTTTTTCCAAAGAAGAAACTATTGTCAGGTTACTACAGTTTTACTATGAAGAGTAGTTATTACCTTAGAACCATCATCTTGTTACAATTGTCACCATGTTAAAATAGTGAGTTCAAAATTCTAGGTCATACAATGCACACAAAATCTAGGATTCTATCTTATTGATAGAGGACTTAGTAAACTTAAAAACACTTAGAGCTATAAAGCCAATGGATGCAACTGATCATCTGAGTAAAAACATAAGCCCAGTGAATGAATTTTCTAACAGCAATTTCATGCCTAAAAACACTAGTGTAATTTGATGAGGCAGAACATGCAGCCCAGTGACTTGTGATTCGGGCTCACCAGCCCCCCCACCCCAGACAGGCATCTGCTCATCTGCTCTTCCCTGTACCCTGTCAGGTGGGAGAACCAGGATTTGGGATGCTATGGGTAACTCTTGCTCATGTCCTTTTCATGAAAGCCACCTCATGTTACTTAAGTGGGAAAGAAAAGAAATACCGGGTGAGGCAAAATAGGTTTAACAGTTGTTCATATGGAAAATAATACAACAATTTGAGAAGAAGAAGATCTTAACCTTTGCAATAGCATGGATGGACCTGGAGAGCATTATGCTAAGTGACAAAAGCCAGGCAGAGAATATGATTGCACTCATCTGTGGCATCTAATAGACAAAATTAAGTAACAAGCAAAATAGAGACAGACTCATTGATAACAGGCATACAGCTGTGGGGGGGGGGGCGGGGAATTGATCAAAAAAAGAAAAAAGAAGAAAATAATACAATAATGAATAAACAAGGACTAAGAATAAACTCTGTGTTTTGTGTACTCACAACTGTAACCTGCTTTGCGCTGCCCCAGCCATGTTCAGGAAAACCAAGACACCCGAGTTCCAATTTGCTCCTGAGCCTAAAACCTCATGGTTAGAAGATCATTTTTTGCCTGTAATAGTCTCTCCACAACATCCCTCCTTATGACGAGTCATCTTCTTCCTTTTCTTTTTCTCCTGTTCAGGAAGTTTTAAATGACACAATTTCCTACCCTGACGGTACATTCATGGACTGGGAGTTTAAGATCTCTGTCCTATATGATATTGCGAAGGTAAGAGACCTACAGACAGAAAAGACATCTAGAAAATTAAATATAGGAAAACAGATCTAGTAAGCTATTCAGCTTCTCTGCATTGATTTATTCATCTGTAAGTTGACAACAAAAATAGTACTTATGTTGTAAGGTCATTGTAAGTATTTGTGAAATAATTCATATACTTTGCATAAGGCCTGGTGCAAGTAAATATACATGTACATTGGTTTTTATTATTCTTATTATAGTCTTTCTACTCTGGATTTGAGGCCCACATTTTCATAGAGTTGCTAGAAATCAAAACCATATAAAGCTGCAGGGAGAACAACTGAAGCTTCAACTTTATAAGAGAAAATATTAAGGACAGGCAAGCATCTTGCATAAGGCAGTAATAAATTCGGATACATATATTCCCAGACATGGGAATACCAGTAACCAGGGCCTGATTTGAGAATGAAGAAAAGTCAGTCCCATGAGTGAGCTACTTGACACAGTCTTAAATCACCTGAGAGTCCCATAGGATCAGAATCAGTTTGGAAAATGCTATATGATATCCCATTTGCCACATCACGCCTGTGTTCCAGGCTGAAAACCAGTTTCTGCAATAACAGCTCTGGCCACCAGAGGGAAGCACACCAGCAAAAAACAGGCTTCTCCTTTAGAAGTAGAATAAAATCCATGAAATTTTAGAACTAGCCTAGCCTTGCCCTTCCCTTCAGAATAGCAAGGCCTTATTATACATATTTTCAAACTGAGGTAGTAGAGAACCAGACACACTCAAATTCACAGAACAAGTAAATGGCAGGTAAAAACACTATAGGACAATAGGAGCAACCCTTTGTTTTATATTATATACAACTACTGAATAGGAATCTTTAGACAATTGATTTTTACTGTGTCACCTAAATAGATTTTAAAATTAACCCTGGCTGGTGTCACTCAGTGGATTGAGCACCGGTCTGTGAACCAAAGGGTTGCTGGTTTGATTCCCAGTCCTGAGTTGCAGGCCCGGTCCCCAGTAGGGGACACACAAGAGGCAACCACATATTGACGTTTCTCTCCCTCTCTTTCTCCCTCCCTTCCCCCTGTCTAAAAATAAATAAATAAAGCCTTAAAAAAAATAAAACTAGATATGGTGCTTAGGCATATGTTAGGACCTTAATATTTTAAAAGTAAAATTAATGGAACTAAGTTTTAAATCTGATAGTATGATTCTACACACAGGCTGAAATGATTTCAAAATGTCATTTTTTTTTATAATCGAGCAAATGCAGAATGTCTTATTTGTTTGCTTTCTTGTCCTGTGAAAAAATTGCAGGGCATGTCATACCTGCATTCCAGCAAAACGGAAGTCCACGGGCGCCTGACATCCACCAACTGCATGGTGGACAGCAGAATGGTGGTGAAGATCACTGGCTTTGGCTGCAATTCCATTTTACCTGCAAAAAAAGGTTTGTAGTGAAATTTTAACCAGTTTCCCACTGGCCTTTTTTTTTTCTCTTTTCATTTTCTCACAAGCCCACATCATTTGCTCAGGAAACAGCAATACTGATTAGAAAATGAACACTTGGAGCCCCAAGAGGCATCAGCTGGCCGCTCTCCCACACTTTACCCCCCGTCAGTGTTCAACAAGTGCTCCTGGAGTTGGACAGATCTCCTCTGTGGGTTCCCTTCATCCATGTCCCGTGATATCAGTGAGAAATCATGAAGAACTTATTAGCTTGTGGAAACAGAACTGGGTAAAAAAATAGAAAACGTTAAGAGTAGGAAGAGAGACCTTAGAAATCATGGCCTAACCTGCCTTCTTTAGCAAAGACAGAGGGAAGGTTCAGAGAGGCCAAGAGATTTGCCCAAGTGCAGGGAGCAGAAAACAGAAGACCTGTTTCCAAACTCTGGACATCATTTCTTTACCTGTGACAGTGATAAGAAAAAAACATTATCAGTGAAACACATTGTTATCTTGTTTAAGATTGTGATAAGGTTCAAAAAAGTAACACAAAGAAAGATGACTTGTAAAGTAGAAAGAGTTTTTGTGTTGAATATTTACCCCTTCTTTACTATATAGCTCAGGGTTAAATCTAATCATATGAATCATAGGATTCAGAATAGATCCAAATAGTACATTCTATTTCTAATTTTATTCTGCAGTCCTTTAGCTTTTCCTTAATAGAAGAAAATTATAATTCTGTCCCTACTTCTTCAGTCACATCAAGCATCCTAAGACATTGGACTCCACCCAGTAAGGGCTTGTTGAAGACCTACTATGTGCCAAGCATTGTTCATCATGTAGTAGAACAAATCTCCTTCACTAGATGACTCACCATGACAGAAAATCAGATGAATTACAGGTCTCGAACATCACTGAACATCACTCTATTACACCTACCTACCTGTAACTGTTGGTCACCTGAATTTTAGCAGAAGTAGATGTACCTACCTTTCCTATAACCCCAAGCCATTAGGACCAACTGCACATGAATCACAAATCACATCAAGTCACAAGACATAAATTCAAAAAGGCAATGAACATTTGGATGGAAAACCATGTGAGGTAAATATGCTTAATCATAAACCTATCATTGTACTCAATAACATGAATCTATAGATTTTTTTCATTGAAGCTGCTGAAGATACAAATCTCAAAAGGTTTACAAGGAGCTAGGTGATCCTGGAAATGGTAAAGAAAAATTGTGTGCCCTGGTATTACCGAATAAGGCATGTGGTAGGGGTCCCAAACCCAAGCGTCTGCAGGAGCTGAACAGAACGCAGGAGCACTTCACTTGTGCGGAGTAGACTAGATGGAAGGCACTAGGGAGTAGCGGGCACCCCGGTAAACTGAGGGTGAACTGCATGCGCTGTGTCTGAAAGAACAGAGAGATGCAAAGAAAACACAGCGATGGGCAATGGCCCACGTGGGAGCCACCAGCACGTCACAGCTGGAAGATATCAGTGACAGTCTCCTGGTTTCCATGTGCTGTCTTGGTTTTTTTTAGGAAATATGTATATTTTATATTATAAAAATATATAAATATACTTCATACTACATATAAATATTTTTAACATTTACAAAGGCTTTCCTAGGATTATGCCATATGTCCCATAGGCTGTTAAATCCTTTAGCCTCTCATATTCTAGCTCATGCCCCCCACACATCTCTGTGAGCACTTCCTACACACCAAGCGCTATTCTAGGTAGACCTTGAGGGTCTCAGGACTATGACCCTAGCAGTTCCAGGGAAGACATTGTCATGTGACCTCACCCAAATCCTGGCATTACATAGTCAGCTTAAAAGGTAAGTGTGTCTTCTACCCTTAACACCATTATTTTAGCATAAATGCCTCAAAAGTTTGGGGCCATATAAACTCAAGGCCACTCATATTCAGGGTGCATGGTGTAGGGACCTAAAGAACAAAAGCAGGTTTGTAACTGAACAAAAACAGAGGTCTGCCTGCCTGCTGCCACAAAAGCCAAACCAAGGCATGTGCTGGTGCAAAAGGAAAGAGGTTTGCTTGGATGCCACGCATCCGGAGAGAGCGGTGGGCTCCCATCTTAAGGACCATCTCCTCTTTCTGCCATGGAAATAGTCCAGCCATGTCCTCAGCGAAACCAAGATGAAAGCCAGTGTCCAGGATTCTTGCTCCATTTTAAAGCACCGTCCTTTGGAGCCCACAGGCAGCTGCTGGGTGGTCATAGTCCCCACCCAGGGAGCTTAGCTTGTTCCCGGCTGCCGTCCACTTCAGGCCCCTCTCGGAGCCTGTGTGGGGTCTGCACAGCCATGGGCCATGTGGCTGCCGGTGCCACATGGTCGCATGCTCCTGGGAGACAGAGCACGCCAACGCACCAGCAAGAGCATCACCGGGTGGGCGAGAGAGAAAGAGGCTCCCAACTCAAGGCCATGGGCCACGTGGCTGCTAAGACTAGAACAGGCCAGTGGGCCATGTGAGTGCAAGTCCCAAGCCAAAGGGAGCTTTTTGCTCCCCTGGGATATTATGAGCTTGGGTGTGGGGCAGACCAGGTGCTTTCTCAGGACGACCAATTAACCCCCCAAACTTTCGCACATTTTGGGTGGGTCCACCTTGCGATCCATCCCTTCTCTTCCTACGCTAGACTGCCGGGCCCCTTGGGTCACCACCTCCCCTGCACTATTTTGACTTCTGTGGTGTGTGTGCCGGCCTTCCCCTCCTCCTGCCCCCAATCCAGTAAAGTGGGGATAATTTTTCTCTATCCAATCATCTTGCTAGCTTTTCACCCCCTCAGTGTAAGAACCTCCCCCTGCTGCCATCCTGGCCAATGGGGGAGACTCCCTGGCCTCTGGACAGACTGTCCGCTGGTAACAGTTGGAGTCTGTGGGCCGCCCGCCCCCTTAACGTTGCAATCTTTATGCTGAATGCCCAGATCTGTGGACAGCCCCGGAGCACCTCCGCCAGGCCAACGTCTCTCAGAAAGGAGATGTGTACAGCTACGCGATCATCGCGCAGGAGATCATCCTGCGAAAAGAAACCTTCTACACACTGAGCTGCCGGGACCAGAATGGTAAGAGTCTGACCCCTTCATCTGCCCCTCTGGGAGCCAGCCAACCTGCGCTCTAGGCCAACAGAGACTCGAATCTGTGTGACCACACCTCCCTCCCTCGGCTGCAGAAGCAATGGCGTATCGGCACTACGCATTGCACAGAGGCTTTGGAAGGATTGGACGATGGCATGAATGTTCAAGTGAGCTGGAAAGCGTCATACACCAGTGCCAGGAGTCAATTGTTAAAGAATCTCCCCCTGAAATGTCCCTGTTTCCTCCTGATTACAAATAGGCATGTGTCCATTTAACACCTGAACTAGATCGCTCGGGTGGAGCAACATACATATTTTAGTTCTTACTAAGATCTACCGTTTTTGTCACTTGTCCTCTGACAAGGGGTGGGGGGGGATGTTTCATTCAGTCCTCATTTACTGAGCACTTGCGCCAGCTCCTAACTGCCTGGGGGAGGGGTGACTAGGGTTGCCTGTGCGGCAGGCTACAGTCTGGTCAGAGGAAGCCCACTGAAGGCCGTGGTATCCGGGTTGGGTTTCACGGGGTTAGTAGCCTTAACTTAAGGTGGGTAACAAGTGGGTATGAGACCCGTTAACCTGGTGGCTCATCCACTCATTCAGCGTCCATCTGTCTGCTGAGCGCTGGCCTGGGCCCTGCCCCACGCTCACTGGGCGCCCATCCACAGTTGGGTGGACACACGGATGTGTTGGCCAGTGGATTTGGCAAACGGATTCGGAACCCGACTGCTGCTAAAATTTCTTCATTCCGTATTCTTTCCTGTAATTTGAATTCTTCTTGGCCCAACAGAAAAGATTTTTAGAGTGGAGAATTTCCATGACATGAAGCCCTTCCGCCCAGATCTGTTCCTGGAAACAGTTGAGGAAAAAGAGCTGGAGGTAAGTTTCTTTGGGCCTCCGTGAGAAATTACCATAAACTTCATAGATTAAAACAACAAGACCTTTATGCTCTGGACACCAGGAGTGTGAAATAAATTATCGACAAGATCACACTCCCTCTACAGTCGGGGTCCCCAACCCCCCCACCCACCCACACCCCTCCACTGGGCCTGGACCCTACTGGGCATGGCCTGTTAGGAACCTGTGCACTGCAGGAGGTGAGCAGCTGCCCAGGAGGCAGAGCTTCAACAAATTACTGCCTGACCTCTGCCTCCTGTTCCCTCCACCCCCTGGAGAAATTGTCCTTCACAAAAAACAGTCCTGGATGCCAAAAAATGCTGGGGGCTGCTGCTGAGGCTCTAGGAGAGAATCCATTCCTTGCTCCTTCCAGAAGCATCTGCTGGCTGACATTCCCTGGTTTGTGGCCCAAATATTCCAATCTCTGACTCAGTGGTAGTCACATTCTTCTCTCCTCTCCTTGTCTGTCTAACTTCCCTCTACCCACTCCTATATAATAAGGACATATGTGACTACATTTGGGCCCACAGAGAGAATCCAGAATCTCGAGACTCAATTCAATCACACCTGCAAAGGCCTTTTTCCAAATAAGGTAACGTGCGCAGGTTCCCAGGGATCGGACACAGACAAAGCTTTGGGAGCTCCTGTCAGCCCGCACTCTGCCCTCCCTTTTCCTCTCCACCTCTCCCAGCTCGGGAAACAGCCCGTTCCTCAGGCACATCACCTTCTCAACGTCTAGGAGGCAACAAAGCAAGATGTCTATGTGATACACTGATTGGCTTAGAAACACGGCCTGGTGCTTGAAAAATAAATATGCCACCATCTAGAAAAATAGGGAAATGTACTTTCACTCCTTTCATTGTCATCTGAAGGAAACTGAGCTTTTCTGTCTTCGCTTGTTTATTTTTTTATAATCCCTCACAAAGGCCTTTAAAGCCTGTGGGAAAAGATTCTAAATTTTTTTTATCTGAGGTCTTATAATCCCCAAAGAGAGTAAATAAAGTATTTTTATGGTCTTAACCATAACAACAACAAAAAAAAAACCCTTTGTTTGTTTCTTGTGGGATAAGGATAACATTTTCCTTCAAGTTTATAAGTACCCTTGCAGTGAGGTTTATGGCCAACCTCGCCAGGTGTGAATGGGCCACTTTTAACTCCCTCTCCTCTGTCAACATTAGAGGTAGGCTGGAGCCCCATGGTTCCACAACAGAACTGCTCCTCTCCTGGTCTTATTCCGCCCCACAACCCTCTGCCTTTCTGATCCTGGATTCCTCCCCACATGGCAGTCTGTCCTTGCCTCCCACTCCCTTCTAGTCCGGGTGTATCCATGTGTCGCCCAAACCCTTTTTCACCAAAGTACTGTCCTCCTCAGTTCACTCATGTAGCTGGATGGTTCTGGAATTGGGAACCAGAAATAAGATTTCGTATCTCTCAGCTGGCTCCAGTAGAATGCAGGCCTGAAAGGAGACGGCTGCCAATGCCCCCTGAGCACCCACTGTTTCACCCGGCGATGCTGTATGAGACCGTGTGTGGGTGGCTTCTGCCCGGGCCTCTCTAAGGCTGTCAGTCGGTCACGTACCTGGGCAGGGGCATCACCTCGTGGTGAATTCAGGCAACCAGTGACTACCCCGCGCATCTAGTCCTGCCCAGGGCCTCGCTGAGTCACAGAGCACGAGCACTGCATCTAATACCATTTGTGATCCTCTTTCTGGCCAGCATGAAGAACGAGCTTTATGTAACCCAAACGGTTTTCTCCATGCTCTTTGACCCAACAAAAGCTACAAACAAGGGGTAGTAAATGAGATAATGTTTCCACGGGCTTCCTCAGGTCTCTCTCTTCCTCTGAACCTCCCCTTCCTCACTTCTCTTGTACGTACATAACCATATTATGATTCCTAATCATTATAATTATTATATTATATGTAGTTATATTGTTATATAATAACCATAATTATATTATAATGTGATGTAGAATTATAGTGTGTACTATTATTATATTCAACATGTAATAATTATTATATATATTGTTGAACTTTGCCCGTGTAATATTTGGGATTGTACTTACACTAAAGAAAGTATTGATTGTTTATCTGAAATTTGAGTTTCACTGGGTGTCCCGTATTTTTATTTGCTAAATCTGAGAGTCCCGAGGCTACTTCACCAACTGATTAAATCAGAATCTCCTAGGGTGGGGCCTGGGCAAGAAAAGAGTGTGTAAACTCTCTCCAGACAACTCCACTGTTAGTCGTGGCTACAAAACATTGCTGGAGGGCCTCAGTCTCATTGATAGTCGCTGTCTCGTACTCACTGGGCCCCGGCTATTTCTCGTTCTTCCCAACATGCACCCTGCAAAGGCCTGTAAAGCATTTGGCTCTCCCGTCAACTCCGTCTTGTCCAACTCAGTATTACTTTGTTCATGAACACGGTGTCTACAGGAAGGGCTTCAGCGAGGCAGTGCAGGTGGCGATGTCCTTGTCACACTGCAGACAACCGGGTGAGCTCATGCTCACTATCAGAGTAGAGATGTTTTTAAAATACTCTCTGCCTCAGTTTCTCCCATCAAGAAAAAAACCCAGGTGCAATGCCACCCCCTGAGCTAATCCACCCCTCCTTTCTTTCAGGTTTATCTACTTGTAAAAAACTGCTGGGAGGAAGATCCAGAAAAGAGACCAGATTTCAAGAAAATTGAAAGTACATTGGCCAAGATATTTGGGTACTGCTGACATTTTTACTGTTTTTCACCAATTTCAGATTTTTCTTATAATTGTCGACACTTCGTGACACTTAAAAACGAAAGTGCCTGTTCTAATTAAAAAATCCCTAGTCACACCAATAAATTCCATTTTAAAAAGTAAAAAAGAAAGAAAAGCCCTAGACTGCAATACCTCTCTCAAAAAAATTAAAATGGTGTTCAGACTACCAGACCATTTTCTCAGGGAAATAATCACTTGAAAAGTTAAATACTGAAAAGCCAAACTTGCCTACTTAAAAGCTATTTTCTGACTAATCATGAATATGTCTGTTAAAAGTGTAGTTCCCTGACCCTTCTACAGGCAATTCGAATTTAGAAGTCTACTGTTGTTGCCTGGATATCTGTAAAGTGTCTGGATAATTCTTAAGATCTGCAAGTGTCTTAAAATTTTAAAATCTTAGGGATCAGCAACTTTGCTTTTAAGTATGTAAGACTTGAGCCATTAAGCAGATTACAATTCAAGATTTAAAAAAAATCACACACACTTATCCAGGAAGAATAAGTTCTAGATTTCTCGGCTTTCTGTTAGAGACAGTGCGGAGTGAGAATAATCCACTGGACGGAGAGAGAAGATCCTGTCTCTACTCCGGGTTCTAAGAATAGTTGTGGGGCGTGGAGCAACAGGCTTCTCCTAATTAGGTGTCAGTTTTCTCGTCAGTAAGGTTGGACTGAGCAAGATCATTTCTACAGTGCCTTCCAGCACTAACTTTCTGTAGTTCTAAGTTATTCAGATAGTTAACGAGGTTAAAACCCTGGGGCTGGAGATGAGGTAGAGTGAAGTTAATGAAAGTGTCATTGATTTGGTAGATTCTAAAACTGTCATTTGGGGGAAAGGAGCAGGAAATAATAAGTGATTTAATTCTTGCCCACTTTTCATTCCTTCTTCACAAAGCTGTTACTGAGAGAAGATGAGACTGTACATGTGACAGATGAAATGTGAACTCTTGAACATAAACTGGGCCCCGGATAGTCTACCCTAGAGACCCTGGTGTAATTGATCTGGGGAGCAGACTGGCACCATGGGTTTTAATAGCCCCTTAGGTGATTAAAATATGCAGCCAAAATTGAGGAAACTTTTAATTGAATCAACTCATCATGAAGCTATCCATCTTCATCCCTTACACCTGCTCCCTCACCCTTTCTACCAACTGTGTTTCTACTAAGAATCCTCTGGGGAACTTGTTTAAAAATCCCATTTCTTAATCCCCAAACTATCCGTTTCCAGTCAAATGGGTTTGCAGTAGGACTCAGAAATGTACTGAATTTTTAACAAACCACCCTCCCCACCCCAGGGGGTTATGGTGTAGGCCCTCGTGTAAGTGGTAACTTGTAATTGTCATTGTTGTGATAATGAAATGGTATGATTTGTTCAGACCCTTGGCTTGTGTCATGTGCATTAAAAACATTATTTCTTTTGTTAAATTTTATTTATTTTATATTTAGAGAGGAGAGAGGAGGAAGAAGGAGAGGGAGAGAAACATCAGTGTGTGATTGCCTCTCGAGTGCCCCCTACTGGGGACCTGGCCCCAAATCCAGGCATGTGGCCTGACTGGAAATCAAACCAGTGACCCTTTGGTTTGCAGGCCGGCGGCACTCAGTCCACTGAGCCACACCATCCAGGGCTCAAACATTATTTGTGATCCCCACAACGACTCTGCAGGAACTCTGTGTGCCTCTGACCCAGCTCTGCAGTGAATCTTGTCACGTTCACCAGTGTCACAGAAAGCTGGCTTCTCACCTAAGCCTCTTGGTCTAACAAAATAATCCAGAGATAGGTTTTTTTGATGTAGGACCCTGACTCTCCATTCTGAGAAGATAATGTTAGGCTCAACTTTGCTTTTTTTGGCTCTTCTCATAGACTTCCATTTATCACCTCTAGAGCATCTTTTTGAAGGTTTTTCCTTTATTGCAAATTATTATTAAAATTTTGGAAAATGAATAAGGAAACAAGAAAGTATAAACATTACCTATTTGTAACTAGATGACCACCAGTTTTCAAAAATTAAAAATGAGATTATAATTTTTGCTGTTTTATGAACTGACTATCACTGAGCAATATAGAGGTAACATCTTTCTGTGTTCAACTATTCTGATTTATATTTAGTGACACATTAATACTCTGTCGCACAGGTGGTGAACACAAGGCCTGCGGGCAGAGTCTGGCCCTCCCCCTTGTTTTATCCAGGCTGGCTCCGTGTTTCTACCCGGCAGCAGCGCCAGCCGAGCTCTCACTTCACTGTTAAGGAGTAGTTACATTTATAGTCCTAAGATTATATTTGGCCCTTTGAAGGTAACTGCGATGCTGATGTGGCCCCCCATGAAAATGAGTTTAACACCCCTGCTCTATTGTATCACAATATTTTAAGAACTTTTTTGTTACCCATTTAGGTTGTTTTCAAATGTTTGCTATTGTGAAGAATGCTGTAACGTTCTTTGTAGCTAACTTTCAGCACTTTCATGATTGTTTCCTTAGGGTAATTCTCAGAAGCAGAACTGATAGGCTGATTGGTTCCTGTATTCTTAAAGCTTATGACACATTTTTCTCAGATTGCCCTCCAGGAAGCTTGTATGGATGTATTTGCTCCTCCTTATCCACATTGATTACCATTGTTCTAACATTTGGGGTTTTCTTTTACTTTTATTAATCTTATTTCTATTTCTATTCCTTTAATTTTTATCTGATGTTATATATTTTTTGTTCTGTTTCCAGTCATTTTTATCTTTTCTTTAACTACCTACTCATCATATTTGCCCATTGTTTTAATGGATGTCCACGTTTTCTTAACAACATGGAAGAGCTCTTTCTCTATCACTACCCACAGCCTTTTTCATGACCAGAAGAATGAAAGTTATATGGATACCTTGATCCGACGTCTGCAGCTATATTCCCGAAACCTGGAACATCTGGTGGAGGAAAGGACACAGCTGTACAAGGCGGAGAGGGACAGAGCCGACAGACTTAACTTTATGTTGCTCCCAAGGTAAGGCAAGTGGGCCTGCTGATGCGGTTTCCCAGGACAACCCAGCCCTGCCTCAAGTATAATGCCCAAAGCTTCAGCATATTTGTCTAGCATTGTTTTGCTTTGTATCTATTTAGGATTGTTTCCTTTGGCATATTCTTTAACAGGCGGAGTTTAAAAATGCATGGGCCTTGCTAAACATTGTTCTGGTTTGCATTCTTAATACCTCAAAAAAAAAAAAAAAAGAGGTTATTTTCAAGAGTCTCTGTGGTGCCACGGAGGAAGTGTGGGCTGTGGAACTGGAAGGGCCTGGTTCTCACATCTCTGCACCACTTCTGCTGAGTCCGGGACCTCGGGCAAGTCACTGTCTCTCCGCAGTCTCAAAATGGAAATTAAAGCGTTGCTGTGGAATCTGTGAGCTATGAGGCACTTTCAGGCACTGTTTCTTTGCTTTCTTCCTCAAAGTAGAAGCCAAATGACAAGAAGTAGGAGTGTTCTCAGTGCGGGAGGTGAGGCCACACCTCAGATGTCTCACCTCAAAGGCCTGTGCAGGCTGATCCCCATTCGTGAACGAACATCACAGACGTGTCAGGGAGAAAGGAAGTGAGGGTGGAATCCCCAGACAGTTTAAAGTTTTAAGTGTTGGTACTCAGGTAATAACTAAGGAATGTTAAAATAAGCAAGAAATTAGAAATGTGAAGAGTGTAAATGTGAAAAAATGTGAGGAAATAGGTGTAGGCCAAGGCACCCTCACTTGTCACAATGAGAAGTAATGTCCTGGTCAGAGTATAATAAACTGTCCTATTGGATCAAGGCTGAGGAGGCGGCCTAGCACTGGGTGAGATCAGAAATGGAGACCAGCCAGGCCTGACTGCAGATCATGGTTCCACTACCTAATGTGCATGTGCGATCTTGGGCAAGTTACCTAAATGCTCCACCTGACAGGCTGGCCCCCAAAATGCCCTGAAAGAATGGGCAGGGTTTAAGGAATGTACTTAACACAGTGCCCAGAACGTCTGTGGTTGTTATTATATATAGTAGCCATGACTTTTATATATAACTTGGATTAGTTATAACTTGGATTAGTTATTATTTTATGTGGAACCCATGCTTACTTAGAATATCAGTTCTACATCAGTAAAGAATGAATTCGAGATTGTAGGAGCCGTTTTCTAAATAAATAGTTTCTGTTTTACAAGCTGGAGTGAAGGGTAAGAGTTACACACAGGCTCTGTTCAGTCACTTGGACCTCAGGAGAGCCTGATATAGAACCCACGTGCTCTCAGAGAGCCAAGGGACAGCCTGGCATTGGCACCCTTGGGAGAGGCTGGAACCCTATTAGGCAATTTCAGTCAGCGCTCCATAAATGTTAGTTGCATAATGCATGATCCCTTGCCTGGCCTTTGATGCTGAGTTGTGACAAAAAACAATATCCTGATTATCTGGCTGCCTTTCCAGAGTGTCATCATCAGTGGTTTTAACCAAGAATGTTACTCAAATGATTTCAAACAGCTGGCTCACCACCTCGGGTTTTTTTCTTCCCTTTGGTGCCCTGTGCCACTTGGACCACTAGGGGGCACACGTTTTCATCTCATTGACAAGGCAGTAGAGCACACATCCCTTCAACAGCTGCCGCACACCACCACCGCAGTGCAGCTCACTCTAACTTCTGTAAAAATTTTTTGTATTTGCAAAAAGGAAATGAACAATAACTAGAAGCATAAAAATATTCACAGCAAAATTATTAATGAACTTAAGACAGCATGTAGGAACCAGGTATTATTGTACTTAAACACTTACTTGAACAACCAGTTCCCCTTGGGGTTGTTTTGAATAGATTAAAGTGGCAGTTTTTTTTCTTCTCTGAGCCATTCTAAGACACCTACTCTACGCATTCATTTCATCTGTCTCAACAACAAGCTGCGAGGAAAGCCCCCCATGAGAGGTCATGGCCCTTCATGTATCTACCAACACTGGTGTCTCTATTTTCTAAACTCATAAGACTTTTCAGATATAATCAGTAAGATGAGGGTAAAGATGGTGAAATATTCAATTTTATTGTCACAGCTACAAAGCCTCCAACATAATCTGCACCCTGATACTGGGCATGTCAAGAACAGCCACCCCAGAGGTGCCCCTGCTGATTCAACAGCCACACCAAAGGGATGTTGTGTCACTACACCAGTTGAACACCTTCTTCCCTCCCAGCTCTGGGGGTTTTCTAAACATTTTTTGCGGTTGATGGGCTGTTTTCTGGGAAAGTGCCGGACATTCTCCCTGGGCCACAGTCAGCACACTGCCCAGTCTCCCCGACCTTCCCAACCACCGTCGCAGGCCTGGGGCGTGGTAGAGTGCTGCACAAAAAAAGGGCTGCAGGGTGCAGTGTTGCTGACTCTGCCAGGCCTGGCTCTGCTCTTTGTAGCTGTGGGACCCTGTGAAAGTCATACTTTCCTTGAAACTCAGCTTTCTCATCCATATAAACAAGGGATCTAGTCTCAACAACTTCTATGGCACCTCCCAGCTCCCAGGTTCTGATTCTAGTGGTCACATAGCTAGATCCGTCCCAAAGCGATTCCAAGGGCTGACAGGTGGCATTAGGCTTGTGTGGGGTTGGGGTAAATGGAAAGGTGGCTTGGCACCTAAAGGAATACTGAGTCCCTTCTTGTGGTTCTTCTTTCTTAATTCTGAGTCTGATATTCTGCTCTTTATATCTCTTCAGCAAAGATATTCTGGGTGGCTTCTATTTGACTTCTTCAGTTTTAGCATCACTTTAACTTATCTACATGATAATTGACTGCTTTTATTTAAATATATTTAAATAAAATATGTTTAAATTGTTTTAATATATTTAAATATATTTACATTAACTATTTAATATAAATTTATTTGTATAAATAAGATATAAATATTTGCTATAAACTTATTAAAATATATTCAAATTGGGTATATTTTAAATATATTTTTAAAATTCTGGCTCAGACTATATCAGAATTAATTTTTAAATAAATGTTCCTTCATAGTGATAACAGATAATGCCATGTTAAAAAAACCATTGACTTGGATGAGAAAGGTCTGGTAGCTGTAGCCATTCAAGCTCTTAAGTTAATTACACTCTCCTCAGCATCTGGATGTACAGATGTATCTAGAAGAAACTATGGATAGAGAGGTAAAAAAATGGGCAAGTATGTGTATTAGGGTGACATAGCATTAGAATTATGTGTATGAGTATTAGGTTCAACAGTCAAGTACTAAGTTAATACTAAACCTGCCTGAGTCATCTGAGTTCAAATACATATACTTGTATGTATGTAATATATTCATGTATATGGTATATGCAACATATCTTTGCTTCCTAACCACCCAGTTCCCAAACTCTAGAATTCCCAGTGGACAGTCTCAAAGACTTATGTAAAAGAAGAAAAAATTGCTGAAGTTGACGGCATTTTTTTTCCTTCCTTCTAGGCTAGTGGTAAAGTCCCTGAAGGAGAAAGGCATTGTGGAGCCTGAACTGTATGAAGAAGTTACAGTCTACTTCAGTGACATTGTAGGTTTCACCACCATCTGCAAATACAGCACACCCATGGAAGTGGTGGACATGCTGAATGACATCTATAAGAGTTTTGACCACATCCTCGATCACCACGACGTGTACAAGGTAGCCACTTCTCCCAGCAGGTTTAGATGACTGGATGGCCTTTGGTCAGCAGGGCCAGAATTGGTTGTTTCTGATGTTACTCAGATTGTTCCTGATCATTTATTTATTTACTTTTTAAAGATTTTATTTATTTATCTCTAGAGGGGAAGAGAAGGAGAGAAATATCAATGTATGGTTGCCTTTTGTGCATCCCCTGCTGGGAACTGGCCTGCAACCCAGGCGTGTGCCCTGACTGGGAATCCAACTGCGATTTTTTGGTTCACAGGCCCTCGCTCAATCCCCTGAGCTACACCACCAACCAGGGCTGTTCCTGGTAATTCATGATTTAATGAATCAGTGGTTGGATCTGAGCTGAAAGTGAAAGGAAGTGAAAGAATAAGAAGGGCCAGAAGTCAAAATGACCATGCCACTTAAGAAGCAGTTTGAAAGGAACCACTTCAAGTTCAACAGGAATGAATTTTGGGCACTAAATTTAGAAAAAATGACATACTCTCAAATCATCTTCAAAAAAAGGATAGTGTTTAGGCTGACTGCAAGTGAAGCAGAGAAGACACCGAAGTCTTAATAAGTAGAATAGGAGTATCTTGTTGAAATAGCAAGCATCATTCAAAGAAGACTAGAGAAGAACAGGGAGAACTTTCTGTAAGTTCAGAACTGGATCTACAATAGTATCTGACTAGAGTGCTGATAAGTCTAAGTTAGAAGAGGAAAGCAGAATTGAATTCCCACATTTGCATGTTGGAAAAGCAGCACACCATATGCAACAAGTAACTTCAGAACTAGAGCTCCCCATTCAAATCCCTATTTGCCCCTAACTAACCCTGTAACCTCAGGTCTTTGTTCTCCTGTGTGTAAAATGGGATGGTAATAACACCTACCTTAATGGGTTATCGTGACGATTATTTAGATAAACAATATACCTGAACCCCATATCCTTAAGCAAAGCTTAGAAGTCATTCATACAACGCTCTGTCATAATGGATATTACTCACAGAGAGGACTTCCCTTTTAGGGTTTGTTGTAGCCCAGGTCTCACCAGGTGCAAGTCAGAAAGCCATATTAACAACAGTTCTTGTTGGACAGAAAATAGTTATGCAATTAAGAGATAGCTGACAAAAAGAAGTTAACTAACCAATAAAAATGAACTATGTATATGATTGTGACAATTAAAAGGCAGGGCATTTATCAAAGAATAATTTTATACAATACTGTTAATATAAACCTACTACTTATTATAAGCAAAATGTAGAGTCACTATACTACAAGATTGTGTGTTATGTCTTGAAGGAATCTAAAATTATATTTTTTTCAAATAGTATGTGGAAAATGCTGAAAATGACTTTTCTGATAATTAAAGGTATTCCTAAAATTATGTAAAGCTGTTCAGATTTGAAATATTTAAACATTTGTAGAACTGCCAACACATCTGGATGATTTACATTATGATGAAGTACTTGCATATTATGATAATCATTTATAGCTTTTTTATCATCCACATTCCTAGACTAGAAAAACCCTGAAGAAATTAGCATAGAACTGATGCCAGAGAAAGTGTACAGGTCTGTGCTCATACTGAGTTCTCTTTTGTGTCTGACATGTGATTAACTGCTTCTGTTTAATTTCTTGTGCATTTTAAAGGGGCAGATTCACTGATGAGAAACTATTTCCACAGGTGGAAACCATAGGCGATGCCTACATGGTAGCTAGTGGTTTGCCTAAGAGAAATGGCAACCGGCACGCAGTAGACATTGCCAAGATGGCCTTGGATATTCTCAGCTTCGTGGGGACCTTTGAGCTGGAGCATCTTCCCGGCCTCCCAATATGGATTCGCATTGGAGTTCACTCTGGTACAGCATTGAGCACTGTAGCAAATAGAAACCATACGTATCCCTGTGGGCCAACTAAATCAGAAAGGATAGTTCTCTAATGTGATCAGTTTTCACATGAGGTTTACTCTGGACTCTGTCTGCCAAAATGAGGTCCCATTACTCATCCTGACATAATCAGACCCAGTCCCAGAGACTCTAGGAAACAGCACTTCTGACGGCACCTCTACCTCCTGGAACGATAGACACCAACCACATTCTAAAATAACAAGCTCCAGATTCCCTGTTTAAGTCACTGTATTTACTGTTCCATTTCTCCCCTCCCCATTCTCTCCTTCTCCTCTGCCCCCACTTCTGTATTTTTTCCACTAAAATATTACAGTATTTTAAATGGGTTAGACTATCTACACGGGGGGAAATGGCTGGTTGACTTCCTATAATAAAAGGGCATTTATACCCCTCTCACTGGTACACAAGAAGAGTTGTCGGCCTTGCAGGTAGAGATTTGAGAAGATGAATTACAGTTGTTATAGAAAAACATAATTGGAGAGGAACTCAGAAGTCATCTAGATTAACCCTTTATAGAACATAAATTATCTTCATAGGTTTGAGATAAGTAATAACAGCCCCTTTTAGAACAATCCCAGGATTTCCTGAAAATTCAGTTTCCAAAGCCAACTCACATCATTGTTCAATAGTTGTTCCCATAAGACAGAGTTTCCCTGTATTAAATTAAATCATATCTCACCATAATTTTTTGTCGCTGCTCCTCTTTCTGCCTTTCGGGCCTCCCAGAAGAGCCAGAGTACAGAAAACTCAGGAGGTCACTCCAGGCTTTGTGGCCAGGACCAGATAACTGCCTTTACAAAAGTCACCCTATGTCCACTCTGCCTGTCCCACACCTGGCAGGGAATATTGATTGATTAAGAAATCAGTGCAATTCTCAAAGTGACAGTAAATTGAAGCTAGAAACTGCAGCCATGTCTCTCACTGCCAGAACATAGACGTGGCCTTCCCCAGGCACGTGCACCGCCGAATGTCACAGATGTTTCCATACGCACACGAGGGAACTGCCTGGGCATCTCCCCAGCCAGCAACAGCACACCGTCTGTTTTCTGACCCACTGCAAATTGCAGAGAAAGGAACGGCGAAGGTCTGAGTGAACCAAGCCGGAGAGAATGGAGCTGTGGGTCCTGGCCCCGTCTCTTTCTTTGTGGCCTCGTCAGTGTCTGAGCTACCATATTGGGCCGGAATGAGAATACATGTTAAGCACACATACCTCTTATCTACTGTTATTAGCCTGGGTATTATCCTAGGGTTTAACCCTAAGAAATTAAAAGGTAGAAGTTAAGTAGTGGTAGTTGAAAGCAAGACATAGTATCTGCAGGGATTTTCTGCTTGCAGCCCCTCACCCCCCGCTTTATCGCTCATTTTTGAAGTGGAGAGTCACCTGTGAATAGACGGCAGGCACAGGTCAGAGATCTTCCGATCAAGTAGCTGCCTTTCCTGAAGCTTCCCTGCTCAAGGTTGATTCTTTTCTTTTGTTTATTTTTTGGTTTTTTGTTGTTGTTGTTTTACTTTGCATCAAACCGAACAGGGAAAAGCTCAGCCCTCAGGGGAAGATCCAGTATTTTTATTTTTATTTCAATGTTCATAAACACAGTGTATTTATAGGATAAATTTATAAAGAAACTCAACTCATATAGATCAAAATGCAACTAGAAATCAGTCAAACTAGAAAATCAATCATTACCTCTATCCGAAACCTAGATTTGCAGTGTGAGTTAATCTTTAACTTCTTAGTCTTTGACTTCTTGCGCTCAGTTGCTCCACACAAATACTTAATTAACAACCCTTCCTCCAGATGGCAGCGCACAGTCTGGCCTTAGCGTTGTTCTCCTTAGTGTGTTCTTGTGCCCCTCCCCCCACTCTACAGCATTAGCCTGGCACATGAGATGCTCAGGGAAGATTATACCACATCCTTGCCTTCTGGGCCTTTCATCATCATGCCATTAATCCCAGAAATGTTACCCTACTAAAAAAATAAAAAGTAAAACCAACTTGTGCTGTTGAGCCTTCCAGTGTCCTGTGCCCTCCAGCAGTTCAGAACTCTGGGCCTCATGGGTTAGCACAGGAAGCAGGTGATGGCGCTGTCTCCACTCTTCCTGACAGCTTCCGTTTCATTAACTGTGCCAGGGAAAATACTTTCTGAAAGCATGCACTGAATGAGGACACTTTCCTCACTGAATACATTCATTGAAAGCAAAAATCAAAACTCACGATTCGCACCCTCAGATACTGCTCCCTAAAATGAAGTTTCGGCACCGTGACCCCGAGAAGGGTCTGAACCACCTACCGCACTCTGGGATTTTCATTGCCTCTACTTCCTGCTTTTTCCAGGCCCCTGCGCGGCTGGAGTTGTGGGAATCAAGATGCCTCGTTACTGTTTATTTGGAGATACCGTCAACACAGCCTCTAGGATGGAATCCACTGGCCTCCGTAAGAAGGGAGATTGTTTTACTTAGAGGACAAAGATTCTTCCAGCAGAAGGGGACTGTGGGGTAAAACGCACACTAAGTGCCAGTGGGATGAAGAAGGACCCTTCTTCACATTGACTGAATGGGATCCTGTGCCATTCCAGTCCTTGGTGCCCTTGCTTTTGTTGTGGCTGCTTACCGATAATTATTCTTCCCTTCAGGCTCAGTTTTAGATGGTTTCTATTAGTCTGGGTTCATTTACAATGTATTCAGACATGCTCTACCTGGAATAGTCATGAAATTTAGCATAGATCCATGTGAGTTAAAAAAGTTCAGTAGGCTAGGTATGGAGTATACAACCTGGTTCACTTTCCTGTTCTTCTTCGGTTTGGTTTCCCTAGGAATTGGTTTTAGTAACAAATATAAGTATTTGTTATATGCAAAACCTATATTGCAGTTGCCTTAGCAAGGTAGAGGTATGGTGTGTTGCACGTAGGAGATGCTCAATAAATATTGATGACAATGATAGTAATAGAAGTACATACAAGAGAGAAAGAAGGCATTGGTAGATGTGGACGGTGATTGCAAAAACACAGGTGTTAGAACAGTATTTTGGCAGTTTACTGACAACCTGACACTGGTTCATACTGGAAAATCATGATACAGGACAATTATGTTGTCCATGATACAGGACAGATGAGTTAAAATGATTACTAGGCAAATCACTGTCTTAGGTAGGCTAGGGAGGAAGTTACGTCATCTTTCTAGGCGTCAAAAACTTGAAGATGTAAATTGAGAATGGGATACCAGCCTTGCTGGAAGGGTTCTGGAAGGATGTGAGCTAAGAGATGTTAAGCATTTAACAATCCTTTCTTACCTGGTAGGCATACAATATGGAGATACCATTACTCTTACTACTGTTATTGTTGGAGTGCCCATGACAGGAAAGGTGATACACAGAAATGGCCTTATGAACAGAAATATACCCTCACCACAAATGTGTCAGGAAGATAACAGTGTCCCAGAGAAGTAAAATTTGAGAAAATCAAGATCCTACTACTGTCTCCTGAATCTTTACCTTGTTGCCAACACTTAGGCTGCTTACTGGAACTTTTACATGGGGACCTAAATCCCAACTCTCAAGCTCAGCACCACAGGCTAAATCCAAAGCCAGGCTGTGGGGCTACCACTCTGAGCTGGAGTGAGAATCTATGGAGCACAGCCCGGGGAGCCCCATCACTCAGGACCCTGAAAAACAAGGCCAGACCTATGTTATTCCCCTGTGCGATAATATTTCTTATCTCACTGAATGTAATTTTATGAGTTCTTTCACAAAAATATCAAAACTGTCAAGAACCCTTGAAAAAAAATGTCCTGAATCACCAGATTCAGGCCATGCGATAGATTTTAAAATTGGCAAGATTTCCATGGACCTATTTTGTTTTTCCAGCCTTGAGAATTCATGTGAGTAGCTCCACCATAGCCATCCTGAAGAGAACCGAGTGCCAGTTCTTGTATGAAGTACGCGGAGAAACATACCTAAAGGTAAGGAACCCGCAGAGGAAGTACCCAAGAAACACCACTCAGAGACACGCGCGGCCGACTTGAGACTGGACACCCAGTGGTAGTAATGTTCAGGAGCATAAGATGAAGGGTCCTTTTCTGTAGTCCCTGCTTTGATCCCTCTCCATCACTGAGTGATCACCCACTGTCCCCATGATGATCACCCTCTATCCCCACAGTGATCACCCTCTATCCCCACAGTGATCACCCTCTATCCCCACAGTGATCACCCTCTATCCCCACAGTGATCACCCGCTATCCCCACAGTGATCACCCTCTATCCCCACAGTGATCACCCACTATCCCCTCAATGATCACCCACTATCCCCATGATCACTACCTACTATCCCCACAGTGATCACCCTCTATCCCCACAGTGATCACCCTCTATCCCCACAGTGATCACCCACTATCCCCTCAATGATCACCCACTATCCCCATGATCACTACCTACTATCCCCATGGTGATCACCCACTGTCCCATGGGTAAGAGAAGCCACCACCAAAGAATGTGAAGTCAACTTCACTTCATAGAGCCCTGTAGACAGTTTGGACTATAACAACTGTGTTATAAAATGCTGCCACCATTTTTTCCACATGTACTCAAGTTTTGCTCCCAATTCTTCCTCTATACCCAAGAGCTATACTGTGGTTGGTCCAAGACTAAATTAACTTAAGTCAAAATTCCCATCTTCTTATGTCCTTGCTCTTACTGCAAGACATGGCCGCTCTCTAAGGCCACCTCTCTGGCCAGTTGCTTTATCCTTCTGGAACTCTAGACAAGAGAATCTAAAGAGTGGCCCCAGACTTCTGACTCAGCATCACCTGGGTGCTGGTGAAAAGGCAGATGCCTGAACTCTCCACCAGGCTTACTGAGTAAAACTCTCTGTGGGAATAAACTAGGAATAAATTCAACCTGGGTATGTGCCCTGACTGGGAATCAAACCCAAGACCTTTTGGTTTACGGGACGACACTCCAACCAACTGAGCCACGCAACCAGGCCAACCAGAAATCTATGCTTTTATGATTGTGGCGCACACTAATGTTTGAGCATCACTGCCCCGGACTCTCCACGCTGTTCCTCACATTTAGAACAGCTACCCTCCAAAGCCACAACGCGCCTCCACTTGGCTGTCAGGCTGCTTTTTAAAGGTCATTCCGATCTCTTCACAATTTGTCTGAAGCCAGTTTTGACAGTAAGCATGTCTGTCTCCAGTGGCATCCAGCCTTCACACTGTGACTGCAACTTGGAAAAGCCTCCTTTTAGGCAGTAGGGCCCTGACATCACACTCACGTTTTGAATCCTCCATGAACGCGTTTCCTGCACAGAACACTTCTCCCCCAGGAGAGGTGGTTTATGGGCCACTGCAGTGCAAACACAGCCAGAAAACCCCATAGTCATAAAAACGAGTCTCCTTTCCAAACACCAGCTCTGGCCAAAACACTACACCAGTAATTTTCCATTCGTTTTACAGCCTCTACTTGGGCCCCAGAAAATGTCACTTCAGAAGTACTTACTGCGATGCACACGTGTTTATAATTTACACGCTTGAGGTGGGATTTACACACTTGAGGTGGGGAAGCCGTGGCAAAACTTTTGTGGCAAGCTTTGTGGCAGAAAGATCTAGAAGAAAAGGTGGACAATGAAAACCAGCTGGGATTTGTTGGCATAACAGGACAGCAGATGAACTGTCTTCCTTTTTAATTTAGAATTCTTCTGATGTTTCTATTGTGATATTTTGAAGTATCTTTTGGTGGGAAAGAAAACTCGACTTAAAAAAAAAACAGGTCTGCTGATTAAGAGACTTGTATTTAAGAGGCATTTGGAAATAAAGATCTGCCTAGAGATAGTGCAGATCATATCAGGGACTGAAATACAGGCGCTGATGGGACACTCAGAGGAGACATGTTTCTTGTCAGAATGGCGGGCTAGAACTGAACTGTCTACTTGTTCACCCTGGCACACACCTTTCTTGTCTCACTAGGGAAGAGGAGCTGAGACCACCTACTGGCTGACTGGGATGAAGGACCAGGAGTACAACCTGCCAACCCCTCCTACTGTGTAAGCTGCAGGGTGTGGTGGGCGTGGGAGTGGAGGTTTTGGCTGTGAAAGTTGTGCGACAATAGAGCCAATTTAATTGTGGGCAAGTGCTTTGCCAGTGGCAATATTACACTGACTATGAGGACTATATAGGTGAGAAGATTAGAAACCTCCCTTCTCTGACTGCCAGAAACCGGGTGTTCCAGATGCGCCCTTGGAGAACAGAGCACAGTAGGGAGCTCACCTCCTGTGTGTCTGAGTCTGACCAGAGTAAAGCATCCTAGAGGCAAACAGGCACTCAGCTGGGCCATGCGTTGAAAACTGGACCTCCCCCAACCCCAGGACTGTGGTTTAGGTCTTCCCATGGAATTTGTGTTCTGAAATGAAGAAGACAAGGTTTCAGTTCTAACCAACAGGTTTCAGTTCCCCTAAAAGGGGACTGACGTGGTCATGCAGTTACACATTGGTGGCTGCAATCAGTCATGTGGCTCTGGCTGTGACATTGCTATCTGGTGGAGAAGCCATATCTTGCAGTCTCCCAGATGCTGGACCCAGCCTATAGAGATGCCAAAACAACCCATGTCTTCCCTGGGGCACAGGAAACCTGGCCTCTTACTAGGAGTGCTGCAAGTCCATTCTAAATTCTTGACACCCCCATTCATTCTGGGTGCTCCCCAGACAAGGTCCAGAGTCCTAGGAACATGTGGGGCTAACAAGCTGCAGGGGCCCAGCACTGTTCTGGCCTCCTTCCCCTCTCTGCAGTGTCACATGTCAACTTAACAGTGCTTCCAAATTCTAGCATTAAGCACGGCGCTTCACTTTGAAACTGAAACATAATCTTCAACTTGAAATATAGTCTGCGTTTCCTACAACTGCATGGAGCAGGGTGACAGTCCCTTGAGTTCATTCAAGCAAGGCAAGGATCCTTTTTTTACTCTCTAGATTTCCTGTCTTTCGCACAGACGATAACTTCGATAAGTGTTTGGTAAAATGAACTGATTATCTTGGAGCTAAGACGTATTCGGCATGAATTGCTGAGAAGTTCCATTTTCCCTCCCCACTTACTTTCCAGGGAGAATCAACAGCGCTTGCAAACCGAATTTTCAGACATGATTGCCAACTCTTTGCAGAAAAGGCAGGCCGCGGGGATAAGACACCAAAAACGCACACGGGTAGCCAGCTACAAAAAAGGCACCCTAGAATATCTGCAACTGGACACGACAGACAGGGAGAGCACCACTTTCTAAGCCTAAATGAGGCCCAAGGACCCAGGCAAAGGAAGCACGATGACCTTAGATAGCGACCTCAAGGGTCCCGAAAACCTCCATTTCCCTGAGACCTCAGTGGAGCAGAAGACTCAGATGCATTCTACTGAGCCTTGGCTGCCCTGTTTAGAACATTTTTGGAGAATCTTCTGGAACATTCTAGAAAAGTGAATTACCTTTTACTCTGGAGCCAGAGTAAAAGGTAATTTACTCTCAACAGTTGCTCCAGGAAGCTTCAACCTGGGAAAGAAGAATGAATGAATGTACTATCTCAGAGTTGAGAATATTGTGTTCTCATTTCACTTATTTTGTTTTGTTTACTGGCTCTTTTTCCTTAAACATTCATGGTGGGATTTTTTAAATTGTTGCAATTATATTTTAAATATCTCCATTAAATTATATTTAACTCATAATTTTTGTAGAAAATATACTATATGTTAGTCAGGAATAAAAGTTAAAAGTTTACTGAGTCTGTGTATGTGTTTTCACCTATTCCTTCCATTCTTCCTGAGATGTACCAGCCCCATCTTGCACCCACTGAAAAGCTGACTAAGTGCACCAGCCCTGAAGCAAGGCAAAGCTGGCGTTGTTGCTCAAGGCTTAGAATCTTTACATTCAGTGTCACCTGCTGCACAAGAGATTCTGTCCTAGTCCTCTCCCGTGAGAGGCAGGGCCTGCAGCTGTCTCAGGTCTGGGATAAAGTCAAATCCTGTTTAACTATGGAAACCAGTACTTCTAACTCTGCAAATATCCCTTTCCTGCCACCCAGAAGCCATCTCCTGATCCCCCTATGGCTCCCCGGCACAACTCAGGTGCTTGGAATCTCTGGGAAAATGGCAAAAGTCAGTTGGTGTTGCGTAGACAAAAATGAGCAAGACAAGCATATAGCACTTCTGCCGTTAACCTTCAGAACTAAAACTTCTTCACACATATTCCCCCTTGCCAGGCTGCTGCCATGAAAACCACTGAGAGATTAAGAAACATGTCTTCTCCATCACCTGGAGAAGGGAAAAGCAGAAAATCAGAAGCTAATAAAATAAATTATGTCCCGATTTACAGGTTGAGAACCTACTATTCAGCAAGAGTTCCTCCCTGGGATCTGGAGGTTTATAATCAATCTGTGCCTCAGTGTCCAGCACAGGGAGACTTTCTGCGTGGGGGTGAGGTTGTGACATGAAAGTTCTCGGTCATTTATTTAGTAAATGTATATAGAGCACCTCCTCTTATTCTAGGAACTGAGTGTGGTGTTGGCGTTGTAGAAACATGGTCTCAGCTGAGCTCTGAATCTTAGAGGGGAGAGAGAAATGTAAGGAGTTAAGTAAAGTTGGGGTGCTAAGCAATGTTCTTGACAGTGGGCAGATTTAGCAATGTCTAAACCAACCAGAAAAACTCAAAAGCATGTGTGATGCTAAGAGGCATTGATAAGACTACTCAGTTGAAGTCTCCGGTTTGTCTGCTATTACAGAATCTACATGGGTGTGAAACATTTCTCAACCTTTACACAGATGTATGGCCTCAGCTTGTCCACTTAATAATGTGGTTATATCAGTGATGACAGTGACTAAGGATGGGACCCAAGCCAGGGCGGGTGTCTCACTTGTTTGGAGCATCATTGTGTACACCAAAAGCTTGCAGGTTCAGTCCCTGGTTGGGGAGCATAGGGAGGGAACACTTAGTGTTTCTCTCTGCTCTCTCCCCCCTCTTTCTTCTCTCTTCAAAATCAATAAACATATCTTCAAGTAAGAATTTTTTTAAAAAGAATGAGACCCAAGCAAGTGTCAAATTCCTGCACTATTCTAGCTTTTAATTAATTAATTATCTAATTAATTACTGTATCTAAGCTCATGTTTCACTAATAAACCATGAAGCATAATATGCACCAGAAGCAGTTGTTACAAAGATTTTTTCAATTGAATTTGTCAGGCACTTAGCACAGTATTCTCACATAGTAGTTTCTCAGCAAATAGCCTCTGCCTCCCGCCTTTCCCCTGTCTCTACTTGCTTTATCAGAATTTTAAAATTTCAAACTCAGGACCTCATATGCACAAAGTACACATGATTTATATTTAACAGCTGATTACGGAATTTTTCAAGTGTATGCAAACATAGAAGGATATGGCTAATGAATCCCTATATAGTCATCATCAGTTTCAGGAATTAACATTTTTTTTAAATGTGAGAAAGAAACTCATATTTATTCACAGGTCTAACGACTCAGGCACGGACCACAAAGAAGCAGCGGTGTGACTGCTCTGTGGTGACCAGTATCATCTATCCGTGCAGAACTTCCAGGTCCTCTCCATGCCCACCACCCTCACACAACATTTTGATGTGTTCACCAGCTCGGAACCTCTCAAGACCTATTGTTCTGTGGAGGTCTCCTTATGCAGTCGCAATTGATTGAATCATGAGTCATTGGAGAGGTCATGAGCCATCTCCAGCCCCTCTGACCTCCCCAGATTGCAGGGAGGGACAGGTCTCTATCTAGGGGCCTCCTACCTGGGTCAATTCATTAGCATATAAAAGACATCCTTCTTACTCAGGAAATTCTCAGGGTTTTAGGAGCTCTGTGGCAAGAACAGTGGAAAGACCAAGAATATTTTTTATTATACTACGGTCAGGGTTCCTGAAGGTGGACATGTTGCTACACAGCAAGTGGGGCCCTGCTGCCTGCTGCCACCTGCCAGGCGAAATTCTGGAGGCAAAGGTTTGAAAATAAAGGAAAGGAGTCTTTATTCAAAAACTACACGATTATGAAATAAATTTCCCCATGCAATAGTCACTTAAGCCTATTAATTAAGGCTAAAATCTTTAACTCTGGAGTAACCCTATCATCCCCCTTGTTAGTTTTTAATTATCTTATTTCTATAAGATTAGCTTCCAAACTAAAACAGAAGATACAAAAGCTACATTTTTGGAAGAATAGCAAGCTTCTGCCTCAGAGCCCATTGCTTCGGGAACACCCAAAAAAGAATAGCTCTGCCACCCCGATCCTAGGCTGCTCCTAGTCTCTCTCCTCCCCCATCCAAAAATACTATCCTTTGGGAAATGCCGGCAGCTGCAGCACCATCACGCAGGCATCCTTGAAGAAGAGATCCAGAGAGCCACTCTCTGCCCTCCTTTTATTTTAAATCTCTGGCCCATAATGCCATGGGCTCTGGAGGCTATCTGCTTCTCAGCCAATCCCGTCATAGACCGTTTACCACTGCCTGGGCAAACTCCTCCCACTCCTGATCTGATTGGATCTCGGTATCAGATTGCGAACAGAATGAGGAGCCAACTTGCAGCTCCCAGAAGCTGCTGTCTTAATTCTGATGCTCAACTGAAGGCAGCTGTCATTATTAGTGTAACAGTCTCCACTCATTATTTACAACTGGTGTTTATTGGGGACTGTACTGATTTCTAGGGCTGTGCTTTGTGTGCTGCTCTCAGCCTATCAATTACCAGTGTTGTGTCTGTACTGGTCCCTGTGGCTCTTATTACGATTGCGAGATGCCCTTCAGCAGTAAACATTAGAAACTTATTAAAAAAAAAAAGTATATTATCTTGGGGAGGAACAAACAGTCCCTCTGAAGTTTCTTTGGCTGATCTATTCAAATAAACATGAGACAGATTAACAAGAGTATAAGCAAATTTAACTTGTACTTATGTGTGGGAACCCCATATATAAAAGTCCACGTGCACAAGGGCTTCGGAGGTAGAAAAGGAACACGGGTATTGGCAAAAGAACCTCCAGCCCAAGGAAATGTGTTATGAAAAAGAGTATATTTGAGCCAAAATGAGGACAATTGCTGGGAAGCAAAATCTCAAGGGATTGAAAAAATGTTCCCGAAGAATGGCAGTTTTGCATCTTATTTTATGCCTTAGAATCAAAAAAGAACTAGGGGAGTTACATGAAATCCATTGGTGGTAGATTAGGGAGGGGAGAGAAAACGAGGCAAGGAAATCTCTGGGACTGGGTAAAAAGTACAATGGAGAGACGCGGACGTCGGTGCGTACAGCACAGAGATGGTATGTGGGAAACAGATAACAAGGCAGTCTTGTGCTCTGGTGCCTGGGGCCAGGCCTAGAACAGGAACACCCACCATGACCCGCTTTTAGTTAGGGGTTTTTACATTCAGACCACTCTGTGTGGTTACTTCGGTTTCTAGGTTTGTAAAGCCCACCATGCGGGACTCCCTTGAGATTACCAGGTTTGGAATGTGGCCCCTTTTCTGTCTGTGTGAGTATGTAAGACATCCTGAGCTAGGGATAAGGTAAGGGGCATTGGGGGTTTCAAAGGGTCACTGCAAGATGTTAAGAGGAACAGAAGCTTAGAAAATTAGAAGTGTGTCCTACCCTACAAACAGGACAAAAGAGGTTGTCTCTGATCATCTCTTATAGACAAGGCCTCTATTTCAAAGCTTCTAGGTGGTTCAGGGAGGAGCAGAAGTTTTTTTTTTGAGCCTGAGGCTAACACTGCCTTTAGGTCCAAACAATCTGCATACCACAGAGGCACACCTTGGGGTGACCTGCTCTGAACCCCCAATAATTACTTACAGGTCCTGGAAATTATATGGCACATCTGGGGCCACACAGCAAGGTCATGGGAAGGGGGGGCAGAGGAGACAGCGAGGGAAAGAGAGCAGTGAGCACAAAGCTGGGGCTCTGCTTTATTGGGGTCAAATGTGCGGCCCTAGGGTTTCACTCTACTGGTGAATATAAAACATCAGAGCAGAAATTTAAAGCCCATGAAGAGAAAAACTAACAAGTGGCCCAAACAGTCACTTACAAAAATCAACCATGACCTCTAAAACAAAGGAGCATGCAGCCCCAGCCCCAACCTGCCTCACGACAGGGCTCTTGATCTAGTCCCGTGACAGCTGCGGCCTTTGTTGATTGACATGCCTCTTCTTCTAAATGGATGCTTCAGCAATAGAGCTTGGATTGCAGAAAAGAAAAAGAAAAACTGTCAGAGCCTATACTACAGGCTGCTTGTAAGAAATCGCCATCAACTTGGTAGCTTAAAAAAACCAGAAATGTATTCTCTCACAGTTCTAGAGGCCAGAAGTTTGAAATCAAGGTGTTGGCGGGATGGGGCTGTCTCCACAATCTTTTTTTTTTTAGATTTTATTTATTTATTTTTAGACAGAGGGGAAGGGAGGGAGAAAAAAAAGGGAGAGAAACATCAATGTGTGGTTGCCTCTGGCATGCGCCCTACTTGGAACCTGGCCTGAAACCCAGGCATGTGCCCTGACTGGGAATCGAACCAGTGACCTTTGGATTCGCAGGCTGGCACTCAGTCTACTAAGCCATACCAGCCAGGGCTCCTTGCAGTCTTTAAGGGAGCATCTTCCAGCTCCTGACTGACTCCAGGACTCCAATCTTCTCCATCTTTAATGGTCTTCTCTCCATGTTTATTGAGGGGAAGCAGAATATGCCACTTCTGCAAATGGATTATTTTAAGCTAAAGACAATTAAGACCCAGCAAATTCAGGCAAAGTTTTTCCCTCTCCCTTAACTGCCTAAAAGAATTTAGATGGGGTGGGGGGAGAAGGGGTGGGGGCGCTGTATCAGGAACAGAGATTTTTACCAGAGATAACTGTTTATGTCAGAAAGACTCACCTGGATGGCAGAGCAAACACTGGTTTGCCAAACATTGGCTCTTCTCATCTTCCTGTGAGTCATCCCCTCCTTTTAAAGGCCCAGACCCTGTCCCTTTCTGTAACTCAGGATGGTATATGAGCCTAAATTGCATGACTGCCTCTGAGTCTCAAATTTTTACGGGGCTCTTGAATGTGCAATTTTAAAATTATTTTTCTCCTGTTAATTTGTTTTATATTAATTTAATTATTAGATCAGCCAAAGAGCCTAGAAGAGAAGTTTTCTGCCCCTGCATTATCTTTTATGTGTCTCTCATAGGAACAATTGTCATTGGATTTAGGACCATTCAGATAATCCAGAATGATTTCTGGAGAGCTTTTATTTAATTGCATCTGCAAAGATTCCTTTGCCAAATAAGGTCACATTCACAGGACACAGACATGTCTTGGGGAGGCCATCACTCAACCTACTACTACAGACACATTCTGCCTACTTGTATCATCTAAAAAAGGGTAACCATTTCTATCTTCAGGTCTTGATGAAAGTTCTGACGAGTGTTCTGGTGTCCCTCTGTCTGGTCCCATGAGAAACCAGACTGGGGGTCATTCCACCTAAGGGCTCAGGTGTTAAAACATAACTTACGTCAAAACATTGTCTTCAGCCTGCCAGAGGTTCGACCCATTGTGACCATTAGTCAGGTCAGCACTAGTGCCCTCTGCCGCCTCAGAGGTGGCTGATTATCCAGGGGAAAGCTAGGCCCCTGAGGGATATATGTATATATGGAGAGATATGGTTTGTAGAGCTGGAATTTAAAGCTAAATTTAATCAAAGTCATGTAATCAAGGCCCCTCGGGAGAAGTGAACACAGATCCTTGGACGACCAGTGAAAACAGGCTCTTCCATAGGACTCCAAAGAAAGCATGCCAAGAACCCACGCATGGGAGACTATGGTGCCGCAAAATGGTTTATTTGTGAGGAAGGCTGTTTTAGGATTTCAAATTTCCCATCTCTGTCCATCCCACCACAGGAAAAGTTCAACCATGGCTTCAGCAAGGCCAAAACAAAAGCCACTGTCTAGAGCTTCTGCTTCATATTAAAGCTCAGTCCTTTGGAGCCCACACAGTTGGCCAAAGGTCCCAGTAACTGCTAGACCTGCAGGGCCTCGTGTTCCCAAGTGAGACTGTGTGCAAAAGAACCGGGTGAGGTTAGGTCACAAGTGCGCATGTGTGAGAGAAGGAGAAAGAGAGAGAGAGAGCAAAAAGCACACTTCTTCGTTCCCCTGGGGTTATATTTACATCAGCTTGGGTCTGAGACAGACCAGGTGCCTTTTCAAAATAACCAATCAACTTCCCACGCTTTCCTGGGCTTTCTGATAGTTTCATCTCATGGTTAGACTGACAGGCCTCAGTGGTCAAGCACTTCCCCCTGCACCCCGAAGGGGAAGGGAGGAGTGTTAAGCCTCTTGGTGGAGCAATGCTGTGGTCCCCTGGGCATGAAGCTGTAGCTTCCTGGTGAAGCAAACAGGCTCATGCTTTCCAGTTTATTAAGCTCAATGTCTAATTCCTTTTGCTTTTTCTTATTAGTAACCAGTTAACTACCTACAGTAACACTTGGTCTTTTTTTTTTTTCCTCTTCTTGAATCTTTGCTCCAGACTTCTGTATGCAGGAAGACCCAGAAGATAGGGTAAAATCCACGGCAAAGAGCCACAGTGCTGGCTGATAAAAATACAAGTTGCTTAGCCTTTAGAGGAGAAGGACAAGAGAGACATTCCTAAGTCCAGCTCAACTAATAAGAGTGGCAGGTGAGATAGAAATCTGAGCAAATCTTTCTCTGACCAGCGTAGCTCAGTTGGTGCCATTGTCCTGAAAAGCACAAAGTAGCCAGTTTGATTCCCAATCAGGGCACATGCCTGGGTTGTAGGCCTGGTTCCCAGCTGGGGTGCATGCAAGAGGCAGCTTATAGATGTTTTTCTCACATGCATCAGTGTTTCTCTCCCTTTTTTTCTCCCTACCTTCCCCTCTCTCTAAAATAAATAAATTTTTAAATTTTGAGCACCTTTTGTCACTTTATCAACATTATCTCAAAAAATGATTTAAAAGATTAATAACAATAAATTATTAACCTTAAAAAAATTATTACTGCCCTGGCCAGGTAGCTTAGCTGGTTTTAGCGTTGCCCCAATAATCCACAGCTGTGGGTTGGATTCCTGGTCCGGGTGCACAGACAAGGACCAACCAGTCAATGCCTAAATAAGTGAAACAAGTCAACGTTTCTCTCTCTCTCTCTCTGTCAAAATCAATTAAAAAAATTTTTTAAACATTATCTCAAAAGTTACCATAGAGATACTACAGTTTCTAACTGAGAAAACTGGTTCAGAGAATTTAAAACTACTTGCCACTCCTTCTTGATAAAGATAGGGTTTGAAACCAGGTCTGCAAGGTCTCCATTCTTTTGGTCAAGCCCAGGAGGGAAATTAAATAGCATTCTCTGAAAAATGGCTATACTCAGCATAAGAAACCATCTATGCTGTTAGAAGGGAAAACTTCCTAACCAGGAGAGTTCTAAGATTGTGGGACAATCATCTGCCCTTTTCTGAAGATTCTAACAAACTGCAAACCTTTTCCCAACTCACACATTTTTCTCTGTGACTTCTTCTATTTTCCTGTTTATTAAACACTCCTAGGTTCCAGGGATATTCTTTAATATAATCCACAGCAATCTCTACAGTAACTGTTATCCCTGCTTTAGAGACTATGGCAATAAAATAAGCAATTTGCCTAATATTTTACAGCTACTAAAAATCAGGGCTTATAATGGGACAGGTTAATTTGACCCCAAAGCCCATGATGCTGCTAAAACTTTAGAGTTTTTTTCTTTTTAAATTTTTTAAATTTTTATTGTATTTTTTACATTACCATTTATCTCCCTACACTTCCTTCCCCACCCCATAATCCCTGTCTTGTTGTCTATGTACATGGGTCCTTTTTTCTTTTCTTTTTTTTTTTACAAGTTTTATTGATTATGCCATTACATTTGTTCTATTTCCCCCTTCATTCCCTTCCACCCTGCACACCCCTCCCCCACCATTTCCCCCCTTTAGTTCATGAATATGTGTCTCAAGTTCTTTAGATTCTATATTTCCCTACTATTCTTACCCTCCCCCCTATCTATTTTCTATCTACTGTCTATGCCACTTATTTTCTGTACCTTCTCCCCCCTTCTCCTTCTCCCACTTCCCTGTTGCTAACAGGGAAGATCTCCACGTGATCTTTATTTCTATGGTTCACTCTTGATCTAGCTGTCCTCTTAATTTGCTTTTGTTTTAGGTGTGGTTGTTAATAACTGTGAGTTTGCTGTCCTTTCACTGTTCATCTTTTTTATCTTCTTTTTCTTAGATAAGTCCCTTTAACATTTCATATAATAAGGGCTTGGTGATGATGAACTCCTTGAATTTGATCTTATCTGAGAAGCACTTTATCTGTCCTTCCATTCTAAATGAAAGCTTTGCTGGATAGAGCAATCTTGGTTGTAGGTCTTTGGTTTTCATGATTTGGAATACTTCTTTCCAGCCCCTTCTTGCCTGTAAGGTCTCTTTTGAGAAATCCGCTGACAGTCTGATGGGAACTCCTTTGTAGGTGACTGTCCCCTTATCTCTTGCTGCTTCTAGGATTCTCTTCTTCATTTGAATCTTGGCTAATGTAATGATGATGTGCCTTGGTGTGTTCCTTCTTGGGTCCAACTTCTTTGGGACTCTCTGAGCTTCCTGGATTTCCTGGAAGTCTATTTCTTTTGCCAGAGTGGGGAAGTTCTCTTTTATTGTTTGTTCAAATAAGGTTTCCACTCGTGACTGTTCCTCTTCCCCTTCTGGTACCCCTATAATTCGAATGTTGGAGTGTTTAAAGATGTCCTGGAGGTTCCTAAGCCTCTCCTTATTTTTTTGAATTCTTGTTTCTTCATTCTTTTCTGTTTGATCATTTTTTCTTCCTTCTGGTCCACTTCATTGATTTGAGTCCCAATCTCCTGTCCATTACTATTGGTTTCCTGTGTATTTCCATTCATTTCAACTAATTTAGCCTTCATATGAGACTAAAATCAACCAGTTCTGTGAACATCCTGATCACCAGTGTTTTGAACTGTGCACCTGAAAATCTGGCTATTTCTTCATCACTTAGATTTATGGGCTCTGGGGCTCTGAGTTGTTCTTGAGCCATGTTTTGATCTATTTATGAGGAGAGGCGCCTTACGTGTTCACCAGGGTGGGGCCACCCAGGTCGCTGGTTTGTGACACTGTATGTGGGGGCGGGGCCAGAGAGGAAGCAATGGCAGTCCTCTCCGTTGGCCAGGTCCGCCTCACCACTCGACCCCGCCTGTTTATCTGAGCGCAAATGTGCGCCCACCACCCTGCGCCGGGGCCTGCGAGGTCTCAATGCACGTCTCTTCACTGGTTTATCTGAGTACAAATGCACGACCTCAGCCAGCCAGCCACGTCCGCCTTCCCATAGCTACCCCGCACCTGGGATCCGTGCCCTCGGCTGTTTGCGCACCGCTCGGGTCGAGGGATCATTTTTGCTCGACCTGCTCTGCTGCTGGCTTCGCCACTCTCACCAGTTTAGCTGAGGGGTCCGTTATTTTCGGACTCCGTATTGTTCGATTTTCTGTGATTTGGTTGGGTTTATTGTTGTTAAAACTTTGTTGTTTTTAGATTTGGTTGTGCAAGGAAGCAAAGTGTTTCCACCTATGCCTCCATCTTGGTGGAAGTCCCAACCTTAGAGTTATTGACTCTCTTTTCAATACCACTCATTTGGTATTTATATTTATTCTTCAGTCATATTGGAGATATATCTATATATCATCATCATTGACCAGTCTAGAAGTCTCTTGTAGGCAAAATATTTGTTTTATACTTCCTTCATGATTCTGTCACTGAGATACAGAAGTTCATGGAGATAAATATCTTCATACTCATCTAGGCTGGATGGCTTCTTTCTGCTCCTCAGATTTCATCTGCACCCTTCTGTACTCTGTTCTGTGTCCCAAGGAATCTGTCCTTCAGCAGATGGCTTCTTTAAATGGCTCAATTGGTTGGAGCATTGTCCCTTGCATGAAAAATGTTGTGGGTTCAATCCCTGGTTGGGGCATGTGCGAGAGGCAACCAATCAATGTTTTTCTCTCATATCACTGTTTCTCACATTAGTGTTTCTCTCTCTCTCTCTCCTTTCCTCTCTCTCTAAAGACCAATAAACATATCCTTGGGTAAATATTTTTTAAAAACCTTTTAAGAAAATAAAAGGGGACAGAAACTTGAGGTTGTCTGCCTATAGGAGACAGCAGAAGAAAGATCAATGAAAATGAGTAAAAGAAAATGAGAACTTCTGGTCAAGATGGTGGCCTAAGCAGACACGGCTCACCGCTTCTCACAACCACATCAGAACTACAACTCAATGTAGAACAACCATCACTCAGGAACATCAGAAATCAAGTTGAATGGAAGTCTGACAACTACAGAATTGAAAAAAACACATCCATCCAGACTGGTAGGAGGGGTGCAGATGCAGAATGGGCTGGTCCCACACCCGTGTGTGGTAGATAAAAATCCAGGAGGGATCTCTTAGGAACAAGGAGTCCCAGACCCATAGCAGGCACCCCAGCCCAGGTTTCCAGTGCCAGGAAGATAAGTCCCCACAACTCTACCTGCAAACACCAGCAGGGATTGAGTTGGTGGTGGAGGCTTTAGGATCCCCAAACAGTTCCTCCAAAGAACCCACGCACAATGACTTACCAACTCAGACTCACTTCCTCTGAGCTCCAGTACTAGGGTAGCAGCTTGAAAGGCACCAAAGGTATACTGGAAGAAAGTGAAGTGTCTGTCATCAAGGAAAGCAGAGGCCATCGTCCCTTTGCTTAACCCTCCACCCACAGAGCCAGCACACTGGTGACAAATATGAGACTTCATCAACTCGGATAACACTTCATAACTTGGATAACTCGAATGGACCTGCACTGGAGATCCACAGAGGCTCTGCCCCACCCAACTTGCAGGCCCACCCAAGCTGCATTTCCATAAAAATGGTTGGTCTTGTCTCCTAAATCCTCTCAAACAAGCAGCAGCTGGTTTCAGTGAGCCCTTGCAGCAGCCAGACTAGAGTCACAGCTTGACTTACCTGGGAATCTCTAATCTGATTGCTTTACAACTCAGGCAGAGTGCCCCCAGGTAAAAAATAGGTAGGGGCTGACCTGGGCCTGCACCACCTGGGAAACCCCAGGGTCAGCACACCCAGTGGACAGCTGCAGACCACATCAGAGCACCACCACTCTGCGCCTGCATAGCTGATCATCCAAGGAAGGTGAAGGTTAGTGGTCACTGGTCACAGCCAGTCCTTGCAGCTGATTGGCCTGGGTAAATCCCTCTCATTTATCTGCCAACAGCAACCAAGGCTCAACTACAAGAGGAGAGTGTACTCAGCCCACACAAAGGGTGCACCTCGAGTACCCAGCTTGGATGATAGAAGAGACTGTGCCACTGGACCCTACAGGACATCTACTACATTAGGCCATGCTATCAAGAAGGAAGTCATAGCAGCTCTACCTAATACATAGAAACAAACACAGGGAGGCTGCCACAATGATGAGACAAAGAAACATGGCCCAAATGACAAAACAGATCAAAACTCCAGAAAAGAGCAAAATGAAATGGAGATAAACAATCTATCAGATGCAGAGTTCATAGTACTGTTTATAAGGATGCTCAAGGAACTTAATGAGTTCAGCAGCATAAAAAAGACCCAGTCAGAAACAAAGGACACACTAATTGAAATAAAGAACAATTTACAGTGAAACATCAGTACAGTGGATGAAGCTGAGAATCAAGTCAATGATTTGGAACATAAGGAACCAAAAACGACCAATCAGAAAAACAAGAAAAAAGAAAGGCATCCAAAAAAAATGAGAATAGGGTAAGCAGCCTCTAACACAACTTCAAAAGGTCCAACATTCACACCATAGGGATGCCAGAAGAAGAGAAAGAACGAAAAATTGGAAGTCTATTTGAAAAAATAATGAAAGGAACCTTCCCTAATTTGATGATGGAAATAGACATGCAAGTCCAGGAATCATAGACTTCCAAACAAGATGGATGCAAAGAGGCCCACTCCAATACACATCATCATTAAAAGGCCAAAGGTTAAAGATAAAGACAGACCTATGGAAGCACCAAGAGAAAAGAAGTTAGTTCTCAGATGGCTGCCCGATGGAAGGGGCGAGGGGAGAATGGGTGAAGAGGTGAGGGGACTGAGAAGTGCAAATAGGTAGTTACAGAATGGCTTTATAACCATGAGGATATAAAGTACAGTCTAGGAAATGTAGTAGCAGAAAAACATACACATGACCCATGGACATGAACCATGGTGGGGTGATTGCCTGAGGGAGTAGGGGTGCTGGGTGGAGGGGGCCAAAGGGGGAAAAGTCAAGACAATTGTAATAGCATAATCAATCAAATATAATTTAAACAAATTATTACGTAGTAACGCATATTCAAAAAAATAAGAAGTGGCATCATAAATACTAAGAAAGTAGGATGTTAGAAAAGAGGGAACTGTCACCTGAGCCAAATATTGCAAAGCATAGAAAAAGTTCAGATTTTAGGGAAAAAAAATGTATGACATGGCAGTTAGGAGTAGAATTGTGAACTTTAAGAAATATCTGGAGAATGGGACAGAAAAAGATTCAATATCAGCTCACAGGAGACCCTGTGTGTTCTCGGATGTTGGTGGATCCTTAAGATCACAAATTCCACTTTAGCAAATCACTTCTCTGGTAAAATGCCCACCCACAAAGTTAATTACACAGTCATTCTGAGATGCCAGGACCACTTGGCCATCTGCTGAACCCTTCCCACTTCATACTTCGTGCCTCAGCGAAACCCCTAATGGCTACACGGCATGGGTTTTAGGACCTCCCTCTGACCGTTTGAACTATGATGATTGAATCCACAAATGGCTGAAGTCTTCTGTACCTTAGAGGAAACCACTCTGGTTCCTCATAATTAAGATGTAACATGGGCAGGGTAAAGGCCATTGCCATTTGGCCAACAAATGTCCTTAAGTCAGTGGTTCTTTGAGTGGACGGTCATGCCCCACTGTAGAGGCTCTGAGGCAACAGGAACCAGGACTCTGAGTTTTATTTTTTACTTTCACTTTTATTTCATTTTATTTTTTTCAATTACAGTTTACATTCAATATTATTTTGTATGAATTTCAGGTGTACAGCATAGTAGTTAGACAACCATGCACTTTACAAAGTGATTCCTCCCAGTACTTCCAGTACCCACCTGGCACCATATGTAGTCTTTACAATATTATTGACTAAGTTTCCTATGCTGTACTTTACATTCTTGTGCTATTTTGTAACTACCAATCTGTACTTCTCAATCCCTTCACCTTTGCACCCAGCCCCCCAGCTCTCCTCTGGTCTGGCAACCATCAATCTGTTCTCTGCATCTGTGAACAGGACTCTGCTTTTTAAATAAGGAACACATGTGATTCTGATGCTGGTAGTTGTTAGAATTGTTATTTGCAACACAGTCAGAACCTATTGCTAATCGTACAAAGGGCAGGGGAGCGCAGGGCAGGGCAGGGCAGGGCAGGGCAGGGCAGTGAGAGGCCTCTTCATACAAGAGAACTGAATTGTTCCCACTTGGCTCCAAAGCCAAAAACAGGATTTTTTTAAAATCCTCACCCAAGGACCTTTTTTCGCTGCTTTTGAGAGGTAGGGAGAAAGAGAAACATTGATGTTAAAGAGAAAAACATTGATCGGTTTCCTCTTGTAGGCTCCCCAACCAGGGATCCAACCCAAAACCTAGGCATGTGCCCCGACCAGGAATCGAACTTTCAACCTTTCAGTATATGTGATGGCACTCCAATGGAGCCACACCAGCCAGTGCCTAGGAGAGGATTTTGATCAAAGACACAGGTGGCCCTGAGGCCAAGGGGGAGCTCTTAGGCATGAGTTCCAGGCTGCCTCCCTTGAGTATGCACTCCACCGCCCAGGGCCTGGCCTCTCACCCAACCCTGCTTGGTTCCCAGGTCACTCACTTTTCCACGGAGATGAGCGGCCCCTGGAGAGAGCCTAGGAATGAGGGCCCAGAAGAACCAGTGCAGGATTTACCCCACCGTCAGGACAGCGTGTCAATTTGGGTCTCACAAGAATGCAGACGATGGCACAAACTATTGAATAACTCCATTCTAGATGCAAAAGAAAGGTTAACTCATTACAGACAAAGAATGTCTTCAGCTGTTAGGGCTCAACTCCACCTAGCCATGTTACAGTTTCTTTGTTCAGTGTGCTTCTCCCTTCCACAAAACCTACTTCAACCCTCTTCATATTTCCCTAGTCCTGGGCAGATGGCCTCACCTCCTACTACAGAGAGAAAGCAGAAGTCGCAATGTGGCAAATTCCTTCCTCTTGCCTGTAGCCTCTTCACACAACTACTTGCCTTTGCACCCAGGAGCTCTTTGTTCTAGACTGTTGCAGTGAAAAGGAACTGCTCCTCTTATCATCTAAGATCAATCTCTCCACCTATTCCTAATCCTTCTATGGTGTTTTCCATTTTTACTCCTAATTCAAGCTAATACTATCAAGTATTTATTCTCTCCTCTAAGTGCTTCCTCCTTTGAACTTCCCAAATACCCTATGCTTATCATTCGTGTACTTAACATATTATATTATAATGATAAGTTGATGCTTTGACCCCCCCCTCAGACTGGTCAGATCATTGAGATCAGGGATTTTTGTCTTATTTTTGTAATCCCTCATGTTTAGCTAAGTTCCTGGAACACTTTTTTTTTTTTTTTTTAATGAGTGAATGAATAATGATGGATATCTAATCTAAAACACTAGTTAAACTTGTAGGTCAAAGACAGCTGGATTACTTTAGATTTATTTCCATATTGAATATGCATGCTTTCAGATTTGGTTGCACAAAGCTGCCCATCTGACAACATAATTACAATTATGAAAATAATAATGGGTAACATTTACTGGGATTGTACCATGGTAACTAGCTATATACCTATTAGATCATTTAATCTTCAAAACACTACTGCAAGGTAACTAGTAGTATTTCAAACTTTCAGATAAAGAAACAGACGCCAAATTTTCAAATACATAAATGTATTTATGCCACATTGCTTTTATTTCCTAGGTAACCATGTAAGCATATCCTACATGTTCCCTGTGGCACTCTGTGCTTCACATTAAAGAAAGCCCGAAGCCCAGGTCACTGGAGTGGTCTGCGGCTGTCCCTGTACTTCTGCAAGCTCTCCCTCTTCTCAGTGACTGCGCGCTTCTGCCGCTGTGAGGGTTCTCTCGACTTTGTTTCAAGAATCTTATGACTTGAGAACGTTGGCTACAAAGGAGAGAAGAGATACATGGCCATTGCCAAGAGGGAGCATGAAATGGAGATTTTGGTTTTTGTTATTAATGCTACATTTCATCAGGTTTACAGTTTTGCTAAAGGAAAGAGTAAAGAGAGAGATCAAAGATAGAGAAGAGAGAAGAAACATTTGATAGTGTTAGACTGAATTGAGTAAAAAGGGAAAACACCATAGAAGGATTAGGAATAGGTGGAGAGATTGATCTTAGATGATAAGAGGTGCAGTTCCTTTTCACTGCAACAGTCTAGAACAAAGAGTTCATGGGTGCAAAGGCAAGTAGTTCTGTGAAGAGGCTACAGGCAAGAGGAAGGAATTTGCCACATTGCGACTTCTGCTTTCTCTCTGTAGTAGGAGGTGAGGCCATCTGCTCAGGACTAGGGAAAAATGAAGAGGGTTGAAGTAGGTTTTGTGGAAGGGAGAAGCAAATTGAACAAAGAAACAATTAACATGGCTAGGTGGAGTTGAGTGTCCATTTGAGACTGAGATTTATGAATGATTAATGGCACCAAAATTTTTAGCGACTTGGTTTTCTCCATTAGAGGTCAGCTAGTGGAGTGGAGGCACAGACAAAACGTGTAGTTGGATTCATGCAGGTATTTTGTCAACATGGTTAAATCAGTAACTGTGACACCATTACGAAAGGCCTCCAGCCTGACACGTGTGGCTCAGTGGATTCAGTGCCGCCGGCGAACCTAAGGGTCACCAGTTCAACACCCGGTTTGCAGACCAGATCCCCCCTTGGGGGCATGCGAGAGGCAACTGATTTATTTATTTCTCACACACTGATGTTTCTCTTCCTCTTTCTCCTTCCCTTCCGCTCTAAAAATAAATATATAAAATCTTTTTGAAAAAAGATTATGATATTTTTCGGACTATAAGAGTAACTTCCCCCCAAATTTTGGGGGGAGGGGGGTGTGGCCTATAGTCCGAATGCAACTTACCTGTCTTGCAGTGGGGGCGGGGGCGGCAGTGGAGCGGGGTCACAGGAGGCAGAATCAGGGTCTCCACAGCAGGAAGCCTGTGGCGACAGGAGTGGGGCAATGCTGCGGGCCCTGGGCTGGGAGGAGGGGGTGTCTCTCTGGAGCGAAGCCAGGGAAGTTGGAACAGAGTCCCCGCTGCGGCATACTATAGCGCTAGGGGGAGGGTACAGTCTGTGCAGGCGCTTCAGGAGAAGAAAGCCCGCGGCACCCGTACAGGCCTCCGTCACGTGACTGGTGTGTCTCTCCCCTCCCCACCATTAACATTAATGTAGGCAAATTCCACTGCAGGTTCACCTGTCACTGTGGCCCTGCAGCTGTTGCAAAACTACAACTCCCATCATGCTTGGACAGGTTAGGATAATCGGGGCTGTAGTTTGGCAACAGAGCCGCACAGGTTGTGCACAACTGCTGTCCCTGTACAAGACAGTTGCACAACCTGTGGCCCTCCAGCAGCAGATCCCCCATAACAATGCATCATCCACTGATGTTCTCAGCTACGGTGCCCCCATAAATACGAAGGACACAGTGCTGGTAGTTCTGTCATTACTGTGTTTTGTTGTAGAAAGATACAATAGCGTGCCATAGTCTCCCGCTGAATCTACCATAATTGTGGTAAGATGTCAAAGCAGAAAAGGTTTCATATAAAGTCCCGTTTAAACTGGAGGTAGTGAAGTACACCAAAGAACATGGGAACAGAGCAGCAGACAGACACTTCGGGCCACCTCCGACCGAAAAAATGAAACGGGAATGGCAGAAACAGGAGGATCAGTTGCAGAGAAGGGACAAAATGAAACGATGTTTTCATGGCATGCTGCAAAATGGCCACGGTTAGAAGCGGATATGAAGAGTGGATCACACGCCAGGAACAGTGGCTTTCAGTATCTACAACAATGATCATACATGGAGCCAAACATCTTGCTGCAGAGAAAGGCGTCGAGGACTTCACTGGATCACCATCATGGTGCCACAGATTTACGAAGAGATGTGACCTTGCTGTGAGCACCGAAACCAGTATTACACAAAAAATGCCTACAGACTATGAATCCAAGATTGTGTCTTTCACAAATTTGTAGTGGATGCAAGAAAGGAAAATGGATTTGAAATAAGCCAGATTGGCACATGGATGAAGTCCCGTTAACCTCTGATGTTCCGTCAAACAAGACTGTTGAGGTGAAAGGTTCCGAAACCATGACCATGAAAACTTCGGGGCATGACAAAACCCATTACATGGTTGTGTTGTCCTGCTGTGCAGATGGCACCAAACTGCCACCATTGCTGATTTTCAAAAGAAAAAACATGCCAAAAGAGGCCATCCCAAGAGGACTTATTGTTCACACTCATGACAAAGGATGGATGAACGAAAATGGTATGAAGATATGGGTAGAAAAAGTGTGGTCCAAATGTCCTGGAGGGCTTCTGAAAAAAACTTGCTCTATTAGTGCACACATCACTGAAACCACAAAAAAAGACATTTAAAGAAGAGAAAACCCATCTGGCCATAATTCCTGGGGGCTTACCAACCAGTTGCAACCTTTGGGTGTTTCCATCAACAAGCCATTTAAAGTTTTCACGAGAGAAGAGTGGAACAAATGGATGGCTGCTGGAAACCAGGATCTGACACCAGCTGGGTGAATGAAGAGGCCCACAATTACCCAAGTTTGCGAGTGGGTGAAAAGCTCATGCAGTCAGTGAAGGATGAAACCATTGTGAGGTCCTTCAAAAATGTGGCATCAGCAATGCCGTGGATGGCTCTGAAGATGGCATCCTCTATGAGCAGAGTGAAGACAGTGACACTAGTGATTCTGAGGAGCTGAGCTACATACATGGGACAGCAGTGACAGGGAGTTCTTGGGGTTCCCTGGTGAGCAGAGGAGTTTCCGTACTTACAGCTTGAAGTCAGTAATAATGGTTGTTATTATTATTGTAATAACAATAGTGGTTGTTATTATAATGCTGTTGTTGAGTTCTGTTTATATTTACATTGGTGAAATATTACGTTATTTATGTCATTGAATATCTTACCACATTTTTTGCTTCAAAAATTTTTTTCCTATTTTCCTCATCTAAAACCTAGGTGTGTCTTATGGTCCGAAAAATACAGGGAATAGTTTGAATTCTTTAAACAAATAGTCTTGCAAGATTTGCACACACAGAATTTTATAGAAACTGGAATTGGAAACCACTTTTTTAAAAAGGGAATGTTTATTGAGTGTTTAACACACACGGGGTTACTTCATAATTACATGACATTAGGTATGATTGTAGGTTCTTTGGAGGGCCGGCCACAGTGCAGCGACACTTGGAAGGAAGGCAGAAGCTGCTGCAGCTCCAAGCTAGAGGAGGCTGTCCCCTGGGGCGGGGTCAGCGTGCTGGCTGGGGCTGCAAGGGCAATTCTTTGGCAAGCGAGGTGGGGTTAGCTAGGGACTGTGACTTCCTAGAGATTGGATATTTTGAATAATTCTGCAGGCCCAAGAAAGAGGAGGCCATATCTGACCGTTAGTATCTGGGAGGCTTGGGCAGCTAGCTGACTGTTAGACATGTAACCCAGGACTGTTAGAGCCTGAGAAGGTAAGTAGTTAGGGCAAGGTCTTAGCAAATTGCATGCAAGGGGTAAACGGTTTTTAGCCTTGACTTCAAAACTAGGCCAAGAGAACACTTGTGAAATACTGTATTGCCCAAATATTGGCAGACCACTTTAATTCTATTAACATGTGGAACTTATAACACACCTATAATGTAGGTATACTAGTTTTATTATTCCCACGAGGGGAACAGAGTCATGGAGATATAAAGTCACTTGCCTGTGTCACGGCAACGTGAATGTTTAAAACCCTAGGATTTGAATAAATAAATGAATAAATCCAAATGATTTGGTTCTAGGAACCAAATATGTTAACCACCACGTTTCACCTGATTAAGGTAGGTAACCTGGAGAGAAGAAAAAGTATGTTAGGCCATCAAATCCTGGTGTCCACAGGAGGTGTAGCCTGGAGACACAATGGACGGACAAACTGCTGTCCTCTTAACGACATCAGGATTTCTCTACGTGGTTGAGAGGAAGAGTCTTGGAGAGCAGAGAGCAAACTCACTGCTTTACTTAGGTTACTGTTTATTTGGGAAGACTTGGTGGAGCCTCTGTTTTTGGAGCCTGGGGCAGTTAGCGTTGTTCTCCTGGGGGAGCCACTGCATGTCCTTCAACCAGGCCGTTGGGCGGCCCACCTACATTGGCATTGGATTCTGTACAACCCAGGTCCCCCACTGTTCAGGGATCCTCTAGGGGAAAACATTCATTAAAGATTTGCCTTCAATTTCAAGACATTTAAGGAGAGCACACACACACACACACACACACACACACACACATGAAACACACACGAAACAGACATGAACAGCCAGAGTTCAGTTATTAGTGGTACAAATAATAAGGGTAACAATAGTTCAAAGAAAGAAGTATCACCATGTATCAAACAGCTTCAGGGTAGAGGTCAATCCTCTGAACCTCACAGAACTCATATTTATTATGTAGCACTTAGTATTATGGCCTCGTGTTGTAGCAACTTGGATACTTACCTAAATCCTACCACCACATGGCGAGTTCTTCCACCAGGGCAGTTACCTCAAATTTTCTACTTGGGGATCTCACAGTATCTATCATAGATAGATACTTTTTTTTTTTTTACTAAGCCCTCTGAAGTGCTTCTTTAATTTGTCTAATTTGAGGTTAGAGCTGAGCCTTCAATGATGGATTGGTTTGAAAAAGAAAAGAAATAAGCTAGAACAACTTCATCAAACTATGGAAAGAAAAGGCAACCTATTTTAGACCCAGTGCTAGATCAGCAAAAGGTTTACCCAGAAGAGATCAAATGAGAAGGAAAGGCATCGAGAGTCATATCATGAAGGCTAAGCTATAAAATTTGAACTTTCTCAAATACACTGGTGGCTTTCAGTCCTATAGGCTAGGGGGATTTTTTTTTCTTTGTTTTTTTGCACTGACCCCAGGGGTTCACTTACTATGTTTGCAAGATGCCCTTAAGCAATAACCATTAGGAAGCTTTGAAGAAAAAAGAACTCATTACTTATAGGCCAAGGAATTTTACAAAGCGTGCCTGAGGGCACATAGCCAGGAAAGCCTAGCCAGGTCACGGGGGATGGCTACTGGGGGGAGAGACTGGGGGGGGGGGGATTGTCATAGATAGATAGATAGATAGATAGATAGATAGATAGATAGATATAGATAGATAGATACATACATACATAGATAAATAGATAGATAGATAGATAGATAGATAGATAGATAGATAGATAGATACATACATACATACATAGATAAATAGATAGATAGATAGATAGATAGATAGATAGATAGATAGATAGATAGATAAAGAGAGTGAGCACAGGCCCAGGTAGGAGGAATTTGAATCTTCTGGGAGGGTAGTTTAAATCCCAGCCCAAAGAAGATCAGATTGATAGTGAGGCATTAAGCAACCAAGAGTATTTTGAAAATTCTTTCTGGACAAATTATCCATCCAACTGTTGCTTTTGGCAATGGAGTTCCTTTGGGAAAAAAAGTAACAACAACTACAAAACTGACCTAAATGGAACTGTTAGTATTTTTCCAAAGTAGAAAAGCTCAATCTGAAATATACTTTGTGTTGCAAATTGTACAATAGCCAATTTAAAACTCTTGGTTGTAGTTAGTCTATTAAGAGGATTTTAGTCAGGACACCTTCAAATATTTATATTTTATTTATATAACATAAAATATTCTATGAATATTTTATGATAAAATAAAATTTTTTTGGTAAGAAAACTACTATATTCCTACTATAGAAACTTTGGAAACTACTGACATGTGGGGGAAATAGCTTTCTAAATCCCCAAACACAGAGATACCCATTGAAATATGCTCACATAATTCTTTCCTTTGATGAATTCCCCTCCCCCAGTACCACTTAAACACTATGTCCTTTTGGATATATAGCAAGGTATATATGAATATGCATTCAGTTAAATTCAGTAATGATGCAGTTTGCAGCTGATACCCATCCTCTGCCCAATTATCAATATCGATTTCATTAATTTCATTAACTTTGAGAGACTGTGTCTTTTATAGTAAAGTCTTTAATTTTTGGACTCTGCTCATAGCATCACGGGGGGGGGGGGCGGTTACCACACATATTTTTTCTTGGCGGGATCAATGCGATTTGGCCCTCCCTGCAGGTTTTCCATAGTGGAAAGTAGGCTTCCTTACCCCCTCCATAGCTCATCTTGTAACTGGTAAAGACATCAGTGTTTCGGCTGCCTGTCACTACCAAATCCAATAAGCAATGACAGCCATTGAATCTTTTATGGGCGCTTTATTCAGATGGCCCGTGATCTGAAAAAATGGCGGGTTCATACCCTAACAAACCATCTTGTCTTTTCTTTCCAAGCCAGACCTTTTATAAGGTGGGGGTGGGGGAATAAACAAGGTGGGGTGAGGGCTTTGAAATTCAGGGAGGATTCGGTGAGCAAAGCTGCAACATTCCTATGTCCCGGGGCAGTTAGCTGTCCCCAGGGAAGGGGGGTGGTCTGTTTTCCCAAGAACAAAGGTTTGAAAGTCCCCAGGTGGTAATCTCCTATCAGTGCCCCAGGGGGCCCGCTGTTTCTCTGGAGCCAGGACAGGCCTTATCTGTAGTTTCTGAAACAAAAGCTTTAACACACACATTACTTGCTAGACTTATAACTTTTTCCTTAAGCTAAAATTTTCCAAGTCTTGAGTCCCCTATCAATCTGAGATCAGAGCAATGCTCTAATGGCCCCACATCTTGCAGACTTGAAATCTGTTTCTTCTGCCTTTGCCTGAAGGCCCTTCCTCTTCCAAGAGCTCAAACCAAGGTAAGAAGGCAGGCAAATGTAAGAGACACCCTGCTTTTCTCCCCTCTTCCTTCTCCCCACCCCCTCTGCTTTCTTCTGAGTGCTCACACACCAAACTACTCTTCTGGTTTCCTTTCTCAATACAAGCCAACTCAGGTAGATCAATATATGTTGGACTCATTCATTCATCAGACACATCCAAATGTGAATCCTGGTTCCTTTTTTTTCTTTTCATTTTTTGTAAATTTTAGTTTAGCTCAGCCAAAGATCCCATGCTACCTAAGCCTAGACAATAAGCTCACCCCCTAGAAGGTGATCAATTAGAGGGTTGGCTTCAGGATTATCAGTAAATAGACCGAGTCATTTATTTGTTTCACACAGCCAGTTTTTGAAAAGCATGACTCATTCTTCACAAAGAGTCGTCAGGATATAGAAAATCATTGCTCAAGTTATCTGGCCATGACAATGGCCATTATGGTTTTTATGCAACTTTGCTTCTGTTATGTAATTCTTGTTGACACAGTGTTTTAACCAAGTAACTTGGTTGCAAATGCTAAACAGAAAATCACCTACAAGTTCTGCAAATGGTCGTCAACCACAACAAGGAACCAATCTGCAATGTGCTGTGAAGAATGCAGCTTGAGAAATGCACCTTGTGTCAGAAGGCAAGATTAGGAAACAAAGAAAACACCGTCCTGCTGGTGGAAGCCCTGAGGTGCAAGCTGCATCCCTAGGTTGCAGGACCCACCTAGGAAGAGAGAACCAACTTCATTCTTGAACTTAAGGACCTGAATTTACTAACCTGTGTGAGAAATTCCTTTCTACATGTTTACATCATGACTTTCCTATTTATCCTTCAGGCCTTAACTTTGACTAGGCACTAAGTCAGTTGGAACACATCAAAGAAATTCTTTTTAAAAAGATTCCTAGAAGTTCTATTTTCTGAGTCCTTGAAAATGTGTTACCTTGACACATGAACTAAAATTAACTCAGTATGAAATGTCGTGGTCACAACCTTTTCTCTCAAAAAAATCTGTAGATAATTCTTCATTGGCAATGTCAATCTGATTCTTAATACTTTCCAGGTAACAATTTCCATCACAGCATTTTTATTTGTTTGTTTGCTTGCTTGCTTGGGTTTTGTTTGTTTTGATGTTTTGCTTTTCTACAAATTCAGTATCTACTATTTTCTTAATAACTGCCATGCAATCAATCCTATAGAGAGGCCCAGCTTTGTGGAGGGAAAGCTTTGATAAGCCTGAAAGGTAAAGGAATGTTTAGCCTCCAGGGCCAGTGGACTGATGGGTCCAAGCTTGAGATAAGCTGTGCCTCAGGGAGGAATGTGCCGGCTGCTGGGAGAGGAGAGGAAGAGGTTCCCAGAGCTTAGGTGTTGGTGGCAGCACAGAAAGGGCGATTCAGGAGAGGTGAAAAGCCAGCTAGGAAGCCAATGAAAAAATGGCCATTAAAAATTACCCCTTACCCTGGCTGGTGTGGCTCACTGTGTTGAACATTGGCCTGTGAACCAAAAGGTCACCATTTGGATTCCCAGTCAGGGCACATGCCTGGGTTTTGGGCCAGGACCCCAGTTGGGCATGTGCAAGAGGCCACCTACCAATGGTTCTCTCACATATGGATGTTTCTCTCCCTCCTTTCCCCTCGCTCTAAATAAGTAAATAAATAAATGTTCAAAAAATAAAATAAAAATTACCCTTTTAGGCCCTAGCCGGGTAGCTCAGTTGATTAGAGCGTCATCCCCATATGCCAAGGTTGCAGGTGTGATACTGGGTCAAAAGAATACAAGAATCAATCAATGAATGCATGAATAAATGGAACAACAAATCGATGTTTCTCTCTCTCTTCCTGTCTCTAAAATCAATAAATAAAAATGTTTTAAAAATTAAGAAAAAACAGCTTGCCAAAAGGATTCTTGTGGGGGATTATTTTTTGCCACATTTATTTTACTTCTGTCCATAGATACATTTATTTTTACCAAACCATCTGTAAATTGCAGACACCGTGACCCTTCACCCCAGTGGGTGTGTCCTCTGAGAACCAGGACCTCCTCCTGCACATCCACAATGCTGTTCCCACACTCAACGAAAAATATTGTATATTTTAAAAATGTACAATACTGATATACAGTCTTTATTTATTTGAATTTCTCCAAATAATTTCCCTGAAAATGTCTGCACGCATGCTCGTTCAGGACCCAGTTGAAGATCACACATCATTTTTGGTTGTAATGTCTCTTTAACAGCCTTTAACCTAGAAGAGTATTTCCTTCATGTTTTCTTCGGGGTGGGGGTGCAGGAGATGGTGGTGGGAGTTGGAGGAGAACATGTCTATTAAGTAACTGACATTTTAAAAAAATTATAGGCTCCAATAATCTGGATTTACCAGATTCAGGAATAACTACTGTAAATAATTCGTGAGCCCCAGTATAAAATGCAAATGCATGATGCTTTGTTCAGAAATTAGTAAGAATTTCAAGACAGTGAAACAGACAGTTGAACCCAGCATGGGCTCCTTGTAAGGATGGGGTGCATTAGACAGCCATGGGCCCTGATGCCGGCCCTAGCAGGTTTTATCTTCAATCTTTGTTATTTAATTCAGGTTAAATATGTTTGCCAAAACTACCATTTCAGGAGAAACACCTGGATGTGTTCATTTAGCTCAGGAGAGTTTTCTTGATAGTGTTCTGATCAGTGCTTGGATTCTAATGAGTTCAATTTCACCTTCAGGAGAGTGAATCATTCTTAGGGTGAATTTTAAAGTCTTTTGCTTATCACATCTTTATCTTCTTCTTTGTGTTTATCTTCTCCCTGTAATTCCTGGAGGGCCTCATCAACTTGTCCTTCAAATTACTGGCTCGATTTTATTTTTTTGAAAAGATTTTATTTATTTATTTATTTCTAGAGAGACTTGAAGGGAGAAAGAAAGAGAGGTAGAGGTGAGAGAAATATCGCTGGGTTGCCTCTCGGCCTGCAACCCAGCATGTGCCATGACTGGGAATCAAACTGAAGACCCTTTGGTTCACAGGCCAGCACTCAATCCACTGAGCCACAGCAACCCCGGGCATATTGGCTTAATTTTTAACAGTGTTGACTTCTGCTCCTTACTATCACCCTCCAATGGAAATGCCAATTCTACTGTTAAATTTTAGTTTTCTGTCACCCTTTCTTATTCTACCGATCCCTTTTAATTGCATGCATTTTCTTTCAACTTGTGTTTTCTTTATAAGCTTTCTTCTCTTAGTAAATAGAAGCTATGTTTTTCTCATATCCTAAAGACAATGCTAAAATATTTTCTAAAAATTGCTTTGGGTTCCGAAAATTGATAGTTTATAGAAATCCGAGATTTCAAGTTGATGTTCCCTTGCTCTCATTCTGAAATATTTTTCAGACAACACCATGTTGTGTTCTCGTCATCTTTAAATTGAAAGAGCTAGCAGACAGTGTGGTTCTCAACAGAGAGAGTATTCAAATTTTTCTTGGCATCACCCCCTTAGAACTGTCTTCTTAGACTACAGTTGTCTAGAAGATTGATACGCACAGTTTTAACTCCATTCCCTGTATCCAGGAGATGCTCATCTAGTTTACTCAGCCAGACTGAAATAGGATCTTGCCCTGTTCACCTTTTCTGGAATTTGACCCAGGGTTATATTTAAATGCTAATTTCTAGACACTTTCCAAGAATTAACTGCCTAAGATTTGTCTTCTTGTTGTCTTCATTTTAAAATATCAGTAGCTGCCCTGGCCTGGTAGTTCAGTTGGTTAGAACAGCACCCTAATACACCAAGGTTGTGAATTCTATCCCCATTGGTTGCCACATAGAAGAGTCAACCAATGAATGCGTAAATAAGTGGAATAACAAATCAATGTTTCTCTCTCTCTCTCTCTCTCCTGCTTCCTCTCTTTCTCTCAAATCAATAAAGAAACCTTTAAAAAATGAAAATACATAAAACAAAATATCAGTAGCAGCCATGTTCATCAAGCACTTACTCATTGTTATCTACCATTCAGGCTTCAGTCCTTATAATCTGAAGGAATAGTGGGGGCATTTAATGCAGGAATATTTTGCATCTACAGTTAAGGTTGAACACTACTAAGAAAGAATTTTGTTTTGCTTACTGTTATTATTTGGCATTTGTACTGCTGTCTGTAGAATGAATGCAGATAGCAAGATATAAAGAGCAGGAGAAGAAAGGTACATAGAGAAAGTTGGTGGCAGCTATTCCAGGAAGTAACCACTCGGTTTAGGAAAGAGGTGGAAAAGAAGTTTACAGAAGGTATGAAAAAAAAACTGTCAGGAAGACATGACATCCCTTAAATGATGCAGAACATGCTCGTGTCCCTAAAACCATCCCAGTGCTTTCTTCAGCCTCTCTGGAGGGACAGTTGTGGGTGAAGATGCCAATCAGCAGGGTGAGAAAGTTCATGTTTGTCATGTGGAGAAAAAAAAATTATACTAAACCATCTAAGCAGTATTCAGCTTGTGCCGAAGTCCCTTCTCACCTCCACCTCTCCTACTGCAGTCAACCATCCCTGACTGACATCTTACCCTTGCACCATGGTCCCGAAGCCAAGACATGCTAGTGGCATTCCAATCACTGACCAATGACAGATCCTCTTTTGTGCAAGATACCCATGGGCTAGAGATTAGAGTGGATGGCAGCTTACACAGAAGATGAGCAAGTGAAAAGCAGAGAGGGGAGAAAGACAGTACAGAATTGTGTTACAAGCACTCAAAACAAGCTCCACCAGCAGCAAGCCCAAGCCCACGATTTCTGAAGGATGTCAACCCTTTCTTTGGTTCTGCAGCAATTTGAACTCAATGTTCTTTGGGATTTTATTTTATTTATTTATTTTTAGACAGAGGGGAAGGGAGAGAGAAGGAGAGAGAGAAACACTGGTCCAAGAGATGTTGATTGGTTACCTCTCACATGCCCACGACTGGGGGCCTGGCCCACAACCCTGGCATGTGCCCTGACTGGGAATTGAACAGGGCAACCTTTGGGGCCACAGGCTGGCACTCAAACCACTGAGCCACACCAGCCAGGGCTGAAATCAATATTCTGACACTTAAGGACCAAATGCTAAGTTTAACTACCAAAACAATCTACACACAATACTGGAAGACAAAAAAAAAATATTACACAGAAGGAAAATTAATTACAGAAGTAAATATACAGAAGAATAGTTAGCTAGTATTCTAAATATTACTCAAAACACTTTTCTTCTGAGAAGTTTTTGTTTAACCTAGTAAATCTTCCACAATTAGGTTTATTCCAAGTTACATTCCAAGAGTCTAATGTTTATTGTTCAAGGCAGGAGAAGATAAAAATATTTAAAAATCAGGGTAAAATCGGTGGCTTTTTGAGATTTTGAGTAGACAGAAGCCACAGTCTTCAAAACCATTAAATGTAAAATCTATGCCTCTGAAAGAGAAAAATATCTTGAGATATTGAAAGCTTGGCTTGGAAAATTGAAAGACACAGATTAAAATAAAAGGGCAAAGTATATTCAAGAACAATACATTGGAATAAGGAGGTATAAGAAGGTTGAATTGGTTTCTTGTCAAACAAGTAAAAAGTCTGAGGCACTAATAGAGAATATGTAGTGGGTTGATGCAAGGGCCAGCCCCACCCTCTCTCCAGGAGATGAGTTACCTACTTAATGAGTGGGGTGGGGTGTCGAAATATTTGGTAATAGAAATTCTAGATGGGCCTGGAATTACCAGGAGATTATGTTTAAACTGTCCAGAATGTAGTCATGAACTTGCAAAAGAGTTGTGTGCCCCACATACACCCGAGTGGGAGAGTAGCAGTGACCGAGGGAGGCGCCTGGGGAGATGAGCCTGAAGGCAGTTGTCTCACTGTTTGACACACACTAGATCAGAGTCCCTACTGCCCACAAATGCAATGCCTGCTCCCTCTTAACTAGACACTTATCAGGCGCTGTGGCTGTGACATCTGAGTTTGAGATACAACAGCAAAACCAGCACGAATTCCTTTTTCTTCTTCACAGTTACACAGGTGGAAGCTCTGTACTTCTTACAGATTTTAACAATCTCAGCAAGTGATTTTTTTTCTGCCCTTATGAAGTTGAGAACTTAAAAAAAAGGAAGTTCTCTTAAAGGAAGAACTTCACAGCTTCTCTTGGGCATGTTTGAATTGCCTGCATCAGTACTCATGCACTTTGTGGTCATTGTTAAGTAATATAAAGGTGACTGGGACACCAGCACTGGGATCCCGCAACAGGCAGTTTGGTGACTGAGAAGGCCGCTGAGTGGCTGACAGGCAGGGAGCCCTTTACGGTGTGGACATGCTGGGCAAAGGGATAATTCACATCCTGGGCAGGGCAGAGCAAGGTGGCTCGATTTCGCCACGCCATTCAGATCAGGACATGGTTTAAAACTTAGGAATGGTTTATTCCTGGAATTTCCCATTTCATTTTTTGGGGGCATGGTTGACCTTAAGTAACTGAAACCATGGAAAACAAAACAGCAGGTAAAGGGGTATTATAAATTTTTAGGAAAACATAGTAGTACTACTGTCCAGTACTACTGTCCATTCAGATCAGGACATGGTTTAAAACTTAGGAATGGTTTATTCCTGGAATTTCCCATTTCATTTTTTGGGGGCATGGTTGACCTTAAGTAACTGAAACCATGGAAAACAAAACAGCAGGTAAAGAGGTATTATAAATTTTTAGGAAAACGTAGTAGTACTACTGTCCAGGACACTGTGCAAATGACTATTATTATTAAATTGTTTGCCCCTAATTACTGAAAGGAACTGTTAGCTATTTCCTGTGGCCTGCAGCCCCAAGAATATATTATTGAGACTCTAAAGGTACTATGAGCCAAGAACAATTGGGAACCTCTGCCTTTGGAAATGGTGGGACCACAAGATGAAAGGAGACTGGGTTTCATGCAGGAAAGCCACCTACCAATTAAGAACTCCCACATTGAATTGGTATATGAGCCAGAAATAAACTTCTGTTGCATTAGCCTACTGAACTTTTAGAGTTCTCCCAAGTCCAAAGTGAGGACTTCGGAGAACTATTAATACCATAACTTGTGGTCCAGCATTTGGATGTTTGCACCTTGAGCTTTGATGATGCTCCAAAGCATTTCTTTGCCCTCTTGGGCTCTGAAAGCAGCTGCAGAGCAAGCAAACCTGTGCTGATTGGACTGTTTGATAAATCATACCCTCTGTGCAGCTGACAAGCAACATCCTCAGTACTGGAAGCACTGGACCAAAAAACCTTTGTTCTGTGAACCCAAACCAAAATTAGGACACCGATAAATGTTTGATGGCATGTACCCATTGTTCTTAACATTGAAAGTTCAGCCCCAACCACATAGCAAAGTTGGTTAGAGAACCATCCTGATGTGCCAAGGTTGTGGGTTCAATACTTCTTCAGGGTAAGAAGCAGCCAATGAATGCATAAATAAGTTGAACAACAAATTGATGTTTGTTTCTATAACAAGTCGATGTCTCTCTCTCCTCCCCCTAAAAATCAATAACAGTTTTTGAAAAAGAAAATTCACCCTGCCTGTTGTGGCTTAGTGGATTGATCACTGGCCTGTGAACCGAAGGGTTGCTGGTGCAATTCCCAGTGTGGCCACATGCCTGGATTGCAAGCCAGGTCCCCAGTGGGGGCACAAGAGAGGCAACCACACACTGATGTTTCTCTCCCACTCTTTCTCCCTCCCTTCCCCTCTGTCTAAAAATAAATAAATAAAATCTTTTTTTTTTTTAAGAAAAAAACCTCAGTTGCCCCCACCAATTAGACATGAATGATGTACGTTTCATAACCTTGTTTCCTAGCAATGCTTCTCCTTCTAAAGCTATGTTCTTCTCCCTACCCCCCACCTGGGAAGATGTCTTCAAGTCCTACTGAGGGCTACCTTCTCTGATTTGCAAATCGTATATGAACAAAACTTTTAATTTCTTTTGTAATTTTTGTTAATACTAGCATTACCCTAACCAATACGCACAGTGTATGGGAACCTAGGCCAGAGGCCAAGAGCTGCAGATGCCAACAGCGGATTCCTGCACATCACAGCATTGACCAGAAAGGCTGAACCTTCAAATCAGCTTATTTCCTGCTGTAGGAAAGGTGACTTTTGTTCTCTCTTCTCATCGCCCCTTAACACTTCAATTAAGCTTCAAAGAAGACTAAGAAGAGTGGGTGTCTAACTGCGGGCCGTGTTGTGGCTTGTCCCATCTGTACCTCCCTTAGAGCTAGCTCTACTACAGTGCTAATGGCCACTTTCCAGTACCTGTGTATGTACTGAATTTTGCCATGTATAGTGCACCCTCACATTTTGGGCCCAAACTCTCAAGAAAAAAAAATTTTTATTTTAGTTTTTTAACCCAATTATTTATTTATTTATTTATATTTAGACACTTGGTTTTTTGCCCCAACCAGCACAGAGTGGGGGTTCCTAAGTGGGGTCAATGGGAGAGATGAAGAAAGACACAGACAGTTTAAGGAAAAGCAGAGGCCGCGGTGGAGAGACAATGACCCTGAACATGTTCTCAGCGTTTATTTTATAAGGGTTAGTTAGAGAAAGCTCAAGGACGTTTTGCAGACTCAGGAAAGAACTGCAGGCATAATCGCTCCGTTCCCAGGCTATCTAAATGATAAATATTTCTTCTGCAAAAGCTACAGTCGTGTTCAGCTGAAGCTCGTGGTTAACTATCTCCTTCTTAATCCCTGCAGGGTCTGGCTGCAGGACGCCAGACTTCACCATCCTCCACAGTTTTCTTGGTATTATAAAAGAATTTTAGCATTTATTTTTGAACGAATTGTGGTACAAGAAATTTTATGTAACAAATATTACAAAACACAAGAACAGATACAAGGTACATAGATACGGAATTAGTACTATCCATGTACAATGTGCACCCTTATTTTTCCCTCAAAAATTTGGGCATATGGCTTTGTGCCTTCTTGGCTGTGGTAGGTCATGCTCTTGTCTGTATAAAACCACTGCTACCTGGTTCACCAGATGGGCTCAATAAATGCTTATTAAATGAATAAAATACCTTTTGCCTACTTCATAATGTCACCTAGGGCACCCTCTGCCACCTTCACAATGTCACCCAAGGCATAGTTTTGCCTACTTCACAATGTCACTTTCAACTGACTGCACAGAAATGGGGACTTCACAGCTCTGTCTGAATCTCTCTCCAGTGGTGGCTCCAGCCAATGAAGAAAAAAGCAAAGAAACCAAAGTCTTGAGCTGCAGCAAATGGATTTAGGTTAAACAGCCTGGGATGGAGGGGTGCTGATCCTTGGGGGAGAAGGGACCTGTGAAGACCTTTCCAGAACGGCAAAGAATCAGAGCTGCTTGTAAGCAGGGGCATGCATTTCCCCCAACCTTCCTCTACAGAGGAGTGGCCGGCCCTGGAGACTCAGGCTAGTGGTGCTGACGTGAACTGATTTGTTCAAACCTAGGGCTGCAAAACAGCCCGAGGAGCAGAGAAAGTAGTGCGTAACGCTGTTAGATCCCAGAAGTGCTGCGGCGAACTTTCCCAGCCCGGCCCACTGGGCGCTAGAGGGTCACGAAGGACCCGCCTTTCCCAGACCGAGGCACCATAGGGCGAAGGTTGTTCCCAAGGCCACGTGAGGCTTCCGGGACCTCTAAAGCCCCAAACGAGCAGAAGTAATGAAAGAGGGAAGTTAAGGACGCTCCAACTCTGAGACGCTGCGCGCCTCTGCCGGCCCTCGAGCCGCTCTCCCAGCAGCTGCCACTGCTGGCCACCTGGTCCAGCCCAGGGGAGATGGTGACCGCAGAGCGATATCGCGACCGCAGAGCAACGTCCCGCCGCAGCCCGGACGGGCGCCTCCCCCGGCTGCCCGCGCCCTCGGCCCCGCCGCCACCGCTGCTGCTGCTGCTACTGCTACTGCTGGCCGCCGCCGCGCCGCCCAGCCTGGCAGGTGAGCACAGCGCGCCCGCGGAGAGGTTCCGCGCTGCCTGCGCGCGCCCCGCCGAGCCCCGGGCCCCGCCAAGTTTACTTCTAGCGAGTGTCGGGGTTCTGAGTGGCCGCCAAGGAGCGCGCTCTTGCGGGGGACTGACAAGGCTCGCTTTAGCACTGTTGTGGCTCTGAGTTTGCCCGGGAGAAGGGCATGGGGTTTGTATTCCTGCGAACTTAAAAAGTGTTGGCCACAGTTCTTGGCAGGCAAATCCGTTCGCTCCTGCACGACTCGGCTTGCCTCAAAGTGCTAGCCAAAGGACATCTAAATATATTTACTCGCATCATAGGGAGGTATGATTCCGGGCTGCCACTCTTCCCCCGCTTCTTAATGGTCAATAACTGGTTTAAAATGCTAAGAAATGCAACCTGGTGCTGTCAGCTTGGTATGTGTCAGGCAGTGTGCTAAAGGATTTATGTTTTCCAATATGACGCTCACTAGAGGGTAATCTAAATAGCTTGACTACCCCCATTCTACAGAGGAGAAAACTTAAGATTAAGTAATTTTCATAAAGATACACAGCATATGAAGGCAGAGCTGAAATGCTAAAGGTCATTTACTCAACTATTCCCCTCCTAGGGAAACAGGCTTCATCCCCTACACGTATTCGCACTTACCTGTACACTTCGCAAAAACCAAACCAACAACAAAAAAACAAGGTTGGATTTGGCATTTTCATTCCCAATGAATAAAGTCAACAATAATGAAAGAACTGAAAGACTTCAAAAGTGATGTAATCTTACAAGCCCCTTTCTATGTTGATCTTGCATAAGAATAGCGTGGAGTTTAGGAGTGCACACTCCTCAGAGGAGTGCTCTGATTCTTGTTACATCACCTTCCATCAGATTTCGAGACAGTTTTCGCAACTTGCCTGCATGTTGCTATTCCATTTTTCCAGTCTTTTAAGCTTCTTGGGCTTCTGAGATCAAAAGTGATGCAGCCCCAGGCTTCTGACTCCAGGTTTACCAGCACATTCCATACTTCCCAGGACCTTGGAGATGGTGTTGGTGCCACGTTTAGGTTCAGGAGACTGTTCTCTCACACGTACCTGGGGCTGTTCTCTCACACGTACCTGGGGCGAGCTACAGTGCCCCGGATACGGAAAGGGTGTTTCTTTCTGGAACACCAGAGGACACTTTTCTCCCTTTTCTGTTCTTTTGGAACCTTGGGATTGTTTTAAATTTTCTGTAGATGGGGGGTGGGGCAGCCTGAGGAGTGAGCAGGAGACATTATTTTTCTTAAGATGTGACACTGTTTATTCAAGAAGATGTCATCTGGAAAGAAACCGCTTCTTAAACCCAGTTCCCCAAATGATAGATAAGCTGACTCCATGCCGGGTGGGGTGGGGAGTCGTCGAGGCAAGAGAGTGAGGGTATTTCGGTTACTGGCCTTCCTGACAATTGTCTGCCCAGCAATCCCGAAAGACTTCTTAACGTGGAGTCCACGGACAACCAGTGGTGCCCATGCTAACTGTTTCAAAAAATGGGATCTCGCTTGCCTTCGATCCGCCCCTATTAACCTCTTTTCCGATGCAGGTTTTTGGTGCTTTGTCTTACCTTCTCTTAGACTGCAAAACTGAGGGCAGAGAACATGGTCTTTGCCATTGCTTGCTTTTCATGTTTCCTTTGAGTGCCCAGCTCAGTACTTTGAATTTAGTGTATACATGATAAACACTGAAGGGAATGCATTTTAATCTCCTTGGAATGACTTTTATATCCACTAAGATGCATCTCTTTACAAACAACTTCTTCAATTTGTTTAAAAAAAGACTTTTTACTGTAATTATTCTAGAGATTGGCAAACAAGTGCATGTTCATCCTAGCCATGTCTTTCAAACTATTACAAACTTTAGAGGTGTAACAGTGTTGCCTTTATCTTTCCAAACTAGAAAGGCCTGTATTTGTGTTTAGGATGTCTCATATAATTTTTCTAAGCTGTTTATATAGTGAAGTCAGGTTGTCACTAGGGGAAGGGATGGGTTGGTTGCCAGGAGACATGTAGGGTGGCATAGAACCCTTGGTAAAACTGGTTCCAAACCTGACCCTGGAACCTGCAGGGCTGGACTCCAGAAATATCTTCTCTCTGGTGCTCCAGAGCTGATCGGCTATAAGGAAGCTGATTCACCCTGATAACCACACAAGTCTATGAACCAAAATACCAGTTGTTAATGTTTAACAGACTGGGTGTTTGTGTAGCTTGCTCCAGCCGTGCTCTGCTGAAACTACGTGGGATAGATGAGATGAGGGATTCCCAGGATGGAGGTTGGATTAATCCACCTCCCGGTGGGGCCTGACACTTCGGGCAGGGCATGGGCACTCCTGCACTGACAGTCCCCACCTGGCCCAAACCTGGCTGCCTTTCCTAGGCTCCCACGGCTCACCAGTGCCCACGTGAGACTAACAGATCACCTCTCCAGACCGGTGATACCTCTGTGTAGTAGTCAAGGAGTTTGCTGTCCTGAGAGTCTTTCCATCTTCTTAAGGTGACTCAGCAGCTTCTGGCTGACACCAGTCTCAGTTACTTCTATAACTCTGAAGACATTCGTATTTCCAAATCACTGAGGTAGTTGCTCCATATGTTTGCTCTATGGCTGTTCTTCATTTTGGGAAGTACAGTGTTAGAAAGATAGTATCAAATTCCATAAATAGAAGCTATGGAGCCTTACTGCCCGTGTTTGAATACTGGCTCCAATACTTACTGTGTGACTTTAAGTAAATTATGTAATCGCTCTATGCCTCAATTTCCTAGCCTGTAAAATGGATGTTCTAATACTCTCTGTCTCATAAAGTGGTCACGAGGAACAGTGTCTGGCTATATACAGTAGGGGCTATATATAACTATATGCCACACAATGATATTTTACTCAACTGCATATACAATGGTAGTCCCACAAGATTACAGTGGATGTGAAAAATTCCTACTGCCTAGTGATATCACACCCATTGTAACTCATAGTGCAACGCCTCACACAGATTATTGTGTTACACTTGGCAACAGTGTGCAGCATGGTACCATGCTATACAGGTTTGTAGTGTAGGAACTGTAGGGGCACAGAATTTATCACTCCCAAACATGCCTATTTAGCATAAGGATTATTATAGGTTAGTCAAGAAACAGCAGACCCCGGAGAAGTTTTAAAACCAAGTAGAAGTGACACTTTCTAAAAGGCATTTACATCTATAAGGGAAATCTCCATATGTCTCCCTCACTGAGTGACCTTATCTTCAGAAATTCTTATCAGTGCAGACGGCAATAACTTGAATCTGCTTAACAACCTGAACCTTGATACGATGGGCTTTTCCTGGTAATTGTCCCTAACTGAACCCCCCACCCCCAACATCTTCTTTTGTCTTCAGCTGAAGATGGTATTTAAAGTTGCTTCAGCCATTTTGGTGAATAACTCCGTTTTTCTGGGCCTCTCCTATGTATATAGAGGTATATGTGTTACTAGACTTTTGTTTTTTTTCTTTTTAACCTGGCTTTTATTTCTGGGATGGCTCAATTAAGAATCCAGAAGAGTAGAAGGAAAATTCTTTTTCTCCCCTCCAGAATAATAGCCTTAGGTGTGTAGTGAGCTACCCCATCTAGGTTTGTATGAGTGAACTGTCATAGTTGCACAATGACCAAGTCATTTATTGACAGATTTCTCGGAATGTAAATATGTCCATTGTTGAGTGATGCATGACTGTAGTCGAGCAGCTATTACTACTGGCCATTGGAGTTACTCTTCTATGAAAAGGCATCAGGGATCTCTTAATTAAGCAACCAAGATGGCAGATGATCAGCTATGTGCTGTGATGTAATAATTTATACAATACTCAGAATTTTTCCTTAGTCACAGTCCAGCATTTGGGGGGTTTGAGGGGTGTACATCAGGCAGCTGTTTCAGAAACCAGTGAACAGTTTCCTTGGTCACTTCCCAGGGTCAGAGCTGTCTGACTGAAATTGTCTTGATTGCTTTAGTCACGGCTGCTTTAGAACCTCCCAACTCTTTTCAGTCTTTCTGAGCCTCACTAAGGCTTCCTACAGCACATCCCCACTGTCCGGGTGATCAGACCCAGAAGAAGTACTCTGTGAATTCAGATGTTTTCTTGTGCTCTCCCTAAATCAGTTTGTTGATAAAAATGTATAGAACTAGGGGAATGGAGGGGGGAATAGAACAAATGTAATGGCATAATCAATAAAAAAGTTTAAAAAAAAAGTATAGAACTTTTGGGAGAAGTGCCTATTCACTTCTATTATTAAACCTTGTTTCCTGGCCCTCCTGAAAATGTGGATCTGACAGCAAAAATCAAAAACTTTCTCCAGAAGAAAATTAAAAAGAAACTTATTTCAGTCTTTAAACTGAAGTAACTTTCTTTAGTCTTAAAATTGAAATAGAACATTTAAACATCATTTTTCATGGTGATTGCTTTTTATACTATAGAAACTATGAATCATGTGAATTTCATCTTGGGACTTTGTTCTGACATGAAGAGCAGAAATTTTTGTTTTCATATATTTTTAGGCATTGTTTTTACTTTAGTCTCCTGTTATCTTTTGCTTTGTTGAATGCCAAATTTTAAAGCATTATTTATTGAGATAGCAAATGAGGTAGCAGCATCAATAATAGAATGAATCTCAAAGAATTTATTTTGTTCAGTATTTTAAGGCTTTTTAATGCACTTAATATTCATCTTTTTTTTTTAATGGAAGAAGTTCCAGTTGCTCTTAACTTATATTCCACAATCTTTTGAAAGTTTAGCTTTACGATGTGGCTAGAAAATCATTAATGTTATTATGTAGTTTGTGTTAGCAGTGAATGTCAGACCTCAGTCCTTGAGTTTAGGTAAGAAAGAATTCAGTACCAAGAACTCTAGTGAAGGAGAAAGTTTATTTAGAAAGTCACAAAGGTAGAAGAAACGAGCCATCTGGGCTGTGTGGGCTCTGGAAACAAGTTACAGAGGCAAAAGAAGGGTTCTTGGAGCTTAGGAAAAAGAAAGCAAGGGCACATGCCTGAACAAAGAGTGGGGGAAAGACTCAGGTGTACTCTAGAGAGAGAGAGACAACACCTTCACTGGGTCACTGGGTTACTGGGTCACTGGCCTTAAGGGTTTTTATCTGTTTTCTGAAGATGAGGATTTTAGAGGAGGTTGTCAAGGAGGATCTCAATAGAATATTCATCAGCTTTTCAGGTGTGTAGGGTCATAGTCTCTACTGATTGGCTGGTGCTGTGGTGGAGGGTCATTAGTCATTGCACCTGATATCAACCATGGCATTGCTTCCTTGGTTTCGGCTGCTTTTCTGGGCCTGGAGCTGAAACACAACTGAGTATCACAACTTCTGTGATAACTCCCAGAAGTTATCTCTAGTTTGACCGAACTCTGACTCTGTGGTCAACGGACCCAAGGCTTTGTTTCTAAGATTATTTGATGCTAATCAGAACCTCATTTCCCTGAGGGCTTAATGCTTAGAGGAGTGGTCCTGTGAGGAAGGAGGCAGGTGGGTCAGAGAGCTGGATGGGGCCAGCGTCCCTTATTCCACTTGCTAAGGAGTTATCCTAACTGATTGAAAGGCTCAGGGTTGCTCTGAAATTTGTCAGCCTTGCAAATGCAATTTCAATTTCCACATAAGGTAGTTTAGAGTTATTCAAACCAGCATTTGGAAACCTAGGGTACGAAAATTCTAATTCACAACTAGAAATCAAGTATTAATGTATTACAGGCTTGATACAAATCTGTCTCTGAGTGTGACCTTCACAGCTATTGTGATAGTTTGTGATTGAGGCAGCCACATAATCAATGAAGCATTGTGTTAGAAACAAGGAAGTTGATACAATGAAATATGCAATATTTTCCAGGACCTTATAATCAAATTTATTGGACCAAATTCATACAAATGCACATAACCAAAAAGTAATCTAGATGAAGAGTAAGCTAAGAGAGCTGAATTAGAATGGGGCTAAATTGACTTTCTGTTGGTAAGTTTTTTGGCAAAAACTCTGATTTAATCTCATAGTGAGGAGTAAGTTTGTTTCAAGGGGGAGGAGGAAATGGATCATTTTAGTTTCAGACAAATCTTATAGCATTTTTTCTGCATTAGTGTTTTGTTGCTTTGGGGTACTTTTTAAAAGCTATATCCTTTTCTATTCACCAAATGTATCAGGTACATCATGCATCCCACCTCACATCCTCTCACCTGCCTTTTATTCTAAATAGCTAGCTTCATGCAGGTGTAACCTGAGGCACCTCCACTCAGTGACACTGCAGGATTCCCTTGCTTTCTGACCCAGAGTTTCTCTGAAATCAAATCATTTAGTACTAGAGCACATGCAGACCGGGAGTGAAGGTTTAACGCTGCATAGGACAGCTTTTGACTTATGCAGGGGGGAGCCGAAGGGGAAATTCTCCCTCTTCCATCCCCAGTAGAGGGTCTTTAGAGGCTTATTCTGCACACTTCCTCAAACCATCTCAGAATGCACCCTTATGGGGGTAGCTACAGGCAGACCCAGGGAAGGCGCAGCACGGCTGGCTGTCTGAGGTCGTGCATTTGCGCGCAGATAAACCAGTGAAGAGGCGAGCATTGAGACAGACCTTGCAGGCCCTGGCACAGGGCGGCGGGCTCGCACATTGGTGCTCAGATAAATAGGCAGGGGCCAGCGGTAAGGCGGACCTGGCAAGCGGAGAGGACTGCCATTGCTCTCTCTCTGACCCCGCCCCCACATACAGTGTCACAAACCAGTGACCTGGGTGGCCCCGCCCTGGTGAACACCTAAGGCGCCTCTCCTCATACGTAACAGGCATAAACAGATCAAAACATGGCTCAAGAACAACTCAGAACTCCAGAGCTAATAAATCTATGTGATGAAGAAATAGCCAAACTTTCAGATGCACAGTTCAAAACACTGGTGATCAGGATGCTCACAGAACTGGTTGATTTTAGTCACAAATTAGGGGAACATATGAAGGCTAAACTAATTGAAATGAATGGAAATGCACAGGAAACCAATAGTAATGGAAAGGAAACTGGGACTCAAATCAAGGGAGCAGACCAGAAGGAAGGAAAAAATGACCAAACAGAAAAATATAAAGAAACAAGAATTCAAAAAAATGAGGAGAGTCTTAGGAACCTCCAGGACATCTTTAAAGGCTCCAACATTCGAATTATAGGGGTACCAGAAGGGGAAGAGGAACAGTCACGAGTGGAAACCTTATTTGAACAAATAATAAAAGAGAACTTCCCCATTCTGGCAAAGGAAATAGACTTCCAGGAAATCCAGGAAGCTCAGAGAATCCCAAAGAAGTTGGACCCAAGAAGGAACACACCAAGGCACATCATCATTACATTAGCTAAGATTCAAATGAAGAAGAGAATCCTAGAAGCAGCAAGAGCTAAGGGGACAGTCACCTACAAAGGAGTCCCCATCAGACTGTCAGCGGATTTCTCAAAAGAGACCTTACAGGCAAGAAGGGGCTGGAAAGAAGTATTCCAAGTCATGAAAACCAAAGACCTACAACCAAGATTGCTCTATCCAGCAAAACTTTCATTTAGAATGGAAGGACAGATAAAGTGCTTCTCAGATAAGATCCAATTCAAGGAGTTCATTATCACCAAGCCCTTATTATAGGAAATGTTAAAGGACTTTTAGAGAGATAAAAAAGATGAACAGTGAAAGGACAGCAAACTCACAGTTATTAACAACCACACCTAAAACAAAAGCAAATTAAGAGGACAGCTAGATCAGGAGTGAACCATAGAAATGAAGATCATGTGGAGATCTTCCCTGTTAGCAACAGGGAAGTGGGAGGAGGAGAAGGGGAGAGAAGGTACAGAAAATAAGTAGCATAGACAGTAGATAGAAAATAGATAGGGGAGGGTAAGAATAGTAGGGAAATATAGAATCTAAAGAACTTGAGACACGTGTTCATGAACTAAAGGGGGGAAATGGTGGGGGAGGGGTGTGCATGGTGGAGGGGAATGGAGGGGGGAAATAGAACAAATATAATAGCATAATCAATAAAATAAAAAATATATATATATAAAAAATGCACCCTTATGTTAGCTTTTCCTCATTCCCTGTTTTATTCCACCAGCCCCCTATTCCTGTTCCCTGGGAACACTCCCCGGAATAATCTGATTCCTCTGGAGACTAAAACCTGAAACTCCTGCTTATAATGTTGTTGGCCGGACATTGTTCATGAGTCAGCTATTTTCTTAGTGATTCTGATGAAGAGTCAAAGGAAATCTAAAAACCAAATATTAATTTATTGAGAACCATTTCACAAAAGGGAAGATCAATGCCAAGTGCACAGAAAAAGAGATCCTGAGAGACTATGCTCAGGATCATATGATGATCATATGATGAGCATATGAGACTGTGTTCATAAAAGAGAAAAGCAACTCAAGGATCAGAATCAGTGAAGTACTAGCTAAACCCAATCTGAGTAGATTGAATTGCAATCTTAATCTTTTTACATTTTCTCTCACATATTCAGAACCTCTGCTCTCTTGTTTCTCTTTTTTCTAGCTTCCTGAATATATTAGCCAAAATTGTATTGCTCAGGGTTCAATACCACTTACTCTAGCATAAATGAGGTGCTAGGAAAATTATGCTCCAAATTTGGGTGAGAGTGATTTAAATCATTTATGACTATTTTGCAAATTCCAAGACAGTTAGAAATTTTTTTAACTTAACTGAAGACAATTAAATCATAGAAAATATTAGAATACACAAGTAAATAAAATTTTAAATGATTATGCTTCTTCCATCTTTATTGATAGAAAAAAATACCCTGATTTTATAAAGTAACATTCCCATTCATTCAACAAATATTTATCAACCGCGTTGTTGAGAATGTTGCTGTTAAAAAACGTTTAGATCTTATTCTCCACTTGCACAACTCTGGAGAAAACATCAATACATGGTGCTTGTACTGGGAGCAGCTGAGCCATTCTCTAGGCTCCTCACCTGAACTTGAACATGTATTGTGATTACTTCAGTTATTTCAGGCTAACTTCTGCGAATGTTACAGTAAACCTCACTTTCACTTCAAAAACACACACAAGTAAACTAGACTCACAGGAATGTGACTGTGCCAGGCACAGTGATTCCAGAATATTCTGTGGCAAGCCGCAGCAGTCCCTGCCTTCAGAGAGCTTGTATAAAGCTAGGTTAGGTTTTGAATTATGTAATATTTTTCTACCTTTTTGCTATCTTTTTACATCATCTGCTTCCTAACTTGAGATTTTTTTTTTAGAAAAAATTATAATGGTTTAAAAGCTGTTAAAGGACTTAAGAAAAAATATTGTGCAGTGCTGGGAAAACCAGAAAGATGCATGGAGAAAACATCGAGGAATAGAGGACATTGATTAGGAGTGAATTGAGAAACTCAGATTTTGGTGTAATTTTCAAAGCATCTGGTAAATTGGTCAGCTCATTACTAGCAAATTTTTATCATTGAATTCTCATGAGGCCTGGGCAGGGGACCTTCCTTCGTGAGGACTAGAGTAAGGTCAAAAAGCACAGATTTGCAGACATTTGTTATTGGTGGTCGGAAAATTAGGTCAAATGTGGCAGTACCTGTAGCAATGAAAGCACAGCCCTTGAGTACTTAGATTGAGAGCAAGCCAAGTTCATAGCAAAAGGAGCTACTGGAATGGAAAACAAAAGGAAGGGAAGGTCAGGATGCTGATGAGAAATGCCAACATTTTGGAGAAGGGAACAAAGCTAAAAATCATGTTATGTGGGCAGAACTGAAAGAGACGAGAGACTGACAAGTGTTGCCTTCCTTTTTTTACAATTTCTGTTCATGATCCCACCCTTCCTGCAGCCATTTGTGGTTATTTTTTGTTTAGTCAGTCCTGCTTTCTCATTTCCCTACAGACTCCCTGGAGGTGAGGGTAGCAGAGAATGTGAGAGAAAGGCTGGGAAGGGCTGAGGCTATGGCTTTTGTGGTCCAAAATCAATTTGGAAGGCATATTTATTGTACTTGGGAGGCAAAGAAGGGAAGTTTCTATGAATACTGCTTACAATTCTCAAATCATGGCCAATTTGTGACTTTATTAACAATTAGACTATTGCTTGCCATCGGGAGTTCACACAGTATTCTGCCTGTGACAGTCAATGTCCTTACCTCCACTTAACCACTTTTTAGAGAAAGCCTACCATTGTGGTCATGATGCTCTGAGATTACAATTATACTTTTAGTGCTTATTGGATAAACAATCATTACAACAAAAAACCAAAATGGTGAGTCACTTTTGAATTTAATCTGAGCTGGAATTTCTAGTATCTTAACCCCTAAAACCTCAGTATGTCCAAACCTATTCCTTCCCAGACCGATTCCCCACTTGCTCCCTTTCTCAGTGAATGACACAGCATTCATCCACTGAGTCCCAACCTAGAACCCGAGAGTCATTCTGGCCTCCTCTCCTCTTTGATGACCTGAGTGTAAAGTTTGTCTTTAACCGGAGCAGCCGTGCAGTGGTTTCTTAGGCAGAGAAATGAACACAGTATATACCCTATCTTTTCTCCCCTTCTTTTTTCTGGTTTTTCTTTCTTTTCCTAAGTCTCTCTTCCTTTCACAAATATTTACTGAGTATCCATTATAGGCTGGGCACCATACCTAATGCCGAGGAAACAGTTTTGGGCTTCAGTGGTTCATAGGTAGAAGCGGGAGCAGACACTTAAGTTGCAGTACAAAGTAATAAGACCTAAAGATGTATATACTAGGTACATTAAGCTTGTAGAGCAAATCAGCCCCTTCAAAGGGGTGCTGCTTCCTAAGTCTAAATTAGCAATTTTGAGATTGCTAGGTGGCTAACAAGAGAGAAACTCTCAGGCAGAGGAAGGAGCATATGCGACTCCGCGGTGGTGGCCCAGCTCCTGGTGGGTTGGGTGGTGTGTGACCCTTTCCAGATTGTAAAGTGCAAGGGGCAGTGGATGAAGCTGGTGGGTAGGCAGCTACCACAGAATGCAGAGAGAGCTTCTGTGGTAGCTTTGCTTTGATCCGTGTGGCAATAGAACATGTTAATTTACTAGAGGGGGAGGAGCCACCACAGAGAGAAAACTTTAGGGTGCTGGAGGAAGAAGATATAGGTTAGAACACTTCCTAACAAGATGAGAGGGGTGAGATTGAGAGCACCCATGGGTAGATGGATTAAAATGAACAAGAAGAGAGACGTGAATATAGGATTTGTGAGGATGAATTCACAAAATTATCAAGACCTTGAGGGGGTCACAAGTGATAGTTTTTATTTTTATTTTTTATTTTTTGCTAAATAGGAATCTAATGTCATGTAAGAGTTAAGCAGGAAAAATAGGATAAGGAGCCAGAGAATGCGAATGCTTTGACCCAGCTGCTGAGCAGAATGGAAGGCCCTGGCGACCAGGGACGTGAACCCTGTCCTTGGCTGAATGAGGAAGTGGGCAAGGGCTCCAGCTCCGTCCTGGCTGCTCTCCCATCTCTCAGGATGGAGCCCGTAGATCCACCTCTGTGATGTTATAACCACGCCCCTACAAACTTCAACTGGTATCTTTGCTATGGGCTGATCCCCCTTGATTAAGGTTCTGGTTTTTCCTCCACTTGCAACAAAGACAAACTATTGTGGCAGATGTCCCAATTTGTTAGAATGGAATTCTTTAAACAGTGAATGTGTTGAAATTGTTTACATAGAAGAAAAATACATAAGAAAATCAGTTCAATGGCATCCTATCATTCTTCCCTTTTCTTTTCTTCCAGAAGTCTCCTATGCGACTGCATACTGGATACCTGCTGAAAAGACAGTGCATGTCAAAAACGTACTAGACAAGAGCGGGGATGCCTATGGCTTCTATAATAACTCTGTGAACACCACAGGCTGGGGCATCCTGGAGATCAAAGCAGGGTATGGTTCTCAGACTCTGAGCAATGAGGTCATCATGTTTGTGGCTGGCTTTTTGGAGGGATACCTCACTGCCACGTAAGTACCCCAGTCCCTCATGGGGGAGAACTGTCAGGGGACCTCTGTCTTTTTCTGTGTCCAGCAGGGTAGCCCTTGTCTTCCGGAATTGTGTGTTAGTAGCTGTACTAATGTACATTAGTAGCTGTAGTAATATCTCCTATGACAGAAATATCAGAATTACATTTGTACTCTCAGTCAGTACCTGCCCCCAAGGAACAAAGTGGCCCGTCAAGGTACTGCTCAGTTGGCACGGCGCAGGCTTTTTAAATCTTGCCTTCTCCAGGAACGGTTTTAAGAGACAGCTAAGCCATCTCGTCCTGCTAGTTATTGTCCAGCAGAGAACAAGTAGGAGGTGAAGTGACTCTTCAAGAACCACAAAACAGAGAAGGTTAATTAAAAAAAAAAAAAACATGAGAGCATTTCTTTTCAACAGTCTTAGAACAATACTTTCGAGTGGGTAAAGAAATTTTTAATTGAAAATTTTAAATTTGAAACTGATTTTAAATAGAAATTCCGGTTCTATTATTACTTGGTTCTTGTGTCCTTTGTCTTATAAAGATAACAAAAATGCAGTTAATGGTGATGCAGACAGAACTCATTCTTTTAAGAGAAAAACTCTTCAAGGAAAAGAAAGTTGCAACCCATTTAACCAAGCCTCAGTCTTTCTTTGCTATAAAGTGTCTGGATAAGTCAGCTTTCTGTTTTTAACGTTCTGTGACCTAGATTACTGAGGGCAGTCTAACCAAAACTTATTTTGCACTGTTACCGCCTTGGTCATAGTAAGTACAATGCAGTCTTAATCGGTTTCTGCATTCTGGAGGTTATATTGGATGTTGGGTGACTGGTTATTAAGTTCTGGCTGCTTCTTTCAAATTTAAACTAGAAATTCCCATTTTTGTTTTTATGCCAAATTTTTGTTACCCTACCATTGGAGACCCTTCATATAGTATACTACTCAGAGGCGCATACAACTTTATAAACCCAGCAAGATATTTAAAACATGTTTCTGGCTGTATTACACATGTACAATCTGAACTTGTTATCTTTCATTCCAAATTTTTATCCACTTCTATATTCACTCATTTGATTGCCTTATTTGAATTGAATTGCAAATTTGAAGAAATATTTTTTATCAACTGACTGACTGGAAAGAGAGAGAGAAGCAGTGATTTGTTGTTCCACCCATTCATGCTTTTACTGGTTGATTCTTGTGTGTGCCCTGACTGGGGATTGAACCCACAACCTTGGTGTATTGGGACAACATTCTAACTAACTGAATTACCTGGCCAGGGCTGGAGAAGTAATTTGGGCAGAAATTGTGTGAATATAAGCATAGTAGATGAACTCATGCGTGCCAGCCATAGTGGGTTATTGAGGGAAACTGTGTGATTTGAAGACAGCAGCTCTAGTCCTGAGACTGTTGTGAGAATAAGCATGTCTGCCTTGGAGATGGTGTCCCTACCAGAGAGCTCAGGAGTGTGGCTGAGAGGACTTCGGACAAAGGTGGCACTTCAATACTCTTCTGTCTCAGGAAAAACTGGTTTTAACATTTCGCTTTTGTGGATGACTTTACCATTTCCCCCCAGTTCTTCATATAAAGCACTAACCTATCCTTGATTACCTTTATCCACTTTCTAAGAACATCCATAAATAAAGGAGCCATTTTATTAACAACTTTTTAAATACTTTTATTTTAGAGTAAAAATTACTTAAATTTTATTTCTTAAAAAAATAAGTCACTTAGCTACTGGTCACTAACTGTTTTATTGTTCTCTTTGCCTTTTGCCGTGTCTTTTCCAAGAAAATTCCACATGTAGAAGTCAGTCTTTTATGATTAAAGCAAATACACAACTTCCTGCATATTGTGATCCATTTTCAGGATCTGGCAACTGAGTCAGCCTTCTCTTCAGACCAGTAGCAGCAGCCCATGGGTGAGTGATCAGGAGAGAGGGAGAGGCCAGTCTCGCAACCTCAGTCAGTGCTGGTCCGTAAGGGATGATTGGGAAACCCTGGGCAGCATTTCCGCTGCACAGAACAACCAGAAAAGAGGGCTTTAATCTGAAGTACCAGAAAAGTCCGAGAGGAAGGCATCCAGTGGACCAGAGCAGTCAAAGAAGGCTTTGTGGAAGGGTGAGTTGTGGGTCTGGTGCTTGACGGATGAGAACCATTTTACTTGGCTGGGAAGAAGGAAGCAATCATTCTGGGCAGAAGGCAGTGGGACGGAGCACTGAAAACGGCCCTGACTCTGAAAGAGTACATTGCATTTACAAAGAGCGAGGAGTGGAGGCTCTGACTGAGCCAGCAGAGGGCAACAGGTTTAGAAAAGGCAAATGGGGGCTGTACTGTGGAAGGCTTTGGAATGTAGACCGCTCCAAGGTTATCCTCCTCTATTCCAAGCACAGAGTGCTAAGAAGTTCCGTGAGTTTAAAAGACGACTGCTCTGTTCGTCTTCATATTGTATTTATGACCATGGCAGTTCTCCCTGCCTGCTCAAGGATGGGCTTCCTGTATGTGGTACCAAGAATCTGAGGGACTACTGCTCCATAGAGACCGTGATATATCTCATTGAATAAGAGCTGCTGGTGAGCAGGAAGATGCATGATAACTGAAGGGAGAGAGAGATAACAGCATTTGTATGTTTGAAGAAGGGAAGGAAAAGAGAAAAAGAAAGAGGAGGGAGAAAAGGCAGCAAAGAAGGGAAAAGAAGAGAAGGAAGATGAAGAAGAATTGCAGTCTAAACTCTCTTTAAAAGGGCGTGTCCTCCCTTGCCAGGTAGCTCAGTTGGTTAAAGCATCATCCTGATACACCAGGGTGGTGGGTTGGATCCCCAGTCAGGCACATACACAAGTCAACCAATAAATGCATAAAGAAGTGGAACAATAAATTGCTGTCTCTTTCATCCTCTCTGTCTCTCCTTTGTCTTCCTACCTCAAATAAGAAGGGGCGAGTGTGCATTTCCCATAAGCTACTTTTCAGAGGCTTATGGGAAATTTTAAGCGCATTCCTGAAAAGTCAGATCAGTAGGGGCATTTCCAAATCAGCATTCATTTAAAGGAACAGCCTTGTGCCTAGCTGAAAGCTCAGGTTAGTGGGATGTGAGCCAACATGCTTAAAACAGACCTCTGGCAATGAGTTGGGGAAGAGGGGAGAGAAGGAGGAAGCTATCTGTTTCCTTCCTCTTCTTCTGATGTGGTCCAGGAGAAGGCTTGTCGCACATTCTGATGCCCAACAGTTTGCTTCGAGGGAAGAAGATAGGCCAACGGAGTCAAGAAGCTGGGCTCACAGTGACAAGCTCTAGCAAGGAGACAGAACAGAGGAGATGCTGGAGCATTCATGGGACTTGGACTCCTAGACCGAAGGCACCAGCAAGGACTGTCTGCAGTCAGCACCATGGCTGCACAGCCCACCGTCTGGACTGAGCAGGGAGAGGCAGTGTGGCTCCCTCTGAGCAAAGGTTCCCAGCATTCTCTCAAGCAAAGCAGAAGAGCTTACATGTCAGCTATCTCAAGGCTGAGGCTGTAGCCACAAAATCAACAGTAGAGAAGGAATACAAGTCACAGGCTATGCTTTCTGTTTGTTTGCTGGCTTGTCTTCAGCTACACATGGGCAATTGTCTACAAAGTAATAGCATCTTCTTACACAAATATCATTTTATCAACTTAAACCATACAACATCCTCCTAGGGACTTTTATTTGTGAAGCTTTCCCAGGTATGATTGACTCCACATATCAAGACACTGCCTTGAAGCAAGGGCATCTGAGCCTGAGCTGACAGGGAAGTGGGTTGTGCCAGAGGCCAAAAGAAAGAGCCATCTTGTCTCATTTTGCTCTCAACTTGGAAAGCTGCTCAGGCAGCTGCCAAGGAGTGGGAGCACTGGGCTGCCACCTTTCCCCACAGCGCCACGTCTACAATGGAGTGCTGTTCCTCACAGTCTCCTGACTCTTGGCAGGAGGAGGTGTCTGAGAAGATGAATATTGTGTGCTGAACAATTGAGATATTCAGATAAGGAGACCCATTTACCAACCCTGGAAGACATAATTTGCTCTTTTCAACCTATGGGATACTCGAGAGACCGAATGAAAACAGACAAAAAAATATTCTCACATCTTCCATCATTTCCTTTAAATTTGTCATTTCCTTGAAGTTTTACAACACTTCCAGTTAACAATTTGGTCCTGGGCCCAGCCCTTTGTACCTTTCATGAAGCTCGAGGTCATCTACCCTTGCTGCTTTGGCAGACTAATTTCATCCAGGGCGGTGGCGGCAGCAGCAGCAGATTCAGCTGGGCCATAGTTTGGATTAGGCACAAGATACTTTCAGAGGCTTTTCTTACTGTCTGGCACTTCCACATGCTCTCTTCTTTTCCCCGTCTTCTTCTACTATCTATGGCCCCACTCATCTCCTGGGGAGTCACTCGCTGCAGGCCTCACCATGCAAGCCTTCACTCCAAGAGGGCTCCTGAGCTATGCTGGGATGCCCCTCAGTCTCTCGCCCTTCCCCTTTCTAGCAACTCTTAGAGCCATGATTCCTGAGAACCAAATGCTGCCTCTTGCATCTCCACCAGCTGAAATATTGCCCAGCCTCCTAGATGCATCTCAGAGGCTGTCTTTCTGATGAAGCTTTTTCTGATTCCATTCCCACTGGACTGGAGCTCTGTCTCCCCCACCCCGCCCCAGCACCATCTGTTAGTGCCTAAGGGCAGGGTCCTATCTTATTCATCTTTGAATACCCCAGACACCTGGCCCAGTGCTTCTGCCCTCAGCAGAATTTAATTACATGCTTATTAGGTTTAATTGAATTCTGTTGTTGTTCCAATTCTATTAGAGATGAATTAGGAGAGTGAGATACATATTTCCATGCATTGTGTTGCCTACAAACCTTGATCGAATTGAGCTTCTTCCTCTGTTTTTAACTCTATGGAGTGGCTCCCTAAGAGTTGCCATTCAGAGTCTCTGATATTTCATTAATGATGTAAAATCTGTTAAATAGTCATAGATTGATTTTTAATAGAGTGAGTCAAGAAACCTTTCTGGAAAGAATGGTGATGAGGGTGTGAAGACCTGGTCTACTCTGGTTTTGAACAAAGTGACTGACTTTGTGTTGCTGAAGTGGCTGGTGAGATGACCCCTGGAATCACCCAGGAAGCACGAGCCAATTCAGCGCAACAAATACTTGTTACACTACCCGTACCAGGTTCTGGGAATGGGGAGAAAGGTAGGGGGAAAGTTAATTCCTAAGTACATTCTTCAAAGAGGATGCCTTTCAAATTAATATGTCGACACAACAGTTGCTAAAACTAGGATTAAGAGATTGTTAGCAAAATTATGGCACAAGTAGAGAAAATAGTTAAGGGTGGTACCTTTTTTGTGTTTGGTCTACCGCCAAGAAATAGCTCAAAAATCTCCTTCACACTCCCAACTTACCCTTTTGATATTAGAAACTGAATATGCTTCCAGGTCAAGGCTATGGGCAAAGGAAAGATAAGTAAGACACAGTCTCACTCTCAAAAATGTCAAAAATCCCATCAACTAGTAATTATCTGAAACTTAACATGAACCACAAAATGATGATGGTGATGATGACGATGATACCTAGCATTTATAAAGCATTTAAAAAGTACCGGACATTGTTCAAAGTATTTTACATATATTAAATTATTTAATCCACAAAATGTTATGAGGCATTTGTCACTGTTATCTCCATATCACTGATATGAAAGTCCCAAAGCTAGTTAGCAGGAGCTAGGGTTGGACACCAGGCTGTCTGGTTACAGAGTTTGTGCACATGCACACATGTACATATACACATAGTAGCACACGCTCCAATGAATAATCACTATGGAAGATACTAAAGAAGCCCAATATGGTCTCTGACCAAGGAAGTCAAAACAGAAAACAGTAGGAGATAGTGGATGACAAGTGAGTGCTAAATAACGTGTATTCACACAATGCAGAAAGATTCAGGAAAAGGTGGGGATACTTGTGTCTCCATGATTCTCTTGTAAAAATTTGTGTGAGAGACATGAAAGTGAGCAAAATTTCAGCCCAAGTTAGGAGGAAATTTACTGGTTTTACACACCACAGGAGCTAAAACTAAATCTAACACATCTGTGACATCGACTCTAGTGTGAACTTTGTTTGAAGAGAATTCAGAATGTGGAGGAATTAGCAATCTTGCTCGTGATCACAGAGCCTAGAAGTGGTGGAGTCAAGCTTTACTCAGAATCCAAAGCTTGCACTTCTAACTGCTATATTCTGTTTCTCTACCAAACAAAAGTGTAGGGTCCCAGGCACAGGGATCAGAGAAGGGCCTCAACCCAAGGAGCCTGCAAATGGATTGTGTTCTGCAGGGCCCCTGAATGGAGCAGCATCATTTGAGGCCTCCCCTTCTGATCTCAAGGTGGGGGTTTGTCTTCCCATGCTCTGAATGCCAGAATTGAAAAATCTAGTCTCTGCCAAAAAAAAGAAAGGAAGAAAAAGAAAAAGAAAATTTGTCAGTAGTTCAAGCCCAGTTATCCTCCTGTATCTCCATCTGTCTTGTCTATGGTTACATGGATGCCCTCAGCAACCACCCACCAGTCAAGATTAATGTTCACCTGTTTCATGGCTCCTCAACCTCGGCACCACTGGCATTTTGGGATGAATTCTTCTTTTGGTGTGGAGGCTGTGCATTGTAGGATGTTTAGCGACATCTGTTGTACCTTGCCCACTGGTGTGGCAACCAAAAATGTCTCCAGATATTGCCAAATGCTCCCTAGAGGGAAAAATCACTCCAGTTGAGAAACAGTGCCTTGTTTTTTAAGTAAACTGGAAAATTGAGGGAATTCAGAACTGTGAATGGAGCTAGGAAGGATACAATGACGAAAACAATGTGTAAAAATTATGAATTTTTTAACTTTTTTATTGATTATGCTGTTACAGTTCTTCTATTCCCCCTTTATTCCCCTCCACCCTACCCCCCCATCCCCACCATTACCCCCCTTTAGTTTATGACCATGTGTCTCAAGTCCTTTAGATTCTATATTTCCCATGCTATTCTTGCCCCCCCCATCTATTTTCTATCTACTGTCTATGCTACTTATTTTCTGTACCTTCTCCCCCCTTCTCCTCCTCCCACTCCCCTGTTGCTAACCCTCCATGTGATCTTCATTTCTATGTTTCCACTCCTGATCTAGCTGTCCTTTTAGTTTGCTTTTGTTTTAGGTGTGGTTGTTAATAACTGTGAGTTTGTTGTCCTTTCACTGTTCATGTTTCTTTAACTTCTTTTTCTTAGATAAGTCCCTTTAACATTTCATATAATAAGGGTTTGGTGATGATGAACTCCTTGAATTTGATCTTATCTGAGAAGCACTTTATCTGCCCTTCCATTCTAAATGAAAGTTTTGCTGGATAGAGCAATCTTGGTTGTAGGTCTTTAGATTTCATGATTTGGAATACCTCTTTCCAGCCCCTTCTTGCCTGTAAGGTCTCTTTTGAGAAATCTGCTGACAGTCTGATGGGAACTCCTTTGTAGGTGACTGTCCCCTTAGCTCTTGCTGCTTCTAGGATTCTCTCCTTCATTTTAATTTTGGCTAATGTAATGATGATGTGCCTTGGTGTGTTCCTTCTTGGGTCCAACTTCTTTGGGACTCTCTGAGCTTCCTGGATTTCCTGGAAGTCTATTTCCTTTGCCAGAATGGGGAAATTCTCCTTTATTATTTGTTCAAATAAGTTTTCCACTGGTGGCTGTGCCTTTTCCCCCTTCTGGTACCCCTATAATTCGGATGTTGGAGCGTTTAAAGATGTCCTGGAGGTTCCTAAGACTCTCCTCATTTCTTTGAATTCTTGCTTCTTGACTCTTTTCTGTTTGGCCATTATTTGCTTTCTTCTGGTCCACTCCATTGATTTGAGTCCCAGTTTCCTTTTCATTGCTATTGGTGTCCTGTGCAATGCCATTCATTTCAATTAGTTTCGCCTTCATATATTTGTCTAATTTGTCAGTATAATCAACCAGTTCTGTGAGGATCCTGATCACCAATGTTTTAAACTGTGCGTCTGTGAGTTTTGCTATTTCTTCATCGCTTAGATCTATTGGCTCTGGGGCTCTGAGATCCTCCTGCGCCATTCTTGATCTGTTTGGGCCCTTTAAGTGTGAGAAGCGGCGTCTTGGATTCCCAGGTCGCTGGGTTGTGACGCTGTATGTGGGGGCGTGGCCAGAGCGGGGAAATGGCGACCCCCTCTGCCGCTTCTCACAGCTGGGTGCGGAGGAGCAGAGCCTTAGGTGGTTCACCTGGGCCGGGCCACTCAGAGTCGCTGGGATGACCTGTATGTGGAGGTGGGGGTCAGAGCAGGGAAATGGTGGCGCCCTCCATTGCCGCTTCCCGTGGGGACCTGCCGGGCCGGTCCAACCGCCCACTCCCTTGCCTGTCCACCCGCGCACAAATGCGCGACCTCAGTCAACATGCAGCCCCGCTGCTCCGCTGTCTCCCCCGCGGTCGCTCGCCTGGTCGCTCGCTCGGTCGCTCACTAGGTCCGACCCTGCGCCTGGATTCCACGGGCCTGAGTCCGTCTGGCCGAGTCCTCCTGTGCAACCCTGCTCCTCCAGCCGCTGGTTTCGCCCCTTACCGGTCAGGCTGAAGAATTTGTTGTTAACGGACTTCCGAAAAGTTCAATTTTCCGTGTTCTGGCTGTGTTTTCTGTTGCTAATATTTAGTTTTCTCTAATCTTGGTTGTGTGAGAAGGCACGGCACATCCACCTATGCCTCCATCTTGGCGGAAGTCAAAATTATGAATATTTTTTGTTTGCCTGAGTAAGCATGGTAAATCAGTAGCCCATGTATTGTTTTCCAAAAAATAGAACTTTATTTTTATATAAATCATTTTCATTGTAACAGGCCACTCCCTTATGATGGTTATAAAGATGTTGCCATAGTCATTTCTACATAAATAAAATAGTTTATCATTTCAGCTGGGCCAATTCAGAAAGTTCCACTTTTTTCCAGAATGAATTAGTGTTACTGAGGCTTCTTGGAGGGAGGGGGAGATGTTTAATCAGTGGTTCTCCCGTATCTTCCTCTGGCATCCACCAAAGTGAAACAATCTCATTTAGTGTTTAGGTTAGGGGAGTCCCTGCCTGACATCTGATGAAGATCCCACGGTCTCCAGCTATCTACTCAATGCCATCTGAGGTTGCACTTCTCACCACAAGTACAAGTTCTCTGCCCCTGTTAGCTCCATCAGCTGCCAGGGTCCACTGATTTCACTGTAGACCACAAAAGAACACATTTGGCTGTGCCCCAAACTCATTGAAGTGTTCAGAAGTGCTATATTTGGCTCATAAGCCCAGACAGTCCAAACAGCTATTTCTATTTGCCCGGGCAGTCTTGGAATGGGACACTATAGGGTTATAACCTCCCCGAGCAAGAGAGTCATCAAATTCCCTCAGAATTCCTGCATTTCATTCACCTGAAGTGTGAGGCCAGGGCAGAGGGCCCCTTCCTTGTCACCCACATACCTGTCTAGTTTCAGAGGTGGTGGAAAGAGAAGGGTGACCAACTTAATCATCAAATAGATGTGGCGGCATAAAGATACATAAGTAAAAGTTAAATGTGATCATTCAACTTTTAAAAAACATTTATAAATAATTTGAAAGAAATACTGTCTTGAAGTAACATTTAATGGATTCAAGGACCATAAAATAAAAGAGATCAAAGGATTTTATTTCAATGCTGTTTCCCTAACTGGCAATAAAACTCTATTCTCATTCTATCAGTTTTAGTTCTGGAAGCTGCAGTAAGTTCTCACTTAATGTCATTGATATGTTCTTGGAACTGCAGTGCAATGACTTGTAAGGAAGCCAGTTTTACCAAAGGTTAGTAGACACCAACAAGAGTTAAGTTCCTACTGCCTCTCATCAATGTTACAACAAAATGTTGGGAATGACATTTGAGGACCCACTGTACTAGATAAAGGGTATCTAAATCTCGAAAGTACAGGGAACCAAATTCCCCATCTTGAAATCTGAGTCACTTCCTGTTTACAATGCTGACCTTCCTGGTCAGTAAAAAACATCAAATGAAAACCAAAACTAGGCCTTTACATAAGCTTTCAGTGCAGAGAGTCAAGGTGTTCACAATTTGACTGACTTTGCTCCAAACTTACAGCCCATGATAGATGAAATATATCAAAAGAGCATCATAGTAATTCAGCCGGACACCCAAACGAGATTAAACATTTTTTGAACAAGAAAAGGAACAGAAAGCAGAATGCTGAAGTATGAATCTGCTGGGCCCTCGGTCTGGATCAGGCAAAGACAGCCCAACCTGCTGATGCATGAAGGCCTCAGTGTGCTGGGTGAGCTGAGTCGAGGCTGAGAGCCCAAGTTACTTTGCTACTTTCGACTGTGCACTAGGCAACCACGGAGTAAGCTCTATTGATGTGTACCCTAGCCTAAAGGTTTATAAGAAACCAAGAGCTTGGGAAAGGGGCCTGGGCAACCTAGAACCAAATCCCACATATGTGGGTTCAGTTACAATTTCAGCTCCAGTATTCCATAGGAAAGAAGTCCCCAAAGTTATTCTAAGATCTAGTTCTCAGGGAGTCAGAGAGATATACTAAGGGGAAAATGAGAGAGACAGAGAGATGTCAAATAAATAAAAATGTCTGCACCCTAAAGTTCCAAAATATACAGATTGAATGCTAAGAAAAAGTCAACAAAATCAACACTATCATGAATATACCCCAGATTAATTTTATACAATGTTTTAACAAAAGCTTTAAATATTCTTATGGAACTTTGACTTATAAATGAAGGAAAACAGAAGAGTTTATGGAACAAAAGAATAAGATATTTTAAAATAACCTATTTGAAATGTTATAAATAAAATTATGGAAATTAATTTCTAAAAATGTTGATAAATTGATAATTCCTAGATGCAGAGAAAAAATTCTGTATCAGAAGTTAGTAATGACTGATTATATAATATGCTGCCCAAAGAAATAAAGAGATAAAAATAGAAAGCTATTAGAGAGAGGAGTTAAAAAACCACCAATATACAAGGTCTGTCCAGAAGGTATCCAGCCATGTAATAAGAAAAATGGAGACATTTATTGAAGAAGATGCAAGATACAAGAGATGTTGTACATAAAACAATGATGCCTCAGTCCCCTTCAAAGTAGGTACCTTGGGACCTCACACAGTTCTCCCAATTGCCATTAGCTGCCCTGTCATATTTTCCTGAATCTCACTGATAGTCTGAAATCTCTTCCCTTTCAAAGGTGATTTTAGTTTTAGAAAAAGCCAGAAGTCACAGAGTGCCACATCTGGGCTGTTGGGGAGCTGAGTCACCTGGGTGATTTGATGTTTCTCAGAAAAATTCAAAAATGATGCATGAATGGGTGTGCTGTCTTGATGAAGTTGCCAGTCTCCAGTAGCTATAGCCTTCTGAATCATCAAGATCATTTCCATGGAGGAATGTTCGAGTTTAGTGCAAAATTTGAGGGAGATTCATTGCTCTACTCACTCAGTCAGTTTGAATATGATGGCCACACAATAAACACACTCACTCAGTGACTAGTCATCCCTTCTGACTAGCGCAGTGAGGTTGTCATTGTTCACACACGTACACTCCAGTCCACTCTCCTCGGCTGCCAGGTTGCGTCCATGTCACACAAACCATTTTTGTTGGATTAACAATGGCTGGACTTTGGGGGACAAACCACGCATTAGGAGTCCCAGAAAAAGAGACTGGAGAGAATGTCATATAAGCAATAGTTGGTAGGGTAATAGTTGAGGCTTTATTAAAATCGAAAAATGCATGAGTCATTAGTTGGAAGACACAGATTATTAAATTGCTACAACAGAGTCAGTACTACAGAAAATTGAGAATAGAGAGAATAATCTTGAAATCTACCAGAAAGGAAAGACATTGCCGACAAAGGAATTGCAGCAAGACTGACAGCGTACTTCTCATCAACAGCAGCAGAGTCAGAAGGTAGGAAGGTAACATCTTAAAAGTACTGAGGAAGAATGACTGGAATTTTATAACCATTTAAATGATTCAAGAGCAAGGTCACAAAAGTATATTTTCAAATATATAAAATAAAATGGTTTACCACCCACAGACTTCCACTAAACAAAGAAATTAATAAAATGTTATTGTAAAAGTCAAAAATTAGGAAAAAAGTTAAATAGAAATATTTTTAAATATTTCTTTGAACAATAATATAATGGGAGAACAATAATATAAATCTTTGAACAATAATATAATGGGAGATATCAGTAGGCAGTTAAAGCTTGCTAAAATATGCATTATGTTTCGAGGAGGAGAGAAATATTGGATCAGCCAAAAAGTTCATTTTTTTTCTGTAAGATGGCTCTAGTAGTGCTTAGTTGTCTTTAATTTCATTAAAAACAGATACTGTTAGATTGCATTCAGACAGCTGTCATGTCAGCATGCATTTAAAAAGAAGCTTATCAAAACTGGTGAATTTTTGTGTGGCCATTTTCATATTGAAGATGGGAGAAAATACATAACATTTTCAGCATAGTATGCTTTATTATTTCAAGAAAGATAAAAATGCAACTGAAATGCAAAAAAGATTTGTGCAGTGTTTGCAGAAGCTGCCGTGACTGATCAAATATGTCAAAAGTGGTTTGTGAAGTTTTGTGCGGGAGATTCCTTGCTTGACAATGCTCCATGGTCAGGTAGACCAGTTGAAGTTGATAGTGATCAAATAGAGACATTGAGAACAATCAACTTATACCACATGGGAGATAGTCAATATATTCAAAATATCCAAATCACTAAAGTTATTGGTGAAAATAAAAAGCGTGTCTTTTAAATTATAGAAAAAACACCATATGGACTTTTGGCCAACCTAATATAAAATTCATTTAAACTTACTAAGGCAATGAAAAGTTGTATTTTTTAAAATTTTAATTGTTACTTACAGTATAAAAATATGTTTTACATCTTCTAACTCAGCAGAAGTAAAAAAGAAAGATAATGAAAATATCTGAACAAAGAAAACAAAAGGGGGTTAAAGAAAAGTATGGTAAATGGAAAACAAAAAAGATTGTAGTAATAACTCCAAATACATAAAATCACAATAAGTGTAAATGGATTATTTTCATCAGTTAAGATTTTAATTGAAAGGTGTTGCTTAGGGGTACAAACTTGAACCTCATAGACAAATAGTGATGGTAGTCAATAACAGTCTGTTATAAATGTCAAAGCCTCTAAAAGACTAGATCTTCATAGTTCTCACCACAAAAAGGAGTGATGATCGTGGGACCTGAGAGAGATGTTAGCTAACACCACAGTGGTAATTATAATGTAATATATAAATGCATTGAGTCAAGGTGTTGTACACCTATAACTTACACAATGCTATTGTATAAGTTACAGGTGTCAATTATATCTTAATAAAAATGTTTTCTGTACAGCTTCTGAGACACATTTAACTTTTTAAAAGTAAGTTTTAAAATAAAGAGTTCCAAATGACCAATAATCCTGGGATGGGGGGGGCGGCGGAAATTAAAACAATGGGAAACCATTTAACACCCACGAAACTGTTTAAAACTAGAAGGTCTAACCACACCCGGTGCTGGTGAGGCAGTGGCAGGAGAAGTCCGACATGGGCGGGGGCAGCTGGCACAGTCACTGGGGGGGACAGACTGGCAATATTGAGTCCCTCTAGCTGTATAGAGTATTTGCCCCAGATACCCTACTTTTATATAGTATGTATATACTAGAAGAACATCCAAGTATGTAAAAAGATGTTTACAATAATATTTAATAATGCAATATGATCGTGAAAAATTAAAAAACAGTTAAATGTCCATGATGGGTAGGTATACATGAATTGTTATAGTGGTCATACCATCAGCAGCTGCCAAGAATAAGTTTAAGCTGCAGACCATAACACAGATATTTCTTTTAAAAACGTAATGTTGATCCCTGGCCAAGTGGCTTGGTTGGTTAGACTATTATCCCACACACCAAAAGGCTGCAGGTTCAATTCCTGGCCAGGGCACATACGGGAGGCAACTGGTCATTGTTTCTCTCTCACATCAATGCCTCTCTTTCTCTTTCTCTCTCTCTCTCTCTCTCTCTCTCTCAATCAGTAAAATGTATCCTTGAGTGAGGATTTTTTTAAAAAGTAATGTTGAGAGAAACAAGTTAAAGTGGTAGATATGGTCTTATTTACACTTTGTTCTGAAATATGATAAATAATACTCTACATTGTTTATGGTTAAATATATATGCAGTGGAAACATGACGGTATAATCAATCACGGATTCAAAATTGTAGTTTCCTTTGGGAAGAAGGGACAGGATTGGTGACAAAAAGGTGTGCACAGGGGCTTCACATCTATTTTTTTTTAATTTTTAAAAAATTTCATTTCTTTATCTTTAGAAGAGAAGGGAAGGAGAGAGGGAGAGAAATATCAATTCACGGTTGCTTCTCCTGCATCCCCTGCTGGGAACTGGCCCCTGCTGGGAACTGGCCTGCAACCCAGGCATGTGCCCTGAAGGGGAATCAAACTGTGATCTTTGGGTTCGCAGGCCCGTGCTCAATCTACTGAGCTACATCAGCCAGGGCCCTATTTTAATATATATATATATATATATATATATATATATATATATATATATATATATATAGCAAATATGGCAAAATAGAGTGATTTAATAAGGTTATATAATGGATACTTGAGTTATATTTTATGCTTTTCTATACATTAGCAATATTTCCCAATTCTAAACTGTTTGATTTATAAAAGCAATATTAGAGAAGTTTTGCAATAGGGGACATTCCAGTTAGCCAAAAGATTGGGTAATTGACTGTGATGGAGAAATCTAAGGAGAAAAATGGAAATGTAACCATTTTGATCTATCGTTTCAGACACATACACGACCACTTCATAAACCTCTACCCACAGCTGATTAAGAAACCTTCCATCGTGGATAAAGTGCAGGAGTTCATGGAGTATGTACAGTCACTTTTCTCTTCTCATTGAAGCTGCGGGGCCTGAATGTGTCCTTTCGAACCATGATTTGCCTTTCACCGATTTCTTTTTCTGTTCGTCAGGCAGGACTCTGGAGTTGTTATTGTAGTGAGGTGTAGCACATTTTGGTGATAGTATGAAAACTGGTTGCAGACACCAGGCCCTCTAATTTGGGCTCTTTTGGAGGTCAGGTTAAATATCACGTTAGCAGTTGCACAGCTGGAGGAGGACACCATCGGTGTGCAGCAGGCAAATTCAGATCCCTGGATCGCTCCCTCCCCTTCCCCCATCCCCACCCCTGGCGGGAGGGCATGGGATGGGGTGACTCTCCTTCCTCTGGGGTCCTCCCTCTTTCTTCTGTCAGGTGCTTCCTTTTCAGCAGCCTGGGGACTAATCCCACTGTAGTGTTAGCCCGTATCTAAAGTCGTAATTCTTAACATTCTCTGAGAATATTTCTACTTTAATAAAATTGTCTGAAGACTAGTAACTCTCAATATTCAGAAAATTTGTCATATATCTGTGGGATGATGGACTATGAGATTAATTTGGGGATAGAAGAGCTCTTGGTTTGGCCCTCCAAATTACACACCAAGGAACCTCTTCATCAAATGCTAAAGTCCTACAGAGTATCAGTTAAAAACCATTAACTGGGCTAGACCCCATAAAGTAATAATGCTGTATTCTAAAACCGATCTAGAGGTAGCCTGACCAAACCAGAAATGACTTTCAGCACACAGGTGTGTCACAGCAGCCCCCACGAAGTGCATAGAACTGAAAGAGACAGAGTGAAAGGACTATGAAAAACAAGACTTGTTTTTTTTGTTTTTTTTTTTTTTGCTGAGCATGCTAGGACATGAGATTGGAGGAAATGATTAGTGACAACTGAAATAGAATGAACCAGGAACTATAAAAATGATCTGAACAAAATATAAACATGTACAAGCAACCCTGCCCTTGGGAGTTCTTATTTTTTCTTGTTTAACTTTACCTCTTGGTAAAGTTACGCTTTACCAAGTGTAACTGACTTACTGACCTAGTGAGATGTTAGGATTTGATGTGAAGGTACTGGGACTGTCTCTCCTTGACTTTCTCAGGTCTCGGTATCCCAGTCAGGTTAACGCTACACCTGTGCTTTGGCTCCAACTACAGCACAGAGGAAGCTCTGAAGGGAGAGTCCTATCCCAGGGAGAAATTAAAAATCACTTCGGATTTGCCCTGATGGTCTTTCAGAGGGAGTGGAATGTTAGAAGATCCAGAATTTAAATTATACTACCATAATTATCAGAATATGTTATCTTGAAGTGCCCAGGTTTAATTTAGCTTTGGATGAGCAACCACAGAGACCTCTGGGACAAATCTAATTTCTCTGTCAGGAAGCAAGAACAGTGGACACGAAATAACATCAAATATTATGAAGATGACCCGTTTTGGAGACACACAGGCTACGTCATGGCACAAATGGATGGGCTCTATTTAGGAGCAATGAAGAAGTCTATCTTAATAGGGGAAAAGGTAAGGCTTTTAAGAAGCTACTTGATACAGGGTTTATTAAAAATAATCTTTAAAATTACATTCCAGTATAGAAGCAGATCAAATTAGGATTAGAATATAAAGTTCTTGCACACAAGTACCATCTTATTTATCCTGACTCATTGGCTGACACAAAATTAGAGCTTACTTGCTTCTGCATTTTCTCAACCTCTTTCATTACACTGTCTTCTGGGTCAGGGAGAGAGGCTGGTGTGTGTACTGGCTGTCCAAGTAACCTAAGGAAGCTACTGTCTACATGATGTGACCATTGAAGCACAACGTCTAAGTGTGCACATGCTCTGCATCCCATGTCCATGCACACGTCTGTGCACACACATGCCCATGCACAATTTTCTCTTAAAGCTTTACTGAATCATTGAGGATTTAAAGGGAGCATTTAATTACCTCTAAAATTATGGAGCCCTTGTTTCCTGAGGGAGATTATAGATACACACACACACACACACACACACACACACACACACACACACATATTCTGGACAAAAATATACAAAAAAAGACAGTTCATAGAAAAGTGATGCAAAAATTATAAATCATATGATCTCAGTCTTGCTCATAAGATAGAAATTCAAATTAAAACCATATTGAGTAATACTTTTTCACTTGTCACAAATTTTGGCACAAATTCTAAAATGTGAAAGCATCCTCTGTTGGCCAAGCTATGGGGGAAAGGCACTTTTCTAAAACACCAGTGAGGATGCAAAGTAGTGTATCCACTCAGCAGGAATTTTTCAGTCAGTACCAAAATCACATACTCATATACCCTTTGACCCACTTACAGAATTATCACAAAGGCTCACTAGCAAAAATAGAAGCCTATTCATTGCAGATAATTTATAATAACTAATGACTAAAAACAGCCAAAATATAGAAGACTAGTTGCATAAATGATATAGATGCAGACAGGAACGAGGTAGATCTCCTTACACTATTATGGAGGGACTTTCAGAACCTGTTACTCTGTGAAAAATAAAGACAGTGTGTATTGTGTGCTACCTTTTATATAAGATGTGGAGGGAGACAGGTAGATAGATAAACAGACACACAGATTTGCATATCTTTTCAAGAAGAAACAACAATGAAAGAATAAGCCAAAATCTAAAATTAAAAAAAAGAATTACTTATGAAAGCAGGAAGAAAAGGAAGTGGAGGGGAAAGGCTGCATTTCTTCGAATGTAACTTGTTTATACGTTTACATTTGGCTTTGGAACCAGGCAAATGCTGTTGATAACTATAAAATGAAATTAAATCACAAAGAAGAAATGCAGTTCCTGAAATCTGGAAACAAATGGACAGAAATATAGTTAACTGTGTATCAAGCGCATAGCAAAACCATACGGAGAGTAGTTGTTGCAGGTGCCTTTAGAACAGTTATCACTGTGTACCCTAGTGCGACAGGTCCTAAGAACAGGAAGAATCCCCCAAAAAACCCTAAAACAAAATGACCTGAAATTATATTGAGTAATCTTATATAATAATATTGGTATTGTTATTTTGAAATTTGATCAAGTTCAATAGATACAGTAAGATAAAACAAACAAGTAAATAGAGGGGAGGGCAAAAGTACCTTTACAGTTGTGAGTACTCAGAACAGAGCTTACTATAGTATTCTTATATTCTTATTTATTAATTATTATGTGATTCTCCAACAAATGTTGGATATCGAGATTTTCAGCATAAGAAAAATTAATGAAGTAAAGACCCTATCATTTTTTAAGTTGAATAATTAGGTTGGGTTTTTTGTTTTGGTTTTTGGTTAAAATTTCTTTTGTGTGAGTCCTCCCACCGCCTGTGCCTAGTGGGCTGAACCTCGATAGAGCAGCGCTTATCCAGTTAGCCCAAGGTTCATGTTCAAGTCCGATCATTGCTTCAGGGTTAATGCTGTCAAGTCAGTTAGACCTACGTTAAACATACCATCAAAATCAAAAGCATCCTGTCCTGGCTGGTGTGGCTCAGTGGGTTGAGCGCTGGCCTGCCAACCAGAAGGGCACTAAATCAATTCCCAGTCAGGACACATGCCTGGGTTGTGGGCCAAGTTCCCTAGTTGTGCACTTGGGAGAAGCAATGGCTCGCACATCAATGTTTCTCTCCCTCTCTTCCTCCCTATCTTCCCCTGTCTCTGAAAATAAATAAAATCTTTAAAAAAAAGAAAAATCTTAGTTGAATGTGTTTGCTGTAAAGCAGTGACTCTCAACTAGGAGTGATTTCTTTCCAGAGGATATGTGGTAATACCCAGAGACATTTTTGGTTGTCAACACTGGGAGGTACTACTCATGTCTAGTAGCTAGAGGCTGGGGATGCTGTAAAGCATCTTAGAATGCACAGCACCCCCCACCCCCCAAAAAGAATTATCACTAGTGCTGAGACTGAGAAAACCTGGAGAGGCAGCTGTCTTAGGAGAATTTGCCCAAGTCTGTGGATATTAAAACATGCTAAAATACTCATAAACTATAAAGTAAAAAATATTTTATAAGTTTACAATGAAATCTAGTGCATCTGTTACATTAGGGGCCCTTCACAAAGCAATAATATAATGGATCCCTAACAAGAGACACAACAGAAAATGGCATCTGGCTGTCACAAATCAGTGTTGATCATGGTCTCTGTCTTCCCCCAGCCCATGACCCTGTTCCAGATTCAGTTCCTGAATGCCGTTGGAGACCTGTTGGATCTGATTCCCTCTCTTTCGCCCACAAAAGATTCCAGCCTGAAGGTTTTTAAGAGATGGGACATGGGACACTGCTCTGCTCTTATTAAGGTGAGACACACAGCAGTCTTTCTCTTTTTCCTTGCTCTGGTCCACACAGATTTTTTTCTGTGTGACACCCAGGTATGGTAACATCTCATTGGCCCTGGCTATATTAGATCAGCTCTTGGGTTCCTCTGTCATAGATGTGAAGAACTGGAAGGCACTTGTGGAGGGAATTGGTGTACATGGTGTTACCTGTATTTCTTCCACAATTTTTCCTATTCCGTGTCTACCTGTCCCTCTGACTTTCCAGAATCTTCCCTTTTGCGCACTAGGACAGTCTATCTTGTGTGCACATTAAAGGTTAACTTTCCGATAGTAAATAGAGCAATAGACACAATCCCTGTACATTTACTTCACTTACAGTCAATTTCTCTATGCATCTCCCGTACACTTACTTCACTGAAGTAAGTATATAGGGATTGTGTCAATTTGTGTCTCAGTTATGTTAATCATTTATGACATATATCTATATATCACTTGTAGTCATTATCTATATTGTTCACTGTGATTCTGACTACAGGTTCTTCCTGGATTTGAGAACATCTACTTCGCTCACTCAAGCTGGTACACATATGCGGCCATGCTCAGGATATACAAACACTGGGACTTCAACATCAGAGATAAAGACACCAGCAGTAGCTGCCTCTCTTTCAGCAGTTACCCAGGTAAACAAGTTTAGGGGACATCTGAGTGCCCTGTCAGGACGAAACCTTGGTGGTTCAGAGTAACTGGAATGGAAGAAGTATTTAGTGGTTACTAAACATGAATAAAATTTCATTTTCAGCATGCTTTTTGAAGATCTATAGTCCTAGTGCTTTTAAAAATAGAATGACATAGACTTAGTTAATAGAGTTGCCACTCACTCACTTCAAAAAATGCAACTGAGTGATTTATGAGGTACAAGGCACTTTCCTGTGCTTTGCTGCAGAAGCAAAGATGAGCGAGGCAGATCCTGCTCCCCATGCCTCCGCGAGGGCCTGTTTTTCTTTCTCTTGTTCGCTGCAGTATCCACAGCACCTAACCTAGTATGTGGCACCTAGTACTTAACAACTTCTTGATGAATGAATGGATGAGTGAATGAATGGGTAAGTTTATGAATGTTACAATAACAAGATAAACACAATACAGCTAAGAACAATATTATTACTGGATACTGTGTATGCTACAAAAAGAGGGAGAACTCACATCAGGTTGTTGGAGACAGGAAAGAAGGGTTGACATTTGAGGTGAACCACGAATGATGACTAGGATTTGAGCAGGTGGAGATGGATGGGAAGGACAGTCTCTGCAGAGTAGGACTTGCACACTCTTCCCTAAAGGAAACAAGCAGATGATGCAATGAATAAAAGGTGCTAGTATAAAAAAAACTGAAGTGGAAGCAACTGTAGCAAACACACATTGAAAGGAGGCCAGCTGCTCAGCTCCCACTGACAGTTGTGGAGATCAGTGTTTCCAGTTCCTCCAACTTCTCAAGAGAAAAACAAAACCACTGTGTGAACCCAAGAAAACACATCGGCTAGCTGGAATTGCCCACTTAGTTGAAGGTTTGCAACCTGTTCACAAAACATCATGTGCAAAGGCCAGGGGGGAATTCTTACCAAATTCCTAAGGGTCCAAGGAGGATGTGATGTGCATACTCTTGAGCTTTAATTACATGTGTATCACTTACAGGGTGGTTGTACCAACCACTTGTCACATCCATCTCTCATCATCAGAGCATTTTGCCCTTTCTGGTATTATTGCTCCCGGTAGTGTTAACATCACCCTATCAGGAATGCTGACGAAGGGCATAGCTTGTTATTCTTCATTCCTTGGGACCCGACACTTCTTTTAAGGCCATTTGATTTCATCTTTTTTATAGTTTCCTTAACTGCTTCGGTTTAACAGGGCTGGGGGGCTCTTTGCTCTGTGCTCTGATTCTTTCATGTTCCTGTAGAGCAAAATTTAAGGACAGCAAGAGAGTGAGACCCATCAAACATTCTTACTCTTTCTCTTGTTTACAATAAAGTGTGATGTTCGAATGTTAACTGCCCTGCTTTGAATCTCTGGAGATTAGTGTTCCACCACAGTCTTAAAATTCCTGGATCCCAAAAGCAGGGATGGGGAAGGACATGAGGGATTTCTTATAAAACTCACAACTGTTAACATTTCCATGTACGCCATTTCAGAATAGACACAGATAATAGAGATTTTTAGAGCAATTACACTGAGACAGAACAAAAGTTACTTTTTTTTTTAAACCCCCAATGTGTTTTAATCGAATCCAGTGGAGCAGTGTGCTTCCTGTTTTCTTGGGCTGAACAACTTCGTTTTCAGCAGCACACGTGAAGTACCATGTCTTGTTTATGTTGCAAAGAGCTGATTAAGGGCGGAAGCCACTTTGGATTCAGCTAGCAGACGTGGAACTAGGCTTTGCCACTAACATCATGCCGTGGGAGCTGTTGACCCCAGCACAGAGTTGGATGCTTGCTTGTTTCTCTTTGGTGGAAAAGCGTCATGGTACATGAAATGGATTAGAAGTGTGGTGTTAGTTTTGTTTTGAAGGAGGCAGGACCTGGAGGCTCTTCATGATAAGTACGAGGATATTAAGAATCGCCGAGTCAGAACAGACATATCAAGTCATGAAACATTCGTGACTTAGCTGAAGCTCATGTTAAAGGCTGATAACTGTGCTATCGCAGACACCATCACACTGAACATGCACTTAGCTCTGAAGATCTCACATGCACCTGTCCATACTCTTACAACACGCAGTGGACCCCTGCAAAAGTCCAACCCCGATGACAATTGCCATGAGATCTACAAACTTTCAAGACACAATGGTCTTTTTTTGAAGTTTCCAAAGGAGAAAGGTAGACCTTGAACAGCTGCTAACCTGTTCACCAACATATGAAGTCCAACTATTTTACTTTTTGTAAACCCGCTTTTTTATTTATAAAATGAGGCTAATATAATGCTTACTTCATAAAGTTGTAAACACTATATAATTTATTCATTCATCAATAATTTTCTGTTAAATTACTTGGGAGGCAAAGCATTTACAATGGAGAACTGATGCGGACGAACACTGTCCTACAGTGTCTATGGTGTTGTGGATGAGACGAGACAAATTCACATGGACTACTGAGTTCTGTAGAGGAAAAGGGATGGCATGGCCACTCTCTCAAAAGGAGAATACCCCAAACCTTGCCTTGACAGGCTTTTATTGGCTTAATTTGCATAGGAATCCAGGGCATATATGGAAAGCTCATCAATTATTGTCAGGCAGTAATGATCAAATAGATAACATTAAAAGAACTCTGAAGACCTATTCTGAGACAGGGTCAGATAGCTGAAGGGCCATAAAACATTGGGGGGGGGGAATTCATTCCATGCTTGGACTGCGGACAGAATGAGGACTCAGGCTACGTCAAAGCCAAGAGGTGAAGGTCCATCACCCCCTTTTTTTATAGCCCCCAAGTCCTTCCCTGAGGGCCCCCCTCATGACCATGCCTGTCTTAGGTTGTCCTTCCCTGGAGGAATCTTACCCATCATTGGCTAACCAGTCTGCACTGGGGGCCAGGCAGGTTGAAGTAAAGTGGGCAGAGGTAGTGCTCCCGCCAGGGAGATAAGCTTTGTCCCCTTAGTGGCTTAGGGTCTCAAGGCCTCTCACTCAGCCTTAGCCATGGGGAGATTACAGATTCTGAAACCAGGCAGGACAGTTTCCACCAGAGAACAAGACAGATACAGTTTCTCCTCTAACAAAATTTGTCTTCTGGTGAAAAATAGATACAAAGAAAAAAGCAATGATAATACAGTGTGATTTGTGTAATAAATAATAGGCAAGACCAGTTTGGGTATGTTGAAATAGACTGTAAGAGAGTAAAATTTAAGTTTAGGCACAAAAGACAAGTATAAATTTGCCAGACCATTGGGGATAGTGAGGTGGTGGAATATTCCAGATGGAACAAATAGCATGTATAAAGGCCTATTGGCAAGAGCAAGTGTGGGGAAGGCAAGAGAGAAGGAACAAAGATCAATGCAAGACCATTAGAGTCACAAGTGGGAGTGGCATAAATAGATTTACATTTTAGTATTGTCTGGCCCATGAAAAGAGGACAAGAGAGGCTGTCCACAGAACATTAGAAGGGTGGTACGATAATCCAGGTGACTCAAACCATATGTTTTATAGATGGCCAAAAGATCTATGGATGGAAGACCAATATCCATGTTCAAGGAGAAAACAAAATGTCAAAAATGACTGTGAATGACTTTCTGTGGGTGCCTGTGGTCCTAGCCAGAATACAGGCCGGGTGATTACCTAATGAGAACTGCCAGGAGGCAGTTCTCCTTTCCTTTGCTGGAGAGGGTGAGTTCCCTAGGGTGATCAGGCTTAAGAGAGAATGCATAAAATCTTATGAAACCTGCTTTGTTAATACTCTCAATTTAAATGATAACAGTCCAAGCATGGAATGAATTCTTTCCCCCAATATTTTATGGCCCTTCACTCCCCACACTGTGCACCAGCACCGGAAAATAAAAGGAACAGTGCAGTCCTTCACAATGCAGTCATCAGCATTACAAAAGGACTTACTGTCTCCAACACACCCAGGCTGACCTAAGCCAATCTCCTGTGCACCAGAGCATTCATTCACTGACTCCATACAAACAGAGGTGGTTAAGGCAAAGGAATACATTAATATTATAACCCCCATCTTAATCCTTTCTAGATTTGGTAGTCTCAGTCCTTTTTAGTCTAGTTTTTAAAAACTGTGAATTTCCTTTACCCTTGGAGAAATTATTTCACCTGAAGATGATAATATGAAATGTCCTGAGGAAGTCAAATGTGTACCAGGTGCTGATAACATCCACACCACCCGTAAGCCCAGGCAGCGAGTTTTTGGCTCTGCAGCATCTTCCTCACAATACTCTGAGCCTGGCCCCAGCAGCCTGAGACTAGGCAGGCTAGAGGTTCTGGGGCATCCTGGCCCTGGCCCGGGTCTCAAGTATATCTGATTTAGGAAGCACCTTTCCAGAAATTTTCTGTCTGTCTTTCCAGTGTATAAGACTTGTATAATGCTCTGTATAAGACTTTTCTATCTTTCCAGTGTATAAGACTTTCCAGTGTATAAGACAGTGTATAACGCTCTATATAAGACTTGAATTTGTGGCCATCACTAACAAATCACAGTAAAGACCTTTGAGAGAGGCATTAGCAGCCAGTATCGACAGGTGGCATGATAGCTATTACAGATAGATAGAAATGTTTTATCTATCTTTCCAGTGCCCAAGACCAGCCAGTATGGCATTCAGGTGGGGCCAAGCTCAGAGAGGGACCCATGTGCATCAGATGCCCATATCTGTCATTTTTGGAGGGGGGGTTCCCTCTACCCACATCCACAGGCAAGTTCAACAAGATGCCGTGAGGAGCTCTGGGACCCAAGCTTATAAGGAGGTCCTGGTGAGTAGATCCTTTCTGCTGGCCCTCAGAGTATATTCTTACCTCACTGAACTGACAGAATGTTGGTAACACGATGAGTTTGGGTGACCCTCATGGCAGACACAGCATGTGTTCTGGGTTCTAAGTGACCAAAGTCAGACCGAAGTTCTGGGTTCTAAGTGCTTACCCTTGGGCTTCAGCATGTGTTGTCACTGCAGTGCCATCTTCCTTCTGCAGCACTCAAAGGCAGCAGGGGAAGTGACAGGTGAACTTCACTCTGTGAGCTCCACTGCTGGCCCTTGTCACCTCATCTCACTGCAATATTCTGGGGAGAGCTGGGGCCAGCTCCTATGGGGGCTTTTGAGAACCTTGCTCCACAGCGCCAATGGGCATTTCGACTGATTTCATGCCTTTAGTTAATGATGTGGCTTCCCACACTCTCAGGCCAGTCTTACGATGCTTGAATCTTCCTTGTGCAACTGGGACTGCTCTTCTGGCCCTGCCCACAGGCCTCTGCCCTAATGGTGCCCACTGCTGGGGGGGGTGTGAAACGTGGGGGTGTGGAAAGAGATCACATTCTAGGAATGCAAGGGTTACAGCTGAAGGAACCCAAGAACAAAGAATTGGAAAATAGGTTGATCTATGTTTATGCTATGGTATTCTGAATTTAACTTTAATGACCATAAAGAAATTATCATTCATGTTTCTCTTAATGCTCTGTATAAGACTTGAATTTGTGGCCATCACTAACAAATCACAGTAAAGACCTTTGAGAGAGGCATTAGCAGCCAGTATCGACAGGTGGCATGATAGCTATTACAGAGTCATTAAGTAAATGGCGGTAGGGAATGGCAGGGGCAAAGAAATCCATGTTGCTTTAGTACAAGCAAGTTACAGAGTCGTGGCTTTGTGAGTGAGAACAGGATTGCTACCTTTTTCTCATGGTGGGAGATTTAAAATTATCCAGGAATAATGCATTTGATAATAAGTAACACAGAGAGATGGTACCCGGACACTATAAAGAATCTTCACATGTACTGACTGGACAAATACATTTGTACTTTTCTCCACCCAGTATTCTAAATCTTCATCAGTAAACCACTACATCTCACCTGGCCCATAAATTTTGGAAAATATTTCTTCATCCAATTGTTTTGTAGGCAGGGGCCCTGAAAAACATACTTGCCTGAGGCTCTGGAAGCTCTGAGGAAGGTGGCCCTGGATAACCTTGTTCTAGAAGCTTTCCACCCCTCACATGGGTTTTTGAATAGCTGTGGTCCAATTTACCTAGCAACTGATAAGCCTAAGGAAGATAAAGGCCCCAGAGTAGCCCTACCTCAGGATACTGTACACACCTAAGTGTTGATTTTGGCTGTGCAAGTCAAGAGCCAAAGAGATAAGACAGACATGGAGAGAAATCCCATAGAGAATGATAGCACTGAAAAGGGAGCAAATACCACTTATGAAGACCTCAGCACAAGGGTCTACTGACTTCAGTTGCAAGAAACCTTTCAATCAATTCAGAGAAAATCAGTGTCATTAACACTGAGTCTTCCAATCTATGAACACAATATCTCTATTTATTCAGATATTCTTTTATCTGAGCAATGTTTGGTAGTTTTTAGTATATGGGTTGTACATACCTTTAATTCATTTGAATCTTAAATAATTTTTGGTGCTCCTATAATCAGAATTGATATTTTACTCCTTTTTTCAATTCTTTGTTGCTTGTATATATGCATTAGTTTTCTATTACTACATAACAAGTCACCCCCAAAATTAGTGGCTTGAAAAAACAATAATCATTTAGAATCTCATAGTTTCCATGGGTCAGGAATGTAAATAGGGCACAGTGAGGATGCCCTGTCTCTATTTCACTCTATCTGGAGCTTCTGCTGGAAGACTCACAGACTGAGGGACTGAACTCTCTAACTTAACTGAGGCTGGAAGAAGTACTTCTAAGGTTACTCACATGGTTGACAAGGTGTGCTGGCAAATTGGTTACCAACCACTTGGGCCTCTCCACAGGGCTGCTCAAGTGTCCCCATGACAAGGTGTCCAGCTTTCCCAAGACCAAGTGATCCAAAAGAACAAAGCAGAAACAGCAATGCCTATTATGACCTAGTCTCAGGAGTCATATGCTGTCACCTCCACCACATTCTACTCATTAGAAGCATGTTATTATGATCAGCCCACAGTCAAAAAAAATTGGAAATGTAATATGACCACAGTACAAGAATATAATTTGTTTGTATATTTACTTTTTATCCTGAGGACTTTCTAAACTCATTTATCAGTTCTAATAGTTTTTCTATAAATTTCTTGGGATTTTTCTATATTCATAATCATCTCTTCACAAAGATAATTTCACTTCTTTCTCCCCCTGTATGCCCTTGATGTCTTACATGATTGCACTGGGTAAGGACTCCAGGACAATGTACACTAACAGGGAATGATAATTCTTGCCTAGTTCCCTAGGCAATTCTTGCCTAGAACTTAAGAGAAACATATTCAGTCTTTCATCATTAGGTATGATGCTTGATGTAGGAATTTTATAGATAACCTTTATAAGGTTAAGAAGATCCCTTCTCTTCCTACTTAGCTTACCAATGAATGTTACACTCTTCCTACCAATGAGTGTTACATTTTGTGAAATTCTTTTTCTGCTTCTATTAAAGTGATCATATAATTTTTCTCCTTTTTTAATATGGTGAGTTTCATTGATTGATTTTCATTTATTAAATGAACTTGGCATTCCTGCGATAATCACCACTTATTAATAATATATTATCAAAAATATTTATTCAACTTAATGCCATTTTCTTAAGGATTCTTCACCTATATTCATGAGAGATATTGATTAATGGTTTTCATTTCTTGTTATAGTTTTGGCATCATGGTAACCTTGCCCTTATAATCTGAGTTGGGAATTATTTTTTCCTATGTTTTCTGAAAAAGTTTGTGTGTGACTGGTATTATTTTCTCCTCAAATGTTTCATATAATTCATTGACTACGCCATCTAGATATACAGTTTTATTTGTTGGGAAAGTTTTTAATTATTCAATTTCTTTTATTTCTTTTATTGATATAGGACTATTGAGGTTTTCTAATTCATCTTGAGTAAGTTTTGAAAATTTGTGTCAATGAATTTGTTAATTTCTTCTAAGTTGTTATGTTTACTGACAAAGTTATTTATACTATTTTTATTAACCTTTTAATGTCAGAAGCATCTGCAGTTAAGTTCCTTTTCTATTGATTTTTATTTTTTATTGACCAATTGGGGTAATATTGGTTAATAAAATTATATAGGTTTCAGGTGGACAATTCTATAATACATTATCTGTATATTGTATTGGGTGTTCACTACCCCAAGTCAAGTTTCCTTCTGTAGTTAAGTTCTTTTAATCATTCATGATATTGTCTTTTTTCTTGATCAGTCTTCCTAGAAGTGTATCCATTTTACTAATGTTTTTTAATAACAAGATTTTATTTTCCTTGATTTATTTTCCATTGTTTGTCTATTTTTCTTCCCCAATGATTCACATTCTTTATCATTTTCTTTCCTCTATTTCCTTTGCATTTTGTGGCTTTTTTTCAACCTTCTTAAGGTAGACTCTTAGCTAGTTGATTTTTACCTCTCTTCCTTTCTACTATAAAAAAATAAAACTATACATTTTCTTCTAAGCACTTCTTTCAGTGTATCTGCCAATGTTTGGTATGTTTTGTTTTCACTGTCATTCAGTTGAGAATATTTTCTAATTTCTCACAATTTCTTTATTTGCAATTTAATTAGAAATGTAACTTAGAAACTAAACTATTGGTCGGCTCTTTCGCGTTGTGGTAGAGTCTGGCCTTTCTCTTGCTCTGTCTAGGCTGTAGGGTTCTTTCCAAGCTACTTTGTAACAGTTAGAGAGTCTTCAATATCACCAGCTGCTGAACTCTTTGGGGAAATCTTAGGAGCTTCAGGCTGTGACTAGACATCCAATGGACTCACCAACGTTTAACCCAACCTGGAACCTGGAGTCTACTCAGGTTCCTGCTGAAGGATATTCGGCTGACACTCAAGCTTTCTCAGGACTACTAGCAAAGAACCTTCGTAACTTGACTCTCAACCCTAACATCAAACTGCCTCCCCTGCCACCAGAAAGTTCACCCAAAAAGCAGGAGAGCGGAAAGAGCTTACAGGGCCTTGGGCTGTGTCAAAGCATGCTCATCGAAAAAAGGCATGGAGTGAGGACAGTGGCAAGTGTTCGCAAAGAAAAGATGCAAAGGGCGTTACAAGTGATTAGATTCTGCACCCTGTCTCTGCTTAAAAAAACCCCAGAGGAGAGCAAACTTGAGATTGAAGCAAGAGCCAGAAAATTTAGATGTTCCTGTCTTTACCGCCTACATTATGGAGATCCTTCTGATTATATTGAAATGGAGAATAGTTATGACATGGAGTCGGTTTAGCCACAGCCTTATTCTTGTAATTTGGGCTTTTTTGCCGGTAATTTTAATGTCATTATGTAGCAGCTTAGGAAAGTTACTCTAGGCTAGGATAGACTAGACCAATATTTTGATAGCCTACAATAGTTCTGTGATGTCCTTTTCTTGTCCACCTTGATGCCACTAACTTAAGGGGAATCAACGTATGGGTGGTTTGCATTTGAATGACTTAAATACACTTCAGTTCCTTTTTTATTTGACTCGAAAAAGTACTGATAGGTCTTAAGTGTCATTGTTGTTTTAGAAGCCTGAAGTTGGTGAGATGTAATTGAACACCAAGAATTAGAAGCAAGTAACTTGTGCAAAAGGAATGTTAAAAAAAATGAAAAGGGTGGTTTGGCTAGAGCATGATTGGTGCAGGGTGTATTAGGTAGATTTCTCTCGTTTTCAAAAATTTGAACTGTAACAAGTGTTTCTGTGTGCTATTTCAATTTAGTAGCAAATGTGCACATAAGGCATCTTATTAAAATTTGAGGCATATTTAAAAAAAAAACTAAACTATTGTTTAGTTCCCCCAAATTTGAAGCCTTTCCAGATATACTTCTATTTTTTTATTTTAATTCTGTTGTGATCAGAAAACATACTCTGTATAATTTTAAACTTTATAAACTTTTTTGATACCTGTTTCATGACCGAGTATGAGATCTTTCTCAGTGAATGCAGTAGAAAAGAATGTGCATTCTGGTATTTCCAAGTGTAGCATTCTATAAATGTTTATCAGGTTAAGTTAGTTGTTAGTGTGGTTCAGTCTTCTATATCCTTATTGATTTTCTAGCTACTTTTTCTACTAATTACTAAGAAAATATGTACACTTTCAACTATAATAAATTGATTTGCGTACTTCTCATTTCATTTATGTAAGTTTGCTTCATGTATTTTGATACTCTATCATTCATAAATTTTGTTTACTATACAGTCCTAGTAAAATGATCTTTTTATCAGTATGAAATGTCCTTCTCTGTCTCTAGTAAAATCCCTTGTCCTAAAATCTGTAATGTCTTATATTGCCATGGCTGGTATAGCTCAGTGGATTGAGCACGGGCCTACTAAACAAACAACTGTGGTTTGATTCCCAGTCAGGTCACATGCCTGGGTTGCAGGCCAGTTCCCAGCAGGGGACACATGAGAGGCAACCATATATTAATATTTCTCTTCCTCTCTCCTTCCCTTCCCCTCTAAAGATAAATAAATAAAATATTTTAAATATATATATATATATATATATATATATATACACACACTCTGTAACATTCTTTAAAAAAAATCTGTAATGTCTTATATTAATAAAGCCACTCCAGTTTTCTTGTGCTTTTTGAAAAATAGTTAAGCCTGACAAGCTTGGACCTTTGATGAGAGCACTTGGTCCATTTATATTTAATGTTAATATATATATATGTGAATTTAGGCCTGCCATCTTGCTATTTGGTGTCTTTATATTATTTCTCTTTTTCTTTTATTTCTGTCTTCTTTTGTATTAGTATTCTAATAAAATAGTGCAAATTTTAGTAACCCATTTGGCTTTCTACCTGTATTCCTTTGCCTTGTTTTTAGTGGTTACACTGAAAATTATAATACATATCTTTAACGCATCACAATTTACATGAATCAAATACCTAATTATGTCTGGTTAAAAAAAGGTTGGATCCTTGCACATGGCCATAATGTCACTCAGTGCCCCCCTACTTTTCATGATGTTGTTGTCATGTGTTATACCTATGTGTTATAAACTTGCTAATATGGTGTCATAATTTTCATTTCAACACATGTCTTTTAAAGAATTTAAGATGGCCCTGGCTGGTGTGGCTTAGTGGATTGAGCACCAGCCTTCGAATTGAAAGGTTGCTGGTTCAATTCCCAGTCAGGATACATGCCTGGGTTGTAGGCCAGGTCCCAAGTTGGGGGCTCATGAGATACAACTGATCAGTGTATCTCTTGCATGTTTTTCTCCTTCTCTTTCTCACCTCCTTCCCCGCTCTCTAAAAGTAAGTAAATAAAATCCCTTAAAAATAAAAAAAAGAATCTAAGGTGTTTTATATGTATATATATAAAACAAACCTCAAATGGAATAAATATAAAGAAAATCAGAGGTAGTATATCACAAAACCAAAGATAAAAATCTGACTGCAAGGAAAAAATTGTACAGATACTCCTCAACTTACTATGGGGATACCTCACAATAAATCCACTGTACACTGAAAATATAATAAGTTGAATGTGCATTTAATATACCTAACCCACCAAACATCATAGCTTAGCCTAGCCCACTTTCAAAATGCTCAGAACATTTACATTAGTCTGCAGCTGGTCAAAGTCATCTAACACAAAGCTCATTTTACAATAAAATATTCACTATCTTACGTAATTTGTTGAATGCTGTACTGAGAGTGAAAAACAGAATCTTTGTATAGGCACTTGCCATTTACATACACAGATGGAAGCACAATGGGTCTGAGGAATGTTTGGAGCATTGAACTAAAGTTAATTGCATCACTTAGCATTACACAGCATGTTGTTAGCCCACGAAAAGACCGAAATTCCAAGTTCAAAGTATGATTTTTATGGAATCCATATCGCCTTCATACCATTGTACACATGAAAAATCATAAGTCAAGTCATTATAAGTCAGACCATCTCTGTGTGTATGTATATATATTCTATTCTATTATATATATTTTACCTTTGGCTTCATGAAATGCTAGCCCTGGCTTTCTTTGTATTTATTCTATTTGGAGTTTGTTGAGTTTATAAGATCTGCATATTAATGTTTTCCCTCAAATTTAAGAATTTTCAGCAGTTAGAGCTTCAAATATTTTTCCACCCACTTTTGTCCCTCGTCTCTGTCTGGGATGCCAATTACTCATATGTCGGACTGCTTAATCCTGTCTCACAGGTCTTTGGGGCTTTGTTTTTCTTCAGTATTTGTTTTCTCTCTCTAGTGGTCTCATGGGATATTTTATTGATCTTTTTTGAATTCACTGATTCTTCTGCCATCTCAAGTTTACTGTAGGATCCATTTAGTGAAATTTTTATTTTCAGTTATTTTAATTTTCAGGTCTAAAACAGCCATTTTGTTCTTTCTTTAGTTTCCATTTCTCTGTTAATATTTCCTCTGGTAACTTTTAATACCATATTTTTCTTTTCCGAACTGTTTGAAGTTGAAGTCTTTGTTAACTATAGTATCAAAGCCTACTTGGAAACAGTTTCTATTCATTTTTTTTCTGTATGGGGAATGTTTCCTTAGTTAATTCTTATGTCTAATAACTTTAGGTTGGACACTGGACATTGAAGATGAGCACATTATAGTGACTGTAGAGTTGTTGTTCTGAGAATCGTTGGTGTTTTATGATCAGAGGTAATTAATCAAACTTCAGAATGTATCTTCCATGCAGTGTGCAGCAGCCAACGTCTTTGCTTCGTGTTTCTCTTACTTCTGCACGTTCCTTTTCAAACTGGCTGTTCGGAGATTGTGTCTGTACCTTGTTTAGTAGACAGCCAAGGATTTTGGCAGAGGTTAACTGAAATATTAGAGCTAACTCTTTCTGTGGTTTGCGTGTTTCTAAGGTTTCCTCTAACTTTCCATTTGTTCTTCCAGCTCTAAATTTTGCCCCGCAACAGCTTGAGCAGCCCGAGCTGTATCTGAGTTGGGGGATACCCTGTCACTGTCGTGGCGAGCTCACATATCTCACCGGGAACAATCGCCAGGGGCTCACAAGAGGAAATCTCTCACTGCTTCCTGTTTTCACCCTGGGATCGCTGGCGCCTCTCACACTCTCGCATAGTTAGTGTCAGCCAGAGAATTGGAGATTTATGTTCAGGTTTTGGATCTCTGCTCCTCTGTAGTTCTCTCTCTTGCTCCCCAGAACTTGCCCCTTAAATTCTCAGCTGTTCTGCAGCACTGAACTCAGACATCTGCCCCCTGAAGTCTTTATGGCTGCAATTTTTCACCACCAGAGCTGGGGGTAGTGGATAGGAAGTATTAATACATTTAAGCAAGGAAGCCACTTACTCATGTTCTTAACGAATATTACCAGTGTTCAGTTTCTCCCTGCCTTTGGTCACTTTCTAGTACCTTCAACTACTTGTCTTAAATAATTTGAAATAGTGTTCATCATTTTAATATGTGGGAGAAATCCCCCACAGTTTCTTTGTGCTGCTATTATTGGAATAGTCACCTTTGGCATGAGCATTTTTATTGTCATTTAAAACATTTTACCCAAATGCTTTCCATGCTAAAGGAAGGCATCACAGGACCTCCTCTTAGAAAGCTCTGCTCACTTTCAGGCTGAGTACTCGATCCCCTCCTTTGAGCTTCCCTGGCACCCTGCGCATCATTTCTTCTGAGTTCATGCTCCATATTCATGTCCACTTCCCCAGGCCCAGTGCAGAGCCTCGCACATTGTGATCATTGAAGACATATTTATGGAAGCAAGGAAGGAGAAAAGGAGGAAAGGAAAAGCAGAAAGTGGGACGCAAAAAGGAAAGGAAAGGAAAGGGACAGGCAGACAGATCAGGGGTGACCCACCCAGATGAGGACATGCTGGGAACTGTAAGCGACAAAGAGGGGGAAACAAAGTGAAAGGTGGAGGTGAGGGTCTCTGTCACAGCCTCGTTGTTTTCTAGTCTGCTTCTCTCCCCTTTACACCCCTGACTTGAAAACAAGAGCCCAGCATGTTCAGGAGTCTTATCCGGGCATTTGAGATGCAGACCAGTGTGCTCAGCACAAGAATTGGACCTTGAAGCTAATCTTTTGTAGTCACCCTGATTATTAATTACATGCATCGGACCTAACTAATTTTATGGGAATTAGACAGCTCCCAAGTGTTAAATAAGTTTCTGTAAACTCGTCTGTGCTCACTTGTTACTGAAATTAAAAGAAAAAAAACCCTGATATTTGTTTAGTTCCTACCTATGTCCCTGGCACAGTATCTGACACGATACTAAACTGTTGGTATATAAGGTCATTTCATTGCCGTAAAAACCTAACAAGGAGGGTGTTGTATCTACATTTTTCAGATAAAGAAACAGGTTTAAAGAAGTTAAATAGCCTATTCAAAATCATACCACTCGGAAGTTGGGGACTAGGATTCAAATGCAATATATCTAACTATAAATATCTTTTTTTTTTTTTCAGAAAGAGTTCAGTTTGCATTTAGGGTAAATGATTAAAACTGGGGAAAAAAATGAATTCAAAGGGCCTGCTGGCATACCAGATGGGTGGGGTTTTCATGTGGGAACACGTTCTTGAACCTATTCAAAGTGTTCTAATTGGGAATCCCAGCAATGATTATCTATATGAGGCATAGGCTTCAAGCTTAATTATCCATCAGTGAGGCTCTCTGGAATGCGCTTGGTGTGTTTTACCAGGTATGCATGTATGTATGTGTTCCTACTTTGAATTATATCCAGGTATCCCATCACCTCCCCCACAGATATACACAGCCCGTAAACTTAAAATTTCCTGTGGAGCTTGCCAAAAGTGCAAATTCCCAAGTGCCATCCATAGAAATGCTTATTCAGTGGATCTGGGCTAGGACATCTGTAAACACGACCCTAGGTGATTCTAACATACTGGTCCAAGCCCATCCTTTCCGACTCTAGGGCAGCCCTCCTTGCTGCCATGAGACCTTGTTCAGCCTTTTCCTGTTGTAAGTTGAAATACTTTAAAGTAGGTGCAAAGGAAAATAGAAGAATAGTCTCGAGGCCCCAGGATAATTTCATCAAGTCTCCTTCGTAATCTATAATGTTATTACTTTCATAGGTTATACAATTGCCTATGTGTGTTATAAACATTTTACTATACTATTACTTAGATTAATTTCACATTTGTTCTTTTATGTTAGATACTTTGGACATGAAGCTGAAATTAAAAACCTGTAAGTTAATAGGTGCTAAGCTTCATGTCTTTTACCTTTAAAAAGTAGAAGCAAAGAAATAAAAGTAGAAGTAGGTCACCTATTCCAAAGGATTACACCACTTAATTTTCTGCTTTCTTAAGTACCTTATTATTATTGATATTTTTGTTCTTTATGTCTTCTCTGTCACCATCCCAGGACACTTCTGCCAGGCCCTGCCTGTCTTGGTCATCTTCCCCCACCTAGCTCAGGAAGCTTCCTCCCTTCTATCTTTCCAGAAATCCCACCCACTTTTCCATGCTTTCTTGATTAACTGGTCATAAACTGATTTTCTCCAGCTCCACCCTGTCTAAACATGCAACTCCCTGTGACTCACTCTCTCCCAATTGCTTCTTCTGCATTTGCTCCGGCCTGTGGGGGCGTTGTCGCCATTTAAATGCATGACTCCCTGTCCGTTCTCATCACATTTGTCAGGCATGTGGTATATGTGGTATGTTTCAGGACTTTGTCCCAGCTCTGGGCCTTCTCGTTTTTGTTTTTGTTTTTTAATCTTAAAGTCTACACTACAGAATTGGACTCTGTGGTTGGAGGACTTACAAGCCAATTCATCCTGTTCGTTCTAGAATTCTGGGTGGCCTACACTCTTCCTTCTCTAAAGTAAACAGTCTTGCTCTTGAATGAAAGACTACTCCTTACAGATGTTAGTATTAATTACTCAAACTATTAAAGAACGCCTGCCCTCTTGCGTCCATAGAAATTGCTACAATAGGAGTGAATGAGGAAGTTTGTCACGACAGAAGCCCAGTGTTCCAGCCCACAGGGATTTTCCACCAGGGAGCTTCCTCAAGGCTGCCAAGCATGGTTTTGCCTCCCAGACACTGCAGAGGAGCACAGCCCAAGAAGTCGATGAATACTCACTGAACTCTATCCCCACTTTGCTTGTCTAGCCATGCATCCTGTGTTCAGGCCGTGATTTCCCAGAGAAGTTGCCCATTAAAATTTCATTCAAGGGTGCCTGCTGTTGAACCTGTACCGCCTGGAGCAGGCAACCTTCTCTCCTTTATACACACTTCTGCACAGCCTTGTGGAGGGGAGGCTCCAAGACCTCAGTGGAGACTGCTCTCAAAATGTCATTTTCCTACTCAAAAATTAAAATTAAACTGTTGAGCCAGAAGGTACTCAGTCCCAGGTTATCAGAGAAAGGGACTAAAGAACAGAGAGGCAAAAATAGGAAGTGCCCAATCTGTCAGTGGCAATGCAGAGAATTGAGGTTCTGACTCCCAATCCACGCTCTGAAGGCTCACTCTTCGCTTCAGGTGTCCCCTGTATTTGATCCCACGCTACCTATCCAGGTGCCTGTTGAGTGAACGAATGAATGACCATCCAACAGTATTTTCTAACATTTCTTTGTCCCCACCTCCCAAACTTCCACTCTCCTAAGCCATATTTATTCCTTTGTTCGTGTTATTGTTCCTACCTGTAATGCTCACTGCCCTTCACCCGGACAATGCTTAGCTCCGGGTCCACTTGGAACTTCCCTCCTTCTCCAGCTTTCATTAAGCCAGAAGAAGAAGAGCCGTGCGGCTGAGCACAGGTGTTCAGACTTAGTGGGGAGAGCCCTGGCCTGGACCAAGGACACGCACCCTCGCTCTGCCAGGAGATTGCTGTCTGATCTCGAATGGATGCCGCATCTTGCTCTTACCGATTACGAAGGCGTCAGACTACATGTGTAGTGTGCACAGTGCTGGTGAGGTGGTATGAAGTGGTTCGTGAACAAGTGTTTTCTGGCATGTTAGTAGAAATGGATTTATTTAAATGTATTGATTTGGGGAGAAAAATCTCAAAAACATTAAACCATAGTCCCCTGGGTATTACTATATGTGACAAAGCTAGGTACTTTAAGTTTGAAAAGAGAGCTGATTTAAGGAAAAATGGTAGGTAAACAATAGTACAGGTGGTCATCAGATGTGACAAAAGTGATAAGGTGTGTGCAAGTTGTGGAAGTCTGTGAAGCACTGGGGAAACTCTACACGCAGCCCCCTTCTATTCTCGCTGGGGCCCTTCTCTCTTGTCTGCTCAGCACTGAGAGTGTGTCGGTCCTTGCTACTTGACAATGACAATACATCCTCTTTCCTTGTCACGGCCATGTCTGATAGTCCTTGATCTTCACCACACTCATCACAGCATAAAACACAAAATAAGTCTTTAAAAAAAGACGCGTGGATTCACTGATTTTCTGTGTTGACTCCACCGTTTATAAAAAGCATGACCCAGAGTGCCAATATCCGAGCTTCAAAACCATGTTTGCTTTTATAAATGTAGCTTTTTTTATTTATAAAAATCATTTAGACTCATTAGGTAAAATTTGGGAAGTACAGAGAAGTAGAAAGAGAAGAAGTCACTCATATTCTTATAAGCCAACCACGAACCCTGCTCAGACCTCTTCCTGATTGAAAGTTGTCCTGCAAAACCCTAGCAAGTGGGGATGTATTTCTACACAGCATTTGAGCAAATTGGAATAATCCTGGCTGAATATTTTTATCATCCCAAATCATAAAATGGAAAAATTTCACTGGTGAATCCAAGGAGGGGGGGTCCACTTATATCCTTCTAAGTTGCAGCTGAGTAGCTGCCGCAGCGGTGAGCCCAAGCTGGGAGAGGCTGCTGCAGGCCAAGGATAATCATAACTGACACTCTTTGCAAAATGCATTGCGTGTACAAAGTTCTGTGCTAAACGATGGTTCAATGTTTCATGTATACACACGCTGATTTGCATACTTGTCTTTCGTGTAGGGTTTCTAGAGTCCCTGGATGACTTTTACATTCTTAGCAGCGGTTTGGTGTTGCTGCAGACCACGAATAGTGTGTATAATAAAACCCTGCTAAAGCTTGTGACACCCCAGTCTCTCCTGGCCTGGCAGAGAGTTCGTGTGGCCAACATGATGGCCAGTGATGGCAGGCAGTGGGCAGAGATATTTTCCAAATACAACTCTGGTAAGTGGCCTTGCAGAGTAACTTCCAGGCATGTTCCTGTGCTTAGATTTTGAGTGGCCAGAACAGCCATAGTCATGCCCTGTTTCATGTCTCTCCCGACATTTCAGGCACCTATAACAATCAATACATGGTCCTGGACCTGAAGAAGGTAAAGCCCAAGTACAGCCTTGATGCAGGAACTCTGTACATCGTAGAGCAAATTCCTTCGTATGTAGAATATTCTGAGCAAACTGATGTTCTTCGGAAAGGTACCTTCTTCATGCTAGAAGTGTGATGAGTGTGTGTGTGTGAGTATGTGATGGAGGGCTGTGTGCTGGGGAAGAAAGGGCGGGAATGCCATTGCTAGTTACCCTGGGAAAGAATTTCCAGGTTCAGCACGATGTGCAAAACCTGCATCTCAGACTCTTAAGTGACAGTGTGTTGATTGGGACAAAGCCAGGCATTCACCACCTTGTGACTTCCATGGCTCCAAATAATGCCTTCTCTCCTGGGTTCCCAAATTAAGCCTTTAGTTCAATTCAGCAAACATTTATGGGAGTGCTGTGCTACCCCAGGGACTAGAAAAGCAGAGATGCAGGTACAAACTCCGGACCCTCAGGCACTCACAGTCTCGTGGGGAAGCCAGGCCCAGAGAGCACCCCACATAGCACCCAGCAACCAAAGAATGGAGATAAGCACTGATTCAAACACAGGTTTCACAGAGCCCGAGTTGAGACCAAAGGAGCCTTAGTCAGTTCATCAGTGGGAGGGGTCAGGGAGGGTGGTTCTGGGGAACGGGATTGTATCCCAGACCTGGAAGCCCGGGTTTGGGAGTTGTACTGACTTGATTTGAATCCCTGCTCCTAAAAATCTCAGGCAGATTACTCAGTCTAAGTCTCACTGTCTTCATCTGCGAAACACGACAGTAATGGGGCGGGTCCACCTTCACATTTGTAATGTTGAATCTTGAAACCTCAAATCTCTAAAACTTTTGTTGAGGGATGTCAGGGTGGGGAGTCCTTGTTCAAGTGATAGCAAAATGTGACCTGATCTGAACCCATTTGGTAGCAAGAACTAACTTGTACTCTCTATTTATAGCTTTATTTCCTCTTCTACAGGCTGTTCATACATTAGGCCCCAGAAATATCAATATCTGTGAGTGTGAAGTGTTCCCCGCAGAGACTAATGCCATTTCTAATATATGCACTCCATTGCCGTTCTGAAATCTGACAAAAACCCTGAATTCTGAAACACTCTAGCCCCCAAGAGTTTTTGGATGTTGGGAGTATAGACTTTTACAATGTCACAGGGTTATGAACATAATTAATTGAGATAATTCTTGTAAATAATTCTTGAGCACATTGCTGGACTTACTGACACACAGTAAATCCTCACCGAATATTTGTTGAATAAATGAAAGTGAAGACAATGTTTGAGTGGAGGTTTAAAGCCCCCCCCCCAAAAAAAGCTCACTAATTTGATGAAGGGATGGGATCAAACAAATGAAAGTGGTGTGACTGAGAAATTATTAGCTAAAAACAGCTAAAGGAAAGGCTCTGAAGTGAAAGGTAGATAGATAGGGGAAAATATCAGCTTTGTATAACCTGCTAAGTCGTTGGGCCTCTTTATTCTTTAGGACATGGAAGTTTCTGAAAAGAAAGAATAGACTAGAGAGCACAGAGAAGACAGGAGACTAGTTAGGAGACTGTTGAAATAGATGGGCTGATCAATGAGCAGAAACAGAACCAAAATAAGCTATCAACCCTGGGGATCCTGGCTGGGTCCTCAGTTCCCCCGGTCCCCAAATCAATTTGGTGTGTGAGGAGGAATGGCCCACATTAATGACATGTACACAATACACATAAAACAGAATCAAGGTGAAAACTGCAATTGCCAAGCAGATCAGATACCATCAAGTAGTAGACCTACCTCCTTTTCTGGGAGGAAAATTCATCTCAGAAGTCAAATCATTAGGTGGTTACTTGGTTAGCATGACAATTCAAAACCATGAGACCCTCACGGTCTGACCTTGAAGGCTGGTCCATCCAGCCCCGAGGAGCCTGACAGTAACAGCATGCCTCCAGAGAGACCTCTGAATGATGGAGAGGTCCCTATGTTGACTGACTGTTCTGTAGGCAATAACCCAGGCCGCTATAATCTGGGATGTTCCTGAAACATAGATTTTACTATAGTTGTGTCCAATGTTTGATGCTTAGTGGCTAGTGGCCTTGGCACACCACCAAGTTGTGAATGAAGCTGAGTCTTTATGAATGCTTTGAGTCTACCAGACTGTACTGAAAGCCTACCGGAACCTTAAAGATCATCTCCAATCCCCTCATATTATGGATTCTCCTTTCCCTTTCCCCTGCTAAAAACAAACACAAACAACAACAAAAACTAGGTTAACTGCCTAAGACTTGGTTGTTCATCCCTGAGCCTAGAATTCAGGTTTCCTGAATGCCCACGCCCAGCACTGGGTTCTTCCACTCTCCCACGACCAGGCACTTGGCCTGTTCCCCACTGGGACCCCACTGTGAAACCATCCACTGGCATTTCACTAACCCAGTCCACTGAAATGAGCTGCCCAGACCACTTTGTCTCATACTTCACTTGGCTTTGTAAACACTGTTATTTTCTGGTTAATAGATTGCTGTAATAATTTGGAGTGAAAAAATCAAAGAATTCTGGTGCTCATTTCCTCTAATGGAATAATCTAGAGGCATACCAGTTCTATAAATTATGAAGATTGATTTGACTGCCAGGGTTCACTTTTAAAGTTTTATTTTCTACACCAATCCAAAAGAACCTATGCACTCCAATGTTCATAGCAGCACAATTTACAATAGCCAAGTGTTGGAAGCAGCCTAAGTGCCTATCAGTAAATGAATGGATCAGAAAACTATGGTACATTTACACAGTGGAATTCTATGCAGCAGAAAGAAAGAAGGAGCTCCTACCCTGTGCAATGGCTTGGATGGAACTGGAAAGCATTACGCTGAGTGAAATAAGCCAGGCAGTGAAAGACAAATACCATATGATCTCAACCTTTAACAGGAACCTTAATAACAAAACAAACAAGCAAGCAACATATAACCAAAGACACTGAAATACAGAATAGGTTGACAGTGACCAGAGGGGAAAGGAGAGGGAATTCCAGGGGGAAAGGAGAAGGATTTGCAGGAACAAGGATAAAGGTCACAGGAATAAAAACTAACAGGGGTGGAAATGGGAGGGAGGTGGGGAGCACTGAGGGTGGGGGGTAGGCTGGGATGGGAGTAAAAAACATAAAACTGTACTTGAATAATTACATTTTAAAAATTTTAAAAATAATAAATTCTTAAAAAAGAACCCCACAAGTTTTATTTTCTATATAATATCATTTTGTAATTACAGATCTGTGCCAGGTTTCAGAAAAAGTCATTACGAACATTTCTTTTGTTCTCACTCTTTCCTTTTGTTGTCTGCCTCCCTCCCTGTCAACTGCACCCTTCCTTCCCCTCCTTTGCAAACCAGGATACTGGCCCTCCTACAACATTCCTTTTCATGAAAAAATCTACAACTGGAGTGGCTATCCAATGTTAGTTCAGAAGCTGGGTCTGGACTACTCCTATGATCTGGCTCCACGGGCCAAAATCTTCCGGCGTGATCAAGGGAGAGTTACGGATATGGCATCCATGAAATATATCATGCGATACAACAGTACGTAGCACATTTCTCAAGAATCATTCTTCAAAACTCCTTTTCTTCCCCATGGATAAAGAATCCATGTAAGTTTATCATCTCTGTACTAGGAGCAATTATAAGAAGTTATTGAATTAAGTATTTAGTATTCAAATAATACTATATGTATTTTATACTCAACAAATAGAATTTCATCCACCTTTAGAAAATGACAGGGGGGAGAAGCTACAGATTTTTTTTTAATGGAAAAAAATTATATGTGAAACAGAAGAAATAACCTCTATGGGGCACATTTCTTTTTTGCTTTTGCTATTTTAATTTTTATTATTATTATTTTTTCCATCACCATTTATCCCATCACTTCTCAGGGTACTTTTTTTTTTTACTACACACACCCATTCCCCAAACGGTTTTCTTCCAAGGACAGAAACAACCAATAAAACAAAAATAATTCACAAATAATTTATTTTTTAACAGTATCAGTGTCAAATTTGTATGTATTTTGTTGAAAAAAAAATGATGCACATTTATCCTGCTAATCTCTGCTTCATCCACTCTCCACTGCGCAAAGTTCTTCACAGCAGGCTGGGCCTGGAGCAGGGAACCCGCAGTTACCTCTTCCTAGTGCAAGCCAAAGGAGACTTCTGTAGCTGGGAGCAGGCTGGGCTGTGGAGGCCTCTGGGGTATATATTCTGATTACCGAGGCTTGAACAGATCCAAAAAGCTTAATGTGGATCAAGCGTGATCTCAGAAATAACCAGTATTCACTCTTGTCCCCATCTCTGTTTCCTAGATTATAAGAAGGATCCTTATAGTAAGGGTGATCCGTGCAATACCATCTGCTGCCGTGAGGATCTGAACTCGGTGGACCCAAGTCCTGGAGGTTGCTATGATACGAAGGTAACATGCTACCAGCTTTTGAATGTAATTTCCACCAGCACCTACACCTATTCAAAGGCAAGGCTGTAAAGGTTTTGGTGGCATAAAGCACGATGCATCTAACCATTTACTCACTCAGAATTCAGCTTTTTCAGATATTCTGGTGATAGGTGCCATTGCCTAGCTTCAAGTCCCTGCTCTGCCACTTACTAGGCAATCATACTCTTATAATGCTTCTGTTACCTCATCTGTAAAATGGAAGTAACAGGAATTGCCTCATAGGGTTGTTATGAATGATAAACATTTAATATCTATAAAATATTTAGAACAGACTTAGTGGGTTGTTTGAAAATGTCACTGACGATAGTGATGTTTTCACCAGACTGGCCCAAAGAACATACTGAGAGCAGCGTGACAATACTATTGGACCAGATGCCAAGTCACTAAAGGGGTTTTACCAGGTTAGAATTGATAAAGGCTATAATGTGCCTTCTAGGTACTATGTTCCCAGAGGTGGTCTGAAGCTAGGTCATACAGGCTTGTGAGAACCATTGTTAAGAACAGTTGACTTTGGGGTTAACAGCCTGAAATCAGCCATGGCAGCAATATTTACACCATGGACACACCACAAAACTCTACAAATCGGGGCCTTTTTCCCCCTCAGAGAGCTAGTTGTTAAAAGTTTTACCTGGACACTCCTGGATTTAGGGTATCCAAGGGTGTAAGTTAGATCTTCTAGTTGGAGAGATCATTCTACCACATTCTTTTCCGCTTTTAGTTTGGGCATGTGTCTTTTGGTCTGCAGGGTGATGCTCCAGCCGAGCCACACTGGCCTGGGGGGCATGTGTCTTTTCATTTGTAACTCCAGTCCTAAATTCTGCAAGAAATCTGTTATGAGTTAACTGTTCTAGCCTTAGGTCTGTCTGAAACTGTAAGAATGCCGACACCCTGCCCCCCCACATTATTTTTTTCTACTAGTTTAATGCCTAAGTAGATGCCTTAGTCTGTGTTCCAACTCACCCCACTTTTTAGCTATGTGCTGATGTGCTGATGGCAAGGGTTTGGCCTTAATGATTCCCAATGTGCTGTACAATGTAAAAAAAAAAAAAAATAGTGGGGCATCACATGAAGCCCCAATGAAATGTTTTTGTCTTTTTCTTTTTAATGGCATTTGCAAACATTCAGTAGTGTCTGACCCACTGCAGCCATTCCAAAATATACAAACAGAACTACCTCTGCTGACTTGCCTAGGAGAATCTAAGACAGCCTGCTGTTTGTCAAATTTTACTTTCCTCTGGGAACAGGAGCCTGCTACTTCTTCATCAAAATAGTTTTGTTAATGATATACTTTATTTCTGTTGAGTCGCTTTGAATACGGGGAAAATCAAAAGTTTTGAGACACTGTCTTCTTCCCCTCTAAGGTCAAGATCTGCTGTTACCTGCTATTTAGGTGTTTTTGAGAACCGTGGGCCTCATTTTTTGATACTGAGTTCCACTTCCTAAGTCTTGTTACTGTACTGATTAATACAAACTTTTATCAAGGAATTAATATTTTCTCAGCACTGCAACTAGCATTTGCTCTCACTAATCTACATGACAACTTTTCTGTGAAGTGAGGTCATTAGCCGCTTCACAACTGAGAAAGCTGAGTCACGTGGAGATTACTTTTCAGTAAATACTGGAGGTAGAATTCTGATTAATTTGATTACAGACCTCACTTTGGCTATGTTCACACTTCAATGCCAAATGAATAAAGAAAAGCAAATTGGGAAGCTGGTAAGACTTTTGTTTTAAAGGGGCTAACATTGTGGCTTGGGAAAAAGAACAGAAAAAGAAATACGGGTTTAGTGAAGTTTTTTCCAAATGGTTTTTCTAGACTGTCCCCCTTTTCTCTTTCCAGGTGGCAGACCTCTACCTAGCATCAGAGTACACTGCACACGCCATCAGTGGTCCCACGGTTCAAGGCGGCCTCCCCATTTTTCACTGGACGCGGTTCAACAAAACTCTCCATGTGGGCATGCCGGAGGCCTACAACTTTGATTTTATTATTATGAAACCAATTTTGAAACCTGACATAAAATGAAGGACATGTGGAAACAGAAGGGAATAGACGGCTGCAAAAAACCAAAGGCACTATTTTTAGCTACGTTTTTCCATTCAAAATTAGTCTTAATAAAATGTATTAAATTTAGTCTGTTACTGTCATTTGCCACTGTTGCTTTTGTAGTTAATAAGCATCCCCTGTAACACGCACTGTAGAAAAAACATACTGTGATTAACACCACCAGGGTTTAGCATACAAACTTACATACAAGAGGGTATGGAAGATACTGCTCCTGCACACATCAAAACCCATGTTCTTTTATGTCTGGCCACACAGACCACATAGCCCAGGTTCCCTTAGGTAGTTGTGCCACATGATGGAGTTCTTGCCGACAGAATCTCCTTTCAGGAGATGAGCGCCACTCTCAGGCCCAGCTCTGAAAACACCTGTGCTCCTCCCTCCACGGTGCCAGTGCACCTGCTGCCCCCGCCCCTGCTTCCCCTGCTGATGTACTTAATGACAAAAACATAGGGGAAGGTGAAACTGAGTTTTCAAAGGAACCTCTTGCAGTGAGTGATTTTTCTTCTGGGCATTAACGGATATCAGTTGAGTCTTTTTGTGGTACAGGCTAGGCACACAATAAAGCAAATCTTAATGTCTCTCATTAGTGGAAAGCAGCATATCTAATATGGGAGCAACTCTGCATAACAATTTTTTTCCACAGAGAATTGTGTGTAGTTTCAGTAATGTGATGTTGTCAAACATTAAATAAACCATACTGTGCCATCTAATGGGCGATCTTTAATAAGGTGACTTTCAAATGAAAGAAACCCAAGGGCCAAGAACAATCAGAATGAATCAGAGTACTCAGAATGTTAAAAACCCAGTAGTTTATTTCAAAGTATAAATTTCAGGCTTGCTGGACAAAATCCCACTACAGTTAACACTTATACAGACACCAGTCTACTGTACATTTAGGGGGAAAATAAAAGACAAACACAAAAACCTTTAAAACCTAATAAAAATAGGGCAACTTGCTATAGCCCAGTTTATATTAGACGTTATTAAGGTCTTACATTGTCTTACTATTTACACTTTCAACTGCAATAAAGAAAAATCAGAATGTAATTTTCCTACAAAGGATTTATTTTTATACTTAACTTTGAAGTGGCTGATGAGATACCAAAGCCAGAATCCCCAAAAGGTGTTTGATTGCCCAGTTACCTTATTTACAAACAAAACTTTTAAAAAAGTACATCATTTAAATATACATGATTGGTATTTAGCTGACTCTACAAATTAAAAAAAGTTATTTAGCATGATAAAACTTTGTATTGTCCTATTTCTCCCCATTGGCTGGCTCGAGAGGAATAGAGTTTAGGAATTATGTAAGTCTGAGACACAAAACACCTCGTAAGAATTGTTCTCATCTTTTTCTTTGTCCCAAAATGTACAAAAAAAGGGGGAGGAGGAATCCATGTGCTCAGTAAGGAAGGCAGAATCATACATTGGTTTTTAAATAAAGTTATCTGCAATAATCTAATACTGGGACATAATTTTTGTCTGGAAATTAGAATAAAACAGGCCAAAGACGACTAGTCAATGATAAAATTAAAACAACATATGAACTGTAAGATACCAAAATAGCCCAAGAAGGAAAGTCAGCGAGAACACTTGGAAGGTCTTTGCAGTACTCCACAGTGCTAAAATCACGTGTATGAAAGCGAGAGAGGAGGGTACCACAGGCATTATTCTGTTAATCTTGTACAGTACTGGAAAATTCGTGGAACAAGATAAATGCATGTCATGCATATTAACACTCACCTTGTCGCATAAATAATTTAGAAAATATAAACAAAGGAGCAAACAACAGAACTAAGTTAACACTTATGCAATACAGTAAGAGAACTGTATGGTGCAGTCTGCCTAAAGAGTTCTGCAGAGATGTGCCTAAGATTCTAAGATCCTTACTCTAGAACTTGTTTTTCAGACAAATCTTTCATTTATCTGATGACAAGGGTGGGGGGAGTGGGGAACACCTTGCTGTGAGGCAAATGGTACCCCAATAAATACTCACTTTCCATGGAAGAAAGTTTTCTTCACTTTCCTCATTAGCTTCTACTGTGTTAAACAGTATACAATATGCTGCATATTTTAAAAAGTGAGTCCAGAGAAATAGAGGGATAGAGTTACATCATCAAGCTAACTGTTATCAAGCAGATGTTATCACTGTATATAATTTATAAACTCACTGGCAATAAGGTAGGTCTGAAAAAGAGGCTTACTCACACAACAGGGCGATATCACTCTAACAAAGTGCAAAGTAAAGAGACGTCACTGACAGCTTTAAATGCCATATAAACACCCTACATTTTGGGTTCAAATATCAGAAATTTCCAGGATTTCTAACAAATACTTAACAAAAGTATTGTCAAGCTAAAAATTTATTTAACTTGCATTCCCCAAATGGGAAAAACAAGCTTATTTGTGATACTTTGTGACAAGGTACCACGAATTTTAAAAAGCTATCTGGGGTGTGAACTGCTACAAAAAGTCTATAATCAGTAGCTATTTCTAGTTGAGTCCTCTATTCTCTCTCCCAAAAGAAACAAACCAAACAAAAAGTGCTCATCAACATTAAAACCTGCCCCAAATAAAAGACTAGAGTTCTAGCCTAGCAGCTTTCAGTTAATCCAAGATAGCTGTTGCCTATAAATTTCATAGCAGGCTAACTTGAGGAGACTTTTTATAATACGCTTTTTCCTCAAATAATTACCATCTTTCTTTGTACCTTCCTTCCACCATTTGCAATAAAAAATTATTTTACTGTAGTAAATCTATTTTTAGGTTACTACTTGAGTTTTTTTTCTTTAACAGATAGAAGAATAAAGGCCCAAACAATTTAATATTTTCATTTTACTGGGCTTTCTTCACATGATTATATAATGCTATAAAAGTTTTTATAAAAGAATTAGTGAATATAAATAAAAGCATTCACCAAGGTAACCTTTTCTAGGCTAGGTTAGCAAATTGTTATCACATGGCCATAAAACCGGCCAATAAAAAACAATTGTGAACATGAGCTTTCTATTCTGTAGACAGGAATGATCTTAAACACATAATCAACATTGCAACCACTGCAGGTAAAAACACACACACATGCAGATACAGATTAAGTGTTCATATACATCTAGAAGATATCTCCCTTTTGAAATTTTCATTGGCATGACATTGGCAACCTTTTTACCATGGTCATTAGTCCTAGAGTGAGTACTATCTACATAGTTGGTTGGCAAATTTGATTCCTGGAAACTTTAATTCTTGTGTGGTCTTATTTTCTGAAAGTGAAAGGAAGGTTCTGGAGCACTGATAGTTTGGCAATCTGTAGGCCTCCTTCAGCATCAATCAAACTTCACACCTAACAACATACACGGACCGGGGAACGTCTCTAAAGACTACAACTAGAATGCTTCCGATTACAAGCCATCAAAGTTGCAAACAAAGCAGCATTAATAGAAGGGACAGCTCCCTCCTAATTTCAAGAGGTATAATTTCAGAAGGTAGAAATATGAATTCAAATGTGGTAAGGGAAGATGACTTGATAAATTATTTCACAAACTCCATAAATTTCTTTCAAAATATTCCCCACCACACTCCCATTCCCAAATGTACCCCAACAGTCCTGTCCCAAACCGTACTCAAAAAACTACCTGATACCAACAGAGCTGCCACTCATATGGAAAATGCAAGACCTATGCTGAATCTGATGGACTTTGAAGAGGAACGGAGATGCACAGTAAGTTATAAATGTTACATAAATTGACCCCAAAGGATATAGTTTAAATGCTATCCAAAGCTGACATAGGGTAAATCAGACATAACTTGGCACCATCAAAATGAAGTCAAAAGTTAACAAATAATGTTATGAGAATAGAAATAATGGATCTTTTCCATTAATATTTCAGCTCACTGTGTTTTGTGAATTTGACTATTTCCTTCGAAAGCATACTATGCTTTGAGCAATAAACTAGAACTGCTTTCATAATTTCTAACACAATGTGAACACAGACATGAAAATAAGTTTGAAGGAAAATTTTCTTACACATACAGTCTTCTCTTGGTCCACTTTACATAAAGTTAATTTAAATAGTGACCAAAAATAAAAGCATTTATATTCTTAGAAAAAATAGCAAGTCAAATTTTTGGAGTTAAATGTGGTAATGCCACTGACAAAGAATATACATAAAAGCCTTGGTTTAAAATCTACTTGAGGGAGTGTGCTCTATTTTGTGGACATGAAGGAAAAATGTTAAAAGGCTGAAAGGGAAGAGTAAACAATGGAAAAGTGGCCATGCTTATTTTTGTAGTTAATCTTTAAGGCACAAAATAAATGTAAAAGTAAAAGCAGAAAAGGGAGGGGCCATTGCAGATGTTCACCAAATCAACAACCCAGCGAGACAAAAAAACAAACAAAAAAAGATGAACAGATCCTTTCCTGTGTTCAAATTAACCTATTTTAAACTATTTAACCAACTTTCTTTTTTTTTCTTTGGGTTTTGTTTAGATTCTATTAAAATCATTTAACTATGAACCTACAGATCCCCTAGGAGCAGAATCACGACAGTTGTAAATACCTCCTATCCTTTGATCTATCAATAGTTACTTTATACTAAAAGAGAGGTAAATCTGAGAATGAAAATGGGAGATTCCACGGCAATAAACATATAAATAAGAAAAAAAGAGCCCACACAAACACCCATACGTATCCCCCAGCCTCAAAACTAAAGGAAGGTGCATGTTTACATTTCAAAACCTTGAAGCTTGAATTGTCCAGGAAAAGATTCTTGCTTTATGGGCTGAGTTTATTTAACTCTGATTATAAACAAATATGTAGTGTATATACACTTGGTCCAAGAAATCTTGCACAATGCAGATTTTACAATGGGTATCATGCACAAGATTAAAACAAGACCAAAAAGTGGAACTTTTCAAAGAGAAAAAGATAAAGGCTCCAAGGTTTAACTGCTCTGGGCAGAAGAGATCACATCCGTTGACTGAGGATCACAGAAAGGTCCAAAACGCCCGTAAATATCCTTGGCCCGTACTGCGAAGTAGTATTTGCTGCCAGATACAAACTGGGTGAGAGTGCATGCCATGGGCAACGGAAGTGCCTTTACCTCCCCAATCTTTTTCCATTGTGAGGGGACAGTGGCACTGGGTTCCTCATGGTAAGCATAGAGATGGTAGCTGTCAACAGTGGCACAGGTTCGATCCACTTCCAGGACGCTCCATGACAGTACAATGCCATTTTGACTCTGAACTCGCGCTAACTTCAAGTGTGGCTTCTGAGGCAGAGATGTGCTGGCAGCTTCTGGGGGCAGACGCTGTGGCTGTGGGGCTTCTGGTAAGGGAGCTGGGTGCACAGGACGTGGGGGCTCCTAAAAAAAGAAGAGCCACGTTCATTTATAATGCCACAGAAAGGGCTTTGCTGGGAGCCAGAACTCTAAGACATCCTTGAGGTCATTTACTGAGATCACTGTATTATCAAGAATTCGGGGAAATACCTAATACCACACTACATTTGGCAAGTTTTATCTGATGATTTGTAACCAGCCAAACAAGTGTGCTGAGATAAACCCCTGCTGTACTTTCTAGACCTCCTGAGTTTTCCTTGGGAAATAAAAGCTCTTGCTAATGGATCTTGACTGAAATTGAAATAATTTTCAACTTCTAACAAAATAATTTATGATTTAATTCTCTATGCTATAGCTTCTTTAGTATAATGCAACATTTTAAAATAACATGTGTGGCAGTCTATCATAGAAAATTTGAGCATTCAACTCTGCTTTCATTTTAAAGCTGTTTCTCCACACAAAGACACTAGTATATTCTTTTAAACGAGCACATAGAATGATGAATATATATGTTCTTGGTCAGGCTACATGAAAAAGGTGACATTTAAATTAGACCATGAAGGATGGAATTCGGAAATGTACAAAAAGTTGTGTACCTTTCTGTCAATAGGTAAACCATGAGCAGGGGTGCAGGGATGTGTGGGTGAAAGCAGCATTAACTTTTACTTAGGCACAGGGTATGTGAAGAAGAAAAAGTAGATTTGCAAAGTAAGTTAAAGCCAGATAATGAAAAAGCAAGAATTCTTAGCTTAAGAAGTCAAATTGACCATAGACACAGTCAACAGTATGATGATTACCAGAGGGAAAGGGGGGGGGGGGAGGAAGAGAAGGTAAATTGGGGATAAATGATGATGAACATTTGACTTGCACACCTGAAACCTACATAATTTTATTAAGCAATCTCACCCCAATAAATTCAATTAAAAAAAAGAAGTCAAATTCACTTGTCTAACACTGGACATTATTATTATTGTATCTGGGTTTTAAGATTACAGTAATAACTTTTCCAAAAAAGATTAAAGTGAAAGCCAGGACAGGGAGTGAGTGATCTCTTTTCCCTAGTGAAACATCATTGCTCACTGACTTCAGATTGGAAGGTGTGAAACAAAATTTCCTTAACAAATTCATTTAACGAAAGCTGTTTTAATGTGTATTTCATTAAATGGATAATTTCCATATGGTAACAGTGAATTCTGTGATTGTCTGATGCTATCTTTTTAATTTCCATGCCTTCTGAAAGCTACCAGAAACATGCACACAGAAAGACTCTAAAAGAATATGCTAAACAACTTCAAGGACTATAACTCTGCTGAAATTTATATGCCCAGTGGAAAAAATTCATACATATGTCTGGAAAATGGTACAATCTCAGTTAAAAAGCTAAAATATAAAGTTAAAAAAGAAAAAAATCAAATTTAAACAGATAAAACATTGAAAGCTGAAGAACTGATCTGAATACTGGCCATGTTACTCTATTTCCTCTCTCATTATCTTTTTTCTTAAAATAAATTAAGCATTTTAATTAATAACATTAAATAAGCATATAGCTAACAATCCAAGAGAAGATGGCTGAAGCCTTGAACTTGACTGGAGAGAGAGCAAAGGAATTTAAGAAGTTTGACAATGGCTTGAATGGCTTGTAATACCCTTTCTAATTCTTAAAATTCTAGGATTATGAATCCTCTCATATCAAAACTAATCAGGTCAAATGAATTATTGCTTTGTTTTTGCTATTGCAATGGTTTTTACTGAAGTTTTACCAATAAAACATATGATATCAGGAATTTGCTTCAAAAAATACACAAGGTGGTGGAAATAAATGGCTGGTAACAGATGAAATAAGAATGGCAACAAAGTACTAACACTGTTGAAGATGGGCAATGAGTACATAGGAATTGTTATACTACTTCTCTACTTTTACATAGATTTGATAACTGCTATTCAAAAATATTTTTTAAGTTCATTAAAAGAATGCTCCTCCTGTGAGTTACAGTTTATTCCAAACAATACGCATGGATGGAATCTGGCAAAAAAACCCCAAATAAACAAAAAGACAAACAATTAAAAATAAATAAATAAATGCCATGGCTCATCAAATTTCCAAAACTATGGTATAAATAAGATATTTTTGTTATATAATTTTTGAAAAAAGTATAGAGGGGAAGGAAGGGAGAGGCAGGGGGGAAAAACATCAATGTGAGAAAGAAACATCAGCTGGTGCCTCTCACAGACCCAGGCCACATGCCCTAACCAGAAATCAAACCCTCAACCTTTCAGTTTACAGGATGACTGAGCCACACCAGCAGGATTAAAATATGCTTTTTAAAATATGCTTTTTAATTCTAAAAAAATATTCTTTTTAATAAACCCATAAGTTAAAATGGTCTCTTTCACTTTACATTCCTCAGCTGTGGACTCCTTTTGTACACTGTTAAGCCATCATAAACTCAAAGATCTTTGATGACTACCATCCCTAGGAACATTTGTTCATAATGATTAAGATCTACTGTCTATGATACATTCTGCAGGAGAAACAAAAGACCTGTCATTTCCTTTTGATATACGTAGTTAAAGAAAAAAACACCAACTGTAATGATATTTGAAAGCTTCACAGTAAAGAATTTGGGAAGCCAGCATCAACCCTTACGGTGTGCACTTGTGGTGGTCGATGGTGCACTGTGAGCTGAGGTCCTGCTGATCCCAAGGTTAGTCCATTGTTTACAACATATGTAGTTGCTTGAGGCACTCGAACTGTGACACCTACAAAAGGAAATTGAGGAATAAATTGGAATTCTATTTTAAATTTGGTAGAACTCTGAGTGAATACTTGAAGTCAGTAAAGTGGTATTTTTAAAGTATAAAGAAAAAATATTTCTAGTCTAGAAGTCTACACTCAGCTAAAGTATCATTCCAGCATGAGGACGAATAAACTTTCATATATGCAAGCAACCAAAAAAAAATCTTCCCCTCAAGTAGCCTCTAGAGGATATTGCCACAAATACAAGAGAGGAAACAAAGAAAAGAAGAAAACATGAGGTAGAAGGAACAGGAGATCCAGCACAGAAGAGGAATACATGGAATCCCTACCAAAAGAACTATGAGTAAACACCCTAGAACACTGGAACACTAGAGGTACACCATGTATAGATGCCATCAGGCCAGAATGAAACTCATTTCACCCAACAGAAAACTATCGAGGCAAAAGAAGCAGAAAATTTAGAGCCACCTACTTCCCAGACGATATTCCTGCCATATGTTCATACCTGGCCCACACTATATAGTTCTGCCACTTAACTCTAACTGTGGTGAGTCCAGCTTCCCAGAACTCACTGATGGCCTTCTTGACTTATTTTCCCAGAGGAAAGCTCTTGTAAACTTGAGGAAGTTGAAGCTGGCTATGAACCAAAGACTCTGCTTAGTTTATATTCTCCCGGAGGCCATCACCTAACAATGGCATTATCGTGGTATCTTTAAGCAGCTACATTTCTCCTTGCTATTAAATTTTTTAAAATTAAACCTTATCATTGATACCTATATAGATGGCAAACCCATACAGAAAAGTACAAAGTAAGGATGATGCTTACCTCTGATAGAGAGAGGGATGCAATTAAGGATGGGCATGGTAAAATAAACCCATAAACCCATCATAAGTTGAAAATGTATTTAATACACTTAATTTACTGAACATTACACTTATCTTAAACATGCTCCAAACACTTACATTAGCCTATAGTTTAGCAATTATCTTGAGTTTCATCTCAAGAGTAACTGCCTTCCTCTTCTCACCAGGAGACACAGATGTGTATTTTGTAGACATGATGGCATGTGAAAACACAAAATGCGATACACAAAAACCCCTGGCAACACAGTACCCTGTGGAGTATCAGCTGTTCACCCCCACGCACCCTGGGTGACTGGGAGCTGTTTCGTTGTCCCTGCCCAGCATCACAAGAGAAGATCACTTATAGCCTATCACTAGCCCAGGAAAATATCAAAATTCAAAGTATGGTTTCAGCTGAATGTGAATCACTTCTGCACCACTATAAAGTCAAAAAAATCTTAAGTCAGGAACTACCTGTATGTGGACACAAGTTTCCTTTAATGTTTTCCCATCTGTCATTTCTCAGCCATCTTCCATACCTTTAAGACTCTCTCCTTGGAGGGTATCAATTACTACTACTCCCATCATCTGAGCTAAGTCACAATTAGTCATTCTCACTGTAATTCAGCAAGATATCTCTTAATAGAGTGGCGTGCAGACCAACATCACACAGAACACTGTAATTCTACAGGCCATAATTAAAGTTAAAGACAACACAGAGAACATAAATCACATAATAAACATGTCCAATTTTTCTGGTTAACTCTCCTAATGGAAGAAAAATTAATTAATAATAGTTTTATATGATATTACAAAACCTTTTTGCTAAATCTAATATCAATAAAAGGTACTCCAACTAAATGCTGAATAAGTACACTAAGTCGGGGCCATACACAAGAAAAGAATCTCTTACTATTTTGGGGATTGACCTGCCGAACAGCAGGAGCCTGCATGACAGTTCCTCGCAGGGGAGCCTGCGCTGGTGGTGCAGGGAGAGTTGTATAAACCACTTGGTTTGCAGGAGCTCTTGGTACAGGAAGCCTCGTGGTCACCTGAGTTGCTGGACGATGTGTTACATTCACGGTGGTTGGAGCTAATAAAAAGTACAAAAATATATTAAGAATGCAGTACAGCCTATCTTAATTAACTTTGTACTATATTTAATAAAGAGAGAAACAGAGACAATAGTTTCCTTCTGGAATGCTGACAGGGCCAACCAAAATTAATAATATTTTAGATGAAATATTCAGATGAAAAGAGCACCTCAACCACGGTTAATGCCTTTCCACTCTTTAGTTTTACTTCTTATCTTTTATATGAAGATAAAGAAAAGGTTTAGACTGGAGATCCTAACCTTACAGAAGTGACTTAAAAGAGCGGATTTTCCCTCCTCCATGTTAAACTGTTCCTAGTAGTGTGGAATTTTAGGCTCTCCAGACTGTCTACAAATGGGTATAAACCCAGAAGAGTAACTATATTCCCACAGATCATGAAACTAGTTGTCTATTACAACTGACATTTTCTCCAGGTGAGTTAAATCATCTCTTATTCAACAAAGTAAAATATTCATTAAAATACAGACTTCTTTCTGGTCTGCTGTGGCGTTCCTCCAGACCTATGGCATACCGAGCATTAATGCCTTGAGTGATGCCAATATACATTTATCAAAAAATGAGTCCTAAATGTTCATTCACAATATGTAACTAAAACAGTGATTTTAGGAGTTAACAGCTTTTTGTTAATAATTCTGAATTAGAATCACATTTTATAAATGACCACATATTAACTATATTAAAAAAAACAGTAAGAAATCTTTCATATGGAAAAATGGGTTTGATAAATAAATAAATTTGGAGGTGAATGCTGGAGATACAAAGATAAAAAGGTTTCTTTACTAAAGACTCCTAAGCCTTTCTAACATGAACTAGAAAATGGAAGTATACAAGGATGAATACTAATCTCTTCATCTCAGATGCACCTCAAAAAGAGCACCTCAACCACGGTTAATGCCTTTCCACTCTTTAGTTTTACTTCCCCCCCTTTTATTCCCCCCTTTTATTACCTGTACTGTATATGGGCTTGCATATGACATCTTTCTAAATTATTTAAATTAGGTGACTGCCATTTTAATTTCACTGGATATAATTCCATGTGAACTCAAGATTTTCTTTAATGAGAAGTGTGATTACATAAGTAACTTTCAGCTAAACCTCTAAGTGATGGGCTATTTAATGAAGAAAAATTGCCTTGAATGGCTGCCAAACAGTTTAGGAGATACAAGCTAAACCTTGAAAATAATCTGATTTACAGCTTCTTGAGAGGTACAAATAAAATAGTAGTGTGTATCTCCTCATAGTAGTAGTAAGCCAGTTAAAACTAGTTCAAGTTAAGAATTATTTAAAAACTCTTATTTAGTCAATTATAATTTGTTGGTTATAATTAGAATGAATCATTACAGCCATCCCTTCCAAAGAAACAATACTCATTTCTGTTGTTTACAGTGGCAGATGACAAAGGCATATAGTTTAAGTCTTCTATATAACCATTCAATATAAGGGCTGCTATTTAAGACAGTCAGGAAAACTAAGTTACACTGCATTTGAAAAGACACATTGTCTTCAAAGTAACGACGAGAATTTTCTGTCTAACCTGTCCACTTGATTACAGTCATATTTCATTGTAGACAAAACTAAAGCTTCAGTTCAATGATTCAGCAAGTTACCTGTAGGTAGTAAGTGTATCGTTGTCTGAGATGGTCCACTTGTTGGCACCCCAGACGGTTGAAGAGGTGGTGCTGGCTGGATAGGTTGCAATGGTCGAGACACAGGCTGAGAAGAAGCTATGGCTGACACAGGAGTGTGATTTTGCTTTTTAGTGTCTGTTAATTAAAAGTGGGACATTACAATTATTGATAGAAAAAAATTAAAAATATAGGTTTTTCCTTTATGGGCAAATTTAACATTTGCTTGCCACTAACTCACATTTACTGCTTAGCAAACAATTTCTTTCTGTTTTAATTACATGTATTTGCCAATGTGAAAACCACAGATTCCAATTCACATTTATAGAAATACAATTTTATGTTTTGTTTGATTTTTATGGAAGAATACTTGTTTGAACTCAATACATCATATCAATTAAAACTATTTCACTTCCTATATTTATATATGTCTACATATATACTATATCAAGGACGTTCTCCTAGACAAATACCTATAAACTGATGAGTTTTTCACCACAGATCATAAATCCTAATTAGTCTGTTATTTAGATTCTTTTGTTTAATAAAGCAGATGGCTGCTTATTTACATTATCCAGTCTTTACAGTAAAATACAGAGTGTCTATCTCAAAAAAGTCTACAATAGCCAATGAAATTAATGTATGCATATCAGAAGAAGCCCTTGAAAACAGGCAGTCACTATACAATATAACATAAAGAGTATAAGTTAAAAGCTCTTCTATCCCAAACGATCCTCACTGATTTCTGTCTTATAGAATTCTAAAATGTAAATAAGTTTCTATGTAAATAAAATTCTAAAATGTAAATAAAATGTAAGGCTTTAGGAAGTAAAAATTTAACTGGGTGCTACAGAAAATAATGCACTTTAGAATAAGAGAATTTGAAGTACATCAAAGGTGGGGCAATGGAAAAAGATCCCAAGAGGCAGGGTTGCTGGAAAGAGAAATGGCAAGAGCACCAGAATAGCCCTACCTGGGTTCTCTCAAAAATAACCTGTATTTATTTGCCCTCTAGGAATTCATTATATTTAGATTTCTCTATAAAAAATAGTGAAAACAATACGGATAATTTGAAACTTTTTAAGAACAGTCATAGTGGTAATGAATTCAACCATGACAAATGATGGCATAACTCTTTCAATTTTATACTTTATACAAAAAAAGTGACTGTACTGTCACAAAACCAACTGTACTTAATAGCTGCTTAATCAATAGCTACTTATTTTTTTCCTAAAATCAAATGAAATACCTTATTCCCTAAAATGTGACTTTTTAAATCTTTAGATTTTTTTTATATTTAATGTCTTTAAGGTAGTTAACTTAGTATCTCATCATACCAGAACTTCCACATGCATTATATAATTATCACCACGGAGATTTACAGATAAGTCACTGAACAAATTTATTTTGTACAGGCAAATAAAATTGAGAAATACTTTATATCTTGAATCATTGTTTGATAATTACATCATAAATTAATAAAGTAAAGGCTCAGAGAAGTCTGTATTAAGAAAAAAAAAAACCTCACAACTAGGGGTGGTGAAACAATACTATATGCAGATGATGTGTTACAGAATTGTACACCTGAAACCTATATAATTTTATTCTATTCTTTTAAAAGAAACTAAAAAAACAAAAAAGATTTTATTTATTTATTTTTAGAGAGACGGGAAGAGAAGGAGAAAGAGAGGGAGAGAAACATTAATGTGTGGTTGCCTCTCGCGCACCCCTGACTGGGGACCTGATGGGTAACCTAGGCATGTGCCCTGACTGGGAATAGGACAGTGACCCTTTGGTTCACAGGTCCATGCTCAATCCACTGAGCTACACCAGCCAGGGTGAAACCTATATAATTTTATTAACCGATGTCACCCTAATAAACTCAATAAAAAAGAAAAATAACATGTAATTTTGTTTACTACACATTTCCTAAGCATATTTAACCATGAAACTTTTTACTCATAGAATGTCTATTAACAATGCAGAAGAATAATTTGGACTATTGGTTAATATCTATCTCATATTATTTCTAAATATTATAACTCAGAATAATGCTGAGAATTTTGGGTGTGCATACTTTTTAACATTACTTTCATTTTCACTTAACTACTATAATGCTAAATGTAATTATTTCAAATAACCAATTACACGTACACACAATTAAAAGTAACTACATTACAACACACACGCATAAGGCACTGGGAGTCAGAAAACCTGGGTTGGATATACACTTCCCTTACCGATTTTGTAGTCTATCAATCTATCCTCGACTCTAAAATGGGCATTATGTGGTTATTGCAGAGATCAAGTGAAGTAACAGATATAAAAAGATAGGTGTTCCATAAGTTTAATATTCTCCTAATTGCTCTGTTTTCCTCTATGCTTTTTTATATTCACTCAAGATTTGATTTTCATTTTTTAATTCTAATCTAAAAAACTCTCATTCTAGAAAGGATATGAATACACCAAACATAAGCTATTTCATCAAATATCACACTAGACTGAAATAAAAAAATAATATCAACGCATCACTTAGTATGATTAGTTATATTAAGTACCTTGTGAAGCTCCACTCTCTTCATCATCCATTGTGAGGTCAATGACACCACCTGAATCACTGCCTGTGACTTTTCCACTCTGAAAAACAAAACCTTTTCATTTTACAAAAGAAACATTGGCAGACATAAATAAAACATGAAATAATAAGGAGGAAAATTCTATAAGGATAATGAATAGGCTGGTTCAATGACTATCATTTTCTCTTGTGTTGTTTTGTACAGTATCATACTGTGCAGGCTTGTAGCTCAGGAGCAACAGGCTAGACCATACAACCTAGGTGTGTAATAGGCTAGACCATCTAGGTTTGTGTAGGTGCACTCTATGACACTCACATTAATGATGAAATCCCTTAATGACACATTTCTCAGAAGGTTATCTCAGGTGTTAATCTGCTAGACTGACTATAAATGCTAATCATAATTACTTTATGATATATTATACTGCAGATCAACTAAAACCAATGAAGTTTTCATTTGCAAAACCCAAATTTTGTGAAGTTAAAGAAAATAAGCCCCTGAAGCTAGAAATTTTGGGTCCATTCCCAAGTTAATAATATCAATTGTAAGTCCTACAATTATAAACCTGGAGTCATGATAATGACTTCAAAGAAAATGACTTATTAACACTGCAAATCTGTAAAATCTAATACTAAAAGTACTTAACAAATCCACAAAGAAGGTAACAGAACCCAGTCACTACAAAATATCACTAAGGTCCATTTTTCAAAATTTACTAAACTTTAAATTTATCAAAAATTACTAGACAAATATACAAAGAACAGTAAAATACAACCAAAGAGAAAAGATAGTTAATTGGAAATGATTCCAACTGAAGCCAGATGTTGAATTTAGCAAAGACTGCAAAGTAGCTGCTAAAAATATGTTCATGTGGCTCAGTTGGTTGGGCTTCAACACACAAACCAAAAGGTCACAGGTTTGATTCCTGGTCAGGGCACATTCCTATGTTGCAGGTTCAGTCCTCAGTTGGGGTGCTTACGAAAGGAAACCAATAGATGTTTCTCTCTCACACTGATGTTTCTCTCCCCCTCTCCCTCTCTCTCTCTCTAAAAATAAATAAATAAAAACCTTTAAAAAAAAAGTTGCTGGGTGAGGATAAATAAAATTTAAAAATATATGTTCAGCCATGTGACAGACGTTACTCAGTGGTTGGGTACCGACCCGTAAAGTGCGATGGTTCAATGATCAGTCAGGTAATTGAACCTAAAATGGCTGGGTTTGTGGGTTCTGCCTCCAGTTGGGGGCATACGAGAGGCAACCAATCATTGTTCCTCTCCCACTTCAAAGTTTCTCTCTTCTTCTTTCTCCCTTCCTTCCCCTCTAAAAGTTAAAAAAATATATTAACAATTGTGTAATTTTAAGAGGTAGAAACTGAAAAACAAAAATAGAAACAGATTAAGGTATTTTTTAAAAACCCAAAAGTTTGGCAAAAAGCAAAAAATAACCAAACCACATAGAAACAAAATTTAGATAAAACAAATCTAAAAAATTACAGAACAGCAGACCTAGATATAACCATATCAATTATACTACATGTAAACAGATTAAAATTTCCTGTCAAAATATAGGGATGTCAGATGGGATATCAAGAAATCAAGAAATAACTATATATTCTTCCTCCTAGATGCTCATTTTAAATGAAAGACACAAACACACTGAAAAAAGTAAGCATAGTTTCTTGTGATCATATAAATAGTAGATAAAATACAAAGAGGGAAACTTTATATATAAAGGGCCTATTTGTCTATTTCTCCCATTAATTTTGTTACCTTCATTTCATGTTTTGATGTTCTACTACAAAGTTCATATTTTTCTATAATGTATACTCTATAACTAGACAAGGCCTACAATCAAATCTCATCTGCTAAATTGTATTTTTAATAATCATAACCTGACATTCAATTTATCTATTTTTAAAAGACTTTAATTGCTCTATTACACTTGTCCCATTTCCCCTCCTTTATTCCCCTCTGCCCTGCACACCCCCTCCCACCTGCATTCCCCCACTGTAGTTCATGTCCATGGGTTATACATATAAGTTCTTAGGCTTCTACATTTCCTACATGACTCTTAACCACCCCTCTGTCTATTGTACCTACCATTTAGGCTACCTAATCTTTGTACCTTTTCCCTGTTGCCCCTCCCTGTGCCCCGCTGATAACCCTCCATGTGGATCTTCATTTCTGGGATTCTGTTCCTATTTTCGTTGTTTGCTTAGTGTGCTTTTGTTTTCAGATTCAGTTGTTAATAGCTATGAATTTGTCATGATTTTATTGTTCTTATTTTTTATCTTCTTTTTCTTGGCTAAGTCCCTTTAACACTTCATATAATAAGAGCTTGGTGATGATGAACTCTGACTTGACCTTATCTAGGAAGCACTTTTATCTGTCCTTCCATTCTAAATGATAGCTTTGCTGGTTAGAGTAATCTTGGATGTACGTCCTTGCCTCTCATGATTTTGAATACTTCTTTCTAGCCCCTTCTTGCCTGTAAGGTTTAAGAAATCAGCTGACAGTCTTATGGGAACTCCTTTGTAGGTAACTGTCTCCTTTTCTCTTGCTGCTTTTAAGATTCTTTCCTTATTCTTTAATCTTGCTGCTTTTAAGATTCTTTCCTTATCTATAATCATGATGTGCCTTGGTGTGTTCTTCCTTGGGTCCAACTTCTTTGGGATTCTCTGAGCTTCCTGGACTTCCTATAAGTGTATTTCTTGTGCCAGACTGGGGAAATTCCCCTTCATTATTTGTTTAAATAAGTTTTCAATTTCTTGCTCTTCCTCTTCTCCTTCTGGCACCCCTATGATTCAGATAATGGAATGTTTAAAGATGTCCTGCAGGTTCCTAAGCCTCTCATTTTTTAAAATTCTTGTTTCTTTATTCTATTTTGGTTAAATATTTCTCTCTTCTGCTCCAAACCACTGATTTGAGTCCCAGTTTCCTTCCCATCACTGTTGGTTCTCTTCACATTTTCCTTTATTTCACTTTTCATAGCCTTCACTTTTTCCTCTAGTTTGTGACCATATTCAACCATTTCTGTAAGCATCCTGGTTACCAGTGTTTTGAATTGTGCATCTGATAAGTTGGCTATCTCTTCATTGCTTAGTTGTTCTTTTTCTGGAGCTGTGATCTGTTCGTTCATTTGGGCTTTTTTTGTGTGTGTCTCTGCACATCTGTTACGTATGACGGGTGGAGCCTTAAGTTTTCACCAGCACAGGGCAATCCATGTCACTGCGCTGTGACACTGTATGTGAGGGAGGGGTCAGAGAGGAAACTGTCACTTTCTCTACTCTCTGCCAGTTTTCAGTTACTTCCCCTGCTACCCACATGCAAATTGGGCCCTTCTGGTGCTGATTCCTGGGTTGGTGGATTTGTGTACATTCTAGGACCCTGTGGGTCTCTCCAATAAAGTCTCCTGTGAGGCCAGGAGTTTTTCCCATTGCCTCAACCCCCACAGGTATTTTCAGTCAGAGGCTCTGAGGCTTTATTTCCCTGAACTGGAACCCGGGTTGCTTGGTATATCTTGCTCTCCAGTTATTCCTACTGGTTTATCCGCATATGAATGTGGGACTGCCCAGTCCACAAGGTGCTGCCTCTCCTGGTCTACCAGCCACCACCTTGCTGTGAGTCCTCTCCACCCGGCTGCCTCTCCTGTCTCTGCCCCTCCTACTGGTCTGGATGAATGTTTTTTCTTTAACTCCTTGGTTGTCGGACTTACATACAGTTCAATTTTCTATTAGTTCTGGTTGTTTTTTGTTTTTAAATTTGTTGTTTCCTTCTTTTGGTTGTACAAGGAGGCACAACCTCCTTGTCTATTTAACACTTTTATTTAACACAGTAAATAAATGTCTATTTATGCCTCCATCTTGGCCAGAAGTCCCAATTTATCTATTATCACATGCTATAGGAAGTTTCCTGGATATATTTTCTTTTTGAGAGATAAAATTGGTAATTATTTCAGTAATTATTAACAGTAATTTTAAGATGACAGCTAGCACTATTGCTATTGGGCTCTGTACTAAATATTTATATTCATTAACCAATCTAATCTTTACAATAATCCTATGAAGTGGGTAACAGCATTAGCCATATTTTATAGGTGAAAAATTCAAGGTGTTAAGTATAAAATCCAAGCCCAAAGTCTATCCACTAATAAGTGACAACAGCCAGGTTGTTTGACTCTAATAGCTTATTTCTGTCATTAGGTACAGATTAAGCAGACACATATACATATGTGTATCGTTACATTTTTTTCTGCTATCATTTCTGAGAAAACTCATCAGAGACATTACACATTTATATCTGCATTTACACATATTACTGAAGTTCTCAACTTGCAACTATTAAAAAAAATCTTAGTTGCCATTAAGTAGGTTTTAATACTAAGAAATGTATTTTACTTAAAGTTACTTCCCCTAAATGACCATTCTCATTAAATGAACACTAAGGAAATTTCAAGAGAGCAAGGATACTACTGGCTTGTAGGGTTTTTTTGTTGTTTGTTTTCTATAATGAAACAAATAAAAATTACATATATGAATGGTTACAGTAGGGCATTTCAACAATTGGGAAGAAAGTTAAACACAGAAGACCTGGTGTTCACTCTTCACACATCTCTCCTAGGAACTTGGAACTATAAAAGAGACTTGGGTAGCTACCAAGAAGTAGCCCTTTGAACTTTTCCATTAATGATTAATAATTTTCTTAACTACACCTTGAAAAATGGACTGGATCATACTGGCTTGTCAAGACTGATGTGAACAAACATCAAGATAGTAGATGTACATTCGATTTTACTGTCCGAATGTTGCATTTGAACTGTCCTGGCTGGTTACATAAGAAAGATGTAGCTATATAATCAGCTCTCAAAACTACCTCAGACCTTGAGACTCAATGAAACTTTGTTGGGCAGAGATTCTTGGCACATGTCCTTGAAGTTAATAACAAGAAAGTACATCCTATGTGATGTTGAAGAATTTTTTTTTTTGACACAGAAGGATTTAGAAGCCTGTGCTTAACCTCTCTGAACCCCACTTGATGTATCTTTTTCCTGTTATTTTTGCTTTCTGCCTTTTTGCTGTGTAAACTGTAACCATGAGTATCCTGCTGTGAGCCTTATGAATCCTAGTAAATCACCAAAATTGAGGGTGAGCTTGAGTCTCTCAAAATAGCAATATAACTACACATAGCAACATAAAAAGAATATTGTTTTATAATGTATGCTGATGATTTGAATAAATGTATAAATTTTTCACTCCATGAAATATGAGGTCTATCCAGAAAAAGTCCAGCCACTGTTAATATAACAAGGAAGGTTTGTGCAACATCCATGTAACCTGGCAGCCAAGGAGAGTGGACTGGAATGTGCACGTGTAAACAATGATGACTTCACTGTTAGTAGTCAGTGGGGGCAGGAGACACTGTTGAGTGAGCATATGGGCTGTGTAGCTGTCACATTCAAAATGACTGAGCAAACAGAGCAAAGATTCTGCATCCAATTTTGTGTTAAACTTGAACATTCCTCCGTGGAAATTATTCAGATGATTCAGAAGGCACACAGGTATGGGCAACAGGTGATTGGCAGCTTCATCACAACGATGCACCCGCTCATGCATCATGTCTTGTGCAGAGATTCTGGCAAAACATCAAATCACCCAGGTGACTCAGACCCCCTACATCCCGGATTTGGCACCCTGCAATTTCTGACTCTTCCACTAAAATCACCTTTGAAAGGTAAGAGATTTCAAACCATCGACAAGATTCAGGAAAATATAACAGGGTAGCTGATGGCAATTGGGAGAACTGTGTGAGGACCCAAGGTGCCCATGTTGAAGGGGACTGAGGCGTCACTGTCCTATGTACAATGTTTCTTGTATCTTCTTCAATAAATGTTTATTTTTTATATTATATGGCTGGGTACCTTCTGGACAGACCTCATATACTATTAATGTATTATGTAAAATGAGATATATGAGTAAAACATGTAGTAATACTATATTTTATGTGAAATATGTTAAGAACTTATTTGGAGGACATTAGAGAAATCTTCATTCAAGGACTACAAAAATATTTTACATATTTAACTATTTCTTAAACTAGGTATGACTGAACAACAATAATTTCCACACAAGTTATTCAAAAGTCCTTCCAATTTCTATTAACTTTAACCCTGTGGAGTTTGTAGTCAAAAAAATTACAGCATAGATCGCTTGTATCCGAGAGATACATTCATTGCTAACATGTGCTTAAATGCGAAAAAAATTTTTTAAGCACCGCAAAGTAGCATTACATTTATATAATACGTGATTTTTAAATTTTCAGTCACATTATTAAATTATTAAAGAAATTATTAACAAAATATAAATCCAAGAATAAAAACTTTAAAAAAATTAAAACATGAATATTGCTAAAATATATAATAAAAAATATCTTTAACATTAATTAATTAGAATCTTCAGTAGTTGGCTTTGCAAGACATTTGTTAACAGTTATTGTAAACAATACTGCTGTGCTCAAGGCACATATGCTTTTCACAACAGCAAAAATATTTTGGCAAGCGGCTCATTTTGGATGTACACAGCACCTAATACATTCTTCTCTTTTTCTGCTTGTCAAGAGAGGTTAAGTTGTCATTAGAATTTCTTCAGTGTATGTTCGAAAATGATGAAGTTTTAGGTGTAAAGGCTTATGCACACCTGTAGAGATTTCTGATTACCTTTTTATTTGTTCTGACACTAACTGCGTTATGAGATTTCTAATATTCTGTGCCTTATTTTCACATTGTTGTTCAGAATATGAATCACTGACCATTTATTCCTGCAATATTCAAAATTATGTAGAATATAACCGTAGGCCACCTTACGGTTTTTCTGGCCACATTACACGTACCTATCATTTGGTCCAGAGTGTCAACTCCTGACTTTGTTTGGCGGTAACATTCTATTATGCCAGGCTTTTGCATATCTAAATATATGGTGTCATCAAAATGCATACTTGAAACTAAATTTACCTTTTTCCCCTCTTTTTGGGTATATGAGATACAAGTGAGCAATCTGCACCAATTGCAAATAAGTTGTCTTTTTTCAGGCCTTCTTTTAGTAGAAAGAAATTCAGGGGACAGTTGGGGTATATTCTTATGAACAGGATCTACTTATGAAAGTTACTTCTTTGTCCTTCCCTTCCCTCCCCACCCCCCACCTTTTTTTTTTTTTTTTAATCAGTGTATTGTTGCTTCTGATGCATCCCCTGCTGGGAACTGGCCTGCAACCCAGGCATGTGTGCCCTGACTAGGAATCGAACCACAATCTTTTGGTTCGCAGGCCCATGCTCAATCCACTGAGTTACACCAGCCAGGGCTGAAAGTTACCTCTTTTTGAAGTCGGAGACAAAATTTATATTAGTGAACCAATTATCTGCTGTAATATTATGTCCTGAGGAGTAAATGGCTCTTCAGGTCTCTTGATTACATTTGATGGTTTATTACTAATCAAGTAAGGACTGTCAAGCTGCTTACTGTCATATATTTCAAGATTTCCTGTGTAAAAAAACTTTTGAACTGACTATAGCCAAAATTTTTATATCATATTTACTCGGTGTGGAGGGATAAATGATCTAAACTGACATTTGCCTCTAAATCCAGGTAACATTTTGTCTGTTGTTACATTCTGTCCCATAGAGTAACAATTTTCTACAAACAGCTGAGAAAATGTCCCTCACAACTGCTAATGTGTTTACTTATAGGCATTCTAAGACGGTAAGTTTATCATCAAACCTGATACAATTATGAATAAATCTAAATCTCCATAAAGATATTAAGTCTAAAAAGTTCAATCCCACTATCATCTAGCCCATAAAAGATGCAAATTTAGCTCATTGCTGTGATGTAAACCAGCAAGATACAAGAAGCCTAAAAATGCTTTCAATTCAGTTTTGTCTATTCATTTAGCATCTCTTTCTCATGAAAATCAGCTCAATATAGAATCAATGTATTCATTTGTATATAATAAGATTAGATCTAAAATATCATTTGTGATAAAGCAGTTCAAAGTTTAAAGTTCTATTCTGACACTTTTTGCATTTCGCTGAATACACAGAAGATGACACAAAATATTCTGTGGCTGTTTTCTAATTTGTCTTCTTATTGGATTTTCCCTCCATTTTCATTCTTTATCCTTTCCAAAAATATACTTTTCATTCCTATCTATTTCATCTTCACTAGAAATATCTTCCTTAGTACTGGAATCTTTTGAACTAACTTCTACATAATCTTCATCTACTAAATCACTTTCATTTTCACATTTTACTTTATCATTCTCATCATTGGACTGGATGGAATACAATTGGCTGAAGTTCTTCAACACCTGTTAGGTTATCAAATCAATATATATTTCCAGCCATTTTCAACAATAAATGAAAACCAAACAAAACAACCCTGACTTCCAAGTTTGTGGAAAAATTAAAAATTAAAAATAACTACACCAACACTGACTTCAGAGTTTGCTACATCTCTCAGATACAATTTACTATTGAATATCACACACCCTTACAACAAAACTGATAGCTTAAGCACAGCTTAACATCAGTAACAGATGAATTGAGCAGCTAGTCATGACCTTGAACCTATGCACTCGATATATGTAACAATATTTAACAAAATAGTTTGCTTGTGTCTCTCAAATCAGCCATGACCTCCACAGAGTTAAAGTGTTAAAGAGTTTAGAAGTACAATTATGTAAGATTTGTCATAGAAAAAATAAGGTAGTCACAAGCACATACTTAAATAGTGATATTCTAAAGAATCACAGGCTATTTCACACTACTTTCTATTTGCTAATAAGGGGCATATAACAAGCTAATTTCTTAATAAATATTAAAAAAACCAAGAGTGTTACATTAATAAAGTTATTTAGCAAAATGACAAAACTTTATTTGTACCAGAAAAGTCAAGCCAGCAAAGCATGGGTTTATAACTGGCAGTACATACATACTTCTAAAATGTTTTCTAATGATAAAATAAAGCTTGTTTATTTATTATTCATATCTACAACTGGCACTCGCTCAAAGCTGAAACTTTGCTATTTCTGACAAGGCTTTGCTTTCGCAGGTAATCTGCCTAGACAAAGTGCTTGGTTGTGATTTTCATTCTCTGGTTTTGAATTCTTCTTCCTCAAAGCCAAATAAGATTTCCACCGAGAGCTCAATTTATTCTGTTGCACTCTCTTTGTTGTCTGATACAGTTACTTACTGTCTCTGTTGACTTTAATTTTTTAAAAGATTTTTATTTATTTACTTTTTTAGAGAAAGGGGAAGGGATGGAGAAAGAGAGAGAAACCTCAATGTGTAAAAGATATATCAACTGGTTGCCTCTTACCTCCCTCCAACTGGGGAACCTTGCCCACAACCCAGGCATGTGCCCTGGCTAGGAATCGAACCTGTGACCTTTTGATTTGCAGGCTGGCATTCAATCACAAAGCCACATCAGCCAGGGCTGTTTCAGGTGACTTATAACTGGTACGGGTTTGTTTCATTAAACATGGCAGTTACATAGCACAATCAATATAAAGTAAAATATTTTAGATTCAAAATCTGTGAAGTGTGGAATAATATATAATATTTTAAATTTTCTAGACTATAAAAAGAAGTTGGGTATAATTGGACTTCATATCATTTTGCTTAATTTTTCTTAATTTTTTAAAGTATTATAAATTTTATATCAATTTTAATTTCATTAAATATTTACATTATATACACTTCACTTCATATAACTTTTTGAGATGATGAAAATGTTTTATAACTATTTTCCAGTATGATAGCCACCAGCCATATGTGGCTATTGAGACTTCACATGGAGTGAATTAAAATTTAAATTAAATTTAATTAATTAATTAAAATTCAATTTTAATTTGAAAAGCTACATTTGACTAGTGGCTATTATTTTAGACACTATAACTTTAGAAGAACTGTCCTAAGAAACACAGCCATAACAGCATCATTTTCCTATCCTGAAAATGTTACTTACCTTGTCTGAACAACAACAAAAATCACTGAAATAAAGATGTTTATAAATTTTTTATTTTAGGTTTATTTTATAAAGTAAAGCTAGCCTTCCAATAAATGTTAAATAAAACCCACCAGCTCTATCATAATGATCAACATTTTGTATATCACATGTTTCCTAAAAAGTACTCCATATACTTTTAATTGGAAATATAGCTAAAATCCACAAGATAGCCTCAGAAATAATCACAATTTTGATCTTTAATATCATACATAAAATTGCCAAAATTTGTACAAAATTAAATATTTTTTACTTTAAATCATTTATGATTTCTTCAATTACAGTTAACATACATTATATTAGTTTCAGGATTATAACCCAGTGATTAAATATTATATAATTTACTATGTTATCCTGATAGAATCTCACGTACCTGCCACCACACAGTTATTACAATATTATTGACTGTATTCCCTATGCTCTACTTTACATCTCCATGACTGTTCTGTAAATACTAATTTGTACTTATTCCTTTTATCTTTATCAACATCCCCTTAAAACTCCTTCTATCTGACAACTATCAAAAACAGCTTCTGTATCTATGAATCCCTCTGTTCTGTTTATCAATTTTCATTTTCAATTTAATTGTTGGTAGGTATGTATTTATTGCCACTTCATTATTCATATTTTTATCTTTTTTTCTTCTTAAAGACAACCCTTTTAATATTTCACCTAATAGTGGTTTGATGGTGGTGAACTAACTCCTTTAGCTCTTTCTTCTCTGGGAAGCTCTTTATATGTCCTTGAACTCTAAATGTCAGCTTTTGCTGTGTAGAGTGATCTAAATTGTAGGTCCTTGCTTTTTATAACTTTGAATATTTCATACTAATCTCTTCTAGCCTGCAAAATTTCATCTGAGAAATTAGCCAACAGTTTTATGGGGCTCCCTTGTAAGTAACTAACTGCTTTTCTCTTGCTGCTTTTGAGATTCTCTTTTTGTATCTAATCTTGGCGTAGGCCTCTTTAGGCTCATCTTGTTTGGTACTCTGTGCTTCCTGGATTTGCATGTCTATTTCCTTCACGAGGTTAGAAAAGTTTTTCATCATTATTTTTTTTTTTTACCTAGGTTTCAAATTCTTTGCTCTCTTATCCTTCTGGCATCCCTATGATGTGAAGTTTGGTATACTTAAGTTGTCCAGGGTTTCCTTACACTACCCTCACTTTTTTTGGATTCTTCTTCTTTTCCTGTTCTGCTTGTTTTCTGTGCCCTTATTTTCCAAATCTCTGAATTGACCCTCTGCTTCATCTACTCCACTGTGACTTCCTGTATTCTTCATTTCTGACTGGTTCTTTTCATGTTTCCTACCTCTTTGTTCACATTCTAAATTCACCTGGCATACTTATAACCTGTGTTTTTAACTCTGCATCTGGTAGATTGCCTTTCTCCATTTTGTTTATTTCTTTTTCTGTAGTTTTGTTCTGTTCTTTCATGTGGTTTGGTTTCACGTTCTGTTCTTCAACATGATCTGAAGCTGTCCACCAGGTACATTGGCCCTGGTGCTTCCTAGGAGGTGCAGACCACGGTCAGGCATTGCCTGTGTTCTGCCTAGGGCAACCCCCGACATGGACTACAAAGCAGTTGACAGATGGCTGCTACTTATGCTGGGCTTGGAGGTGCCCAGGAGAGGCCAAGCTGCAAACAAATGCCGACAGCCCCTAGTGCTGGGCCTGAGGCCACTTAGCAGGAGGTACTGGACATGCTGGGGCCAGAGGCTGCTTATTTGAGAATTTTTAGGAAAGTGGGACACATGAGATGAGACAGGCAGTTCACATAAAAAAGCTATCACACACAACTTGGGCTGGCCCACAATTTGGGTGGAGTGGGGTCTTAGGTTAATCACCAGGGCAGGGCAAACAGTGACAGGCACATTTGTCTGGAAGAAAGCTGCTTCTAAAGCTCTCGCTATTATGCCAGAGAATTCAGTTCATCCTGTATGTTACTGATGCCTTTTGAGCTGCTGCACCAGTCCTGGGATTAAAGCAAGTTAGTCCAAGTCAGTTCGCATGCAGACCCTTTAAGAGGAACACCTGGGACCCTAGAAGCCGTCTGCTTCACTTAGCCACAATCTCTACTGGCTTCTACAGCTAGAAGTTATGGGGATTTCTCTACTTGGCACTGGAACCCTGGATTGGGGGGCCTGGTGTGGGGTTGGGACCCCTCATTCCTCAGAGAGAACCGCTGGAGCCAAGATAATCCTACCAATTGTTACGTATGTGTAAAACCAAACTGTTCCATGTCTGCACCTTTCCTAACAGTCTCATTGTGCCTTCTTCTTTACAGTCTTAGTTGTATGACTTCAGTTAGATTTCATGTGGTTCAGACTGATGGTTGTTCCTTAGTTTAGTTGTAATTTTCAAGTGGTTGTGAAAGAATGCAAGCATTTACCTGTGCTGCCATCTGGACTGGAGGCTGAAACTAATATTTCTAATAGCTTTAATTTGATCTATAAACCACTAGTATAACCAGCTTTGTCAAAAATCCTTCATTTTAGAGCAAAAGTCCTAACTGAAGATCATTATGTCCTTGTTTTAAAATTCATGTCATTTATTCATGCCTGACTTATTCAAGACTTTTTGTTTTTCTTGGAAAAACATGATTTCCTTGAAATGATTAAGAGGCAGGCAGAAAGTAAAACTATCAACCTAATGACTTTTCAATAAGTCTATTATAATACCTAAAGCAATATTGTGAAAGAAATAGGAAGAATATTGTTAATATATGAAAAAAGTACTCCATCCCTGGATAATTAAAATTTAATACAAAAAAAGTACAAAGATTTGCAAAATACTAATCAGTGATCAGAAGACCAAAATTTTCCTTCTAAATAGCTATGTCTGATCAGCTTTAAAGAAACTAAAACGGTGCTTCTCTAACATGCATTGGGAGTATATGTATATATGTGTGTGTGGCGGGGGGAATGAGTGAGACCTTTAAAAAGACGAGGCAGAATGAAGCTACATGTGCAGACTGAATCTTTACGCCATATGAGGGCAAATATTAGACTGTCAATTATATGAGCCATGCAGTAGGTTAACATAATGAACTAATATTATCTCTAAGAGAATTACTAAGTAAAGAAAACTCAATTCTTATCAAATATTACAGAGAAGTTATTGGAAATCTTTGAAAAGTTGTAAAGAACACACTTAGAATAATTTTCATTGTATTAAAGATAACTGATGGAAATCCATTCTCTAGTGAACTGTAATAACAATTTTAATTTGACACAATAGGAAAATCTTACCTGTGATGTGCTATCAGCTGCTTTCTTATTAACAGAAGCATCTATTGTTTTTGTCTGGTTTTCTGAAGAGTCAAGGGAAAAAAAAGTCAGCCATTTTTAAAAGCACCTGAAAATGTGAAAGGTTGTGTTGCTTCATATACAATAATGTATGCGATTTTTTTTTTCAATTTTTTTGGTCTGTCAGCATGTCACCTACGTAAATGGACTCTCTTACAGAACACTGTCACAGTATTTTTCAGAAGGGCAAATTCACAACAAATCAAAAAATTTCACATACCCACTGGCCCAGAAATTTTTAACTCTTATCCTAAGAAATATCTTAAGAGGAATAATTTAAGATGTGCTTATGTAAATGTTCTAATGTGAGTGAATGGTTAAATAAGGTACCATATTTCCATACTACCTATCTTAAAAAAAAAAATTCAATGACATGGCAAAAATGTGGTAAATTCATTAGAAAGATAGTTAACACAGTGATTCTGAGAAAATATGCATGAATAATCCTAGTAGTTCAATCACAGATGATTTTTCTTTATTTTTCAATTAAGTTGTGTTGAATTTGTAGTATACACACATACATGGGTTACTTCCATAATGGCACAGAAAGTAAACCAATGTTTTTCTGTCTCAGTACTGAAAGAGATGGTACTGAATTTTATCAAATGTCTTTAGAATCTATTGAGGTGATTATTTACATTTTTTTCTTTGGTGATGTAGCAAATCACTTTAATAGAAGTTTTCTGATTTTTTTAAAGATTTTATTTTTATTTATTTACTATTTATTTCTCTTTAGAGGGGAAGGGAAGGAGAGAGGGAAAGGAACATTAATGTATGGTTGCCTTTCGTGGGTCCCCTGATGGGAACTGGCCTGCAGGGAACCAGCCTGCAACCCCGGCATGTGCTCTGACTGGGAATGGAACCATGATTGTCTGGTTCGCAGGCCCGCGCTCAATCCACTGAGCTACACCAGCCAGGTAAGTTTTCTGATGTTAAAACATCCATTCTTGCTTTTTGTAGATAAATTTCCTAGGCAAAATATGGATTTCTATCATTTGTAAATCTTAAGAACACATGTAAGGTAAACTATGTTAAAAAAAAAACCCCAGAAAATAGAACTATGTATTTTCATATATACATATAAAACCTGTACAAAAAATCAGAATAAATACCCACCTGCTAAAAGAGATTTTTCAAGGCTAGGGAGAAAAAAAAAAAAAGGCCCTTACAATTTCTCCCTACACTATCTGAATTATCTTAGTTCTTACTGTATGAAGCTATTATTTATTTATTTATTTATTTTAATACTTAGATTACTTCGTTTATAATTAACCAGCATCTGTTGTGTTGGACTGTGAAGTTCCTGAAATACCACTTAAATAAAAATGACTCCCAAGCTACTGACCCTACATGGCAGTGCATTAAATACACTGAGGACATCACCAAACATCAGTCATTTACTACCAAATTTTGTTCTACTACATTATTTGAGATTTGAAACTCATTTTTATTTTCAAGTGAATATAAAAAATAACTTCAGAAAAGCAGCTTCATTTTATTTTCTGTTGAAATAACCTCACATAAAAAAATTCAACACTCAAAAAGTTTAGACTGCTCAATAAAAGTTTCATATACATATAAATGCATACACATACACAAACATATACACTATCAAGGCTGAGTTAATTATTCAAAGAACTGTAATAATATTCCTAAGGAGGTTTTCAATAAATATTCCCCTGCCCTTTTGTTACACTATTTTCATTTTTAAAATGACATTTTACAATTTCACTGCATCTTTTTTTCCTTTTACTATAATGAATACCTTAGATGACTTCTGAAAGTAAAGTTATAAAATCAGTCTAGTCTAGGTGTGACATGAGAAACTGTACTTCAAATCTATCATTTCAGAAACATCTCTATCTCACTATTCTTATTTTTTAATCAATACTGCATTTTTGCCAGTCATAAAAAAGTTTTATATAAATGCCAATTACTAGTGTCCCTTAGTAGGTGCTGAACAATTGTATGAAAATGAATGAGATGCAGAACTTTTAAACCACTTCATAATACCACCTCTAAGATCCTCCTAATTGCTCTCCCAGCTCCACTGTTCTCCCCTCTAAACCATTCCCCTCACTACAGCCAGTAGTCAAAATCCTTTGATCCTATTTTCTACTTTCTTTCAATTTATTATCTTCTATCTTTGTAGAACTCCCATATCTCCTCATAAAAACTCCTGCATATCTAATTCAACATATTTATAATTAATTACTTACTTAAGACTCAAGTTTCCTATTTGATTAGAGCTTAGTGAGAACAGGTAATATCCTGTACCTGTATACATACTACAGGACTTCAGAACAGTATAGGCATTCAATATTTCATGAATGACTGACATCACCACTAATTTAAGTCCTAAATTTCCAAACAGTCTGTAGGATGATTTTTACTCTAGTATGAACAGAAAATACTGACTTACTCTATAAGGATATACAAATGATAATAAAATACATACAAATGCACACAATCTGCTTAGACAGCATATATTATTAGGTCGAAAATACCTACGTAAGTACAGTACTTTAAAAGTTTTAAATATATATCTAATTAATTAATGACATTAGGTATGCATTAAAGTTTGGCTTCAACCTTCACATTAAGCTGAAATTTGCATTTTGGCTTCAGCTTAGGTTCTGGAAAATCTAAAAGGCTACATGCCTACTTTAACATCATTTATGGGACCTTGAAATTATGCATGATAATAAGATTTCATTCTAATTAACATTATGAATGATATACAAAGCTTACCATTCACATTTATGGTTAATATCTAATAAGCCACTTTCAAATGTATATAAGCACTCTAAATAGAACCTGAGATGAAGATCTCCTTAATATAATTTATATTGGGTTGGCCATAAAGTCCACTATTTTTTTCTGTAAGTTGGCTCTAGTAGTGCTTAGTTGTCTTTAACGTTTCATAATTTTGTTAGACTGCCTGTCATATCAGGGTGCAGTTTTTTAAAAAACATCAAAATTGGTGAATTTTGTGTAGCCATTTTAATACTGGAGATGGAAGAAAACATGCAACATTTTTGGCATATTATGCTTCATTATTTCAAGAAAGGTAAAATCACAACTGAAATGCAAAGAGATTTGTGCAGTGTATGGAGGAGGTGCTGTGACTGATTGAACGTGTCCAGAGTGGGTTGTGAAGTTTTGTGCTGGAGATTTTTCACTGGACAATGCCCCACAGTCAGGTAGAGCACTTTAAGTTGATAGAGATCAAATTGAGAAATTAACTGAGAACAATCAATGTTACACCATGGGGAGATAGCCGACATACTCCAAAATATCCAAATCAATAAAGTTATTGGTGAAAATGAAAAATGTGTCTTTTATTTTATGAAAAAACTAACCGGGCTTTTTGGTCAACCCAATATGTTAAAGTACATATAAATATATTAAATATATGTTGCAATATGCAGCTTTAAGTATAAGTATAAATGTACACCATCACAAGAAATGATGTACTAATTAATGATTGTGAAAACTATTAATTTTATATACAATAATTTAAAAAGTCAAGTAATTAAATAAATGCCAAACAGACTGACACTGATTACTATTAATAGAGTACATTAGCTAGATAACTTGGGAAAAATATTCCCCTTGTGTCAATAAATATTCATAAAAAATTTTAAAGACCAGAATAATGAAATTATATTATAATTCTGATATTTATAGAAGTGTTTAGGATACTAGTATTCATAACATTAAATAAAATCTTTTAAGTTACTTATTTGTTTTAAGGCCATGGTCTTTCAGGAAAAGCTCTATATTTAAGAATATCTTGTTATCTTTTGACTACGAACTACAAATTTAAAACAATGTCAACTTAGGCTCAGTATTTCATAAAGAGGAAAGCCTCCCAAATCATGTAAAACAATGACCATGATAAGTCAATCATCTTTCACCTTATTAAAAATTACTAAGGATCAGGAGAAAAAGTATTAGAAAAAACGAAGTAACCTCCAAATATTTTGCTCATTCCCTGAGAGTTAAAGTAAGCATCTTTTAGTGTTCCCAACATGAATTAGTGTCTAAGGAACAATACAAAATCCAATAACACTAAGAAATGTTGTTGTACTATTCAAACATTTAATTTTAAGTACTAGTATCAATAACAATTTCATTTTTATATAAAATTTCATATTTACCCTTACATCCCAGATGTTAATTGTATGTAGGGTAATACTCAGATTCAGTCAAGTATTATTTTATCTGTCACTCACTGACTACTCTCTCATCAATTCTGTGAAATACCATCACTATTTTATATGAGAAAATATACACAGAGGGCAAGACATCACTAAGGGCTACATGAGAAAATTTTTTAAAGGCTCTATATGTCACTTATAAAAGTAATACTGTACTTCAGAATCTGTGCCTTACGTTTCATGTTACTTACTATATCAATATGAGAGCTACTGTAGCAATTTTATATGAGGTTTACTTATTCTTGTTATCTTTCCAAAACTGGTGGGCATAAATGTAAAGTCAGAAATGTAAAGGCATAATAAAAAAGTTCAAATATATATACAATGGAGTCTTTACTCCATTGGCATACTTGAATAGCTCCAAGGCAGGCTATTCATTAAATGGTGTTGGAAAAGCTGGATGGATACATGCAAGAAATGGAACTAAACTACCTTTCTACACCACATACAAGAATAAACTCAAAATGGATTTAAAAACTTAAATCTAGAGGGCCCAAACCATAAAACTCCTAGAAGAAAACATATGCAGTTAACTCTCTTGACATTGCTCTTAGTAATATTTTTTCTGATATATCTTCTCAGGCAAGGGAAACAAAAGAAAAAAATAAATAAATGGGATGGTATCAAACTTAAAAGTTTTTTGCACAGTGAAGAAAAGCATCGATGAAACAAATAAAATCATCAGTGATATATTTGGTAAGGGCTTAATTTCCAAAATTTATGAAGAACTTACAACTAAACACCAAAATAAAACAAAAAACCCACCACATACAACAACAAAAATTCAATTTAAAAAGTGGGCAGAGGACCTGAATAGACTTTTCTCCAAAAAGACAATAGACATTTGAAAAGATGCTCAAAATTCCTAGTCATCAGTGAAATACAAATTAAAACCACAATGAAATATCACCTCACACCTGTCAGAATGTTTATCCATAAATCAACAAACTAGTGCTGGCAAGGATACAAGGGGTGTGTGAGGGGGAAACCTCACGCACTGTTAATAAAAGTATAACTGTTGTGGACACTATGAAAAACATCTGAGGTTCCTCTAAAAATTAAAAATAGAACTATCTTATGATCTACCAATTCCACTTCTGGGTACTTATTAAAAAAAAATCCAAAACAGTAAACTGAAAAGATGTAGTCATCCGTATGTTCATGGCAAGACTATTTATAATAGTCAAGATATGGAAGCAACCTATGTATCCATCAACAGATGATTAGATAAAGAAAATATGGTATACATACACAATGGAATATTATTCAACCATTAAGAAGAACATAACCTTATCATTTGCAACAACAATGAATAGACCTAGAGGCTATTTTGTTAAATGAAATGTGTCAGAGAGAGAAAGACAAAGTACCATATGATTTCAGTTACATGTGTAATCTAAAGAACAAAAACAAACAAAAAAACCCCAAACAATCGTACAGGCACAGAAACAAACTAATGGTGGCCAGACAGGAAGTGGTTTGGGAGGATGGGTGAAAAAGGTAAGGAGATTAAGAAATATAAATTAGCCCTGGCTGGTGCAGCTCAGTGGATTGAGCACAGGCCTGTGAAGCAAAGAGTCACTGGTTTGATTCCCAGTCAGGGCACATGTGTGGGTTGCAGGCCAGGTCCCCAGTAGGGGACACATGAGAGGGGGCACGCTGATGTTTCTCTCCCACTCTTTCTCCTTCCCTTCCCCTCTCTCTAAAAATAAATTTAAAAATATTAAAAAAAATAAATATAAATTGGTAGTTACAAAATAGTCACAGGGATATAAAGTACAGCGTAGGGAATACAGTCAATAATATTGTAATAACTAGGGATGGTGCCAGCTGGGTACCAGACTTATCAAGGGAATCACATCATAAATTACATAAATGTCTAACCACTATGCTGTACCTGAAAGTAGTATAAAATAATACTGAATGTCAACCATAATTGAAAAAAAAAAAGAATGCATACAGAATGTACGCTTTCTAAGAATAAGGAAGAGTTTGACAGACTTTGAATACAGATACAATCAAGATCTCCTTGCAATACTTCAAAGTACAAACATAATCAGATAATACAACATAGAGGAAAATATACAACAGAGAAAACAAAAAACAATCAAACACTTTATAGTAAATTACAGAGGGCAGAACTTATTTTTAAACTGTTCAAATTTGGAAGATGTGAGTAGTTGAGTATACAAAGGATTTTTCCAAATGGGTAGGATAAAATATGATTTTTAAAATTAGCATATAATACATCAATTAGATATCGTAAAATAAATGTGTTCTATTTGGATATTCTTGGCAAAGGTATTACAAAAGTAATTCATAATACTTGCTACAAAGCCCAAATAAAAAATACACCCAGATTAGTTAAAATTCCTAAAAGAGAAATACAAGCACTAGCTTCTCACTCAAAATAAACTCTCTCAAATCCCATTTTAAGAACATCATTTCTGATTTAACTAAAAAATTTCTAAAAATAATTTCCAGGATACTCTATTTACTTGCACAATCACACAAACTCAAAAGTTCAAGTATCAAAAGGTCACTAACGTGTTCATTTCTATTATTAAACCTATCTAGTGACTTACCAATTCTTGGGGTAGTAGTGCTGCTCTGTTCTGCAGATGATGAAGAACTAAAAGCAGAGATTGGAATTTTCATCTGTATAGGACCTCTATTATTCGATGGACTGTAAAGCCCTGAAGGGCCTACTGTGGGTAACGAAGTCCTTGTGGCTTGTACAATAGAGTGTGCTGTTGGAACAGCCTGTACAGCAAGTGTTGTTCCTAATGGTGCAGCGCTGGCAGGAGAGTTCCTTTGAATAGTAGAACTGGGCACAGAAGGAACGTTGTTTGCTTTAGAGGGGTTTGGCAAGGATGGCAAGGATGGCAAGGATACTGGATTTTTGGTAAGACCACTCACTGCAGGTGGGCTCTGTACAGAAATGAATTCAACGTTGCCAGATGGTTGATTAGTCACTAAAGTCCCAGTATGGCTCTGCAGGAGCTGAGGCTGAGAGGATACTGCAACAGGTACATGCAAAATCACAGGTAGAGATTGTAAAGAGATTGTAGGTTGGGGATTTCCACTAGGCACCTGAGTAGTAGCCACTACTGTAGCTGTATTGGGTGCAGGAAGAATTGATGTTGCTGTCAGAGAACCTGAAGTCACTGGAGTCTGCATTTTAGGTTGACTACTGACAACTGTTGGAGGAGTGACAAGATTGGTTGAAGACACTATAGAAAGAAAAAAGAAGTCTCAGTTTAAATGCCTAGCTCTATTTACCAGCTGGGATAATATAGTATGATATAAACTTAAGGCATTACAATAGATATAATAAAGTCCTGTATAATGAACTTTTCTCCAGATTTAAATTCTTGAACTTCTTAGACTTAAATTTGTAGAAGCATTTTTGCACCTATGATTGGTACATTATGAAAACCTCACATGGTTTATGAGTAATATGGAGGACTGCTATATGATTACCAACACAGTTTCTGAAAACTACTACAACTACTTTAGAGTAACTGGAAAAACAACTAAAAACTTGGTAAAATTGTATAGATATTTTTGAAATTATACTAAAAACATTATAAATGCTTAAAGACTGGTGATATATAAACTGAAATAGAAAATCTAGTAAGTGTCACCACTATCAATGAATAGTATGTAAACCTGGTCATGTATTTTATCATTTGGACCATGTGAAACCTGACCAGTGGACCCAGTTGTACTGAGCTGCCTGGGAGAGGAACCAGAAAGAGAGGGCTGCCTGTACTGACACTCTGTTGACACTGCATGATATAGAAGATGGCAGAGTGAAGATGGGAGATACACTGAGAAGGGAGCTAACCCCCAAAACCAGACAAAATCAAAATGATGGTCACTGGAGTTTTATAATAATTTTGGTTCAGCTATTTCTGTTTTTCTCTTATTTGAACAGGCTTGCAACAGATAGTCAAATTTTTTTTATCACTGACTAATTTTAGTCTTTCTTCCAAAATCACAGACATATTAGAGTAGCAATTCTCAAGGTGTGATATAGTAGGACCCTTGTGGGTAACTGAAGCTCTTTCAGGAGCTTGAAATGTCAAAATAACTTTGATAACAGCAATAAAATATTACTTTACTTTTTTACCATGTAGATATTTCAACTGATGGACTTTACTTTTTTACCATGTAGATATTTCAACTGATGGAGCAAAAGCAATGGTGAAACTTCTGATGCTACACTACAAAAATCAGGGTAGTGGCACTAAGCTATCACTATTCTTTTGGTTTACAGGATAATGCTCCAACCATCTGAGCCACACCAGACAGGGCAAGCTATCACTATTCTTTACCATCACATGTTCATAGTAAAAAGCAAGCAAAATTATTTTCACTTAAGAATGTCCACGGTGAAGTAGTAAATACTACTTTTACTAAATCTCAACCATTGAGTGCAGGTCTTCTTAACATTTTGTGTAAAGAAAGAAGTACACATAAAGCGTTACTGCTGCATGCCAAAGTGGGATCATTGGCTTAAGGAAAAGCATTTGTAAAAGTATGACTGTGTTGCAGGCTAAGCTAACAGCCATTTTCATGGAAGTCCTTCGTACTCCAAAGCATGATGTACAGCTGCACTGTGGTTATTCATACCTGGGTATGTGACAAATCATTTCTTGAAAACAAATCAAGTAAGGCAGTCACTTCAAAGAGAACAACTGATACTTTTGGTCAATATGGCACACAGGCAGATGGCTCCCCTCTTCACAACAACACATCAAAATTACAACTACAATATGTAACACCATCACTCAGAACCATCAGAAATTAAGTGAATGGAAAACTGACAACTACAAAATTAAAGAAACCATATCCATCCAGACTGGTAGGAGTGGTACAGATGCTGAACAGGCTGGTCCCTCCACCATACATGGTGGATACAAATTCAGGAGAGAGAACTCGGGAGTAAGGAGTCCAAGCCCCAAACCAGGCCCTGCAACCACAGGTTCCAGTGCCAGGAAGATAAGTCCTCACAACTTCTGGCTGCAAAAATCAGTGGGCATTGAGTCAGTGGAAGAAACTGCTGGAGCCCCACACAGTTCTGTTAAAGAACCCACATACAGACTCACCTACTCACTCATTTCCTCTGAGCTCCAGCACCAGGGTAGCAGCTTGGAAGGCACCAGTGGCATAACGGGAGAAACTGAAGTGTCTGACATCAAGGCAAGCAGAGGCCATTGTCCCTTTCCTAAACCCTTCCCCCACAGAGCCAGCAAGCTGGGGACATATCTGAGACTCCACCAAACTGGCTGACACTATTTGACCCAGCTTGGAGATCCCCAGAATCTCCACCTCAACCAACTTACTGGCCAACCTAAGCTGCTTTCCCATATGAATGGCTGGTCTTAGCTCATACTTCACAACTTACTAAATCCTCTCAAACAAGCAACAGCTGGCCTCAGTGGGCCCAAGGCCTAGCATTAGTAGCAGCCAGTCTAGATTCACAGCTTGGCTTCACCTGGGAATCTCTAAGCCAAGCACAGGTAGCAGCCATCTCAGATTGCTTTATAGCTCAGGCAAGGTGGCTGGAGGCATAACACAGGTGGGAGTTAACCTTGACCTGCACTACCTGGGAAATCCCAGGGTCAGCACAATCAGTGCACAGCTACAGACCACGTGGGAGCACCACCACAATGTCCCTGCACAGCTGATCATCCAAGGAGGGTGGAGGCTGGTGGTAATTGGTCACAACCAGTCCTTGAAGCTGACTGGCCTGGGTAAATCCCTCCCATTGACGTGCCAACAGCAACCGAGGCTCAACTACAAAAGGATGGTGTAGTCAGCCCACACGAAGGGCACACCTCAAGTACCCAGCTTGGGTGATAGGGGAGGCTGTACCACTGGACCCTACAGGAGACCTACTACATTAGGCTACACTACCAAAACACAGAGTCAAAGCAGCCCTACCTAATACATAGAAATAAACACAGGGAGGCTGCAAAACAAGGAGACAAAGAAACAAAGCCCAAATGAAAGAACAGATTAAAACTCCAGAAAAAGAGCTAAATGAAATGGAGCAATCTATGACAAGCAGAGCTCAAAAAACTGGTTATAAGGGTGCTCAAGGAACTTAGTGAGAACCTCAACAGCATAAAAATGATCTAGTCAGAAATGAAGGATACACTTACTGAAATAAAGAACAATTTAGGGGAAACAACAGTAGAACAGATGAAGATGAGAATCAAATCAATGATTTGAAACATAAGGAAGCAAAAAACAACCATGCAGAACAAGAAGAAAAAGGAATTAAAAAAAAAATGAGGACAGTATAAGCAGCCTCTGGGACAATTTCAAGCATTTCAACATTCACATCATAGGGATGCCAGGAGAAAAGAAAGAGCAAGAAATTGGAAAACTATTTGAAAAAATAATGAAAGAAAACTTCCCTAATCTGGTGAAGAAAATAGACATATAAGTCCAAGAAGTAGAGTCCCAAACATTAATGCAAAGAGGCCCACTGCAAGACGTATCATAATTAAAATGCCAAAAGTTAAAGATAAAAAATCTTAAAAGCAGTAACAGAAAAGAAGTTAACTACCTACAGGGCAGTTTCCATAAGACTGTCAGCTGATTTCTCAAAAGACACTTTGCAAGCTAGAAGGGATTGGCAATAAATATTCAAAGTCATGAAAATCAGGGACCTACAGGCAAGATTGCTCTATCCAGCAAAGCTATCATTTAGAATTGAAAGGCATAGAATGAGTTTCTCAAAGAAAAAATAACTAAGGGAGTTCACCATAACCAAACCATTATTTTATGAAATGTTAAAGAGACTTAAGAAAATGATCAAAACTATGAATAATATTGCAAAAAATATATACCTATCAATAATTGAACCTAAAAAACAAACTAAGCAAACAAGAACAGACAGAATCATGGACACAGTTTTAATAGTTGCCTGATGGAAGGAAGGTGTGTGGGAATGAGTGAAGAAGTGAGGGGATTAAGAAGAATAGGTAGCTACAGAATGGCTATGGAGATGTAAATTACTATATAGAAAATGGAGCAGCCAAAGAACTTACAAGCATGACCCACAGTCATGAACAATGGTGGGGGAACTGCCTGAGTGAGTGGGGGCTGCTGGGTAGAGAGGGGCAAAGGGAGAAAAGTCAGGACTTTTCTGACTGTAATAGCATAATCAATAAAATACAATTTAAAGAAAAGAGACCAACAGTATTTATTGACAATAATAAAATCTTAGTTTTAAAAACCAAAATTATAACTTTATAAAAACATAACTGTCACTAAGAGCATGGCAGCTTCCCAAACCTTTAAAGACTTTTCTGAGAAGAATCAACAGTGAAGTAAATTAATGCAGTTTTTTAAATTATTAATAAGGTGTAACATTTGGAAGACTTAGATAAGCCAGTGAGAATTTTCAAAATGATCAGTGAATGGTATTAGTAAAAGATTCATCCAAGTACAAGACAGATAAATAAATTTTAATTAAAAAGTTAGGAAAGTTCACTGGCATGGTTTCAGAGTCCACTTTGCAACCAACCTTTAATAACTACTTGACTTTCAAAGGAAATATCCACAAGTCTCTAAAAGGGCTTGCCTTTTTCCAACTACATATTTGTATGAGGCTGAATTTTCTTCATAAACTTCCATCAAACAACAAATAAGAACAAACTGAACGCAAATATAGACATGAGAACACAGCTTTCACAGGCCATCTCAATGTTTTAAGTGAGACATAAAACAAATTTATAAAAATGTAAGACAATCACATTCTTTTCACTGAATTTTTAAGCTTAGAAAAGTTATTTTTCATTAAAAATGTTATTTGTTACATAATGTGGGTTTATTATTTTTTAATGAATAAGCAAACATTTAAAATCTTTGTTTTAACTTTCACTACAATAAATATCAATGAACATAACCCACATAAACAAAACCTTTGGGATTCTTAATAATTTTTTAAAGATTACACTGGGATACGGTGACTAGAAAGTTGGAGAACCACTCAGTAGAGATTACAATTTCTGTATTTCCATGTATATATGTAATCCTAATGTTTAAATAAAATTTCACACTTAGACAATTTTAAATCAATATTCACAGTTTCTTAGAAAACTTCATCCTCAAAAGAATATAAAAAGAAAACCAAAGACTTCAATTATTAAGAAGGTATACTTCAGTGTTAAAGAATATTATTACCTGTATTCACTGGGGTCTGAAAGGATGGCGGTGTGCTCTCACTTACATTTCTTTTAGACTCCAACAACTGTCTCACTGTACCTGTATTTCTATGAAATATATGCACACACAAATAGTCAGTCATGTATATGCTATTCTGAGGAACATCAATTTATGTCTAGATATCGCAGTGGCCAACAGGAAAAAAGAGCTGGCAGACTTGGGTACTATAGCACTTAACTGCACATGAATGCACCAAGGGGAAGCTAATGCACAGACCTCAGAATGGTGGGGGTGGAGGGTACCTGGCATTAGGGAAGAGTTTTCCTCTTACATTCTAATGCCCTCAATACTTTTACCTGAAAACCAACACAGCTCCTAATATTTGCGGACATTAGTTTTTATAACCACTGACCAAAAAGCATTTCTCAATTACTTGAGAGAATACTATTTAGAACAGGTGATTAAAGAACTCTGCAATGACCAAAGAAAGCCTTGTAATAAACTAGCAAATGAATATTCACAGAAGAACAATTACAACAAAGCAAAAAAGGTAATGTACTTAGTCCAGTACACCAAACACTTATCTCTACACAAATAAAGACATATAAACCCCTATTTTCACTGCAGCATTACTTAGAATATCCAAAATAATGGAAACAACTTAAGTGTCCATCTACGAATGATGAACGGATAAACTGTTATATACACAGAGAGGAATATTATTTATCTATAAAAAAGAATTTAAAATTTTCCCATATGAACCAGCATGGATGGACCTTGAGGGGATTCTAAGTGAAATTAATTAAAGAAAGGCATATACCACACAATCTCTCTTATATGTGAAATCTATAAATAAATAAATAAACGAACAAATAAAATAAACTCATATGGAGAACAGTTTAGCAGTTGACAAAGGTTGGGGGGATGGAGGATGAGAGAAATGGGTGAATTTTTTTTTTTTTTAGTTTAACAAATTACATTTTTTTAAAGGCAGAAAAAGAGGGGTAAACAAAACACAAAATAAAATCTTGACAAACAACAGACTGTTATTCTTACCTGTAGGGAACATTATTATTGCTGTTGACATCAACTACAGACTTTCCTGGTGATACAGGTACAGGTGGGTTTGGTGGACTCTAGGGGAGAAAAATACCAAGATAAAATAAAACCTAATATACAACAAGTCTTTTAAAAACAAAACCTGAAATGGTTTATCAATATATTATCTGTTACTTCTACAATATAGTGAAAAATATTACTAGTTGAAACAACAATTTGAATCTTGAAACTGATGCTTGTTTACTTGTGTCTCAAACAATTGAAACAACTGCTTATCATATAAAAAATTTAATAATTCTTATACCTCAATTTTTGAGATAAGTTTAAAATAAAAAATATCAAAATGGTTTACATGCTATAAGGATCATTAACAATAAAAATATAAATAAAAAACCAGGTACATTTATTCAATAAATGTCTAGTGAATGTCTATATATGCTATGCTAGCTAGGCATATCAGACTCTGGATCACCATCAGAAACTCAACAATGTACATATTTATTCTTCTTCAGAAGCAACAGATTATCAATTAAGTGTCATCTTAGGTCACTTAATCAAAATTTTCATATCAAAATTCTTTTTTAAAACTTTTGCTTAAAAAAATCAGTACTTGCCACTGCGAAACACAATTTTATAAAAATATGTCTCAGTTCTAAACTTATGTATTAACTAATTTCAGCCTTTCCCCCAAAACAGCGAATACAGAAATGGAACTGCAATATCTACATATAAATCACCATTATTTGGATCTCCACCAATAGTGACACTATCATCATTTATTTCTTAAATTGAGAAAAACAAAATTAACTCTGTTCAGACTTATTAAGTATAATAATACATGTTAAATCAAAGGTGTAAGTGCTTAGCGTTACATCAAGCCAATATCATTAATCACTCTCTGCTACTCAACAGCAAATACACCCTGCTGCTTTTCACAGGAAAAAAGGACAATTTTAACCAACCAGCATAGCACTATACTAGTTATGTATATGAACAGATAAAAGATAGGATTAAAATGTCCAAATTTTAGCAAAAGAGCACTAGACACACAAAGAAACAGAAAAATATGGCCCAAAGAAATAAATCTCCAGGAAAGAATCAAAGATCTATGATCTACCTAATGAAGAATTTTTAAAAAGTGACATTACGATGTCACTTTTTAATGAAAGAGAATATAGAGAGAAAACTAAATGAAATTAGGGAGTTGATGTATGAAGAAAATAAGAACACTAACAATGTGACAGAAACTTTAAAACGGAACAAACGGAAATCCTAAAAGTGAAGAATACAATAACTGAATTGAAAAAATTCACTACAGCAGCAGTGCCCAACCTTTTTGGCACCAGGGACCAGTTTCATGGAAGACAGTATTTCCACAGACTGGTGGGGTGGGGCAATGATTCAAGTGCATTACATTCAAGCTCAACTCCTACTGTGCAGCCCAGCTCCTAACAGGCCCCAGACTGGTAAGAACTGGGGACCCCTGCACTTGAGGGGAATCGACAGAATAAAGAACCAATGAACCCGAAGAAAATCACAAAAAAATTAAGTTATAGGAACAACAACAAATAAAAACCCACCAATTTTAAAGTACAGAAAGCCTAGGGAATTTATGTGACACCACTGAATGAACCAATGCATCAATATGGGAATCCGAGATTAGAAAAAGAAAAAACAGCAGAAAGCCCACATGGATAATGGCCAAAAACTTACCAAATTTGAGGACTTGACATACAAACTCAAAAGGTTCAAAAACTCCAACTACATTAACACAAAGACACCTACACTGAGAAATATATTCAAGATTACAGAAATACACAAGTCACAGATATGGAATTGAAAAGCAGCAACAGAAAAGTGACACATCACTATCAAAATAGCTCTCATAAAATTACCAGTGGATTTTCTCAACAGAACTCTAACAGGACACAAGGGAGTAAGTAGTATAATACAAAGTACCAAAAGAGAAACTTTGCCAGGCAAGAATAAAACTTTCATTCAAAAATAAAGGGGAAATTAAGACTTTCCCAGATGCAGAAATCTGATGGAATTCATCACCATAGGATCTGCCATATAAGAGATGCTAAAAGGAGACATTCAAGAGAAAATAAAAGGACATAAGACAGTAACTTGAAATTATAATAAAATACAAAATTCTCTAATAAAGGTAAATACATAAATAAAGAACCCTGCATTACTATAAAGTTGGTGCATAAATCATGTTTAATTCTGGTATATGATTTACACATTAAAATAACTGTAAAGCTGGGTTAAAAGATATACAATATAGTGCATTACATCCATAATAAAATGGTGAGGAAAAGATGTAAAGGTTGGGTTCTTACATGTGATTGAAGTAGTTACCAGTTCAAAATAGTTTATGTAATATCCATGGTAACCTCATATGAAATACTTATAGTAGATAAAAGGGAATTAGAAAATACTGTCACTACAAAAAAAAATCTATGAAACACAGGAAGTAAGAAAGAAAGGAAAAGACAGACACAATAGCTCAAAGACAAATAGAAAACAATTAACATGTCTATGGCCATACCACCCTGAATGTGCCCGATCTCCTCTGATCTCAGAAGCTAAGCAGGGTCCGGCCTGGTTAGTACTTGGAGGGGAGAAAACAATTAACAAAATGGTAATAATAAGAAGTCCCCTATACCATTACTTTAAAACCAAACAGACTGAACATTAGCTTACTAGATTAAAAAACAACAACAACAAAAAAACAGGATCCTGCTCTGTGCTGTCAACAATTGACATACTTTAGATATAAATACACACACAGGCTGAAAGTAAAAGAATGAAAAAAATATTTCAATAAATGGTAACCAAAAGAGAGTAAAAGTGACCATACTTACATAAAACAAACAATATTTTAAGAAAAATCTGTCAGAAAGAGACAAAGATGGGCATTATATAATGACAAATAATCAATTAACCAGATGCAACATTTATAAGTACGTATGCACATAACATAAAGGACTCCCAAATATGAGTAAAAATTGACAGAAGTGAAAGAGAAATAGGTAGCAACACAATAATAGAAGTATTTAATATATCATTCTATATGATGGAAAGATGATCCAGCCAGAAAATCAATAAGGAAACAGCACAACAACAAAACTACAGACCAAACGTAACAAACAGACAAATGCAGATATTTTCGTTCAAAGAAAAGTACACATTTTTTTCTCAAGCACACATAGAACATTCTCCAGTCTAGATCATATATATATTAGATCACAAAATGAGCCTTAACATAGCTAAAAAGATTAAAAATCATATCAAATATCTTTTCCAAATGCAATGAAATAAAATATGAAATGAATAGCAACAGGGAAATAGAAAAGTCACAAATGTGTGGAAATACAAAAGAACCTAAACATCCAATGAATAAAAGAATTACAAGAAATATTTAAAAATATCTTGAGGCAAATGAAAACAAAAACACAACATACCATATGCATGGAAAAATTAAGGTAGCAAATGTACTACTCAGTGGAAAGTTTAGAGCACTAAATGCTTACATTAAAACAGACTTCAAATTAACAATCTGAATCGACACATCAAAGAACTAGAAAAAGAAAAACATGCTAAACTCAAATTTAGAAGAAGGGAACAATAGATTGGGGCAGTAACAAATGTAAAATAGAGAACATAAAATCAATACAAAGAAACAACAAAACTAAGATTTGGAATTTTTTAAAAACTCAACAAAAATGACAAAACATTTAGATTAAGAAAAAGACATAAACGAATGAAATCATAAATGAAATCATAAATGAAAGAGGAGGAATTATAACTAAAGCTATGGAAACAAAAAAGATCATGAAAGGCAACAAATTGGATACCTAGAATAAAATGGGTAAATTCCTTAAAATACACAGCCTATCAAGTCTGAATCAAGGTAAAATAAACATGAAAGGACCCAAAGAAGTAGGGAGACTGAAATTAGTCATGAAAAACACCCTAACAACAACAAAAAAAGAGCCAAGAACAACATAGCTTCCTTTGGAAAAGTCTACCAGACATTACAAGAATTAACAACAGTTTTCCTCATTCTTCAAAAAAACTGAAGAGTGAACACATCCAAACTTATTTTATGAGGTCAGCCTTATCCTGATACCAAAAGTATTATGATACCACAATAAGAGAAAACCACAAAAATCCTCAACAAAAGATTAGCAATACAAACTTACTAACACTTTAAAAGGATTACACAAGATGACCAAATGAAATTTGGATAGCTTGAGATACGAAATTCAATGTAATATACATTAACAGAATGAAGGTTAAAAAAATACATGTTCTCAATTGCTGCAGAAAAAGCATTTGACAAAATTCAACGTACTTTAATGATAACAAAACACTCAACAAATTAGAAATAGAATAAAACTACCTCAACTTTAAAAAAAACTCAAAAGACCACAGCTAATATCATACTCAATGGTGAATAAATGAAAATGTTTTCCCTAAGATCAGGAACAAAACAAGTTTGCCTACCCTCACAAACTTTTGTTCGACATGGTATTGGAAAGGCATTGTTAAAGCAAAGAATCAAGCAAAAGACATAAAAGGCAGCCAAATTGGAAAGTAAAAGGTAAAATTATCTGTTAAAAAATGACATGATCTTGGGTTTTTTGGGGTTTTTTTTCAGATTTTTACCATTTTATTTTATTTTTTTATAAATTTTTTTATTATGCCATTACAGTTGTTCTATTCCCCCCTTCATTCCCCTCCACCCTAACCCCCATCCCCACCATTACCTCCCCTTTAGTTTATGACCATGTGTCTCAAGTTCTTTAGATTCTATATTTCCCATACTATTCTTGCCCCCCCATCTATTTTCTATCTACTGTCTATGCTACTTATTTTCTGTACCTTCTCCCCCATTCTCCTCCTCCCACTCCCCTGTTGCTAACCCTCCTTGAGATCTTCATTTCTGTTTCCACTCCTGATCTAGCTGTCCTCTTAGATTGCTTTTGTTTTAGGTGTGGTTGTTAATAACTGTGAGTTTGCTGTCCTTTCACTGTTCATGTTTTTTTAACTTCTTTTTCTAAGATCAGTCCCTTTAACATTTCATATAATAAGGGCTTGGTGATGATGAACTCCTTGAATTTGATCTTATCTGAGAAGCACCTTATCTGTCCTTCCATTCTAAATGAAAGCTTTGCTGGATAGAGTGCAGTCTTGGTTGTAGGTCTTTGGATTTCATGACTTGGAATACCTCTTTCCAGCCCCTTCTTGCCTGTAAGGTCTCTTTTGAGAAATCTGCTGACAGTCTGATGGGAACTCCTTTGTAGGTGACAGTCCCCTTATCTCTTGCTGCTTCTAAGATTCTCTCCTTCATTTTAATCTTGGCTAATGTAATGATGATGTGCCTTGTTGTGTTTCTTCTTGGGTCCAAGTTCTTTGGGACTCTCTGAGTTTCCTCGATTTCCTGGAAGTCTATTTGCTTTGCCAGATTGGGGAAATTCTCCTTTATTATTTGTTCAAATAAGTTTTCCACTGGTGGCTGTTCCTTTCCCCCTTCTGGTACCCCTATAATTCGGATGTTGGAGCGTTTAAAGATGTCCTGGAGGTTCCTAAGACTCTCCTCATTTTTTTGAATTCTTGCTTCTTCACTCTTTTCTGTTTGGCCATTATTTGCTTTGTTCTGGTCCACTCCATTGATTTGAGTCCCAGTTTCCTTTTCATCGCTATTGGTTTCCTCTGCAATTCCATTCATTTCAATTAGTTTCGCCTTCATATGTTTCTCTAATTTGTGGCTATAACCAATCAGTTCTGTGAGGATCCTGATCACCAGTGTTTTAAACTGTGCATCTGAGAGTTTTGCTATGTCTTCATCCCTTAGATTGATAGGCTCTGGGGCTTTGAGATCTTCTTGAGCCATTTTTGGTCTGTTCGCGCCCGTTAAGTACAAGGAGCGGATCCTTGGACTCCCAGGTCGCTAGGTTGTGATGCTGTGTGTGGGGGCGTGGTCAGAGCGGGGAAATGGCGGTCCCCTCTGCTGTTTCGCGCCGCTGGGTGAGGAGCAGAGCCTTAGGTGGTTCACCAGGGCTGGGCCAATCAGAGTCGCTGGGTTATGATGCTGTATGTGGAGGCGGGGTCAGAGCGGGGAAATGGCGGCGCCCTCCACTGGCGCTCGCCACTGGGGCCTGCTGGCTCTGGTCCAATCGCCCACTCCCTCGCTTGTCTATCCACGCATCGACCACAGTCAACCCGCAGTCCTGCTCCCTCGCTGTTTCCCCGCGGTCGCTCGCTGAGTTGCCCACCAGGTCCAACCCTGCGCCTGGCTTCCACGCGCCTGAGTCCGTCTGACGGAGTTTTCCTGTGCAACCCCGCTCTGCCAGCTGCTGTTTTTGCCCCTCTTACCGGTCAGGCTAAAGAATTTGTTGTTATCAGACTTCCGAAAAGTTCAATTTTCTGTGTTCTGGCTGTGTTTTCTGTTGCTAATATTTTGTTGTCTCTAAACTTGGTTGTGTGATACAGCACGGCGTCTCCACCTATGCCTCCATCTCGGCGGAAGTCCTATGATCTTGTTTTTAGAAAACCCACCCACGCGCGCGCACACACACACTCAAACTAATACATAAATTCACCAATGTTGCAAAGTAGAAAAATCAACACACAAAAATCAGTTGTATTTTTATATAACAACAATGAACAATCTGAGAAAGAAATTAAGAAAATAATCCCATTACCATATGATCAAAGATAACAAAAGAGTTAGGAGTAAATTTAACCAAGAGGGCAAAAGGCTTTTTACAATGAATGAAAATGCAAAACAATTTGAAAGAAGTAAAAGACACAGATAAATAGAAAGATATGCCACATTCATGGATTGGAAGACTTAATGTTGTTAAAATGGCCATACCACCCAAAGTCATGCAAGTTCAATGTAACTCCTATCAAAATCCTGTCATTTTTCACAAAAATAGGAAAAAGCACCCTAAAATTCACATGAAATCTCAAGAAACCTTGAACTTACAAAATAATCTTGAAAAAGGTTGAAAGTTTCATATTTTCTGATTTCCAGACATGTTACAAAGCTACAGCAATCAAAACAGTGTGGTACTACCATAAAGACTGACATACAGACAAATGGAATAGAATAGAGTAGAGAAATAAAGTCCAACATATCTGGTCAAAATATTTCTTGATGATGGAGTCAAGGCTCCACAGTGTCAGACAGTTCTTAAACAAATGGTACGGAAAATGGGTATCCAAATACAGAAAAAATAATGTCGAGCCATTACACCATATACAAAAACTCAAAATGGATTAAAGACTTAAATATAAGACATAAAACTATAAAATTCCTGAAAGTAAGACTGGAAAAAAGCATTCATGACAACGGATTTGGCAATAATTTCGCAGATGTAACATCAAAAGCACATGTAACAAAAGCAAAAAAAGACACAGAAGACTATGTGCAACTTAAAAACTGTTGCACATCAAGGTAACCATCAATAAAAAGGAAAGAACACCGAAGGATAGGAGAAAATAAGTGGAAAACAAATATCTGAGAAGGGGTCATTATTCAGAATATGTAAGGAATTCCTACAACTTAACTGTAAAACTAGGTAACCTGATTAAAAAGTGGACAAAGGCATTTGTGACAACATAAACAGACCTTAAGAATATTATGCTAAGCTAAATAAGTCAGAAAAAGCTCAGAACCATATGATTTCACTCATATGTGGGACATAAAACAGAAACTCAGAAACAACCAGAAGTGCCAGAAAATCAAGCTGCATGGAATTCTGACAACCACAAAATTAAAGAAAAAGACAAACAGAACAACCAAGCTGGTAACGTAGCAGATGGAGAGAAACTGTGGCAAGTCTGCAGACCATGCAGGTGGGGCTGGCTGTGTTGAGGTGGCAGACTGCTCAGACAGGGCTGACTTAAGGGGAAACTGAAACTCAGAGCAGGCTGTGGACTACAGAGGTTGCTGCAGTGGGAGACCCTCCCAGTATCACACCAGAGTTCACTGAAAAGAGGGCTAGAGAGGGGCAGGGGAGCTGTATTGTTCCCTCTCTGCCCCCCCACCCCCGCCACAGGCAGCAGGCAGCTCAGCAAAGAGGGTTTGCCTTGCCTGGGTGAATACCTAAGGTCAGCCCCTTTACAAGTTCACAGGCACCCTGAACAAAGAAATTAGGCCAAAATGAGAGAATAGAGCAAAACCTCAGAAAAAGAACTAAGCAAGGAGACAGCCAACCTATCTGATGGGGAATTTAAAGCCCTGGTAATGAAAATACTCACAGAACTGATTGAGCTTGGTCAAAAAATAAAAGAACAAATGAGAGATGCCCAAAATGAAATAAAGCAAAGTATTCAGGGAACCAACAGTCATGGGAAAGAAACCAGGACTCAAATCAATGATTTGGAACAAAAGGAAGAAATAAACATCCAACTGGAACAGAACAAAGAAACAAGAATTCAAAAAAGTGAGGAGGCTTAGGAACCTCTAGGGCAAAACCTCTTAAGCTTTCCAACATCTGAATCATAGGAGTGGCAGAAGGAGAACACCAAGAAATTGGAAACCTATTTGAACAAATAATGAAGAAAAACTTCCCCAACCTGGCCAAGGAAATAGACTTTCAGGAAGCCCAGAGAGTCCCAAAGAAGTTGGACCCAAAGAGGAACACACCAAGGCACATCATCATTAAGTTACTTACCCAAGATTAAAGACAAAGAGAGAATCTTAAAAACAGCAAGAGGAAAGGAAAAAGTTACCTACAAAGGAGTGCCCATAAGGCTATCAGCTGATTCCTCAAAAGAAACCTTACAGGCAAAAGTGATTGGAAAGAAGTATTTGAAGTCTATCCAGCAAAGCTATCATTTAGAATGGAAGAGCAGGTGAAGTGCTTCCCAGACAAGGTAAAGCCAAAGGAATTCATCACCACCAATCCCTTTTTATATGAAATGTTAAAGGGACTTATCTAAGAAAAGGAAGATCAAAACTATGAACAGTAAAATGACAGCAAACTCACAACTATCAACAAATGAACCTAAAAAAATAAAGAAAAATGATGAAAACAGAAACTAAGCAAACAACTAGAACAGGAACAGAATCACATGTTCAGAGAAATGGACATCACATGAAGGGCTTTCACTGGGGAGGGGAAGGGAGGAATGGGAGGAAACGGTACAGGGAAGCAGTATAATTGAAGAAGTAGACATTAAGTAGACAGGGAGAGGTCCAAAATGGTATAGGAACCAGAGAATTCGAAGAACTTATATGTATAACCCGTGGACATGAACTAAGAGGGGGGATGCTGGAGTGTTGGGGGGTACAGAGTGGAGGGGGATAAAGGGGATAAAATTGGGAAAACTGCAACAGCATAATCAATAAAATATACTTAAAATTACAGATGAAAATAAAGAAAAAAACAACTGAAAGAGATACAGGGGAGGGGGTGAAGGGCGGTAAAAGGTAAAGGGGGACAAATATATGGTGACATAGATGATTTGACTTTGAGTGGTGGACACATAATGCAATATACAAATTATGTATCATAGTAATGTACACTGAAATCTATACGACCCTATTAACCAATGTCACCTCCAAAAATAAATAAAAAGAAAATAGAAAAAATGGGCAAAGGATCAGAACAGACATTTCTCCAAAGATATGCAAAATAACCAACATATGAAAAGATGCTCAACATCATTAGATAAATGCACATCAAAACCACAACATGCAACCTTACACTCATTACACTAGCCATAATCACAAAAACAGAAAACGACAAGTAATGGCACGGATGTGGAGAAATTGTTACCTTTGTGACCAGCTGGTGAGAATGTAAAATGATATGGCCACTATGGAGGCTCCTCAAAACACTAAAAGTAGAATTACCATATGATCTAGCAATTTCACCTACGGGTATATATACGAAAAGACTTTGAACATCTGGCACACTGATGTTCACTGCAGCATTATTCACAAGAATCAGGAGACAAAAGCAATCCAAATATCCATCAATAAATGAATGGCTAACACATTATTAGTATATCCACACACAATGGAATATTATTCAGCCTTAAAAAGAAGAAAATCCTGTCACATGCCACAACATAGATAAACCTTGAGGACATTATACTGAGTGAAATAAGCCAATCACACAAAAAGTATTTTATGATTTTGCTTAGATAATCTCTAGAGTGGTCAAGACCATATATTTAATAGAAAGTAGAGTGATGGTTTCCAGGGGTTAAGAAAAGAGAAAAATGGGAGTTGTTGTCCCATGAGTATAGAGTTTCAATTTTGCAACATGAAAAAGTTCTAGAGATCCGTTAAACAGCAATATTTTTTAAAATATATTTTATTAATTATGCTATTACAGTTGTTCTATTTCCCCCTTCATTCCTCTCCACCCTGCACACCCCCTCCCCCACCATTCCCCCCCTTTAGTTTATGACCACGTGTCTCAAGTTCTTTAGATTCTGTATTTCCCATACTAATCTTGCCCTCCTCCCTATCTATTTTCTAACTACCGTCTATGCTTCTTACTTTCTGTACCTTCTCCCTCCTTCTCCCACTCCCCTGTTGCTAACCCTCCATGTGATCTTCATTTCTATGGTTCTGCTCCTGATCTAGCTGTCCTTGTAACCTTCAGGACATCTTTAAACGTTCCAATATCTGAATTACAGGGGTACCAGAAGGGGAAGAGGAACAGCCACCAGTGGAAAACTTATTGGAATAAATAATAAAGGAGAATTTCCCCAATCTGGCAAAAGAAATAGACCTCCAGGAAATCCAGGAAGCTCAGAGAGTCCCAAAGAAGTTGGACCCAAGAAGGAACACACCAAGGCACATCATAATTACATTAGCCAAGATTCAAATGAAGGAGAGAAACTTAGAAGCAGCAAGAGATTAGGGGACAGTCACCTACAAAGGAGTTCCCATCAGACTGTCAGCAGATTTCTCAAAAGAGACCTTACAGGCAAGAAGGGGCTGGAAAGAGGTATTCCAAGTCATGAAATCCAAAGACCTACATCCAAGATTGCTCTATCCAACAAAGCTTTCATTTAGAATGGAAGGACAGATAAAGTGCTTCTCAGATAAGATCAAATTCAAGGAGTTCATCATCACCAAGCCCTCTTATGAAATGTTAAAAGGACTTACTTAAGAAAAAGAAGATAAAAAAGATGAACAGTGAAAGGACAGCAAACTCACAGTTTTTAAGAACCATACCTAAACAGCAATATTAATATTGATATTGATATTGATATCAGGAAACACTACTGAACTGTAGAATTAAAAATGGTAAATTTTATGTTATGTGTTTTACCAACTAAAATTTAAATTTTTTAATTTTTAAAATAAAAACTAATGCAGAATTGCTCTGGCTGGTGTGGCTCAGTGGACTGGGTGCTGGCCTGAGAACCAAAAGGTCACAGCTTCAATTCCCAGTCAGGGCACATACCTGGGTTGCAGGACAGGTCCCCCATTGCGGGTGCACAAGAGGCAACCACACATTGATGTTTCTCTCCCTCTCTTTTCCTCTCCCTTCCTCTCTTTCCAAAAATAAATAAAATATTTTTGAAAAAAACTGCAGAACTTAGATTTGATCCAAAATTTAACTGGGAATCAATTAGATTATTCATTATCTTACATAAAAGATGACAAATATTCTTGTTATTTCTTTCACATTAAAAACTAGAAAGGACAAAAATTAGAAATATCAATCAAAAGGCAGTAAAACAGATTAGATTATGAATATGATCTTAAGAGCAAACTGCCTACTTGTGGGTTTTCTGTCCTTTAAAAAAATTAAAATATAAAATGTTTATAACAAACTTGAATGGTGGAGTTTATTTTTAACTAGTTAATATCAGAAGACCAAGAAGCAAGCCTAAATAAAAGAACATTTAAAATATTATTATTTATTTTTATAAGGGGGATAACTAAAGTTACAAATATTACTTTTATGTTTCTCCTGCTTTTAAATCTAACCGACAGATAAATGTGAAGTTACAGTAGATACCACAATTAAGAGAATTAGAATTAGGACATAAAAAAACACATTCTTGAATCTTTTGATATATTTCTCTCAGAAGAAAAAAATATTAACAAGAATGGGTAGGAAGATATCCAAGTTCTAAAATTAAAAACTGTCCTTACCCACAAACTGATTAAGAAAGGAACAAAACTTGAAAGACTGAAGACCAACTTAACTTTTTCCTTCAAGCACGTGTGCCCTAAATGTTCAAATTAATCTTTTCCAATTTTCAGGAATTACCTGGTATTTACTCCTTGTTTCTATACTACACACAGCTCTTTAAAACAAGCCTTTCGATGCCCTGGCTAGTGTAGCTCAGTGGATTGAGCATGGGCCTGCAAACCAAACAACTGCGGATCGATTTCCAGTCGGGGCACATGCCTGGGTTGCAGGGCAGTTCCCAGCAGGGGGTGCACGAGAGGCAACCATACATTGATATTATTCTTTCTCTCCCCTTACCTTCCCCTCTTAAGATAAATAAACAAAATATTTTTTTTTTAAAAAAACAAGCCTTTCCGGAATTATAACACTATTCATCTTGTTCATTAAAGTCTTTGCCTATCTCCTTTGACCAAGTAAACAAGAAGAACTGGAAAGTAGTTTTGAGAACAAATTTGACATGCACAAACACTGGAAAAGTACATGGTGGGGCAGTATGCTTTTCAGTTCAGACACAGTTAGTTCAGTATTAAAAGACAGAATCAGGAATTCATACTGTATAAAATTATGGAAAGACCTTAAAGCCCTATGCTTGGTTCAGGCCTGGTCCCGGGCAGAGGGCGTGCAAGAGGCAACCAATCAATGTTTCTCTCCCTCTCTTCCTCCCTTGCCCTCTTTTTAAAAATAAATAAATAATGTACTTCAGAATAATTTAAGAAACAAAAAGCAAAGCTAGATTACAGACCAGAGTTTATGCTATGCTACAATGTTTGGACTTAACTACATGGTGTAAGAAAGGAAGTGGAGAACAAGGCTGCTAAGAGGCAGTGGAATTCTAGAATAGTTTGGAAGAAATGATAAGAGGCTAGACTAGAACAGTGGCAAGAATGTAAAAAGAAAGAAACATGATAGGATAAATCCCAAAAATATAATTATAAAGATGTACAGAAAACACAGCCTCAAGAATGCCATAAAATAAAAATAATTAATGTGCGTTAAAATATGAAAACAGTAATTGAGGAGTAGAAAAGCTTTAATAATCAGATCCAGAGCTGTAGGCCCAGAAACAACATACATGAAGTACAGATTATGAAAGCAAATTTCAGACTTCTAATAAAGGAAGAGTTTCCTCTTAACCCAGCATTTCCTAAGATTATCACAGAGAGCTAAATGTTAATTGCATGAGAATAGAAATTCTTACCTCTTGTCTTTTCTTAAGGTCTTCTTTGGCAGCTCCAAAGCGTTTGGTTAACCTGGCTATCTTGGCCTAAGAAAAGCAAAAACAAAACACAAATCAAGTGGCATTCCAGCATTAAAATGGAACCCATGAACACATAATATGAAACTCACAGGTAACAGGATTCTCAAAAGACAGGTAATAGCAAAAACAACAAATACAAAAAATCATAATGAAAACTAAAACGACCCTTGGTTTTGATACGCACAGGAAAACACACTTAATTTTTCAAAGGTCAGCTTTTTTCTCCTAGCACTGTGGGTGTTTGCTCACAAACCAGTACATTTCTGAATATGTATGACTGTTTTTATGAACATAATTGTGACTACACGCAACTTTCTCACAGAGAATTATGTAATAGTAATAGTAAGCATATCTGTTAAGTCATAAAGATCCCTTGTCAATACTACTTATAGGTATATGTATAATATATTGAATCAATATATACCATTGATTTTATATATAAATATCATATATATTAAGTCATATATATACCACTTTCCTGTTGGATATGTCAGTGTTTCTCAATAAACTGCTACAGCCAAGTAACACTGCAATTAATAATTTTGTTCTTTCAGATTATTTTCTTAGGCAACATTCACAGAGGTACAATTTCTGAGACAAGAGTATATTTTTAAGGCTCTTGTCTAAATGTTTTCCAGAAAGGCTTTGATAATTTATATGTTCAATGAGTTATATGACAGTCATATACTGTTACTGTTTGAAACTTTTAATTTCATATTCTATTGCTCTTTAATAATCTGATAAAAATGTTACCTTCTTAGCATTAACATTTGTCAGTAAAATGATATTAATCATTTGTACTGCTTACATAAACTGTCTGATCACATATTTTGCCCCAATACCTATGCACAGAAATTTTTAAAAAGACAGAACAGAAAGGAAAAACAGAAAAAACTTATCACACCACATATTTTCTTTCAATTTCCTTTAGGTCTTTTACTAAGGCATAGATGTGATATTCAATTCTTATTACTATTACTGAGACTGCCATTTTATATTAAATATATTTTCAAAAATTATAAACTAAACTTCTGAGTGTATTCATGAGGCCTAAATAAAGGAGAGCTCCTCCATGGACTTTCTTTAATATATGCACATCTTAAAAAGAAAATGGTATTATTTATATAGGGTCTGGCAGAAATAATGCCTGCTTGAGTGTGGTTGGTAGGGTAATAATACGGGTGTAATAATTTATGACTTTGTAACAAAAATGGGGCCTTTTTTGCGCCAGACCCTGTATTTAATGTTTCTTTCAGAAAGTAGTCACTTCTACAGGAGACCTCAAACCTTCCTACATATTTAAGTCCACTGATGAAGCCTAGGCAATCAGTTACCTATGATTCCCAAAGTGGAAATTTTCCTCAGGACTTAGTTTTTGTGAATAGTATTAACACCCAAGGACATACAGCATAATTATATATTCTTAACAATTCACCTTTCTATGACTAAAATATTTCAAGTCATTTTTTTCAAGAAAGTTACATAGGAAAGTGTTTTCTATACCCCAACTTAGACCAGAATTTTTTTTTCTTTAAAATTTGTAAAAGTCTATTTTATGATTATGCTATTAGTTCTCCCAATTTTATCCCCTTTATCCCCCTCCACTCTGTACCCCCCAACACTCCAGCATCCCCCCTCTTAGTTCATGTCCACGGGTTATACATATAAGTTCTTCGAATTCTCTGGTTCCTATACCATTTTGGACCTCTCCCTGTCTACTTAATGTCTACTTCTTCAATTATACTGCTTCCCTGTACCGTTTCCTCCCATTCCTCCCTTCCCCTCCCCAGTGAAAGCCCTTCATGTGATGTCCATTTCTCTGAACCTGTGATTCTGTTCCTGTTCTAGTTGTTTGCTTAGTTTCTGTTTTCATCATTTTTCTTTATTTTTTTAGGTTCATTTGTTGATAGTTGTGAGTTTGCTGTCATTTTACTGTTCATAGTTTTGATCTTCCTTTTCTTAGATAAGTCCCTTTAACATTTCATATAAAAAGGGATTGGTGGTGATGAATTCCTTTGGCTTTACCTTGTCTGGGAAGCACTTCACCTGCTCTTCCATTCTAAATGATAGCTTTGCTGGATAGACTTCAAATACTTCTTTCCAATCACTTTTGCCTGTAAGGTTTCTTTTGAGGAATCAGCTGATAGCCTTATGGGCACTCCTTTGTAGGTAACTTTTTCCTTTCCTCTTGCTGTTTTTAAGATTCTCTCTTTGTCTTTAATCTTGGGTAAGTAACTTAATGATGATGTGCCTTGGTGTGTTCCTCTTTGGGTCCAACTTCTTTGGGACTCTCTGGGCTTCCTGAAAGTCTATTTCCTTGGCCAGGTTGGGGAAGTTTTTCTTCATTATTTGTTCAAATAGGTTTCCAATTTCTTGGTGTTCTCCTTCTGCCACTCCTATGATTCAGATGTTGGAAAGCTTAAGAGGTTTTGCCCTAGAGGTTCCTAAGCCTCCTCACTTTTTTGAATTCTTGTTTCTTTGTTCTGTTCCAGTTGGATGTTTATTTCTTCCTTTTGTTCCAAATCATTGATTTGAGTCCTGGTTTCTTTCCCATGACTGTTGGTTCCCTGAATACTTTGCTTTATTTCACTTTGGGTAGCCTTCACTTGTTCATTTTTTGACCAAGCTCAATCAGTTTTGTTAGCATCTTGATTACTAGTGTTTTGAACTCTGCATCAGACAGACTGATTATCTCCTCGTTGCTTAGCTCTTCTTCTGGAGTTTTATTCTGTTCTTTCATTTGGGCCATATTTCTTTGTCTCAGCACACCTGTTATGCTGTAAGGAGTTAGAGCCTTAGGTATTTGTCTGGGCCGGACAACCCTCTGAGCTGCACCGTGGTGCTGTCTGTGGGAGAGGGGGTCAGAGAAGGAACAATGGTGCTCACTTGCTTGGCTGTAGCCCCACTGTTCAAAGAACTCCCATGTGAGACTGGGAGTTTCTCCTGCCATGGCAACCCCCCTCCGTAGTTTACAGTTAGCAGTGAGTCTTGGTTTCCTGCTCAGCCAGCCCTGCCTCACTCTCACAGTCTGCCCCCTTGTGGCAGTTCTTCTCCACCTGCCCGGCTGCCTGTCTCCTTCCTACTGGTCTGCTTGAACATTTCTTTAATTCCTTCATTGTTGGAGTTCCATGCAGTCTGATTTTCTAGCACTTCAGGTTGTTTACTGTTTTTAGATTGATTGTTATCCTCCTGTTGGTTGTGCAAGGAAGCGAAGAGTTTCTACCTGAGCCTCCATCTTGGCTGGAACCCCCCCTTTTTTTTCTTAGCCAGACAATCTGGTGGGTATTTTATAAACTGTATAGTATGTTATAGTATTATTATATTATTTTTACTTAAAAATGAAAACAAATTTAAAAATCTTTTTGTGTTTGTTACATATGGTGTAAAGTCTAGATGGATAAACACTAAAGAAAAAGTGGCTATTTCTAGAGACGAGGGTCAGCAGACAATGGGAAAGAATGTAAAGAGAAGGACTTAATTTTCATTTCCTTTACATATGTAGTATATTGGAAAGAATTAACATGTAATTAACACATTTTTAAAAGAACTTTATCATTTAAAAAACTAAACTATTTGCAGAGAAAGGTAACCAAAGTTGGAACACTGACTTATTGTCTTCTGTCACTTAGTATTCTAAGAAAGAATTCAAAGAACAGCCTTTTTGTTGCTTCAGTGTAGTAAAATGTAAATTTTTTTCTAAATTATAATAAAAAATATCTGCCATCATATGTCTAAGATTGGGTGTCTTTTTTGGCAAGTATACTCCGTAAAATTTTTTAAACTCTATAAACATTCCTTTTTCTGTTGTTTGGGAAAGTCACATTCTATTATTATTATGAATTTGATTACTACTTACATTTCTTTTGCTCTTTTTTCTCCCTTAGGGCACAGCTGTAATTTCTTAATAATGGCATAATGGTACCTATTTAAATATAGCTGCACGACTGTTGGGATTCAGACACATTGGACCTTGTTTAGCAAAGACAAACCCTCACACTTACTAAGAGAAATGGAAATGGGGTAGGTGCTCCAGAAAACTGTTGAGTTGTTCTTTAGTAAGCTACCACACGTAGGTATATGCACAAAATATTTGAAAACATGTATTCAAACAAATAGCTGTACATGAATGTTCACTGCAGAACTAGCCACAATACCTAAAAGGTAGAAACAATCAAATGCCCACAACAAAAGAATGCACAAAAAGATGTGTGTGCATGCATTTTATATAGAGGCATACATGCATGTGTGACTGCACATGTGTACACACACATAAAGCTGTACACACGTGTGTAGGCACACATGTACATATATGCGTATGTGTGTGTGCACAGATATATAAGTTTTTTTCCTTAGTGATTACTCTGGGAATTGCAATTAACATCTTGAATTAACAGCGACTTATTTTCAACAGTATAAAAACTTAAGTAAATATTACTTAGCCATAAAAAGGAAATGTGATACTACTTATACATGCTGCAATGTGCATGAACCTTGAAACACTATGCTAAGGGAACAAGCTCTGACACAAAAGCTCACATGTTGTATGATTCTGTTCATATGAAATATGCAGAATAGGTAAATCAACAGAGACAAAAAGCAGACTAGTGACTGCCAGGGGCTAGAGGGAGGGGGAAATGGAGAGTAACTGTGTAATGAACACAAGGTTATCTTTTGGGTGGATAAAAATGTTTTGGAACTAGATAGAAATGATGGTCACACAACAATGTGAATGTACTAAATTCCACTGAATTGTAAGCTTTAAAAGTTATTTCATTATCTGAATTTTACTCTCATAAAAACTAATTATCAGAAAGAGCCATGAACTAAATTGGGCTGAGTAAAATTTAAATAAACACCATGGTAAGAGCAAGTCATTATGGATAAGTGAATGGGAGAAACATTATAAAGCTGGAAGACTGAAATAAAAATTCTTATGATCACTGATACTCTGTAGGGCAGTAAAGCAACTGGTAGTCATTAGGAAAAGTGGATCAGAAACTAAGAGATCCTAATTAAAAATTAGAAAATAAATACTGACTTAAAAATGGTACACAAGTGGGAAACACATAGGGGAATGAAACAAGCAGTATTTTAGAAAGATGAGTATAATTCTTGGGAGGGACCAGCAAGGACTTAAAAAGTAGTATCAGAGCAGTCATATAAAAGGTTATTACTATAGTTAAGGAATTGGATAACAATGGATTTGTGAAAAGTAAGAGGAATAAAAGACAGACACTTTTTGTTTTTTAATGTTCACTGAGGATATGTTTGTTTGATTTTTATGAAGAGAGAGGAAGGAAGAGGACAGAAAGAAACATTAATGTGAGAAACACCAACTGGATGTCTCCCATTTGTGCCCAACCAGGATTCAATCTGCAGCCTAGGTATGTGTCCTGACTGGGATCACACCCACTACCTTTTGGTGTACAGGACAACGCTCCAACCAACTAAGCCACCTGGCCAGGGCCAAAGAGAGACTTTTATAAGAAATAAAAAGTGTAATTTGGCAACTCATTGGACATGTGAAATGACTGGGAGAAATCCGTTTCCAAGAACTCAAAAAACTGTCAATAAGAACAATAGGAAGATATTCCTTTAAGATTTTCCCAAGAATTCAAAAAATTGTCAGTAAGAAGAATAATGGGAAGGGGGAATTATTTGTGAAGGAAATGATTGGTTTGCTGTTAGATTCAGATACTAAGGCTACAAAGAAACATCTAAGTGCAAAGGTTTATTAAATGTTAAGAGATCTGAACTTATACCTTATGTGAGAATATAGAAGTAAAAACTTCAGGTTCCCAAAACACAAAATCATAGTGACAGCCATTGGACTGATAAGAAACATGAACGAAATTAAATTACTCTTCAATTTTCACACACTGTCAAGTTCTACTTCAAAATTCTTAACACTAGTAAATTAAGTTTAATAATTTGATAACACTATCACTATGAAATATAGTATAAGTGTTCCAAATAGTCCATTACATAATTACTACAAAAACCTTATCATTAATAAATTTTCACTTCAAGCAAAATTAACAATATGAAACCCAAGAAAATGACTTTTGGGCTTAAAGACAGAATACATAAATTCTAGTCATTTTCTGTTTCAATGTGCTTTATAACTGGGAAGTAATGACTTTATTTTCATAGACTACTTTTCCCTCATTTGTAAAATAAGGGTCTATAACTGGCTGGCTATTTAGCATCTGTAGACTATGCTCATATTTCAGATAGCCTGACAGAAACCACACATTTAGTTATAACTGAATGAACGAATAAAAATTTCCAGTTTCATAGTCTTAAAATGAAATGAATCACTATAGCATGCTATCAATTACTCATTTCAGCTGCTTGGAAATTCTGGCACTATCTGTTAAAATATAACTATATTTAATAAAAAATGAAAGTAGTAATTATCAATATAGACTTACAACCTAGTATCTTTAAAACATGGCAGGAAGTGGATTAATACAAAAAGATTAAGTTATTGTATAACAAATACTATTTAGTATTAATTACATGTGAGTAAAATAACATTTAAGAAGCACTAAGATAATTTCTGGGGCTCTGTTATGGGTTAAACTGTATATCTCAAAAGCTTGTATATTGACAGCTAAACCCCAAACATCTCAGAATGTGATCTTATTTGGAAATAGAGTAGGTGCAGAGGTAATTAGTTTAGATGAGGTCATACTGGAGTAGGGTGGGCCTCAATCCAGTATGATTGGTATCCTTGTAAAAAGGGGAGATTTGGACACAGACACACAGGTACAGCGCCATGTAAAGATGAAGCCAGAGATCATCATGGTGATGCATTTACAAGGCAAGGAACCCCAAAGACTGTCAGTAAATAAATCATTAGAAACCAGAGGAGACTCACGGAACAGACCCTTCCTCAGAGCCCCCAGAAAGAACCAATCCTGCCAACACCTTGATCTACAACTTTCAGCCTCCAGAACAAAGACAATGTTTTTGTTGGTTAAGTCAACCAGTTTATGGTACCACTTTTATGGCAGCCATAGGGAACTAACAGGGGCTTCTCTTATTTCTAAAACTTAGAAGTTAAATGTATTAACTTCAAAAATGTAGCACAAAATAGGTATATAATTCAAGTCAGTGTACAGACCTGTAGTTCAGTAAGAACTGTTTTATGTCTCTTGTTACATTCAATCTTTTCCACTCGTGTTTTCAACTCTGCCAAAGTCTTATCAAACACAGCACACTGTAGCGCACACAATTTTTCTTCTAGCAACCACTGTACAACCTGGAGAAATACATAATCCTTTGTTACATCAAAGAAGACATTTCATCAAGCATCAAACAATAAATACTCTTCTAAAATTGTTATTTTATTTTTAATTTTAGAGATGGGAAGGAAAAAAGAAAGAAAGGGAGAGATACATCAGTGCAAGAGACAAACACTGACCCCTTTCCTATATGGGCCCCAAACAGGGACCAAACCCGCAACCAGGCATATGCCCCAACCAGGAATCAAATGGCTACTTTTTGCTTTGCTGGATCACACCCAGCCAACTGAGCCACACCAGTCAGGGCACAACATTCTTAAGTACTAATGTATAACTGACTTAATAAAAACAACATGCTGGCATCCATAACAGAATGCTACCTGCTGAAAGACATGTATTGAAATATCTACTACAAAAGTATATACAAAAAGTAGAAATTTTCCAGAGGGCAAAATTTTAAAATAATTTGAAAATAAAGTTCTAATATTTTTTTTCCATACACTCAATCATGATTTAAAGGAAACAAGTAAAGGAAAAAAACAGGTTTATATATTTCTAATCTGTTCCAGATGATTTCTTGTGAGACACTTAAGAATGTCACTGCACTACAAAATTTGTTAAACATTTCTAAATGCCTACTTACACTTCCCACATTCATTTCATTATGAACCCATAACAAAGAGCACACATGGTACATAACCATGGACCATACTTGAACGACACTATTCAAGGAGTAAACTCTCAGTACATATAAAAGATTTCAGAATTCTTTCCCATAGCTATTATCATATTTCCAACAGCTCTATCAGAAATACTAAAAAAATGCTATTTATCTCCACTGACAAATAAAAAGCTGGAAGAAAAAGAGCCACATTTTTACTGCCTTATTATTCCTTTTGCTACTGTGGATATTTATACTACATCTTAGTGGAAGAATACTGGTCTAAAACCTGGATGATTTACAGTTTTATCATTAATTGATAAGACCCTGAAAAATCTATTTCACCTGAGTTTCATATTACTCTCTGAAAAATAAACTGGTCATAAACATTTGTGAAACATTTTGAAAAGCATATTAAATACTGCATATTTTCCACTGTACGTCTAATTTAGCAATGTGGTGGTGGTTCAAAGTCTATACTTTCCCCCTTTTCCTAGTCCTTTGAAAGCCTTGTCTCCACCATTTTTAACGCTAAGCCTACAGTACATAACAAAGATTTTAGCATGTAAGGACCTGCAACCATGAAGCCAACTTATTATAAAGATTAAAATACTGGCATATAAGACTCTACTGTTTCTAACAGAATAAAGTTCAATATAGCAGAAAAAATAAAATCTGAAAACTGAAATTCAGTTTTGTTATTAAAGCAAAAAGACATCATTATATCTCTCTTCCAATTTGATAATTACTATAATATCTAAAATAAGTTACATAGCTTTCTTGATAAGATTCAGTTTATGAATTTCATGGTTAAGAAGCACATTCATTTATGACTAGGGTTTTTTTTTTTAAGATTTAAAAAAAAATTATTTATCTTTAGAGGGGAAGGGAAAGAGAGAGGGAGAAATATCAATGTGTGGTTGCCTCTTGTGTGTCCCCTGTTGGGAATTGGCCTTCAACCCAGGTATGTGCCCTGACTGGGAATCGAACTGTGATCCTCTGGTTTGCAGACCCACATTCAATCCACTGAGCTACAGCAGCCAGGGCTGTAGCTTTTTTTTTGAAAAAGGAATTTAAAAATCTGTAACACCTTCTGTAGCTTCTGGTTAATATCTCCTTTGGCTGTAATCTTTACTTGAAATTCTGCCTCATATTCTTCTTCTATATATCGACGGCGTTTGGACTGTACATTGTCCATGTCCTCTGATTTAGACCGTTTTCTTCTGGAAAATTCAACTGAGAACAAAAAGCATAATGATCGGCCAGGTGTTTTTTATTATAGACCTTAATGCCTATTCTGCATCCTCAGCAAAATCTCATTTCTAGCTATCACAATAGCAATCTCAATCATTTTATGAATTGTTTTTGAGCTCAGAAAAGTACTAGGCAGCTTTCAGCTTTCAATGTGAAATGATTTTCAATATGCTAAATAAATAATTTGCTAAGCAATGTACAATATAAACACAGAACATCCTAACCTTAAAATCTTCATATTATAATGGAGAATTACCTAAAAATGAGAATATGAGATGAGAAGAATCATCTCATTCATTCCTTTTGCTAAATTTTATAGTGAACATTAATCCTCTGACAAAATGCAGTCTTCGTTCTCATGTCACATATTGCTAATAACTGGACATAGCTTTAACTAATAATTCTCCCTTTTCGGTAAATATTTTCCTCAGTAAATTTAGGGAAAACTCCCACTTAATTTTCAGCCTTAGGCAAATAACATAATAATAGTTATTAACATATTCTAATGAATTTCAAATATGTAAAAATAATAAAATTAATAACATTATAAAATAAATTTGATTAAAAAATAATATACCCAAAGATCTTAAGTTAAAAATTTCCATTTCCCAAAGTGGTAACATTCATAAGATCATAAGCAACTTGTATCTGGTTACTTTTTCAATACACACTAAAAAAACCCCAAAATTAAAATCTCCACACTTATCAAATGCAAATGTCCTATGTGACCACACCTATCCCTCTCTACTTCATTCTATATCCATATCTATGTGCTAATTTTTTAAAACTAGTTCTACTCTATGACTTCTCTTATAATCATAACTTAGTCATATATGGAGAGAAGTATGATAGGGAAGAGCAGAGAACCCAGGTTTCCAGACTTCTAGTCCTACAATCTTCCTATAAACCTAATGACACTCAGCCTCATCATTTCCCCTTCCCACAAAGTTTATGAACCTTAAGTAGACTGAAACACATAATTCCATTCACTTAGATCATCCCAGACAAAATTCTTATAGTCCCATGCTTTAAACATAAAACTAAAACAATTTCTCTCAGGACATTCAAACAGAACTTGACTACATTAAGCTTAAATCTTATAGAACAAAGAAAAGTACAAACAAACAAAACACTGAAGTTTATAAAATGATTAACACTTTCAAAGATCCTTGAGTTAGCCACCATCAAAATGATTTAATGGTGGCTTACTTAAACTGTAAAATTTTATAAACATCTTATGGATATAAAAATATATTCCATGGTCTTAAAAGTAAAATCAATGAATTACTATTTGTTAAACAAGTTCCTTTTTTTTGTACGTGCTTACTTTTTTCAGGTCTTTCATCTTCAGGTATTACTTGCTCTTCTTCCTCTGGTTTTCTGTCCTTTTCATTATTTTTTACTTCTATGACAAAAAGAAAAGGAAATCTTACTGCCACTAGAATTCATAAGAGCACATTATATAACTAACTCTCATTTTTCGTGTAACTGTCAAATTAATCATTTCTAATGAAATCAGGGTCTTAAAATGTGAAATCTGGGGAATAAAAAGGGACCATGAACTGATAGAAATGAATGACCAGTCCACTATCAAGTGTTCCTGCAAATTCATAATAAACTCAACACTGAAAAAAAATTAATAGTACAGATTTTTTTAAAACAAACACTTCTACTTAGTAATTTACTGTCACCCATAGAGTAACAAAACGTGGAAACAGCTACCGTAAAGCACTTGGACTCCTTACACTCAATTACTAAAACTAAAATAATGGTTGTGACAATTACAAACCACTGTCAAATCATCTAATATTTTGACTAGACAAGTTGATCATTGTTATTCAATGGTTATGGAACTAAGACAAATGGAAAAGTTATCCTAAAGATAATGAAAGTTTTACTTTGATACCAATGCCAACAACCAAGCTAGTTGTTTAACATATATTATTTCATATCCTCAATATAATTTGCATATAAACAGTATATTTGCTGTCATACAGATGAGGAAAGTAATGTTCAGAAATGCCTCGCAAGAAACATTTAAAATATAAAAATTAAAAGAATGCTACCAAAAAATATTGCTAAAAGAGTCTACACACTTGTATTGTTACAACAAATAAAATCCCAGAGGTATAAGAAACAGCCTTTGGCGAATCAGTCTATAGCTCATCAACTATCTTAATCATTAAATGGGAGGAAAGAAAAAATCATGAATATGTTTAAGTTTCTACTGTATTCCCTTTACATCACTGCAACTGGTTCCCCAAGTGACTTTAATAAAGCATGCTATTTTATCATATTCTGCAACCAAAATTAAGCAATCACAAGTATACAGCATTATACACTGATAAAAAATTTTGATATAGTATTTCGTACGCAAACAGGGTTTAAAACCAGGGTTTTAATCTCAACAGCCCTAATGATAGAAAGTCAAGGTTAAAAAAACTTCAAAAGATCTTTCAGGTAAAAACAGATAAAGACTAGGATCACTGATGAACCCATTAAGGCTCTTACAAATATGTCTGCATGCCAAGATAAAACAAGAGCTATAACTCGTGACTATAGTAAAACAAAAGAAAATAAAACAAAAACAGCTAACACAGTCAATAAAGATTACTAAAACTATTTTTATACTTTAAAATAAATGAGTACTAGAATATTCACTTTCTATTCACCACCCTATACACATTAGACATATTTTGAAGATCTCATGTTTCAATCTTAATTTCATTAAATGAAAATGTTTTGCTATCTTGTAGACTGCAAACTCTTACAAAGCATTTTTTCTATTTACTATATAGTTTTCCAAATCTTCCTGATATTAATACTGAAAATAATGACTCCTGAGTTTCCTATTCCCCACAGTTTCCAGAGACAAAGAGTAATTGGGTTGTTTGAAATTAAGATTTACATAGTTTTTATATAGCAACCCTAAGAACAAAATTAGCCATGGTTCCTATTAGGGTAAGTACATGCCAGAAAATCTAAAACACAGAAGAGCCAACTGGCCTAGTTTGGTATCCTTCCTTTTATGGATATGTTAGCTTTCTCTTGTCTTACAGATACATCAAAATTAGCTTGAGACTCCTCAGTTTACTCAAAAAACCTTCTTCTAACACCCAATTTCCATATTCCAGTATGCTTAGAGGGTATGACTGGATTACCAATGCTTAAATTGAAATACTCATTAGGAATTTAGAATAGACACACAGAATTAAAATTTATGGTAGAGTTTTATTCAATCGAAAGAAGTCTGGATAAGAAAAATGGTACTAACACATTCTATGGGAAAGAGTAAGGCCCTCTTTCTTTAATTCTTTTGTTCCAAAGTCTCAAAAGAATCTGAGTGCATCTCCTTCAACCCAGAATAATAACTAAGGGCCCATGCACATATGTTTTTAAATATAATTTCAAGTAGTTCCTGAGACTTTTGAAACTCATCTGAATGCTTAGGTAAACTCTTTCCTCTGCTACAGATAGTTTCTGCCACAATTCCTCTGATTGAGTATAGCCTCATTACAAGTTGCCATGTTTTAAATATACATTTCTATGTATGGTATTCTTTTAATCAGACTAGATCAGTGATGTTCTATTACTATGCCGCAAGAAGTTTTAAAACGTGAAATACCTATTTAGTTGGGGTACAGGCCTCTTCTCATTTAGACTGTCATATATAAAAATGACAACAGCCAGCATAACAATAGCCGTGTGGTGTGAATGAATCAAAATTATACCTTTTTTTTGTCAGATCAGCAAAAAAATATATTTTTTTGTATACCGTAGAATTTTAGAAATTAGTTTATGTGTGCCATGAGATGAAAAGGGTTGAAAATCGTTGGACTGGACAGTAAGCTCACTAGAAGCAGGTACCACATCTTTAATTTTAGTAATTCTAAAATCTTTGGGAAATGGCTGAGACAAAGTAGATATTTAACATCTATCTGATGACTGCTATTTTAATAAGATTCCATTAAAGAAAGGTAGAAAAACTACATTGTAGAGGACTGGAAGAAAGAATTTACATCCCGAGTTAATTTTTACATTTTCAGAATTGCCCTTTACTTTACTCCAAGGAAATATGGACAGAACTGTTGCCTTGGATCAGGGATTGGCAAATATTTTTATTTCATCAGTGATAAACATGTAAACAAATTGGTCTATGTTCCAAAACAACTTATTGACAAAAACAGACAGCCTATAGGCCATAGTTTGCCAATCCTCTGCTTTAAATTATTGGCTCTGTGAGAACATTTAAAACAAAACAAAAAATTCCTATAGTTAAAGACAATATATTCATTAGAAGAATAGGTAAGAGACATGAACAGGAAATTTATAGACAAGGAAATACAGATGTCCAATAAGCATGTAAAGATTTTAAACCACATTAAACAAAAAATGTGGTATTACTGGTAATATGATTTTTCTATAAATTTTGAGTTTTACTTAACACAAAGTTCCAAGTAACATTTTCCACAGCAAGTTTTTCTGTGTTCTTTTTAAAGCAAAACTCAGGAGAAAAAAGTGTATTTTATTGTCTCTAATTTTTTTCCCTTTCATTCTCTCTGAAACCCAATCTCAATCAGGCTTTCAATTCCACTGCTCTTTACCAACTGATACCTAGGTCATTAAATTTTTCTCTTTCATTTACTTAACAAAAGCAGCATTTGATATATAGTTAACTATTCCCTCCACTGTAAAACATTCTCTTTACTTGATTTCTAAAACAACAAAATCCCATTATTCTTTCTACCTGCAGAGCTGTTTGTTCTATTAGTCTCCTTTGCTGGTTCTTCCTCATCTCCCCAACCTGTCTGCACTGGAACACCAAGAGCTCAGTTCTTGGATCTCCTCTTGTCTCCATTTACACTCACTCTGAGCTGATCTAATCCTGTGAGCTCAACTTCAACTAATGTCGGTCTATATGCTACCTACTTCCAAAATTTCTAGAGGGTCCAAGCCTTTGCCCTGAAATTTGGACATGTTATCTAACTTGATGAGCAACAGTTGTTGAAACTGTTCTTCTTCCTACATTCACTCACCTTTCTAAAACCTGTTTCGTTTTTGATCTTCCTCAATGCTGAGAAGAAAATCTTCAACTTACATGTCAATGTAAGGAAGAATGTTTAGGTTCCATAAAGAAAAGCCAAATGCATAAGAAACAGCTGAATATAAATAGGTAAATATAATAAAGAATTTTAGCTGAACACAATAGTGACAACAAATTAGTACATTATAATTTACTAAAACATAACAATTCTATCATTACCAACCAAGAGCAAAATTAGAAAAAACCTTGAATTGTATTCCCATGCAATTGTATTCCCATGCTAATGTATCCTCATTAGCATTTATTTTCATATCTTAAATACCCAATGAACAAGGGAAAACATATTAACCACAGATATTTTTTAAACTGAAATATAATCTAGAAGAAAACTATGTCAGAATTTAATATAAAATCTGTTCTACTCTAAAACAGATTTTTCTCAGTAACATTAATAGCATTGTTTAAAAGTAAAAAGCAAGTAGAGGAGAACTTTCCCTCCTATTTCTCTACAAGAAATAGAATGAGAAAGCCCCAAAAGGAGGGAAAAAATGAAGAATGCAGTAACCCCAAAACTAAGGAGAGTCTCAAGAGAGGGGCTGTTTAAGAGGTCACCCAAGTATGAGAGAATAAAGACCAAAACAAATGCCCCTGGATTTAACAACATGAACATCAATGTCATTTCACTGAGAAGAATTAGGAGGGGGGCTGATAAGGTAAAAATCAAAATTCAATTAAGTTCGAGAGTAAACAGGAGGAAAAGAAATGGTATTAGCTTTATCAACGTAATTTGAAGAATGGCTCTAAAAGAAAGAGATGGAACAGTAGCTAGATTAGAGTTCATAGTATGGAATGTACATGGAGGGTGTAACTAATGTTTATCTCCCTTTAGTGTTGTTTGAACTCTCCCAGAGAGAAACCTTTATTTTCTTATGCTTCTTAGACTATGATTTTCATCATTTAGGCACTACCAGTTATTATATAGTATTATATAAAAATATGACAGTGCCTTCAGGTCCACTAAGGTATATATGCAATACTTTTTAGGTCTTTCTTTTTTATAAAATTAAAATAACTTTTCTATTTGCTTTCTTATATCTTTTATTAATTTTTGTTGCTGCTCAGATCCATCATAACCGCTATATTTAAAACAAACTTGCTAAGTTTTCTATCAGTACAGTGTATAAATGTTAATAAAGGGAAGAGCCAGACTTCAGTACTTCAATTTATAATTCTGTGTTCTGAAAACATTAAAATTTAATTAAGAATAAAGAATTTGATGAAAGTAATACCTCAGCTGGTGCGCAGCAGCAAGTATGACATGTAAGATTCTGCTACCACATAAAAAGAACAGAGTACATTTTATGAGCCAACCAAGAAAGAAACTATTATTTCAACCCAAATACACAAAATTTCCTTGGAGGAGAAATGAAAAAATAAAAGTTTAGTTACCAGCTAAGAAATTAAATGTACTGGTAAACGTCCTCTGCTAATAGCATACAATCAGATAAGAGTCTTAAAAGTAACGAACCAAAAATAAAACAAACTTTAAATTTTTGAAGAATGCAACATGGGATGGCTTAATATTCATCTCTCTGCATTTTATAGCATTGTGTGAAAGGGATGGTCTCCAATATCGAGATTTATAAAATGTATAAACTTACTAAATAATAAGTTAATTTACTATGCCCCTCTTATACAGACTACTAAAAGGTGTTTTTAAAGAACTTGCCCCAGTATCATTCTTTATATAAAATGAAATTCCTTGCCATTCTCCTCTGCTTGAAAGCATTCAGTGGTGCTATCACAATGCATTAGCCTTGTAACCAAGGTCCTCCATGAAAATATAATTGGTACTTCTACTACCAATTATTCATTCATTACCCAAATATTTACTGAGCACTTACTGTAACCCAGAAATTATTCTGGCTTGATGGTGATGACTCAGCAGAGGAGTAATAGCAGTTAAGATGGTAAGAAAACACTAGATTCTAGATCTATTCTGAAAGTAAAGTCAACAAAATTCCCCAATGTACTGAATATGGGATATGAAAGAAAAAGAAAGAATGGCTCTAAGATTTTTGGCCTGAGCCAGTAGGACAAAGCTACAGTTAAGAGAGATTATCTTCATAATCTTCATGTAAAAACCTGTATTATACAGTCAGTGAAAAGCAAGTGCTTTCTAAAATACAGCTTATATTCTTCTGAAGTTAATCTCCTATAAAATTCCAGAATACCAATTGAATATTATTACTGTATTCACAGCCTTGTATTTAATAGCCTGTGTTTTAATTCTTGTCTCAGTCCTGAGGGCAAATACTACATTTTATCTTTAAATTCTCAAAACCACAAAGAGACTGACTTGTCACTATATAGGTTTACTGAATGAAAAGATACTCCTTGGAAATGAAGTCATCTTTTAATAATAAAAAATTTCTACCCCCAAGCCCTGGCTGGCGTAGCTCAGTGGATTGAGCGCGGGCCTGCGAACCGGAGTATCACGGTTCGATTCCCAGTCAGGGCACATGCCTGGGTTGCAGGCCAGTTCCCAGCAGGGGACTCACGAGAGGCAATCACACATTGATGTTTCTCTCCCACTCTTTCTCCTTCCCTTCCCCTCTCTCTAAAAATAAATAAATAAAATATTTAAAAAAAAAATTTCTACCTCCAAAGCTGATAAAATATATTGGGGGAAAAAGTCCCCTATGTCTCCTAGCCGTCTCATGTTTTCATTCTTTGAACAAACTGGAAACCAGATGCTGTTTCATGCAATAAGGTCATCCCTCTCAGAAAGTTCTAACAACCCTGGCCAGGTAGCACAGTTGGTTAGAGCACTGTCCTGATACACCAAAATTACAGGTTTGATTGTGGGTCAGGGCATATACAAGAATCAACCAATGAATGCATAAATAAGTGGATCAATCAATCAATGTCTCTTTCTCTAAAATCAATACAAAAAAATTTAAAAGAATACTCTAGCAGAATGTGATGCATTAAGAACATAAAGATGTCATGCCCGTCTCAAAGGAACTGAGAAAGTCTCATATAGAAATATTTGAGTTTGACCATGAAAGCAAAGTAGGATTTTTCTCTTTCTCTCCTTTTTTCTCTAGAGATTTGGGTTTTAGAAGGATCATTCTGAAGAAAAGAGGGAAAAGAGTAGATTAGGTAAAATCAAGAGGGCAAAGAAAGCAAATGGATGTCTTCATCAAACAGATAATCAGCTTCAAGGTTTCTGTCTTCCAGCAATGGTGGTGTCATTCACCAAACAAAAAATAATAAATCAGATTTCAATGGGAAATTCAATTGTAAAATGCAATTTGTAACACTTGAAGCAAATAAACTAGATTTTTATATTCTAAGTTATTTGGTTGCTACATGATATCAAGAACAATTGCTAGGCATTTGATCAATTATATACTGACTTGAAATTGTTAACTCATAGCGTTTATAGTGTGGTCCATCTTATTTCACTTCCTAGACTATAAATACGTTGCAGGCAAGGGCCATATTTTCTTCTTACTTTATGTTCCTTCTTAGAGCTTTACCCAATGCCTCCCACAGAATGGATACTTTATAATTCTGAATTCTGTGAAATTAAGACTCTATCAAGTTAAGAGATCATTTTAGCCACCATCATTCTAACTTTCTCGGCAACTAAAATAAATTCAAATCTTTATGAGAATGTTTTATTAACAGTTTATTAAAGCTATTTAAAAATTTTTTAATTTAAATAATATGCTAACCTGGAGAGCAAGTCTCATTTTGTGATAAAACTTCAGACTCATCTTTTTCACCTGAAATATCCTCTTCATCAGAGAGAACCAAAAAGGCTTCTTTTGGCAAACTCTCACTACTTTCTTGTTTAGATGGTGAACCAAAAGAACCTTCCATCTTCTCTTCCAAATCTGGATTTGTTTCATCAATTGGAAGGAGACAAGTTTTAGAAAAGCAAGTAAGTTCATCTTCAGCAGGTGCAAGCTTCTCCAAAATAGGAATAATTTCATCTGTCTCCATAGAATCTGTATTTTCTAAGATATTCTCATTTTTGTCATCTTTTATAACATTTTCACTAATGGATTCTGTGAGGTCAGCAGAATTTTCATCTTCATTCTTTTCATTTTGGTCAATTTCTGTACTGCTAGATATAGCTTCTTCTTCAAGAACAGGCTCTGTGACTGTATCTTCCTCTACCTGCTTTTCATTTTCAGGAGGTAGATCTGGACAAATAATTGTATCATCTGCTTCTAGAGTCTCTTCATCAACATCAGTATTACTATCAGCTTTATATTTCTCATCAAATGAGAAAATTTCATCTAACTTTTCATCATCCCCATTTTTCTCAAGAAAACCATGATCTTTATTGCTAGGCTCTATATTGTCAGTATCAGGAACCTGCTCACAAACTGGTATAGAACTTGGTTCAAATGTGTGATCAAAGGTTGGTTCGGAAGTTGATTTATCAGAAGTCAGTTCATCAGAGACCAGGTCACCGGACGCTGGATCAGCAGAGGCCTGATCACCAGTGGTTAGATCACTGCAAGCCGGATTACGAGAAGCCAGATCACCAGAGGCTAGATCTTCACCCGCCAGATCATCAGAGGCTGAATTATTGGAGGCTGGATCACTGGAGATTATTGGTTCACTGGAGACCAGTTCACCAGCCACTGGTTCACTGGAGACCAGTTCATCAGAGACAGGTTCACCAGGTATCAGTTCACTAGAGACTGGCTCTCTGGTGACTGGCTCACCAGAGACTGGTTCACCAGACACCGACTCACCAGAGACAGAGTCACCAGACATGGGATCATCAGAGGCAGGCTCATCAGAGGTGGGAACACCAGAGGTGGGATCACCAGAGGTGGGATCACCAGAGGTGGGATCACCAGAGGTGGGATCATTACAGGTTAACACTTCAGAGGCCAGATCTCCAGAGGCTGGTGGATCTCCAATATCCAGATCACCTGAAGCTGGATCATCAGAAACTGGGTCAGTGGTCAGTTTAGAGGTTATTTCAGGAGTTATATCACTAGGAGACAAAGGTTCACACTTTAACTCATCATCTGGCTTGTTTTTTACATTAACACTTAAGGAACAAGATGTTTCTTTCCATTCTGAGTTACTTTTTTCGGGGTTAAAGCAAAATTCTTCAATGCCATTCACCTCGTCCTTGTCATTAATATAATCCATATCTTCCAAAGGTGATGTTGGGTCCAAATCTCCATTTTCATGATTACCATTTAACAGCTTGGCATCAGTTTTCAACAGTTCTTCTTTGACTTTGTAAACTGCTTCCAGTTGTTGACGATCACTCACTCTCATTGTTTTTCTAGCCTTAAAGACTTTCTTCTGAGGTTCTTCTATACCATCCATTTTGAATCTTTAAAGAGAGAAAGAGAGAGAGGGTTTAATAATTGAAATAGAAACCACCTAATTATACACTTACTGTAAACTGATTTTACAAGCAAGCAGCACTTCATATAATTTTGAAATGACCTATAGAAAGCATAATAACCCTTGCTGTATGTTAATTACAACATTTATTAATTCATGTAATATAAAATTGATAACAGGTATCACCCACAGATCAATTACCAGAAGTATTAGAAAAAAGTGACGAGTTTTCATTCACAGTAAGCTTAATGAGTTCAGAGTCTCGTGGAAATAAAAAAGTTGATGGAGGAAAAAACAGGTAAGAGAATGAAAACAGCAAGTGCATGGGAAAGAAGTACAGAGGTACAGAGGTACAGAGACAAGGAAGAAAGGAGAGAAAATTAGGAAACACAAAGGAAAGATTATATTTGTAACCAAACATATCTACATCAATTCACACAATAGAGGGAAATGTCAGCAAATAACCTATCCGATGAGATAACTTGTATCTAGGAAACAGAAAATGCTGTTACAACTGAATAACAACAACAAAAATTTAAAAATGGGCAAAAGACTTAAATGAACATTCCTTACAGGGGTGTCCAACATTTTTGGCCTCTCTGGGCCACTCTGAAAGAAGAAGGGTTTTTTTTTTTTTTTTTTTTTTTTATTGATTATGCTGTTACAGTTGTTCTATTCCCCCCTTCATTCCCCTCCACTCTAACCCCCATCCCCACCATTACCTCCCCTTTAGTTTATGACCATGTGTCTCAAGTTCTTTAGATTCTATATTTCCCATACTATTCTTGCCCCTCCATCTATTTTCTATCTACTGTCTATGCTACTTATTTTCTGTACCTTCTCCCCCATTCTCCTCCTCCCACTCCCCTGTTGCTAACCCTCCTTGAGATCTTCATTTCTATGTTTCCACTCCTGATCTAGCTGTCCTTTTAGTTTGCTTTCGTTTTAGGTGTGGTTCTTAATAACTGTGAGTTTGTTGTCCTTTCACTGTTCATGTTTCTTTAACTTCTTTTTCTTAGATAAGTCCCTTTAACATTTCATATAATAAGGGCTTGGTGATGATGAACTCCTTGAATTTGATCTTATCTGAGAAGCACCTTATCTGTCCTTCCATTCTAAATGAAAGTTTTGCTGGATAGAGCAATCTCGGTTGTAGGTCTTTGGATTTCATGACTTGGAATACCTCTTTCCAGCCCGAAGAAGGGTTTTCTTGGGCGACACATTAAATATACAAACAACAATGAAAACTGATGAGCACAAAAAAGGTTTTAAGTAAATCTATGATTTATACATTTGGAGAATACCATGTGAAGACTGGAGTTAGGCTGCCATAAGCCACAGCTAGGAGGAAGGTCTGGAACAGATCCTCCCTTAGCTCCAGAAGGAGCATGGCCCTGTCAACACCTTGATTTCAAATTTCTAGCCTCCTAAAACATACACAAAAAGGCAATAGATAATAAGCAATAAACAAAAAGAGGCTGGTCATCATTGGTCATCAGAGAAATGTAAATGAAAACCACAATGATATACCACTTTACACACAATGGGATAACTATAATCAAAGAGGAAAAACAAGTATCTCGCCATTGGCAAGAATGGAAGCAAAGTAGAACTCACACAATGGTGATGGAGTAGTAAAATGGTACAGCTGATTTGGAAAACAGTCTGGCAGTTCCTCAACACGGTAAATATTAATCATTACTTTTCAATCTTTCCTTTTTTGTAAGGCATGTAGATAATAAAGCTATAAATTTCCCCCTAAGCACTGCTTTACCTGCATCTCACATTTTGATGTGTTATATTTTCATTGTTGTTGTGTTAAAATATATTCTACTTTCTATTGTAATTTCTTTCATTGATGAGTTATTTACAAGTATTCTTTTTAAAAAGCAACATATTATGACCATGTGCAGCTCATTAAAAAAATACAAAGTTGGTTTCACATTAAAAAATTAAGCAATGTCATAAAGTATTATGGATTTTTTTCTAGCCCAACCAAGGTATCCACTTGATAAAAATCAGTGCCCTATGCCCCGATGCCTGAGAATGTGACCTTACTTGGATAAGGTCTTTGCAGAGACAATCAAGTTAAAATGCTGTCATTAGAATGGGCCCTAATGCAATATAGCTGGTGTTTCTATATAAAGGGGAACTGTTATTATACAGAGACACACACATGTAAAGACAAGGCAGGCTGCCACAAGTCATAGCTAGGAGGAAGGTCTGAAACAGATCCCCCATTAGCTCCAGAAGGAGAATGGCCCTGCCAACACTTTGATCTCTAGCCTCCAAAACTATGGGACACTAAATTTCTGTTAGTTGGGTGAAAAAAACAGTGTGATTTATTAAATAAAACAGAACAGAAGGTGAAATGAACAAAAACTCTTAAAAGATACAGAATATTCATTCATTTGACAAAATTCAATAGTGACTCATAATTAAAGCTCTTAGAAAACTTAATAGAAGAAAACAACTCAAATTTAATAAAGATAATCTACAAAAATATCACACTTACTGGTGAAATAAGACCAGAACCAAAAGAAGGATACCCCCCCCTCACCCTTTCTGGCCATTGCAATAAAGCAAGTAAAAGAGGGCAAGGAGTTGATCTTAGAGAAAGAAAATGTCACCAGTCTATGGTAGAATAAAACAAAAGTCCTTTGAGGACCTAGATGTACAGGGAACAAGAATAATGCTTTCACATTCTATTAATGAGTAGAAATGATGGTACGATGTACTTGCTTTGGCTGGAGAAGGGGGAAAAAAAGCATTCTCTGAGGTACTGGAACTTATCTGAGGCTGACAGGCTAGCCTTAACATCATTCCAAATTGACTTGATGCTTACAGCTAAGCCATATTTTCTCCTGTTGGACATAAAACCACCACTACATTCAAATTAGGTAAGGCCACAGTACAACCCATAAAATAACAACCATTTCCCTTTCTGACTAAAAATAAGTGATGACTATTTATCAATTGCACTTTAGCCTCACTGTAGTCTGTCCTCACTATAGATAAGATTTATTGAGATACCCAAGCAAAGAATAGCCCCCACTTTGACAGCACGCACTCCATCCAGAGTAAGGTCTAGTTCCTCAAACTCTACCCAAAATAATGCAACTTAAGACCAAATCCCACACTAGGTTTTCTTTAACACCCTCTTACTAATGTGCTTCAGTTTCCCATGATGAGCATTCTCCCTCACTGCAACAAATTATAAACCCAACTTGTTAATTACAGATATGTTCCTAGTGTTCCATTGTTCCTTTGGCTGCAAGGCATAAAACAATGGCCTCGTTTATTTGCTGGAGGCCAGTATGGGTTGAGAACCTAACCGTTTGTCACAGTACTTCTAGATTATGGTACATTCTGCATTTGTTCTGTCCATTAAGAAAATTACTTTATATTTCTTAGTCTTGCTAGCCTTTTATTTTAAATTATGGAACTGAATAAAACTATTTAGAAAAATTATCTTACTACTGAGCAGAAACTTCGATGCAAAATTATTACAGGAACTATTTTAAGGATTAGTAATTGCAGTTTAAAATTTAAACTTCAAATTTTTCCCACCCATTATCCATTCCAAACTGAAGCTAACTGAAAAATTTTCTGCAAAGATGATACCATATAAATTTTGTAGTCACTTTTTTGTGCTGACTCCAAAGATACAAAACAATTAAATTATAATATGTGAAATATGGTTACCCTTTAAATATTTTCAAACACTGAACTACAATTCTTTTGGATTTTGACTTCATAATATCCACATTTCTCAGCTGTTAATATGGGTCATTGGCAGTTATTACTAATCACATTAAAAGCAAGCATTCCTCTAAAAAAAGTGTATTTTTATAAGCATCCTGCAGACAGAAACATGGATTTGAATTCCAGCTCTCCCATGTACATACATGATACAGGACAAGTTACCTAACACTCCAATTTTTAGTTTCAGCTATCTTAAGATGGGAGTATCAGGGCCTGCAACAGAGGCTATGGCGATGATTAAATGAGATTCTATACATTAAGCACTTAGAATATAGTAAGTACTCAAAAAATATCCTAATTGTCTGTATATTCGGGATGTTTTAAGGCATACACTAGGTAATCTGAGAGAAATTTCTTTGAGGTATTTTTGTTATTTTGTACACTAACTAATTAGAAAACCCAACATGTAAACATCACCACCAAATATCATCTAATAAACTGCCATCACCAAATAACATTTAATAAAAATAAATATAATCCAAGCAAACTGGTTTTATCAACAAAATTGCTATTCGATTCAGAAATAATACAGTAATGTACAAAGAATTACAGGATAACTACCATCTATACCCACAAGAGAGCACACTACAGCCATTTACCAATCTACTATGGGTTCTAAGTACAATGAAAAAGAGAGAGAGCAATAAGGAAGTAGCATGAACAACCAGTTTAAACTAGTTCAGCCATGTGCAAACCAATCAGCTGTAGGTTTTTAATACCTCTTGTGCATAAAGCAAAGTATATTTAAGAAAGACACACATTAGAGAATAGAGTGTTACCTGCAATCAAGTCTCCATGGCTATATTACAGAAACAAAACATTTCTAGTGATCACTTTAAATACCGTCATCTATAACTGAGATGCCATTCACAAAACTATTCTACAAAATAAATACTACTTTTTTTAGGTGGCAACACAACAATCATGAAGCTCTTACATGCCTGTAATTCATTTTCCCAGGAAAAAGCATTTATATTTTACAGTAGAAAATGTCTGCCATACCTAGACATAAATGTGTAAAATGTGATGAACTTTCTGCTGAAAATACTTTTTCATGAGTAAAAAAATTTTTAAGTAAATATATTTTCATGAAGAAGATAGATTTTTAAAATGTTTTTAAGTCCTTACTCTATATATTTAGATTAAAAAACTCTGGGGAAATATCATCACCAATATAATCTTTTGTACAAGATTACCATAGGAATTTATATTTAAATAACCAAGAAGGGTGTGTTACCTGCAAATAAGTCTATGGCTTGGAATTATTTTTCAAATTGTGGGTAAATTATTTTTAAGGAAAACCCAATGAGCCTCTCCTTCTTTAAGTGAAAACATTATTTCCTTCTTTGCTTCATCCCCCTCCACCCACTGTTTTCACTCTTCTTTCTAGCAAAGAGATCACAGCTATGAAACAACAAAAGGAAGCATTTCCAAAAGCTGTAATGTCTTAACCTACAATCTGCTTGCTCAGAAGCTCAAGAATTTAAGTGGCTGTTCAAGAGCTGCTCACAGACTCAGCCAATCATTAGCTAGCATTCTGATTTCTGCCCAGCAACAGGAGACAGACAATAAGGTCAGAGAAACATAGTTAAAACCTGGATCTGCAATACTTCTGAGGTTCTTTTTCATTGTCTGACATAAATAACCTAGAACATAACTGCATAAAATCCTAAATCCATATAAAATACTTTAAATATACCCTATAAATAAATAAGAGTTATACCTTTTATCCTATTTTATCTTCCTTTTAATGTCCATAAATGTTTCTAGAAATACAGATCAATTCCCTACTTGGGGAATGAGTCAAACATGGACAATACATAACAAGAACATACTTTTGTACACAATGGGCTAGAATCTGCAAAATTCTAATTTTTTTTAAAATCCACAGTCATTAACACTTATAAAACATTTATAACTAAAAATCCAGCGAAAACTTATATCCAAATAGCCCAAAATTATTTTATGCCCATCTATTGATATTGTTACAGATTTACAGTTTCAAAAATCTACAGTATCCTGGACCCAAAGATTTTACTATCAATAAGATTATAATGTTTTGTTGTCTACTGCACTCTAGATGTCTATTTCTTGATAACATATATTAAATGTCGTTAAGTACAATTACTACATCCTTTTCTCATTAACTGCCTTTCGAACCAGGTTACAAAAAAGGTTATATGAGCTCTCCCCTTTGGAAGCACTAAAGCAAAGGTGTACATTACATAGTAAATAAACATTTGTATAAATTTAGGGAAATTTTTTTATGTTACCTAGTTCTACAGTACATTCCTTTAAAAGTAAATTGTGAAAGAAAAACATGAAATCCATCCTAAGAATATATTTTTTCTCAAATTCACTACCTATCAAATGTTCTTAGTAAATTAGTTTTTAAAATAGACCTCATTTTTTCTTCCTTCAGTTACAGATGAACCTTGACATTTTTCAAAACATACCCATGAGGGAGCTTACTGCAGCCATACTCTTAGTTTACATAATCTCCCTACAGGCAAAATAAATCAGCAGCTGCTTCAATGCTTCAGTCCTGTGAGAGACCTGATATTCACTGTCTGATTGGCTCAAAGTCATAGCTGCCTATAGCCAATCAGATATTAGCAGCAGAACCTGCCCAGCAACAGGGGAAGCAGATGCGGGCAAGTGCTTTAACAAGATTCCAAATAGTGTGAAAACATACCTGAATAGTGAAACTGAAACATATCTGTAACATACTCCTAGATCCTTTGTCTGAATAACAGCTCTAAAGTAGGGTTTTCTGATTAAATGAATAAGCAGGGTCTGTACTAGTACTTTCGAAGCAGCCCTAACTGACAAAGGAATAGGAAGTACCAGGACTGTTGGTTCAAAATGCACAAACAAACACATTATTAACTCAAAGTTATAGATACCAGGTGAAGTACACTTTAAAACAAAACAGCAAAAACTTACAAAATGTTAACCAAAACCATTTAAGTGGACCTGAAACTTCTATCTTTAACACAGGCACTCTAATTACGTTCATGTTCTTAACTAACATTATTATTAGTAGTAAGAGTATATAACATTGTTCTGAATGAGATGCTGAAAATAATTTTTATTCTAATTTGAGTTTTCCTTAAATGGCTTAAGGAAATACTACTTAACAGACCTGACTAATCATGGCCTGCTCATAATCACTTTATGCTGATGATTTCCAGACTTTTTAGAAACATAACTCTGCTGCTAGATTTTTTAAGTACTCTGTTGAAAACTATGTGATTTTATTTTATACCCCTAAAATTTTAAGAATTTTGCAATAGTCCAGGAAAATAAAATAAAGAACAATCAGCATATTGCACAATGTTAATCTGATTTTGTTTACTGCCCATTAATTAGACTGCTGAACCTGATAATACAATGGTTCATCCAGTATGATACTCCACTGCTCAAATTTAGTATACAGACCTTCAAAACTTTTAAACACTGGGGATCTTATCACCTCTGTTAATAATTTTTTTCTAAAGCTCTAGTAAAACATACTTACTACTTTACTATTTGTTTCCATATTCTGTTACATTGTAGATATTCTCTCCCCCAATCACAAAGCACTGACAATATTTACTTGAGGACCCTGAGCACTCACATTCAGTTAAGTATTGAGTGACCATGCTATCTGACACCTCAACAAACAACCCCTTCTGCCTGTCATCAATGTCATGATACTATCTGGGTATCAAAATGTGAAATAGAATATCCCCTAAGTAAATTTTTAAAAATAATCAACAACACAGGAAATGTGGAGTTTGCTTTACCAACAATTCCCTGGACAAAACAGGAGCAAATCATGATCTCCAAATTTTGGTTATATCAAAACCAGTACAGCCACTTGGCTAATTTGTTGTATTATTGCTTTGTTCTGAGAAATTATAGGGCAGCCTACACGAAAAAAATTCAAGATACTTTAAAATTACTTCTTCAAGTTTATTTTTGGGATCATTCTTTACATAGGCAAGTTAAAACTAACTCACCTGATCCAAAAATTTGCAATTTCAGGATACATTTATCAAATTGCATCTTCTTAGAAAAACTGGCCAGTTATTCATCAGGGTCCTACCTTCTAACTTATCCCACTTAACAAACTCCAGTAATACCTTTGCCGGCAATGAATGACATTACAATAGGCTATGTATTTTTAATTGACACTTGTCAAGGGGCAAATTATATGTCAGACACTATACCAACACCTATCTTTCCTCATTTAAGTGAAAATTTATGTAAATTCAACTTTACGAATGATTGGAATTAATACATCAATAATGAAGCTGCTATCATGCATTCCATTACACAGATAATTTTAACTTAGTAAGGCCAACCAGATACCTAATTTTGCATCAAGTTGTTTTTATTAGCATCAGCACCCTTCTTATGAATTTCAGCCTTTAAATTTTGCTAGGATAGGGTGTTCTATTTTAACAGCACTAAACTGTATGATAGTGTTAGGCAATAAACTATGTAATATTTGCAACATTTTCTTCTCTCTTTGAAAATGAAGTCATTTAATACAATTGTTAAGCTGAATCTACAAGGACAAAAAGATCGGTGGTTGCCTAAAGTTGGGGGGTTGAAGGAGAAATGAAGAATGGCTACAAAAGAATACAGGGTTTCTTTATGGGGTAATAAAAATGTTCTAAAATTAACTGTAGTGATGCATAACTGAATATTTTCTTTCCTTTATTTTTATTGTTAACACTAATACAGATGTCCCCATACAACTGAAAAAACTTTTTTTGACACCAATGAGTGTAGTGCCAGACACAGGGAAGGAGAGTGGAGGAATGGCTGGAGGGGAACAAAGGGTGGGGGGGGCAGGAGAGAGGGATGGGGACATCTGTAATAGTGTCAACAATAAAAATTTAAAAAATTTAAAAAGCCACTGAGCTGTACAGTACCTCAATAAAAATTATTTTTTTAAAAAAGGAACAGCATAACTATAGTTGAATAATTTTCAATTGTTTTAAAACTAATCTCCCACCCCGGCTGGTGTAGCTCAGTGGATTGAGCACGGGCCTGCGAACCAGACAATTGCGGTTCGATTCCCAGTCAGGGCACATGCCAGGGTTGCAGACCGGTTCTCTGCAGGCCAGTTCCCAGCAGGGGATGCACGAAAAGCAACCATACATTGATGTTTCTTTTCCTCTTTCCTTCCCTTCCCCTCTAAAGATAAATAAATAAAATCTTTAAAAAAATAAAAATAAAATAATAATAATAATAATAATAATAATAATAAAACTAATCTCCCTTTAGTGGGTCATATGTCTAGCATGGACAAAGCAACTATACCAAGAGAACTAAGTGCTGGTTCATACTTCAGGAAATTTACATTTCTAGGCCAACAAGTAACATCTGTACTCGACTGGACAGTGACAAAAGGAATGCATGTAAAATAACAGCAACTTTTTTCTCTATGTGCTCATCTTAGATAAGATAGTTACTCTTTTCCCATCCTAAATGGGGCAAAATTCTGAAGTTTATCTCACAGGATGGTACCAATGGGCATGAGATACTCATAACACAACAAATTTTATCAACACAAAAATAGTGCTGACCATGATATGGATGAACACTCCAACTATATAAACTGATAAAGTTTTGTACACACAGAAAATGCAATGAAGTATCTTCTTCCAGAAGGACTAGACAGTCTTAAGTGAAAAAGAATCATTCTCTTGTATTATAAACTGGTACTATAACCAAAGGCTTTATATGTAATTAATATTGATCAGTTTATTTTACAATGAGATATACTACTGAACTTTCTGGAGTTACATAAGGCTTAGTCACATTTTGTCAATTTTGTTTTTATTCACATAATGTATCTGGCCACCATCTACTGTACTTGCCAGTTCTTTAAATGTATCTCTTTAATGGGAGTAAAAGACAGAAAACTGTACTTGAACAACAATTAAAATAAAACATTTTTTAAAAAGATTACAATTTAAGATTCAAAAATAAATAAATAAATACATAAATGGATGCATGTATCTCTTTAGAAATAATTATCATACAAAGACTTTACTACCTATATTTATGTATTGTTTTATCCAACACTTTAGCACATCTCATCAAGTCCCTGTCATTATGATGTGCTTCAAGGTCATTTAACAAAAAAAATAAAAAATAAAGTAAGCATTTTGGTATAATATTAATGAGCTACATAGTGTGGCACACAGTATACACTTAGTAAATACTGGTTACAAGAATGATGAATTATACAAATATAACTAACATCTAAAATAATTCTTAAATGACAAAACTATTCTTTTAGGAAGCAAAAGTAATAATCTAGAATATTTTGACAGGACTGTAAACTAACATGCTGGCATGTTCACATCCAAGTAAGTTTACAAACAGAGGACAACCTCTCTTTAGGGAGTCAGAATGCTTATAAACTAACAAAAGTAACAATATATGTCCAACTATACATAATGCTGCCTCTGACAGAGTATAATATACAGCCAAACCAATCAATTATGACATGAGAGAAAATTTTCAGACTTAATAAAACTTAGTCTGGGTTCATATTTCAAAAAAATAACCATTTTTAAAATTTTACTTTTGCTTACTTATAACTACATAATAATGAAAATCTTCTTTAAAATAATAAACATATCCCAAATAGAGCTTCCTGCAGCCATCTTGTCAGTTTTCTCACAGCAACAGAGACTAAAATACAATTTGCATAGTCACAGTGGTTGGCCAAAGAAAGGTAGCTCTTACAACCAATCAGAAAGCTAAAAATTGAAAAACTATAAGAGGATTTTAAATCTGCCTGGCAACAGCCTGAAAATAGAAACAATATGCTACTATAAATCCCAGAATAGATATGAATATATAAGAGCAAAACCACCAGCAAAAACACTTTATTTTTCTTAGTGAAAGAAAACATGCTTTTTTCATCATCTAAAATATTAACTTGTTAACTATTCTAAGTGACAAAGAAAATGAATGCTAAGCTAAATAGGCACTTTCCTGTTGAATCCATCATCCATATTATTTTACATGTGCATATGTGTGTATGTACATAAATATTTAAGTGTTTTTCTTTTTCAGGAGAAAACTGAGGTGACTTAACCACAGTTCTAGTTAATATCTCTAATATATGATATCTCTTAAAATGTGAACAGCACTGCAATGTTTTCTAGCACTTTTCCCCTGTAATTATTTGGGAATCTGAGTTACACAGAAGAGACTATTTGTTGTGTATTAAAAATACAAAGGTTAAATAACTTATGACCGCAGATCTTTAAATAGGGTGAGGATTATGCCCTATTCACTTTTAACATACATTTGTTCCAACATACAGCAGTGTCTTCTATACAATAGATATTCAATAATTATTTTCTCAATCAAATTAAAATAATTTGTCAGTAAGGAAAACAAATTATTGAGGCAAACAACATGCAGCCTGATGTAATAACTATGAAGATTATGGGCCAGTAAGAAATGACTAAAACAGGAGGGTGGGAGGGAAGGAAAGAAAAAACAACTTTTTAATTTCAAAAATATAAATTACAGCTGCTGAAATAAAAGGCTGGTTAGACGGTCACATTAAAACGAAGTTACTTATTAGAGCCTATGATCTATGTATTTTGACTCCCATTTGATGTGTTTTAATGAAATGGTAAATTAATTTTTAAATGTTTTCTTTGGTCACTGTTATCCAAAATGAATTCATATATTCAATACTAGGAAAGTTTAAAAACTTATTAAAATTATACAAAAAAGATTTATTGTAATCATGAATAAAGCCAGAAGCAGTATCTTAAAATATGTAAGAATGCCGACAGTTCTAAGTAACAAAAAAGAGCTCCAGTGAAGGATGGAGAAAAAGCAAATAAGCAATCCACTGAGTATCAATCCTTTTAATCAACACTTAAGGATAGCTAGATTTTAAAATTACGTTTAAACAACCTTTTTAAATATACTGTTATTCTGGATGAAAAGTAACTTAGCTTATTGTCTTAATGTTACATTTGTATGTGACTAGGATATCCAGAATCTAACTACAATCATATTCAATCTTTAAGGTAACTTAAATCTTGTGTATGTAGATCCTGCTTACTTATCTGGACAAATAAACTACGACTTTTACCACATAGGAAAGTAATATGAATTATTAACCCAAGTTACAATCAGTGGAGAAGAATATAACAAATGGGTCAATTTTTATAACAAGACACTATAGGAGAGAAAAACTACTTTTTTTTTGGGGGGGGGACTATTTTATACCTCTAGATATACAAGTCAAATATCACTCTAAATATAAATCTCAGCATTTCATGTTTTCTTTGGTATTACTTAAACCAGTTATAATTTTAATTTTTAGTTATACTGTCCAGTTTTATTTCAAGAAAACAAAAAAAGCACAGTCTGCAAAACATTATTTAATGTAGTCACAAATCTTAACCACATATCAATCTAAATTTCAAGTGGACAGTTCTTGAAACTGTCCATTGAAATCAATGGTGCATTAGTATTAACAATTACTATAGCATATAAAATGCCGTGCAGAAGTTTCAACAGTTCCAGAAACTTCACCCTCCATCTCTCTATTCTTTCACCCTTCTTTTAGCCCTCTCCAAAAGGAACCCACAGGAGTTATGTCGCCTGAGAACCAGATGTTCCATGGCCCTAGCCTATGGTATAGAAGTCTAATTTTAATAACAAATATCACTAAAGGAAGAACCCTAATCTTTTTCATAACCTGGAGGAAGCTCAAATTCCTCTTTGTACCTATTATTTTCCTATTATTTTTGTCTTCTGTAGCAAAGCAATACTGGTACATTACTGCTCCTTGCAGGTCTAGTTAACATTATATTTGCCACACTCTTTGAGCTAATCCTATTTATCAATCTATATCTTTCTTCACTTGGAACTCATGGATCACTACTTCCCCAGGGAGCAAAAAAAAAAAATTACATTCACACTGTAAAATTCTCCTGGCAAAAAATGTATAAGAATATAATCTACATGTTTCTTTCAAATGTTCCTAAAAAGATTTTAATTTTACAGACTAGGTTGTCAGAAGCTATTGACAAAATTTTATTTTCTACTTTAAGAAAATACAGAGTTTCATTATCCAAAACCAAGAATTATCACTTTATTTCACCTTTTAGAACCTAAAAAATCTGCAGAGAGCTGACCAAAAAATACACTACACTTTGGAAACTCTCTTAACTGCTTGTCCTAACCATCAAACCAAATGAGCCAATGTTCTCTACCCTTTCTGTAAACGTGCTGACTGATAACCACAAATACATTGAGATGTCAGGTTCCTCTGCTCTCATCTAAAACTATACATATTTGTTGTGCTTGATACTAAATGTTATACATTTTTATTATAAGTTATAGAATACAATTAAATGTTATGTAAACTGATGAAATATGAGTACCCCCCCAAAAAAAAGAGCTGCTACATATACTTCAGTAAAAGAAACTACTGCAGAAAAAACACAGCTTAGAGGGTTTGGTTTAGGCAAATAATTTAACATCCTGAGGTCTAGTTTCCACCTAAAATAAATGAAAATTTTATTAGAAGACCTGAAAGGATCATTAAGTTTTGATTCTAACATAAAATTTTAATAAATTTCACTTAAAAATACACTGTTCTACTGAGGAATGGTAAGACAGGCTGGTGTGTTCATATATTCAATATTTATTGAATGCCATGTAGGTCACAATTACAAGAAAAATTTTAAGACACTCTAAAACACAATGTGATCAAAAGTACAAAAAATAGACAAAGTGTTACTGCATGTAGACTTTAACATAAATGTGGAAGAAAAACAGAAGCAGTAATACAAGGTATGAACATCTTTCTACATGAATGGCCATGAAAATTAGAATTTCTCTATTTTCTCTTAATTGCCATCTCTCCAATATAGACTACTTAATCCCAATAGTTTAAAAAACATGCTTTCAAATGTGTAATTACAAACAAGACCTCTACAGAACACTTAATGCCTTCCTTATAGGTTTTTAGTACTTATTCCCAATTTTTGTTAACCAGTTATGAAAACTGTGCATGAAGAAGCACTCAAATTCAAAAGGAAGAGGGGAAAAAGAGTATATGCCTTTCTTTCCAATCTCAACTTCAATTGTACTTCTGCTCATAACTCTATTTATAATTCAGTTATATTCACAAGACTTCACAAGTAGTTGCTAAGCAACAGCAACATGCTGAGTTCAGGGCTATTGAAAATCTGGCTTTCTGCCATGTGAAAATATTTAACTGAGCCTAGCGCCTCTGGAATTTAAAAAAGAAGAAATGGGTGTGAGCGGTGGGGGTAAAATACCAAAGAAATAAAAGAATAAATACAAAAGGTCACCAAGCTCTTTTGCATGGGTTCAAAAATTCAAATGAAGAAACTTATTTTGTGTTTACAAATATTTATTATAATTCTCTAAATTTATCACCTTTTTTTATGTTGAAATTAAGTCTCTGAAGCTATTTCTTCTGCAAAATAGACAATGTTACAATTAGCCCCATCACTGTTACCAACATAACAATTGACTCAATAAACACCTTGTGTAAAGAATAGTCCTTGGAGAGTCTAGGAAAGCAGTCTGTGGGAAATGACAAGACTTTCTCTATTGGGTCTTGTTTTAGGCCAGGATGCAAAAAAACACTGTACACTTTCTTCAAATCCCTTTATTCCCATATGCCTAGCTAAGTAGTAAAAGAAAAACTTTCTACCCCCAACTGTAGGTTTTTCAGTATTTTATACCCCTAGGTAAAAAGTTAAATATATTTAGAAATTAACAACCCAAAATAGTTACAAAAATTTACTGTCATTTTTCAACAGAAATTGAAGAGGCATTAAATATGGTTCAACACTGATTTTGATAAAAAATAAAAATTAAAAACATAAAGATTACTCCTTAAACTGCTAATGGCTACTTCAACTTCATATTGAGTGGTAAACACTATAAACATTTCCATTAAGGGTAAAAACAAAAAGTGTGATACTATATTTATAAATATCTTTCTAGATATCCTAACCAAAGCAGTAAGAGCTCAAACAGTCAGAAGATATAATGAAGAAAACATTTAAGTAAGAAGAGCAAGCAAGGGTATCTAGAAACATTACATGTATGCAAAAATTCAAGGTATGAAAATATGTGAAATATCAAAGCTATATTGGACATAAGACTCAATATAGAAAAAATATCAATTTCAGCCCTGACCCATGTGGCTCAGTTGGTTGGGCACTGCCCTGCAAACCCAAAGGTCACATGCCTGGGTTGCAGGTTTGGTCCCAGTCAGGGTACGGTCTCTGAGGGTGCATATGGAAGGCAACCAATCAATGTTTCTCTTTCACATCTATGTTTTTCTCCTTCTCTTTCTTCCTCCCTTCCCCTCCAAAAAATAAAAAATAAAATAAATAAAGATAAAAAATTAAAATTAAAAAAATCCATTTCAAAGACACAGGAAGTAGTACAAATACCTACAAATTTAAGACACAGTTGAAAAATAAAAAGCCTAGTGATATGGGATTAGTATACAAAAGAAAAAAGAACATTAATTAGTGAATAAGAAAGACAATTCAGAAGAAAAATAAGTATCATAAAATGCAATTCATGAAACAACAAATACAATTCTACCTCACTAATAATCAGAGAAAGAGAACAAAAAAAAGTATTTTTATACATCAGATCGGCAACTATTTATAGTTAGCAACAATATACATGAATGAGCAGTCTCATACACTTTTGGTAGGAGACTTCACTGTCATAACCATTTTTAAGGGTAAATAAGATAGAAACTGTGTATCACTTTGACCCACCAAAGACACTTGGATATATTTATCTTTAGATACACTAACACTTAAATAGGTAATGTATCAGGATTGACTACTGCAGGATTGTAACAGCCAAAAAAAAAAAAAAAAAAAAACCAAACAAACAAAACAAATTTAACATCTTCACTAATAGTCTTTTAAAAACATGAGAGCACACACACTAAAGAGTAAAGGATACTACAAAGAAGGATATGGTATATCTTTTTATGGGCATGAATTTAACTGTACAAAAAGCAGCTATAGAACTCATAGTACTAAATGTGCTAAACCCTGAAACTAGATACACTTTTATGAATATTGGTACTATCATTACCTAGTTAAGTTACTTGTCCATGTTATTTATTTTCTCCTTGTCTTCAGGGTCCTCATCTACGAAACTGAGACTGGAAGAACACTTGCTCTCTTAAGAATGTTATGGGGATTAAATGAGAAAAATAAATATTAAGTGCTTAAATACATTTATCAGCAGTCAATAAATGTTTCCTGCTTTACGCCATGTTTTAAGACATAAAATAATTTCTATTTCTAAACATTTATAAATGTATTTAAGTAATATTTGATGGTCTGGAAGGATAAATTCCAAACTAGTTATACCAGTTCATTGGGGTGAATAAAAGAGAACAAATACAGACTTTCACTCAGACTTGATATGCCAGTTTCAATTTCACAAGGAAAACACATTCATGTAGTAATTTTTGTATAACAGTTAAACTCATTCAACTTTCCCCAATCTCTTCCATGCCAATGCTAAGCAGTGACATTTATGAATATGGATAGGGTAGTGATCCACACAGACACAAAGCTCCAGAAGAGACAGGGAAGGGGGGTTACTATCCAAAAGACAAATTCCCAGTACATCCCATGAGCAGCAAGTACTATTTGCCCACAATTACTTGAGTTAGCATCCATCCAATGAAAAACAGGAAATCTCAAATGCAAAAATGAGTACAATCAAGAATAATTTTTTAAAAAAGATTAGGTGCCAAATCTCACAAATTAAAAAAATAGCTAGCTGGTAGCAGCATGGATAAGACATTTTAAAATAGTATATTAAATATCCTCAAAGAGTATGACTCTTATTTCACCCATAAGAACAAGCAGATATAAAAAGAAATCAACCTGAAGTCTTAGATATTCAAAGTATGAGCTGCCTGAACACAAACGAAGTGACCCAAAGTTAATCAAGAACAGATGTTCTCTCAAAGCAGTACACAAAGGAAAAAAAAAAACCAGAAAAGCTAACAGACATGAGTATATAGACAGAAGCAACAACTTTCACTTTAGAGAAGCTTTAAAAAAAAGAACTCAAAAAATAAAGGAGAAAATAATTTAAAAATTCACCTCTCATTATATACTATCTTTTCGTAGAGAGTGCTTGATTACCAAAACAGGGTAAATTAAAACAAGCAAAACTATTTTTAACACCCACGCATAATGTGTTAAGACTTCAGAAAATATGAAGACATGCCAGTAACTTCAAGTAAAAAAAGAAATAAGAATTAAACTGACATCAGACTTGTCTTTGGCAATACTAAATGCTAAAATAAAGTATCCCCAAAATTTAGAGGAAAAGGTTTTTTTTTGCCTGGAATTCTATTGTCAGAAAAACTAGCAATCAATAAGAATAGGAAGTAGCTCAGTGGATTGAGCACAGTCTGCAAACCAAAGGGTCACCAGTTCGATTCCCAGTCAGGGCACATGCCTAGGTTGCAGGCCAGGTCCCCAGTAGGGCAACCACACAATAATGTTTCTCTCCCTTTTTCTCCCTCCCTTCGCCTCTCTCTAAAAATAAATAAATAAAATTTTAAAAAAATAAGTATAGAAAAATAAAGATATCATTCTGAGCAAAGACTCAGGAAACAGACTGTTGCCAATATAATTTTATAGATACCTCAGATAAAAGACAGCAAAGACCCTAAAAAGGAATTCACATAAGGGAAACTGCAATGCTCCAAAAATCAAGCAAAACTCCTGGGCAGGCTAAAATAATTAAGGATCCATCATCTTTAAAATAAATATTCTGAAATTAAAATCCCAGATAATGACAAAAGTGGAAATTAAGAGATTTAGGAGTTGCAGAACATGGGGTGAAAATAAAAAAGTATTTCCTATTAATAAATGGTACAATCCACTAGAAGCATGTATCTCTTTGATGTACCTAAATAATGTCACTTCAAATTAAATAAAGCCAAAACAGGTTTAAAATTGTCAGGAAGAAAACTAGCAAATCCACAATTAGAGTTAAACATACCTCCTTCTAAAACTTAAAGATGAAGAAAACAAAGGTAATATAAAGAATGCATTTCTCAAATAGCATGCTAGAAAAATAAATAGAATTGTATATCCAACGAGGATTATGCATTTTATGAACACATCTAATATTTATTAATACCAATCATGCACGTGTTTACAAGGAGTTAATACATTCAAAGACAAAAAAAATCACACAAGGCCACATTATCTGCCCATAAATAGTAAGTTTAGATAAACAATAAAATGAAACTGTGGGGACTGACCGTGGGAGAGGTAGTTGGGCTGGGCAAAGGGGGAAAAATTAGGACAACTGTAATAGAATAACAATAAAAAAATAAAATGAGAGGATAAGTATCTCATTATAAATTGTTTTTAAATCTTTTGGAATAAAGACAAAATAAGTGGTGAAATAAAGTATTAATGAAGTACAACTTCAGGGATTAAACTAAAATGATACTCAAAAAAACACTGGTAGCCTTAAATACATATATTAATTTTAAAAAGTCACAAACAAGTAAAGGAGAAAAGGTATACACCCAAAGCAAGGAATTACAACAGAAACAGAAAATTATGAGGGAAAACTCAAAACAGCAAGCAATCATTGAAACCAAAAGCCAGTTTTCAAAAAGACTATTAAAAGGGGGTAAATATAGCAAGGTGAATCTAAAGAAAGTACAATAAACAATTATAAGAAATTATGAAGGCAATATAACCATAAATGTTAATATACTTGGTTCAAATATTCAAGTATATAAGTATGTGAAAAAAGACTGGGGAATTTTAAAACAATGAAATTCACCAGTGCCAGGCAGCTGCCACAAATGTCAGTGCAAACTTAAACTGCAGAACAAAAGTATATATATGGTCAAAAAGAAGGGGGCTATGTTCTAGTATTACATTTAGTTCTGAGCATAATAGATAAACAGGGACTTTTATTTACTTATTTATTTTATCCTCACTTGAGGACATCTTTTCATTGTTTTTAGACAGAAACATCTATTAGTTGCCTTCTCCTATGTACCTGACCAGGGATTGAACCCACAACCTGGGTACGTGCCCGGACGGGGAATTGAACCCATGACCTTAGGTCTAAGGAATGATGCTCCAACTGAGCCACATCATCCAGGGCTAAAGTAGCTCAAACAAGAGGATGGCTAGGCTAAGGAATGAAGTGGACAATGAGTTACATGAGCAAGAGTTAGGAAAATGCAGGATAGTTATAGCCTAGAAAACACAAGATTTTTATGGTTTTCTTTAAATAGTTCAGATCTAATATTTCATATCTGTTTCTTTCTCTCCATATCTGTGTCATATAAAGACACACAGACACGGAGAGAAAGAAGGAGACATAGATGGGAGAGGGACAGAAACAAAAACAATGAAAAGCCAACTTTGTCTCAAAAAACAACAAATGTTAAATTTGTTCAGATGTCCAACAAAAAGAAGTAACTGCCTTATGAAATTGGAGATGCTCCCTTCCGTCATTAGGAACATTGAAGCACAAACTAGATAATTACCTGTCAGGAATACCAAAAATGGTAGATTCTAGTGTAAAGGGTGATGTTAGAACTACTTGACCATGTATGGTCCATTTCACAAGAAGTCTTTGTGATTCTACAATGCTTACTAAATAAATTTTTTTTGCCTAAGAGGAACACAAAAACTAAAAACTCAGATTGTATCCCCCAGATTTTTGGATCCTTCATACTCAACGTCAAAAGTCTCAAAGATTACACATCTTTATGCTCACAACTTTCATCACTGTCTTACATGCCTTCTTTTAGGTGTATTTGTCTATACACATAACACTCCATTGTCTTATTTTCCCTCACCTTTCTTTTCTATGACTCTCAATTCCAATAGCAATCAATAAATTTCTGTTTTGGTCTAACAACACCTTGCCTTTTTACCTATATATAAAAACCAAACATTCCATCTCAACTATCTTCCCAACCCAACATTCTCCCAAATAATGACTCAAGAGAAGTCTGAAAACATTTCCCAACTGTTTTTATATTTGCGTTCTCCACACCAAGTATGACCTTCTCCCCATCCAACCTCAAGCACACGAATCAAAACTGTTATCTTTCTATTGCCATTACTCCAATCCTAATGAAATTGTTCACTGAGAAGAAAAACATACAAACATAAACTTTTACAGTTTAAAGGGACATATATTAAAATATTAGTTTTTAAAAATCTAAGCAACACTGACAAAAGGCAACAGAATATAGTTTGTGCTCCTGAAGCACAAGTGTGGCTTCTTCACAGCTTGCCCCTAGTTTTTAATTACCCAACCATGTAATAATAAATGACCAATTGCCTTTCAGAATCAAAAGAACTGGAAGTCCCACCTAAAACTAACACTTTTAGGTTGCAGAAAGAGCCCGCTGCTCAACTTCGATAGAGAGGGGAACAAAGAGTGGAGAACTGACTAGTATAATTCCTTTGCTCCTCCACTTCCCTAAGCTAGCCTCATTACCACTCTTCACTTCACCCTACTCGCCTTCCCACACTCAGTGCTCCAACATTGTATCAATCAGTAACATGTTGTATCATTGGCCATGCTGGCATTGATACACAACATATTTGCATTTCTTTACAAATATAAATAGTCATACCTTTATAGTAATGATTATATATTCTTTATATAGTTCTTCATTTTTACTTTAATGAGATTTTTTGTATGCTATTTTTCATGCACACATACAGAAGAATAATATAACAAGTGCCTGTGCAACCTTCACATTATTTAAGGATTAAAATATTAGATTCAATTGAATTTTTAACTAACATGTTCACTTTAGTTTTAGACTCTTAAATTCAGTTAAAATGGTGATAAATTCAAATATGTGGACATGGAAATAAGGGTGGTACTGGAAAACTGGACCATCTAATGAATGTCAATGAGCCCCTTGTGAAGACATAAGCACTCTGATTTTGATGACAAATTCAAAGTGGTACATTTACATTAAAACTTTATAGTTTGAGGTCACAAAATGTCACCTCTCTGTATATACCAGTTGGTGTCACTACAACTGAGAACACAGTAACAGGACTATAATGAAAAGAGATCTAAAACTGATTTCTATGTAATGTAAAATACTATATGCATGAGTAATATTCACATGAAGTTCACTGTTAGTTCACTTCAAATCTGAAGAAAATTAGAAGATGAAAATAATTTTTTAAAGACCAAATTCAAATATGGCATTGAAAATCTCCTAAAAATTAACATTAAACAGTCTACCAATCCTAGTATTACCAAAACTAGAACAGAAAAACTTCCCAATGGTGAGAGATATATAAGGCCTGAGAGAGGGAGAGAGGGGAGAAGATTACAGAAAAAGGACCTGAATCTCTTACCTGTGGGCAGCTTGATATTGTGAAAAGAATTTCCTCTTCTGTAAACCACTGCTACTTAGTTCATTTGTGTACATTAAAATAATGCAGACTTCTAGATCAGCCTTCTGGAACCTAAATTCCTTGTTTGGTTCACATTCATAAGAAAAACAGGAATACAGTAATGTAGATTGGCTACATATTAAAATTCCTTTCAAACAGTGGTTCACATCTGTTGTGTAGTTTGTGCAGCAAATATCCCATTAACCATAAATGCCAAAAAAACGTCAGACAATATGTCAATGAAGCTCACAGAACACACAAAGTACATTTTTCCAAAGGACTGTTGCAAGTGAAGATGTCTAGAATCAGAATTCTTTTGTACTGCTTTCTATTCTGCCAACTATTAGGTCTGCAGCAACTGTGTGCAGTGAAGTACCTCCCACACATTACCCAATAGTATCAATAGGCATAAATCTATAAAAGCAGAACTAAAGCTTAAAAAGGCTTAGTATAGTCTCTCACTGTTCCACATATTCATGTGTCAACTGTAGAGGTCTCAGTATTCCTATTCTAATGTATCCACTCCGTTCTTTCAGTCCAAAAGGCTGAATTCTCATACACTCCAAACAGAAAGTCCATGACACATATTACTGGCTGCCCTAGCACAGGCAGACTGCAGTTACAGCTAGCTGGCGCCAGTAAGACTGATTTACATAAAGCAGACCTCATTTCATGACCAAACTAAAGGAGAATACTGCTGAGTAAACCCTCCCCCATCCGTTCCCCACAGGCACTGACTGGCTCTAGAATGTACCTAGTTATCTTTTTACTAATATGATTCAAATCCAGGTAATGAAAGAATATCAATTTATAATTCTTATGTAATTTGAAATTCTACACCCAGCACACCAAAAATGTTACCCCCCCCCAAGAAATATTCAAAACCCTTACTTTATGCGGGAGATGGACCAATATGATTATATAAATGCAATTATTGCTATTTTAAACAATCATTAAAAATATAAATTATAATTTACATTAGCTAAAAGCTACCCTCACTTTACTCTGCAGCTAACTTTCAAATTCTAACCAATCAGTTAATGACCATTAAATGAATTTGCTTTTAGAACCAAAGTACTTTGTATTTCACCAAATAAAAAGACATTATATCTTCAGGTATCACTATTACAAAGGTTAAATAATTCATATTTACCACTAGTTAATATTACTAAAGCATGTACTCAACATCAAACTCACGCATGTTGAATTTTGTATATTGTTTTTTTCCTTTTTATAGAATTTATTGGGGTGACTCTGGTTAATAAAATAGGTTTTGGGGGCACAATTCTGTAACACATAAAGTATACATTGCATTGTGTGTCTCCCACCCCAAGTCAAGTCTCAGTCCATCACCATTTATATCCCCTATCCCCTCCTCTACTTCCATCCATAGCCCCTCTCTCACCACCACGCGTATTGTTTTTAATCGGCCAGATGTGACTGGGCAAGAGTTGAGTCATTACCTATAAAGTCCTTTAAATTTTTTTAAAGATTACTTTATGGTCTACTCGTAAATAATTCTATAACTCCACTTCTATTTTTCCACTTATTTTATTGAGTATAAACATATTAAATTTCATTTCCAAATAATAATCCAGTCATTAGTTTAGAACCACATCTAAAATGATAATAAAAAGTATTTAATATGCTAACTAGGGGTTACCCAAAATATGTACCTTTTTAAATTATATTTTCAAGCATAGTCTTTAAATTATCCTTATTATACAATTAAGAAAAGAATGAAACAGGCCCTAAATTAGGAGAATGGTAAAGTTATATATCAATAGGAACTGGCAGACTTCTCATAAATGGATAATCCTAAGTGTTACTTGGGTTATCTTTGATAAGCAGTAATATATTTCCTCAAATAACTATTTTATCTTGTTAGGAAAAGAACAAGGACAAATATGCTAGTGTTCATCTGGCTAATGGCTGCCTATTCCACCGTCTACTCCTAGCATTCTCAATCCCTCAGAATTTTAATACCTTCTTATGTCTATTGTCTTCACAGGTTCTCTGGCCCAATGTAAACTCATTGAGGGCAGAGATCTTGTATTCCAACCATGAAAATAGTGCCTGACAAATAACAGGTGCATAATAAATATTTGTTAAATTTGTTGAATCGATTGATCAATTCACAGTCCACTTTTGTTTACTCTATTGTGCTACCTTAGCACAAATAAGACTTTTTGTTTTGTCCCCTTCCGGCTCTTTGAGTTCTTTACTTTGAGATTTAAACACCATGCTCTCTGGCATTTCACTGTAAATCAGCCAGGCCCCTAACAACCTCTTCTCCCTAAAGATCTTTGTCTAAAATACCCAGTAGAGCATATCTCTCCCAATTCCTTAATGATTTGGGGGGGAGGGGAGAGACAGAAAAAGGAAAAAAATGCGCTGGCAACAACCTTGAGAGGAAAAAGCAACCAACATTTACCCATAACTTAATTTGTGCTTTATATTTGTTCTGTTCATTTAAATCCCAACAGCAACTCTGTAGACTTTATTCCTACTTAAAGATACAAAAACTGAGGTTCTGAAAATAAGTAACTAGACTCATCCTATAAAAAATAATCAGACTTATTGAATACTTAATATAAATAGGCAGTATACTTTGAGCACTATATATACATTTCTCACATAAACTTTTAACTAGTGGGTGGATGAACATGAATTCACCTGCACTCTGACAACAAAGTTCGTGTTCTTTGCTGACTCCTTATCTAGTCCAAACACCTCTCTCATTTAATGGTCAAGGAATAGCACTAAAAGCTTAAATAATTTATCCAGAACTAAAAATAATGGTTTACTGACTTCTACACTAATACTTTCCACTTGCATGATGTGATACTTATGTGTCTGCAAAGGAAAGCGCTAGGTCAGATGGCTCTGCTGGGCAGTTGGGTCTTGTTTACTTCACTTCCCCAGGGAAGGCAGAAGTCCTTAGGCAAATGCAGAAGCAACTCCTCAGACTTCTCTCTAGTGTTAAACTCCCTCTTTCATTAAACAAACATTCACTGAGTCAATGAGCACTGTTTTCATTATTTCCATATTCACTCATTAATGACTAATAACAGACTATTACAAATTACTAATAGAGAACACTCTGTGAAAGTTCTAACCTGAACGATTTTTTTAAATCTCTTATTTGAAGAGACTTTAAGCTTTCTTTCAAATCACTTTCTCTTTTGGACGGTGTGAGGAGTAGGAAAGCAGAGTAATGTTGTGACCTATACAAGTTACCTGCTTTTTCAATTTCGCTAAAGTTGTCTCTCTAATTTGAATACCATTCCCCCCAAAAATAACATTCTTTCAGCACTTTCCTTGAGCTACCACTGTCATGGCATTACACAAATGTCCAGAAGTGGGCTTTTACTCTAGAAAATGTGGAATTCAGATTCACATCAGATCATGATTACAAACTACCATGTTTCATGGATCATTAAGGTAGTCTTCCCATAGTTCAGACAGTGAATGCTATGTAAATAGAAGCAAAATTTTAACAAAAGTAAGTTTATAATAGCCTCTGAAATAATCTAGTGCAGTTAAGAAAACTTTTGATTGGGAACATACTCATTTTAAGTGCTAAACTCCTGTAGGTTCAAAAACCATTTTAGGCAAAAATCTTTTATAAATATCTATTTATCTATTTGGTAAACTGAATATCATGAATATAATTTAACTTTTTCTTATTTACTCTCATCATCAAGAACACCAAGTTGATAAACAGTGATGTTTTAACACACTAATTATTTTTTAAAAAGATAACATTATATTAAAAGACCTTCAAAGTACTTATATGTTTCTAATTAGTATTTCTTTAATCTCTTCCTGCTGATGTCACTGTATGTCCTTCAGGCAACACAGTACTCCACTACAAAAACCAGGACAAGGCTAAAAGATTAGCAAATGTGCCATATAATCTAAAGAGTAAACTGACTTTATATTTATGCTACCTTTCCTACCAAGTGAAGTAGGCTAAATTTTACTTATGTTTACTTTCTTCTGGGTTAGAAGCTGTATTTCAGATGTTAAAGGCTGCCAACAACCTGTCAAATTAGTAGGATAGGGATTTACAAATAAACAGCATACAGGGCCCAGCAGGTAATGTGAATTAAAGAAGAGGAATAGATGTGAGGACTAGGCCCTATCTGAAGGGGACAGACAGTAGCTCCTCAACTGTAAATTATTTCTCTCAAGCAAAAACACACTCTTAGCACTGCCTAATCATCATCTTTCAAGAGAGGAAACACTCACATTTTTGTGTAAAACCTGACAGCTTTAATTGTTAACAACTAGAGAAACAAGGCAGTGACTAAAGGATAAAGTAAGTCTGTTTGTTGGCTGCCAATTTGTGGCCACTGAAAGAACTACAATGTTAGGATCTCCTGTGTAATGAAACATAGAAAACTCTAGGCCATGAATTCAAGTCTTTTACAGAAATATTTCTGTCACTGTATATTTGGTGAACTCAGCCTGACTAGAAGTGAAAACATTCCTACTCCTCTGTGTAATGCAAATATTGCATATTGGCTACATTATTTAAAAGAGGAGGGCCCTGGCGGGGTAGCTCAGTTGGTTAGAGCATCACCTAGCTGGGCCAGAGCTGGGTTAGATCCCCAGTCAGAGCATATATAAAAAGTAACTCATGAATGCAGAATAAGTGAAACAAGTCATTCCCCCTCGCTCCCCCTTCCTCTCTAAGAAAAAGTCAAAATTTTTGAAAAATTAAAAGAGTGGGGTCCAGTAGTGAATATATCATGTTACTAAGTCAATACACTTACATTAGCTATTAGCACTTCTGACTTCTGAGCATGTTATATAAGAAACCTCTGATCCAATCACATCTGATAAAGTATATGACATCTGAGAAGCAAATCAATTGTGAATCATTCAAGTACTACTGGAAAATTAAAGCCAAATATTTGTGAAGTATTTCATGATACTATCCAGAAGTATTATATAAACTGATCCTCAGCACATCCCTGCCAAAAAGATAGAAATTTCTCCCCACTTTACCATGAGGAAGCAAGAGTCAGAAAGTGGAATATGTTAGTCAGTATTAAAAAAGGTAGCAAAAATAGAATTTACATTTAGGTTTGAACTCTTCGTTAACGTTCTTTCCACTACCTCATTTTCCTTACAGGACTATGTTAATGAAATAGTTTATGAAAAAGAGTAAACAAATGGGGAGGACAAGAAGTGAAAATAATAACATAAAACCTCAAATATCCAGCTCCCACATTTATGATGCCCTCAGTTAGTCAACATAATAAATAACCTGGAATCTAGCATAGAAAATTTGAATCTGTCATCAGTCCCAAAAGTAATAAAACCAGTGGGGTCTAGTCTTATGATCATAGTTACAGAAATGCAAATGGCACAGAAAGAATTAGTAATAATATCCTGAGTAACGACAGTGTCGGTGTTTCTCCATGTACAAGTCATAATCAGTGGAGTCATCTTATGGAGGATAAAAGTAAATTTTGTAATCCACAATAAAAGGCAAAAACAGTGGATCATTAAAACTTCCCAGAGATCATACTCTAATGATTATAAATTGATCAGTAATTTCAACCTAGTCAGTTTTCCTCTAGCAATAAAGAAAACCAAACACATATGGCTTGGACTGTTGAAATTTTAAAAATACAATGAATGTTCTTACTATGAAAATAAAGAGTAATTAAGGTCACAGCACGTTCACTTTTTTTTACATCATACTCACTCCAGATCACAACCTTACTGAAAGGTATGATGGTTCAAATCTCTCACCCGTATTGAATTTCTTCTTCTTTTTCTCTATTAGGAAACTTACATAAAGTAATGTTCAGATTATGAGAATCTACCATATTACATCAAAGAGTCCCAACAACTTCACAAAGTAATTAGTTAATGAAAGTGAAATAAACTTGCTAAAATGTTGATGACATTGAGCGAGCGATCCCAAACATGCTAGGCTACCAAACACTGACTAGTTAGAAAAGACAATATAGCAAAAAGAAAAACTAAGAATTGATTTAAACACAATTTTGTGGTAAGGTAGCAATTTTAAACTGTTAAATTGTGTAAATATAGGTATAATACTCTACCTTCATGGAAATCAAAACAGATCATGAATAATATATGGTCTAGAATACTTTCAAAACCGAATTCCAGTCCCTTAGCGCCAGCAACCTAGATCCTGACACTAATGTAAGATCGTAATTGTCATATGTTATCTAGTTTCAAACTTTTATGTTCGCATTTTATTAACAAACTTATAATAAGTGTTACAAATTTACATTATAAAATAAGTACACAAAAATAACATGTATTCTTTTTATATAGTGGGAGCTTTCATAAGAATGTAATGTGCAAAAGTTGTTTTTTTTTAAAGCTGCTGAATTTAAAAGGTTCAAAACTTACAGTTCTATGTCACATTAGTCAGGGATATATTCATAATACTGTATTGACTAAACTGGACAAATGTATTGTACCATTTAGAAAAAATGTTTTAATGTACTATGATTTAAACATAGTGCTAATAATATAACTTTTATGCTATCTGAAACATTACGTGAATATGAATTTCATTCTCCTACCTTTCTGGATCATTGTACACTTACAATATCTCAATAAATGTTTCTACTTCAGAATAGTATTTTTTTGAAAATTTTGAAACTAAACTTACAAAACCAGAGTTGTATTACTTTTAACCATACCATAGGTTTAAACTAATACTAAAGTGAACATCAACAATTAATCAGTTAATTATTTAAAATAATTGAGTATTTACTTCAGTTTTGCTGCATTAGGATACATTAACTGTAAAGAAAATGGATATCCAGACCTAGAAGATGTAAATTTATCAATTCAAATTCTGCATTTCAATGCCAATGTCGACAAAAAGTAATTAGGATACAAAGTTGACAGTATTAAAAATGTGAAAGAACTGGATGGCCTGGAGGAGGCAGCATAATGAGAAAGAATTAGAACCCCAAGTATAAAAAGTATAAAAAAGTTTAACTGTTTAAAATAGTTTTTTTCTGTAACTGATTTATATTCAGAGAATCAATATTCTTCCTAGAAAGCTACCAAACAACACCTTCAATACACAATACTCACATGCAAGAAATATCACATTCTTCATGCAAAACAAGGATTAATTATGACTTTTAAAAATCTATTCAGATTAATATTGTTTTTCATTTCTGTAAGTAAATATCAAGCAAACTAAAACATCTAACACAAAAGGAATATTAACTTAATGAAAGCCAGAAAAATACTACTGAGTGATCTTATGTTCTGGCATGACAGAACATAAAATGGTGAGAAATTACAGGAATTTAACCTTTGACCTCACCATCCTATGCACTGTTTCCAAAATAGAGGCTTAAAGGTTCTATGAGCAAACATTTCAACTTCCTAGCAAGCAAGCTCTAGTTCACCTTCCTGTATAAACACAGCAAAATTCTAATGGTTTTTAATTAAAGTCTTCAAAAATAGAGAGAAACTGGTTCTTACCTCTGCTTGTGATACATGTGACAGTGCTCCACACTGGCATAGTTACTGGCTAAGCAGCTACAAAGACTAGGTTAGCAGCCATTTTGAGACAGCTGCACTGTCTCAGTTGCACTAAAGTGTAATTAAGATGGCTGCAATGCACTCAAGAACTCAGAGTGAAACCTCAGTTATGTATCAAACAAAGGCCCTCCCACTTTGTCAGCCTCCAAGAAACTGAACACGGACAACAGCTAATGCATTTACTGCAACAAACAATGCAGCTACTCAGGACACAGAAAACAGAAAAGGCAAGCCAGTTTTGTAACACAATGCCTGTGAATCCGGACTTGCAATACAGACTTCAGGCACATCCAGATCCAAGGCAGCTGGAAGTCCATGCCATATATTAGTAGTTACAGAGATGGAGCCAAATCACACACAGCAAACATCAGGGAATTCGCTTGAAAGAAAGCCTCCATTTCAGTCCAGAAAAAAAAAAAAAAAAGTCAAACTCTGCTCAAGGCCCTCTCTTTAATTCTTTTATAGTACTTTTATCACAAAAAGAATGCCAATTTTTATAATTTCTAGAAAATTATGTTATTTCAGTCTTGATAGTCAATTTCCATTTTTAGAAGACCAAATAAAGATTTTTCCAGAATCTATGCCACAAAGTGTTCAAATCTAGCAGAATGGTTAAAGCTGGCAATTAACTATTTGAATCTTGACCATTTTAAATAACTTCTAGGGAAGGACTAGAGTCACCAGAGCTATGATCAAAACAAAGCTGATTTTGATTAATCTGCAATACAGATAAAAACAACTTCTCTTCTGCAATCCAGATGATCAAAAAGATACCTCCAGGTAAGTGTTTGGTCCCAGAGCAAATTAAATTTCATGCCCTGCCACAGACCTCCCAACATTTTAATATAAGTGAAAAGCAAATAAAAATAAAGAATGTAGACATCCTTGAGGAAAAAAACAATTAGGGAGAACAAAAGGGTATAAAATTCAGTCTGAAAGTGGGTATATTACAAGATAAATTTGAGAGTGATACCAATCGATCAAAAAAAGTGAAGGACAAAAGCAGAGAAAGAATCTGTTTGCTTGATAGCTCACAAGGGCTATTTCCTTCTGTCTTCCTTGGTTTACCTCCCTAAATTTAGCTGCCCTGTGCTATCTTGTCTCTATTCACCACTTGATATAGGTATTTATTAAAACTTGTAAGAAGGTGGAGAGGTGTTAGGGGTATAGCTAAAAGGAGACTGACTGGTCTCATAAACTGGTGATTGTTCAACCCGAGTGGTGGGTAAATGAAGTACATTATTTCATTCTACTTCTTTTTACATTTGACATTTTCCATAATAGAAGTTTAAAAAAAAAATAAAAACTCAGGTTTTAAAAGGTCCTTATTTATCTCCCAGGAGGAAAACGAATAATATATATAAAAACTGCTGTAGGTACTTTATTAGAAAAAAAATATATGATTCAAGCCATATTAATTCTTTTCTTTTTTTAACAGAGAGAGAGAGAAACATTGACTTGTTCCACTTCCTGATGCATTCGTTGGTTGATTCTTGTAGGTGCCCTGACTGGGGATCTAATCCCCAACCCAGGTGTATGGGGACTATGCTCTAACCCTGTGCTCTAACCAAGTGCGCTATACCCCGCCAGTGCCAAGCCATATTAATTCTTCAAAAATATAACTCCCTGAAATGGCTCAAATCTATTCATTAAAAAACAAGAGGTTGGTAAACTGGAAAAGATTCAAACAGAATATACATTACTATAGCACTGGAATGTGTCTAGGGTTAATAGGGAAAGAAATAGCCAAAACACTTAGACCTTCTTGATGAACAGCTTCTGATATTCTGGAAGCAGATTCTTTTGGAAGTCTGTTCCACAAAGATTTAAATTATGTAACACACCCTCCAATATTCTAATCATTATCCTACCTAAATTATCACCTGATAATTTTTTCCTTACTCTCCCTTCTCCTCATTATGCCCATCTCCCAAACCAGGTATAAAGGGTCTTGGATCTTAAATATTGTATATAATAACATTATACTTACCATATTTCATTACCTATATCTTTATATGAGTTTCTAAAGGGCAGAAATCACATCATTTTCCATTCATTTTATTAGTATGGAACACAGTATTTATTTGCCCAATAGATGGTGCATTGAAACATCCCCAATATTTTCATTTCTATCACAAAAATCTCAGAAAATTCTACATTTCTAAGAACCTTCACTTTTGAGATCTCAACTCATATTCTAGGAAGAAGTCAACTGATACGTTAACTAACTTTTTAGTCTTGGCCTAAAAACTTCTAGACTTCAAAACCAAAGATGGAAAAAAGTATATTTTGTAGAACATTTTTTTGGTTTTTAGTGTTTTTATCGTTATTACATAGAAGCTAATACATGCTTAGATGAGTTGAACTCTACGGAATATTATAAAATGTAAGTATATTATTTACCTTTATATATTAATAAAAATATAGTTCAATTATGTAATATAATAGGTTATAAGAAATTTGTTATAGATAGGGTGAGTCATAATAAACCCAGCCATTGTTTATTTATAAAAGCAAACATATTTGGAAGTTATTTCTACTGTTAGTTAAACATTTCCATGATTATCTAATGTTTTAGCTCTTCCTAAATAAAACTAGCACTTTTCATATAATTTCTCCATTTGATGACTCTTATAATGACCATGTAAAATAACAGTCTTATAATCTCAATTTTTTATGATCAGAAAATATAATCATATGCCCAGGGTCATACAAGTAGCAATGAAAAAGGATCACTATACTACTTTTTTCTAATTAATTACTATACTTTTATATATCATATATCACACTATTAGAAAATTTTTCATATGTTGAAAATTCCATAGAACCGAAATAAAAGGTTTCATTGTATTGGGTAGAAAGTTAACACAACTTTTCATTTACTTAAGTAATGCACTTTGTTTATATAAGTTACTGTAAATATTACACATATTAAAAGAGAAAAAGTGTTAAAGGGATATGACGATGGCAAAATGAAAAACACTCTCATTCCCTCAAATCCCATTAAAATTACAGTAAAGGTACGTATCTGAAGCATAAGTCCTCAAGAACAGGGAGAAAAGTAAAAGAGACAACATCTTGAAAGACTTTGGGAGCTGGGAGAGAAGAACCATTGATAACTAACTTAGCAGTTCCTAAAACACCATATTCCAAGTGGCACTGGGGACAAGTTAAAATGAACCCATTTGATTTACATGGCAGCAACTTCAAAAACCACAGGAACTAGATGAACTAGGTACCTTTGGAAACTGGAGTGAAGGGAGCAAATAGTAGGATGGTGTGACTAAAAGAGGGAGTGTAAGTGAAAGCTGTTAATGTGGCAGTGAGATAGCCTAAATGCCCTCTCACCACCTTCCACTGAATATATGCTATTCCCAATTCTGGCAAAGTCTGAAAACAACATCTACAGTTAAAAATGAAGGTAACATACACCAAGAAGTGAGGATTGTCTGCTGAATGTAGAGACCCCTAGTCCTCTGGTTCCATTAATCTCCCAGAATGTTGGCAATCATACCTTAAGTCTCTATGTATGAACATTAAAGACTATTCTTTGGTGGTATCTAATAAGCCAAAGATATAAATCTTAAGATCCCAGGAGCTCTCAAAAACAAAAACAACAACAAAAAACAGCCTAACCAGGTCAGCCTACAGTGAAGTTCAAAACTGACAAGATTAAATATGCTACTTAAATATTTAATCATGTTTTAATCTTCCACACGTTTTATAGTCAAAGAAGAAAAAGACAACTAAGAAAAAAAGTCTAATGTGAAAGACTAACAAAATGTATAAAAACAAGTACAATTAAATTTAATTTAAAAAACACAAAGCAATAGACTACACAGGAAAATGTCAAAAAACAGTAATATCCACAAATAAGAAAAGATGTAGCATTCGTATGTCAAGAACAGAAAACTACAGGCAAGGAATAAAAAAACATAAATTAAGAACATAATAGAAAAAAATGAAAAACTCAATAGAGGAACTTAATAATGAAACTGAAGAAATCTAACTGAGCAAAAAGAGAATGTCATAAATGAGAAAAAAATAGAAGAAAAGTGGAGGACCCAACCCAAAATTTGTCTTATGACAAAATGGCATAAGAAATATATCACCAATGAAATCATTTCAGAAAAATTTTCAAGCAAGAACTACCGAACTGAAAGGACCTGATGAAGGCCAGCCAATGATAAACTTTCAGAGTACTGGAGACTAATAACAGATTCTAGAAGCTTCTATCAAGGGGGATGTCAGAAGTAAGAATGGCTTTGCATTTCTCAGTAGTAAGAGAAGCAAGAATATAATGAAAGAGTGCCTTTAATGTTCTAAAGAAAAATGTTTCTAAACTAGATTTCTATACCTAGCCAAGCTATCAATCAGGCATAAAAATAAAGGATAATTTTTAAACACACATATTATCAAAAAATATACCACCCATATACTCTTTCTCAAAAAGTTACTAGACAATATGGTCCCCTCCTGCTAAAGACAGAAGTAGTAAATAAAAAGACATAATGCGTTTTTTTTTAAAAAGGGTTTTGCACAGAAGAGGAGTGAATGAAATCCCTAGAATGGTGAATAAAATTCTAAGAATGACATTGGTATACCAGATGCAGAGAGCAACTAGGCTAGGCTGGAGCAATGAGATTCAAGAAACAAAATGAAACCACAATCCTTGCTGCCACTATAACTAAGGAAGTAAATGTTTCCTTTAAACAAGCATCAAAGGATCTTTAGTAAAGGACTATACCAAATCACCTAAACTGTTATTGTATGTAAGAGACTATGGCTATAAAGGTGACATTACCTTCATTAATCAACATCTCAAACTGTATCAAGAGAATGGGTCAAGAATTCCATGAGTCTGTTAGTCAGGTGCAGACAATTTTGTGTCAAGTAGATTATTTAGCCCTACAAGAATTACCTAGGATGAAATGAACTGAATTGTGGTTAATATTTTATTTTTAATGGTCATATAGAAAAATTCTTTCTAATCTCCCTTTAATCCTCAATTAAGATACCGGGTCTGTCTGGAAAAAGTCCAGCCATTGTTAATATGAGAACAGTTTGCACAACATCGATGGAACCTGGCAGCTAAGGAGAGTGGTCTGGAACTCCATGGGTAAACAATAATGACTTCATTTACTGGTCAGTGCCGCTATGGGCAACTGGTGATAGGCAGCTTCATCATGACCTCTCTGCAGAGTCTTTTAGTGAAACATCAAATCATTCAGGTGACTCAGACCGCTTACAGCCCAGATTTGGTGCCCTGCGACTTGTGGCTCTTCCCCAAATTAAAATCACCTTTGAAAGTGAAGAGATTTCAGACCCTCAATGAGATTCAGCGAAATACGATGGGGCAGCTTATGGAGATCAGGAAACTGTGTCAGGTCCCAAGGTGCCTACTTTAAAGAGGACTAAGGCATCATTGTCCTGTGTACAGTGTTTCTTATACCTTCTTCAATAATGTCTCTTTTTCATATTGCATGGCTGGATACCTCCTGGAAAGATCTCATATACTTTGTATAAATAGTAATTTAAATAATATCTTGATCTCATACACTCAGAATTCTAAAAGATAGCCTATAAAAGATCTTAATATAGGTTATGTTAATAAACCACCAGAACATTTTAAGAACAATCCTGTATAAAATCACTGAGTATATTGGCCCTGTCTAAAAAATACTTAGAACAGTGATTAAATATTGCATAAAATATCATAACTGAGTCTCTTTACTTTTTATCACCAGTTCACATAGTTTCAGTAAGAATGTGTTTTCCTTCATACAAGGATAAAATTAGATAAATTTGTAACCATGGCAAGAGAACTGTGATCTTTAAAAACAAATCTCCTATAATCAGTTGTTATGACAAGAAACAAGGACATCTCAAATGTAGGAATGATGCCTCCCCGGTCTTCACAGGGAGTCAAGTTAGTATCTCTTCTATAACTTATGGATTCTCAGCTTTAATGGGAATAAGGAATATTACTTCCTCACAGAAAAGAAACATTGATAAATGTGGGAATCTCAGGAACCATATCCTACAGTTTTAAATACTGCTGGTAAAAATTCATTGAGGAAATATATGGCTCTTGGTTTCTGATTTTGCAATCAAGCAGATAAAATATATGTTAATTATTACACTTTACAAAACATCTAGACAGACATTAACTCTTAAACCTCTATCAAATGGATATAGTACTGTTAACCAGAAAACATTAATCAATACCTCATTAGACCAATGTAAAGAAAATGGTCAAATACAACATCAAAATAAATAATAAGAAAAGTATTGAACAAAGTTATGTGGTCAAGTCAGTGCCTTAAAAGACAGAGACTTAGCCACAGAAAAGGTTACTGAAGAAAACTGACACCTTGTATTGCCTCAGTATTAAGTAAGCAAGTTCCATTGCTGGAAGGTAAAGGAGAAAGGAGCACTTTGAACCCTGAAATTAAAAAATAAAAATAAAAAGCAGGGTATGGGGTTGGGGAAGTAATCCTATGTGGATTTAGTACTCAAAATAAATGACAATACCTCTAACTTTCACAATGATGGTTGTCTGAAAAAATTTGACAAACCTTGAAGACAAATAATTAATGTGAGGTATGGCTCCTTTTTCCATGAACAGATAAAGAGGCTTACTGCAAACTAAGTGAATTTAGTAATCTTATAGGGTTTTCATTAATACTTGGGTTTTTTTATACATTCAGTACTTTATTTAATTTTTTTAGCAATTTACATTATTTTCCCACCGTTTCTTTTAAGTTAGTGTGACAATTTTCCATAATAAACTACTAAAGGAGAAGCATTGGTCGAAAGTGGGAACAGAACGAAACAAAAAACAAACAAAACCCAATTGCTGCTGCTTTTTAAAAAACCAACACTTTTTATAAATTAATGAATCAGTTTTAAAGTTGGACTCCCTCTCAAATCTTTGCAAATCAACTACTTTTCTAAATGTGTATTTTTCCCTACTAGTGAGTAGTATTATCAAATCAACTTTTCTAAATTACTTTATAAATGCATTTAAATTCTAGCTCCAGTAATCAAGAACACCTGTCATTTTTCTATATATCTTGCACTGCAGGGCTTCCAATAGCTGCACTATGCTGCCTCTTAGCATATACTCATGCCTGACTGATTCACCAATTCATTGAAGCCTTATAAGAAAAATGTATCAAAAACAAATGCTAAGAATTTTACATGTCTAATCTCTTATAGTTCTCATAATAATCCTATCAGGTAGGCGGAATCACCATTTTACATATAAGAAATACTGCTGAGAAACACTAATTGCCTAGGTCCAAATACAAAATTACTGTTCTTTCCACCTCACTATATATTATTAAATGGTTAAAAAAATACATTGTCTTTTCTCTTGTTCTTTTTTTTCTTCATTTATTTGTTTGTCTTTATTTTCCAACTTTTAAATCACAATAAGTTTGTGAGGGGAAGGAATTACACAAAATTAAAACACAAAATTATAATATTCTATCTTTTTAATCAAACCCTTACTAATTTGTATACAATCTGTCCTTCACACTTGTTTTAGAAGCTTATTTATAGGTAAGCAAAGGTATTTCCTTGTTTTCTTAATTTTCTTCTATTTCTTACTGAATAACTTACTGTTCAAGTTGTTTTACTATTTGTAATTTTTCATAAGCAAACCGCGTATCTATCTTTGATGATTTATCCAGTGGGTGCTTAAGTAAATTACCTGTTCAATTACTAAAAAAAAAAAGAAACAGTTCTGACATCTGTGAATAATCATGAGTTAAATGAGCTAGAATATCTTATTCCCCTTTTATTCACCTCTGCCTAAAACAAATGGGTTCTATTCTTTTAATAAGCAAATATTTAGTGAATATTGAGGTAGGCATTATAGAAAACAATCTCATAGCTTTCCAAATGGTCTTATCATGGTTTAATCAAACCTAATTAGAGGGAATTTGTCTTTAAAATGTGACATTTGTCAAATATATCAATAGGATATTCCTAACTGCAGGGAACTTATAAAGTACTATACAAATAACAATAAACATAAAAGTAGAAAGGAATAAATGCCTTAAAAAGAGGTACAAAGTAAAAAAGAGAAATTAGAGAACTTCTAGCTGAGAATAAATACAGCTCCTTTATTAGGCTGAAAAAAGTAGGCACCAAGGGAGCAATGACTCTTATTTTCAAAAATCAAGGATTTATGTTAGGGGGGCTACTTTGAGTTCTCCTAACATACTAAGATTTCCTTGATCTCCCCACAACAGAGTCTCATTTTCTGTGCCTTACACAATTATCTGTTGTTTTACTTATCATCTACAGGAAGATATTTTTAATTACTTAACCATGTACATTTTAATTAACCATGTAAATTTCACCTATGTGCAAAGAAGTCATGATCACAATCTTTTTACTTATGTATATTACAAGGCCTTCAAAAATCATTACCTTACAACTTGAAAATGTAAATTGTATATATGTATAATATATACATACAGTCATAAAAGAAAAAACATAAAATAATGAAAAAAAAAACACTCAACTTAAGAGACTAAAACAGTTTCAGTCCAAACAGTCCAAACTAATGGCATACAATTTACCTACTATCCTTCATTTTTTTAAAATAAGCAAGTTAACAGGCAAGGTTAAAAAATACTACAGTAAGTTTTAAAAATTAAATTAAAATTACAATCCTTCCAAAAGTAATCATGATTTAATTTTTATTTCATCATCTCTCAAGGACATGTTTATTGATTTTTTTAGAGAGAGGGAAAAGGATGGATATGAGACAGAAACATCAATTGGTTGCTTCTCTTACACACCCTGACTGGGAGGAACTGGTCTGCAACCCAGGCACATGCTGTGACAGGGAATCAAACCCACAACCCTTTTTCTTTTGGTTTATGGGCCAGTGCTCCAACGAACTGAGCCACACAGGCCAGGGTGTGATTTAATGTTGTCAAAGGCAAGGAGAAAAGAGCACAAATTCTACCAAATAAGATAAACATTTATAATAACCAGAACCTTAGCCACAAATCATGAACATGAAGCTCTCAAAATTCCATTTCAAAGGAAAACATACAGATTTATAACGGGATCTAACTCAAAAAACAAAAAAAGTTTTCAATATCAAATTAAGAATTACTTAGACTACTTCTCCAGCTTCCTTTTGTAGCAAAAAAAATGCTAGTTGTTTTCTAATAGCCATTTCTCTCCTTTACTCATAAAAATTTTCTAATTCTAGCCAAATGCATGACTGTCCAACTGGATACTACATTTCCCAGCCTTCCTCTGCCAGCTAAGTATGTTCCAATGACTAAATTTTCTTCCATAAAACATGAGTTAAAGTGGTATGTCCCACTTCTAGGTTGTGTTCTCCAAAGAATGAGTGGGCATTCCCATTCACTGTCTTTTCTCCCTTGTCCATGGCTGATGCAACTTTGTAGTTCTACCTAGAAACCATATTCAACATATGAAAACCATTTGTTAATCCAAAGCCAGCTGTAAGCCCTAAAAAGTCTGCTGTTGTGTTATATGAGGGAAATCAACATTTATCACCCTTAACCAATAGTAATAAAGACTCTCAGAGAAGTTTAATCTTTACTGTCATCTGATTAGCTCCTGATATTTACCACCTAAAAGGAAATTTAACAAGTTCAAGGATAGTCTTTTTTTCTCTTCCATGCTTCCCCCCACCTCTTCCTTTTCTTAAAACATTTATTCTAATAAGAATAACTGGGCAGATACATTGTGAAACTACAAACCTTTAGGAGAAAATGAGCTGAAGTGATCAAGTCATTATTGTTTCACCAAATGTTTTTTATCCTGGTCCTCAATACAGCAGATTCTCTTTTCCACCTTCTAGTTTTACCTTTCTACAAAATGGAAGATATGATCTTTGTGAACTACTGACTCAAAAAGAGCTCTGTTAAAGCCGTCTGTTCTGAGAATCACTATTCTAGTGTAAAATTCAAATTTCTTATTAGAATGTAAAAGTGGCAGAATGCTACACACATAGCTCCTAAATTTCCCATTAAGACAATAGTTCCTCAAAGTAGCACAGGGCTATCCAAACAATAAAGACAGATATTTTGACATTGCTACCTCACATCACCATCAAAGGGCCCTCTCTCACAAACTGAAGGGTTTCTAACTAGTTATTCCTAGCTATCAGGTACAAAATAACACAAAACATTATTATACTATTCTGAGCAATGAAAAACTGCAGACATGAATAAGTAAATATTTCTGATGGTAAAGTTGACAGGTCATGTTTGTTTCCCAGACTTCCATGTGTATTTGTAGGGCCAGTTACAGATGGTCAGGGAGGCAGTATCAACTATACCCACAGACCTAGGTCTGCCACAGTTTTGTGGACAGTGGCCAAGGAGATGCCTGAGTAATTATCTTAAAGGCTCAGAAAAGCAAATGATTAAAATTCAAAATGGAAAATATTCACATTGTATAAATAAGCACTAGTGCCCTGGTCTTCTCATTTTGCTGGACTTAAAAAACAGAAAATGCTGCCCAGAACTCATACTCTCCATATCCATTACAAAATGGTTTGCACCCTGCAACTTAAACAGTATATAAAGTTTAACTTGGTTGAACTCACTTTTACTTTTCTGTGTTGAACAAACTCACATGACAGGAGAAACCACTGAATTTCAAAAAAAAAAAAAAAACCACACACACACACAATTATGCAACTACTGTTAAAGCATCACCTAATTTTAACCTATAATATGCCACACAACGGTTAGGAACTCAAAGGTAAGAACTTCATCCTCAAAATTAGGTATGCCAATGTGTGAATTTTCCACATACCTCAAAACAAAAATATTATAACAGAAATCTTTCTAAACTAAATCATGTACTTCTTCACCTTCCTGAAAAGTTAAACATACCTAAATATGCTCTATAATTCAAAATCATTCATGAGATCATCAATTACCATATTGATTACTGATTATATAACAATTGCATAATAAATACTGATTCAGCTCTAGGAACAATGATTCCCAAACTAAATAACCTCAAAACTAAGATTTTAAATTTTTGATTCTAACACTTGAGATCTGACACCTCTACGCTATCAAGATGCTAGCCATCATTTCTTGCCACTAACCATATATATTCCTCTAATAGCACTTCTGTCCCAAATTTGCTAGTTCTCATCTATTATAGCCTGAAAAAATAAGTGACATTTGTCAGAACTAGGAAAAATTCTCAGGCAAAGACAAAAGTCATACAAAAACAGTAGAATATAAAAATTTTTGAAGCAGATTTGCTTGAAAGAGATCCAAAATGGGAATTTTTCATTTCAAAAAATGCTTAAGAGAAGCAAATAATATCTTAACATTCCTACCCATTTCCTAGATTTATTTTCATAAACCAAATAGTATTTTACCATTTTTTCTACCTTTACTTCCTGTTTTCTTTTCATCAATTTCAAGTTTAACTAGTTCAATAAAAATATTTTGAAATAACCTGACTTTCTATTCAATACACATTACAAAATTGATAAAGTAGAATTACAACTGAAATAGTTCACTATTAATGAAGATTATAGTCTTCACTGCAATCAGTACAAACAGTAAATATACTGAAGAAGGAATTTAAATAATCAGGTTAACAGCCTTATGAGACATTATAAAACTTGTTACCAAAGAAACCAAAACCAAAAATTTTTACTTTATTATAGTATTAGGTTCTATCCTGACCAGCAAGTGAATAACTTTTCAAAACTCCTCCATTAAAAAAAAGTCTATGTTAACCAAAGAAGAAAAAATTTGGTTTCAAGTATTACACAACATTTTATGTTAAAAACCTATTTTTCCCTCTTCTAACTTCACATTTGTACTATTTTCATGTCACCATGTCCTAAAGCAGATTAAAAATAAAAATGTAGTATTATGTACTCTATCAGTTCATCCCTATTAACATTGTATCAGCACTACAAAACAAGCACATAATACCATAGTGAAAAGTAATAGGTATCACAAATTTTCTGTGTTCCTAAAAGCAGTACATTTTTGTGGGATCTGCAGGAAATGTATCATATTCAAAAAATAAACAAACATTATAAAGATTTAAACTGACCCCAATTTAGGTTTAATGCAGTTCTAAACAAAACTGCAAATAGTTGACTTTTTAAAAATGAACCAAATGAATCTACAGTTCATCTGCAAAAACAGGAAAGACTAGCTTAAAAAATTGTGAAAAGGAATTATAAGTATACATTTATGTGGTCTATACTTCTACAGCAAATAAAACAATTCAGTACTTCTATATGAAAAAGACCCAGATACAGTGGTTATTAACCTGCTTTTTGATTTTATATTACATATTCCTGTGAGAAGCTAATGAAAAATATAACTCCTTCCTAAGAAAAGTGCACATAGGCACTCACATAATATTGTGTACATCAAGGTATCCATGGAACTCTTTAAAAGCCAATCTATAGAACCCAAGGCCAACAGACCTCCCAACTTAAAACATCCCCAATGAAGTAAATGAAGCAGAACTGAGAGCTCAAACCTAGTAAAGATCAAAAGAAAAACAAAGAAATAAAAGAAGGATCACTACAACAAAATTCTGAGAAAACTAGATACTTGGAAAAAGTGGAAACTAGCCAACCCATCTTTACACAGTACATTAAAATAAACTCTATACATACTAGAACATATTTTTTGTTAAGTTCTAGAAAAAAATAATACAACATAGATGAACATTTAGTTAACCCACAGTAAGTAGTATTTTCTAGGCAGAGAAATCCTGGAAGAAATCACAAATAAAAAAACCAGTGGAGTTCACTATGTAAAAATATAACATTTTTCAATATATAAAACCATGAGCAATTTACAAAGTAATGAACTAAAAAAAAAAAAACTGCACGAAATATGAGAAGCAAAAGGCGAATATCCATAAATAGCTGCTACAAATAACAAAAACATTATATACCACAGAAAAATACACACAAAAAACACCTCACACAGCTAATTCACAAAAAATGAGAAAACTGCATATATTAAACATTAAAAAGTTCAAGTTCACTAGTTATAGAAAAAAGGAAGTTAATCAGATACTATTTTTCAACCACCACACTGATGGTCATATGGAAAATGCTGTTCATAAACACTTTTTATCAATTTTGTGAACTGCTTCAAAAGCACTCTAATAAAGTAATTTCAAATAAATTTTTTAAGATGTAGATCATGACCCATGGAAAAGGATGTTCCCTATAGCATTATTTATGATAGAGAAATGGGCAACAAGCAAAATAGTCAACAACAAAAAAATGTTTAGTCAGTCACAGTACATTCTAAATAGAGATAATGTTACGTAGCCATTTAAAAACATATTTGAAGAATATTTGATAATTTGGGATGTTCTCACAATATCATATAACCATTAAAAACACATTCTAAAAAACCAGTAAATTTGAAAAATATTCACAATATGATACTAAAAGAACAAGAATAAGATTATGATCCAATTAAAAACAGATCAATCAATATTATTGATCAATCATTGATCAACTGCTCAACCATGGGAAGGTCACAAAAATCACCAAAACATTTAGAGCATTTATTTCTTTTTTAAATTTTTTAATTTAATTATTGTTCATAGAGCATTTATTTCTAAATGATCATTAAGGTCAACATGTTCCAAATGTGCTATAAGTAAAAAAATACAATTTATTAATTTCACAAAACTGAAAAGATTTAAAACCCCAATAACTTTTATTCATTTCTGTAATAACCTAGATTTAATATTTATATATGCTGCAAATGCATCAAAATTTTGTGGTATCAACTACAGAAGTAAAATGTCAAAACAAACTTGTATTGACAGTACCAATGAACAAAGAGTGTATGTTCAGACAATTCATTGATCTTAGTTTTCTGTTTACAGAGCTATATTTGCCTTTCTAACAAAGATGACAGCAAAATTGGACTATCAATAAATATTTACATTTTTTAATATGTTCTTCAGTGTTTTCACAGTACCTCTTTCAAGGCTTCAACATTAATTTAAGAGATAATCATTTGTATATTCAAATGAAAACATCAGCTTGAATGTATACACCAAAATATTTCACTTTTCTGGAAATGAGAAGTGTACCATTCCCTAAGTTCAAAGTTCTTTTCATAACCTAAATATGTATGTGTCTACACATGCACACAAACATACACACAGATAGAGAAAATACAACATATTTTAAATGCTAATAAAACACCAGAAACAATGTCAAAAGAGTTGGGGGAGGAGTCTGCTGAGCAAACCACCACAGAAGTAAGTATAAAAGGGAAAATTGCACAACTGCCCTCTAAATATATTTGAGTAGAAGACTCCAGAAGCCCAAGAATTATATTAACGACAAATTTTCTGTTAAGAAAAAAGAATTTTCCTATCATTCCATTCTATGTCGTGTGTGGTATTATATTTTAAAAATTCACCAACCACAACTACATCCTTTCAACTACATCTTAATGCTACTAATAGTATTGCTTAAAGTTAAGGCAATAAAAGCGTCCCTAAAGCAACCAAGATTACAAAGCAAGAGCCACTTCTTCATTTGACAGGAGACTGATTTAAACTTACCAACAAACTGTTATAACCACAGATGAAGTTTATGAAAACCATTTACAAGTTTTTAGACCGGTAAGAAATAATTTGCACAATGGTAGAATTATATCAAATTTCAAAATACTAAATTGCAAAATACTTCTCCCAAGCGTGTTATGTAAGATTTAAATATAGTGGCACTACCATTTTAAACTAAAATAATCAATAGCTAAACCTTCTTTAAGAAAGTAAAACCTGGAACGCACTTACAATTTTAAAAAGTCAAACACAACTTTATCCTATACATATGTATATTGGTATTTTTTTATTGATGGTTCACTTAATTTCTTCATAAAGGCCTCAGAGTAATTGGAAGTTCTTTACAGCATTCTTTGTCATAAAAACTTACAAAGTTTTATATTTTAATGACAAAATACTAAGAAATTGACTGAATTTTTAAAGTGTAACAAAAATGTTCTAACTGAAGCAGCAATGCACAAGTCATCTGAGACTGAAAAATGTAAAACTAAAATATAGGTATGAACAGAGGCACACAAACTAATTCATATTAAACCTTCATTGACTTAGGATCAAATATTTTCTAAAAATACTCAAGGACACTGAGATTTCTTTTTAAACAAATCCCATCACCCTCCCCCTCATATTTCAAAAACTCAAATTATTTCTATTCTGTAAACATCCCATGATAACAACACTAGTAAAATCAGGGTTAAAAATATAGTTGCAAATATACAATTCAAATAAATGCACTTCCTGTGAGAACACCACTAGGTGCTGATATTCACCTTCCTAAATATAAGCTTGAATCCAGCAAAACTCTAAAAGTGAAATTATAATCGAGAACCATAAGTGACAATCATTTTTCACAGAAAATTAAGTCCACAGGTTCTCAGAATCAGAGAAAAATATAAGAATACAGTTTTGAGCTCTGCATACAAGTACAACATAAGAGGAACGTTTTTCTTGGAAAAAATGTAAGAATTTGAGGATAATAAAATGTAACCCCTCGAGAACGGGGAAAATTAAATCTAGAACCCAAATGGCGTCCAACAAGAACATTAGATCTTGAAAATGAATATTGCGCTTGCGCAGCCACCGCCCAGCCAGCTGCACAACTGCAGCTAGAGCCCGACCCCGCAAGATCACGTGCTCCCATGCAGCGCCAGCCCGCAGCTCCGCAACCGCGCACGCGCAAGCAAAACTCCCGCAGCCGCCATAATGCGGTATTGACTCTACAAAAATACAATAGTAATTTAAGAAAATATTGTTATAACTGCCCCTAGGATGCACATATACCTTTCTGGGCAAGAGATGAGAAAGTGGGAATCAAGTTGCTTCCCACAGCGCCCTCCACGCAGCCGCTCACAAAGCTGCTGCCTTAGTCTCGCGCGCTACACTCGCCGCTCCGTCACTGCTGCTGCCGCTGCCGCCGCCGCCGCAGATTCAAAAACAAACCCGCTTCTCCCTGCACGCGCGAGGCCGTTATGCAAATAATTGTAGGCGGGGCTCGGTGGTCGTACTATTGGCCACGCCCTCTGCACTATCAGCCAATAGGCTGACAGACTGGCTGGTCCTTATGCAAATCACATGGTTTTTTATTTGAATGAGGGCAATTGGCCCCGCCTTCTGTCGTGGAAAAGAGGAGGTCTGAGGTGGTGGCGCTGCGCCTTTCAGTTGCAGTGTGAGGTATGTTTTTCAGTGGAACTTCCCTAACCAGTGAAGTGAGTAGCACTTTCTGAGTGCCTTCTATGAACCTTAGAAAGAAGGAAGGAAATAGGTGGGTAAGAGTTTAAAAACTGAAGGAAAGATTTTTGAAAAAGGCTAGAGTATGTTCATTTGTTCATTATTTATATTATAAATTCAAAGTATGCTTTAAACTCTATACATAATGAGGTAATGAGAAAAACACATCCTTCATTTATTCTGTGCCAGAGCAGCCACTTACAATGATATACTTTCACCAGAAGCTATATCCCTCTTATTCAATTTTACATTGGGAGCCAACCCTTAATGAAAACCAGTGGGATTTAATGGAGAAGGTGCCACTTAGTTGGAACTTCTGGGCTCACATCCAAGTACCTGGGGTTACTTGCCTGTTAATCAGAATAAGTGTTGCTCAGTGTTCTCATCTCTAAAATGGTGATAATGTCTGCAGTTAAAGTCATTTGAGAGAACTAAATGATAGGATAAAAGTAAATGTGTTTTGTAAAGTGAGCAAATGTGTTTTGCAAAGTGAGCAAATGTGTTTTGTAAAGCCTGAAAAAAGGTCATAAAGCTTGACATTTAATGTAATTTGTTTCTTGAATAATCTATTCATTTAATATTTATTTAACAATCACTGTGTTCCAACCTGTCTTCAAGACAGGTACCTATATTAGGTGCCTGTCTTCAAGAAATCTGTGCTACAATGGAAAAGACCAGAAAAGTAAACAGGAGATTTTTGTAAATAATAAGGAGTTAGTGCAAAGTGGTTAACACTTATTTTTATAATTTGGGCCTCTCAATTTAGCTGATACTGACTGGCTTTTAGGAGGATCACCTACTACAGACTTGAAGAATCAGTAATGACTTCCTAGAAGAGGTAATCTCTGATGTGAGAACTAATTTAATAGATTTCTTACCTAAAAGGTGAACTTTATTGTGAGAGAAATAAAGACTCACTTGAAAGATTTAAGTCAGGAAATAACATTTAGATTTGCATTGGTTAATTGCTAAGCTTTGTAAATTACTTAGAAGAGAACATAGTATATAGTTGCCCAATAAGTTTCAAATAGAGACTCAATTATAACATTTTGTATTATAATTTATTTAGTACATAGGTGCTCAATTGTATAATAAATGGTCAGTAAATTAAAAGTACTAATATTGACATTAAAAGTTCCGTATAATAAGAGAAATTGAATTAGAATATTACAGTTTATTAGGTTTCTCTTTGTACCTCTATAAGCAAATAAAAAGGAATCATTGTTATAATCACTCTTTTTAATATTTATATTAATTGTTGTTCAACTATAGTTTTCTGCCTTTTACCCCCATCCCAGCCCACCCCCCAGCCTTCCGCCCTCCCTCGCATGTCCATCCCCTTATTTTTTCTCCATGTGTCCTTTATAGAGCTTCTTGTAAATCCTTCCCCTTTTCCCCTAAAATTCTCTCCCCCTCCCCTCTGTTCACTGTCAGCTTGTTCTTTATTTCAGTGTCTTTGGTTATATTTTGCTTGTTTGTTTATTTGTTTTGTTGATCAGGTTCCTGTTAAAGATGACATCATATGGTATTTGTCTTTCACCACCTGGTTTATTGTGCCTACCATAATGCTTTCCAGTTCCATCCATGCTGTTGCAAAGAGAAAGAGCTCCTTTTTTCTTTCTGCTGCATAGAATTCTGTTGTGTAAATGTACCATAAGTTTTTGATTCATTTATTTACTGATAGGCACCTAGGTTGCTTCCAGCACTTGCTATTGTAAATCGTGCTGCTATGAACGTTGAGGTGCATAGGTTCTTTTGGATTGGTGTTTCAGGGTTCTTAGGATATAATCCTAGCAGTGGAATTGCTGAGTCAAAAGGCAGATCCATTTTTAATTTTCTGAGAAAAGTCCATACTGTTTTCCATAGTGGTTGTACCAGTCTGCAATCCCACCAACAGTGCATTAGGGTTCTCTTTTCTCCACAACCTCTCCAACACTTAGTGTTTGTTGCTTTCTTATAATGGCCATCCTGACTAGTGTGAAGTGGTGTCTCATTGTGGTTTTAATTTGCATCTCTCTGATAGCTAGCAATACTGAGCATCTTTTCATGTGTCTCTGGATCCTCTGTATGTCCTCCTTGAAGAAGTGTCTGTTCAAGTCCTTTGCCCATTTTTTAATTGGGTTAGTTGTCTTCTTAGAGTGGAATCATGTGAGTTCTTCATATATTTTGCAGATTAAACCCTTGTTTGAGGTATCATTGCAAATATGTTTTCCCATTTGGTTGGTTCTCTTTTATTTTAATACTGTTTTCTTTAGCCATGGCAGAAGCTTTTTATTTTGATGAGATCCCATTTGTTGATTCTTTCCTTTATGTCCCTTGCTCTAGGGAACATATCAGTGAAAATATTGATGCATGAAATATCTGAGATTTTCCTGTCTATGTTCTCTTCTACAACTTTCATGGTGTCACAACTTATATTTAAATCTTTTATTCACCTTGAATTTATTTTGGTGTATGGTGTAAGTTGGGACTCAAGTTTCATTTTTTTGCACGTAGCTGTCTAGCTCTCCCAACACCATTTGTTCAAGAGGCTATTTTTACTCTATTTTATGTTGCTGCTCCCCTTGTCGAATATTATTTGATTGTAGAGTGGGTTTATTTCTGGGCCCTCTGTTCTGTTGCATTGGTCTATGTTCCTGTTTTTATGCCAGTACCAGGCTGTTTTGATTACAGTGGCCTTGTAATACAGTTTGGTATCAGGTATTGTGATCCCTCCTACTTTGCTCTTCTTTCTCAAAATTGCAGCAGCTATTCAGGGTTGTTTATGATTCCATATAAATTTTTGAAGTGTTTGTTCTATGCCTGTGAGATATGCCATTGGTACTTTAATAGGTATTACATTGAATCTGTAAATTGCTTTGGGTATATGGACATTTTGATTATGTTAATTCTTCTAATCTGTGAACATGGTATGTGTTTCTATTTGCTTGTGTCTTCCTTGATTTCTTCAGTCTGTAGTTTTCTGAGTACAGGTCTTTTACCTCCTTGGTTAGGTTTATTCCTAGGTATTTTATTTTTCTTGTTGCTATATCAACTGGGATTTTTTTTTCTTGATTTTTGCTTCTGATGTTTCCTTGTTGATATACAAAAATGCCTTTGATTTCCGGATATTGACTTTGTATCCTGCAGTTTTGCCAAATTCATTTGTTAGATAGAGCAGTTTTTTAGTGGAGTCTATTGGATTTTCTATCTTTTGGATTTACACTATCATGTCATCTGCAAACAATGAGTTTTGTTTCCTCCTTTCCAATTTGGATGCCTTTTATTTCCTCTTCTTGTCTGATCATTGTGGCTAAAACTTCCAATACTTTGTTGAATTTAAGTGATGAAAGTGGACATCCTTGTTTGTTCCTGATCTTCATGGAAAAGATTTTAGTTTTTGCCCACTGAGGACGATGTTAGCTGTAAGTCTCTCATATACGGCCTTTATTAAGTTGAGGAATGCTCCCTCTATTGCCACACTGCTGAGTGTTTTGATTATAAATGGGTGCTGTACCTTATCAAATGTTTTTTCCACATCTATTGATGTGATCTTGTGATTTTTGCCTTTGCTTTTGTTTATGTGATGTACTACATTGATTTGTGAGTATTGTACCATCTTTTCATCTCTGGGATAAATCCCACTTGGTCATGGTGTATGATCTTTTAAATTTATTGTTGGATGCAGTTTGCCAATATTTTATTGAGGATTTTAGCATTTATGTTCATCAGCATTATTGGCCTGAAGTTTTCTTTCTCCCTTGTGTCTTTACCTGTTTTTGGAACTAGAATGATGCTGGTTTCATAAAAAGAGTCTGGGAGTCTTCCATCATTTTGGATTTATTGGAATAGTCTGTGAAGAATAGGGGTTAGCTCTTCCTTAAATGCTTTGTAGAATTCTTCTGCGAAACCTTCTGGTCCAAGGCTTTTGTGTGTCCAGAGTTTTTTTACTACTGCTTCAATTTCATCTGCTGTTATTGGTCTGTTCAGGTTTTCTGCTTCTTCTTCATTGAATTTTGGAAGATTACATTTTTCTAGAAATTTGTCCATTTCACATAGGTTTTCAAATTTCTTGGCATACAGTTCTTCATAGTAATTTCTTACAATCCTTTGTATTTCTGTGGTATCAGTTGTAATCTCTCCTCTTTCATTTCTGATTGTATTTATTTGGGTCCTCTCTGTTTTTTTCTTGATGAGCCTGCTTAAAGGCTTGTCAATTTTGTTTATCTTTTCAAAGAACCAGCTCCTAGATCTACTGATCCTTAGAATGTGCTTTTAGTCTCTATGTCATTTAATTCTGCTCTGTTCTGGTTTTTTCTTCTTTCTGCTTATCCTGGGCTATCTTTGTTGTTGTTCTTTGAGTTCTTGTAGGCGTAGAGTTAGGTTGTTTGTTTCAAATGTTTCTTTTTTAGGCAGGCCTGTAGCACTGTGAACTTCCCTCTCAGGAACACCTTCGCTGTGTCCCATAAGTTTTGGGCTGCTTTGAGTTCCTTTTCGTATGTTTCCAGAAGCTTTTTGATTTCTTCCCTAATTTAATTCTTGACCCATTCGTTGTTTAATACCATGCTATTCAATCTCCATGATTTTGAGTGTTTGGTTTTTTCCTTTGGGGTTGGTTTCCAGTTTCAGTCCCTTGTGGTCAAAGAAAATCCTTGGTATGATTTCAATTTTCTTGAATTTGTTGAGGCTTGTTTTGTGTCCCATCATGTGGTCTATCTTTGAAAGTGTTCCATGTGCATTTGAGAAGAATGTGTATTTAGCTTCTTTGGGATGAAGGGCTCTATATATATCAGTTAAGTCCATTTTATCTGGGGCGTTGTTCAGTGCCACAGTATCTTTGTTGATATTTTGTTTGGAAGATCTGTCCATTTGACAGTAGGGTGTTAAAATCCCCTACTATAATTGTGTTGCTATCAATATGTTTCCTGAAGTCCTCCAAGATTTTCCTTATGTATTTGGGTGCTCCTATGCTGGGTGCATATGTATTTACAGTGTTTATGTTTTCTTGATGGATTCTTCCCTTCAGTATTATGAAGTGACCTTCTGTGTCTCTCTTTATGGCCCTTTTTTTGAAGTCTGTTTTGTCTGATATGAGTATTGCTACCCTGGCTTTTTTTTCCTGGCCATTTGCTTGGAAAATTTGTTTTCCGGCCCTTCACTTTTAGTCTGCGTAGGTCTTTTGTCCTGAGGTGGGTCTCTTGTAGGCAGCATATTTGTGGGTCATGCTTTCTTATCCATTCAACTATTCTATATCTTTTGATTGGAGCATTTAATCCATTTACATTTAAGGTTATTATTGATAGGTACTTATTCATTGGCATTTTTGTACCTGTGTTTCTCTCTCACTCTCTCTTTTCCTTCCTTTCTATAAAGCAGATGCCAAAGCAGCATCTCTTGCAGAGCTGGTTTGGTTGAGGTGTATTCTTTTAGACTTCTTTTGTCTGGGAAGCTCCTTTTTTGGCTTTCTATCTTGATTGAAAGCCTTGCTCAGCCAAGTAGCCTTGGTTGCAGGACTCTGATTCTCATTACTTGGAATATTTCTTGCCATTCTCAGAAAGAATGTCCTCCGGCTCACTGATCTAATCTTCTACTTCATCTAGCCTGATTTTGATACTTTCTACTGTGTTCTTCAGTTCAGAAATTGTATTCTTCATTTCCTCTTGCCCCTTGTTATAGTTTCTATTTCCTTTTTCATGTTGATATAGTTTGCAGTGAGTTCATTGTACTTTTCCTGTAGTTTCTGGTAATTCTCTGTGAGCTCATTGAGCTTTCTGATAACCATTACTTTGAACTCAATAGCTGATAGTTGAGTTGCCTCTATTTCATTTAGCATTCTTTCTGAGACTTCCTCCTTTCCTTTCATTTAAGGGTTGTTTCTTTGTCTTCCTATTGTTTGTGAGAATCTTTTTGTTAGGCTCAGCTTCTTAGATTTAACTTTTCTGACTCCCTGGGTTAATGGTGTGAACTTCTATGGTAGAATACCTGTGAGATTCAGTGGTGCTGTCTCCTTGATCTCCCAAGCTCACTGGTCTTGGGCTGTCATTTATGTTGGCTCTCTGTATGTCTTTGGGTTTTGATTATTGTTGGGTCTTTCTTGAAAGGGTCCTTCCCACCAACTGGTTAACTGAAGATCATTCTGTCTACCACCTCTTGTATTTTGTTGTGCTGGTGTGGGCAGGTTGTATTGAAGCTGGTTCTTTTGTGTGTACAAGGTTTTGATGATTCTCTCTTGCTCTTGTTTAGTTGTTTGTTCTGGGTAATTTCTCCATTATTTAGTTGTATTTCCAGATAGGTCGTGGATTGAGGTTAGTGTGGCTTCCACTCCCTCCTTCACCTTCTTCTGTTGTTATCTGCTGTTGGTTCCTTTGTTGGTGGGTTTCCTCTTCAAGCATGTATCCTGGTGTTCACAGCTTTCTCCTCTTTTTTGTGATCAGTGGGAGAGAGAAGGCAAAATGGTTTAAGACAGCAAGAGTGTATCTATGATACTTACAGTAGCAGCCGGTAGAGAAGAGGTAGGAGATCCTTTGGCTATGTATAGTGTTAACTGTGATATACCACCCAACTAGCCACTTTTCAGAAAGGGCAGAAAGAAGATAAGACTCTTGTTGGGGAGGGAAGGATTGTGAGTTTGATCTAGAAGGCAGTGAGCTTCTGGGAGGTCAGATTCTGAGGTAAGGTGAGAGTAAAGGATAGAAAATAGGTGTAGTGTGTGAGGGAATAGAGTTAACCACAACAGTAATAGAGTTCAGGAAACTGTGAAGTAGGCTAAGATCCGGAAGGGGTGCTGTGTTGTATTTACAATTGTATGGAACAGCTATTATTTACAATAATAACGGAGCAACAATCGTATGACAGAATCTATGTGATCTGGATAACAAGAATAGGAAGTATAGGACCTTGAGTAGTACGCTAATGGAACACAAATGAAGTGAAAGACAGTTAATTAACAATACGCTGTGAAAGGGAGAACCAGGGAAGCTAGGCAAACAATACAATTTAACCAGCCAACCAGTCAAGCTACACCTAGCTGGTGTAGCTCAGTGGATTGAGCGCGGGCCTGTGAACCAAACAACCAAGGTTCGATTCCTAGTCAGGGGACGTGCCTGGATTGCAGGCCAGTTCCCAGCAAGGGACACATGACAGGCAACCATACATTGATATTTGTCTCCCTCTCTCCTTCCTTTACCCTCTAAAGATAAATAAATAAAATCTTTACAAAAAAAAAAGAAAGAGAGGAAAAAGGAGTTGAAAGATAAAATAAACAATAAAAATAAAAAAAAATAAAGAATTACTTAAAAAAAAAAAAAAAAAGCCTCTTGCTGGCTTCAAACTGGCCAAACCAGTTTTGCTGGTCTTCCTGGCTGCAGAAGGCTGAGGGGCGATTTGTTTCTCTTTTCTCCCTTCCTGATCCGCACTCAGTGAGCCTCCACCCAGTTCCCTAGCAGCCTCTGGTCCCTCAGGTTCCACAGGTTTGGGTGGATACTCTCCCTGGGCCTACAAGTGTGAGCACTGGGTGCCTCTTCCTAGGGCTTTCCTCAGAGGGCACTCTCCCCGCATTGCAGGTGTTCATGCTCAGCTGGGCGTCCTTCAGTTCCTCAGGTTCAGGCGTGCACTCTTCCCAAGGCTATGAGAGTGTGCACAGGGCCTTCTAAACCACCTCAGGAGCACCACCCAGCCAGTGTCCACAGACTCTGTGCTCACAAGCCCCTGTGTTTTTGCCACTTAGTCTTTATTCCCCTCTTTACAACTTCAAGCAACCAGGTGTCTCCTGGTGCTGCTGCAACCTTGTTTGGCAGAGGAGGGAGTCATTGACCCAGCTCTCTCCCAAGGACTCTTTGGCAGACCCGGCAGGTGCCAGGCCTGAGGCTGCAGCCACCCTGGTCCCCGAGCTGATCCCAGGGACCTTATTATCCTGAAGCACTCTCCTTACCATCTGGTTTTTCAATGTCCATTACAATTTTTGGTCTCCTATCTTCATATATGCTGGGGTACTGTTGGCTGTTTGCTCTGTTCCTTCTTAGATTGGCTAGGCTTTTCTCCCGTGTGTAGGGGGAAATGGAATCCGCTCCTTCCTACCTCGCTGCCATCTTCAGTCTCCTATAATCACTCTTAATTGTCTACACTAATGGGAAAAGGAAAAATAAATAGGCATTAACTCAACAATTGATTAATTTTCTTAGATTTGCTCATATTCTAGACTTACCTCCATAAGACTCCAACTAGACAATTTTATTGTATTTGAATATCCCCAAATATCCTCAACCATTTATAGTCTCTTCAGCCATTGTACCTACTGATTGATCTAACCAATGAATTTCTTGTTTCATTCAACAAGTACAGTATCCAGTATTCTAAGTGCTGCAGAGGCCCATAAGAAAAGACACTGCTTCTAATGGGGAGTCATATATACAGATAATCAATATGAGATCATTACTATCATGGAGATATACATTAAATATAAAAGAAATATAAAACAAGAGAACCTAAATCTTCCTCATAGTATATGGGAAATTTCAAAGACGTGATATTTGACCTAACTCATAATGTAGAACTAAAAGTACTATCAGAATAGGTATAAAACAAAGAATTCAACTTAGATAAGACAAATGCAAAGACACTGAAGAGTAAAAAAAGATATGGCTTCAAATTCTGGGTAAGATAATATTGAAAATAATAATCAAACCCCATGGCACCAGGCACTGAAACAATTAGAATGGAAGCAGGCTTTAAGACCCTCTACTTTGTCAGATATTAATCTTCTAGTTGGAGGGTTGTAGAGAGGTCCTGGGTTTCTTCAGCTGGGGACTGAGGCAGACCCCATGGTAGGAGTAGTACTCAGGTATGTGGCAGCTGCTTACCAATCAGTACTGAAGGATTTCCATATTTTATTCACCACTCTGACCTTATTTATACATACTCTCTGAATATCCTTCTAGAAAAAAATGCTGGAGTAAAACAAAATGAACTTTTCGCAGAAAACAGTCCAAAAAAAAAGCAAAAATACCTAAAATAATAAACATAGACTTCCGGCCAAGATGGAGGCATAGGTGGAAACATTGTGCCTCATCACACAACCAAGTTTAAAGGCAACAAAGTTTTAGTAACAAACATGCAACCAAAACACAGAAAATTGAACTTTACAGAAGTCCGACAACAACGAACTGGTAAGAGGGGCGGAGCCAGAAGCTGGCAGAGCAGGTTCATGTAGGAAAAAGTGGCCAGACTGACCCAGGAGCGCAGGTGGCGGTTGGCAGATCCCAGGTGTGGGGTGGCAACAGGCAGACGACCCACTGAGGGTGCAAGGCGGCTGGCTGACCATGGTAACACATTCGCCTGCACATAAACCAGGCAAAGGAGCGAGTAGTGAGACAGACCATACAAGCTAGGGCCCCAGCGACAGGAATTAAAGCCTGAAAGCACCAATTGGAAAAACTTTCGGGGTTGAGGTGCTGGGAGAAGCTCCCAGGCTCACAGAGAAACCCACAGGGTCCTGGAGGGTGCACAGGCCCACACACCTGGGAGCCAGCACCAGAGGGGACTGGTTTGCTTGCGGGAAGCGGCAGAGGGGATCAAAATCTGAGAGAGAGCATGGAACAAGCACCATTGCCCCTCTCTGCCCCTGCCCCCACATACAGCATCACAATCCAGCAACATAGGTTGCCCTGCCCTGTTAAACACCTAAGGTTTCGCCCCTCATATGTAACAGACGCAAACAGACTAAAACATTATGGCTCAAGAAGAAGAACAGCTCAGAGCCCCAGAGGCAATACTTCTAAGTGACCAAGAGATACCCTACCTATCAGATGCACAGTTCAAAACAGTTCAACTGTTTAAAACAGTTGCATGTTTTAAACTTCTCTATACAAATAATTCTTGAAATATAAAATGGGGATGATAAAAAATAGCTTCTATCTGGTAAAGTTTTTATGAAGATGAAATTCTGGTAAAACACTTCAAGCAATACTGGGTATATAATAATATCTCTATGAGTGTTAGGTAACAGTAATCATAATAATAGTAGTAGTAGTAATAGTAGTAGCAATGCTTGTCAGAAAATTAATTGTACAAACAGCTCTGCTTGAGCGGTTTATGTTTGCACATCCTACACTACCATTAAGAAAGACTATGAGTTGTGCCCTGGCAGGTGTGGCTCAGTGGACTGACTGCCAGCCTGTGAACCAAAAGGTCACCAGTTCAATTCCCTGTCAGGGCACATGCCTGAGTTGTGGGCTGGGTCCCATTTGGGGGCGAACAAGAGGCAACCAATCAATGTTTCTCTCACACATCAATGTTTCTCTCCCTCTCTCTCTCCCTCCCTTCTCTCCCTCAAAATAAATAAATAAAATCTTTAAAAAAAAAAAAGAACAACTATGAATTAACCACACCTGATAATTTGTATTATTTTTCTCCAATTTGAAGGGAAGTTTAATGAGGTGTTAAGTAGGCAAACGTGGGAAAACTTGAGAAAAAACTAGTGGGAATAGGAAGTGTGGTAAATAGACTTCTAAGATGATCTTCACCTTCTTGCATTCGCACCCTGTATAATCCTCTCCCCTTGAGTATGGTAGAACCCACGACTTGCTTCTAGCCAATAGAATATGGCAAAGGTGAACAAATTTTGCAGATGTAATTAAAGTCCCAAATAAGTCAATTTTGAGTTAACCAAAACAGAGATTATCTTGGCTCTGACCACTATGATTCAGTTGGTTGGGTGTCATCTTGCAAAGCAAAAGGTCACCATTCCCAGTAGGTCACATGCCTGGATTGCAGGTTTGATCTCCAGTCAGGCACCTACAAGAGACAACTGATCGATGTTTGTATCTCACATCAGTGTTTTTCTCCCTTTATTTCTCCTTCTCTTCCTCTATCTTTAAAAATAAATAAATAAAAGCTTTTTTTTTTTAATTTTTTTCATTGATTATGCCATTACAGTTGTTCTATTCCCCCCTTCATTCCTCTCCACCCTACCCCCCATCCCCACCATTACCCCCCCTTTAGTTTATGACCATGTGTCTCAAGTTCTTTAGATTCTATATTTCCCATACTATTCTTGCCCCCCCATCTATTTTCTATCTACTGTCTATGCTACTTATTTTCTGTACCTTGTCCCCCCTTCCCTCCTCCCACTCCCCTGTTGCTAACCCTCCTTGAGATCTTCATTTCTATGTTTCCACTCCTGATCTAGCTGTCCTTTTAGTTTGCTTTTGTTTTAGGTGTGGTTGTTAATAACTGTGAGTTTGTTGTCCTTTCACTGTTCATGTTTTTTTAACTTCTTTTTCTTAGATAAGTCCCTTTAACATTTCATATAATAAGGGCTTGGTGATGATGAACTCCTTGAATTTGGTCTTATCTGAGAAGCACTTTATCTGTCCTTCCATTCTAAATGAAAGTTTTGCTGGGTAGAGAAATCTTGGTTGTAGGTCTTTGGATTTCATGACTTGGAATACCTCTTTCCAGCCCCTTCTTGCCTGTAAGGTGTCTTTTGAGAAATCTGCTGACAGTCTGATGGGAACTCCTTTGTAGGTGACTGTCCTGTTATTTCTTACTGCTTCTAGGATCCTCTCCTTCATTTTAATCTTGGCTAATGTAATGATGATGTGCCTTGGTGTGTTCCTTCTTGGGTCCAACTTCTTTGGGACTCTCTGAGCTTCCTGGATTTCCTGGAAGTCTATTTCCTTTGCCAGGTTGGGGAAATTCTCCTTTATTATTTGTTCAAATAAGTTTTCCACTGGTGGCTGTTCCTTTCCCCCTTCTGTACCCCTATAATTTGGATGTTGGAGCATTTAAAGGTGTCCTGGAGGTTCCTAAGCCTCTCCTCATTTTTTTTGAATTCTTGCTTCTTCACTCTTTTCTGTTTGGCCATTATTTGCTTTGTTCTGGTCCACTCCATTGATTTGAGTCCCAGTTCCCTTTTCATCGCTATTGGTTTCCTGTGCAATTCCATTCATTTCAATTAGTTTCGCCTTCATATGTCTGTCTAATTTGTGGCTATAATCAACCAGTTCTCTGAGGATCCTGATCACCAGTGTTTTAAACTGTGCGTCTGAGAGTTTTGCTATTTCTTCATCACTTAGATTTATAGGCTCTGGGGCTTTGAGATCTTCTTGAGCCATTTTTGGTCTGTTCGTGCCCGTTAAGTGCGAGGAGCGGAGCCTTGGACTCCCAGGTCGCTGGGTTGTGACGCTGCATGTGGGGGCATGGTCAGAGCGTGGAAATGGTGACCCCCTTTGCTGTTTCACTCTGCTGGATGAGGAGCAGAGCCTTAGGTGGTTCACCAGGGCAGGGCCACTCAGGTAGCTGGGTTATGACGCCGTATGTGGAGGCGGGGTCAGAGCGGGGAAATAGCGGTGCCCTCTGCTGCTGTCAGCCACAGGGGCCGCTGGCTCCCGTCCAATTGCCCACTCCCTTGCCTGTCCACCCGCGCACGAATGCGCGACCACAGTCAACCCGCAGCCCTGCTTCCTCGCTGTTTCCCCATGGCCGCTCGCTGGGTCGCTCACCAGGTCCAACCCTGTGCCTGAGTCCGTCTGACCGAGTTTTCCTGTGTGACCTCGCCCTGCCAGCTGCTGGTTTCACCCCTCTTACTGGTCAGGCTGAAGAATTTGTTGTTATCAGACTTCCGAAAAGTTTAATTTTTCTCTGTTCTGGCTGTGTTTTCTGTTGCTAATATTTAGTTGTCTCTAAACTTGGTTGTGTGAGAAAGCACAGTGTCTCCACCTATGCCTCCATCTTGGCGGAAGTTGATACTCTAAATAAAATCTTAAAAAGAGAGAAGGAGAGATTATCTGGGGTGGATCTGACTTAATCTGGAAAAAGCCCATTAAAAAAGGAACTGGGCCTTTCCTGAAGAAAGAGATTCTCCCTGCTGGAGAACCTGATGTGGAAATTTACTATAAGTGTCTTACAGAATTTTGGGGTAGACTGTAGGACCTGAGGGTGGACTCCAGTCAACAACCAGCAAAAGAGGTAGGACTACTCTGTCCAGTGTGGCTCAGTTGGTTGGAGTGTCATTCTATAAACAGAAAGGTCACAGGTTTGATTCCAAGTCAGGGTACATACCCAGATTGCAGATCTGATCCCTAGTTAGGGCATGTATGAGAAGGCAACCCAATCGATGTTTCTCTCACATCAATGTCTTTCTTTCTGCCTGTCTCTGTCTCTCTCTCTGTCTCTCTTTGTCCCCATTCTCCCTTCCTTCTTCTTCCCTTTCTAAAAGCAATGAAAAAATGGCCTCAAATTAGAATTTTAAAAAGGTAGGACCATCAATTGTATAGCCATAAGGAAATGAATTGTACCAACCAGTAAAATGAGCTTGGAAGCAGTTTAACCAGTCAAGTTCTCACATGAAGATGCAACCCAAATAACACCTTGATTATAACATTATAAGTCTATGAGCACAGATTCCATCCAAGACAGACCCAAACTCCTGATACAAAGAAACTAAAATAATAAATGTATGTTATTTAAAGTTGTGGTAATTTGTTAGTTGGAAATAGAAAACTAATACAAGAAATCATCAGAGAATGAAAGGGATATCTAAACCATCTTTCAAGGGTATGTAAGTGACCTAAATAAATGAAATGAGTCATTAGAAGATAGTTAACTGGTACTCATTAATAAAAGATAGACCCAGTACTGAGATTATACCTAGGCAAGAGGGGCCTCTGTTCTGATCCCCGTATTTCAAGGAGCCCTATACATAAACATACATATTTAAAAGTCATACATATGCCTTTGTCACTCAGCATTTGACCCTCAACAACAACCATAATGGGAACTGTGACCTTAAACATCTGTTCTCCTAATATTCCAAGCTTTATGAGAATATTTCTCCATATTTTTTCCTCTGTGTCCTCCAAAGGCAACTCTTAGAATGCTGTGAAGGTCACTGGGTTGAGACACACACTCAGCTTTAGAGTATGTAAATTTTGAACAGCAAAAAACAGATTCAGTTAATTTTTGTATAAAAAATTTATTCACCGGTGGTGTCAAGCCTCCATTTTCTTCCTTGTTTGCATGTTCCAGTATGCATTTCTGTGAATACTCAGAACTTATTGTAGTACTCCCAACATTTATACATAATTTTTGGAAAATATTTTGCAATAGTAAATCATACATATTACTCTTACATTTATATACCATACTTATAGATATTTATGCAACATAAAAGAAACATGACATTCATTTTGAAAATTAGCAATTAAATTCTAGACTTGTAAATTGTTTCATTTTAATAAAAATATTCCTGAACAAGTGGGTCAAAGAAGAAATCAAAAGAGAAATTAAAAAATACCTTGAGACAAATGAAAATAAAGCTACAACATGCCAAACTCATAGGATACAGCAAAAGTAGTTCTAAGAGGGAAATTGATAGTGATAAATGCCTACATGAAGAAACAAGAAAGAAAAGCATCAAACAACCTAACTTTACACTTCAAGGAACTAGAAAAGATAAACAAATGAAGCCCAAAGTTAACAGGAGGAGAGCAATAAATATCACAGTGGAAATAAATGAAATAGAGACCCCCCAAAAAAGCAATAGAAAAGAACAATGACATTAAGAGCTTTTTTAAAAAAAAAATTAAAAGTTGATGCACATTTAGGAAGACTCACCAAGAAAAAAGAGAGAGGACTAAAATAAATAAAATCAATAATGAAAGAGGAGATGTTATAACCACAAAATAACAAAGGATCATAAGCCACTACTGTGTATAATTATATGGTAAAAGAATTGTACAATCTAGAAGCAATGGATAAATGCCTAAATCTACAACCTACCAAAACTAAAAGAATGAAGAAATAGAAAATCCAAACACAGCAATTACTAGTAAGAAGTTTGAATTAGTAATCAAAATCTCCCAACAACAAAAGACCAGAACCAGATAGCTTCACCAATGAATTCTACTAAACATTTTAATGTGAATTAATGCCAATTTTTCTTAAAATTTTTGGAAAAATAGAAGAGGAGGGAACACTTCCAAATTCATTTAAGAGGCCTGCATTAACCTGGAACAAAACCAGACAAAGACATAGCAAAGTAAGAAAATTGCAGGCCAATATTCTGAATGAATATAGATGCTAAAATCCTCAACAAAATATTAGCAAAGTGTATTTAAGAACACAAAAAATGTATCACACACCATTATGAAGTGGAATTTATTTCAGGGCTGGAAGGATGGTGCTACATCTGCAAATTCATGTCGTATGCCACATTAGCAAAATGAAGGATAAAATACAATGGTCATCTCAACAGATGCAGAAAAAGCTTTTAACAAAATTTAGCATTCATTTATGATAAAAAGTCAACACAATGAGTAGAAGGAACTTACCTCAACATAATGAAGGCCACACATGACAAACCTACAGCTAACATCATGAGGGGTGAAAAGTTGAAAGCTTCTCCTCTAAGTTCAAGAACAAAACAAGGATGCCTACACTCAATACTTTTATTATATTAGTATTGTAAGTTTTAGCCACAGCATTTAGTCAATGAAAAGAAATAAAAAGTATCCAACTCAGAAAGGCAGAAGTAAAATTGTCATTATTTGACCTGATATTATTTATAGAAAACCCTAAAGACTTTACAAAAAAAGTGTTCAAGTTAATAAATGAATTTAGTAAAGTCACAGGATATAAAATCATTATATTAAAAACTGGCATTTCTATACACTAATAACAAACTATCAGAAAAATTAAGAAAATCTCATTTACTCAACTGATTTTCAGTTGAAAAAATTGCATTGAAAAGTATAAAATACTAAAAATAAATTTAAACAAGGAAGTGAAAGATCTGTTCACTGAAAATTATAAAACAATAATGAAAAACTGAAGAAAACACAAATGGAAAAATAGCTTATGCTTATGGATTAGAAGAATTAATATTGTTAAAATATCCATGCTACACAAAATAATCTGTAAACTTAATTCAATCCCTATCAAAACTCAATGGCATTTTTCACAGAAATAGAAAAAACATTCCTTAAATTTGTATGGAATGACAAAGAACAATAAAAAGCCAAAATAAAATTGAGAAAAAACAAAGCTGGAAGCATCACACTCCCTGATTTCAAACTATATTGCAAAGCTATAGTTATCAAAACAGTGTGATATTGGCATAAAAACAGACACATAGGTCATGAAACAGTTTAGAGAGCCCAGAAATAAACCCACACATATATGGGCAATTTATTATTACAAAGGAGCCAAGAATATTATTATAAAGGAGACTTTTCACAGTGTGGAAAGAACAGTCTCTTCAGTAAATGATATTGGGAAATCTAGACAGACATATGCAAAGGAATGAAACTGAACCACTATCTTATACATATCTGGAACCATTGAACTTCTAAAAGAAAACATAAGTGGTAGGATTCTTTATATCAGTCTTAACAATAGTTTTTGTTGTTGTTTTGGATTTGACACCAAAAATAAAGAAAACAAAGGCAAAAATAAACAATTGGGACATCCTAGAAGAGGCTGCCAAAAACTGCTCCTCCTGACAATGCTAGATCAGGAACTGTGGCATCAGCAATAGCCTCATCAGAAGGCCCTAGGGACTAGACGGACAGCCCCAGCATTATGGATTTTGAGACAAACCTGGAGACCAGTTCATGTGGGAAGCTAGCCCATCAGAATGCCATCCCCAGAGCTCACCTGGCTTTTATTATCGACTGTGCTTTTGGGAAACAGCTTTCCCTAGCAACACCCCTAGTGCTGCCCAAGCCCCCACCCCTAATGTAAGGCTTGTCATCTCCCCAATGAAGACCTACATCTTGTTCTGTAGGGAAAAGCCAGCCCCATCTGACTCAGGAGAGTCCCCTGTGTGGGTGGCCCCTTGCCTAGGCCAGAGGCACCCTGACACCCTGCAGAGGGACTATGGCCCCAGCTTCCTCCCCAGTCAGCCCACACTGCTGTTGCCAGGAGGCTCCTGAAATGAAGTAAGCCCATAAAGACAGTGCCCTCAAGACCTTCACCTTGGGGAACAGTCATAGGCTTGCTCAAAGGTTTCTACTCCTGCGTCTGTGAGCAAGCAGATTAATTGGAAGAGCCTGACCATGGAAAAGGGGAGATTGGCACATGAGGCTTAAGTGTCCAGGGGATGCAATTCCCAGGGCCCACTCCAACTTTGCCAGAATCAGCAAAATCCCAGGGAAGACACCACAGCTTTGTTGGAGCTTATATTGGAGGGGGTGGGGCGTGGTTTGGGTGATGGGAGATTGTGAACAGTGAAAAAATAAAAAGTAAATAAGTGGTGATACTTCAAACTACAATGTCTTACACAAAAAAGGAAACTCAACAAAATAAAAAGACATCCTACAGGAAGGGAGAAGATATTTGCAAATCATATATCTGATAAGGGGTTAATTTCCAAAATATATTAAAAACTCATACAACCTCAATCAAATTTTAAAATGGGCAGAGGATAATAGACATTTTTACCAAAAAAGATATACAGATTGCCAACGATACATGAAAAAGTGTACTGATTATTAATCATCAGGAAAATGCAAATCAAAAGCACAATAAAATATCATACCTAGTAAAGTGGATATTATCTAAAAGACAAAAAAATAACAAGTGTTGACAAAGATATGGAGAAAAGGGAACCTTCAGACACAGTTGGTAGTAATGTAAACTACTATAACCACTTTAGTAAATAGTATGGAGGTTCCTCAAAAAACTAAAAAGAGAACTACCTTATTATCCAGTAATTCTTCTTCTAGGTATTTATTCAAAGAAAATTCAAACATTTGACTTTAGGTCAAGACAGCAGAGTAGGTAAACACAGTACTCACCTCCTCCCACAACCATATAAAAATTACAATAAGGCTTTACAGCCATTTCAGAATGGCTAAAATCTAGCTGAATGGAAGTCTTGTAACTACATAATTAAAGAAGAGGCTACATCAAGACTGGTAGGAAGGGCAGAAAAGCAGAATGGGCTAGTCCCACCCCCATGTGTAGCAGATAAAAACCAGAAGGGATGTCTGAACTGTGGAAGTTTTCCTTAAAGGGTGAGGGATCCCAGCCCAACACCCAGTCCCCCATCCCAAAATTTCAATGCCAGAAAGAGCAGTCCCCATGACTTCTTGCTGTAAAAACCAGGGGGTATAGAGGCAGAGGGAGATGGAGGTTTCTGGAGTCACATGCACTCCCTCTTAAAGGGCCTATGCACAAACTAACTCAGACTCACTCCCTCTGAGCCCCAGTGCAAGGACATTAGTTTGAAAGGTACGAGACATACAGCAAGGAACTGAATTGTTTGTATCAAGGTGAGAACTGTAGGGGTAGCTTTCTCCCAGAAAGAATTGCTGGTAGAGGCTGTTGTTTCTATGATGGGTCTTCCCTTAAAGAGCTGGTAGGCTGACGCTGTATCAGTGACTCCATCAACCTGACTTACACTGTTTGCCCTGCCCTGGTGATTCCCTGAGGCCTTGCCCCACCCAACTTTTGGGCCCACCCAAGCTGTTAACAGTGGCTATTGCATAGGAAGGGCTTGTCTTGGATCATGTTTCAAATTTTACTAAAATATTTCCAAAAAGTAGCATCTGACCTCAAAAAGTAGCATCTGACCTCAGCATGCCCTGTACTTCTCTCTAAGTGGCCTCAGGCTTGGCACTAGCAGCAGCCAGCCTTGGTTCACAGCTTGGACTCGACTGGGCATCTCCAAGACGAGCACAAGTAGCAGCCATCTGCAGATTGCTTTGTATCTCATGCCTTGTGGCTCATTGGAACATAGGCTGTGGTTGACCTTGGCCTGCACATCCTGAGAAACCCCAGAGCCAGAGCACTCAGTGGACAGCTTCAGATCACACTGAAACACTACCACCCAACCACCTTCACAAACAAAACACTCAAAGGGCAGATTCAACTGCCACAAGAGCCTGCTTAAGGAAGTCCTGCTTTGTGGGATGGGACCTAACAAAGCAAGTAGTTGGAGGTAAGTGGTCAGTGGTTGTAGCCAGTCCTTGCAGCTGATCAGCCTGGGGTTAAATCCCTCCCATTGGCCTGCCCACAGTAATCAAGACTCAACAACAGAAGGAAGGTGTACAGCCCTCCTGAGGGATGTACCTCACATACCCAGCTTGGGTGATCAGAGAGGCTGTGCCACTGGACCCTACAGGACACCTACTATATTAAACCATTCTACCAAGCCTGGGAGACATAGTCAAAATGGGGAGGCAAGAAACATGGCCCAAATGAAAGAACAGAACTCCAGAAAAAAGAGCTAACTAAAATGGAGACAAGCAATCTACTAGATGAAGAGTTCAGCAAACTGATTATATGGATGTTCAGTGAACTTAGTGAGAACCTCAACAGCATGAAACAGGACCAGTCAGAAGTGAAGCATACAATAACTGAAATTAAAAATAATATACAGGGCATCAGTAGTAGAGTAGATGAAGCCAAGGACCAAATCAGCGACATGGAATACAAGGAAGTAAAAAACACCCAAACAGAAAAACACAAAGTATAAAAAGAATCCAAAAAATATGTATAGTGTGAGGATCCTCTGGGGCAATTTCAAGCATACCAACATTTACATCATGGTGGGTGGGGGGACACAGAAGGAGAAGAGAGAGAGCAAGAAATTGAAAATCTACTTGAAAAAATAATGACAGAAAACTTCCCTAACTAGGGCAAGAAAATAGACATACAAGTCCAGGAAGCACAGAGAGTCCTAAACAAGATGAACCCAAAGAGGCCCATACTAAGGCACATAGTTAAAATGCAAAAGGTTAGTGACAGAGAGAATCTTAAAAGCAGCAAGAGAAAATGAGTTAGTTACCTACAAGGGAGCTCCCATAAGACTGTCAGCTAATTGCTCAACAAAAAACTTGCAGGCCAGAAGGAATTGGCAAGAAATATTCAAAGCGATGAAAAGTGAAAAGCAAGGACCTACAACCAAGATAACCCAGCAACTATCATTTAGAATCAACGGACAGATACACAACTTCTCAGGCAAGAAAAAGCTAAAGGAGTTTATTACCATCGAACCAGTATTTATATGAAATGTTAAAGGGTCTTCCTGGAGAAGAAAAAGAAAAAAAGAATAATAATAATAAGGAGAAGAAAAACAAGAAGAACAAGAATAAAAGAATAATGCCCTGGCTGGAATGGCTCAGTGGATTGAGTGCTGGCCTGTGAACAAAGGGGTCACTGGTTCAATGCCCAGTCAGGGCACATGCCTGGGTTGCAGGCCAGGTGTCCAGAAGGGGACACACAAGAAACAACCACACATTGATGTTTCTCTCTCTCTCTTTCTCCATCCCTTCCCCTATATAAAAATAAGTAAATAAAATTTTTAAAAAAAGAATAAGAAGAAGAAATGAACAATAAAATGGCAATAAATACACATCTATCAGCAACTGAATCTTAAAAACAAAATAAATTAACAAGCAAAACAAAAAGAGACTCATAGATACAGAGAACATTTTGACAGTTGCCAGAAGGGAATGGGAGATGGGCAAAAAAGTTGAAGGGCTTGAGAACTACAGATTGGTTGTTACAGAATAGTCATGGGGATGTAAATTTACAGCATAGGGAATATAGTCAATAATATTCTAGTAACTATGCATGGTGTCAGATGAGTATGAGATTTATTGGGATGATCACTTACTAAGTTATGCAATGTCTAATCACAGGGGTATACACCTGAAACTAATATAATAATCTATGTCAACTGTAATTGAAAATAAAAAATGATAAAGAAAATTTAAACTCTAATTCAAAAAGATATATGCACTCCCATATTCATTGTGTATTATTTCAATAGCCAAGACATGGAAGCAACCTAAGTGTCTGTAAATGAATGAATGTATAAATAGGATGTTTTATATGCATAAATGGAATATTATTAAGCCATAAAAAGAATGAAATCTTGCCATTTGTGAAAATATGGTTGGATCTTGATGGCATTTTGTTAAATGAAATAAATCCGACAAATCAAATACTGTATAAACTCATGTATATGAAGAATTAAAAAAAAACTAAACTCAAAGATATAGATAACATTTGAATGTAACAAGTGTGTGGTCAGGGGTGAGCCAAATGAGTGAAGAGAGTCAAAAGGTTCAAACTTCCAGTTATAAAATAAACAAGTCATGGGGATATAATGTATGGCATGGTGATTATAGTTAATAATACTGTATTGTATGTTGCTAATAGAATAAGGCATAGAAGTTCTTGTAAGGAAAAAAGTTCTAACTATTTGTGGTGATGGATGTTGTTGTCATTATTTTACAATATATGCAAATAATGAATCATGTTGTACACCTGAAACTGATACAATGTTATATGTCAATTTATTTCATTTTTAAAATAGTAAAAACATTTGTGCATTAAAGGACACTACCAAGAGAGTGAAAAGACAACCTACTTATTAGGACAATATTTTTGTACATCTGAATTAATATTCAGAATTATAAAGAATTTCTACATCCTGGCTGGTGCTGCTCAATGGGTTGAGCACCACCCTGTGAACCAAGGGATTGCTGGTTTGATTCCCAGTTAGGGCACATGCTTGGATTACAGACTGGGTCCCTGGTTGGAGGCCTGCAAGAAGCAACTGTTTCTCTTGCACATTTGATGTTCCTTTCCCTCTCTTCCCCCCTCCCTTCCCCTTTCTGTAACAACATAAATATGATTTTAAAAAAAAGAATTCCTACAACTCAACAACAAAACCCAATTCAAAAATGGGAAAAGGATTTGAGTAGATACATGTCAAAAAACGATATACAAATAAGCACATGGAATGATGCTCAACAACATTAGTCATTATAAAAATGCAAATCAAAATGACAATGACATACCACATCACTCTAGTTAGGAAGGCTATCACCAGAAAAGAAGAAAGAAATGTTAGCAAGAATGTGAAGAAATTAGAACTCTCAATGCAATGGTGGTGGGAATGTAAAATGGGAAAGCATTCATGGAAAACAGTTTGTCATTTCCTTAAGAAGTTAAACATAGAATTGCCATAGATCAAGCAATTTTATTCCTAAGTTATATTTCCAGCAGAATTGAGAGAAGAGACTCAAAGAGATACTTGTACACAAGTGTTTAAAGTAGTATTAGTCACAATAGCCAACAGGTAGCCAAAAAACCCAAGTCCATCAACATATGAACAGATAAAATATAGTATGTACATTCAATGGTATGTTAGTCACCCATAAAAAGTAATGAAACTGACATATGATACCACATGGATGAATCTTGAAAGCATTATGCTAAGTAAAATAAGACAGATACAAAAGGACAAATATTGTATGTTTCCACTTAGATGAAGTACCTAAACAAGGCAAATTCATGGAGCTATAAAGTAGAATACAGGTTACCAGGGACTGCAGGAAGTGGGAAAGAAGAGTAATTGTTAAGTGAGTACAGAGTGTCAGTTGTGGGATAATGAAAATTTTCTGAAAATGGGTAGTGGGTATTGTTGCCCCAAATTGTGGATGTACTGAATGCCACTTAATTGTAAACTTAAATATGGTTAAATTGGTAATTTTATGTATATCTTCCCATAATTAAAAAAACACATAGAACAAGATTTTGAATATTGTAAATATTATTACCAAAATTTTAAAAAATTAAAGTATTTTAGAATGTTAACTTGTCAAATTCAAGACAGATAAAGGGTGGAAAATAAGAGGAAAATATTCTAAAGAAGAGGGTCAATCCAGGAGGTTCAGCATCCATTAAGTAATTCAAAATAGACAAAAGATCTAAGAGAAGGAAAGAAATTTTCAAGATATATGAGAAGAAAATTTCCTAAAATTAAAAGATTCAAGAGCCCAAATCAGAGTTTATTGAAATTCAGTTACCTAGGTTCTTCAATTTGAAGTTTCAACATCTTGGGAATAGAGAAATGATCCCCAAAGTTTATAGCAGTGTGAGTCCAGGGGGATAATAGGCCACATATATAGTATCAAAAATGAAAAATAATATTAAACTTTTCAATTATAATATTGGAAGCTTAAGGAAATTTTTAATTTTTTTAAAGTATTTATTTATTTTTAGAGAGAGGGGAAGGGAAGGAGAAATAGAGGGAGAGAAACATCAGTGTGTGGTTGCCTCTCATGCATCTCCTAGTAGGGACCTGGTCCACATCCCAGGCATGTGCCCTGACTGAGAATCGGACTGGCAACCCTTTGGTTCACAGGCCCGTACTCAATCCACTGAGCTACACCAGCCAGGGCAGGAAATTTTGAAGTATCTTCAAATTTCTAAGTGAAAGTGCTTCTCAAAATTAAAATTTTATAACTAAATTATCATATATAAAGATGTGAAGCTAGAATAGATAGTTTCAGACAGGTAAAAATCTCAAAACTTTTCCTTTTAATTTTGGTCAAGATGGCAGAGTAGATAAACCCTGTGCAAGCTTCCTCCCACAACCATACCAAAATTACAACTAAGCTACAAAACAACCATCACTGAGAACTGCCAGAAGACTAGCTAAACATAAATCCTATAACTAAGAATGTGAAGAATAAACCATGTTGAAACTGGTAGGTGGGGTGGAGATGCAAAAGAGGCTGGTCCTACACTCCAGTGTCATGATTGATGATGCGAAGGGATATCTCTGTTGAGGAGGTGCCCCCACTAAGAAGTGAGGGGTCTTAGCCCCACACAATGCCCCACAGCACCAGAAAGTCCCTTTTTTTTTTTTAAATTAGCAGTAATTGCACCTCAAATCAACCTCATTGGCTACGTACTGCCACTGCTCAAAGCTAGTCTTCATAGCTTCTGGCTGAGAAAACCAGTTGGTGATAGTAGCTGAGGGTTTGTGGCTGAGACAGAGTCCTTCTGGAGATCCAGGTGTTCTTCTTAAAGGGCCAATGCACCGTCTTATTTGCTGATGGACCCACTCACTCTGAGCTCCTGTGCTAGAGAAGCAGCTCAAAAAGCAATAGGACATATTAAGAGAAACGGTATTGTCTGGATTCAGGGCAAGGGCTAGAGTGGCAGGTTTCTTTCAGAAGTGCTGGTGAAGCCATTATTCCCTTATTGAGCACTTCCCTTGATCCAGTATGCAGACACAGGCAGGCACCACATCTGAATCTTCATCAATATGTCTAACATTGTTCACTCTGTCTTACTGATACCCTGAGACCCCACTCCACCACCTTTCAGACCCACCCAAGCAGCTTCCAGTAGCTTTCCAGTAAAAAGCCTGTCTTGGATCATGTTGTGGGGATTCCTAATATCTCTCAGTTTTACAAACTCTGAACAAGCAGCATCTGGCCTAAACATGCTCCATACCTTTTGCTAAGCAGCCCCAAGCCTAGCACTAGTGGTAGCCAGCCTCATTTTACAGCTTAGCCACTTCTAGGCATCTCTAATTGCAGCATGAGCAGCAACCATCTATAGATTACTTTATAGCTCTTACCAAGTGACCCCAGGCCAGGCATAGGCCATGGCTGACTTTGGTCTGCACTAGAGCCTCTTCCTAGAATGCTCAGAACCAATACATCTAGTGGTCAGCATCAGACCACAGTAGAGCACTAGCCAACCACCTCCACAAATGACTCACCAAAAAGGCAGACTCAGCAGGCACCAGAGCCCTGGTAAAGTAAATCAAAGGTCCATAAGATCAGCCCCTGCACAAGAAGCTCCTATACTGTATTGATGGCCATTCCTCACAACCAATCATCCTGAAGGTCAATCCCTCCCATTCATATGCCAACAGCAATCAAGGCTCAACTGCAACAGGAGGTACACACACTCCATACAAGAACACACCTAGAGCACCCAGCTTGGTAACCAGGAATGTGCCACTGGGCCCCACAGGACATTTACTACATAAAGCCACTCTACCAAGATCAGGAGGTGCAGCAGCTCTACCTAATATAGAAACAAACACAGGGAGACCTTCTACTGGAAAAAGGGAAAAACATAGATGTCCCAAATGAAAGAACAGAACAAAACTCAAGAAAAAGAAATAAACAAAATGGAGACAAAATCTACCAGATGCAGGGTTCAAAACACTGGTTATAAGGATGCTCAGTGAATTCAAGGGAAGACTAGATGATCCAGCAGAGAAATAGGAAATATAAAAATAGAGATAGAAAGCAAAAAAAGGAACCAGTCATATATAAAGAATACAATAACTGAAATGAAGAATACATTAAAAGGAATCATCAGTAGACCAGATGAAGCAGAGGATCACATCAGTGATTTGGAAGACAAAGTAGCAGGAAACACTCTATCAGAACAGAAAAAAATCCACCCCAAATGAGGATAGTTTAAGGAGCTTCTGAGCCAATATTAACTGTACCAACATTTTCATTATAGTAGTGCCAGAAGGAGAAGAGAGAGTACAAGGAATTGAGAACCTATTTAAAGAAATGATGATGGAAAATTTTCCTAACCTGACAATGAAAATAGACATACAAGTCCAGGAAGTACAGAAAGTCCCAAACAAGATAAACCCAAAGAAGCCCACACCAGGTCGCTTCAAGCAATAATTAGAAAACCTAAGGTTAGATAAAGAGAGAATGTTTTTTTATGATTTAATTTATTTATTTTTAGAGAGAAGGGAAGGGAAGGAGAAAAAGGAGAGAAACATTGATGTGAGAGAGAAATGTCAATCAGTTGCCAAAGAGAGAATCTTAAAAGCAGTAAGAGAAAAGCAGTTAGTTACCCACAAGAATGCTCCCATAAGACTGTCAGCTTATTTTTCAACAGAAACTTGGGAGGCCTGAAGAAATGGCACAAAATATTTGAAGTGATGAAAAACAAGGATCTACACCAAAGATTGCTCCACCCAGCAAAGCTGTCATTTAGAAGCAAAGTACCAAGAGCTTCCCAGATAAGAAAAAGCTAAAAGAGTTCATTATCACCAAACCAGTATTGCAAGAAATGTTAAAGAGACTTCTTTAAGAGAAAGGGAGAAAAATATTTTTAAAATGTGAATAATAAAATGTCAATAACTACATACCTATCAACAATTACCTAAATGTAAATGGATTAAATGCTCCAATCAAAAGACATGAGATAGTTATATAGAGAGGAAAAAAAAAGATCTACACATATGCTGCCTATGAGACCCACTTTAGATAAAAAGATACAGACTGAATATAAAAGGATAGAAAAGATATTTCATGCAAATGGAAATTTTAAAAATCTGGTGTAGCAATATTTATATCAGACAAAAATAGACTTTTTAAAAAAGGCTATAACAACCAGGACCTAGCAACTCTAATTCTGGATATTTATCTGAAGAAACCCAAAACACTAATTCAAAAAGACATATGCATCCCTATGTTCTTTGCAGCATTGTTTACAATAGCCAAGATATAAAAGTAACCTAGATAGCCATTGAAAGACAAGTGGATAAAGAAAAGGTGGTATATGGATACAATGGACTATCACTCAGTCATGAAAGTGATTGAAATCTTGCCATTTGCAGCAACCTGATTGACCTGAAGGGTGTTGTGCTGGGTGGGGTGGGTCAGACAGAGAAGAAAAGGTGCCATGTGATTTTGTTTATATGTTAAATCTAAAAAAACAAGATAAGCGAACAGACAAGGGGGAAGCAGACTCGTAGATACAGAAAACGTTTTGATGGTTGTTAGATGTAAGGGGATTGGGGGATGGGTAATAAAGAGAAAGGGATTAAGATGTGCAAATTGCCAGTTATAAAAACACTCATTAAGATGTAAAGTACAGTATAGGAAATAAAGTCAACAATATTGTAGTAATTATGTATAGTGCTAGCTGGGTACTAGACTTCTCAGAGTGATCACTTTGTAAGTTATGTAAGTGTCTAGTCATTATGTTGTATAATTGAAACTAATATAATATTATATGTCAACTGTAATTGAAGAATTAAAAATATTTTTAAAACTTTGCCTCATATATAATTTCATGAAAATATTAATCAGAATGCCATCTATCAAAATAAGGACATTAACCAAAAACAAGAAATAAGTTCCAGAAAAAAAATCACAATATAGTAGAGTGGAAAAAATTGGAGGATCGAATAAAAAGGAAAAGAACAAGTCATGATTGGAGCAGAACAGAAAAGAATGCTTGGGAGACATCTCCACAGGGAAATAATGGAAATTTTAGAAATCAGATGCCATGGACCACATGAAAAACTATTTTTAGAAGATTTTTGAGGGTCTAGGAAAACAATCCTCAATAAAAAGAACAACAAACATATGAAATACAGAGTAGTCACTATCCATAAGAAAAAGTGATTTAGAGAAAAAGAGAAATATAATCTTAGGACTCTACTTGGTTCAACAGCCAGTAATATTTACCTACTCCAAATAATGTAAATATTGGCTGTTGAATTCATAATGCTTTAGCTATGTTGAGAGAATAAGAGGGAGAGCAGTACAGAGGGAGGGGGTACTAGTGAGAAGAATCCTAATCAACCATACTAGTAAGTTAATAAATAAATAGGTAAACAAAGAGGTGGTAATATATGAATGTCACTTAGAAATATGTAGCCAAATAGCAGATAGAGCTTAAGAATTGTAAGTGGTTGATTTTGGAGAAAGGGGTGGAATAGGGAGGGAAGGAGTAGTAGAGCTATTTTTATTTTAAGACTTTTAGCACTATTAGATTGTTAAAACTATCTGCATGTATTAGTTCATAAACATAGTTCATAAACATAAAAATGAATAATTTTAATAAATAATTTCAATGAAAAGATAAATGATAATATGATAAAAGAATGAAACTGTTAAGTATCCAGCTATCAACAAATATTAAGTTCCTACAATCACTAGCACAATGACACCACTGCACTAAATTATATATGCAGCAGATACCCTTTTGGTTGGAAGAATTTCTTAAAGTAGAAGCTTCCTAGTCTTTTCTTTATACATGTTAAGCAATGTTCTTGCTTAACTGCTGTGCATTGAGCTGTAGTACAGAATAATTAGATAAGGTATAAAATGTCTTGAATAAAATTGCAGAGTCCAAATGTCCAAAGTAACAAAATGGTCTCAATAAAAGAGCAGTCTGAAAAAGGTTTCTCCCTGACCAGTGTGGTTCAATTGGTTGGGCATCATCCCGTAAAGCATAAGTTTGGGGGATTGATTCCTGGTCAAGGCACATACCAGGGTTGCAGGTTCAGTGCCTTGTCAGAATGTGAGAAGCAACTGATTGATGATTCTCTCTTATGTCGATGTTTCCCTCTCTTTCTCCTTTGAAAGAAAGAGAGAGAGAAAGAGAAAGGGAGGGAGGGAGGGAGGGAGGAGGGAGGGAGGAAGGAGGGGGGGGGGGGGGGGGGGGAAGGAAGGAAGGAAGGAAGGAAGGAAGGAAGGAAGGAAAAGGAAGAAAGGAAAGAAAAGAAAGAAAAAATTTAAAGGAAATCAAAGCATCTTGTACCTAATTTTTATATACCAGCTCTTGTCCAATCTATATTGATAAAATGATTTTTGGAAAATTAAATTAATTCCAGAAATCAATCTCTCTAGTTTTCCTTTGTAGAATTATAGTGTTTTCAGTCAAAGTACAAATTAAAAATTGACAATACTGCTTTTGTATGGGACACTGTGGTGAATGAGAGGCTGCTCTTGGTTTGGAGAGAAAAAAGATAACTGTGGTTCCAGCTGCCCTAGTCCCAAGATGACAGCACTAAAGTGCAGTGTATTTGCATGTCTGTAACCTATACATGCCACATCATTGTACCTTGGTGCATCAGTTAGGATGTTCTAGTCTATGAGATGCAAATTAATATTTTTTTCCTAATACAGAAAGACCTCTATTTAAAGTAGAGGTAGAAAGGTATAAACTAAAGAAAAATAGCAAGGTTTTCAGGATATTAAGCAGGAATATATATATAATATATATAAATATATATAAATATATATATAATGTCCTTGCTGAATATATATCATATTATATATAATATATATCATAATATACATTATGACATATATATTCAGCAAGTAAATAGTTTTAGAAAGGAGAAGGGATTAAGGAAACGGACATGCTATATGCTATACTGGCCCTATAGCATACAGCCCTATACTGGGTGCTTTTAAAAATTGTAATAAATAACATATAGTAGTTATTATCCCTAATTTAAAATGAAGTACATTCAGTGCTCACCCTGGCCGTACATATCCTAAAATTGGGACAATACAAAGAAGATTATCACGGCCCCTGCACAAGGATGACACACAATTTTGAGAAAAAGAAAAGAAAAGAAATAAAATAAAATACATTCAGTTTCCAAAGTACAATAAGAATGGCAATTTGAATCTGTCTTTATGACTGTAAGATTGAATTACAGATATTAAGCACAGCACCAGCCAGTTCATAATACCTTCTCATGAAAGCTTCTGTAGCTCACAATGATTTTTTAATCTGTCCATAATCATTCTTCCTCCTTCTGGTAAGAGAAGTGCATCATTCTGGGTTCAGGGGAAGGAGAAAAATGACTAATAAGTGTTAGGATAACAAATTATCACATGCTTGTGAATAATATTATTTATGGCAATTAATCACATGGTGGTAAATGATACTTATAACTGCCTTCTTCTACTAGTCATTACATGTTGCCATTTTTCTCAAATGCTTGTGTTTCCTAATCTGATAAGATGATCCAAACCTTTATTTCTGAAGAGTCTGTGCCATTATCAGTCCTAACTTTATTGGTTTGCTGTAGTGTTCCATTAATTTTTATCATAGGATATGGGAGTACTAAGAGGTATCCCAGAGCATCTTCTGTGTTCCAGACATACTTCTCTTTATATCATTATGTAGCAACAACCTACTTTCACCTTAATAGTATTAATTACCCCATACAGTACTGTAATTTCCCTTTGCCTGTTGGTTCACTGAGTTGCCCTAAAAGCCAGGTAATTTCCAGTCTAATGGAATTAATGTGTCCGTTTGTGGAATATTTTTCTTTTGGTAACTGATACCCCCAAACCAGCAAAGCCTGAAGTTGGGAGATAAGAAACAAAAAAATTCACTAGTGGAACCTTAAGTATAACTACAAAAGGAGGTACAGCCATTTCCAGCCCTTGATTTTGAGATTTATGAATCCTAATTTTGTCATATACTCAGAGCATATACTGCAAACTGGAGGACATATCTCAGCCCCATCCTGATGAGCCTTCAAAAGGCGATTCTTGGCTTCCAATTTGGGCTCAGAGATATAAGGAGATGGAAACAGTGTCACCCTTGCAACAAGAAAAATAAGCTGGGCATTCAGTTACTCTTTTTTGGACCTATATGAGAACTACAGTTACAGAGCAAACAGCCCACCTGAAATCTGGAGAGATACAGAGAAATACCGAGATCTGACCACTTCATTACCTTGGGCAGATGTTTCCAGATGTCACATAAGCCAGTAAGAAGATGCAGCTAGAATTTTTCAAACCAAATTGTTAAGGTTAGATATGGGCTAAAATAAGAGTGATGCTCCTGAGAGACACAGACCTGTAGGGGATTGCAGACTCTTGTAGGTTTTTCCTCCAAAAATCCAACCAGGGTCTCATAAGGAAGAGTGGGGGGAATCCAGAGAAAGATTCCTTCACATTGCTGGCTGGGGGAGGACAACAGCAGCCACTGCTGAAACCCAACTCTCTTATCTCTTCTATGGAACAAAAACTTAGTTTTCAATAGAAAAAGCAACAAAAATAGTAGGACAAAAAAATTCTCTACCCCTAGGAAAAACAGGAAGGTATGCTAGGTCTAGTACTACATCTCCAGGAGAGAAAGGGCCACTTATGAAGTTCAAACCTCAAGACTCAAGTTTACAGTGCCCACTTAGAGCTGTGTCATAATGTGAACGTCATAGGATGTTCCCCTCTTTTACCCATCACCATATGTTAAAGTGATTTGATTTGTAAAATAATAGTAGAATATGTCTAGAAGAGCTACAAAAGGCAGATTCTCTTTGGAAAGTAGTGCAGAGGAATACATTATGATCAAAATTTTTAAAAAAACACAGTAATGGAGATGAAAATGGCTTAGATCAGCTCATCAGTAGACTTAGTAGAAGTAAGCAGAGAATAAAAAACTTCGAGGATAGGTCAATAAAAATTACCCAAACCGAAATGCAAAAATAAAAATAAAACAGAGCAGAATATCCAAGAGATGTGAGACAATATCAAATGGTCTGATATATGCATAATTAGAATCACAGAGGTAGAAGAAAGAACATGGCAGAATATTTGGGCAAATAATGCTTAATTTTAAAAAAATTAATGACAAACAGTAAGTCACAGATTTAAGAAGCTCATCAAACACCAAGCAGAATAAATATCAAAACCACATATCTTAAGTATATCATATTAAAATATCTGCACACCAAATATTTTCAAACAAAAATGTTGAAGGCATCCAGCAAAAAATGATACATTACCTATAGAGGGACAAGGCTTAGAATTATAGCACGTCTCATAAAAAACTATGAAAGCTATAAGAAAATAAAGTAATATCTTTCAAATGCTAAAAAGAAAAAAATCAACCCATAATTCTATACCCAACAAAATTATCCTTAAAAATGAAGAAGATACAAAAATGTCCTCAGACAAATAAAAACTGATTCTATAAGATTAACATATCGTGATGCTTCATTTGCTGTAAACTTAGTTCATTGGCCAGAAGCAATATTCTCTGGAATATTGTGATTAAGGCATCTGTAAATATATGGATTGTAGTGGTTTGGACAGAAGCATTTCAAAAGTTCTGCTTCCAGACAGATGTAGTGTCTCACAATGCCTAGTCTCACAGTCTTGCTAGAGAAATGGGCACATTATATACACAGGACAGAACTCCAATTCTCACCTTCAGTGTGTTTGAAACCTGAGATAAACTCAAACAAAATAAACTTACAATCCAAACCTAATAGAGCACATTTAAATACATCAGAGCAATGTCTCTTATTCGAGTCTCGTGACAATAAAAAATATACACTTCCTGGAACAAAAATAATATTTCAGTCTCCATTAATTTTTGAATGTGCAATGTTCAACATACAATAAAAAGTCAAAGACATACAAATATGAAGGAAAATATGATGTAACCAAGAAAAAATATAGCCATTGTAAGCATACCCAGAGAGTGATCCGTATATTAGAATTGGGAGATGAGGACTTTTAAATCACTATTATGAATGTGTTAAGAAAATAAATAAAATGGGCTTGAGTAAGAAGGTGGGCTTGCTCCAAAAGTGGATTTGCAGAATTTGCCATTTCAGGGTTGGGTGACCTCCTCCTTCTGTCAGGTTATTTCACAACTATCTCTTGGCCTGTGGCTGTGGGGACAAGATGGTGGTGTTGCTCATTACCACCACCCCAGGAAGGTCATATAGCAGCCAAACCTTAATCAACAGTTGAAATCTGCTAGGGAGTAGGTGGTTAGAAGGGAGATAAGAGCAGCTTCCTCTGCATTCTTAGAAGGGAGTGGAGGGGGCGGTGACATTCCTGAGGCCAGCTTACCTGGCTTTCCTTCTGACCACCTGGTTTTAACTTGGCATCCTGGCAACCCAGTATTTTCTATTCCCCAGACCCAAGTCCCTATTCTGTTTTACTATCTTCCAGCTACTCCATCCTCAGCACGGACCTTTCACCTCATTGGTCTAAGATGGATGCTTGAGTGAAAGACATTATGCTCACATTTGTCTTGTGGGAAACTATGTTCATGAAACAGCAGCCTCTAACTATCATGCAAGGCTATCACAGAGGTCATGGAACAAAAAGGCCTACAGACCAAATAAAGATGCTTGAATTCTGTGGTTTATTAAATCAATTGAAAACACAGAAAGAGAAATAAGGAAAAAGAGATGGGACCATTTAAAGGGTTTTTGTAGTTATGTCAGGCCCACTTGTATTGTCTCCCTATCTTAAGATCAATTTATTTGGAATCTTAAATACATCTGAAAAATCCCCAAGGTTAAGACACTCAGGAAATAGTGCGAGCACAGAATACGGTTAAGGTGGAAGGTTCACACTGCCTGAATCCTGGGATACACAATGTTCATATATCCTTTCTCACTACCACATCAATCCTCCCCTTTGATGGTGTAATTGTGAGGAGCAGAACTGGACTTTGAGCAAGGGAACTTGGCAGACAGAAGGTGTCTGGAACTGGCACACTCATTTGCTCTATTAATAAGAGGTTAAGTGTGAGTATGTCCTGCTACAAATTGCAGTTCCCTAATTAGTCTACTGAACAACTATGTTATTTATATTTGTAGGGCAGAGAATATGTGAGGCCAAAATGGACCATGATGAATATGTATTAGTTCCTACTCATAACTGTATTAGTTCAAGTTCCTATGTAACAAAGCAAATTTGGCAGCTTAAAATGATAACCATGGAGACAACTATACTTGAACAACAATTTTTTTAAAGAATAATAAAAAAATTATACTGCCAAAAAAAACCAATAACCATTTATTAGTCATACTTCTGTAAATTTGAAGTCTGGCAACTGCCAGACTTCATGATCAGATTCTCTGTTCAAGGTGTCACAAGGCTGAAATCAAGGTTCAGCTGGGCTGAGTTCTTATTTGAGGCTCTGTGGAAAATCTGCTTTCAAGCTCATTTTTCTTTTTAATAGAATTCATTCAGCTCCTTGAAGTTGTAGGACTGAGGCTGTTGTTTCCTCATTGGCTGTCTGCTAAGGATTGCCTGCTCTTGGCTCCTAGAGACTGCTCACATTCCTCACCATGCTCCGCCCCAGTGCCCCGTGCCCCACCTGTCTTCAAAGCAGGAATGGTACCTCAACTCCTCATGCTTTGAATCTCTGGCTTTCTGTCTGGTACCTCTAAGACGTAGACTTAAAAGGGCCTTGTAGTTAGGTCAGGCTCACCTGGATAGTCTCCCTATCTTAATATCAACAGATTTGGACACTTAAATACATCTGCAAAATCCCTTCATGATATCACTTAAATTACTGTTTCATGAATAACTCAGAGAAAATGTGTACATACCAGGAGCCAGAAATTTGAGGGGCCATTTTAAAATTCTGCCTGTTGCAGTAGCCAACTTAAGAATGACATAGCTGTCAGCCTAGATATGTGTGTGTAATTTGTGTCTTGATCTTTTCACCCTTTTCCAACTATAATAGCATTGTTCTGTCACTAACTACATATAACTATATTAGTTATATGTAACTTTAACATGTCTTACAAGTTACTAACTTACTTAAAATCTAAATTTAGCCCTAGCTGGTGTAGCTTAGTAGATTGAGCACCACTCTGAGAAGCGAAAGGTCACCAATTTGATTCCTGGTCAGGGCACATGCCTGGGGTACGGGCCAAGTCCCTAGTTGTGGGCGTGCGAGAGGAAACTGATACATGTTTCTCTCCCTCCCTTCGTCTCTCTCTCTAAAAAATAGATAGTCTTTTTTTTTTTTTATCTAAATTTAATACAATTTATAAATTCTACCCATGTCACAAGCTACTTGCTTACACATTATCTGCAGTTAACACATCCTATGAATTTCACCTAAAACTCCTAAGCCACAAGCTTACTAAGTATTTTGGCCTAAAATTTTTTTATGTGCTTCAAATATCTCATTTTTTTATCTTACCCTGTGTGGAAGAATCAAATATTCTCAAATAAAGAGCAGTCAGCAAGAAAAAGAAGTGAAAATGGTATCCTGCCCCCACTTAAGGACTTTCACAAACAACATTTCTGCTTATATTCCACTGGTCAGAACTTAGTCACATGGGCATACGTAGTTAAAGAGATAAGGAAATGCAGACTTTGAGTAGTTATGTGCCTAGATAAAAACTGGATGCTCTGTTACAAAGGAAGTAGGGAAAGAAATTGTGAAGAACAATTAGTAATTTTTTACAATTAGTAAACACCAAAATAACAATATTAAATTTGATGTAGAGACTATGGCTAAAGCCCTCATGTCTGTAGCTGGTAATGATTAGTAGCTAGTATTTATGATTTATGACTTAAATCTCCCTTTATTTACATTGTATTCATTGCCTCTGGCAGCATTTAAGCTTGTATCATTTCTACTCCTCCCTTCCCTTTCCTCCCACGCCTACTCAACCCAGCCCCACTGGAGTGACTCAAATCTTCCATTCTGAGCGAAATGGTCATTTGTGGTCCTCCCTTTGTATGTATCTGCTAGTCTAGTGCCCCTAAATAATGGTAATAGGAGATGACCCCAGAAGTTCCCCAAGATTCTTGATGTGCTCTTCATTTCACATTTATAACCATGATCCATCATCCATCTGAAATTCTTACCTCTTTTTCTGCCTCTTGCTCTGGTGGCATAAGGAGCCTGAAGTAGCCAGGTAGCAGTTTGTACTTCAAACTTCCTTTTGCTATTAACACATCCCATCTTTTCCACAATGACTAGGTCTTGAGAGCTAAAAAGTTTGTGGTTTAAAGTTCAAGAGACAAAAATTCTAAAAGTGGATTATTAGGTATGATCATGAACAGTGTGCAACAAAGCATACTACAGTTCTAACTCTTATGTAATATCTCTAAGCCCACATTCTGGCCAGTGCAATTAGTGACATCCTGCATCCTAAGGAGTTAGTGTGTCAGGTCACAATCAGTACCAAATAGTTTACAAAAAGTTTTGCCATTTGCCTTCCTCTGGGGTGTGATGTTATATTATCCTGTCTGTGGGGTTCCTCATCTCTCATTCCTTTGGATATGCTAGTTTTATAAATTTATTTAAGTCAGAGAACTGCCTGAGAGTCTATTATTTTATTACAGTGTTAGATCCAATATTTCTCTGAAATACACATTAAGCAATATATTAAGCTGGTTGTCAAATTTTTCTTGCATATTTCACTGTTCTGAAGCCAAAACCATTGATACCTGGAGTGAGGTGTCTTTTGGCAGCACTCATATTACAATATCTAATTTTCTGCGCTTAAAAAAAAATCTTTGCAATTGCTGTGCCTGGATCACTACACCTATTTTATTTTGTTAATAACTGCCACTTGGGCCAGGCCAACTGGGACTCCAAATCCTCCCAATACTGTAGTTACCAACAACCTCTTTTGGCTTCTGCCTCCATATCAGTTGGTATGAAAAACTGGTTTTCAATCCCTATTCTCAAAATATGTCCTAAGGACCACATAAATAAGAATTCCCTGGGAGATCTGTGTAAAATAGCAAACTCCTAAGCTGATCACAGTGCTATAGAATCAGGCCAGGCATCTTAATTTTAGCATCTTTCAGGTAAGTCTTATGTATAGTAAAAACCACTCCCTAGATGGCTTTCTCTTAAAAATTGAAATCTAATGGCTAAAGAGATGAGTGAATAAATAATTAAACCCTGATTGAAGAATTTGGTGAGGTAGTGAAAAACCAGGATAATATTGCTTCTTGGGGAATACTCTGTATTCCCTTTCAACATAAAACCTGGTGAAGAAAGTGAGGCCAAAGAGTTAACACACTTTGCAATTAGAGCTAAAAGGAGTTAGGCTGCCCTCTTAACCAATGTTCTATGCTGAAAGACAGGCTCTTGAGATAGACTGGTCACTAATAGCCAAAAAGAAGTTTCACATCTGATACAAACATAAATAAATGTAAAAAATTATTCATATTTTTTGTGGGAGTGATGGAGTGTGGGATTTAGAACCTGATCTGCTTCAAACTCCATTTCTCCATTTTTGGAAATGTAACTAAAAGTGTTCCCATTGAAGTAACATTAATACTTATCTGCTTAAAAAGAAATTAACTGTTAGAATTGTGGCCTTTCCTAATAAATTAAGAGAAAATTCTCAGTGGGAGCAGGTTCTCCCTGGCTTGGGATATTAGCATTCTGCAAAATGAGGAAGAAGTAACTAAGAAATAAACAAAAGTCTAAAGAAGAAATAAATTTAAACTCATTTTTTCCCACACTTTACTCTGATTCTCTTTCCTGTTAAGAAATATTATTCAAAACTTACAACTTAGGCAAAAGGGTGTTTGCATGTTCTTTCAATGCTGTGCTTCATCCTGTTAAGGATCTCTCTAGTTCTAGGACTACTATGGCTTAGGACTGAAAGTACATATATCCCCTTGTAGATTTTTTTCTGGCAGAGTTGCAAATAATTAATGTTCTCTAGAACAGATACCATTATAGGTTAGAGGGTTATTGACTGGTCTGGTTTTAGCCACTTTTGTCTCAAACTTAACAATTTATTTCATTATGTCTTTCCTCATAATTTATTATATGGTTCTTAATTTCTCTAATTCTCCTTTAAATTCACCTTACAATTTTGCTATTTCTCTCATTAATGAAATAAATAAATTTTTGATGGTGTCTTTCTATGTGTGTTTGAACAATTTTTAACATTTTAGAAACAAAATTATACTTTGACAGTTAATAGAATTTTTTCCACCTAGAAGGCCAAAGTGGACTCACCCATTAGAACTAGTAAAACTGCCTTGCTCAAGAAGTGTGCCTCATGGGTTATGAGAGCGTTTACCTTTGTGATCTTCAGAATGAATCCCAAGCAAAAATACAACTTCACCTTCACTGATTCTCCTGGAGCTTTCTTTTTTTTTCTTTCCTGATTCTGTGTTTTATTTTTGTTTCTGGTTCTTGGCCAAGTTTTATTCCAGTTCTGGTTTGTACGTAGCTGATAAATTATTTCATTGGTAGCAGCAGTGATTGGAAATCTAGTATTATGATCTGACCTTCTGTTGATCTCCGTGGATTTGGTGGCAATTTATTCTGTTGAATGGGATATAGCAGAGAATTTAGTTTGTTAATCATTTTGTTCACTTATGAAATAGCATGTAAATTGAAATGAATTCAGTAAATATGTTGTGTCCACTGCAAAAAAATTACCTTTAGATATCTGGACTGGTGAGTTTTTTTGTTCAGGGTTTACTTTTCCCCATGGGTAAGGTTGTAGAATTAAATCTGCAAGCTTTCATTGTGTCTTTGTGTCTGTAATTAAAAGTAATTTTTATATCTTATTTCATAAGTATTAAATAATATCCTACCTTTGGAATATACAAGATGGGGCAAAAGTAGGTTTACAGTTGTAAGTACTTAAAACACAGAGTGTATTCTTGTGTCATTATGAACAACTGTAAACTTACTTTTTCCCCACCCTGCATTAATGAATATGACTATAAAATCCCCAAAGTTAAAGGAGCACCAACTTTTCTGGTTTATAAAGACTAAAAAGGCTTATAACCTATAAACAAATACAAGAATTCCAGGGGAAAACCATTGAATACTTTGAAAGTTGTAGCCTTTTAAGAAGAAACAAATCTCATAAAAATACCTAGCTTTGGATGTATTTTTATATAAGAATCCAAGACCGTGGGACTATGGTGAATTCTTGGATAAACAAGGCTAGTTTGATGGTTTGTTTTTTAAAAGAACAATATATCTTCTTTTTTTAAAAAAATATGAGATATTTTCTGTATTGATTTTTGTTTTTTAGAGACACAGGGAGAGAAAGAAACATCAATTTCTTGTTCCATTTACCCATGCACTCATTCATTGCTTGTCTCTTGTAAGTGCTCTGACCAGGGATCTAACCTGCAACCTTGGTGTATCAGGATGATGCTCTAATCAACTCCTACCCTGCCAGGGCAAAAGAACTATTTATTTTCTTTAATCAGTGGAAAATATAATACAAGCATTTAAGATTATGGGATATATAAAATTATGTATTCAACTAAGTTAAATTATAATTCTGACAACCTTTTTCATATCAACAATTGTGTTCTGTAGAATGTCAGTGTAACCAAAATCTCCAACATCCTTAGTTATCTTTAAAATACTTAAGTAATTAGTGATTCATCTTTGATTACCTGAATAACTTTTAAATATGATAGAATACTGAAACTTTGGTCATTCAATATAATATATATTTGCATACTTTTGCCTTTTAACATTTGTGTGTTATTAAATGGTTGGAAATCTTCATTTTTTGTATCTTAAGAAAGTATTAGAGAGAATTCCACCAAGATAAAGGCATAGGTGGAAACACTTTGCATCCTTGTACAACCAACTCTAAAAACAATAAAGTTTTAATAACAATAAACGCAACCAAACCACAAAGAAAATCAACAATATGGAGTCTGAAAACAACAAAATGCTCAGCTAAACTGGTGAGAGGGGCAAGGGCAGCAGCAGAGCGGGTCAGGCAAAAAAGAGCCCCCGACCCTGGCGGTGCTCGGGCAGCAGAGGGCGCGGATCCCAGGTGCGGGCTACCTACAGGTGATCCCAGGGAAGAGGCGCTGCTGGCTGTCTGTGGTCAGTCACACATTTGTGCGCAGATACACCAGTGAAGAGGCGAGCATTGAGACTGCCAGCACAGGGCGGCGGGCTCGCACATTTCCGCTCAGATAAACAGGCCGGGGCAAGTGGTGAGGCGGACCAGTTGAGTGGAGAGGACCGCCATTGCTCCCTCCCTGACCCTGCCCCCACATACAGCATCACAAACCAGTGACCTGGGTGGCCCCACCCTGGTAAACAACTAAGGCTCCACTCCTCATACGTAACAAGCACAAGCAGATAAAAACAGGGCTCAAGAACAACTCAAAGCCCCAGAGCCAATAAATCTAAGTGATGAAGAAATAGCCAAACTTTCAGATGCACAGTTCAAAACACTGGTGATCAGGATGTTCACAGAACTGGTTGATTTTAGTCACAAATTAGGGGACCATATGAAGGCTAAACTAATTAAAATGAGTGGTAATGCACAGGAAACCAATAGTAATGGAAAAGAAATTGGGACTCAAATGAAGGGAGTAGACCAGAAGGAAGGAAAAAATGACCAAACAGAAAAATATGAAGAATCAAGAATTCAAAAAAATAAGGAGAGGCTTAGGAACCTCCAGGACATCTTTAAATGCTCCAACATCCAAATTATAGGAGTATGAGAAGGGGAAGAGGAACAGCAACAAGTGGAAAACATATTTGAACAAATAATAAAAGAGAACTTCCCCATTCTGGCAAAGGAAATAGACTTCCAGGAAATCCAGGAAGCTCAGAGAGTCCCAAAGAAGTTGGACCCAAGAAGGAACACACCAAGGCACATCATAATTATATTAGCCAAGATTAAAATGAAGGAGAGAATCCTAGAAGCAGCAAGAGATAAGGGGACTGTCACCTACAAAGGAGTTCCCATCAGACTGTCAGCAGATTTCTCAAAAGAGACCTTACAGGCAAGAAGGGGCTGGAAAGAAGTATTCCAAGTCATGAAATCCAAAGAACTACATTCGAGATTGCTCTATCCAGCAAAGCTTTCATTTAGAATGGAAGGGCAGATAAAGTGCTTCTCAGATAAGGTCAAGTTCAAGGAGCTCATCATTACCAAGCCCTTATTATATGAAATGTTAAAGGGACTTATCTAAGAAAAAGAAGATAAAAAAGATGAACAGTGAAAGGACAGCAAACTCACAGTTATTAACAACTACACCTAAAACAAAAGCAAACTAAGAGGACAGCTAGATCAGAAATGGAACCATACAACTGGAGATCACATGGAGGGTTAGCAACAGAGGAGTGGGAGGAAGAGAAGGGGGGGAAGGTACAGAGAATAAGTAGCATAGACAGTAGATAGAAAATAGACAGGGGGGAGGGCAAGAATAGTATGGGAAATATAGAATCTAAAGAACTTGTGACACATGGACATAAACGAAAGGGGGGAATAGTGGGGGAGGGGTATGCAGGGTGGAGGGGAATGAAGGGGGGGAAATAGGACAACTGTAATGGCATAATCAATAAAATATATTTTTTAAAAAAGAGAAAAAAAATAAAATAATTTATGTATACTATATATGTGAGAGTCACCATATTCATTTATGGTTAGACAGTACTGCCAAAGAAGCTCTGGTTTGTAGCAGTACTGCACTATATCTGAGGGTGGGGAACAGGAGGGGCCACCAAGGGATAGAGCTAATACATGGGAATGGGACCTGAGAGCCGCTTGTGCATTAAGCTATCCTCCTTGGGGACGGAAGTCAGAGGTTCAAGTACTGAGGGTATGCAGCTGGTCAAAGAACACCTTCAGGAACTGCAGGGGGTCATAGTGAGGACATTGAGTTTCCTAGGCAGCATCATGTTGCACCTCACAGGGGTGTGAGCCTGTGTTGCTGAGGTAACCAAGCACATACTTTGTGAATTCTCTGCCCTGCTGTCCCAAACCCTGGCTTGAGCTACCAACCTGCCAAAGGGACACCCTGCCCCTGGCTGCAGATGCCCCACCCCTCATGCTAAGGCTGCCCTTGGTGCTACCTGAGAGGTCATGCAGGGTTTCCAGAGTTCCTTTGCTTATTATGCCTGTGGTTTGGTGGCTGTCAATGGACCCCCAACTTGTGGCATGCAAGGGCTAGGATACGAGGAGCATGGGGTTGACAAAGCTCCAGGGTAATCTCCACATCCCAAATTATGGCAGGGGGAGGTTCTTACGCCAAGTACAGGCAAGGCTAGCAAGATAATTGGGTAATGGAAACAGTTCTCCTTCCTGCTTTCAGCATTAAATAGGGGGTGGGGCCAGGGGAATGCAGGCACATGCACCAAAGAAGTCAAAGTGGCCCAGGGGGAGTTGCTAGACCAGACCAATAGGCCTGTCAGTCTAGCTTGGTTAGAGAAAGGATTGGTGGGCAGGTGTACCCACCCAAAGCATTTAAAAGCACCAACCCACCCCACACCCAAACTAACACAGTCCCAGGGGGACAAATAAATGCTCTCTACTTCTCTCTGGTTTGCTGGCTTATGACCTGCATTTGGACAGTTGACTCATCTATTGTCTCCATGGGCCACATGGCCTTAGCAGCCCCATGACCCGTGGCCTTCAGGAGGAGTTTCTCTTGCTTGTGGCTTGCTGGCTCCTGACTTGAACTTGCATGGTACACTGGCCTGTTCTCTCCTGGGCCATGTGACCTTTGCAGTAATGTGGCCCATGGCCTCCTGGAGGGCCCCTCTCTTGCTCTTCTTTCAACCTGATGATGCATTTGCCATGCATTTGGACACTCTTTCCCAGGAGCACACAACCTTGCCGACATAGCAGCCAAATGGCCCCTGGCCACATGGGCTCCCCATGCAGCCTCCAGGGGAGAGCCTGAAATGGACAGCCCCTGGGAACAAGCTAAGCTACTTGGACTGCTCAGCAGCCACCTGTGGGCTCCCAAAGACTGTATTTTAAAATGGAGTAGGAACTCTGAACATTACCTTTGTCTTGGCTCTGTGGAGGAGATGAGCTTTGAGATAGGAGTCCACCATTTACCCTGAATATGCAGGGTAAATACTTGCAGCACCTGAATAAAAAATCTTTCCTTTTATACCAGCAGCTGCCTCACAAATTTGACATTTGTGGCACCAGGCAGCCAAACTCCCATTTTTTGTTCAGTAACATACTGACACGCTAAAATGCTTACATATGACAGGTATTAATATCCAACCTCATGGTTCTTGCTGTGAAAGAGCAGTTAGTTATTTTATCTGAAGTACATTAGTAACAGGCACAATTAAGACTACAGGTAGTTCTTACTTTGTACATTTTTCACATGCATGAATTTTATTGATGACATTTTGCTTTACCATGTGTATCATTTCATAATTTTAGTTACTGTGAGATAATAGAAAATATATATCAATCTCTGCTCCTCAGTCTGGTCACAGGGCTCCTGACACCCTTGTAATTTCCTGGATGATAGTGTAACAGGATAGTAAGAAGCTAGGAAAATGCCTAGGCAAGTGGAATGGGGAGACTGAAACAAGAAAATGAAGGCCAAACAGTTTGAGGAACTTACAGCCAGCTGGTGAAGAAGCCCTTATCTTCCCTAACCAAGGACACTTCAGAGAAAATGGTTTGTACCTCTCTTTTCTAACCAGAAAATACATAGCTTAAATCACCCTGGTCTAGGGAAAATAGACAACAGAGACCCAATTAATGCCATTTGTGCCAGCTAAACACAAGGACAGATGACATCAGGAGAACAAAAACCAAAACCTTATCAGAGCCAGACAGACCCAAGATAAAAATAAAACAGTAAAGCAGACCAAAGACTAATCCTTAACCCCACCTATACTCTCATGATGCATGAATGTATTAAAAGTGCACATGGAAAGCTGATGAATATTCCACTGAAACCCTCCCCTAAGATTCTCACACACAGAAGAGAGATAAAAGTCCTCAGGACAAAGACTCATGGTGGCACTATAGAGAGCATGCCATTCTCCTTCTTGGGCATGAGCCTTTTACTTCCTTTTAGATCCTAAGAGTATTCCCATGAGACTTGCAACCAGGGGAGCAGTAGGCAGCAACAGCTCATCCCAGGCTTACCCTCTATTACCATCTCCAAGGCCCCTTATTTCTCTGACTTCCTAGTGAGCTAAAAGCAGCCCCACTTTGACTTACTTCTATCACTCTGACCTTCACTTCCCAGTGAGCTAACAGCAGTCCTGCCTTGGCTCACTTCTTTCCTAAAACATTTCTAGGAAGCCAAAGCAGAGCACTGCCTAGGCTCTCTCCTGTCACTTCTTCTACCCTAAGTCCTTCCTTTATTTTCACTGTTCCCAGCTTTAATAAATGTACTCTCAAAAATCACCTGTACTTGTGAAATCTTTCCTACACAAAATCAAGAACTTGCACGCTATAGGCCGGCCTGAGGCAGACCTGCTCCAGGCCAGTCCCTGTCTGTTAATAATAGAAAATATGTATTGATCTCTGCTCCTCAGTCCTTCATTCTCTTGAAAAGGAAGAAGGGCTGAAAATAGAGTTAATGATTGATCATGCATGCATGATGAAGTCTCCATTAAAAACCCTAACAGTATGGGGTTCAGAGAGCTTCCAGGTTGGTGAACGCATCCATATATTATGATGGAGATATACCCTAACTTCCCAGGGACAGAAGTACCTATGTACTGGGCACTTTCATACCTGGTCCGATGTATCTCTTCATCTGCCTGTTTATCTGTATCCTTTATATTCTTTAATAAACTGGCAAATGTGTTTTCCTGAGCAGTGTGAGCAACTCTAGCAAATCAAATCCAATGGGGGGGGGGGGAAGGTGGTCACAGGAACCTCGGATTTGTAGCCAAGTCAGAAGAAGGTGTGGGTAACCTGGAATCTACTATTTGCAATTGGCATCTGAAGTGGAGAGCAGTCTTGTGGGATTGATCCTTTAACCTGTGGGATGTGATGCCATCTCCAGGTAGTGTCAGAAGTGAGTTAAATTGTAGGAGACCCAGCTGGTGTCACAGAATTGCCTGATATGGACAAAAACCCCCACACATTTGGTGGCTAGAAAGTGTCAGAAGTGAAGTGCTCTGTATGAAAGTAAAGGAGAAAGACAGGAGGACCGTAGGTTTTTCCAACATAGTTTCCACGTATATTAGTTTCCTGGGGCTACTCTAATAAAGTATTACAAACCAGGTGGCTTAAAACAACAGAAATTTATTCTCTCAGAGTTCTGGAGGCTGGAAGTCTAGTTTTGTCAGGGACTTCACTTCTTGCCTCTTTCAGCTTCTGATAGCCCCAGATATTCCTTGGCTTATAGCTGCATAATTCCACTCTCTGCCTCCATCATTACATAATGTTCTTCACATCTATAATCACATGGTTTTCTTATAAGGACATGAGCCGTATTGCATTATTGGCCTACTCTATTCCAGTATGACCTCATCTGAACTCATTACATCCTCAACAACTCTGTTTCTAAATATGGTCACATTTTAAGGTTAGGACTTCAAATTATTTTTCAGGATCACCATTCAGCCCATAGCACTATGGTTTAGTTAAATAACACCAGTTCCCCAACAACATGTTTTAAATTTCAGTTACCATGGTATATTAACTGAATGATGGCATCAAGTAAAAATTTTGCTGATAGGTATGGTTATAAACAAGACAACAGACCCCAAAATGGAGTTGCTTATGCTGTGCCCTAGGTCATCAAACAGACTAAATTTACAGTTTTGGCTCTCTCAGAAATGGAATATTAAACCAATCAATCTGGGATACCCTGTTCAGCACTAGTTAGGTTATCTTCCTGAGACACCCCTGCCATTCCCTAAAGGAAAGCAATCTTGCCATAACTGTTTTTTTTTTTTTTTTTTTTTTTTGCCTAGTATAACTTCCTTGTTCCTGCTCCCTCCTGCCTATAAAAGTGTTTAATTTTTTTTTTTAATTTATTGATTTTAGAAAGAGAAAGAATGAGAGAGAGACCTCAGTTTGTTATTTCACTTACTTACGCATTCATTGGTATGTGCCCTGGCTGGAGATCAACCCTGCAACCTTGGCATATAGGGATGATGCTCTAACCAACTGAGCTACCCAGCCAGGGCAAAAGTCTTTAATTTTGTACAGCTTCTCAGACTACTTTCTATCGGCTAGATTTGAGGTTGCCTGATCTGAATAGGTTTTATTCAAATAAACTCTTAAAATTTTTAGTAGGTGTCAGTTTATCTTTTAACAGTCTTCAGTATAAAAATTACTATGTAGATAATAGATGCACATCATTGTCAGGTACCAATCACATCATTATCTTTCAAAATCTGTCAATGATGAATTACTGTGCATATCATGGAAGTGGCAATTTCAATAAACAGCTAACACCCCTAGTACTGAAGCAACAAAGGGAAGAGGTTGGAATTATTACAACTTAGAAATTTAGAGGAGAGGTTTTGTGGAGCTAAAAGCTACACATCTGCAAGAGTGCTGAGGGGGCGTCAGTCAATACTGGTGTCTTTGAGGGTATTGGAGGCACATGAAAATTTATTCTGTCACAGCTGGAAAATTGCAAACCATATTCAACTGCTGCTATCAGAAGAAATCACTGCTTTCAAGGTGAAGAAGCACTGCTGGGGTGATGCTTAGAGAACCACAAGTAGACAGGAAGTAGACAGGAAGCAGACAGGCAGGGAAAGTCCTTTCGTCTTCCTCTAGCCTTGTGCGCTCTCTCTAACACCCCTATGACAGACACTAAAAGGAAGACATCTAGCAAAGCAAAAATGTTGTTTGAAGAATCCTAGCTTAAGCATCACAAAGCAAAATATAAAAGGGTATATATGGGGCTGGAATAACTTAATAACTGGTGCACTATTCTAGCAGCAGAGAAATATAACCTAAGTAATAGTGGCAGAGAGATATAACCAAAGTAGTAGAATGTATTTTATTTATCAAGGGAAATTAGGAATAGCTTTGTCCTCGTGTCCCTGTATAACTGAGAATGTGAAAGATCTAATGATGAAATTTAAATGGTTACAGAATATTGTAAATGATATGCAGAATGTAAACTTTATTTGCTGTGGTTGCTAATATCTACAATATCTAAAAAAGGGATTGAATTTAAAAAACATCAATGAGTGTGTTTTTAAAAATTCTGCAGTTTTCTCAATTTTTAAAAAGATTTTATTTACTTATTTTTAGAGGGGAAGGAAGAGAAAAAGAGAGGGGGAGAAGTGTGTGTGGTTGCCTCTCACGTGCCTGGCACTGGGAACCTAGCCCCCAACCCAGGTATGTGCCCTAGACTAAGAATCAAACTGGCAACCCTTTGGTTTTCAGACCGACACTCAATCCACTGAGCCACACCAGCCGGGGAAGCATTTGGTTTTCTTCCTATTGCAACAACAAGTTTAGACTTGGAAGATTTAGAGGTAGTAAAATATTTAAATTAAAAAAATTTTAATTGTGATAAAATACCCATAACAAAATTTTATCTATTTTTGTGTGTAGAGTTTCATAGTGTTTAATATATTCACATTTTTGTGTAACCAGTCTCCTGAGCTTTTTCAATATGAAGAACTTAAACTCTATACCATTAAAAAATGCCCATTTCCCACTTCTCCAGCTCCTGGCAGCCACCATTCTAGTTATTGTTTTTATAAGTTTGACTACTCTAGATACATCATATAAGAGAAATATCAAATAGTATTTGTCTTTTTGTGACTGGTTTATTTCACTTAGCATAATGTTTTTAAGATTCATCTATATTGTAGCATGTGTCAGAATTTCTTTCCCTTTTTCAAACTAAATTTCATGTGCATCTAACTATATCTACATGCATGTAGATATAGATACAGATATGCCACAATTTAGCAGTTCCTCCATTGACATTAAATTGCTTCTTCCTTTTGGCTATTGTGAATAATGATGCTATGAAAATGGTTATATAAATATCTTTATGAGACCCTGCTTTCAATTCATTTGGTTATGTACTGAGAAGTAGGCTTGCTGGATCACATGGTAATTCTACTTTCAACCTTTTGAGGTACCACCACATTGTTTTCCAAGGCAGCTACACCATTTTACTTTACCACCAAAAGCACACAAGGCTTCTGAGTTCTCTACATTCTCACCAAACATGTTTTTTTGTTTGGTTTTGTATCACTTCATTTGTTTGGCTTAGATACCAACCATCTTAATGTGTCTGAGATGATAGAATACTGGTTTTTATTTTTTATTTGAATTTCTCTAATGATCAGTGAGGTGAAGGATCTTTTCATATTCTTGTTGACAATTTGTATATCTTCTTAGGAGAAATATCTATTCACATTCTTTGCCCATTTTTAAAAATTCTTTTTTTCTTGTTTAATTGGAGTTCTTTATATAGTCTAAATATTTACTCCTTATCAGATTTGCAAATATTTTCTTCCATTCCGTTGGTCGCCTTTTCATTTTATTTATTGTTTCTTTTGATTCACAGAAGTTAAAAATTTTGATATAGTACAATTTATTTATTTTTGTTGTTGTCGGTGCTTTTGGTGTGAATCAATGACATTATTCTCAAATCTAATGTCATTAAGCTTTCCACCATATTTCTTCCTAAAAGTCTTATAGTTTTAGCTGTTGGGTTGTTATCCCTTTTGAGTTAATTCCTACGCATGATAAGATCCAACTTCATTTTTTTCCATGTAGATATTCAGTTTTCGTAGCATCATTTATAGAAAAATTAGTCTTTCCCTATGGAATGATTTGGCATACTTCTCAAAAATCATTTGAGCATATATGTGAAGGTTTATTTCTGGGTTCTTTATTATATTCTATTCGTGTATATGTCTGTCTTTTGCAAGTACCACATTGTTTTGATTACTGTAGATTTGTAGTAAGTTTTGAAATCAGAAAATATGAGTCCTCAAACTTTTTTATAATCCTGCTTTTACAATCTTGTTTTGGCTATTGAGATTCCATGTGAATTTTAGGATGGATTTTTCTATTTCTGTAAGAAATGGAGTTATTTTTTACCTTTTGCTCAAATAGGGGAGGTTTGTTATCTCACCAAAATAACATCTGTGCTTTGTGCTGTACTTTTAAACTATATTTTATTGATTATGCTATTACAGTTGTCCCATTCTTTTTTCTCCCTTTCATCCCCCTCTACCTGGTACCCCCATTCCCTCCAGCATCCCCACCTTAGTTCATGTCCATGGGTTGTACATATAAGTTCTTTAGCTTCTGCATTTCCTATACTATTCGTAACCTCCCTTGTCTGTTTTGTAACTACCAATTATGCTTCTTATTCTCTGTATCTTTTCTCCCATTCTCTCTCCTCCCCCTCCCTGCTGATAACCCTCCATGTGACCTCCATTTCTGTGATTCTGTTGCTGTCTTGGTTTGTTTTTGTGTTTGTATTTTAGGCTCAGTTATTGATAGTTCTGAGTTTGTTGTCATTTTACTGTTCATACTTTTGATCTTCTTTTTCTTTAAAGTCCCTTTAACATTTCATATAATAAAAGCTTGGTGATGATGAGCCCCTTTAACTACCTTATCTGGAAAGCACTTTATCTGCCCTTCCATTCTAAGTAACAGCTTTGCTGGACAGACTAATCTTAGATGTAAGTCCTTGCTTTTCATAACGCTGAATACTACTTGATAGTCCCTTCTAGCCTGCAAAGGTTTCTTTTGAGAAATCAGCTGATAGTCTTATAGGATCTACTTTGTAGGAAACTCTCTGCTTTTCTCTTGTTGCTTTTAAGATTCTCTCCTTATCTTTAAGCTGTAGCATTTTAATTATGATGTCTGTTGGTGTGTTCCTCTTTCAGTCCAACTTGTTTGGAACTCTCTGAGCTTCCTGGAATTGTATGTCTATTTCTTTTTGCCAGATTAGGGAAGTTATCCTCCATTATGTTTTCAAGTAAGTTTCAATCTCTTGCTCTTCCTCTTCTTCTTCTGGCACCACTATGATTCGGATGTTGAAATGTTTAAAGATGTCCTGGAGGTTCCCAAGTCTCCCCTCATTTTTTTTTTTTTTTAAATTCTTGTTTCCTCATTCTGTTCTGGGTGAATGTTTATTTCTTCCTTTTGTTCCAAATCATCAATTTGAGTTCTAGTTTCCTTCCCTTCACTGTTGGTTCCCTGTACATTTTCCTTTATTTCACTTTGCATATCTCCACTTCTTCCTTTATTTTGCAGCGGTACTCAGTCATTTCTGTGAGCATCCTGATTACCACTGTTTTGAACTCTGTGTCTAATAGGCTGTCTATCTCCTTGTCACTTAGTTCTTTTTTCTGGAATTTTGATCTGTTCTTTCATTTGGGCTTTTTTTTTTTTTTTGGTCTCAGTGCACCTATTACATTGTAAGGAATGGAGCCTAGGTATTTGCTGGGATGGGGCAAGCTACTTTGCTGTCTTGTGCTGTATGTAGGAGAGGGGTTAGTGAGGAAACAATATCACTTGCTCACCTCTCACACCACTTTTAAGAGACTAGCAGTTTCTCCTGCCACCATGACTCCCACGGCTTTCTGTAGCCCAGGGTACTGAGGTTTTATGTTGCTGGTGCTGGAACCCTGGGTTGCACAGTCTGTCTTGCTCCCTGATTTTTCCTCCCACTTCATCCATACCCAAATGTAGGACCATCCCATCTTCCAGCCACTGCCTTGCCTTATGTTCTCTTTGCCTTTGCTGCCCTTCTCCACCCCTCTTACCCATCTGGATGAAATTTCTTATTTAACTCATTGGTTGTCAGACTTCCTTCCACACAGTTCAATTTTCTGGCAGTTCTGGCTGTTTTTTGTTTTTAAATTGGTTGTTTCCTTCTTTTGATTGTGTGAGGAAGTGAAACATATCTACCCACACCTCCATCTTGGCCAGACCTTGTACTTTATTTTTTAATGTCTTGCTTCTGAAAAAGCTAAGGTTCCTTGCAGGTATGCTACCTTGTATGTTTATTTTAAATTAGCTTATTGACACTTTAATTAATAGTTAGCCACACTATAGTCATTAATTGCTCTAAAGCACAAGAATCCTTAATCAAGTGACCACATCTCCTCTAATAGTTTTTTTCCAAGATCAAAACCTATATTAAAAAAAAAAATCTCATGATGTTTTTACACTTACACTGTCTTAGTGGTTTCCCAGAACACCCCTTGTCAATCACAAAGATTTACCTTATTAAAAGAGAAAAGCTAAAAATGAACAATTTTTTAATGAAAAAAATTTTTGTATGCTTTATATAGGTGGAGCTTCCCAGTCAATACATAAGTGTATCTTTCACTTGGTTAACTTGGTTTTTTAAAAAGTTTTTTAGCCCTGGCTGGTGTGGCTCAGTGGATTGATCCAGCCTGCAAATCAAATGGCTGCAAGTTTGATTAACAGTTAGGGCACATGCCCAGGTCCCCGATAAGGGAAATGCAAGAGGAACCAAATGATGTATCTCTTGCTCATTGCTGTTTCGCCCCTTCTCTTTCTCCATCCCTTACTTTCTGTTTAAAAGTAAATAAATATAATCTTTAAAAGTTTTTAAATAAAAATTACATATATTTAAGGTGTACAACATATTTTGATATATATATATATCTAATAAAATTATTACAGTGAAGCTAACATATCCATCTCCTCATCTAGATACTTGTGTGTATATGAAAAATAGCTGAGACTTACTTATTAGCAAATTTGAAGTATACAATATGGTATTATTAATTATAGTCACCATGTGATACTTTGTATTTCTAGAATTAATTCATTTTACATAACTAAAATGTTGTACACTTTGACCAACATTTTCTCATATCCCTCACCTCCCCACCCACAATAACCACTGTTCTTACTATGTGCTTCTATGACGCTGATGTTTTTTATTTCACATATAAGTAAGATTGTGCAGTTTTTCTTTCTGTGTCTAACTTATTTCTGTGTCTTAGCATAATGTCTAGATTCATCTATGTTGTTGCAAATGGCATTAAAAGCTGAATAGTAGTCTATTGTGTGCGTGTATATGAAAATTTCTTTATCCATCATTTGTTGATGGACACTTAAGTTGTTTCCAATCTTGATTATTGTAAATAATGCTGCAATGAACATGGGAGCACAAGATACTGATTTCATTTCCCGTGGAGATATATCCAGAAGAAGAATTTCTAGATTATATAATGGTCATATTTTTAATTTTTTGAAGAACCTCCATACTTTTTCTCCTAATGGCTGTGCTAATTTACATTTCTACCAACAATGTATAGAGTTTCCTTTTCTCCAGATCTTTGCCCATACTTATCTTTTGTCTTTTTGATGATAGCTATCCTAACAGATATGAGGTGATATCTCATTGTGGTTTTTATTTGCATATCCCTGATGAGTAGTGATTTTGAACACCTTTCTTTGATTAATTTTCAACAGGTAAAATACTATTAATATGAATATGTTTCAGATACTGTTTGCACTTTATCTGGAAGGACATTTGTCAATGTCTTCCTCATTGCTCATGATATATTCTTATTTCAGGAAACATTGTTAAATATTTGACAGAATTTTTTTATATTTTATTGATGTGGACCCTGGCTTGTGGGGGTGCCCTGCATTGTGGATGAGGCACAAGAAATTCACATGGACTACTGAGTCCTGTGTAGGAAAAGGGACGATGAGGCTTCTCTCTCAAGGGGAGAGCACCCTGACCCTTGCCTTGACAGGCTTTTACTGGGTTCAATTTGCACAGGAATAAAGCTCATCAAACACTGTCAAGCAGAAATGATTAAACAATAGATAACATTCGAAGAACTCTGAGGGCTTATTCTGAGTCAGTGTCAGATAGTTAAAGGGCCATAAAACTTTGGGGAACAAACTCACTTCAGGCTTGGACCCTCATCATTTAAATTGAGGATATTAGCAATGTGGGTTTTATAGGATTTTATGCATTCTTTCTTAGGCCTGGTTGCCCTAGGGAACCCACCCTTTCCTGCACAGGGCCACACCCACCTCCAGCATTGTTTCAGGCTTAAGTCAGGCAGCGGAAGTAAGGCAGCCTAGAGATTAGTAGACTTCTTGCAGATAGAATGAGGACTCAGGCTATGTCAAACCCAAAGGGTGAAGGTCCATCACCCCCTTTTGCTATAGCCCCCCAAGTTCTTTCCTGGGGCCTCCATGATTGTGTCTGTCTTAGGTTGTCGCTCCCTTGAGGAATCCTAGCCATCATTGGCTAACCAATCAATCACTGGGGGCCAGGCAGGGTAAAGTAAAAGTAGCAGAGGTGGCCCCCCTGCCAGGGAGATAAGCTTTGTCTGCTTAGTGGCTTATGGTCTGAAGGTCTCTCACTCAGCCTTAGCTATGGGGGGGTTACAGTTTCTGAAACCAGGCAGGGCAGTTCACAACATTTTATCTTATAAGCAATTTTATTCTCTTCTAATATTATTGGCTAGTGTTACTAATTAATCAGAGCCATAAGATATCATCATTAACATATGATTTCTACTGTCCTCTCATGCTTGCCTAAGGGCTTTGCCATAAGCTACAAGCACACATTGGGTCTTAAGCAAAGGACAGCCTCTGAACCTCATGAACAGGAGTGTACCAGTTATGCTAATTATTATTAATGCAGTGAAGAGACTCATTGGGAAGCCTTCTGAACCAGTATTGTTTATATGCTCTCATACTATATAAGAGGACTGATACAGATTATTTTTGGAACAGAAGCCATGACGTTTTGAAAACTTACATCCCAAGATCTTGTGGAATGTGATCTACATAGAATGGAATGAACCAATGAGGAATGTCTACTAGTCAAATATCGGACATTTATTTGGGGGGCAATATTATTGTATTGTTCATGATGTTCTATTTTCTGTTGAAGATATCAGAAAGCCTTTTCTCTTTCTTCAAATTCTATCTCCAATCTTGAATATAGTAGACCGTGCTTTTAAAAACTGAAATAAAACATTCTCTAAATGCTATTTCATTCTCTCAGACCCCACAGCATTAAAAAACAAATACTTCTGCTGAGTCACATTATTTTTCATGCCAATATAGTAATGTACATACATTACATAAGATTGCGTACAACTACAAATGGACAGCCTTGGGTCTGGTCACCTGCCATCATGTACAAACATTACATGAAAATTTGTGGGTAAGGAAAGATGCTTTTGTTAACAGGGTACCCAATTTGGGGGACTATTCCTGATGTAAGCCAACCTCTTCTGCAAAGCACAGAAATTCCCGTGTTCCCAGAGAAAATGAAATCCAAATCCATGCCCAGATATTCTCCATTATTGTATATCAGTCCTTTTGGAGTTCAAGATAGCTACGCAAATCAGTCTCCATCCTCAAGCTCTCTCTCTTTCTCTGGTGCACAATTATGGGTTCTAGCATCACCATTGTCTTGCACCTCTCTCTCTCTACTTGGGTCTAGGGTGCACTGCCAGATCACTCCAGATGGTTGTTCAGAGGAAGCTCCATCCATGTGGTCCTGGTGCACAAGGCTGCCTGCATCCCTGGAGCTGAGGAACATTCCCAGCTTATTCCTCCATGTGCTACTCTCAGCCTCTGTGTGCTGCTCTCAGTGTGAGAGAATGGAAGCAGTCTAGGACCTGTGTAGTGTGTGGCACAGTGTCCCAAGAGCTGGCACGCAGCGAGGCATGTCTCAGTGTGGGACTCCACCTCTGTGAGCAGACTTTCCACTGTGCAAGGCCTAACCCCAGAGGAAGCTGGGCATCTGCCAGTCCTGTGAATAATCTGGTGAGCACCCCACAACCAGGGACACAAAACAGGGAATAGAGTGAGGCTTCTGTGCATGTTCTATTTTAAAGCCCCTTTCCCAAATCCCATGTGCTGTGGAGATGTTCAGCTTTGCAACCAATGTGGGCCAATGTTGGCCATGTTGTCTTTGCCCCATTTCCAGCCACCATGTCCCACAAGGGCAGAAGTTTCAAAGCCATGCACAGACGCATACGGTAGGGGAAGGGTGTCCAGACCCTGCCGCGGCTTGCTGACCTCCACCACACATGTGAGTTTTGATCTTTTCAGCCTTATGCAGCCTTGGTACAAACTCCTGGTTGCTGGGTCATGAGCTGCTTTGCTGCCAGGGCCACGTGCTGTTTATTGTTGCCTCAGGCAGCAGCCTTCTCCCACAGCCCATCCCCTGCTGTGTCATGCTGCATCTGCTCAGTTGTTGGGGCAGTGCAGGCTGGCTTGTTTACAGTTACCTCTGGCAGTGTCCTCCCCCTGCAGCTGTTTTAACCTTCCACCTCTGCTTTTCTCCCTGCCATTCTGTGGGGGAGGTGCTGGCTCTGGCAGATGGAGGTTTCTTCCAGATTGGGTCTCCCCACGCCCCAGCTATCTGATCTGACCACCCTGTTACACAACTACCTATCAAGGTGCAATTAAACAAATGAATTGCCCAATCAGAGCTATAGTAGAATGCCATATTATGGGATAAATCTCATTTCATTTGTTGTAACAAGTCTACCTTGAAGGAACTGGTATGGTTCTTCATCTGTGAAAACCATACACATAAATGAATCAGGTTTAAATATAATCTACAAGCCCAGCTTTTAAAATTATGTTATCAGGACTAATCTCCTGAATTTTTTATGATTATAAGGTGGACTGTCTAGAAATATTATCCAAAATTCAGAAACAAGACCAAAACATGTTTCTTTAACGTCTAACAAATTCCTCTTTCCAGAATTATTTGATCTTTTTAGGGCACATACTTTTGTGTAACTTAATATTTACTATTGATTAGAGCCCAGCGGGTTGAGCTCTTAACCTGAGCATGTACTCTGACTGGAAATTGAACTGGCAAACCTTTGGTTCAGAGACAACACTCCAACCAACTGAGCCACGCTGGCCAGGGCTAAAAATTATACTCTTTTTACACCCTGGCTAGTGTGGTTCAGTTGGTTGGAGTGTTGTCCCATGGCCAAAAAGTTGTGGGTTTGATTCCCGGTCAGGAAACACACCTGGGTTGCAGTTTTGATCCTCTGTCTGGACACGTGTGACTCTGGTCCGGACGCATGTGTTTCTTGATCTGGACAGTACAATTTCTGGTCTGGGTACTGATCCATGGTCCAGGCATTTACAAGAAGCAATGAATTGATGCTTCTCTCTTGCATCCATGTTTCCCTCTCTCCCTTTCTCTATCCCTCTTTCTCTCTCTAAAAGCAACGAGAAAAAAACAAAGTGTTTTGGTGAGGATAAAAAAAATTATACTCTTTGAAAATTATATTTTGACACTCTCTAATATCTGCTCCTATTTCCCTTTTCTCATTCAAGCTATGTAGTCCTGTCAACCTGATTTTCCTAAAATATTGCTTTGTGTCATTTATGCCTCAGAAAACCTGTCAACAGGATAAATTTTCAAGTCATTAGCCTGGTATTCACAATCCTCTACTGTTGAGCTCCAGGTGTCTTTGGCACCTTATCTTTCACACAAACTCTCATTTCAGTCAAACAAAATACTTTTTTTTTTTTTTACCAGTATGTCATATTAAAACAATCAGATTTAAAAATTTTTTCATCTGAATTGCTTTACCTGTGCTCCTCTTGAGCTTTTGGAATTTCTATTCCTAAAAGACAGCTCATTTTATCTCAGCCAGTAACCCCCTATGGGAAATAGGTGCCTGAACTCTTACAGTATTTAACACAAAATAAATATAAATTATGGCATAATATATATCTAGTCTATATCCCTGGTTCCTGGCAGAGAGATTCAAAAACCTTGGAACTTCCTAAGTGAGAGAAGTATCTTTGCTGTGCCATTGGAGTGACTTATGGTATGCCTCTATAGTCTTGGGATGGGCCTGGTCACTAGAAAGACCACGAATAAGATAAGAGGATTAGATAGTTGGGACTTTGAATCAGCCTGACCTCCAGGGAGACAAAGGGGCTAGAGACTGAGTTCAATCATTTGATCAATGATTTACTCAATCAATCATGCCCACTTAATGAAACTCCATTAAAAACTCTGGATACTAAAACTTAGATCTTCCTGGTTTGTGAACACACTGATGTGCTGGCGAGTGACTCACCTGGATTCCATCTGGAGAGGGCACAGAAGCTCTGCATTCCCTCCTAGACCTCACCCTAGACATGCCTAGTTTTAAAATTATTTTATTGATTGTGTTATTACAGCTGTCCCAACTTTCTCCCTTTGCTCCCCTCCACCCAGTACCCTGATTCCCTATAGTAATCCACCCCCCTTAGTTCATGTCCATGGGTCATGCATATAAGTTCTTTGGTTTCTCCATTTCCTATACTATTTTCAACATTTCCTGTCTATTCTGTATGTAACAATTATGCTTCTTAATCCCTGCACATTTCTGCCCATTCTTTCCCTTCCCTCTACTAGATAATAACCCTTCAAATGATCTCCATATTTATGATTCTGTTCCTGTTCTGGTTGTTTGCTTAGTTTGTTTTTTAGATTTAGTTGATAGCTGTGAATTTGTTGCCATTTTATTTTTCATACTTTTGATCTTCTCCTTTTTCTTAAATGAGCCCCTTTAACATTTCATGTAGTAATGCCTTAAAAATGATGAACTCTTTTAACTTTACCTTGTCTGGGAAGCACATTATCTGCCCTTCCATTCTAAATGATAGCTTTGCTGGATAGAGTAATTTAGGTTGTAGGTCCTGGCTTTTCATCACTTTGTATACTTCTTCCCAGTCTCTTCTTGCCTGCAAAATTTCTTTTGAGAAATCAGCTGGCAGTCTTATGGGAACTCCTTTGTAGGTAACTGTTTTTCTCTCGCTGTTTTAAAGATTCTCTCTTTATCTTTAACTTTTGGCATTTTAATTATGATGTGTATTCCTCTTTGGGTCCAACATGTTTAGGGTTCTCTGTACTTCCTGGACTTGTATGTCTCTTCCTTTGTTAGGTTAGGGAAGTTTTCTTTCATTATGTTTTCAAATAAGTTTTCAATTTCTTGTTCTTTCTCTGCTCCTTCTCGCATACCTATGATTCTGATGTTGGTACTTTTGGAGATGTCCCAGAGGTTCCTTATACCATCTTCATTTTTTTGCATTATTTTTTTCTTTTTGCTGTTCTGATTGAATGCTTATTTCTTCCTTATGTTCCAAATTGTTGATTTGAATTTTGGCTTCATCCTCTCCACTGTTGCTTCCCTGTAGACTTTTCTTCATTTTACTCAATGTATCCTTCATTTCTTCCTGGCTCTTTTTTATAGTGTTGTTGTATTCATTGAGTTCTTTGAGCATTCTGATAACCAGTGTTTTGAACTCTGCATCTGGTAGGTTGGTTATCTATATTTCATTTCATTCTTTTTCTGGAATTTTGTTCTGTTTTTGCATTTGGGCCATATTTCTTTGTCTCCTCAATTTGGCAACCATCCTGTGTCTGTTTCTGTGTATTAGGTAGAGCTGCTTTCACTCCATGTTTTAGTATGGCCTGTTGTAGAAAAGTGCATCTATAAATTGTGTGTGGTGGAACCTTAGGTAATCATTAGGGTGGGCCAAACTCTTTCTCCATTTTGTGGCTCTATGGTGGGTGAGGGGTGGGGGCCAGGTGGAGCTTGGAGAGGAAACAATGCTGCTGACTGGCTTCTGAAGGTTTTTCCAGCGCTTCTCCTATTTCCAGTCACTTCATTTACTCCCTGTATGTGACTGGTGCCCTTCCAGCTGTTGCCTTTGGTGCTGAATCCCAGAGGGGTTGGATCTGTATAAGTTCTGAGTCTGTGTGGGCACTATAAGCAGAGTCAACTAAAAATCTGGCAATTTCTTCTACAGCCCAACCCCCACTAGTTTTTATAGCCAGAAGTTATGAGGATTTTTCTTCCTAGTGCTGGAACCCTTGGCTGTGTGGTCTGCCTAGGGCTGGGATCCCTTGCTCCCAAGGGATCCCTCCCAGTTTTTATCCACCACACATGAATGTGGGACCACCCCTTCTGGTGCCTCTCTGCACCACACTGCGTCTCCATGCCTCTCTGCCCATCTCCATGTCTCCTCCCCCTCCTACCTGTCCAAATGAATGTTGCTTCTTTAAATCCTTGGTTGTCAGACTTCCATACAGCTTGGTTTTCTGATGGTTCTGGGTGTTTTTGGTTCTGAGATCTGGCTGCAATTTTTCTGTAGTTGTTCGAGGAGGCAAAGCATGTTTACCTACACCTCCATCTTGACCGGAAGTTCCTAGACATTATTTTATTTGACTGCTTCTGAGGTATATCCCTTATTGTAAAACTAATCATAGGTAGAGCACTTTTCTGAGTTGTTCTAGTGAAACCTGAGTTTATAGGAACCTCTGAAATTGTAGCCAACTCTGTCAGAAGTGCAGATGGGCTTAGGACCTCCAGAATTTGTGGCTGGCGACTGAAGAAAGGGCAGTTTGTGGAGGGATGAGCTCCTAACCTGTGGGATCTATACTAACTCCCGGTGGTTAGTTCAAGAACTGTATTGCAGTTTACTCCAGCTAGAATTGAAATAGTATATATCTAACACTATATTAATTAAAGTTGAACTTTCATGTTTGAAGAAAAAATGTACTCCATTTGTCTATATTATCCAGCCATCTTCTCAGGAATTTCTACTACATGAGTAGACTGTGTGATTTTTTTTGTCCTCTAGGCACATCTGATGAGAATGGATACATGAGTTAGCTGAGACAATAAGATTCTATCCTCCAGGAATGGGTTTGGGGAAACTAAAATGTTAATCAGTTGGTTGGTGGTGCTGGAGCAGGAGTTATCTGGCATAGTAAATACCTAATATATTTTTGTTGAATGGATACATAACAGAAGTTTCTAGCCTTGGCTGGTGTAGCCCATTGGATTGAGTGTGGGACTGTGAACCAAAGGGTTGCTGGTTTGATTTTCAATTAGGGCACATGCCTGGGTAGCAGGCCAGGTGCCCAGTGGGGGTGCACAAGAGGCAACTAACTATACAATGATGTTTCTCTACTTCTCTCCTCTTCCCGTCTCTCTAAAAATAAATAAATAAAATCTTTTTAAAAAGAAGTTTCTATAATTTTGGAGCTGAGAGGGACTTTTCTCCATGTATATGGGAAAGCAGAGAAAATCAATCTAATGAAAGAGATAAGAATGAAGCAAATGCTCAGTGAGAAGCAGAGATAAAAGATCATATGGATTTAAAAAGGTGGAGAAATAACCACTTTAAGCTCCTGAAGATTTCCCTGTTTTGAACCAAATGAGACCCTAAGCATCCTGCTTTGGTTTTATTTGAAATGGGCATGAATATTTCCCCATCCGCCTGTTAGTTTGGTAGATTTTTGTTACTAGTGTTAAAGGATAATTTTTTTAATGATAAAAATAATGAATCTCATAAAAATATGAAAATAACATGTATCGAGGATTTGACTAATTCTTAAATTTAAGGAGAAAACAAGTAAGATGATACAGTAGATTCAAAGGAGAATCTGATGGGGAACTCAAGAGTTAAAGATTTTAGCTTCAGTCATAGTTGATAGGCTTATGTGATTAATGCATGTGGAAAGCCATTGTTCCAGGAACTGGAATACTGGCCTTTCTGAAATATAGGACTCCAGAAGGTCCCTAGGCAATTTGACATTTCTGCCCCAGGGGGTCTGCAAGATGGTATCTGCACCAATATGTTCCAGAAAGGGACACAGATAAACAATTGTTGATGAGGAGATAAAGAAATACTAGGAAAATAGCTGGACTGCAACTCTTATCTGATTAATGTTTTTCCCAACCACTTAAGTCCACTTTTCCTTATAAAAAGGTCAGATTAATATGAGCTATAAAAAGATGATTTTTAGGGTATATACCCACCATCTTCACAGATCACCTGCATCTGAATAAACTGCCCATAGTGATTTTTTAAACATATATTTTTATTTTATTTTATTTATTTTTTTTTCTTAAAAAAACATTCAGAATCATTTATTAATGGTGGGTTTATTAAGCAACACATAGAAAGTGTGGCAGATATAATTTGGCCTGAAAAAAGGGGAGTTATTTCTAAAATCCATTTGTCTCACCAGACTATAGCCAGACGAGTTGAAGAAATTGGAAAATCTATCAAAAGAAATTTGGAGAGTAAAGCTGCTAATTTTAAATTTTGTGCTTTGGCGATGGATGATGGCACTGACGCTACAGTGCAGCTCGACTTGCCGTTTTTATCAGATGTTTTGATGGCAAATATAATATCGCTATAGACATAGCTTCTTTTTTTTTTTTTATATATAATTTTTTTTATTGATTATGCCATTACATTTGCTCTATTCCCCCCCTCCCTTCCCCTCTACCCTGCACAACCCTCCCCCACCATCCCTCCCCTTTAGTTCATGAACATGTGTCTCAAGTTCTTTAGATTCTATATTTCCCCCACTATTCTTACCCTCCCCCCTATCTATTTTCTATCTACTGTCTATGCTACTTATTTTCTGTACCTTCTCCCCCCTTCTCCTTCTCCCACTCCCCTATTGCTAACCCTCCGTGTGATCTCCATTTGTATGGTTCCACTCCTGATCTAGCTGTCCTCTTAGTTTGCTTTTGTTTTAGGTATGGTTGTTAATAACTGTGAGTTTGCTGTCCTTTCACAGTTATTCTTTTTTATCTTCTTTTTCTTAGGTAAGTCCCTTTAACATTTCATATAATAAGGGCTTGGTGATGATGAACTCCTTGAATTTGATCTTATCTGAGAAGTACTTTATCTGTCCTTCCATTCTAAATGAAAGCTTTGCTGGATAGAGCAATCTTGGTTGTAGGTCTTTGGTTTTCATGATTTGGAATACTTCTTTCCAGCCCCTTCTTGCCTGTAAGGTCTCTTTTGAGAAATCAGCTAACAGTCTGATGGGAACTCCTTTGTAGGTGACTGTCCCCTTATCTCTGGCTGCTTCTAGGATTCTCTCCTTCATTTGAATCTTGGCTAATGTAAGTATGATGTGCTTCCTGAATTTCCCGGAAGTCTATTTCCTTTGCCAGAATGAGGAAATTCTCCTTTATTATTTGTTCAAATAAGTTTTCCACTGGTGGCTGTTCCTCTTCCCCTTCTGGTACCCCTATAATTCAGATGTTGGAATGTTTAAAGTTGTCCTGGAGGTTCCTAAGCCTCTCCTCATTTTTTTGAATTCTTGTTTCTTCAGATTTTCCTGTTTGGTCATTTTTTCCTTCCTTCTGGTCTACTCCCTTCATTTGAGTCCCAGTTTCCTTTCCATTACTATTGGTTCCCTGTGTATTTCCCTTCATTTTAACTAGTTTAGCCTTCATATGTTCCTCTAATTTTTGACTAAAATCAACGAGTTCTGTGAGCATCCTGATCACCAGTGTTTTGAACTGTGCATCTGAAAGTTTGGCTATTTCTTCATCACTTAGATTTATCGGCTCTGAGGCTCTGAGGTGTTCTTGAGCCATGCTTTGATCTGTTTGTGCCTGTTACATATGAGGAGAGGCACCTTAGGTGATCACCAGGGCAGGGCCACCCAGGTCACTGGTTTGTGATGCTGTATGTGGGGGCAGGGTCAGAAAGGGAGCAATGATGGTTCTCTTTGCTTGCCCAGTCTGCCTCACCGCTCCCCCCCCCCCCGCCTGTTTATCTGAGCACCGATGTGTGAGCCTGCCGCCCTGCACCGCCAGGGCCTGTGCAATCTGTCTCAATGCTGGACTCTTCACTGGTTTATCTGTGTGCAAATACGGGACCAACCGCAGACAGCCAGCCACACCTCTTCCCTGGGTTACGCCCATAGCTAGCCCGCACCTGGGATCCGCGCCCTCAGCTGCCTGCACACCACCAGGGTCGGGGGATCTTTTTTGCCCAACCCACTCCACTGCTGGCTTCACCCCTCTCACCAGTTTAGCTGAGCATTTCATTGTTTTCGGACTCTGTATTGTTCGATTTTTCTGTGTGGTTTGGTTGAGTTTATTGTTGTTAAAACTTTATTGTTTTTAGATTTGCTTGTGCAAGGACGCAAAGTGTTTCCATCTATGCCTTCATCATGGCAGAAGTTGCCCATAATGATTCAATCCTTGTCTCTACTTATTGGTTCTGGTAGTGACAGGAAGCACGAATGCCAGCTTTTCCAGTTTCAAATCCAAACAACAAACATTTATTGATCAGGAATATTGAAACAAATTTTCAAATGGTTTCAATATTGGCTCTTAAGAGAAGGAGTTGTCAACCCACCAGACAGAATTCATTTGGATGGCGGTGCATAAAAATTATTTGTATCGCTACTCTAAAGAGTTATAAAATTGTCTAGTCAAAGAAAAAAGTGAATATCTCTATGTGATCAGATCATCACAACATTATAACACTTTATTAAAAACATATCCAATAATCATTCTTGTTTTGTCAACTGAAACTGGAAAAGGTGGCATTTGTGCTGCCAGTCACTTTCAGAAACAGAATAGAGAGAGGCTAAGATGGAGGTGTAGGTAGAAACACTGCTTCCTCGCACAACCAAGTTTAAAGACAACAAAGTTTTAGTAACAAAAACACAGAAAATTGAACTGCACAGAAGTCCGACAACAACAAACTTTTCAGCCAGACCTGTAAGAGGGGCAGAGTCAGCAGCTGGTGAAGAGGGGTCATGCAGAAAAAAGTGGCCGGACCAACCTAGGAGTGCAGGCAGCGGTTGGCAGATCCCAGGCGTAGGGTGGCAATGGCCAGACCCAGTGAGGGCACAAGGCAGCTGGCTTACCGTGGTCACATAGTCACACTCAGATAAACCAGGCAAAGGGGTAAGCAGTGAGACAGACTGTGCAGGCTAGGGCCCCAGCGATGGTAATTAAAGCCTGAAAGAACCAATTGGAAAAACTTTCGAGGTTGAGGTGTCAGGAGAAGCTCCCAGGCTCACAGAGAGTTTGTTGGAGAGACCCACAGGGTCCTAGAGGGTGCACAGGCCCACACACCCAGGAGCCAGCACCAGAGGGGCCTGGTTTGCTTGTGGGAAGCAGCAGAAGGAACCGGAATCTGAGAGAGAGAGCGGAACAAGCACCATCGCCCCTCTCTGACCCCACCCCCACATATAGCATACAACCCAGCAACTGGGTCGCCCAGCCCTGGTGAACACCTAAAGCTCCACCCCTCATATGTAACAGGCACAAACAGACCAAAACATTATGGCCCAAGAAGAAGAACAGCTCAAAGCCCCAGAGGCAATACTTCTAAGCAACCAAGAGATAGCCAACCTATCAGATGCACAGTTCAAAACACTGGTGATCAGGATGTTCACAGAACTGGTTGATTTTAGTCACAAATTAGAGGAACAAATGAAGGCTAAACTAATTGAAATGAAGGGAAATGCACAGGAAACCAATAGTGATGGAAAGGAAACTGGGACTCAAATCAAAGGAGTGGATCAGAAGGAATAAAAAAATGACCAAACAGGAAAATATGAAGAATCAAGAATTCAAAAAAATGAGGAGAGGCTTAGGAACTTCCAGGACATCTTTAAATGCTCCAACATCCTAATTATAGGGGTACCAGAAGTGGAAGAGGAACAGCAACAAGTGGAAAACTTATTTGAACAAATAATAAAGGAGAACTTTCCCAATCTGGCAAAGGAAATAGACTTCCAGGAAATCCAGGAAGCTCAAAGAGAGTCCCAAAGAAGTTGGACTTAAGAAGGCACATCATAATTACATTAGCCAAGATTAAAATAAAGGAGAGAATCCTAGAAGCAGCCAGAGATAAGGGGACAGTCACCTACAAAGGAGTTCCCATCAGACTGTCAGTGGATTTCTCAAGAGACCTTACAGGCAAGAAGGGGCTGGAAAGAAGTATTCCAAATCATGAAAACCAAAGACCTATAACCAAGATTGCTCTATCCAGCAAAGCTTTCATTTAGAATGGAAGGGCAGATAAAGCGCTTCTCAGATAAGGTCAAGTTCAAAAAGGTCATCATTACCAAGCCCTTATTATATGAAATGTTAAAGGGACTTATCTAAGAAAAAGAAGATAAAAATAACATGAACAGTGAAAGGACAGCAAACTCACAGTTATTAACAACCACACCTAAAACAAAAGCAAACTAAGAGGACAGCTAGATCAGGAGTGGAACCATACAAATGGAGATCACACGGAGGGTTAGCAATAGGGGAGTGGGAGAAGGAGAAGGGGGGAGAAGGTACAGAGAATAAGTAGCATAGACAGTAGGTAGAAAATAGACAGTGGGGAGGACAAGAATAGTATGGAAAATATAGAATCTAAAGAACTTTTGACACATGGACATAAACTAAAGGAGGGGGAATGATGGGGGAGGGGGTGTGCAGAGTGGAGAAGAATGAAGGGGGTGAATGGGACCATCGTAATGGCATAATCAATAAAATATATTAAAAAGAAAAAAAAGAAACAATATACGGTGATTTTTCTGTAACTTCTTTATCTGTTGACTGACAGTTTATTTGCATTGTGTTCCCTTTGAGACATCATTTCCCTGACTGCACCCTGACCTGGAGCACAAAGGTTCAATTTCTGGTCTACCTCCTAGGGTCACATGGTCATGTATCTCAGTTCCTGGAATAACAACTTTCACATGCATTAGTCACTTAAGCTTATTGATTAAGGCTAAAATCTTTAACTCTTGAGTTCTGTCAGAACATCTTAAGTGTTTTCTCATACTAGTAAAATAATTTCTGTATAAAATGTTTCTCATATATCTATGTGAGAAACTTACTTTTTTTCCCCCCAAAGATCTGCACCTATGAAGAGACAAAGAGGAAGGAAACCCCTGCTGCCTCAAACTGTGCATCAACCCTAGTGAACTAAGGATAATGGAACCCCTGCTATATCCAATCTCCCCAACCATAGTTTAAGCCATTACTAGAGGAAACTTGCCTTCTGCCTAGCTTACCTTCACAAAGTGTGTTAAAAGAAGTAGGTGAGAGAAATATTTGCTAATTGATTGCTTGAAGTTAGCAAACTGAAACAAATTGGTAACTGTGTTTGAAGATTTAAAGTACAATAACAAAACAACATAAACTAAAAACAAACTCACCCTAGCCTGCAATCAGGAATAGTCAGAAACTGTAGATTCTTGTGATCTAAGAAAGGAGTCCCGATGAACTCATTATCAAGCCCTAGAGACTTTGCTATTATCATATTTCAGGAACATTTAGAAGCCTCTATAAAACACATGAAAGATATGCAATAAAAATCACTTAGGTTGTATTTTATATATATGTATATATGTAAATTAGATGTCTGTAAAATAGTTCATGGCAATTTGCATGTACAAAATACTAGAGAAAATAGGCTAATCCTTTAGTTTTTATTGTTGTTTTGTTTTATACCACCCCCCCCCTCCTTAGCCCCAGAAAGCTACTGTTTCCCTGAAAATATAAAGGACAAAAGAAACAGGGGAGGTGGCTAAGCACCCACCTAAATACAGCTAATAATGATACCTTGAAAAAAGAGAAAATTCCTTCCTTCCCTAAGGAAGACTTTGGAGGTCAGAAAGCATGTCCTCCATAGAGATTATTTGGCCCAGTTTTGGTGAGGAGGCCAATCACTGACCACAAATCTCTCATCTACAACAGCTACCTGAATGCTTAGGCATACCCTGGGAGATGAATATAAGACTCGTGATCAGAGAAAGTAAATTCAGAATGTTATGATAGCTTGTTGAGAACCCACACATGGGCCTCAAGAGGCTGCCCAGCCGCAGGGCCTTGTCTCAGTACCAGCCTGTGTTCTTCTTTCCTCCTTTCTTGCCTTCAAGTGCTGTCATGTCTCACTTTTCTGTCAGGCTCCAAAGACAAACCTATGACAGGGTTTTTTGGTTTTTGTTTTATTTTTTTCCCCTGCATGAGTTTGTTGTTAGTGAGCACCAAGAACTAAATTAGTGTGGAAAATCATGACAAAAAAAGGGGAAGCTACAATGTTCTTAGAGCCTGATTTCCAACTCAGTAATATCAAGTAGAAAATGATTTTCTCCCCTCTACTTTTATTTCTCCAATGGGGAGGAGAGGTGGAGTTTTCTGACTGCCCTAACTTTTTATTCTACATTTAGATGTAAATGAAATCTGAAAATAAAATCCTGGTGCAAGAGTAGGTCTCCGTGTAGCTTGAAGAATAAAAGTAGTAATTTACATCTTTTCCAATGTCCTACAACTTCTCCTTGCCCAGGCAAAATTCTTTTGCAAAATGGGGACCAAGATAATTTTGAGTTTATTGTGTATATTGGAAAGAGTGAAAGAAAGAAATCTCAGTTGCAGTTGAAATTTGGAGTGCAAATTTGAAAGAAGTTTTTAAAATCTTTAAAATTAAGAGGGTTAAAGAAGCTGATTTTGGAACATTTTGCCCAGTAATATGAGAATTTAGTTTAAGAAACATTTCAAAACTGAGTTGAAGTTGGGTTCTGAGTACCCAACCCAAAGAGCCACCCTTTGGGACATAGGAATCTTTTTGGCTTGAAGTCATATAAGACCTTGTTCTTTCTGACTAAAGAAATTACTCTGATACTAAATTAAGTTTCAGGGGTAGGACCTGAAACCTAAACAACATGAAAACAATGTTTTGTGTGATTTTTGTAGCCAAGCAAATTTAGTAATTCAAGAATGCAATTTAACTACAGGAAAGTTGTGGATTGGATCATGAAGGTTGTGTTTGGCATCTTTCCCTTCTAATGTATTCATCCCTTTCAGGTTTCTCTACTCTCCAATATCTTATTTCCCAACTCCACAGTTAGCTAATTTCTGGTAATGTTATTCTTTTCTAAGGCATTCATAACTTAAAAAATAGATTATTTTTTTAAACAGAGTTTTAAGAAAGATTTTTATTTACTTTTAGAGATAGAGAAAGGAAGAAAGAAAGAGAGGGAGAAAAACATCAATGTGAGAGAGAGAGGGTGATCAGTTGCCTCTTGCACGTCCCCAACTGGGGACTAAGCTCACAACCCAGGCATGTGCCCTGAGTGGAATCAAACCCACAACCTTTCAGTTCTCAGGCCAGCACTCAATCCACTGAGCCACACCAGCCAGGGCTAAAAATAGATTCTTAAATATCAAAAACACCTTAAGAGGTAAAGAAAAGACTATTGGTGGAATTCAGGCAACATGAAAACATGCAGGGGAGAGAGCTCCTTGGGAACGTCTCATATTCTAATATGGGAGTGACTGTCCTTGCTGCTTCTTGTTTCTACTTAGGTTTGCTTACTCACTGCCGCACATTGACAATTGCTATTGGCTCACTTACTCTTTAAAGTACTGAAATTTTGTTAAATTCTTATTTTCCTTTCTTCTCTTTCAGACAAAATATGACAGGATCTATCAACAGTTTTTTATATACCTTCACTGGTTTGCCACTCCCGCGCTTAATTGCATTTACCTTTTACATTTAAAAAACTTTCACCTAATAGATCTAGACACATAGTCTATGACCCTCATGCAGACTTGAATGAGTAAAATAATCCCGATTCATGTCAAACGAAAGCTAGAAACTCTGATCCCATTGGGATTGCCACCTACTCAGCAGAAGCAGTTGGATGCCATGATCTTGTGATGGGCGCTGAAGTCACGGTAGGTCACTTCCAACTAGCTCAGTGCTTATACAATTGATAAACCCAAGGATCATAGTCAATTATGTCACTCAGAGAATTTCTTTCCTAATGTGAGCAGATGTGGCTTATGATCTTTTGACTTCAAAGACTATCCTATTTTTCCTCCCTCAAGCCTCATTTCCAAAAGCCCCATTAGAGTGCCCAAATGGGTTCCTTGCTTGGCTGTAATGCTTTTTCATTAAGGTCTCTATCTTTGGTCTCTAATAGTATTTCTTTCTTTCTTTAAAATCTTTGTGAAATAAAAGGCTGTACCTGTTTTTGAAGGAATTTCATATGGCAAAGGATGGAGAGAAGAGTTTTTGAGACATGGAATAGGAGTAGGGTAATACTTCCCATGGTTCCCAAAATGTTTTCCTATGATTGTAACCAGTTCAGAATCACTAAATCTTTTTTTATCATCACCAAAGATTTGGCCAAATTTGAACATGCTGTTCTTTGTGTTATTAAACCAATACCAACTTTTATTTGCTCTCCAAGTAGAATAGTAAACATAGAATATATTTATTTATACTGCACATCTCCTTAGAGGTACAATAAATATATTACTGATCTGTGCTTTGCTTTTATTATTTAACATTCATGAAATATGCCAATAATATAAGCTTAAGAAAGTATAGAGAGCATTGTTTTATTCCTTAAAATTCCACTTCAGTTTTCTTTGTGTATACAGTTTGAACCCTAAGATTTCTTTAAGTTATAGTGAATTAGCCTTATATTCAAAATGCCAGTATAGGTTTCTTTTTTGTGCTAATAGAAGAATATTAGCACAAAAGAAGAATATTAGCACAATAGAAGAATAGTGATAATAGAAGAATATTAAGAAGTGGAATGTTAGGTTTCAATTCTATATAGTGAACATAAAAGATTATTTATTGAAAGTGGGGGAGACTATGATGTATGGGGGTAGGTTATACATGGGAACTCTGTAATGTTGCTCAATTTTGCTATGAACTTAAAACTATTTTTAAAAAGTCTATTAAAAAAATTCTCTAAGTAGGAGTGAAACAAGTCACCTTGTGTAGGGTCATCCCTGGACCATGCCCTGACACAAATAGTTAACATTTCTTGAGTTTTCAACTATATGACAGACACTGTACTATATGATTCACATGCCATAACCTAGACTGCCATTAGTCACCGGATATCTGTTCTTGGCTCCCCCTTAGTAATAAAACCCTCAATTTTTAGCTAGCATTTGGCTCCCTAGAATAAAGGCTCTATTGCACTAGCCAGGTAGGTCAGTTGGTTAGAGCATTGTCCTGATGCACCATGGTTGCAGGTTAAATCCCCAGTCAGGGCACATACAACAATCAACCAATGAATGCAAAAGTGAGTAGAACAACAAATTGATGTTTCTCTCTCTTCTTTCCTCTCTAAAAATTAATTTAAACATTTTAAAAAATAATTTTATTTATTTATCTTTAGAGGGGAAGGGAGGGAGAGAAAGATCAGTGTATGGTTGCCTCTCATGCATCCCCTGCTGGGAACTGGCCTGCAACTCAGGTGTGTGCCCTGACTGGAAATCAAATCATGGTTGTTTGGTTCACAGGCCTGCACTCAATCCACTGAGCTACACCAGCCAAGGCTAAAAAAATGTTTTTAAAAAGAATAAAACCTTTATTTTCTAGCTGCTCTCGCAAGTAGGTATGCCAAATAACTAAGTTTCTACCCATAGGGAACAACTGCAGTTGGTGAGTACTTTTTCTGGGCAGTAGAGCCAAAGAAAGAGAGGATGCTATTTTTTGTTTCTTTCTGATAGCTTGGCAATTCAGCTGTATTCTCACACCTAGAAAGCAGACCATGTGCTGACTGAAGTTGTAGCTTTAGGGGAAATGATAGGAAAGATTAATGATTTTTGTATGTACTGGTTGCTTCTTGACACTTTCAGCAAAGCCTTACAGTCTAGAGACAAGCAGTGTAGAAGCAGAGAAGGAAGGGACTGCAGCTTTGCTGAAAGAGCTGCTATTTTCCTGAGGACTGCAATCTCAGTTGATAATTTGAGCCTTTGTGGGATAAAAAGGATGATTGCTTCTGCACCCCAAACTGAAGCAATTATAAGCACTGGCTAAAACCCTAAAGCTTTAGCGGGAGATAAAACTAGTGCCTCTTCATACAAAAGCATCAACTGTCTGGCAAAGAGTAGATTAAGGTTCTTACTTCCCATCCAAGCCTGTTTTAAATGAATTCTAGATAGCTCCATTAAACTGAGAGAGAAATAGATGGGCAGAATAGTATAACTAATAAGCAAAATACTACTAGTCAGGCTCTTAAAAAATGATGGCTAGCCAAGACTTTGGCTCTGATTTAAGGAGAGGGAATTGACTGAAGGTAAATAAAAATGAATTACTATTGGAAAGACTTATGTTACCTGCATGGAGGAACTTCTGAGATAACAAAGCTAGGAACCATGAGAATTGCATTAGTCTTCTAGGGCTGCATAACAAAATACCACTGACTAGGTGGCTTAAACAACAAATGTTTATTTTCTCACAGTTCTGGAGACCAGAAGCCTAGGGTCAAGGTGTTGTAGACTTAGCTTATCCTGAGGCACTGCTCCTTGGAGTGTAGACAGCTGTTTTCTCACTGTGCTCTCATGTGGCCTTTCCTCTGATTTCTCTCTTTCTCTCTCTTAAGAACACTAGCCATATCACATTAAGGTGCCATCCTTTTGACCTCATTTAACCTTAATCATGACCTTAAAGGCTTTAGCTCCAAATAGTTACATTGGGGGTTAGGACTTCAACATGTGACATTTGGGGGGTTCACAATTTAGTCCATAACAACAATAGCAAATAAAAGAGTTCATCATAGAGAACAGAACCAAGGGCTGTCTGATAGGCTAATCAAAAAATTCCATTCACAGGCCAGAGAGTCTTTGTAATGTGTGCCCAGCAGGGTTTGATAACTTCCATGGACCAGTGCCAGTGAGTATCATGCAAAAGTTTCCTTTTAAAAAAATTTTTTAATTGGAATTTTAATTAAGGTTATCTTATTCTTGTTTCAACATTATATAATCAGTATGCATGAGAGGACAGGACAAATAACTTTTAGTTTATAGGTTTCTGGACCATGAGTGGCTACATCATGCCATGATGAAGATGGCTGAATATCAATCAGTGTTTCTGGATTTTGAGCTTCATGCAGTAACCAAATGGCATTTTGGAATTATGTCTCAAAGGGACAGAGTCTCTGTGTGGAAAACAAGGAGCCCATGGATGAGTGCACCATGACAAGAACAGCTATTTGTCCCCTATTTGCTTCCTCCTTCTTTTAAGTTTTAGCTGAATATAAGATTTCCTGAAGTCAAGATTAGATTTCTCAGCATCCCTTGCAGCTATGTGACTTTTCCAGGGAGTATTTGTGTAAAGAAATGGACAAATCCTACTTTACTTTTCTTCTTTTTACTGTTGTCTAGAATGAGAAGAATTTTGGAGCTTTATTACCCATCTTAAATGACGAAGTAAAGCCCCCTGCTGTGGCAGTGCAAAAAGATCTAAAGAGCCCTGGCTCAGTGAATTGAGTGCCAGCTTGCAAACCAAAAATTCACAGGTTTGGTTCCCAGTCAGGGTACATGCCTGGGTTGCAGCTCAGTTTTCCCAGTTTGGGGCACACAAGAGGCAATCAATCGGTCTCTTGCACATCGATGTTTCTCTCCCTCTCTGCCTCCCTTCCCCTCTGTCTAAAAAGTAAATAAATAAAATCTTTATTAAAAAAAAGATCTAAAGAGCTAGAATCCTGTCACTGTGGAATGACTACCTCTAGGCTTCTATAACAGAAATAAATTGTACTTTAAAAGCCAATATTATTTGGGTTTCAAAGTACAATTTATTTCTGTTATAGAAGCCTAGAATTGTTCTGCTGTCAATTTGGCTAATTGTTCTGCTGTCAATTTGGCTAATCTGGGAAATGTGTGTCCCATAATTCCTTTCCCTATCTGATTCCCAGGTTAGAGTTGATCACCAGAGGAATTTGCTCATATTTTGAGAAGCAGAAGTAAAACTAGCCATACCTCACTGAAGGTATTTATCCTCCCATCTGGTGATGAGCAAATGTCAAGATGTTCAATGGGTTGAGCTTTTTTGCTCTTCAAACTCTAGGCTCTTCTTCCCAATTGCTAGCCCTGCTGATCAACAACAGGCAAAGGCCCACAACCAGACACTTAGCAGTGGAGTTGAGTTGGCACGGAGGTTATAGCTATCAAGGGGCATTGCTTCCCATTCACAGGCCCACTTTGGCTGATGGATGTGCTTTGCTTCTCAGGTTTTCTTGCAAACTTCAACTTGTCCACCTACAACAGGGCTTCAGGAAATTGTGTAGTGACTATTACTTCAACTTCCCCTTCCGGATCTTTACTTCCTCGGTTCCTCTCACAGTTGTGTAAGCTCAAATCTCTGTTTTAAGTCTCTTGTCCAATAACATGTATAGTAGCTTTATTCCCTCACTGAACCCTCACTAATATGTTAGGTTTTAAGACACATGTACATAACCTTTATCCCAATGGAGTCACATACATTATCCCTTTCAATCTTTCTAAGAACATAGAAAGTGGCACTATTATTTTCTCCATTTTACAGATGTGAAAACAGGTGAAGAGACGTAACATTCTACTCCCATGCAGTAAGTGGTGGAGTCAAGTTTATAACCCAGTCCACCTGATAGAACCAGAGTGCTTAACCACTACATCTTAACATCTTAATACTTGTATACCTACTGTCCAAGAGTTCTACTCTCACTCTTATCCCTTCTTACTTTAATTGTCGTGTATGTAGAAAGCTGATTGTGCTACCTGATCAGACAATCATATTATGTGAGCAAAAATCAATACGGATTGCCAATATATCACCAGGGTTCAGTTACTAACTTGGGAAAAAGCCAGTTTTATTGAAAATCTGTCTATTTCCTCTTCAACTCCCCCAAAGCAGAACCCTTAGTTAGGTAAAGCTCCATTCTGGGCAAGGGTTAGGGTCCATTTCTTGGTTTTGTTTAATATTTTAAAGCTAAGAAAAGATTAATGCGATGCTTTTGGCATGTTGCCTACTAAAGAGACTTCAGGCAAAGTTGCAACAATCAATCTTGTGTGTGTGTGTGTGTGTGTGTGTGTGTGTATACCTAAAGAGGCACTAATTCTCATAATGTTTATGTAATCATCCTGAATTCAGGAGTTTCAAAACAACTTAACTCTTTAAAGACAACACATTTTAGAATAGACATATTTGCATGCATTCTGACCCTCTGTTTCAATTGTTTAGTGTATATCCTTTTTCCTAGGAAAAAGGATATTCTGTTAGGTAACCACTATATGGCTATCCAGTTCAATATTAAACATTTATATTTTATTCTATGAATCATATTCTGATTTTGTTGCAATAATGTCCTTCATGGTACTTTTTTTCTTTGAGGGTGGACTTCAGGATCACATACTGCATTTAGCTGTCATGTTTTAATCTCAAATTCCTAATTTTTCTTTGCTTTTCATAACATTGACATCTTTAAAGAATCTATTTTATTTTATAAAATGTTTCTCAGTTTGGATTTGTCTGATGTTTCTTCATGATTTGATTCAGATTATGCATTCCTGGCTGAAAAATGACAAAAGCGATGTGTCCATCTGAGCATATCAGATCTGGTGGGAACACTATTTCTAGGTTTTGTTTTTACTGTTTTACACTGTGTTGCATATAATTTTTTCTTCCCATACCCAGACACAATCGATTCTGAAAAAACAAAAGAACAGGTCAGAGCCTATTGAGGTGAAAATGAAAACGAAGTCAGACTTATGGAGCATTTTGGGGATTTACTATATATACATACCCACAAGGAAAAGAGAAAGAAGGTAGGCAACAGGGAGAATTGCTGTGAAGTACTTTTGAATTCTCTTGATCTCCATACTTGATAGGAAGCTGAGTCCTCATTTTCTTGGGCTATGCAGAAGACACTGTAGTACCATGCTCATATCCCCATAATACTTATTGTTTCGATACATGCAGACTGTCTCCTGTTGCTAGCACATAATTCTGCCTGATGGCTTTTTCTCAGCCCAGGTGTACAGCACATTCTAGTGCTTCAGAGTTAATACCCCTAGGGGCAACTCTCAGGATAAGAATTAGAGAATAAATAATCAGCTTCTTTTCCCCCTGGTAAGTCAACTCCCTAAGGCTCTCAACATCACTGAGCCTCAGTTGCCCCAGTGGTAATATGCTAATTAATGTAACTGGTCCAGACTTCCTCCTTTTCCTGTCTTGAGGAAGCATCTGAAATCCCTTATCAATGCTTCCTAGGATCACCTCTCAAACTATTTTCATTGTAATCTTTTGCTTAGGGTCTGATTCTAAAGAATCTGTCCTAAGAAAGCTTAGATATTGGACTGTCCCAAAATAATTGCCTAAAATTCTCCATTTTATCAGGCTTAATATTCTATTTATTAGAGATAGATACAGGATGTCAAGTATTAACTGGAAAAATTCTAATACCCCTTGAAGGATTAAAATGTGGCTATCATTTTTTTCACATCTGGGGAAAAATAATTGGTTACATTGCTTTCTTTTTATTAATATTCAAACTGGCCTCTATATTGCTCAGAAGAATCATTAACTATCATGACTAAGTAAATTCCTGCTGCCACATTCTGAGGCACGCTTCATAAAATTGTCTATGTCAGGAAGAGTATAATTTGAACTCTACACCTGCAATTTGGATTTGAGAGACTCAGTATACAAATGGGCAATGGCCAGACCACATATTTAAAAAAAAAAGCAAAACAAAAAAACTCTGGCCCATGGAAAAAAAACTGACTCACGAAAGGGACTATAACATGCCACCTATAATATGCCATTTGGGCATATGATAGCTCAAGTCAATTGAGAAACATTCCTCCTTCCCCCTTTCTGCCTAAAAGCAGGCCTAAATTTCCCATGAGAAAGGTGTCCTCTTGGTACCAGGGAAAAGAAAGAACATTCTAATCACTGGAGATGGAGAATCAACACCAAATGAATCTGCATGAATAAACCTTACTAAAATAACCCTTATCTTCCATTAGTTTTCTCCACATATTTTATAGTCACTTTCCCAAAATTTACTTCTCATAGAAGCACAAGCAAACCCCTTTATCTAGCCACGTCACAATTTACAGCCCTTGGTTAAATGGTATGTCGGCCTCTGAATCTTGCCACTTCTTTGGGGTTTTCACTTCTCTAAAAAGCCTCTCATACCATGTAAAAACAGACATTAAATAAAACTTGTATGCTTCCCTCAGCAAGACCAAAATTTTAGGACACCAAGAGAAAAGGGCCGTAGATTTTCACATGTCCTTTCCCCCTTATTAAATTCACTAAAAAAAAAAAAACAATTCTTGGGGGGTCTTGTGGGGCGATTAAAAAAAAACCAACAACACTTAGGCTCTGGCTAGTGCGGCTCAGTGGATTGAGTGCTGCCCTATAGACCAAAGGTTGCCAGTTTGATTCCCAATCAGGGCACGTGCCTGGGTTGTGGGTCAGGATGTGCAAGAGGCAACCAATGGATGTTTCTCTCCCTCCTTTCCCTTCTCTCTAAAAATAAATAAATAAAATAAATAAATAAGCAGTACATAAATAATAAAATATAAATAAATAAATAAATATCTTAAACAACAACAATACTTAGATCTTACTGAGGTAGTATAGTAAGAAACTAGGAAAATTCCTTGGCAAGAGGAATGGGAATTAAGACAGATAGCTGAACAAACTGGATAGCTGAAAAACTGGCAGAGCTATTTACAGCCCCGGGGTGCCTAGCAACAAGCAAAACTGCAGTCAGACCTCACTACCAAGGTGACCTTTCCACCCCTGGCATATCGATGGTCATTGGTTTAGACCCCTGACCTTTCCTCCCTAGAGATAATATCTAGACCTCAGTATTTTAGCGGCAGGTCCAGAAAAGCAGAAAAAACAAGGCCTGCAATGCCAGAACCAGCTGCAATGACTAATGACCCTGCCCTGGCCTGACCAATCAGTGGAGGCCATAACAATGAAAGGCACATGGAAAAGCTTATGAATATTGAGATCCTTCCTTAAGACCTCTCCTACACTTCCTGCCCTTAAAACTTCCAAGATGTAGGACCCAAGGTGCGCTCTCTTTTCTGCAAGCACGCCTGCACCTTCCTATTCCCCTTCTTCCCCCACTGAGCACGCATCTCCTGAACTCTAAGGGACACCATGAGACCCACAACCAGGGGAGTAGTGTGCAGCATCAGTTTGTTCCAGGCTAAAACCTTGAAAATGTTCTCAGGGCCCCTGTTTTTTGACTCTTCAGTGAGTGAACAGCAGCCTCTCCGAGGCTCACTTCTTTCCTGCAACCTTTCTAGGGAGCCAAAGCAGCCTCATCTAGTCTCTCTCCTTGTGTCTTCCATATTCTGTCTTAAGCCCTTACTTGTTTCACTATTTCCAGTTTTAATAAAGGTACACTCAAAAGTCACCTGGATTCACATTTTGAAATCTTTCCTGCACAGCGTCAACTTCCCACACACTAAGGACCAGTCCCTTTCAATTAACATTACTGGTACTGCTTTCAGCTCTTATCCTTTGCTCCAGGCTGGGAATCTTCAATTGTATGAAGTTTCCTAGTCCCCTCGGTGTCTGAGGGCTTGAGACTCTTGAGCAGCTGCTACAGCTTTACTACTGAGTCTCTTTAGAGAAACATCTGAGGGAGGTGAGGGCGTGTCTCAGCTCTGTTAGTGTCCGTGTAGTATTACTGCCTTATGACCCTCAGGTTGGTTATTTACTTATTTGTCCTCAACCCTCATTATCACAATTATTTGCTCTATGGTGTATTACAAGGTGATTAGATTCTATAACCTACATTTATCAACTGGTTTGTGGTCAGACTCTGTCAATTAAGGGAGATCAAAAGACAAGTGGAGGGGAGATACAACTTCCTAGTTTTGAACATCAGGTGAAACAACAAAGACCAAACCAGTGACGAAAGAATCGAAGTAACTATAGACTCGGTGGCAGAGGCAATTTAGTAGAGATGTCTTCAGCAAGGGAAGCCACGGTGACCAAGAGCAATCCAGGCTCCCGGGCAGCAGTTCAGGTAGCTGGGGTTCAATAACAAGATTTAGCTGCATTCACCCTTTGTCTCTGCTTAATGATCTTGCTCCTCTAACCTAGCAATGGTAGGACTTCTACTTATTGAATAATCTCTCCTCCAGAATTCCCAAAAAGCTTGACTGATTCCTTTACTTAAATCTTTTCTGGTTTAAATAACCAGAGTGGTTTTTGTTTTCCTAATTGCATACTGAATGATAAAGATCCTCAGTAATGACATCCAATTAGGATTCTACCCATAGTGAAATCTCAGTGAATCTTTCTTTAGTTTCTGTCTTACATCTGTGAGAAGACATTTGCCTTACAGAAAAAGCCTCAAGCAGTTAATTTGCATAGATTATTTATTATCTTAGTGCAGATATGCAAATATATTCCAAAAAAGGTACTCTGTAACCTTGAGCTACTTTGCCTAAGACTGTCAGACTTTGTACTGTTTATAAATTTTAAAATATAAACAGTTACATAATAGATATAAAAATATTGATTACATGGCCAGCGTTAAACCCCATATAGAGATCTTCTAAATTATCTCCCATAATACAGGTGTTTTTCAATCAACACTCTGAGGAATGTTGAATGATTGTGAAGGTAAATTAATATGTCATCTTTAAACACAGTTTACCTCTGTATGAAGCCCTGTTTTGCACTAATCTGGAAGCACTGGTTGTTTAAAACAAACAAACAAACAAACAAACAAACAACAACTACCTTGGCTATAAGTAAAGAATGACTGACCTAAGCCCAATAGTCTCTTCTCTCCCTTGCATCCTGGATCCTTTCCTGGAATCTCTCAGGTCAAGTTGCTTACTAAGATCAAGCAACTAAAGGGTTAATGACCCTGCTTCAGAACTGTGACCAGAGTTCTTTCTGACTGGTTGGTGTCCATGGCAGTCACTACTGGGCTGGACTCTGGCACTCATTGTCTTCTTCTTCTGCATGGCCACTGCCTAGGTAAAGAGTTGGAGGAGGGGACCTAGTGGGGAGGACTGTGTTGGCTGATGTAATGTTGATACTCCAGTGTCAAAGACCTAGAGTCCTCAAAGGAGCCCCCTGCATAACATCACACCAAAAGACTCTCACATGACTGGTATGGGAGCTGCAGGCTCTGTAGAATTTTGGTTCTGAGCAAAACAAGAGAAACTTCAGTCGGGCTGGTCATGGTACGGAGTAAATGCAGCCATGGATAGATAGAGCTCTGTACTGCCTGCTGGCTTTGCGGATACTCCCCAAAGAGGAGAGCAGATGAAGAAAAAGAAAAGGCTCTTGGGGGCAGTTTGGAGCCAAGCATGACCAGGAGCATGGGCACCACTTTTCAGCATCACCAGCGCTTAATGTGATGAATTCATTTAAACACACTGAATGCCCATTGATCAAGGATAGCAACACTAATTTCATTAACAAAAACATTACTGATACTTAATGAAGCATTTTCTACATGTCAGGTTATATTCTAAAAGCATATTTGTTCATTTAGGAAATTCATTAACCAGATTTTACAAATGAGGAAACTGAAGTACAGAAAATTATTTAATATTTATGTGGCAAGCCCACATTTGAACCCAGACAACCTAGCACATGAGCACACTTTCATTGCTGCCATTCATCTGGCCTGGAGGATTATCATTGTCTCATTTTTAAATGTTACTTTCTCTTTGATTGTTAATAATATCTATATTGACCATATAAAACTTTAAGCATTATTTAAACATTTTTAATAGAAATATTTGAATAGAATCACTATTAGTTTAGTGGAAACTGAAAACCAGCACTATGAATAACAATGCTGGTATTAAGGCAAATGGAAAAATTTAGGTTCCAAGCCACTTAATAACTGTTAATTCAATTGAAATGTTGCTTTATGTCGTTTTATGCAGTTCTTTCATGAAATCATGCACCTAGTAGAGCACCTTTAGCTAGTGACAGCTGCATCAAAAGGTAACATCCAATACTTTTTTTTTAATAACAAATTATATGGAAATGATTAGAATAGTTTGGAGAACAATTTGTACCAAGATTTTATCATATGATAAGCAGGTCTATATGCATATATATAGATATATATACATATATATATAGATATATACACATATATATAACTTCTATAAGTTCTGTATGCATATATATACATACACACATATATATAACTTCAATAATTTATAAATGAAGGAAATATTTTTGAATTTTTACCTTTATATATTGATATATAGGTTAATTTACAATATGTGTTTCTGATCAAACAGGCTATCACCCAGGTGTAAATATCAGTGAACCCCACCTCAAAAACGGTGAAAGGTTAAGGAAAGAAATTTATTTTTTCTCCAATAGCTAGTATTCCAGGGTAGGTTGCAGGTACACTAATGTTGCAGTAGACAGACAGGAAGGAGCAGAGTAGGAACACAGGCCAGGTGCAGAGGGTTGCCAGAGCAGAAAGCCCTTGGGTGCCTTGAAACAGGCAAAACTACAAGCCCTGACATGACTGCTTCCTTAAGTATTAACCTCTGGGGATGACATCTAGGTTTCAACTATTTTCAGTTCCAAGCCCAGAAAAGCAGCAAAACCAAGTGGAGCAACACCATGGCTAACATCAGAGCTAATGACCCCTGCCCTGGTGCTGACCAATCAGTGGAGACTATGACCCTGAGGTGACACCTGGAAAGCTGACGAATATTTTATTGAGATTTCCATCCTGCAACCTCCAGGGAAGAGCCCTCAGGACAGAGGACCCAGGGCATGCTCTCTTGATTTTTTTTCCAGAGCATGCCTACACCTTTCCTCCCTCTTTCATCTCTCAAGGCACATGTCTTTCTCTCTCTTTTCTAAGTTCCAAGGGCCCATCTTTTGCCTCTGTAACTTGTTTCTGGAGCCCACGTAGCCTACTGGCTCCCTTCTACTACCTTGGTGACTTTCTAAATAAACTTTCTCTTACAGTTTAAGTCTTGGCTCTGAATTCTTTCTTAACCAGAATTCAAGTACCGAGATTGCTGAACCAACGTCTAACACCTGGTGTCATTTTACCACCAACAGTGTCCTCAAAGTTCTTTCCATATGTGTTTTGCTTTCTTCAGTGAGAGGAGAGCTGTAGGCTGGAACCCCCAGCCCCTCGTAATCTCAATATGGCCGCAGTGCCTCTTGCTATCACATCGGCTTTGGTTTAAAATATGCACACAAATTCTTTAATGCTCCTCCCTGTACAAGTGAAGCCTAATTCCCTTTCTCTTAAATGTGGGCCGTATTTATTTAGTGATTCACTTTTAATAAATAAAATATGGTTGAAACAACAGTGTGCTACTCTTGGAATTAGGACACAAAGGCATTGTGCTATGTTCTTTACATTTTCTCTTGGATCTGACAAGTAACTAAAGCCTCCTGCCAAAAGCCAACGATGAAGTGAGACTTCCTGCCAACTGCCATGTGAAGGAGCCATCTTGGAAGTAAATGCTCGGAGCCCAGTCAGGACTTCGACGGATCGCTGCCCTTAGAAATCACCAACTGCAGTCTCATGAGAAACCCTGAGCTGGAGCCACCCAGCTGGGCTGCTCCTGAATTCCTGACACACACAAACTGTAGAATAATAAATATTTGTTGAGATAATAAATATTTGTCCAGATAATAAGTAAATCATAACAGCTCTGGTCGTGTAGTTCGGTTGGTTCAAGTGTCATCCCAATCAATATGCCAAGGTTGTGGGCTTGATGCCCCATCAGAGCGTGAATGAGTGAAACAGCAAATCGATGTTTCTTTCTCTCTCTCTCTCAAATCAATAAATGAAAAAAATGTATAGATGTAAATCATACTATAGAGCTAGATAACTAGTGCAATATTTATCTGTATATAACAACAGCTAGGGAGAGAAGGAAGCAACTGACTCTTTTTCAGGAGACACTTTTGTGAGACTTCGGAGAGGCCTTCTTTTCACATTTCACTGGGCAGACTTGAGTCATATTCCAGTTTCTTAATCAACAACTGGTAGGAGAATAATAGCATGATTGGCTTATGCTGAATGATTATGCTGAATTAGACCGACCCGTGCAGCTGGAGCTGGGGCTGGAGTCAGCTTCCCTGAAACAGATTGTAGAGGATAGTGACTTTTAGAAAGAAAATAGGGTAGAAGAATGAATATTGAGGCTACTTAAGTCAATTGGTTAACCAATTCTCAGTGGTTTAACACTGAGCCAAAAGTTCATTCATCTCGCATACTACCTGTCCAATGTGGTTTGGCAAGGAGACCCTCCCTGGCTGACAGAGGCTTCAGCTCAGTATTCGCTTCAGTGATCTCCCCAGAGGGGGGATGGGAAAGTGGCAAATTGTTTACTGGGTCCTAAAACTTTTGCTGGAAGTGACACATATCACTTTCTCTCCTACTGTATAGACCAAAGTGAGTGCTATATCTAATTTTAAAGAGGTCAGGTAATGCAATCTTAGGTTATAACCAGAAACAGGATACATAGAAAATAATTTGGTGAACATCCCTGATGAGTTACCAGCAAAAGAAAATCAGTGCTGCAAACCTGCTTGTTTTGAAACCAGAAATTGTGGGAACAGAAAGCAAACTTTTACCACTCCCCCCTACAATTCCCCAAACATTCTGAGGAAATGCTTTCTCTTCTCTCTGCCTTTAAGAGCTGAAGTGGTTAAATAGATCAGCTAGTAAGCACAGGGAGAGATCCAAGCTTAATTGCTGGTGCCAGATCTTCACCTAGCATGTATGAACAGGTCTTAGCAGATTAATTGAAAATTTCAATGAAAACAGTATTACTCAGCTTCGGGCATGTAATCGAGCTCTGGTATGGAGTCCGTTAATGTATAATTCCCTTAATGAGCCTAAAGTTATAAATAAGGTGTTGAAATCTGCAGGTCAGTAGCTCACCTTTCCTCAGGATGCTCCATGCTCGTGGAGTGGATATGGTTCTAACAGGATGCATGGAAGCCACCTGGCCAAGGAAGTGGATCAGTCCTAGTAGTCTAGCCTTTTTGTTTCAGGCCTGCACACACCTGACTTACTAAACTTCAGTTTGTCTTTATTTTTAAGTTCTTCTATGTCTGCCTGATAGCTAACCTACTGATAAATCTGGAACTATAACTCAGTTTTCCTGACTCCTCACTCTGATATCCTTCTAGCAAATTCCATCTCAGTTTTCAGCACTTTCCAAGAAGCTCTCCAATTATCTCATTACTCCACCCAGATGTCCTCTGTTTTTCATGTTCCTGCTTTCTTCTCCTACAGCATATCTCTGTTTTTAATCAGTTTAAAAATTTCGCTGGTTTAGAGGAGTGAATAAATAGTACCATAGTGCCTAACTGTTAGGGAGTGTTCAATGAATGCTGAATGAATATTGAATATTACAAGGATCATATTCTAGGGATTATGTATCCCTGTGTTCTAGGACTTTCCAACACTCTAAAAGAACCTTTCTTTTAGAAAGGTTCTAAAAGAATTTTAAAAATGTCACTATATTGCCTTGGCTGGTGTGGCTCACTGGATTGAGCCAGCCTGCAGACGAAAAGGTTGCCAATTTGATTCCTAGTCAGGGCATGTGACTGGGTTGTAGGCCAGGTCCCCAGTTGGGGGTGTGAGAGAGACAACCAGTCACTGTTTCTCTCGAACTTCATATTTTTTCTCCCTCGTTTTGCCTCTCTTTAAAAATACATAAATAAAATCTTTTTTAAAAGTCACATAAAGATCCATTCTTTTTATATCCTAAAGCAGGGTAAGCTAACAGTATTTTCCGAAATATACATAATTAGTGTTGGCGGTGTAGCTCAGTTGGTTAGAGCATAGTTCTGACATGCCAAGGTGGGGGGGTCTGATCCCCCTTAAGGGCACCTACAAGAATCAACCAATGAATGCACGGGTAGGTGGGACAGCAATCGATGCATGTTTCTTTCTCTCTCTCTCTCTCCCCCTTCCTCTCTCCCACCCTTCCTTCCTTTCTCTCTCCCTCTCTAAAATCAATTTTAAAAAGTCAGTCAATAAGTGCATAAATAAGTGTAACAACAAATGGATGTCTCTCCCTTCCTCTCTCTCTAAAATCAATTTTTTAAAAAGGAAATGCACATAATTGTGGGAAGGTCAACAAATTTGGGCCTTAATGTAATATCAAAAGTTCATCCAATTAACTCCTTATAAATGAGACCTTGACAGTGGTCCTCCACTTTGTTCAGGGTGGGGGAGGGGTGACACTTAGAAACAGAATCTCCTGTAATGGGGTACATAGTGTAGTTTGAGGAAGCCCCTCGGGCAATTCCTGTAAATTCACCCCAGGTGAATGCAACCCATTTTCCTTCCTGCCTGATCCCTGCACAAAGGGACTGATGTTGAGGTGTACACCTATCTGGTTTTGGTATTGGAGATTTTATGATGGACTGGGCTCCTGTGCGGCACCCAGACTAAGGGAGCAGGATTTTTTATTACCATGAGGTTGCTGAGCTCTTACTTTTTCTGGTCCACCCAACTATTTTTTAAAAAATTACATTATATATAGGTGTGGGCATGTATTAAAGATGGTTTGTTATGAAGTTCACAGTAACTGTCTTTGTTCTCAGCCTTGCCTTGCTGGTGGGTATTGACAACTACTGCCCAGTTGTCATCTTTGGAGGTCATATCCTGCTTCAGCAAAGCTAAAGACAGTCTTCAAAGTACAGGGTGTAGTCTGGCTGTAGATCACCTGAAAGCCCGGAGGAGCACAGTCCCCCTTGGAACACTATCTTCTTTTATTCCTCTTAGCAGGAGCTTCCAAATCCTTTGGAGTGGAGAGTCGCAGGGGTAGGGCTGGAATATCTTCCGCATTCTTTCTCCACTTCCTCCTCCCACTCCCCCCCTTCTCATCCTCCCTCTTCCCCTCCTCCCCTTTCCCTTACTCCTCCTTCTTCTCCTCCTGGCCTCCCCCTCCTCCTTCTCCTCCCCCTTCCCTCTCCCCACCCTGCCCTCTCCTCCCTCCTCCATCTCCTCCTCCAGGCTGCAGTTGTTGGTGGGTTGCTGGAGCAGGGAGGGGAGGGGCACGTGGCTGGTAGCAGAGAGTGGGAGGACAGAGGCCTGGGAGCCATGGTAGCTCACAGGTCCCTGAGCACGTGGACCCAAACCCTCTCCACATTATCAGTAGTATTATCATAAAATGGGCAAAAGGCAGGGCCAGCTTAACAAAAATTTGTGAAAGGAAATCCTGGTGTTTTAATCATAATTTACAGAGAGCAGGTCCATTCATGCTTACTAATCTCTCATCTGTAAAATGGGGATAAAATGAATGTAAACATATCCAAAAATAGGAAGGTTATATAACAAAGCTGAATTCATTTCCTATAAACAGTACAGAGGAACTAAGTAACAGTTTTGTTGATTTTATTCCAGTCAACTACAAAGACAGACCTATACAACAGATGTTTTCCTTTGTTCTGGGCCTTGTAAAGAGTCATTTCTCTACAAAGAAAGAATCCCCTTTGTGCATTCCCTGGCCCAACTGGCCCTGGGGATTAAGAAGAGAAAGCTCTCTGGAGCTGTTTTCCTGGTTAGACACATTGTTCTGGAAAGCAGGCTGGGTTGCCATGGCTACAGCTCCCCAGAGGCCTCACCCTTCCCCTTCCCACCCCGCCTGCCTGTGCTAAGTGCTGGTACCAGGGCAGTACTGGCTTCAAATCTGCCTCTCGCAACAGCACGGAAATAGTAGGGAAATTCCAAACTATGTCACCCAGATGTCCCCTGAGGACCAGAGGCGGGGGGTGGGGGGGGGTGTAAAAAAACCCTTGTCAGGCAGTTCTGAATTGTCCTTGAAAAAATTACGATTAGATGGAAAGCTTGTTGAAGGTAGGAATAATGTTATCGGTGAATCAGTTCCTCCCTGTTCTTCATGACCATTCCCCTACTGCCACACCCACCTTCCCATAGGCCAACACATAGTAGGATCTGGAAAAAGGTTTATAATCATTTGTCAGTGAGGTGGTGGTTTACCAGTGGGTTAAAAGCATGGATTCTGGAGCCAAAATCTTGGTCCTCCATTTAAATAGATAAAATATCTAACTTTCCAACCTTCATTTTCCTCATCCTTAAAATGGGGATGATAATACCTAACTCAAGAGATATAGGGCGGGTACTGAATAAGATAATATATGAAACACTTGGGGCTGCCTGCTTATAGCAGCTCTCGGTATTTCGATTATTACTGTCATTATCTCTTCCGGAGCCTGCTGCAGGTTCATGAGGAGAGAAACATTGTCCCTCACTAAAAACGAACCCCAAACAACAGAAAACTTAGCAGGGCCTATAGCTGCCCAGGTCCAATAGGTAATGAAATGAATGTGAACGTGCTGTGTAAGTTATCTATGTGTCATAAGTGGAAAATGGAACACGACAATAACAAGTTTGGTTCACGGTACATTGTCATATATAAATAATGCAAAATGGTTGCTTTCCAGTTTTCCGCCAACACATCTCTGGTAAAAAGATGAAAATAGCACTGTGACATCTTTCAGCTTGACTTTCTCCCTCTCCCCTCCCCCAATCTCTTAGGGGATTTCTGAAACCTACAAACCTGGATGTAATTGAGTATGTGTGTGTGATTGTGTGTGCGTGTGTGAGATCTTTAAATTCCACAGTGGGCCTCACAGGCCTCGACACACCAGGGCTGCCTTCTGAAGTCGCCGAAGCCCTGGGGTCTGGAGGTGCTTACCTAGTAGTGCCTGTGGTAGAGTCTAAACATCTTTGGATACTCAGGTGAGAGTGAATTTAGTAGCCCCCACCCGCGGTTTGCTCTGTACCCCTCTCCTTCCCAAGGAGGGCCCAGACTTTGTCTAGAATTCCTAGGGAGCCTTTGGAGGATTTTTTTTTGCGGGGGAGAGTGGTGGTCAGGATATGTAACTGGTCCCGGAAGGCTCTGAGCGGAACCTGGCCGCAGGACGTGCACACCCTCGACAGCTGCAGACCACATCTCAGACTATTAGATTCTCAGAGGAGCCACTACGGGGTGGGAGTGATCAGATGTCGAGGTTCTGGCACATGGGGGAGGGGAGGCTAGGACAGGATTATCACTCCACTGTTACTAATGCTGCTGTTGTCTCGATTGAGAAGGTATGTACGGGTTGTATGTATCTCAGTTCACGAATGAAAAGAGCATGTCCTATTGAGTTCGTTTATTGTCATTAATGCCAAGGGTTGAAGAAGCCTGGTAACTATACGCACAAGTGCCAGTTTTATGTAGGACACCTCCACAACACCTAAGTGCAATGCTTTCTGGGGTTGTGCAATAATGTGGCAAAGGTGCAGAAAGCTGGTGTGAACTGCAGGGTGTGAAGTGTTGTACCCTCTTTTAAAGACCCTTTCATACATTGCCCCCCTTCAGCATACACATTAAATCACCCAAGACACAGAATCCTCCCCTCCCCCAACACAGCAGACAGCTTTCTCTGAAAACTGATACCCTGAGGCCCTTTTCCCTCACCAGCTACAATTAGGGGCAGTGAGAGAGAATACATGGACTGGATCATGGCACAGAGGCAGTGCTCTGTAATTTCTCCTTCTGTAACAGGCCGTTGTTCCGGCTCCAGGCCTTATATTTTATCTGACTTTGCTACTCTTGGAAACCGCTTTAGGCTCCTGCAAGTGCAGGCCAAATCCACTTCTTCCGGCAAAGTCCATTTTGTATTTTCTATTTTACCCTAGTCAAGTCTCAGCGAGGCTGTTGTTCTCAATCCAGCTCAGAAACTGGCTCAAACCGCCCTGAACTGGATTTGGTGACTGTTGAGACAGAGTTTCTGCCTCTTTGTTAGGGCGGATCCGGCCTCGTTTGCTCTTCAGTTTCCCTCCCTCCCGTTTTCCCAGAGTCACCAACAGCAATTCAGTTCCCCTCCCCCCGCCTCCAGTTTTTTTCTTTTTCTTTTCTTTTTTTCTTTTCTTTTTTTCTTTTTTTTCTTTTACCCTTCTCTGGGCCAAGACCCCATGAAATAGATTAAATTCTTTAATAAAATAGTGGATTTAGGTTGTAACCTTCAGCTTTTGTTACATTAACTATTTAGTTCTGCTTTTCTCAAATTCGTTATCTAACCAATTGACTTTGTGCCCTTAAAATTTTGGCTCTCGTTCTAACCTGGAAATATCTTAAATTTTCACTGTGAACGAAAATAACTTTAAATTTCACATCAAAGGCTGAAGGATATTGGTGCAGTACATTGTTAATTTCCATTCTGTAACTATATTTAAATTAATATAAGTCATTTCTTTACTGAGAAGTAACAACACATAGTATGTATAGAATTTTTTAAGTCACCCATACTGGCTGTCTATTGCAACTGCGCGATTACTAGAGAAAGACTGAAGAATTGAGATGGTTTTGGTTTTCGAACATGTAATTTTAACCCTGGATCAGAACTGTGAATTGTTTAGTGAAGAAGGATGTTTGGAGAATGCGCGGGAACCATTCCTAACATGATGCAGGTGGGGGAGGGGGGAGTGGGACTGTGACGGAATAAGCACAGAATAGGGCTGGACTTCAGTAAATTGTCTTTCTATGTAACATTTAAGCATGTCTTGTATTTGAACTAGAGGGGATGGTTGTACACCATTATAGATGTACTAAATGCCACTAAATTGTACACTTTAGAATGGTTAAATTTATGTTACGTGAATTTTACCTCAATTCTTAAGCGTCTCAGGACAAGAATAATATTTCATTTTCCTTTTGTTTCTTGAAAAATATCAGAGAAAAAAATACCAGCAACCATAATCTGGGTGTGGCTCCACTTGGTGCTTGCCGGCTCACTGGTCTCCCTCTGGTGGCCAAGTTGAGCAACGTGTCCCCGTGCCGGAAGGCCTTGTGAGTGTCTCAATTTTATGTCGAAGCACAAGTAGGAAGGTAGTTTTCTAAGAATCGTTCACAGTACCTTATTTCATGTGCATTTTATTTGTCTTACTCATGTAAGTAGTAAAGGGCTATTTTACTCGATGCAGCTCAACAGGTTTTGCTTCCGAGGTGTTGCAAAGGCTTAATTATAAATTAACGATTTAAAATTAATTTCTAAATCTCAGAGCGAACCCCAAAATGCTGTCATTTCTCCTAGGCTATAAACTACAGTGAAATTGCTCATTTAAGTATTTAATTTCTGTAGAGCATAAAGCCCTGGAAAAAAGCCAATTATGACAGTCATCTGGAAAAGCTATTTTTATACCCAAGAGGGGAGGGACTGGCTTTGTCTTGTGAGTCAACTACTCTGAGAAAGACTCCAGTGTGGGCTAACGTAATCTTCCAGGTGGATATTTTAAAAAGGTGAGCCCATCAAATAAATTTATTATGAGGTTTAAAAACTTAAGTAATTACTGTGGAAAGAAAAATGGTATGTGCTATACTGTGGGTCAAGTAATTCAGATCAGCCCTCTCTTTGCCAGAGTAAATCTTACTTTAGGATCTTCACACCTCTTGTTTCACTTGCTGGAAAGGCTTGCTCCTCTTACTCACGTGTCAGGCTTCACCTGTATTGCCTTATGGATCACCTCCTCCGGGAAGCCTTCTTGAACACTCGGTCAAAAGTGGATTCCTTACACCCTGTTGTCTTCTCCTTTGGCACCGTCTTTTATTTTCCTGTTATAGTACCACTAAATTTACAATTACATGTATTTGTTTTCTTTTATATATTCTCTTTCACCCTCGCTAGCTTCCTGACTCTCATATGCACCATGTCTGTCTGTTCAGAATTGTATAACCAGCTTCTGGCAAACAAACAAGCAAACAAACAAAACAAGAAATACATATTTGTTAAACAGGTAAGTTAAATTCAAATACTGTATCTTTAGCATTTGTCCACTACTTTCTGGATCTTTCATATGTTCTTTCTCTCTTGTGAAGTAACTACTGATTTACTTTAGGGCTCGTTTTTGGATAATGTGAGAGCTATTGAGTATAATGGAATCTTCAGAGTTCCTCAAATTTTATCCCCCTAAAAAAAGAGAAACAGATTAATCCTATAATTCTTACAGTCTGTGTTTTCCCATTTGTAGTACTGCATTATACTTGGAGACAGAGTTCCCTGGGTTTTGATTTCTGAATCTGGATTTGTCCGAGTGGTCCAGCGCTCTCCTCCCCTCCAGTCAAAATCTTCCCTACCACCAGAGGGAAAGGGACTACCAGTTCCTTCAGAAAAGTTACTCGTTTCTGTCCAGAGACAGGCTTACTCATGCAGATTTAAATGCCCTGGAATTTCAAATTCAATTAAAAATAAATAAATTCAGTGGAATTGTAAGTAGGCAATTTGCATCTCCGAGAATCTTGAAACTTGATGTTAGTCGCTTTATTGGATTTCAGCCCAACACAAGATTAATCCCTTTGGGGACTTCTTTACTTAGGCAAATTAGCAATTATTGCGCTGTTCCAGAAAGCTATGCTAGGGGTTGGAGGACTTTTGTGATATGTGACTTTATTCTGTATTCATTGAATGGTCTTGATTGACCGATGTTTGTATATAACTGTTAGATTTTTTCTAGCTGCCTACAAAATGCTGTGACTTTTACTCCTTTGAGCTGGTATGGGGTAATAGGTAAAAAAGTAAATAAACATGGAAGTCAGAAAAGCTCAAAGTGCTAACTAAGTCTTGGTTTTCTTACCCATTTTTTAATCTATAACAATGGGATGTCCACCTTTCAGCTTTGCAGTAATTATTATAATAGTATTTATAGAGCAATTACTATATGCCAGTTATACATATAATGGTATATATATATATATATATATATATATATATATATATATGGATCCCAACATATAAATTTTTGACTTTATGATCATGTGAAAAAAGTATGCATTCAGTACAAAATGGTTGGGCTAAGCTATGATGTTTGGTAGGTTAGGTGTATTAAATGCATTTTTGACTTAATGATATTTTTGACTTCCAAATGGGTTTATCAGTAAGTAGCTCAATTATAACTTAAGGACCATCTGTATATATAAAATATCTAATTATATATATATATATATCCCACCCAAATATATATGTGTGTAGTGTGGTGTGTGTATATATGTATATACATATACATACACATACACACACGCACACATACACATTTAATCCCAGCTATGCTTTGGGGAGATCCATTGTCCTATTTTACTACTGAGGACGTGGAGGCACAGAGAAGTTAGGTAACTTGGCCAAGGTAACACAGCTAGTAAGTGGCAGAACACACAGAATCCCAGTCTGTTTGGATTCCAAGTTTATGCTTTTAAAACCTTAGTTCCATTTACCTGGCACAAGATGAATGTTGCTAAAAATTAACTTTTTATCTCCTTTCTTATTTCCACAAAAATGGTAATTACTTCCTCAAGGTATCTTAATGCAAAACCATAGAAATTTAGAATCAGCACAATCCTCAGCTTTTTCAGATGAGGAAATAGAAGTCCAAAGAGCTTGAACCATTTATTTGTCCTGTGTGGCCAGATGGGACTAGATAATTTGGTCTCCTGATCAATCTGTGAGGGAAAAATGGTTCTTCGATTAATTTGTTCTACTTCCTTCCTCTTATCATTTTTAAAATAAAGGAAAAGAATTCCTGTTATGAATCTCACTCTTACCCCAGCCTACCTTGTTTTCTGCAATTAAGTAACTGCTGCACTAGCAGAGACTTCACAAAATGGACTGTGTGGCTTCTCTGCCAGAGCACACAGAGGAAGTGAGCTGGAGTTTGCCACGGGCAAAACCAAGCGACAGGAAAAAATTAGAACTCCTTTGTTCTCCTTCAGTCTTTTGCCTCTTAATCCCTTCCCATCTAGTTTCTGGCTCTAGCTCTCTAGTCCCTTCCTTGGATTAGGCGTATCAGGCTAATGAAGCCCACCCTAATAAAAATTCAACCCTGAACAGAGAAAGGAATAATAAACTCCATTGTTGGTAGCTGCCTAATTCTGCCCCTCCCGCCTTGAGAACAGTAGAGAAAGTCCTGAAGTCCCCTTTTCATTGTGCCATGATCTCAACACACGATGTAATACTATGTTATCTTTCCTGTTGTTATAAGGAATTTTGCTTTGGCCATGAAGAAATACTGTGACCAAGCTCAAAAGACTGTAGTGGTTTGCTTTATTTTGCTCAGCTTAAAATAAAAATTCTAAGAACAATCATACGTATTTGCAGTTGTAAAAGTGCAACATAGTCTCATAGTCTTTGAACAGAACTATTCTAAAAGACCACAATATGTAGTGTTACGGTTTAAACACAGGGAGTATAAATTTCAAAGGAAATTTATGCTTTTACTATCACATGAGAGGAAACTGAGTTCTTTTCTTTTTTTTTCTTTTCCTTAGCAGTTTTCTTTGAGTCTGACCTTGGAGAAGTGAAGGGAGCAAGAGAAAGTAAGGTGGGGATCGGACTACTGGATAGTTAAGGTTACATGTTCTCCTGAGGGTAGTCACACAAAAGGCAGGATTTCAAAGGTGTGTTAACCTAGATGCACAGAAACAATGCACAGGGCTTGCTTGAGGCAAATATAGCTGGTGAACAAACAATATGTTTGGGATGCCTACCTACTATTAGGGCTAATTTAGGAAGTTATGGTCAGATCGCCCTGTGAGGTTACTTTCCATATGTAAATGTTAGAAACTTCCAAAGCTGTAGAGAATTTTTAGTTTACTTGAGACCCTACCGGTGTGGCTCAGTTGGATGGGTGTTGTGCCACAGTGTGAAGGGTTGCTGGTTTGATTCAGGTTCCGGCACATGCCTGGGTTATGGGTTCCATCCAGGTTGGGGCATGTACTGGAGGCAACCAACTGATGTTTCTTTCTCACCTTGATGTTTCTTTCTGTTTCTCTCTCCTTCCCTTCTGTCTAAAAGTGGATACATAAAATCTTAAAAAACTAAGAGTTTATTTGAGCCAAACTGATGATGTATGCTGGGGAACAAGATCTCAAATGCTCCTTAAAATAAATTTTGCAGTTTCTTTTATGCATTTGAAATTAAGGAAGGGACTTCAGAAAGATTACAAGAATGTAGGAGAAAGCAAGGTGGGGATTGGATAATAAGATAGATAAGACTATTGGCTGTGTTGTGAGTAGTTACATTTTAGAATTTCAAAAGTATGCTCACCTGTGTGAACTGAAGCAAGGGACAAGGCTTGCTTAAGGCAAAGATAAGCTTTTTACTAAAGAAGTTATATGCCGGACACATGAACACTCACCATGACCTGCCCAGTTAAGAATTTATGATCAGATCACTCTATAAGGTTAGTTTTCTTAGAACCTCTTTTTCATCCTCAATTCCCTCTTTGAGTCATAAATCAGTCTGAAGGATGCACTGATGATGAACATTTTGGTCAGATAGTGTGGTCTTGTAGTGCTAGGAGAGCTCATTTCCAGGATATTTCAGTATCAACAATGGCTAATTGACCACTGGGGAGGGAGGACACTGTAATGATGGGCTATGAATTAAAGCTGAATTTTCCTCAAAAAGGAAGGGCAGGTAAATGGGAGACGAGAGTCAGATATTACGGCTTTCATTGTGAAAAAACACTATCGTCTCAAAAACACTTTGAATTATAATGATCTGTATTTGGTATCTAATATAACATTTACATGTGCCATGAAAAGAGCGCTAATAGTTATCTTAAACATGTTCAGTAATTATAAACAATTAGTCTATATAGAAAACCCCCCAAAACAAGTGTGACTATTATTTTGACTGCTATTATTGGCAGACAGGGAAAGGAAATAAACAAAATGGATTCTGAGTTCAATGTCAGTTCGTATAGGTATACAGGCCTTGTTGATGCCTTGGGAAAGCTGTCTACTTCTGATGTTAGGATCTTATCATTCTGAAAAAGTCTTTAATGTCTTTTGTTGAGTGTCAGAGACAAGGGTAGATGTCCACTGCAGCCAGGCGTTTGATAAGGTCCCTTCCAACAACATTGGAGAGTGTCTTTTATTTGATGTCTTTTACAATAAACAAAATCTCCAGGTGGCAGTCAATGGTTTTTAAAGTCTTTGTCTCCTGAGGGCTCACTGTGAAAGGAAACAGTTACTAGCTTGGCATTTTCTTGAAGTGACTCTATCAAACCTTGGCAATAGTGCAAGACGTCTCCTTTCAATAGTCAGCTCATACGTTTCTTCATCTAAGTCTAGCTTATACGCACTATGATGCATGAAAGGATATGAAAACCAAAAACTAGGGAGCCAGGGCAGGAAAGAACCAACTGGCTGTCTTGAGTTTACCATGCCTCAACTTTTTTTTTAAACAAGCATTGTTTTACTCATACAGTACAGCCTAGGAAATTCTCATCATTCATTTTACAATATTTGCTGTACAATTTCAAATCTTTTGAGGTGTTTCAGGGGCCTTTTTGAAATACTGAAAAGTAATGCATACATATATTTAGAGTTTAAACATTAAAACCTTAATTTCTAATGAAAACTAAGAAGTAGGCAATTAGCATTCTTTAGCTTGGCAAATTTACATTTTTGTAAATTTACATTTGCTAAATGTAAAAGACATTTTACAATCTCCAGAAATATTTTATAGACATCAAAGTCAATTATTAACATGACTTATTTTTATAAAACCCAGGTTAAATAAAGACATGTCTGTTTTACTTAAAACAAAAAACTTAAGCTAGCTTTTATTTACTAAAGATTAATTTTTAAAGATGTGAAATAAAAAAACATTTGGGTTAATTTCTGTATTTCTCGGAATTTTATTTATTTACTAATAGATTTTTATTTATTTATTTTTAGAGAGAAGGCAAGGGAGGGAGAAAAAGAGGGAGAGGAACATTGATATGAGAGAGAAACATTGATTGGTTGCTGTGGGGGGGCTCTTCCCACAGGGCCCCTCTGCCACCATGCATGAGAATAAGTCTACCAAGACATGATCTGCTTGGGGAGGAAAGGTGGCTGGTCTCTCAAAGGAGAAGAGCCAAGACCCTTTTCCTAAATGAGCTTTCATTGGGTTCAATTTGCACAGGAATACAGGTAAAGCTCATTAATCACAGTCAGGCAGTAAGGATCAAACAATAGATAATATACAAAGAACTACGAGGGACTACAAGGGCTTATTCTGAGTCAAGGTCTATTAGCTAAAGGGTGACAAAACTTTGGGAAAAAAACTCATTCCTGCTCAGACCCTTATCATTTAAATGAAGACATTCTTAGCAAAACAGGTTTCACAGGATTTTATGCATTGTTTCTTAAGCCTGATTGAAGGAAGAACCTGCCCTTTCCAGCACGGGGCCACACCCACCTCTGGCATTGTTTCAGGCTTAAGTCAGGCAGGGGAAGTAAGGCAGCCAAGAGATTAGGAGACTTCTTGCAGACAGAATGAGGACTCAGGCTATGTCAAAGCTGAGGGGCAAGGGTCTATCACCCCCTTTTGCTATGGCCCCCCAAGTCCTTCCCTGGGGCCCCCATGATCATGCCTATCTTAGGTCATCCCTCCCTTGAGGAATCTTACCCATGATTGACTAACCAATAATGCATTGGGGGCCAGGCAGGGTGAAGTAAAGGGGGCAGAGATGGCACCCCTGCCAGGAGATAAGCTTTGTCTGCTTAGTGGCTAAAGGTTGTAAGGTCACTCATTCAGCCTTAGCCATGGGGAGTTTTACAGCTTCTGAAACCGGGCAGGGCTGTTCGCAACAGGTTGGCTCTTGTACACACCCATAGTGGGGACTGAACCTGCAACCCAGGCATGTACCCTGACTAGGAATAGAACCAGCGATCTTTTGCTTCATGTAGCAACCCCCAACCAAATCAGCCAGACCAGACAGGACTATTTCTCAGAATTTTAGAATACCCAATCTTTATATATAAGCACTTACCTTTAGATTAACTTTAACAATACCATTCAAAGTTATATGCCTGAATACCCACCATGACTTGACCAGTTAGGAATTTGTAAGCAGATCACCTTGTGAGGTTACTTTCCAGTGAACCTCCTTTCTGTCAATACATAGAACTCCTTTTTTTTTCCTGTCCACAGTGAATGTTGGTAAGCTTCAAGTTGTCCCAGAGAATCCTTACAGTATCTTCATATTTTGGGATACTTTTTTCTTTTTGCTGTTCTGATTGGTTGTTTTTTTTGCTTCTTTATGTTCCAAGTCACTGATTTGATTCTCAGCTTCATCCACTCTACTGTTGATTCCTTATAAATTATTCTTTATTTCAATCAGTGTATCCTTTTCAGACTGGATCTTTTTTATGCTGTTCATGTACTCACTAAGTTTACTGAACATCCTTATAACCAGTCTTTTGAACTCTGCATATGATAGATGCTTTTCTCCATTTTGTTTAGTTCTTTATCTGGAGTTTTGTTCTGTTCTTTCATTTGGGCCATGTTTCTTTATCTCCTCATTTTTGTACCCTCCCTGTATTTGTTTCTGTCTATTAGTTAGAGCTACTATGTCTCTTAGGCTTGATAGTGTGGCTTAATGTAGTAGGTGTCCTGTAAGGTACAATGACATGGCTTTCCCTATCACCTGGTCTGGGTATTCAAGGTGTACCCACTGTGTGGGCTGTATACTCCCTCCCCTTGTAGTCCAGCCTTGATCACTGTTGGCGTGTTCAAGTTCATTCACAGCATGTGTTCTGTCCGGGGTCACACAGCATTAGCTACAAAGCAGTCTGCAGATGGCTGCTACTTGTGCTGGGCTTGGAGGTGCCTAGGAGGGACCAAGCTGTAAACCAGTGCTGGCTGCTGGTAGTGCCAGCCAAACCTTGGGAAATTAGGGACAGTTATGGGAATCACTAAAGCCAGATGCTGCTTGTTTGAGAGAATTTAGAAAAATCTGAAGCATGGGCTAAGACAAGTCATTCATAAGGAAAACCCACTGGAAACAGCTTGGGTGGGCCTGAAAGTTGAATGGGGTAGGGCCTCAGGGAATCACCAGGGTGGGCAGTGTGAGCCAGATTTATGTAATCTCAGATATAGTGCCCACTTGCCAGCTCTGTGGCTCCCTGTGGGCAGGGCTCAGAAAAGCAATAATGGCCTTAATGGCCTCTGTCAGCACTTCTGTCTGGGAGAAAGCTTTCCCCCAGCTCTTGTCCTGATGCCAGTCAATTTAGATCATCTTTGTATGTCTCTGATGCCTTTTAATCTGCTGCCTGTGTGCTGGAGCTCAGAGGGAGTGAGTCTGAGTAAGTCCATGCATGGGGCCCTGTGAGAACTGCCTAGGAGTCCAGGAGTTTCTGTCTTCCACAGGCTCAATCCCTGCTGGTTTTTATAGCCAGGAGTTATGGGGACTTCTGTTCCTGGCACTGGAACCCTGGGCTGGGGGCCTGGTGGGGCCGGGACCTCTGGCTCTTGAGATATCCCTCCCTATTTTTATCCACCACATGGGGGTGTATGACCAACCCATTCCACATCTCCACCCCTCCTACCAGTTTCAGTGTAGTTTCTTCTTTAATTCTGTAGTTGTAGGACTTCCATTCAGCTCAATTTCTTACAGTTCTGAATGATGGTTATTCTATAGTTTAGTGCTAATTAAATTTTGATGTTTTGCAAGGAGGTGAGTCATGTTTACCTGTGCTGCCATCTTGACTGAAAAGAAAGGTTGCCCTGGCTGGTGTGGCTCTGTGGATTGAGTGCAAGCCTGCGGACCAAACAACCGCGGTTCGATTCCCAGTCAGGGCACATGCCTAGGTTTCGGGCCAGTTCCCAGCAGGGGGTGCACGGGAGGCAACCATACATTGACATTTCTCTCCCTCTCTTCTTCCCTTCCCCTCTAAAGACAAATGAATAAAATCTTTAAAAAAAAAAAGATTAAAAAAAAAAAAAAAAAAGAAAGGCAATCTTGCCCTGGCTGGTGTGGCTCTGTGGATTGAGGGCTGGCCTGTGAACCAAATGGTCAATGGCCAGGTCCCCAGAGGAGGTGCATAACAGGCAACCACGTACTGATGTTTCTGTCCCTCTCTCCCTCCCTTCCCCTCTCTGAAAGAATAAATAAATAAATAAAACCTTTAAAAGGTTAAGAAAAAAGAAAGGCAATTTTTGGGAAGATTTAACAGAAGTGTTGCTAGAGCTAGGTATTGAAGAAGTAGGAATTTACGCTAATGATGAGGTAGGTAGGGACATGTTGGCTGGTGAGGGGAAATGGAATATTAAGGGCACAGAATCCAAAATAGAATGTTGTACCTGGGGAATATATGAAGCCATATGAGTGGAATAAGAAGGGGAAGGCAGTGGAAAGTGAGGCTGAAGAGGCATTCAGGCTCGATCATCAAGGATCTTGGGTGCTATGCAATGGCATTTGAACTCATTCTTCTAGGCCCGGTCACAGCACTTTTAAAAAATCAATATGCCATAGAACTCCTACACATGCATTCGCAAAAGCCACTGAAGTATCCTCACAGTACCCGAAGAGATTTGATTAATGTAGTGTTACAACTGTAGTAGGCAAAGCGGAACCATTGAAGCGTTCTGGGTTTGCCTAGGACTAAAGGGGAATTGCTGGATGAGGAACTTTCAGTTTTAAAACCTGGGTGAGTTGGGTGCTCTAGGTTTAGGGAGGAATGTAACATCTAGCATCTAAATGACTCTAGTAGCAGTTTGGAGAGTGGAATGGGGAAACAAAGGGAAGAAATTCGAGGGACCTAACACTGGATAATATTACAGCCCAGAGGGTTATTCCATGCCTTCCTGGTATGAATAGCTAGGCATTGTTTACCTTATTTTAACTAATGGAGAAACTGAAACTCAGGAGGTTTAATTTGTGTAAGGTTGGGCAGCCACCAGTGTCAGCACTGGGATTTGGATCTTGGGCCATTTGAAATCAATGTCCCAAGCTCTATTCATTATATCCAAGGGGAGGTCACTGGAGGCAGGGGGAGACTACTACTTAAAACTGTGAAAATCACAGGATGAATTAAAATGTAGAGGAAGAAAAGGGGGGAAACAGAATAGTGGTGGGAAGAGAAAAAGGAGACATGTCCCATATGATGTAAGGAGAGAGAAAGAGAAGCCAGGAGAGTCTAGTTTGATCAGAGAAAATGGGAAAGGTGATTTTGTTGGTGTGGGGGTGGGGGGATGGTCCCCAGTGTCAAATGTGGTAGAAGCTGAGGACGGTGAGGACTTTGGAAAGATCATTGGAATTTCGTATTAGGAAGTTGTTAATGAAATGTTTCAGGCAGAAGCCACTTAGGACTGAGTGTGGTAGCTTCATAATCTTGTCAAGTTAGCTAGGCTGAACTTTATTTCTAAGACTTTCCTTCCCTGTGTGTTTCCTTGCTATGGTGGGCCACGAGAGATAGTAATCTAGAATGTTTTGACAGCTGAAGGTAAACAGTAGCTGTTGCTTTTTATGTCAGGAGATGGGGACAGGCTTTTGTGACTTACATACATTTTCTCTTAATTGCTCATTCACTTATTGGCATGGGGCAGCAGCCAGGCCTGCAATTGCTGTGAGGCGGAGAAGAGTGTGCCACCCCGAAATATGCCCTTTGGGATATTATTTTAAGCTGGTCATTTTCAAGAAACAAAAGACTCAGGAAGAATCTTTGACCTCTGTCGTAACCACCTAAAAGAATTTATACAGCGAACCTGCTCTAAGAAGAAAGCTATCATCACAGTTAACAATAGTTTAATGTGAACTAATGTGTGATAGGAAGGAACCTAGCTAGGCCCTTTGATCAAAATCCTTTCTGTGTGTTAAAATGAACCAGCAAATATTTGTTTACCAATAGTTTGCTTTTTCATCTCTATGTGAATTGCCTTCCTGCCCTTTGAAGTCCCAAACCACACCCCCACACTAGCTTTTTTTTAGCTCAAGGTGGCATGTAAGCCTCAACTGCGTATTTTGGTCCTTTTCTCTGGTTAATCTCTTTCGTGTCAATTTGATTATTAGTCCAGCTAGAACAATTTAGAAGGGCAGAAAGAAAATGATTTCTCCTCCACCGAGAGCTCCACCTTCCCTCGAATCCTCCTTTAGCTCCTCAGACTGGTGTTTTAACTCTGGGATGAGGAATACCAGCATGTTCCATGGGACACACCCATCTCCAAGACTGAAGGCAGTGAGAACTGACAGAGGTTCCAGTTTGTGCTGTGGGTTCCAGCTTATCCTCGTTCTCCCTCACTCTGTATCCATCTTCTGTTCCCAACTATAATTGTCACACACTGGCATCAGACACAAGCCAACAGCCTTACAGAGACTATTTACCTACATCTTACAATTATATATAAGATCCATATTTTGTGTGTGTATACAGGGGCTGGCAAAAGTAGGTTTATAGTTGTGAGCAGAATAAACAGTATATTCTGGTATTATTATTTATTAATTTTATTTTTCATATGAACTACTGTAAACCTACTTTTTTCCACCCCTGTATATGTGTGTGCATATTTACATCTTCATTTCTAAATCCCTATCTCATCTTTATCTATGTATCTATGTATCATCTACATATGTAGATGCATATGTAGAGGCATCTATCTATCTACCTATCTAATCTTGTAGTGATTTTACTTCTTTGGTTGAACCCTAACTGCTGATTCAGTGAGAGATGCAAAAGAGGAGGCAGAAAGTGTAAATTACTCTCTGGAAAAATATGGTAACTACAATACTTTAATAACTATCTATGATACAATAAATATCTACTGAGCCCTGTGCTTGAGTCAGGGACCATAGTAATGAACAACTGATGTGGATGGGAGCCTATGATCTAGAAAGACAGACAAATGATTAAAAAGCAAACAATCAAATATCTATTACAAATGGTATGAATGATTTAAAGCAAAAACAACAACAACAACAACAACAACAACAAAACCTGTAAACACCCAAATGTCAAGGTAAGGATACAATGTTTAGATTGGGAGATGAGGGAAGCATTTTGTATGAAGTGATGTATCAGCTGAAATCTGAAGTGCAAGTAGGATTTAAGACAGTTTTAGGAAAAAAGAATAGTATGTCTTGGCCCTAGGGTAGAAAAGAGTCCCAGGTGTCAGGGAACTGCAGGAGCACCGAGTGATGGGAGTCTGGGAAGTAGGAGAGTGGCCTAGAAGACTGGAGAAGAGAGCTCTGTTGTCAGGTGAGGGTTCTGGAATTTATCCCAGGAGTGATGGGAGGCCAGTTTTAATAGTTAAGGTTCTCTGGTTGCAAGGAACAGAAATACAAGTCAAAGTAACTTAAGAGAAAAATGGATTTTTATCAGTTCCCATAACCAAATTGTAGGAAGTGCAGGCGTGGAAGTGGCCTTAGGTATGATAGAATGAAAGATATTAAGACCACCCAAACCCTTTCTTTTTATCATTTTCACTTCCCTTCTCATGTCTACTTCATTTCTATAATTAGATTTTTAATGAGGAAGAATCCATGAATCAGATCTTCACAGCTTTGCCTGAAATTAGTCTATAACATCATTGGTACTACTGAATCTGGTTATAAGCAGATTATAACTGACTGGGGAAATAGAGAAGCAACTGACAGCAAATTCTCATGTTCTTACAATATCTCTTTTTTTTGTGAAAAATTGCTACAAATTTTGAAAACAACATAATTATGTCACTTTCCTCGTGTATATGAACAGTAAAGTACCTTTTTGTTCCAGATTTCCTGATTCCTTTTCCTCTAGTATTACAATCTTACTTCACTTTTGTTGTGAATTCCCTGAAATGCAGAATTCAGTTTTGAAGAAATGGAGACATTTTATTTTAAATCAATTTTGAGGGCTTCAGTATTGTTAGAAACTAGAACCACAGTAGTTTTTTTAGAGTCAGAAATGTACTAGAATGGTGAAAGCAAACTTAAGATTATATTGGTTTCATTTGCTTTTTCTATTCTGTCTTTTCTTGAGGCTGAGAAACAAAATTGGACCCACCCCACATTAGCAGCATTGACAAGAATGGAACATGAACAAGGTATTCCTACAAAATAGTAGCAACCTGAACACAATAATACATTGAAGAGATAATATGTCATGATCAAGTGGGGTTCATTCTAGGGGCGCAAAGATGGTTCAACCTACACAGGTTGATCAACGTGATACACCACGTTAACAAAATGAAGGATAAATATCATATGATCATATCAATAGATACAGAAAAAGCATATGACAAGATATAACATCCATTTATGATTAAAACACTCAATGAAATGGGCATTCCTTCCATAGAAGGAAATTCCCTGAACTTAATACAGGCATAAATGACAAACCTTCAGCTAATATCATACTTAATAGTGAAAAACTGAAAGCTTTTCCTCTGAGATAAGGGACAAGACAAGGATGTCCACTCTCCCCACTGTTATTCAACATAGTACTGGAATTCCTAGCCAGAGTAGTCAGGCAAGAGAAAGAAATAAAAGGCATCCAAATTGGTAATGAAAAAGTAAAATTGTCACTTTTTGTAGATGAAGTGATTCAGTATATAGAAAACCCTAAAGACTCTACCAAAAAACTATTAGAAACAATAAGCAAATACAGTAAAGTTGTAGAATACAAAACCAATGCACAAAAGTCCACTGTATTCCTATATGCTAAGAATTTTCAGAAGAATAAATAAAAAAATTTTCTTTTGAAATTGCAACAAAAATAATAAAATAGGAATAAACAAAGGATGTGAAGGACTTGTACACTGAAAACAATAAAATATTATTAAAAGTAATTGAAGAAGACACAAAAAATGGAAAGATATTCCATATTCATGGATTAAAGGAATCAGCATAGTTGAAATAGCCATATTACCCAAAGCAATATACAAATTTAATACAATCTCCATCAAAACCCCAATGGAATTTTAAATAAATAGAACAAAAAATCAACAGGTTAATATGCACCCACAAAAGACCTCAAATAGCCCAAGTAATCCTGAGTAAAAAGAATAAAGCTGGGTTATCATATTCCCTGTCTCCAAGTTACTGCAAAGAGACAGTAATCAAAACAGCATGGTGTTGGCAGAAAAACAGACACAGAGATCAATGGAACAGAAATGAGAGCCCCAAAATAAACCTACATGTATATGGGCAAATTATTTTTGACAAAGGAACAAAAAATATATATTAAAAAAGGTTCTTCAATAAATGGTGCTGGGGAAATTGGAAAGCCACATGCAAAAGAATGTATCTAGACTGCTATTTGTCACCATATGCAAAAATTAACTCAAAATGGATCAAAGACCTAAATATAAGACCTGAAACAATAAATTATATAAATGAAAACATAGATACTAAACTTATGGACCTTGGTCTTAGAGAGGATTTTATGAATTTGACTTCAAAGAAAACAGAAGTAAAAGTAAAAATAAATGATTGGGACTATATCAAACTAAAAAAACTTTTGCACATTGGAAGAAACTGTCAACAAAACAAAAAGGCAACCAACTGAATTGGAAAATATATTTGTGAACAACACCTCCAATAAGGGGTTGATATGCAAAATATATAAAGAATTTACACAACTCAACAACAACGCCCCCCCCCCCCCAACAATCCTGTTTAAGAATGGGCAGAGAACCTGAACAAACATTTCTCCCAAGAAGACATACAGATGGCCAAGAGATATAAGAAACGATGCTCAACCTCACCAGGGAAGTGCAAATCCAAACTACAATGACATACCGCCTCATACCCATTAGAATGCTATTATCCAACAAGATAAGTGTTGGAGAAGTTGTGGAGAAAAAGGAACCCTCATTCACTGCTGGTAGGAATGTGAACTGGTACAGCCACTATGGAAAACAGTATGAAGTTTCCTCAAAAAATTAAGAATAGAGTTTCCATATGACCCAGCAACCCTTCTTCTGGGTAGCTACCTGAAAATTTTGAAAACATTTATTCACAAAGATATACATACCTCATGTTTACTACAGCACTATTCACAGTGGTCAAGACATGGAAACAACCAAAATATCTTTTGGTAGATGACTGGATAAAGAAAATGTGGTACACATATGATTTCACTCATGTGGAATCTAATGAACAAAATGAACTAACAAGCAAAATAGTTACAGATTCATAGATAGAGAGCAGGCTGACAGCGGTCGGGGGATGGGGCTGTGTTGGGGAGTATGGAGGGATTGAGGAAAAAAATAGAAATACTCGTGGACACAAACAATAGTATGGTGATTACCAGTGGAAAGAAGGGAGGGGGGAAACAATGAGGGGTAAAAGGGGTCAAATATCTGGTGACAGAGGATATTTGACTGGGTAGTAAATATAATGCAATATAAAGATTCTGTATTACAGAACTGTACACTTGAAACCTATATAATTTTATTATTCAGTGTCACCTCAACATATGTAATAAAAATCAATTACAAAAATACCCTGGCCGGTGTAGCTAAGTGGATTGAGCATGGACCTGAGAACCAAGGGATCACAGTTCAATTCCTGGTTGGGGCACATGCCTCTGTTGCAGGCCAGTTCCCAGTGGGGGATGCACGAGAGGCAACCACACATTGATATTTCTCTCCCTCTCTCCTTCCCTTCCCCTCTAAAGGTAAATAAAATCTTAAAAAATTAATTGCAAAAATGAAAAACAAAAAGAACAAGGGATTCCTCCCTTGGGTGGAAACTTTTCCTAAATGACTTAAAACTTTTTTTAGTTGTCTCAAAAACGGCTCAACTTAGAAAGGGAGGGTATTGGTTAATATAGCTGAAAAGTTCAGGAGAATTGCTTCAAGCAGAGCTGGGTTTTGAGCTGAAATGACTTCACTGGTACTCAAGTTCTCCTTCCAACTCTGGGCTCTGCTTTCCTAATTGTGGTTTCATTCTGAAGCAGCCTACTTCCATGTGCTGGCCAGCTCTCGCCTTACGTTCTAACAGCTTAAACAACCACGGCAGAGCAAAGCCTGACTTTCCATATGGTTATATCCAACACCCAGTCCAGGCATATCTTCAACTTGGACTGATTGTGACTAGGAGGATGGAATATACAGAAAACATGCTTGACCAGACTTGTCGAGTGCCTGCTTTGGAGCTAGAACTGGGTGTGGAGGCAGCCTCACTGGAAGTGTAGTGGCCTGCCCAGGAGGGGAGCTAGCCAGTGAATCAATCAGATAAATGTAATGGTTAATAGCCTGCCCAGGAGGGGAGCTGTGCAGGATTAGGGAGAGCAAGTAACTAAGTAACTGAGGAGTAAGAACAAAGAAATTGTATTAACTCCTATCAGCAGTTCCGCTTTCTTGCTTCTGTAAGCTGCTTCCTGCTTTCCTGCCAGAAGTAAGGGTCCAAGTGACAGACTGCCCCCCTCACCCTATAATAAGCTCCCCAGTGATTGGGGCCCAGGATTTGGAGATTGACTCCTCTGGGTCCACGTGCATGAAAATAAACTTCCACTCCGTACACCCGAAAGCGGCTGAGTTGTTTTTTGTAACAGAAGTACTTGCGCTGAAAGTGGGACTGGGGGAATGCAGTCCAGATGGGCAAAGGACAATTAGATGTTCATGGCAGCCTGCTCCTGGCTGCTGAACATCACGCATTCCCTAGTTTTCCCACTTAACGTAATGCAACTATTCATATGATTTTTTAAAAATCTAAGGTCTCTAAGGGACAATGACTCAAAATGTCATTTAGTAATCTTATTCAGCCCAAAGTTTACAATGTATAGGTGTCATGAATTTCTCCTGTTTGGACATAGAGACATTTCCTTGTGATTCTGACTATCCCGACACATCTGTTGTGTAGTTATGAAAGAAGACTGTTACCACAATGACAATTACCATTTTTAAAGGAGAAGAAAGGGAGACAGTATAAAATGGCTACTGGACTCTGGCATATGTCGCATTCTGAAAGAGCAGAAATAGCTGAAATCCTTGCCCGAACAGTGGCATGAGTTTCTCGGTAACCAGTCTGCTTGTGATAGGTTCTGCTGCCTGAAGGGCTCTCCTCCACTGCCCTGAGGCCACAGGGGAGGTGATCATTAGGGACGAGTCTTTTCTTTTTCTTTCTTTGCTTTAGCAGCCACATTCCTTTGGAAAAGGTTTTGTGGGACTTGAGTATTAATTTTTAAAAAATTTATTGTACTTTTTCCCCATTGCCATTTAGCCCTCTTATACCCTCTCTCCCCCTCCACCTTGCTGCGGTATTAACTTTTTTAGAGATCAAGGAATCATAGGCTTTGTTTGTCAGGTGTGGGATTTCTAAAGCAGTAGAACTCCTTTAAAATGTTAGTACATTTTAAAAATTTTTACTTATTTCTTTCTAGAGAGAGGGGAAGGGAAGGAAGAAGAGAGGGGGAATGTCATCAATGTGTAATTGCCTCTCACATGCCCCAACTGGGGTCCTGGCCTGCAACCAAGGCATGTCCCCTGACTGGGAATTGAACCAGCAACCCTTTGGTTTGCAGGCCCATGCTCAACCCACCAAGCTACGCCAGCCAGGGCTACTCTTTTTTTTTTTTTTCTTCCTATTTACATTCCCCAAGCTTGTGACCAAAACCAGAATTCTTTTTCTCTTCTTTCTAAGAAACAAACACAGGTGCTTAGTCACCCATTAGCTCATAGCTTGATGACCTCTACCATGCTTCTATCTGAGGCGGAGAGTCAAAGCTAATCAAACCCTTCTTTTCTGGCTATAGTCCAGTGACTGGCTCTTTGCAGTTTGAACAGTTGTCCTTTTTGTCAGGTGGGGAATGAATAACAGGAAGTGATTGGGAGTGATCTGTGAGTACCAGTATCCTGGCTTTGTTAGAATTCACTTAGTTTGGAATATAGAATGTAGACATTCTAACCCTAAAAAACAAGGACTGACTTAGCTATCTTGGATTACTCACCATAGGTAAAGCTATATTTTCTATCTTTTCTGTTTTTAGACAAATCAGCTTCAAACAAAACTTGCTACTTTCTTGTTGGACTTTAACAAAAAGTGAACATTCCAACATATTTTCTCCTGAGTCCTCCAAACATATATTCTATCAAGTCTCTAAACATCCAATCTTGTTTACTAATACACGGAGAGTTCTTTTTTAAAAAATATAGTTTATTGATTATGCTATTACAGTTGTCCCATTTCCCTCCCTTCACTCCCCTCAAGAGTTCTGAAATAAAATAGACAGCAACTTAAGTGGTTGTTTGTGGGGGCGACTTCTGTAAGTCTCCCCGGGTGCCATGGACACGAGTGAATAAATATGGCCAAGACATGATGATGTGATCTGTTTAGGGTGGAGAAGGGAGGGAGAAACAGTGAATATGGCCCAGTCATGACGTGATCTGTTTAGGAGAGGAGAAGTGGACTGTGGCCAGTTTCTCTGAGGAGAAAAAGGCCCCAAGCACCCTGCTCCATAGCCTTTTATTGGGTTGTAATGCATAGGAATACAGCAAGGATCAAACAGTAGATAACATTTCAAAGAAATCTGAGGGATTAGTCTGAGTCAGTGTCTGTCAGGAAGAGAGTTGCAAAAACTTTGGGAGACATACTCATTTCCTCTCGTACCCTTATCATATGAATGAAAGTACTTTTAGCAAAGCAGATTTCATAGGTTTATCAGCAAGTCTTTATGATCCCAGATTTTCCCCCAGGACACGCTCTAGCAAGTCAAGGAGCTGCACCTCTCCCCAACAGGTATTCAGGCTTAAGGGGATTAGAGCCAGGAAGCGCTTTTCCCAGGGAACCTGGGGATTTGAGCTTATGTCAAAGCTGGGGGCGGGGGCGAGAGTCCATTACTCTTTGTTGCAGCCCCCCCCCCCCCAGTCCTTCCATGAAGGCCTCCCAAGTGATCGAGTCTGGCTTAGGTTGCCCCCTGCTGTGAGGGGTGTTACCTGTCATTGACTTCCGACCAAGCTTTGGGGGCAGGGAGAGGAACTGAGGCAGCGTTTGCTACCAGAGACAAGTTTTGTCTCCTGTGGCTGGCATTCCAAAGGTCGTCCCTCGCTCTTAGCCACAAGGGGTTGAGATACAATTCTTAAAACCAGGCAGAGCAGTCAGCTACAATAGTTGTTTTCATACCAAAAAGCAAAATTGGTACTTATTCCTGTCTGGGGAATGTGGAAATCCTTGCTACGCTACACCTTACCTCAATTAGCAAATCCACATTTTAGGGTCTGTTATTTTAAGTACCATACTCCTGATAGCTAGTTGAAGCCGTTATGCCTCCATCCTAAGAGTCAAAACTCCAACTCAATTTGTATTATACAAAAATAGTATATTGACTCATACATAAAAAGTTCAGGGATGGCACTTGCCTTAGTCTGCTAGGGCTGCCATAACAAAATAGAAAGGTAGGCTTAAAATAACAGAAGTTTATTTCTTATAGCTTTGGAGGTTGGAAATCTAAGATCAAGGTGTTGGCAGGTTTGGCCTCTCCTGAGACCTCTCTCTGTGGCTTGCCGATGGTTGCTTTCTCACTGTGTCCTCATGTGGCCTTTTCCTGTGTGTGCACATTTCTGGTTTCCACTTCTTAAAACAACACCAGCTCATATTGGATTAAGGCCCATGCTTGTGAACTCGGTTAACCTCTTTAATTGCCTCTTTAAAGGCCCTGCCTCCAAATGCAGTCACAATGGGGGTTAAGGCTTCAACATGAATTTTGGGGATACCCGATTTTAGCCTATGACTGTACTATTTCACATGCATTTGGATTGAGGGCCAAAATGAGGTCATTAGGATTCTCTGTCCAATTCTTATTTTTACCTTCTCCTCTGCTGGTTTTATGTTCAAACAGGCCTATATTTGGTGGCTTTTTGACACCTCTAGATTATGTCCTTATGATTTAATAACTCCAGTGGAAAGGTAACATTTTTTTCTCAATGATTCTGGTGAAAATTCTGTGGTTTCCTCTTCCTGGCCTGGAGTGGGGTGTGTGTGTATACTTGGAACAATCACCAGAGCCAGGACAATAGGATATGTTAATGGTCCAATCCTGGGTCACCTGACCACACTTGGGCTCAGGACAGGGTGAAGTGCCCCGCAGCTTGAAGCACAGGAACTCGAGGAATGAGGTAGAAGGTATTTCTCCAGATGAAAGTTAAAATGGTGCTCTACAGAGAATGGGAACAGATGATGGCAGGCAAAATCCAACAAATACTACTCCATGACATCTACGTTTTCTTCTAATGCCACTATGCTATAACAATCCCTAGGCACTTGAGTATTTTGAACCATGCTGATCCATTGTTTCATGGGACAATACTGGCATTGTTTATAAAATTCAGAGTTATTTCATAATCCTTGGAAGAAGAAAGGAAACATGTAATTAATTTTGAAGTGCAGAAGTGTACTGAAGTAACTTCCTCTACTGAAAAGGCTCAGTAAGACCCCCACAGAAACATACACCAGCTGTCTTCTTAGGAAGTGCCAAGTTGAAGTCACTGTAAAGGATCCTCACTCTGAGAGGACCGTTTTCTAAAATGGTCCTCTGCTGGTTGCCGTAAAAAATAGAATTCTGTAAACATACAAATGACTACCTAAATAGAACACTAATCTTCAGATAGGGTAGAACAATGAACTTTTTAATTAATTACAATATAATGTTGTTGCTATCTTCTATATTCAGTGAATCTGTTGCTAATTATTTTGGTTTTTTTTTCTGAAAAATCTTTGCAAATGTTAATCTATTTTTTTACCGAGCTCCAGCTTTTGTTTACAAATTCTGTAGATATTTGCTACTCTACTTCTTTGTTCTGTAAAACCGTTCCCTGTTATTCGATGCCTTTGTCTTCCTGATGGTCACAGCAATATCAGTCTTCATCAAAATCCCATTAGGATACAATTGCTTTTCCCACCACTTGTGTTGTCCCTAGGGTAAGCTGTTAGGTAGAGGTGGGATGTTCTGAGGTGGACAGATTATATGGAAGGTCCCATGTTTGGGCAAGAGACGCATCCCTAAATAAACTTTAGGAAGATAATTAACATTATTTGGAGGTTACTTTTTTCCTATTTTCTTTTTGGTCTATACTGACTGGCTAACTTCAAATGGACAGAAATGAAATTTGGCATAACACCTTAAGTAATACTTCAAATAGAATAATCTGTAAATAAAAACAATGGACAATATACTATTAGTACTATTTATTCTAGGGATTAAAAGTAGAGGTTAGGGTGGCCAGGAAAGTTGGTGGTACCTTATACATAAAAAAATAAACTTTCAATATGACAGGTAGTCATGTGCAGGCTAGAATCTTCCCTGACAAAAGTCAATCTTTACCTTTAATTAAGCCTATTGTCCTTTTGTATCTACAATAACATACCTCTGGAATGTCAAAATAATTTCCTCTTTCCAGACCCCTCAAAGTACAGATACCCCACCAGAGGACCAAAGTGAAGACTTTACTTTTTATCCAATCCCAGAAGTTTCCCCACTTTGCTTTCTCCTGCCTCCCTAATCTATCACCAAAGGATTTCATGTAACCCCCTTATGTGGAAGGGGGTTATCTTTTCTTCTGATTGTAAGGTACAAAGCAAGGTGCCGAACTGCTGTTCCCGGAAGCATTTCCTCAGTTTGTTAAGGTTTTGCTTCCAGGCAGTTGTCATCAGTTTGGCTCAATAAAAATGCTTTTATCTAATTCTTGGCTCAATAAAAACTCATTAAAATTCTTTAAAAAAGGAAACAAACCAACTTTCAGTTTAAGTATAATTCATATTCACAAGTATATACACATTTTAAGTATATGGAACAATGATTTTATGAATTTTCACATGGAGAACACACTCCTCTGACTACCCCCAAGTCAGGAAACAGAACTTAACTGCACCCCAAGCTCCCCTTGTACTCCTTCCCGTCACTACTTCCTCCTCCCCACAGATAAACAACTATCCTAACTATTAACAGATACAGGTTAATAGTTAACGTTGTTTGAGAACTTTATGTGGTTTCATTTCTTATGTCTTATTGTTTCAATCCAACATTTTATTTGCAAGAATAGATACATTTTGTTGCACCTACTCACATATTCATTGCTATACAGTTTTATATTTTTAATTATTTATTTTTTATTGTTCCCAGTTTTAATTTTGTTTCCAGTTTTTAGTTTTTATGAGCAGTTCTCCTAGGAACAGTTTTTCATCATTTTATTTTATAAATTTTTATACTAATTAATTTTTTAACTAAAAAGATGACTTAGTTAAAATAAAATAAAACAAAACAAATAATAATCGATGAGAATGACTTTGTATCCTTTACAATTCTTAACCTTTTAACTACCCATTCTTTATATACTTTTCAAATTTCTCTTTTTCATGCTTCCCAAATGTGTTTAAAATTTAAGGTCAAACTTAACTTGTCTGTTGCTTTTCTTTTTCTTCACTAGCTTTAGAGAATAATGTGCCGTAAAGGCTTCTCACGTTACTTCTATCACACTCTCACACTCGTATATTAGTCAGCCCTTAGCCTTTCATTTCATTTCAGTGTTCTTATGTTTAAAAAATATTTTATTTGTTTATTTTTAGAGAAAAGGGAGGGGAGAGAGAGAAACGTCAATGTGTAGTTGCCACTTGTTTGACCCCTACTGGGGACCTGACCCAAAATTCAGGCACATGCCCTGACTGGGAATTGAATCAGTGACTCTTTGGTTCACAGGCCAGCACTCAATCTACTAAGCCACAACAGCCAGGGCCTTATTTTTCTTTTACACTGCTTTCACACTAACCTTAATTTAAATCTGGCTTGACTGTGAAAGAATAAGAAATTTTATGCGAGAGTCCCTATTCATATAAATAATTTGAGTTACGAAAAATCAGCATGTCCACCTTATTTTGGCAGGTCAAATTTGTGGTAGCCCACAGAAGAACTGCTCTCAGGCACCGTTCCGGAACCGAGATGGCTATGGGTACAGACATGGACCTGTGTTTCATCACATCAACAAGAGTCAGGAACTCCTTTAGATATTTGGGCAACCCAACTTAGGGGAGGGACAGAGGCGGATGTGCCAGGTTGTGTGTGTGTCGGAGGGTGCCCTGAAGGGAAGTAATTGGCATGGGAATACCCAGGTATTGGGTGGGACGAAGCATGGAGAGCACAGAAGGGAAGTCCTGAGGCTTAGGGCCTAGGGAAGGAGCTTCACTTGCTTGGGTTGAAAGGTGATACTGTTCTTCCTTTTATCTAGGGATAAAGTTCAGCCTTCTTTGTTTAACATTTTAATTGTTTCACAATCTGGCACAGTCTTCTAACAGGTGTGGAGGAAGCACCTAGATTCAGTGTATTCAGAGCCAGTTCTCACTAGCTCCCAAAAGCCAATTGTGGACATTTTTTCCCAATTCCATGTTTAGTGATGTAAATTGATAGCTTGAAATTTGCTTTGATTTACTGGCTAATGCTACAAATCATATTTTTTATTTTTGTTTTCGAGAACCAGTAAACATATAAGCATAACCCACTGCTTAGCTTACTGTTCAAAGGATGTCTTTTTACTATAGTAAAAGGTATGCTTTGCTATGCCCCATGAAGCTAAGATGTTTTCAAAGTGTATACTAAGTAGAGTATTTTTAAGACTGAGAAATTTGAAGAGGAAGAAAATTTGCAAGAAAGGGACAGATTTTTTTTTAATGTAGGTTTATACATTTATATTTAACTAAGGCCTTTGGCATCAAAAGTGATGGAAAAATTGGAAAACTTTCTAATTATTTCTATGAATCTAGCTGATTTTAATGCCAAGACCTGACAAGGATACTACAAAAAACAAAATTAGAAAATATCACTTATGAATGTAGAAACAACAATTTTATAAAAACATTCATAAAAATAAGAAATATATCCTATTAATTAAAAAATGCCCAATTAGGATTCATTGTAGGAGTACAAGGATAGTTTAACATCAGGGAAACTATTGATATAATTAATTATATTAAGTTTTTAAATATTTTATTGATTATGCTATTACTGTTTTCCCAATTTTCTCCCCTCTATTCCCCACCCTGTTCCCAAACCCTCTAGCATTCCCCTCTTAGTTTGTGTCCATGGGTTGTACATATAAGTTCTCTGAGTCCTCTGTTTCCTATACCACTTTTTATCTTTCCCAGTCTACCTTATGCCTACCAATTATGCTTCTTCTTCCCTGTACCTTTTTCCCTAATCCTTCCCTCCCCCTCCCCACTGAAATTCCTGTGTGCGATATCCATTTCTGTGATTCTGTTCCTGTTCTGGTTGTTTGCTTAGTTTTTATTTTTGTTGTTTTTCTTTTCTTTTAGGTTCATTTGTTGATAATTGTGAATTGTTGTCATTTTACTGTTCATATTTTTTATCTTTTTTTTTTTAGATAAGTCCCTTTAACATTTCATATAATAATGGCTTGGTGATGATGAACTCCTTTAACTTGACCTTATCTGGGAAGCACTTTATCTGCCCTCCCATTCTAAATGATAGCTTTGCTGGGCAGAGTAATCTTGGATATAGGTCCTTGCCTTTCATGACTTTGAATACTTCTTTCTAGCCCCTTCTTGCCTTCAAGGTTTCTTTTGAGAATTCAAGTGATAGTCTTGTGGGCACTCCTTTGTAGGTAACTCTCTCCTTTCCTCCTGCTGCTTTTAGGGTTTTCTCTTTATCATTAATCTTGGGTAACTTAATGATGATGTGTCTTGGTGTGTTCCTCTTTGGGTCTAAATTCTTTGGGACTCTCTGGGCTTCCTGGAAGTATATTTCCTTCACTAGATTGGGGAAGTTTTCCTTTGTTCAAATAAGTTTTCAATTTCTTGGTCTTCCTCTTCTCCTTCTAGCACCCCTATAATTCAGATATTGAAATGTTTCAGGTTGTCCGAGGGCTTTGTTAGAGTATCTTCACTTTTTCAAATTCTTGTTTCTTCATTTTGATAAATGTTTATTTCTTCCTTTTGTTGCAAATCGTTGCTTTGAGACCTGGTTTCCTTCCTGTCACTGTTGGTTCCCTGAACATTCTGCTTTATTTCACTTGGGTATCCTTCATTTGTTATTTCATTTTTCGACCCAGCTCAATCAGATCTGTGAGCATTTTGATTACCAGGGCTTTAAATTCTCCATCCGATAGGTTGGTAATCTCTTCCTCACTAAGCTCTCTTTCTGAGGCTCTACTCTATTGTTTCATTTGGGCCATATTTCTTTGTCTTGGCGCAGCTGATGGGTTGTAGGAGGCCAGGGCCTTAGGTATTCATTCACCCAGGCAGGGCAACCCTCTTTGCTGTGCTGTGGCACCGCCTGTTGGGGGGTGGGGGTGGGCAAAAAGGTAACAGTATGGCTCACCTGCTCATCTCTAGAGCATGTCTCAATGGACTCTCATGTGAGACTAGAAGTTTCTCCTATGGCCACAACTGCCATAGTCCACAGCCACCTCTGAGTCCCCTTAAGTCAGCCCCTTCCTCGAAGCCCACCGGGCTTAGCAACTCACCCCGCCCTGAAGATCTGTTGTGTCCCCTCGATTTTTCTAAACTGGCCTGTGCCGTCTGCTGCCTTATCGGTCTGATTGTTCTGGTTGATTTTTCTTTGTTGTTGGAGTTCCATGCAATTTGATTTTCTGGCGCTTTTGGTTGTTTACTGATTTCAGATTGGTTGTTATTCTCCTTTTGGTTGTGTGAGGAAGTGAAGGGTCTCTACCTATCCCCCCATCTTGGCCGGAACTCTAATTTTATTAAGTTTTAAGAAGCTGGACTTCTGCCAAGATGGAGGCGTAGGTGGGAACACTTTTTGTTCTCACACAACCAAATCTAAAAACAACAAAGTTTTAACAATAATAAACACAACCAAACCACACAGAAAATCAAATACAGAGTCCGGAAACAACAAACCACTCAGCTAAACTGGTGAGAGGGGTGAAACCAGCAGCGCCAGTCGGGCAAAAAAGATCCCGGCGGTGCACAGGCAGCTGGGGACTCGGATCCCAGGTGCGGGCAAGCTATGGGCGGAAGCCAGGGAAGAGGCACTGCTGGCTGTCAGTAGTTGGTCCCGCATTTGCATGCAGATAAACCAGTGAAGAGGTGAGCGTTGAGACAGATCTCCCAGGCCACAGTGACTGGCGCAGGGCGGCAGACTTGCACATTTGCCCTCGGATAAGCAGGCAGGGGCGAGTAGAGAGGACCGCCCTTGCTCCCTCTCTGACCCCGCCCCCACATACAGTGTCACAAACCTGCGACCTGGGTGGCCCCACCCTGGTAAACACCAAGGCGCCTCTCCTCGTATGTAACAGGCACAAACAGATCAAAACATGGCTCAAGAACAACTCAGAGCCCCAGAGCCAATAAATCTAAATGATGAAGAAATAGCCAAACTTTCAGATGCACAGTTTAAAACACTGGTGATCAGGATGCTCACAGAACTGGTTGATTATAGTCACAAATTAGAGGAACATATGAAGGCTAAACTAATTGAAATGAATGGAAATGCACAGGAAACCAATAGTAATGGAAAGGAAACTGGGACTCAAATCAAAGGAGTGGACCAGAAAGAGGGGAAAAAATGACCAAACAGAAAAGGATGAAGAAACAAGAATTCAAAAAAATGAGGAGAGGCTTAGGAACCTCCAGGACATCTTTAAATGTTCCAACATCCGAATTATAGGGGTACCAGAAGGGGAAGAGGAACACCCACGAGTGGAAACCTTATTTGAACAAATAATAAAGGAGAACTTCCCCAATCTGGCAAAGGCAATAGACTTCCAGGAAATCCAGGAAGCTCGGAGAGTCCCAAAGAAGTTGGACCCAAGAAGGAACACACCAAGGCACATCATCATTACATTAGCCAAGATTCAAATGAAGGAGAGAATCCTAGAAGCAGCAAGAGATAAGGGGACAGTCACCTACAAAGGAGTTCCCATCAGACTGCCAGTGGATTTCGTAAAAGAGACCTTACAGGCAACAAGGGGCTGGAAAGAAGTGTTCCAAGTCATGAAAGGCAAGGACCTATAACCAAGATTGCTCTATCCAGCAAAGTTTTCATTTAGAATAGAAGGGCAGATAAAGTGCTTCTCAGATAAGATCAAATTCAAGGAGTTCATCATTACCAAGCCCTTATTATCTGAAATGTTAAAGGCACTTACCTAAGAAAAAAAAGATAAAAAAGATGAACAGTGAAAGGACAGCAAACTCACAGTTATTAAGAACCACACCTAAAACAAAAGCAATTTAAGAGGACAGCTAGATCAGGAGTGGAAACATAGAAATGAAGATCACATGGAGGGTTAGCAACAGGGGAGTGGGAGAAGGAGAAGGGGGGAGAAGGTACAGAGGATAAGTAGCATAGACAGTAGATAGAAAATAGATAGAAGGGAGGGTAAGAATGGTAGGGGAAATACAGAATCTAAAGAACTTGAGACATGTGTTCATGAACTAAAGTGGGGAGAATGGTGGGGAAGGGGTGTGCAAGGTGGAGGGGAACGGAGGGGGGAAATAGAACAAATGTAATGGCATAATCAATAAAAAAAGTTAAAGAAAAAAGTTTTAAGAAGCTATATCTTATCAATAGATTTTGAAGAGGTAATTGATAAATTTAAGTAGCCATTCCTAATAAAACTCTAAATAAAATAATTGATATATTTAACTATATTAAAATGAAATTTTCTCTATCAAAGATACCATATAGAAAATGAAAATAAAATCTACAGACTGGGAGAAGAAGTTTGTAATATGAAAAAGGATTCTTTTTTTTAAATAAAGACTTTATTTATATGTCTTTAGAGGGGAAGGGAAGGAGAGAGGGAGAGAAACATCAATGTATGGTTGCCTTTCATGCGTCCCCTGCTGGGAACTGGGTTACAGGGAACCAGCCTGCAACCTAGGCATGTGCCCTGACTGGGAATCGAACTGTGAATGCCTGGTTTGCAGGCCTGCGCTCAATCCACTGAGCTACACCAGCCAGGCTGAAAAAGGATTCTTATTTAGAAGGTTTAAAGAACTCTACAAATCAGTACGTAAAAGACAAAGAAAAACAAAACAGATTTGAACAGATAATTCACTGAATGCAAAGATGCTCAGTCTCATTGTTAATAAATGCAAACTAAAACAATATGAAAGGTTACAAATCCATCAGATTAGCTAAATTTCTGAAGCTTGATAATTCTAAGTATTACAAGTGTGTAGAATTGGAATTCTTGTAGACTGCTGGTGAGACCATTACTTTGGGCAGTAATTTTGTAACATCAGATAAAGTTGAAAATATGCAAACTATATTGGACACAAACCTTTTGCTATTCCTCAAATTTCTGTGATGAGATACTGCTTTCTAGAGTCATCAACACATTCTAGTTTTCACTGATATTGCCACTTTTGCTGCTGACCTTGCTAAGCTCTCTGCAAGCTGGCTGGAGCCTGAGCTGAAAGCCCAGATAATTTCTTGTGCTCTGTACTTCCAGACTTTGATATAGTTACAAATAGGTTGTAGGACTTGGCTTTCTGAGTCACTTCCAAGAAGCCAGGTGATGCAACCTTGAAATGCACAGATAGGAAAAGTAATCCCTTGCAGGAGATTATTGGGAAGAGGAAGAAGGGGAGAGAGATGGGCAGATAAACCTCCTCTCTCTTTGTCATTCTGTAAATTATACTGTGATGTGCTTTGTCCTTCAAACATCCTGGAAAAAGATTCACGTGCTGTGTGAGCACACCTGCCAAGAGATACACTATCTCTTTGTGGCTTGTGGTGCAGCAGTGAACATAATAATGAAGTGCATTGTATTGCTCTGTTTTTTTCTTGCTTCATTTTCCTTTTCTTGTCACTGTACCTTAATCTTTGCCTCAGGCTCTGTTTTCTAAGGGACTCAGGCTGGTATACTCACAATTTTATTCCAGTTCCAAACTATAGAGAGATGCTTGCACAATTTATAAGAATACTAATTATAGCCTTTTTTGTAATAGTAAAAATTTATAAGCAATTAGACATTACCGTGGTTATTTATACAAAAGGATAATATACTTCACTGAAAGTAAAAGAACTGAAGATGCATGTATAACATAGCTTGTTCTCAAAACCATACAGTGGAGAAAAAAGTAGCAATTTGTATTATATACAACCATTTATATAAACTTTACAAACATAGCGGTGACATCATGTACATTTTTAGGTATGTGCATTTGTAGTAAACATATGCAAATATTTTAGAGAATAAGAAGCAAACACTTCAAAAACAGTTGTTCCCTTTTGAGAGGGGGGCAGGGATGACATCTGAGCTGTCTTGGGAGCTTCAGTGATACCTGTAAATGCTTTATTTCTTAAGTTGTGTGGTGGAGCAGAGGTACAGTGATCTGAAAAAATGGTTGTTTTGAGTATCTTTATTTTCATCTCTAGATTCTAGGTCCCTTTCTCTGGCCCTCTGTGAGCCCCAAGAGGTAGAGGCTGACCTACCCGAACTGCATTAACAAGCTTCCTTGCTCTCTGGCTTCCAATGGGGTCCAGCCAGTAGCAAATATCCAAAGGAAATGGGAGGGCAGGAGAAGAGTGCAGCTCAGGCGTCATCCTCCTGTTTGTATTTTGCTTAGTGTTTTCTTATTTACTTAAATATTCTACATAAGCATGGAGAAGGTATGGTAGATACTGACTAGGTTGTCAACGTGGAATATTGCAGACATGGGGTGAGATGGAGGTATTGATAGATGCGAAAGCAAAGAAGGAAGGGGAGTCAAACTCAGAAAGAAAAATTTATCTGCCCTTTGAAAAAAGATCTAAAGGTCAGATCTGGGCATTTTGTCAAAGCTCCTATTAAAGACAAAAATTCAACCAAGAAAATTTGAACATCTAATTGGCTTTATAAAATGATTAGTGAATTGGGAAGCACCCCATCTAGCAAACAGAAGAAAGTTTCAGGGAGCTGTACAAAATGGAAAGCTTTTATAGGCAGACAGTGAGGGTGGGGTTGGGGGTGGGGGATGGGATGAAAGGTAGAAGGGTAGATTATTTCAGGCCAGGTCACCTTCCTTTAGGGAAGGCACTGGAGGTTTATCATGCAGATTACCTCACTAGCGCTGACAGGGAAATTCCATACTGATTGGTTCAAAATTCTACTCTTGGGAGAGGCTGAAACTGCAATTAGGTTCTTGGTTGGGCTTACCACAAGTCATTCCATTTTGGGCCTGTTGTTTCTTATTAACAAGCTCCATAGGGAATTCTGTTTCTCATCCAAGTGGAACAGCCAATGAAAACTCTTTGAGGCTGAGGGACAGTTAGAGACTGAGGGGCAGGGTAGTAGAAGTGAGGTGAGAGGGAAGAGCAGGGTGGGTGAAGTGGGCTATAACGAAAAAGTGAAAAGATTTTGGCTCATTCTCTGAACTGACAAAAATCATTTTGTTAATCTCATTTGCAAATTCTTTTTACACCGGGGAGGTAATTTATCAAACCTATCCTTCCCTCTCTCTGCCATTCTATGAGTCAGTCTCACTGTGCTTGAGGCTAAGGGGTGGAGCATCTTTAACCTTAGTGGCACGATAGACTACTTGAACAGTTTCCAAGTCAAAACCGGAAGAACAAGTCAGATCGACATTGCAAGTCTAGTAGGATACATTTTTTTAAAAGGCAGCCAAGCTAAGCAACCAAGGAAAGGGCTTTGAGGCGCCAGGCCCAGCAAGACAGGAGCAGAGCACTGCTGCCCGGTGCAGGGAGGGATTCAGGAAATGAGCTACAGATGTGACTGTTCAATTTATCTGTACCAGAAATCTTGAAATTACAACTACTTGTTCTCTCTCAGTCTTGTCATCAACCTTGGATTTCAGTTTGCTTTTTCCAGTCTTCTACTTTTTTTTTGGCTGTGTAGATATTCCCATTGATAAAGAAAATACAAGTGAAATAGATTAAATTCTACTTTCTTTGTCATTTCTAAACTCAGTCGCCTCCTATCCCCCTGCAGCCACCGAAATTTCTCTCCTATGCAGATCTGATTATGCAGATCAGCTTTCACTCACATTTAGGATAAAATCTAAACTTTTTTTTTTGAGCCAGCGAGTCTTCCCTATTTTTGTGTTCTCTTTATCTTTTGGGCTTCATCTCTTGCCTCTTTCCTCTCCCTCCCTGCAACCTGGCCATAAGATGAAGAGATGCAATTGGCAGTTAGAGCAGTTTCTCAACAGAGGCACTATTGGGGTCAGATAATTTAATTGTTGCGGGGGCCTGTCTTGTGCACTGTAGGATGTTTAGCAGCATACCTGACCTCCACTTGCTATCCATAGCACCTACCCAGTGTATCTACCAAACTTTGTCCAAACATTGTCAAATATCTCCTGAAGGACAAAATCACCTTTGGTTAAATGCTGGAGTAGAGCAGGTGTCCTTTCTGCATGGAGTGATCTTCTCCCTGTGATCATTCTGGCAAACGGCCACTCAGCTCTCAACATCTCTGCTCCATCCTCCTTCCTTTGAGAAGTCTTCCATGACTCCTGAGGTGGAGTTAGGTGAGCTGGCCCTTCCAGTTACATGGCTCCTCGCTTTATCAGATCAAGATCCAGCTGTGTTCTCATTTGTTGGGTTTCCTTATCCTCATATCACAACAAAGGTTTAGAGCAGAGATTTTTAGCCTTTTTCATTCCATGGCACACATAAACTAATAATTACTAAAGTTCTGTGGTACACAAAAAAATAATATTTTTTGCTGCTCTGAAAGAAAAATAGGTATAATTTTGATTCATTCATATTGGACAGCTATCTTTGTGTTGTCTGTTGTCATTTTTTAATTTGAAAATCCAAGGGAAAAGAAGTCAGTGCCCTGACTAAATAGTCAAGATATCTTGTGTTTTAAAAATTATTGCGGTACACCAATTGAAAATCACTGGGTTAGAGGGTCAGACTGCTTTTCAACACTTCCTCATCCATATCTAGCTAAGTACCTGGCCCAAAGTATTGATAATATCTATGTGCATCTTTACAACTTTACAGGTTTAGATGTTGCATATAATTAAAGTCATTTACAGATGACATTTCATGGCAAATTCATGTTCCCTCATCAGTGTTGTGATGTCTGTGATGTCCAGGTTTTAATTTATCACTACATCTGAAATGGTATATTTTATTTACAGTGTTTGGTAAATAGTTATGTGTAGTTATTAAACTTGCTTTTGAATACAATGTATAGAGTATGTCTTTCATATATATCTACAACCCAAGCTTTTAGAACTTAACGATTTATGCAAAACTTATAAAGAAACTATGTACCGTAGTACCCTCTTATGTGCAGTTTTGCCTCCTGTAGTTTTAAATATTCATGGTCAACCTCAGTCCAAAAATATTAAATGGAAAATTCTAGAAATAAAAAACTTGTAAGTTTTAAGTTGTGTGCTGTTCTGAATAGCACGCTAAAATCTGCGGCCCTGTTCCATCTAGTCCAGGACATGAGCCATCCCTGTGTCCAGTGTGCCCATGCTGCCTACGTTCCTCGGCCAACCGTTGTTAATTAGCTATCTAGTTATCAGATCAACTGTCAAGGTATGGCAGTGCTGGTGTTCAAGTAACCCTTATTTTACTTAATAATCCCACACTCGTAACTTTCATTACAGCATAATGGTACAATTGTTCTAGTTTATTACCAGTTGTTTTTGTTAATCTCTTATTGTGCCTAATTTATAAATTAAAATTTATCTTAAGTATGTATGTATAGGAAAAATATAGTATATATAGGGTTTGGTACTATTGTACATTTTAGGCAAACACAGGGTTCTTGGAATGTATTCCCTATTGATAAGAGGGGACTACTTAATACTATGTATATTTATGGATATGTGTCTTTTAGATTTGAGGATTTTATCAGGAAGGTACTGGGATATATGTACTCTTGAATAACCCCCTTTCTACAGAGAATAATTCAGTACTTCTGCATTTTGTTATTTAGGATGAACCATGCGTTAAAAAGTTATTTCCATTTAGGAAGTTTGTTATCAATAATTGTGAAAAAATCCTTTGACCAATTCCAAATAGTGCTATGCTTTACCAATGCTGCCATCTCCTGGAGGCTATTAAGAAGCTTATAGTTCACAGTGGTTTCCAAAAGCAATGTGACATAGCTCTTAAAAAAGGCCTTCATATTTTTTTATTTCCTTGTTTTTTGTTTAGTTTGAAAAAGGCCTAGAGATATATATTTTCTACTTTTTCCATAAAATGTTTGACTACCTACCTTCTTTATCACCTACCGCAGGAGACAGAATGGTACATAGTCAGTCATGAGTCGCTTAATGTCAGGGATTCATTTCAAGAAAGGTATTGTTAGGTGATTGTGCACTGCGCAAACATCACAGAATGAACGTATAGAAACCTAGATGCTTTAGCCTACTGTTCGAGTAAGCTATAGCCTATTGCTTCTAGGCTATAAACCTGTATATCATGTTGCTGTACTGAATACTGTAGGCAGTTGTAACTTTAGTATTTGTGTACCCAAACATAGGAAAAGTACAATAAAAATATAGTATAAGAGATAAAAATGGTACACTTGTGTAGGGCACTTACTATGAATAGAGCTTATGGGTCTAGAAGTTGCCCTGGATGAGTCAGTGTGTGACTGGTAAGTGAATGTGAAGGTCTAGGACATCACTCTACACTAGTATAAACTTTATTACCTGTAAATTTAGGGTACACTAAATTTATAAAACAACACAAGATCAAATCAAGCAACAAAAATGATGCAATCGAGAGATGCAATAAACAGAAGATGCATAAGGCTGCTGCCAAGGTATCATAGCACACTGTTTCACAGCGAGCTGTTTTTATAAGTAGAAAGAGTACACTCTAAAATAACAGTAAAAAGTATAGTAAAGCAAACACATAAAACAGTAACATAATAGTTTATTATCACCAAATATTGTGTACTCTATATAATTGCATGTATTACACTTTTATACAGCTGCAGTGCAGTAGGTTTGTTTACACCAGCATCACCACAAACATGTGAGTGATGTGTTGCACTGCGGCAGTACCTGGCAAAAGGAATTTTGAAACTTAATTACAAGCTTCATTATAATTGTGGGACCACTGTCATAAGTGTGGTCCATGACTGACCGAAACGTCATTTTGTGGCACATGACTATAATAATTGTAGGGTGTAAAAAGGATATACTAAACACCTTACTTTTGCTCTTCTGTATTTATTTATTTATTTATTTTTAAAAATATATTTTATTGATTATGCCATTACAATTGCTCTATTCCCCCTCATTCCCCTTCACCCTGCACACCCCTCCCCTACCATCCCCCCTTTAGTTTGTGACCACGTGTCTCAAGTTCTTTAGATTCTGTATTTCCCATACTAATCTTGCCCTCCCCCCTATCTATTTTCTACCTACCATCTATGCTACTTATTTTCTGTACCTTCTCCCCACTTCTCCTTCTCCCACTCCCCTGTTGCTAACCCTCCATGTGATCTTCATTTCTATGATTCTGCTCCTGATTTAGCTGTCCTCTTAGTTTGCTTTTGTTTTAGGTGTGGTCCTTAATAACCGTGAATTTGCTGTCCTTTCATTGTTCATCTTTTTTATCTTCCTTTTCTTAGGTAAGTCCCTTTAACATTTCATATAATAAGGGCTTGGTGATGATGAACTCCTTGAATTTGATCTTATCTGAGAAGCACTTTATCTGCCCTTCCATTCTAAATGAAAGCTTTGCTGGATAGAGCAGTCTTGGTTATAGGTCCTTGACTTTCATGACTTGGAATACCTCTTTCCAGCCCCTTCTTGCCTGTAAGGTCTCTTTTATGAAATCCACTGGCAGTCTGATGGGAACTCCTTTGTAGGTGACTGTCCCCTTATCTCTTGCTGCTTCTAGGATTCTCTTCTTCATTTGAATCTTGGCTAATGTAATGATGATGTGCCTTGGTGTGTTCCTTCTTGGGTCCAACTTCTTTGGGACTCTCTGAGCTTCCTGGATTTCCTGGAAGTCTATTTCCTTTGCCAGACTGGGGAAGTTCTCCTTTATTATTTGTTCAAATAAATTTCCCACTGGTGGCTGTTCCTCTTCCCCTTCTGGTACCCCTATAATTTGAATGTTGGAACATTTAAAGATGTCCTGGAGGTTCCTAAGCCTCTCCTCATTTTTTTGAATTCTTGTTTCTTCATCCTTTTCTGTTTGGTCATTTTTTTCCTCCTTCTGGTTCACTCCTTTGATTTGAGTCCCAGTTTCCTTTTCATTACTATTGGTTTCCTGTGTATTTCCCTTCATTTTAATTAGTTTAGCCTTCATATGTTCCTCTAATTTGTGACTAAAATCAACCAGTTCTGTGAGCATCGTGATCACCAGTGTTTTGAACTGTGTATCTGAAAGTTTGGCTATTTCTTCATTGTTTAGATTTATTGGCTCTGGGGCTCTGACTTGTTCTTGAGCCATGTTTTGATCTGTTCGTGCCTGTTACGAACGAGGAGAGGCGCCTTGGTGTTTACTGGGGCGGGGCCACCCAGGTCGCAGGTTTGTGACACTGTATGTGGGGGCGGGGTCAGAGAGGGAGCAAGGGCGGTTCCCTCTGCCTCTTTCTGCTGCTTCCTGCTGCTGGGGCCTGCATGGTTCATCTCACTGCTAGCTCCTTCACCGGTTTATCTGCGTGCAAATGTGTGACTGCGATCAGCCCTCAGTGGGTCCACCTGCTTCTCCACACCTGGGATTTGCCCACAACTGCTGGCGCACCTGGGTCGCGCACCCAGGTCAGTCAGGTGGATCTTTCCTGCCTGACCCCACTCTGCTGCTGGCTCTGCCCCTCCTACTGGTTTGGCTGAAGGGTTCATTGTTGTCAGACTTCCATGTAGTTCAATTTTCTGTGGTTTGGCTGTGTTTTTGTTGCTAAAACTTTGTTGTCTTTAAACTTGGTTGTGCAAGGAGGCACAATGTTTCCACCTACGCCTCCATCTTGGCTGGAAGTCCCTGCTCTTCTATATTTATTATCCACCCTCTCTACTCTGGTTGGCATCCCAGGGAGCAGAAGCTGGTGTGTATGGACTGTATGGACAAGTTTCCTTGATTTTTTAACTTCTAACCGGATCTTGTCAGTAGGAAATATTCAAAGGAAATCAAAGGGGGAGAGGAAAAGTAGAACTGGGGTGTTTATTCCCCAAGTGCCTTCCTAGGTGGTCAGTGGTCTTTTTCCTGTAACTGAAGTTCATATTGACTGCCAAGGGCCCTTACCAAAATAGTTCACTCTGTCTCAGGCAAGTAGTAATCACTTCCTTCTTGTATTCTTCAGGGCCAGAGAGGGTAAGAGTACCTAGGTGCTATGAAATCTAGAGCACTTCATCATCCTCTGTGGTTTCTCTACATTCTGCTCATAACTTTGTAAATAAACTTATAGTAATTATTCCTTTTATTAAATAAAGAGGGTGGGAAAGGTAGAGCAAGGTAAAGGGGGAATAAATAGTGATAAAAGGAGACTTGACTTGGGGTAGTAAACACACAATACAATATACAGGTGATATATTGTAGAATTGTACACCTGAAATCTATATAATCTTATTAACAAATGTGACCCCAATAAATTCAGTTAAAAAGCTAAAAATTATAATAAAATTTTTTAAATTCCTTAAACAATCCAGCTTGAGTATATTTCTTGTTGGGCCCATAACCAAAACAATGGGAATAATCATGGCAGTTAGCCCATAGTTGTCTTTTAAGACTTTAATAAATAAATGAAGCCCCAACTAATGCTTAAATAGTGGCTGAGAAAAGAGATCATGATAAGAACAACTAGGAAAAAATTGATATTTCACAGAACTAGAACAAATATTCCAAAAAATTTTTATGAAACCACAAAAGACCCAGAATAGCCACAGTAATCTTGAGAAAGAAGAACAAAGTTGGAGGAATCACATTACCTGATGTCAAATTATACTACGAGTCCATAGTAACCAAAACAACATGGTAATGGCATAAAAACAGACATATAGATGAATGGAAGAGAATAAAGAGCCCAGAAATAAACCCTCACCTTTATGATCAATGAATATTTGAAAAAGGAGGCAAGAACATACAGTTGGATAAAGACAGTCTATTGAATAAATGGTGTTGGGGAAATTGGACAGGTATGTGCAAACAAAAGGAAAGTAGGCCACCTTCTTACACTATATATAATAATAAACTCAAAATCAGTTAAGACAAATGTTAGACTTGAAACCATAAAAATCCTAGAAGAAAACACAGGCAGGAAAATCTCAGAAAATTCTCATAGCAATATTGTTTTCTGATCTCCTTGGGTGAGGTTATAAAAAAGTAAACAATGGGACTTCATCAAACTAAAAAGTTTTTGCACAGCAAAGGAAACCATCAACAAAATGAAAAGACAGCTCACTGAATAGGAGAACATATTCACCAATGATACATCTGCTAAGGAGTTAATATCCAAAACTTATAAAGAACTTGTACAATTCAACACCAAGAACAAACAATCCAATAAAAAAATGGACCTGAATAGACACTTCTCCAACAAGGAAATATGGATGGCAATAGGTATATGAAAAGATGCCCAACATCACTAATCATCAGAGAAATGCAAATTAAAACCACAATGAGATATCACTTCACACCAGCCACAATGGCTATCATCAATACATCAACAAACAGCAAGTGTTGGTGAGGATGTGGAGAAATTGGAACCCTTGTACACTGTTAGTAGTAATGCAGACTGGTGCAGCCACTGTGGAAAGCAGTACAGAGTTTTTCAAAAACTTAAAAATAGAAGTGCCTTATGACTCAGTGATTCCACTTATGGGAATACATCTGAAGAAACCTGAAACACTAATTTCAAAGAGTATATTCACCCTTGTGTTTATTGCAGTGTTATCTACAACAGCCAAGATTTCTAAGCAGGCCAAGTGCCCGTAAGTAGGTAAGTGGATAAGTAAGCTGTGGTACATTTACACAATGAAATACTAACTGACCATAAAAAAAGACAAAAATTTTACCTTTTGCAACAGCATGGATGGACCTAGAGAGCATTATGCTAAGTGAAAAAGCCAGACAGAAAAATACCATATGATTTCACTTATATATGGAATCTAGTGAATAAAACAACTAACAAACAAAATAGAAACAAAGTCATACACACAGAGAACAGACTGACAGTTGTCAGAGGGGAGGAGCTTGGGAGCACAGGGCTGGGAGAATAACGTGAAGGGATTAAGCAGACACAGAAAATAGTGTGGTGATTCCTGACGGGAGGGAGGATGTAGAAGGGATAAAGGGAGACTACGTGGTGATTGAAGGAGATGTGACTTTGGGTGGTATGCACACAAGACAATACACAGATAATATATTATAGAATTGTATACCTGCAACCTATATAATTTTATTAACCAATGTCACCCCAATACAATACAAATAAAAAAAGAAAAATACAATAGTGATAGAAAACAAAGATGATTTAATACTAGAATCATTGCTGTTCTTTCAGGGTTAGAAGACTCCCCCCAATAGAATGCTTATATTAAAATATTTTTATAGAAAATATTTCAGAGATAAAAAGGGGAAAACTTTTCTGATATAAAGAAAAAGCTGAATCAGCAGATCAAAAGTTCAGAGTATGTAAGAATAATTGATAATGATCAACAATGAGGTATGAGAAAAAGAGATTATTCTTTAATCAACCAGGTCTCTTGGGAAAAAGTCCCCTAAAAGGAAGGCAAATAAAAGATTGGCCCTTTGAACATCTATGCATGACACACAGACACAGACAACAGTGTGGCGATGGCCAGTGTTGAATTCCAGAAGACATCTAGGTTCACAAAGTTCTAAGGGAAAGAAATGTGACACAAAGTGACAGCCAAATATGGCAGCTTACCTTAGTGTCAGGGAATTCCTTGGTTAAAAAATGCCTAAAATATTATATTTTGCACTAGTCATTCTTGGGAGTCTTACTTTTATCTGTGGTCCCCAGTGAATATTTTACCATAATGGTGAAAGCTTATCTGTTAAATTATAAACATGATTTTAGAAAATGCCTGGTAAGATAATATAATGGTCGCAATTTGTGAATTAAACCATGTATTTGAAGGCATGTACCCCTTTCACCAACCTTTAGAGACTTGTACCATTTGTTAGGGATATCATCCCTGGTTATGATAAAAAGACTCAAAATTCCGTATGTGTATTTTTCCCTACTTGTTTATGCCCAAGCATCTCTGCTATGTAGTATGTTAATACGGACTCAAATAAACAGAAGTACACACACACAATTATAGGCAGCTGTTTGTGCTGAATTGTGTGTTCTCCACCCCCGCCCACACCCCTGCCCCAACTGTGGTCCTATTTACATGTTAAAGTCCCAACCTCCAGTACCTGAGAACATGACTGTATTTAGAGATAGGGTATTTAAAGAAGTAATTAACTTAAAATGAAGTTATTAGGGTGCACCCTAATCCAATGTGACTGGTGTCCTTATAAGAAGAGGAAATTTGGACACAGATTTGTATAGATGTGAAGATATAGGCAACAAAGCAATAGTAGGTGCCCAGCAAATCTGTCATCACCTGTTGAAGCAACTGGCTTATTCCTTCACTATTCTTTTCAGACCTATGCTATATATACATAATGACCATTTTGTCTGCTCAACACAATATTTGTGACAGGCAGCTCAGATCCCTTCATTATTTGAGAGCTGATGATCAGTTATTTAATCTTTACCAAGGCTCAGTAGAACTGCAGGACATGTTTCTCCAAAGAGATGTTGTCTGTGCAAAAAAGCATGGCTTACTCCAGCACCTTAGATGGCTGCACTATACTTTTCCTACTGCCACTTTCTAGTGACTCTGAATTGCGTCCAGTCTGCTGCTCAAGCTGAATATGGCTGGATGGGCTAGGTACTAAGGCCTAAGAGGTGGAACAGCCTCATTGCATTCAGGGCCAACATGTTGCAGAGCTTTTTGTTGCTTTTGGTCCGTTCAAACTGGTGGCACACTCAAATATGTATTTATTGTCCTCTAAATCAAGAGATATGCCCAAAGTATGTCCTTTTTCTTGGTGGAAAGTGTGGTGTTGAGCAACTTGTTCTTTATTTAAGAGGCTCTATCCTAATGTGACCCAGCCCCCCATGTAATCCCTAGAAACTCCATTAAATAGCAAGGTCCTTGAATTTAATGGGCTTTACCTGCCACCCAGTGTTGCACATGTGTCACTCTGGCAAACAGAATATCATTTCTTGCTCGCCAGTTCCACTCAGTATATTGTCATCCATGGTATGTCCTGGCACGAGGTTCAATGGTATCTGAAGACAATGAAGGTCTCTGTGAACTGGATCAGAGGTTAACAATTTCTGTAAAGAGCCAGACAGTAGATATTTTAGGCTTTCTGAGCCATATGAAATCTGTTTCAAGTATTCAACTCTGTGGCTGTAGTGTAAAAATAGCTGTAGGTAACGCTTAGAGAGCCTGTGCATATGGCCGTATTTCAATAGCACCTACTGATAAACACAAAGTTTGAATTTCTTATAATTTTCATGTATCATGAAGTATTTTTTATATTTGGATTTTTGTCAACTGTTTAAAAATATAACAACCATTCTTAACTCATACAGAAATAAGTGGCAGTTGTGTTAATCTGTAGTTCAGTTACAGAATAGCATTATGTTGTATGAATTTACTGTAATTTGTTTATTCATCTTCCTGTTCATTGATATTTGGCTAATATAAATAAAACTACTTTAATAAAAAAGTAAAAATATAACAACCATTCTTAGCTCTTGGGCCACACAAAAATAAGTGGCAGGCTATTTGGCCAGTGGATTGCAATATGCTGATGGCTATTATGTCAATTGACATGGACAACTGAGGCAAAACTATGAAAGTATATTACTGACCCTACCAGGGGAAAGCAGACTGTTCCTGGTTATACAGAAATAAGCATATGACATGTCAATAGCTGCATAGTGGATGGCAGGGGCTGTATTGATTCACTCCATTAAAGAAGCCAAATCTGAAACAGCAGCTGAAATTAAAGTTACCACCTAATTAATTATATGATAATCCATGGTCATTCTCCAAGATACTTCTTTCTTTTGAATACGTTATATAGGCAAGTTAAATGGTAATATAATAGGAATCATTACTGTAGAAACTTTCAAGTTTCGATTGTAACACTAATCTCTGATATTCCCCCCAGGAAATTTCAAAATATAATAAAACACAATTAGAAATAATTATGTATAGTATAATAATCATTTAAATATATGTATGTTTATATAATACATATATATGTATATATATAATATAACAGTATGTTATACATATACATGTGTATAATATATATCTGTATGCAAATATATATTGTACTGTTGAAATACTTATTACTTGATGGTATGATTGTGAGTAATTTTTTTACTTTTGACTTTTTAATATTTTTCATTACTTGCAGTGATAATATATCTTCTTACAGTCAGAAAAAAAATCCAATTTATATTTCTGTGGATCACTGTTAAAGTCAGAATATCAAATTTATCTAGATGAGATATATGAATGTAATCGTGAGAAGTTGATACCAGAGGTGGCTTCAGCAGACATAAATATTTGTGTCATAAGTTGCTGTACCAATTTCACATTTCAATAAGCTTATTATTCTTATTTTATTATTTAATTAAATATTTGAATTAGTATAAAATCAATTCTTATTATTATCACGTATTTGAAAAGAGAATTCTAAAGGCTCTGACTTCCAGATTAAGAAAAATAATGAAACCTATTTTTAGTTGCATCCCTTTGAAATATGTGACACTAAACTAACTGGACAGTTCAGTAAACCTTGTTTGATCACTGGGCTATAAATGAAGGTGGTTATGACTGTCTCTCGTGAAGCAGAGTTTGTGTAAACACTCAGTCACTACTCCAGACCTAGACACCCCTCTTAGTGCTTCCACTATTTAGAGTTAATTAGACAAAGGAGAGATTATACATACTTGTTTTTCTTTTTTGAAGTTTCCTTAAATTCTAGACTTAGAAATTGTAGCTTATTCCTGGAATCCCAGTGATTTTATTGCTGGTCAGCACAGTGAATATAGGGACCAAAGTTGAAAGACTTTGAATACATGCTTTCTTCAAGAATGCCTTTTAGGCTTTTCTCACTTGGGTATATTGGCTGGGTGTATAGTGGGAGTGAACATGAGGTATTGTTGAGAAGGTAAGTTCAGGAGGGAGTTTGACCCTTGCAGATAGATGACAGGAACCTAGGCACTTAATGCAAGGTGTCTGAAGTGGGGAAACCCTTCCACTGCCCCTCCAGTTTGAGGGAGAAAGTGTGTAGACACAGGAAGGGTGTGCTGGGTTGGGCTTAGGCATTCTTAGTTTTAGCCAGACTCTACCAAAACGTAGATGTGTGACCTTACACCAAGAGATGGGATGAATTTCATGCTTTCCAGGGCCTTTCAGCACTTCTATTTTCTGGCACCCCTCTTCTGAACTCCTACTTGGTTTGCCTCTAACACAAACCATACCATATTTTCTTCTTTTTTACATTTTAATTGAACTTATTAGGTTGACATTGGTTAATAAAAATATATAGGTTTCAGTGTACCCATGATGTATTCTAATTACTGATATACTGGTTGGCACATGCATGTTGCCCTCCCTGCGTGTTCATCAAACTGTAAGCTGCATGAGATCAGGACCATGTCTTATTCAACTTTGTATTCTAAGCACTGAATAACTGGCCTTAGCAGGGCATATGAAAGCATAACCTACATAAGTGATCCATTTGTAAAGACTGGGGTCTGTGGGGACTCTAGTCATAGCCTCAGTCTTCCTGAATAGTAGGTGTAATTGGGATATGAGGAAGAAAGGGAACAAATATCTGAGCGCCTATATTTAGCATTAAATATTTTTATTTAATACCCTTAAGATGTGATATAGGTATAATTATGGCAATTTTTACAGCACATACAGTGTATAATTTGCCTCAGCAAGTGGCCAACTCTGAATATAACCCCAGGTTTTTCTTAATAACCCAGGCTCCTTTCACTTTAATGTGCCTTTAGTGGCAATAATTGGTGTCAAGGCTTCTATGGAATAAGACCCTAGCAGTGTTTTGACTGGAAAAATCATTTTTGAGATCTATCTAGGTAAGGCTTACTTTAGCAGAGTCCTTATTTCTAGTATCAGTGCAAAGTTTCAGAAGAGGGTTGGTACAGGGCAAGGAGGTGTGGCAGGGTACATTTAGTGCATTTTACCATTAAGACCTTTTTTCCCCCTTTGTTTCTTTCATTTTCCCCAGTATGCCTCATCTTCTGTAATCTCTCCCCAATCCTGACTTTGCATTCTTTTTTTAAAATTTAATTTTATTTTTTTATTGATTATGCCATTATAGTTGTTCTATTCCCCCCTTCATTCCCCTCCACCCTACCCCCCGTCCCCACCATTACCCCCCCTTTAGTTTATGACCATGTGTCTCAAGTTCTTTAGATTCTATATTTCCCCTATATTCTTGCCCTCCCCCCTATCTATTTTCTATCTACCATCTATGCTACTTATTTTCTCTACCTTCTCCCCCTTCTCCTCCTCCCACTCCCCTGTTGCTAACCCTCCACATGATCTTCATTTCTATGTTTCCACTCCTGATCTAGCTGTCCTTTTAGTTTGCTTTTGTTTTAGGTGTGGTTGTTAATGACTGTGAGTTTGCTATCCTTTCACTGTTCATGTTTTTTTAACTTCTTTTTCTTAGATAAGTCCCTTTAACATTTCATATAATAAGGGCTTGGTGATGATGAACTCCTTGAATTTGATCTTATCTGAGAAGCACTTTATCTGTTTTTCCATTCTAAATGAAAGTTTTGCTGGATAGAGTAATCTTGGTTGTAGGTTTTTGGATTTCATGACTTGGAATACCTCTTTCCAGCCCCTTCTTGCCTGTAAGGTCTCTTTTGAGAAATCCACTGACAGTCTGATGGGAACTCCTTTGTAGGTGACTGTCCCCTAATCTCTTGCTGCTTCTAGGATTCTCTCCTTCATTTTACTCTTGGCTAATGTAATGATGATGTGCCTTGGTGTGTTCCTTCCAACTTCTTTGGGACTCTTTGAGCTTCCTGGATTTCCTAGAAGTCTATTTCCTTTGCCAGATTGGGGAAATTCTTTATTATTTGTTCAAATAAGTTTTCCACTGGTGCTGTTCCTTTCCCCCTTCTGGTACCCCTATAATTCGGATGTTGGAGCGTTTAAAGATGTCCTGGAGGTTCCTAAGACTCTCCTCATTTCTTTGAATTCTTGCTTCTTGACTCTTTTCTGTTTGGCCATTATTTGCTTTCTTCTGGTCCACTCCATTGATTTGAGTCCCAGTTTCCTTTTCATCGCTATTGGTTTTCTGTGCAATTCCATTCATTTCAATTAGTTTCACCTTCATATGTTTCTCTAATTTGTGGCTATAATCAACCAGTTCTGTGAGCATCCTGATCACCAGTGTTTTAGACTGTGCGTCTGAGAGTTTTGCTATTTCTTCATCGCTTAGATTTATCGGCTCTGGGGCTTTGAGTTGTTCTTGAGCCATGTTTTGAGCTGTTCGTGCCTGTTATGTATGAGGAGAGGTGCCTTGGTGTTTACTGGGGCGGGGCCACCCAGGTCACAGGTTTCTGATGCTGTATGTGGGGACATGGTCAGAGCGGGGAAATGGCGGCCCCCTCTGCTGTTTCACGCAGCTGGGTGAGGAGCAGAGCCTTAGGTGGTTCACCAGGGCAGGGCCACTCAGGTCGCTGGGTTATGACGCTGTATGTGGAGGCGGGATCAGAGCGAGGAAATGGCGGCACCCTTTGCTCCCTCTGCTGCCGCTGGCCGCTGGGACCTGCTGGGTCCTGTCTAACTGCCCACTCCCTCGCTGCTCTATCTGCGCACGAATGCGCTACCACAGTCAAATCTCGGCCCTGCTCCCTCGCTGGTTCCCCGAGGTCGCTTGCTGGGTCGCTCACTAGGTCCACCCATTGTAACCCTGTGCCTGGGTTCCGTGTGCCTGAGTCCATCTAACCGAGTTTTCCTGTGCAACCTCGCTCTGCCAGCTGTTGGTTTTGCCCCTCTTACCGGTCAGGCTGAAGAATTTGTTGTTATCAGACTTCCGAAAAGTTCAATTTTCTGTGTTCTGGATGTGTTTTCTGTTGGTAATATTTAGTTGACTCTAAACTTGATTGTGTGAGAAAGGAAGGTGTCTCCACCTATGCCTCCATCTTGGCGGAAGTCCCTGACTTTGCATTCTTATAATACTCAGTCTGTACCACTCATGAAGCATTGCCACACTGCCTTCTGTAGTAAACCTTTATGTAACGGACTTGGCTCTGGTACTGTATCTTCTACACCTCTGTATTTGCATTTTGATACTATGTACCAAATAGATGCTTAATAAATGCCTGTCGAATGACTCTATCATCTATCTCTTTCAACTGTTTATTGGATTCCCCTTTCCTCCAAGTGGAGAGGAATAAAATGAAGGGGATCTACAAGAGTACAATATTGTGTGGGAACATAGTGGAATGGTGATGTATTGTGTAGATCTTCCTTCAATAAAAGACTTATTGCCCTAGCTACTGGGGATGTTGACAGTGAGCAGCTTCAGCTGGCAGTGTCTTCAGGGATCACTTCACCTGCAAAGAACTGCCTCATCCCAGGCCCTTTGTGGGGTGATCCACACTCAGTGACTGATCAAGGTGGAGGTATAAATGTGGGGCAGCTCTGATGGGCAGTTTTAGCTTCCATTTGAGAAATTGCACTAGGATTTTTACATAATTATTCTGTCTTTTTAAAAGTGGAAGTATAGTCATTAAAATTTATGAGTAGTTACTAATCCACAAAGTATTTTTGACCTATTACCTCATGCAAATAAATTGGTTTAAGAACTGTTTCCTTTAGGAAACCCCATCTAGAATATTTTTCCTTTTTCTGTCAAAATTTATGTCAAAATTTTGTTATTTTATAAAAGTTTATTGATGAGGACACTGAACACTTGATCCTTTTATTGTTTGAAAACTAGATTCTTGTAACACTTGCTGAAGCTACGTAAGAGGGAAGAAAAAATGTGAGTGTGGGAATTAGGCTGATGGTTAATGTATTTAGAATGTCTAACATATAGCAAGTATTTAGTTAATGCTAGTTTAGTTTATCTATGTTGCGTTCTGTTAATTGTGCTGGCACCTTCATAATATTATTTCATCTCCATGTATGCATTCTTTCCAGCCAACATATCTTCCCCTCCATACCACTAATTCCAAACTATAGTCAAAATGATTTTTTAAAAAATGAAAATCTGATTAGTCACTTCTCTGCTTAAAACCCTACCACTTCCTATTATTCTTGGCCTCTAACAATTAGAATGTTCTGGTGCTCTCTACCTCTCCAGATTCATTTATTATAAGGCTGCTTGCTTTCCCTCGTTCTCTCTTCTGCAGCCCCTTTACCTTCTTCCAGCCCCTGTGTTTTTGTCATGTCTCTGCTTGTTCCCACTGCCTGGAATGCTCATTCCCACCCATCCCTTTGCCTCCTTCTCATCCCTTAGGTCTCAGCTCTGGAAAGTCTTCTTTGACCTGCTTCCCTTCCTCCCACCCTCAACTTAAATCATTGGTATGTACTCTCATGCAACCATGTTACTTCGCTTTGGGGCACTTATTTAAGTTTGTAATTAAGCATCCGTGTGATCAATTAATTGATTTCTGTCTTTCCCACAAGACTAAGTTCTGTGAGAGCAGGAATCTGCTTACTGAATTTCTCATGGCCTAGTTCAGCAACTGGTAGGCTGTCAGTGAACACTGCACAATTCAATCGGCAAAAAACTCAGCAAGGTATGTGAGTGTGTATGTGTATAATTTTATTATTATTATTGTTTTAATAAATGAGGAAGCTGAAATTTATTTAAGTCCAAAGTCATGCATCTTGTAGGTTCAGAGAACCTTACAGTCTTTAAAAAGTACATTTGTTTTTAAGAATACTTAAATGCATTTTCTCTTTCTTATTATCCGTGTGATAAAATATTTTTAGTTTTTTATCTGTCTTAACTTCTCAATTACTTGGCACTCAGAAGACTCTAATGTCCCTTTAAAATTCATTTATGCCTTTTGACATAAATGACAAAGAACTGCAATGATGCTGAAATACATTTGTCCAGCCTATTGACTATGGCCCTAGGAATGCAAGCTGATCCCAAATTGATATTCATGTCAATTAATAAAAAAATTGAGCCATACCACACAGTTTATGTTAACAGTGTGATTTATTTTGGGGGTCGTGGGGCCATGTTGAATCAGCCTGACTTCTGGAGGGTTGAGAGACTGACTAAGGTCAGTCACAGGGGTGCTCTGTGTTGATATCACTAATCCCTAATAGGACCTTGGACATCAAGGCTAAGGTGAGCTTCCCTGGTTGGCAATATACCATACTTGTCACACATTGTTGCTGGGAGAAGCAACTGTCTATACAGGTGCTGTCCATATGACTCCATTGGAGTCCACTGGGAAAAGAAAACCAGAAGCTTGTTCCTGGTCTCCCCTGGACTCCACCCTATGCACCTTTTACCTTTGCTGGTTTTAATCTGTAACCTTTCACTGTAATAAACAGTAATGATGAGTATAACAGCCATTCTGAGTTATGTGAGTTCTTCTACTGAATCACTGAACCTGAGGGTTGTCTTGAGGACCCCTGTCACAGATGCTTAATAAAGGCATGGACTTTGAGATTGTTTGGATAGGTTTCAGACTTGAGTTTAACATTTGCTGTGTGATCTTGGTCATGTTAGTTAATCAAATTCTCCTTTATTTTTGCATACTTTCAACAAGCACAAATTGCCCTGGCTGGTGTGGCTCAGTTTGTTGGGCATCATCCTGCAAACTGAAAAGTGGCAAGTTCGATTGCTGGTCAGGGTACATCCCTGGGTTGCGGGTTCAGTCCCTAGTCAGGGTGCATGCGGAGGCAACTGATCAATGTTTCTTTCTCACATAGATGTTTCTCTCCCTCTCTTTCTCCTTCCCTTCCCCTCACTCTAGAGTCAATAAGAGAAACAAATAATAAAACAAAACCAAACAAGCACAATAGCATCTATGTTGCAGTGTTGGTATGAGGATTAAATGAGATAATGTAAGTCATGTGCCTTGCATGTGTTTAGTTATAGGTAGCTGTTATTATCACATTGGGGTAATGGGTGTAGGAATATAAAGATTATCAAGATATAATTTCCACTGTCTAGTCACTTAGTCAAAGGGGAAATTCTTGTCATGAGGACTATGGGAAAATTATGTTGTTTACCACTTGGTTCACTCTTCGTAGACTGATAATTGGTTGATTCAGCCACACAAACTGTCCCTCCTACTCATAGACAGCTATTTTGGGCAGGGACAGGACAGGCAAAGACAGAAAGGATTTTTATACCTGGTTCTAAAGATATATCTAAGATTCATACACAGGTAATTAGCCTGAGTACATCTTTTATCACATCAGTACTAGGAGATGGACCCTCAAGAGGGAGCAATTGGTCTTTATGACTCTTTAATTTCAAGACATTCCTAAATGTTCCCTTATTCTAGGCTTTTATTAAATTTATTGGGGTGACATTGGTTAATAAAATTATATGGGTTTGAAGTGTATATTTCTATGACATATCATTTGTATATTGCATTGTGTTTCCCACCCCAAGTGAATCTTCATCCATCATCCTGTATTTGACCCCTCTTTGCCTTTACTACCTTACGTATATTCAGTGGAATATTACTTGGCCATAGGAGAAGGTGAAATACTGCCATTTTCGACAAGAGGGATGGATCTTGAGAATATTATGCTAAGTGAAATAAGACAGACAGAAAAGTCTTATGGAGAATATAAAACTAAATGTTCCTTTTAACCTTATTCTGCCTGAATAACGACACTGGCATGTAGAGGAACAGCATGCCATGAGCTCGGCCTCTGGTGTCCCTTCTTTCCAGTCCCTTCCTCATGCACACACGCATATTCTCCTGCATCAAATGAAGCCCTGCCTAGGGAACGGCATGGAGTCAAATATGTGTTTTTTAAAATCCCTAATATTAGCGTAACAATCTCTACACATCTAGGTTGGTCCAGGTTATTCTTCATTTAAGGTTTTCAATTAAAACTAGAATGCATATACAATCTCAAACTTATCATGGGTTGTATTATCTAAATCCGTTATTTCAAATTGAAAATCCATTTTCCATAGAAACCATGTCATATATTACTAATAAAAAAGTTTGTTTTGTTACTAATGTACTTGATATATAGTCTTACACTATTACCATAGCTGAACTTGGCTTTTATGAGCAACTCTGTGCCCCTGTAGCCCTAGGACTCCCTTTTATACCCTGCTTCATCTCTGGGGACATAGTGAGAGACATTCTCCAATTCCAACTCATTAGTGGTAGCTCACAGGGCTATAGCGGGGCAGGAGGTAGGTGCGGTGAGAGTTCCAGGGTATTAAGAGAAAGGAGCATCTATCTGTCAGAATGCCTTCAGAGATCTTAAATATTAAGCAATTTTATCATCTCACACAACAGTAAGTCCAGGGATGTGCTATCCCAGTGGTTTAATTATTTTAACCAAGACCCAGATGCCCAATTTTTATGCTCTGCTATTCCAGGTATTAACTTCATTTCTGAGCTGGTAGCAACACCAAGGAAAAATTTCCCAGAATTCCCACAGCAAACTTTCCTTCATGTCTCATTGGTCAGAATTTGGTCATTAGTCCATTTTCAAAATGAGCAGTAGCAAAGAGGATAGCATTACTATGATTTATATTACAATCTAGTAGATAACAGCTGCTGGGGACTCAATCCCAATGCCTGTTTTTAGCCCATTGCTGTTGGAGCCAGTGATAATTTTCTATCTGTAATATTCTGCCTATTCCTTTTTCCTGACCTCAGCGAGGCCAAAACCTGCCCTGCTTCTTATCGTACATGGCCCCAGAGCAGACTTCACTCTTTTGAAACTAGTAGAAACGATAGGAAAGGGGAGGCCTCGGGTTTGGCCCCTAGCTTCCCTCTTCTACAGTATTGCATCTTTCCTTGCTCACTACTGTGCAGAAACATACAGAACCCAAATAAAAAATCTAAAACCTACTTTCCTATTTACCTGACCATGAGGTATTTTGGGATTTTTCACTGTAATTTTTTAAATGATTTTTATTTTGATGTTAATAACAATGAAAAACAATAAGTTCCCTTTAACCACCCCCACACATGTTTTTCTCCTGTATTCTCACCTCCATCTTTTTACTTAGGTTGAGTAGTGGAGATTTTAAGAGTGACCCTTCAGGTAAAGAAAGGACTGTGATGACATTCATTTGCCCTTGGGGGAGAGCCAGACCTCGGGTTCCTCTGGGCAGCCAGGAGGGAAGTATCGGTAACACATCCCCCTCCCTCCCCTCTCCTATCCTTCGAACTAGTTTCTAAAAAGCGAAGCCTGCTCTGGGGCCACCTAAGAAGCAGGGCAGAGGTTTGGCCTCACTGAGGTGGAAGTAAAAGGAGTCAGCAGGGAATTCTCAGGCAAGGGAAGCTGAGAGAAAGGAGTTCCTGGGGTAGAAATCAGAGGCTGCTGTGAGAGGCCAACTAGCTGTATTGAGGTCACTGGGAAGCTGGAAAGCAACTTGTGTCTTCTTAAGAGTGAAGACATGTGTACTGACCCAGTTTAAGACCACCTACCCTCATTTTTCCATTCACATCCAAACTCATCTTCATGTTAGTTCCTAAGAACCCCACACCATGCTTCCAGCACAAAGCAATGTGATCTCAGATATTTACAAATTCACACCTGCAATAGAGCTCTCCTTCCACTCACACCCTATTAAATACACAAGGTACACATTTTATTGCCACGAATACTCAGAAAAGACAAAGCCTTTTAGTCTTCCTTGGCTCAAAAGTAACTTGAAAAATTAATGTTTAGCCAATACCTGGAAATAATGTGGGCAAGTCCTCACATATACACAAATTCAGGGATTATTGAAAATTTTCAAAATCCAAAATCCAATTTTCACTAATCCAAGAAAAAAAAGAAAGTGAAAAACTTCTAAATCTAATGACTTAGATGTTCAGAAGGTATCTAGCCATGTAATATAAAAAGTAGAGACATTTATTGAAGAAGATACAAGATACAAGAGATGTTGTATATAGGACAACGATGCTTCAGTTCCTTCAAAGTAGGCACACTGGGAACCTCACATAGTTCTTCCAGTCATGGTCAGCTGCCCCATTGTATTTTCCTGAATCTCATTGATGGTCTGAAACCTCTTCCCTTACAAAGGTGATTTTAGTTTGGAGAAAAACCAGAAGTCACAGAGCACCAAATCTGGGCTGCAGGGGGGCTGAGTCACCTGGGTGATTTAATGTTTTCCTAAAAAACTCCACACAAGATATGATGCATGAGTGGGCATGTTGTCATGATGAAGCTGCCAAACACCATTTTCCCAGAGCTGTGGCCTTCTGATTCATCCAAATAGTTTCTGCAGAGGAATGTTCAAGCTTAACACAAAATTTGATGCGGATTTGTTGCTCCACTTGCTCAGTCATTTTGGATGCGACAGCCACACAGTGCACATGCTCACTTAACTGTGTCTACTACCCCCACTGACTAGTACAGAGAAATTATCATTGTTCACACGTGGGCATTTCAGTCCACTCTCCTTAGCTGCCAGGTTACATTGATGTTGTCCAAAACATTTTCGTTATATTAACAATGGCTGGAGTTTTTCTGGGTAGACCTTATATGATCTCAGGGGAACCTAATTTTAAATATTTTCAGTGTATGTATACTGATAATTGTTGAACAGCTGCCTCTTTAAGGGAGAGGAAAAAGAGAGTTTATATGGATTATCTCTTTCCTAAAATCAAAAGTTTGGTTTACATAAACCAGTATGAGGAGTATAGTTAAGAGGAAAGAGAAGTGAAATAAGTCAGTCACGGAAAGACAAATACTATATGGTTTTATGCATAAGTAGAATCTAGTAAACTGAACTAATGAGCAAAATAGTGACAGACTCAAAAGATAGAGAGCAGCCTCATAGCTCTGGGCGGGAGTTAGGGCGTGGAAGAATTGAGCAAAAATGAACAAGGACTCATGCACATGAATAATAGTGTGGTGATTGCAGGGGTATAGCAGCAGTCTGGGGTGGGGTGTATAAGGGGAGTAAATGGTAATGGAAAAAAAGCAATAATAAAAAAAGAATAGCAGTAAAGGAAGACTTTTCTTGTCTGAACTGCATGATTAATCATCATAAATCATCAGAAATGATTAACTCACAGAAAATCAGTGTGAATTCAAGCCTTTGCATTCTTGGCCTTATATCTACTCCATTTCTCCCAGAAATCACATAAATTATTTGATACATGAAAAAAAAAAAAAAAGAGGAAAGAGAACTGAACCTACCATCAGAAGCTCAGTGATCCAAAACCTGGCTTTCTCTGGTATTTATTATGAGTTTGGGCAAGACCTTTGTAAAGTCCTGAAGAACACATGTTCTGAATCATTAAGTTTGTTTTCTAATGTTTTCAACAAGTTGAAACACAAGTTGAAACTGAATTCCATTGCGGATAGGGAGAGAAGGTTATTTTGTGTTTCTCTGGTGGTGCTCTGTAGAACATTGGCAAGTTAGTGGGAAGAGAGGAGTGGAAGCAGGGGGGGAAAAACAGGTATGGAAAGTATAATTTCATTGTTTTTCCCTCCATGTTGCTTTATTGTGAGATGCATGGATAGAGAGATGGCAGGTACTGGTAACACAGGAATCTCTCTGTCTTTCTTGTCCCCAAGGGGATTTCTTTCTCATGGCTACAGCTTTGACAGCAAAGCCACCCAGCATCCACTCCTCCTCTTCCTTCCTAACAGATTCTTGATTATGTTCCCATAGCCATTTGTTCTCCTTCCACTTCTATTTTTTTAAAGATTTTATTTTTTTTAGACAGAGGGAAAGCGAAAGAAAAAGAGAGGCAGAGAAACACTGATGTGTGGTTACGATGTGGACACCAGCCTGCAGTGTCCATGAGGAGACCAGGCAAGTTCACACAGACTACAGAAATCCTGTGGGGAAAAAGGGATGGCACAGCCACTCTCTCAAGGGGAGAGTGCCCCGACCCTGGCCTTGACAAGCTTTTATTGGGTTCGATTTGCACAGGAATACAGGGCGTATACATCAAGCTCATCAATCATTGTCCGGCAGTAATGATAAAACAATAGATAACATTCAGAGAGCTCTGAGGGCTTATTCTGAGTCAGGGTCAGATAATAAAAGAGCCATAAAACTTTGGGGAACAAACTCACTTCAGGCTTGGACTGTTATCATTTAAATTGAGGTTATTAGCAATGTAGATTTCATAGGATTTTATGCATTCTTTCTTAGGCTTGCTCGCCCTAGGGAACCCTCCCTTTCCAGCACAGGGTGACACCCACCACCAGCATTGTTTCAGGCTTAAGTTGAGTAGGGGAAGTGAGGCAGGCAAGAGATTAGGAGACTTCTTGCAGACAGAATGAAGGCTATGTCAAAGCCGAGGGGCAAGGGTCCATCACCCCCTTTTTCTATAGCCCCCCAAGTCCTTCCCCAGGGGCCCCTTTGAGACCATATCTTTCTTAGGTCTGCCCTCCTTTGAGGAATGTTACCCGTCATTGGCAAACCAGTCATCTGCTCCAGGCCAAGCAAGGTGAAGAGAAAGGGGGCAGAGGCAGTGCCCCTACAAGGAAGATAATCTTTGTCTCCTAAATGGCTTATGGTCCAAAGGTTTTTCTACTCAGCCTTAGCCATGAGGGGTTATAGCTTCTGAAATCAGTCAGGGCAGTTCCCAACATCACTGCCTGTTGAGTGCACCCTACTGGGGACCTGGCCCACAACCCAGTCATGTGCCCTGACTGGGAATTGAACCAGCAAAACTTTGATTTGCAGGCTGGCTCTCAATCCACTGAGCCACACAAGCCAGAGCTCCCTTCTAATTCTAGAGGGGTGTAAGTCTTCATTAGTGTAAGCCAATCCACAGATGACATTCCTCTGGCTACTACTGACCCAATAGGAAGCTTGGTGATTTCCATTTACCCAAACAGATTGAAAGGATGGATTGATATTTCATACTTGGAGAAGTTATCTTTATTACCAGGTTTAAAAAGAAAGCTTATGATGATGATTGCCATTGACAGTCATATTTTAACTAAAAGGGAAACCAGTTTTATGATGAACCTGATGCCAAGAGGAACAGACATCTGATATCCTGATTATGTCATTGAGCTGTATCTGGAGCCTAAGCTAAGAGGATTTACTGTTATATAAGGTGTTATGTTCCCCCCCAATTCATATGTTGAAGTTCTATCCCCTAGTATCTCAGAGTGTGACTATATTTGGATCTAGGGGCTTTAAAGAGGTAATTATGGTTAAATGAGGTCATAAGGGTGGGCCATAGTCCAATATGGGCTGGCTCCTTAGAAGGGAGAGAAGCACCAGGGATACATGTACACAGAGGAATGGCCTCATGAGAACACAAGAGAAGGCCTTCTGCATACCAAGAAGAGAGACCTTTGGAGGAACCAAACTGCCAATACTGTTGTGGTCTTAGACTTCCAGCCTCCAGAACTGTGGGAAATAAATATCTGTTGTTTTAGCCATCTAGTTTGTGGAATTTGGTTATGGAAGCCCTTGCAGACTAATATTTATGATTACACATTTTCTCCCTGTTTAAGAGTTGATGAGTTGGGATTTTAATTACTTATAACCAGAATCATCTTGACATAGGATATTCACATTCTTCCCTGCTTTTTTCCTGCAATTCTGCAAAGGATATTCTTGGGTTTTTGTTGTTGTTGTTGTTTGTTTGTTTTATCTGTTTCTGAGGGCACAAAAGTCAGTTATTTCTGCTGCAGCCTTGGTTTTATATGAAGTTTCTAGTGAAACAAATAAAAAGACTGATTTGGGTTCATATGTGCCAGTTCTAACATCCCAGAAGAGAAAATAAGATTGGTGCTGATGGGTCCAATTAGAAGTTTGGACTATTAGCTGAGACCAGTAGGACAAGGGGCAGAGATTATAGGAGTAGCCTCCTCAAGGAGAACAGGCACGTCCTCTTGTAGAAGATACAGAGACAGGAAGGAAATAACTGATGTGTTGACTATAGAAATCCTACTCACCATCATATTCCTGGTGCCTAGTGCTTGGGTTTCTTGTCTTTACACTGCAGTCTAGAAACTGAAGCTTCCTGGTGCACATGTAGCAATGTTCACACTCAAATAATGTTGGGAGACTTACCTGACAGATGCTTGGGTGGGATACGCAGGCATCAAAGAGAGAAAGGACAGTGGATGGAGGAGCTTGCAAAGTCAAGGGAATTGTTATTTGGAGGAGGTACATTAGATCATGTGTAAAAGCCTTATACAAAAGAGGCAAATAATTAGAGGCTGGATTAAAGAAGAAAAACAAACACATATTGAGCATAATAGTGCATACACAGGCTGACATACAAGGAATCCTTCAACCAGCCCAATAATAATTTTGCCCCTGAATTCACTATTTGCAATTTGTAAACTCCTTTAATCACCCTCTCTCCTTATGAAACTGAGAGTAACTGTTAGAGGCCCCTTAAACATCACTATGCTACTGCCTGGGAGGGAGGCACATGCTGAGGCTTCAGAAGGCCATAATCCATTTAGGAGTGAAGCTCTTTAAGAGCTCCCTGACCCTCTGATTTGGGTGGCTACACTCCAGGTCCTTGGCCACTGCATGTTGCAAGCCTGATTTCTTTTGCTTTGATGTCTCTGGAGAATCCTGTGTTTATACTGGAATATTAGACCTCTATATTTTACTGGCAGAGCAGAAACTTGAAGACAGATTCTATTGCAAAAGAAAGGAAAAGGCTGGAGGGCAAAAAAGTCTTTGGTGGACGGTGCAGATGAGGTGTAGAAGATTAGGTAGTTGGCCATGCCGTGGCGGCCCAACAAGAAGAAACAAGTGGAGCATTGACACCAAATGGGGCCCCTGAGAGCGATCCAAGAGAACTGCAGATCCAGACAGGCAATCATCTGTCTGCATCCGGGCTTGTTGACAACACAGAGGAAATACAGTTTAATCACCCTCCCGGGCACCAGTGAGTTATCTATCTCAGGTGCCCTGCCCCTTATTGGCTCTGCGGATCCAGAGTTTTGGAACACAGGATCATTGTGGGTTGGTGGAGTCTAAATTATTTATACAGTCTTTGACTTAGCAACTTGTAGAAACCACAGTTGCAGTCTTTACAGTTTTTACAGGCACATTGCATGTGAATGGGAAATATCACTGATTAATGTTAAAACAGTGAGGGGAATTTAGGGAGAGGACACAGGAGTCTCCTCCCTGTGCATTATAAAGCTTAAAACATTATGTTCAGGGACAAATAATGAGTCAAGAAACAGATATATAAACAGCTTGTTTTTTTTTCTCTTGAGTAAGCATGTACTTCTCCTAGTGTCAGCATTTGATTGTTTTGGGAAATATGCACAATACTTCAGGTACATCGCTATCACTGCATTTCCACATTGTCTGATAATTATTTATGCATCTGTCTTCTTATACCAGACTGAACTTGTAGATAGGAAGCAAGTCTTACTAATCTCTGTATCCCTAGCACCTAGCCATAATGAATGATAAGAGGTTTATCCCTTTCTTACCAACCGTGTTGTTCCAAAAGTTCTTTGAATTAGAAATTTCCTTGTAGCAAATCATATCTTTCTTTTCTAGTGCAAGTGATAAGTAACACAAAACACTACTTAACAGATGCCCTGTGAAGAATATCCAGCTGACACTCAAGCTGTTTCATAAGTACCAGCAAAGAATCTTGGTAACTTGACTCTCAACCCTATTCCCTTCCCTTCTTCTAGGATGTTCACCCAGACAGAGGACAGAGAAGAAAGCTTACAGGGGCTTGGGCTGTGTCTGAGTCAATGCATGCTCTACAGGAGGAGGTGTGGAGCAAGGGCATTGGTGACTGCTCAGAAAGAAAGGATGCAAAGGATGTTATGAGTTATTAGATACCTTACCCTGTCTCTGCTTCAGAAAAATTCTCAGGAGAGGAGACTTGAGATTGAATCAAGATCTAGAAGATTTAGATGCAGCTGTGGTTAGTGCCTGTATCATGGAGATCCTTCTGATAATATTAGCATGAAGAATAATTATGACATGGAGTTGATTTAGTCATAAACCTTATTCTTTTACTTTTTTTTTCTTGCTGGTAAATTTAAGGTCATTATGCAGCAGCTTGGGAAGGCTACTCTATGCTAGGATGAACTGTAGACCAATATTTTGATAACCTATGATAGAAGTTCTGTGATGTCCTTTTCTTGCATCTTTTTCTTGTCTACCCTGATGCCAGTGACTTACAGGGAATCTATGTAATCTGCATTTGAATGACTTCAGCGCACTTTAGTTCCTTTTTATTTGACCCAAGGAAGTACTAATAGATCTTGAGTGTTGTTGTGTTTTAGAAGCCTGAAGTTGGTAAGATGAAACCCAACACCAAGAATTAGAAGCAAGTAACTTCTGCAGAAGAAATGTAAAAAAGAAAAAAAAAAACATTGGGTGGTTTGGCTCAAGCATGATTGGTGCAGGGTGCATTAACTAGATTCCATGATTTTCAGAAATTTAAATTGTAACAATTTTTTGTGTGTCATTTCAATTTTTAGTAGCAAATAAATGTGTAGCTAGGGCATCTTATTAAAATTTGAGGCATATTTGAGAACTTAAAAAAAAACAATACTTAACAGGCATTTAGTGAATGTTGATGATGCTAATGATGACATCTAGTTTCCATGGCAACATGCACTTATTCTTACAGTGTTTCTTGGACTATGTGAAATGCAGAAAAAAATGTACTTCTTCCCACATTTTGTATTACAGTATTTCTATCCACCTTATCATATTTCTACATGTGTTTATCATAAGTAGTTGAATCAATGATCTATATGCTGTGGACTATAATGAGGTCAAATTTAGGAACGGTATTGGGGGAGGTGAGGGAGAAAAGCAGAGAATAAAGAAGTTGGGTTGTTAAATACTTCAACACACACACATTCCTTTCTTTTTTTCCTCCTGCATTTTCCCATTCTGATCCCAATCAGCTCAGTGAAATCCAACTGTCTTTTTTTTTATTGATTATGCCATTACATTTGTTCTATTTCTTCCCCTCCGTTCCCCTCCACCATGCACACCCCTCCCCCACCATTCCCCCCTTTAGTTCATGAACACGTGTCTCAAGTTCTTTAGATTCTATATTTCCCCTACTATTCTTACCCTCCCCCCTATCTATTTTCTATCTACTGTCTATGCTACTTATTTTCTGTACCTTCTCCCCCCTTCTCCTTCTCCCACTCCCCTGTTGCTAATCCTCCACGTGATCTTCATTTCTATGGTTCACTCCTGATCTAGCTGTCCTCTTAATTTGCTTTTGTTTTAGGTGTGGCTGTTGATAACTGTGAGTTTGCTGTCCTTTCACTGTTCATTTTTTTTTTTATCTTCTTTTTCTTAGGTAAGTCCCTTTAACATTTCATATAATAAGGGCTTGGTGATGATGAATTCCTTGAATTTGGTCTTATCTGAGAAGCACTTTATCTGCCCTTCCGTTCTAAATGAAAGCTTTGCTGGATAGAGCAATCTTGGATGTAGGTCTTTAGATTTCATGACTTGGAATACCTTTTTCCAGCCCCTTCTTGCCTGTAAGGTCTCTTGAGAAATCTGCTTATAGTCTGATAGGAACTCCTTTGTGACTGTCCCCTTATCTCTTGCTGCTTCTAGGATTCTCTCCTTCATTTGAATCTTGGCTAATGTAATGATGATGTACCTTGGTGTGTTCCTTCTTGGGTCCAACTTCTTTGGGACTCTCTGAGCTTCCTGGATTTCCTGGAAGTCTATTTCCTTTGCCAGAATGGGGAAGTTCTCTTCTATTATTTGTTCAAATAAGGTTTCCACTCGTAACTGTTCCTCTTCCCCTTCTTGTACCCCTATAATTCGGATGTTGGAACGTTTAAAAATGTCCTGGAGGTTCCTAAGCCTCTCGTCATTTTTTGGAATTTTTGTTTCTTCATCCTTTTCTGTTTGGTCATTTTTTCCTTCCTTCTGGTCTACTCCCTTGATTTGAGTCTCAGTTTCCTTTCCATTACTATTGGTTTCCTGTGCATTACCATTCATTTCAATTAGTTTAGTTTTCATATGTTCCTCTAATTTGTGACTAAAATCAACCAGTTCTGTGAGCATCCTGATCACCAGTGTTTTGAACTGTGCATCTAAAAGTTTGGCTATTTCTTCATTGCTTAGATTTATTGGCTCTGGGGCTCTGAGTTGTTCTTGAGCCATGTTTTTATCTGTTTGTGCCTGTTACTATGAGGAGCGGAGCCTTAGTTGTTTACCAGGGTGGGGCCACCCAGGTCACTGGGTTGTGACACTGTATGTGGGGCCGGGGTCAGAGAGGGAGCAATGGTGGTCCTCTCCGCTCACCCGGTCCATCCCACCTCTCGCCCCCGCCTGTTTATCTGAGCGGAAATGTGCGAGCCCGCTGCCCTGCTCTGTGCAGTCTCAATGCTCGCCTCTTCACTGGTTTATCTGCATGCAAATGCTGGACCGACCGCAGGCAGCCAGCCGAGACTCTTCCCTGTGTCCACCCGTAGTTAGCCTGCACCTGGGATCTGCACTTTTGGCTGCCTGCGCACCACCTAGGTCGGGGATCTTTTTTGCCAACCCACTCCACGGCTGGCTTTGCCCCTCTTACCGGTTTAGCTGAGCATTTTGTTGTTTTTGGACTCCGTATTGTCGATTTTCTGTGTGGTTTGGTTGCATTTATTATTGTTAAAACTTTATTGTTTTTAGATTTGGTTGTGCGTGGACGCAAGGTGTTTCCACCTATGCCTCCATCTTGGTGGAAGTCCCAGCTGTCTTTAAATCTTGAAATTACTTCAGTCTGGATAGACCATATTGAAAACTGTGAAAGGGGGTCTAAGCTATTTTAGAACGTGTCTATCCAGGGTGAATACTCACCTAGTGTACACCAGAGCAACTACACTGGTGATTAAATACTGAAATACTTTTCTACTGGTTGGCAGCTCTCAGTTATGACCATTAGCCCTCCCAGTTCTCTTCACTGGGAACAATTACAGTTAACAACTTCTTATGCATCCTTTCAAAGGCATTCTAGAACTACTCAAACAAATATCAAATTATGTGCTCTTTTTCTTCCCCAAAAGAAAGAGCGTATTATACATACTACTGTGTGCCTTGTTATTTTTACTTAAAAGTATATCCTAGAGGTCCTTCTATATCAATTCATCAAGAGATCAAGAGCTGCCTTGTTTAATGACTAGAGAATATTTTATCCTATGGATGAGTAATGTATTAGTCAGCTTTTTTCTAGGTGACAGACAATCCCAAAATATCAGCAGCATCTAACAATAAGCATTCATTTCTCTCTCATGTACCTCAGCATGCATTTATTTCAGTGCATGCATGGGTAGCCTTGGGTTAGCATGCAGGGCTGCAGATCAGGTGAGGTAGAGTGGCTCCATGTGGAGAGGCAGTGTGTGAACAGGCTCTGTTATTATGGTGGTAACAAATGCACAAGTAAACAAGGTTAATCATTTAAGCTTATGTCAAGCCTCTGCTCATATCACACCTCCTAACATCTTATTGGCCGAAGCAATCTAAAAGAAGTGAGGAAGTATACCTCACCCACCTCGAGGCCATGGCAAGGTCATGGGTGTATAATACTCAATATTACTACAGGGTGTAGAATTGGGACCAATAGTTCAATCTACCATAAATTTTATTTTATTAGCTCTCTATTGATGGATATTTAATTTGTTTTTTACCTTTTTCTTCTTCATGGATTTTAATTCCAACTCTAAACTCTTATTCTGCCAAGTCATGGGAGTTCACTAACCATCATTTAGACTTGCCTAGTCTCCACGTGGCCTGGAAGCAGGATCACATGCAAGTCAAACAGCAGAGAAGCCCCTCTGATTCTCTTTTGTTGATCCCTACTGGTTAAAATGGGGGCAGGGTCCAGGACACATAGTCCTTTTAGGACCTGTGACACTGTTATTTTCATCTTGCAGGACTCTTTGGCAAGGCTTGGATTCCTTGCTTCAAGTTCCGTTTCCAATAACATTCTTTCCACAAACGCCTTGACATTACTTAGATGTGGGTTACCAAAAGTGAAATCTTTTGAGACATGTTTTGCAGAAAAGAAAATATTGCTATATACTATACACTTGGGCTCCTTTTTTTCTTTATGTTAATGGAGCATGTTAGGGAGTTATACTGCTTCAAAAAATTCAGATAAAGAAAAAGAAGGTAGGTTACTACAAGTTTCCTCTGAGTGTATACATATCTATATACTGGGAAAGTTTCTCATTGTATGTGAAGAATATTGCTACACAACCTATGTCCACCCATGCTTTTCCAGGATTGTACATGTCTTCATAAAAGAGAAACTGGGAAGTAGAATATAAAGAAACTGACTGAAGTATTCTGCCACAGTAACAGACATAACTTTGGACCTTTTCAAGTACATGGGCACATTTTTAGAGGTCAAAAGATTATTCTTCCATAACAAGTAGGGGTCATCTTTCTTCTTTCTCTAACAAGGAACATTCATTCATTGATTTATTTCTTTATTGAATCTGTATTGAGCACTTAACTGAGTCCTAAGCACTGAAGATGCAAAGGTAAAAAGAAGCCATCTTTCCCTCAAGGAGCTCATGGGCAGAAATAGTGAGTGAGCTGAATAAGAAAGCAAAGACTACTCTCACAGAATATAAATGCACTAAGAGAAGCTTGTGCAAGGAATGCAGTTGGCATAAAGGAAGGGATGCCTAGGCAGAAGGGGGCAAACAGTCTGGATTTTGAAAGACAAACAGAAAATCCATCAGCAAGACAATGGAGGTAGGGTGCCTGGGGCATTAAGGATAGAAGCATGATTAGAATAGAGGCATGAAACAGCATGATATACTGAGGAACTAGTAGTAGTCAGGTTTGCCAGAGATTAAGATATGAAGAGTGTGACTGGTGGCGAGGCAAGTGTGAAAAATTAGGCATGGGTTCTATTTTATGGCTTGGAACAAGGGAATAACACGACTGATTGTATTTTAAAAAGACCACTCTGGAAAGTATGGGAGATGGATTGGGTGAGTAGGAGGCCGAGGGTTGGCAAAAGCTAGAATAAGCAATAGGAGGCTATAGTAACTTTCTGATGGGAGTAGAGAGGTGTAAGGGGTCTATAGATCTGAGAATGATTGAGCTTAATGTATTTTAGGCAAAGCCCATGATGCTGCTCCTCACACATAAAAGTCCTTTAGTAGCTCCTATTGCCGTCACACACAGTATAAACTCATCAGCTGGGTACAGAAAACCCTTCATTAAAAGGCCTTTAGCTACTGTTTCTCCTGTCTCATGGCTCCCCCAGTTTGTATCTTATGTTCCAGTTCCTTTCATTTCAGAGCCTTGCTAGTTCAACTGGAATAAGTTATCCATTTTTTACCTGATGTGCTTGTTCATATTTTAATCTCCAGAACATTTTGGATTCCTTGCACTATTGAAGTCACCATACAGTAAACTGACTCTCTAAGTAGACAGCAAACACTTTGAAAACAGAAACAGTTTTTTCACCTGTAAATCTCCAGCCTTGCAATAACTTAGGGCTAATTGAGTAGGCTCTCAACTAATGCTTCTGAGTGAATGAGCGAAATGGTCCAATAATGCCTGGGACTCCTTCCTTAGGGTCAAGTTCTACCTCTACTGGGTTGTTTTGATACATTAGAGAAATGTGATATTAAAACTTAAATCCATGGAAGAGTCAGAACATGTAGCATTGCTACTAGGTCCAAATCTGAGAGGAAGCATCTGCCTCAGGTCTTGGCAGATTTCCTTGCCTCCCTCTAATCTGTTCTTTTTTCCAACAGATGTCTTATTACTGCAACCTCAAGATGATTAATAACTCAGGGGCTGGGGAGAGAAGCATTTTTATATTTTTTACCAGTACTTTGGACTCAAATCTTTCCATTCTCATGTGTGACAGCAATTTTATTTTCTTCTTTTGAGGTATGTGCCTATATAGGATTAGCTATGAGTAGTTGTTGAGAATTTATATTCACTAGTGACGGAAGTAATGACAGATAGGCTTAGGCTCCTGGGAACCAGCAGAGAAGAAAGAGAACCATGAGTAAGAGCAAGTAGTAGAGAAAATGGAGGAAATAAAAGTAGTTGGTTTAGAGGAATCTGAAAATAAGAATAAAGGAGCAGAATGGGTGAATAGGTTGTGGGGGGCCTTTGGTTGATCTATTTGCCTTAGGCATTTGTTCTAAATGCATGACCATGAATCTCTGAGAGGCCTTGGAATTACTGAAAAGACTTGAAATTCAAATTAAAACTTGTATTTTCTTAAAGTAAAAATACAATTATTTTCTTTTTTAAAATTTAATTGTTGCTCAAGTACGGTTTTCTGTCTTTTACTCCCATCCCAGCTCACCCCCCCCCCCAGTGCTTCCCACCTCCCTCCCATTTCCACCCCGCTTAGTTTTTGTCCATATGTCCTTTATACTTGTTCCTGTAAATCCTTCTCCTTTTCCCCTGAAATTCCCTCCCTTCTCCCCTCTGGTCACTGTCAGCCTGTTCTCCATTTCAGTGTCCTTGGTTACATTTTGCTTGCTTGTTCATTTTGTTGTTTAGGTTCCTGTTAAAGTTGAGATCATATTTAGGTATTTGTCTTCCACCACCTGGCTTATTTCACTCAGCATAGTGCTTTCCAGTTCCATCCATGCTGTTGCAAAGGGTAGGAGCTCCTTCTTTCTTTTTGCTGCATAGAATTTCATTGTGTAAACGTACCATAGTTTTTTTATTCATTCATTTACTGATGGGCACCTAGGTTGCTTCCAGCACTTGGCTATTGTAAATTGTGCTGCTATGAACATTGGGGTGCATAGGTTCTTTTGGATTGGTGTTTCAGGGTTCTTAGGATATAATTCTAGCAGTGGAATTGCTGGGTCAAAAGGCAGATTCATTTTTAGTTTTCTTAGAAAATTCCATACCATTTTCCATAGTGGTTGTACCAGTCTGCAATCCCGCCAACTATGAACTAGGGTCCCCTTTTCTCCACGACCTCTCCGACATTTGTTGTTTGTTGCTTTGTTTATGATGGCCATTCTGACCGGTGTAAAGTGGTATCTCGTTGTGGTTTTAATTTGCTTCTCTCTGATAGCTAGTGATATTGAGCATTTTTCATGTGTCTCTGGATCTTCTTTATGTCCTCCTTGGTGAAATGACTATATGTGTTTCCATACTTGAAAGATTGAGAATGCTTCTGGATGAAATAGTAATTCTTGCCCTGGGCTGGGAGCACTAGTTTTGTATTTGCATAATGCCCTATAATGTACAAAGATCTTTTACTTACCCTAGCTCTGTAAGGTTAGATGGGTGGCTATCCCCATTTTTCAGATGCAGAAACTGTGGCTGAGGCTGTGAGTTGTATGTGGGCTCCTGAGTTTAATGGATTCAGTTGAAATCAGCTTGAAAATTCTATGGCTCTTAATCCAGTGCTGTTTTGTCTGCATCACAAAGAAGTCTCTGTGGGGAAAAAATATACAGAACCAAGTATAGAGAAAGATGGCACCAGATATAAAATATGCATGTCTAAGGAACCAAAGAAAAGTAAGAACTGGGCTGGGAGCAGGGCTGGGTCCTGCAGTTTAATGGTGATAGTGCAAACTCAGGGTTTCTGGAAGCAAGACTTGGTTGTGAAATGGCCAATTAACCACAAATAGCTGTGCTTAAAAAAAATCTCCCTCAGTTATTAAGAAGTGTTTTTTTAAGTTTGAGACAGACCAAAAAAAAAAATTAGTGTTGAAGATTTATTTTGAGGAGGGTATTAGAGATAATTGAAAAGGTTACATTCCCAAGGTTATAGATCTAAGAATGATCTTTAAACTTCCATTTCAGTACCAAAGAAGGGAACAGATGTGACACACATTTAATAAAAAATATTTATTTTTGAATCATTAGAATACTTATTCTAGGCAGCAGCACAATAAAGAATATATACTTCCTGCAGGGAAATCTGCATCTATCAGACCCAAACTGTGCTACTGTAAGCATTTAAAAATTGATCATTATCTTGTGTTTAGTTCAGTTCAAAGAGTAGGGAGTAGCAACCCATAAAAAATGGATATTCTATGGAAGTCCTTCAAGTAGCTAATAATAAAAATAACTATGATTTATTATTATCATTTTTATTAAAGCATAGAGTGCATACAATATTATATTAGTCTTAAGTATACAGCGTAATTTGACATTTATGTACCTTATGAACTGATCACCATGCCAAGTCTGGTAACCATCTGTCACTATACTGAGTTATTAAGATATTATTGACTGTATTCCCTGTGTTGAACATTACATTCTCATGACTTATTTATTTTATAACAGGAAACTTTTACCTCCAAATTCCCTTTAACTTTTCCACCCATCCCTTCACCTCCTCTGGCAAATCATCAGTTTATTCTCTGTATCTATGAGTGTGTTTTTGTTTCATTTTAGATTTCACATAAAACTGAAAATACATGGTATTTGTTTTTCTCTGTCTGACTTCTACTTATTTTACTTAGCATCTACCCTCTAGGTCTGTCCACGTTGTTGCCATTTGTAGTCCGGTTCTCTACTTCCTTTCATGGCTGAGTAGTATCCCATTGTATAAATGTGCCACATCTTTATTCTATTCATCTATCAATGGACACTTAGGTGGCTTCCATATCTTGGCTGTTGTAGTAATGCTGTGATGAACATAGGGGTGCACATATCTTTTCAAATTAGTGTTTTTGTTTTCTTTGAATAAATACCCATAAATGGAATTCCTGGGTTCTATGGCAGTTCTATTTTTAATTTTTTTTTGAGGAAACTTCATACTGTTTTCCAGGGTGGCTGTTCCAGTTTGCAATCCCACAAACAGTGTATGAGGATTCTTTTTTCTCCACTTCCTCACTAGCACTTGTGTGGCTTATTTGTTGGCTTATGATCCAGTCAGACAGGTGTGAGGTATTATCTCATTGTAGTTTTGATTTCTATTTTCCTGGTGACTAGTGATGTAGAGAATCTTTTCATGTGACCCTTGGATATCGATATGTCTTCTCTAGAGAAATGTCTAGTCAGGTCCTTGGCCCATTTTCTAAACTGGACTTTTGGTTTTATTTGATGTTGAGTTGTATGAGTTCTTTATGTATTTTGGATATTACCCCTTGTCAGATGTTTCATTTGAAAATATCTTCTCGTCTTCAGTCTTTTTGTTGTGTTGATGATTTCCTTTAATGTTCAAAAACTTTTTAGTTTGATGTAGTCCCATTGTCTATTTTTGTTGTTGCTGTTGCCCAAGGAGACTTATCCAAAAAAAAAAATAGTACTAAGACCAACATTGACCACCCATGTTTTTTTCTAAGAGTTTTATGGTTTCAAGTTTTACATGTAAGTCTTTAATCCATTTTGAGTTTACTTTTGTATATGGTGTATGAAAGTGGTCCAATATAATTTTTTCCTATTATCTGTCCAGTTTTTCAAACACCCTTTATTGAGACTGTCTTTTCCTCATTGTATAGTCATATCTCCTTTGTTGTAGATTTATTCCCCATGCAAACATGTTTCCCCCGCCTAGGCTTTCTATCCTATGTGTCTCTTTTGGTAACAGTACCATACTGTTTTGATTATTATACCTTTGTAGTATAGTTTGAAATCAGTGAAAATTCTACCTCCAAACTTACTCTTCTTTCTGAGGATTGCTCTGGCTCTTGGCTTTCACATAAATTTTAAGGTTATCTGTTCTAGTCCTGTTGTCTAAGCCATTGGTATTCTTTATTTGTTATTATTTATTAAGAGCTAAAGAGTCTACTAAGCACCGTAGCTACCATCAACCTATATTCATTATTAGAAAATTATTATTAGGTATCAATAAGTAACCTAATTAAAAGAAGGCTTAAATGAGAATTAATCTTACTTTTACAAAAAAACAAAGCTTAAATAAAGGTAAATGACTTGTCCAAAGTCACACAGGAAAGTGGCAAGAAATAGAACAGGTATTTGTGCTCTGAGGTGTCTGAACTCAATGTTCATATTATTAAACTTTTGCTAGGTACACCTTAAATGAGAAATGTACAATATTCCCTGGAAATCTCTTGAACTGAAATCTTGGTCTGACCATTTAAAATACATTGATATTTAGCTATCAATTCTGCCAACTTGATCCAAACCAAAAAAAAAAAAAAACTGGGTGCATACTTTTCAGAAGTCAGTAGGTGGAGCCAGTGCACTAAAAAGCCATCATAGGCTTTTGGAGATGGGCAAGATTTATTCTAGGAAGTCAGCAAAGGCTGATTTTGATTGGAAAAGTGCTAAAAAGATCACTCCCTATGACAGCTGGCCTTTTTTCTTTTCTGGATAATGTAGATGAAGAGGAATATGAGAGGTCTCTGGAGGTGTAGAGAATTGCTAGAGCCAAGAGCTATGTGGGATGAATGCATAATCAACGAGTTCTGTTCTTCCCCAGGAGTGGTTTTAATAATCTGATGTGTGGCTGGGCTGGTGGGTTGTGGAGGCGGAGCACAATATCACCCTGCCCTGTGTGGTCCGCTTTCTCTTAGAGATTCCAGCCTTTCACATTATATAATACTGAGCATTTCTACTAGTGTCTAGTGTTTCGAATAGAGTTTCTAAAGTGATGATAGTGATAATTATGTTATCACATATGTACATGGTACTTTATAGTTTGTAGATCCCTATTACTTGCATTCATTACTGAGTGGGTGCACCCTCTGGCTGAGGCTACATCTTCCTGGGTCATGGGACATAGGATAAAAGTAGGATGGGATGGGATGACTCTTTTCTTCTCTGTCTAGGAAGGGGTTACAGTAGGTTTCTTCAGAGAAACAGAGCTAATCATTTATTGAGAATTCAGAGAACCAAATTGTTCTTCCTCTTTCTGTCTCCCATAATTCCTTTTTGTCACAGGATTGATGAAAACAATTAGTCCTCTATAAACAAAGGTATGTCAGGGAACAATATTAAATTCCATTTAGTGCTCTTTTCCAAGTTCCATCAGAATTGTTATTTGCTTGTACTCTGATCCAGTGGTTGGTTACGGGGTACATTCCAGAGTTCACTCAAATGCTGGTTTGTATTTTTTCTGCTTCAGGTACAGGCAGTCCTTGTTCATGTCCACAGTGCATTCCTGGAACCACTCCACTTACAAATCTGTGGTCACACAAATCACTTTTCCCCCCAAGACTAGCATTTTAACTGAGGGTCCTAGTCCTTTTCCAGCTTCCAGGGGCTGCCCATGTTCATTGGCACATGATCCTCCCTTCTATTTTTATTTATTTTTAATTTTTAAAAGATTTTATTTATTTACTTTTGGAGAGAGGGGAGGGGAGGGAGAAAGAGAGGGAGAGAAACATCAATGTGCTGGAAATGTATTGAACAGTTGCTTCTCACACGCCCCGAACTGGGGACCTGGCCCACAACCCAGGCATGTGCCTTCATGGGGAAACAACCTGGTGACCCTGTGGTTTGCAGGCTGGTTCTCAATCCACTGAGCCACACCAGGCAGGGCTTCCTTTCATTTTTTAAAGCCAGCAATGGAGACAGGCAAGTCCAAAATCTGTAGAGTAGGCAAGTGTGGAGTCCCAGGGAAGAGTTGATGTTGATATTTCAGCTCAAGTCCAAAGGCAGTTTGCTGGCAGAATTTCCTCTTCCTCGGGGGTTCTCAGTCTTTTTTTTTTAGGGCCTTCAACTGATTCGATGAGGCTCATCTACATTATGGAGAATAGTCTGCTTTTCTAAAAATTTCAACGTTAATACAAATATGTTTGGCCAAATATTTGAGTACTGTGCTCTAGCTAAGTTGATACATAAAATTAACCATCCCAAGTAAGCAAATAACTCTCTGCTGGACTTGATGGGAAACTGGTGTTTCTTCTGCTCTATTTGCTAGGATGCAGAGCTGTTCATTTAAACTTCAGTAAAAGCAGTCTACTCACCTTCTTTTCTGCCCCTGAAATTCTTTAAGCATGGCTTCTAGCTTATCATTTCCTGTTATGATTAAAATATGGTTTCAAAATTATATTTTTGTACAAGTACATAGAAAATACATTTAATGAATAGAGTGCTTTTCAAGTCAACTATAGAAACATCAAATATTATTTCTGAAAGTTTCCTAAATATAATGTTTGGACTCCCTTATTTTGCAAATAAATCAACAACCCCTCATACACTAAAAAAATCCACATGTAACTTTTGACTCCCCACAAACTTAACTCCTAATAGCCTATTGTTGACTGTAAGCCTTCCTGATAAGATAAGCAATCAATTGACACATATTTTGTATATGTATTATATACTGTATTCTTATAATGAAGTAAGCTAGAGAAAAGAAAATGTTAAGAAAATTATAAGATAAATTACATTTAAAGTACTGCACTGTATATAGATACTGTAAGTTTGTATTGTCTGTTCCAAATGTATGTGAGATTTGAAATTTTGAGAATGATGATTGTGTAGTTAGAGTCTGCAGATGAGAAAAAAAGTGAAGAAAAAAATTGCAGGGAATATTTACATTCAATAAGCAGGAATCAGATAAGGAGAATGAGAGGAGAATCTGAAATAGAGAGAAGGGAAAACCAGATATAGGGGACATCCCAAAAGCCAGGAGAGGGGTGAAATTAAAGGAGTAATTAGCAGTATCAAATAGTTATGAATTTGTTGGTGAGTTCTAAGAGTTTTTTGATGGAGTCATCAGGGTTTCCTATAAACAAAATCATACAATCTACAAACAGAGACAGTTTTACTTTCTTTGTTTCCAATTTGGATGCCTTTTATTTCTCTTTCTTGCTAATTGCTGTGGCTAGGACTTCTAGGACTGTGTTGAAGAGCAGTGGTTAAGAGTAATCACCTTTGTCCTGTTCCTGATCTTAGAAGGAACGTTTTCAACCTTTCACCACTGATTATATGTTAGTTGTCACGTATGGCCTTTATTATGTTGAAGTACGTACTTTCTGTACCCAAATTGTTATGGTGAAGGGATGTTGTTCTCTGTCAAATGCTGTTTCTCCATCTACAGAGGTGATCATGTGATTTGTCTCTTTTACTCTGTCCTGTGGTTTATCACACTGATTGATCTGCATATGTTGAACTATCCTTGCATCATAGTGGGATAAATCCCACTCCATCATGGTTTGTGATCCTTGTAATATGCCATTAAATCCGTTGAGATAGTATTTTGTTGAGGATTTTTTCATGTATATTTATAAGGATTTTGGTCTGTAGTTTTCATTTCTTACAGCGTTCATACCTGGTTTTGGTACCAGGGTGATTCTGGCTTTGTAAAACAAATCTGGAGTTTTCCCTTCTTTTCATCTTTTTTGAAAACATTTGGGAAGGATTGACATTAATTCTTCTTTAAATATTCAGTAAAATTCACCATCTCACCCTAGGTTATTTTTTGGAAAGTTTTTGACTACTAATTCAATCTCCTTAGTCATTATTAGTCTGTTTTCAGTTTCAATTTTTTAAAAATTCAGTCTTGGTAGGTTGTATATTTCTAGGAATTATCTATTTCTTTTAGGTTATCCAATTTCTTGGCATATAATTGCTCATAGTAATATCTCATGGCCCTTTGTATTTCTGTGGTATCAGTTCTAAGCTCTCTATCACTTTTTATTTTAATTTTTTAGTCTTCTCTCTTAATGTCTTAGGTTTGGTATTTTAAAAATCTCTTTGGAAAATCAGCTCTTTGTTTCATTGATCATTTCCTTTGTTTTTCTGTTCTGTACATCATTTATTGCTGCTCTGATCTTTGTTATTATATTATTTTTGCTAACTTTGGGCTGTTTGTTATTCTTTTTCTAGTTTCTTGAGGTGTAAAGTTAGGCTGTTGATTCCATAGTGTTCCTTTTGGTTTCCCAAAGGCAATGCTAATGCTCAACCTTATGGTCTCTCTCGGGCCCACAGATTCAGGTTGACTCTCTGTGTGCTTATGAAGTATCTACCAAAGCTCAGTTTGCTGCCATCAGGAGTGTACCCAGGGAATGAGTTACAGGTTGGGGGTATGTGTGGGACCCTTGGGAGTGCCCATTGATGAATTGGGGTGGCCCGTGGGCAAGGTGCCCCTGTGGCTCACAGGCAGGCTTCTTAACAAGTCTGTGGCACTGTTAGTAGGATCCACATTTCTTTCATGTCCTGCTAGGTTCCTCTCCACCATTCTCCCAGCCTCTTCCCACCCTCCCAGTCATGCAGATCACAACTCATACTCTCTAGGGTGGCAAGAAAAAATTGGCCTCTTTGCCAGAGTCTTGCACAGCTGGACAGGCTGGGTGCTCAGTTATATACTCTGTCCCCCACAGTAGGGAAGGAAAGGTTTCTCTTGGCACTGAGCTGTGGGGACAGCAGATGTGGATAAAGTCAAAATGTCCTCTTACCCTCTCCAGTGCATCCAAACTTGAATTATTTTTTGCTCCAGTAGTGTGCAGGAATTTCTCTGATGCTTATTTCAGCTTCCACAAGTGCTCTGTCATCTGTGGGTGATTGTCTAAGAGCACTCTCCAGGGACACCTGGATTATGGTTGAGATGGGCTAGAGGCAGTTTATGGGCTAATGCAGGGTCCACAGCCAGGGTATGTATGCCTGTTACCCAGTACACAGGTAGGTGAGACTCCTCCAGGGTCCTTTGGCATGTGGTGCTGGATCACACAGTACCCACAAAGGCATTTTTGATGTATGCCAGATTGTTGTGGGGGTGGGGACACAAGTGAGCAATGTCTTTTTCAGCCATCTTGCTCACAAGATGCCTTTTGGGTAAAGTGAGAGAAACTGTTCAGCACTAGTAAAGCACCAGTCATATTCATTTATTCAACTTCCATTCATTCATCCATGTAACTGCTATCATTCCACCTTGATCTATCTATTCTTTCATTTAGCAAATATTTATTAAACACCTACAGTATTTAAATTTGTGTGCATGTACTCAATATAAGGGATTACTAGTTTCCTGATGAATATTCCTAAATACCATTTTCTGAACTAATGCCAGTGAATTAGAATCACCACTCTTTCAAACATATTTAGTCAATGTATGCAAATTAATTGGTCAGTGAAGATAACTGTCTTATTTTAATGTTCATATTTTATGTTTGTTTTAGCTTCTTTATCAAGTATGTTTAAATTTAAAAACCCTTTCTTGAATACATTCTTAGAGTAATTCTACTTTCTACAATAACAATACAAATAAGCTCAGATAATCTGCTTTATTGGATTTATCACAAATAGCAACTATGTATTTGGCCAGAACTGTATGTTTGTTGTCACAGCATTTTTTTAATGTTGTACATCTTTTGGTGGCTGTTTTCCAACATATATATGGGTTCACATTATGGTACAGTATTACTTAATTTATAAGCAAATTGAGAATTAATTATTTACATTTTATTTAAACAAGAGTACAGTAGAACAATAATAAGTTTACATTTCCTATCTTCCTATCGCCAAGATAGGAAATTTGACAACTTTTTGTTATTTTATTAATTACCAAATATTATCTATATCTGCTATCAACAAATCCATTTTTTTATACATTATAATAATTCTAAGAAATTTTACTGCAGTTCAATCTATCCCAGCTCTCTCCACAGCAATAGGCCTTTGCCAGAGGGACTTCTAGGCCAGTGCAATGTAGAGCAAGCGTGGGTCTGGAGTAAGACAGACTGGATCTTTACCGTGGCTCTGCAGATGCTAGCCCTGTGGATACTGTGTGACCTTGGACAAGTTATTTAACATTTTTAAGTCTCAGCTTATGAAGCTCTTGGTAAAATTCATTGTATAAGTTCCCCATAAATGTTTTTTAGTATATATTTTACTTTGACTAAACCAAGGTAAAGAGGTATCACATAGTTCCTATTTCTTTTCTTCACTCGAATTTATAGATTATTTTTGTGATATTTTTCATATAAAATTAGATTCAACTGTGAGTTACAGAGGCCTACAGTAACAGTGGCTTTAAAAATACACTCCCCCCCCCCCCATAGCAAACCAAAGATGTCTAGGGCTGATGTAGTGGTTATATTCCACAAAGTTTCTGGAATCCCGAAGCCTTATAGTTAATTCCTTTGCTACCTTGAGTCTGTAGCCATTATCCTCACGATCTAGAATGCTAGCTATGCCACAGTCATCAAATTAAGATCCTAAGAATGCTTGAAAAAGAAAGTGGACAAGGGAGGCAAAGGATAAAAGACAGGGGCCCTTTAAGGGAGATCTCCAAAAACTGCCACGTTTCCATGTTTATTCTATTGTTCAGAATTGAGGCACATACTCAACCCTAGCTGCCGTGGAGGATCAGGAAATGTATTTTGTGTTCTGAGTGGGTGTTTGCTAAGCTTAGAACAACAAGTCCTCTTATAATGAAGGAATGGGGGGAATGGGTATGGGGACATTGGCCTACATCTTTCACAATGTGTGGCCCATGTATCAAATAGACTCAACTCATTGTGATATAAATACGATGTATCTGTCCAATAACTTCTATGAACTTCACCAAACCAGCACTTCCTCCTAAGATCTAGCTTCCTAATGATATTTCAGTCTGGCTCCTTATGCTTTGGTAACTTTGGGCTGTCAAAACAATCTTATTTCAATTTGTGAGCCCCAAACTCTTCATTTAAAAATATCTATATTATATTTATTTCAAAACTTTCCTCCCCCTCCCCCCTCTTAACGTTAGAGTAGCAGTTCCAGTGGTTTAGTGGGAAGGGGCACCTGGTGTTTTACTTGTTCTTTTTCTTCTCCCTCCATCTTCCACCTGCTGCCATCCCTGAGATGAGTCAGGGATAGGGCGAGGGACACACATGGTGGCATCTTCCAACCTTCTTTTTGGTCATTTCTACTGCTCTTCGGCTGGTTGCTTGCAGGTCCAGCGGGAGCCGTGGGGATTCATACTGCAGGATCCACTGACATTAGTAGTTCTTGTCGGTTTCATGGCCATCTGCCCTCCATGGCCCCCTGCTCAGGCCCTGCAGCCAGGTGTGGAATTTGTCTTCTGCACGCCTCCGGAAACAGGCACCTGAGGGGACCAGGGGACTGCCTGTTCCTCCCCACCTGGCTGTGCCCCTGAGCCCTGCTGCATGGAGCTTTTTCCTGCCCTGGGGGCAGGTCTCAGACTTGCAACTGGGGCAAGCTCTGTCCTTTCCTGTGCTTTTTAAAAAAAATTTATTGTGGTAAAATACATATAAACATTTTAATCCTTTTTGAGTGTTTGATTTGGTGGCCTCCATTGCATTTAAAATGTGCAAAAATCACTACTATTTCCACAGCTCTTTCATTACCGAAACAGAAGCTCTGTACCCATTAAATAAAAACTCCCCATTTCTCCTCTGCCCAGTCCTTGGTAACCTCAATGTACTTCATGTCTCTATGAATTGGCCTGTTCCAGATATTTTAAATGAGTGAACTCATACAATATTTGTTCTTTTTGTCTGAATCCTTTCACTCAGCATAATGTTTTCACAGTTCATGCACGTTGTGGTATGTACTCAGAAGTTCTTTTTCCTTTATGGCTGACAATACATTCCATTGTATGTACATGAGTGTACTACATTTTGCTAATTCACACTTATTGGCTGCTGTGAATAATGCTGAAAAGAACAACAGCAACTGTTCGAGTTCTTGTTTTCAGTAGTTTTCGGTATATATCTAGGAATGGAATTGCTAGGTCATATGATAATTTTATATTTATCCTTTCGAGGAATTGCCACAATGTTTTCCATCATCTACACCAGCAGTACACAAGAATTTTTACATCCTTGTCAACATTTACCGTTGGGCACAGTATTGATTACAGGCATCCTAGTAGGTAGGAAGTCGTGTTTCATTGTGGTTTTGGTTTACATTTCCCTGGTGACTAATGGTGTAAAGCTTCTTTTCACATGTTTATTGGCCATTTGTATATCTTCTTCAGAGAAATGCCTATTCAAATCCTTTACCCACTGTTTTAAACCAGGTTGTTTTTTTTTGGGGGGGGTGAGGGGCGCTCTTCCCTTCCTGCAGTTGCCATAGGGAGAGAAGGAAGAGGAGAACTCTTCATGCTGCTGCGTTATCCGAGAGATCACCTTCTTACACCTCTGGTCTGCCTCGTATGGCTGTTTGCTGATAAACCAGGTCAAGCTATCTCATCCCTGAGGCTGGGGGCAGGGGCAGTAATGTGAAGCTCAGAGAAAGAAGTACGCTGGACAAACTATGTTCCCAGCATTTACCTCCTAACAGCTAAAAATACCTTAATCGGATCTTACCCAAACCTGTTTCATTTATTCATAGAATAATTCAGTCTTAGAAGAGGAATTGACCCTAGAGTTCATTGGATCCAACTCCATTTTACAGATGATTATAGGTCCTGCAAAGTGAAGTCACTTTGCCCACTGTTTTCCTCATCTAACGCTGATGTTTTTAATGCCTCAACTATGTGTCAGTATAGTTGCAAAAGTAATCTGGAAGAGGAACGCATTAGTGATAAAGCCTATTTCTGTTTTCCCTTCTCCATGTGACAGAGGCAGATTCTAGGGGAAAATATTTTTTCATCAACTCTAAAAAGTGGATGGTTTCTAGGCTTTTGGGGTTCAGGCTGTATTATACTAAGTATATAATATATATTATAGTCTATACTCATCTCTACTATACACTGTAGATGAGCATTATCCTTGGTTAGCACTCCATACTGTACAAAGTGGTATCATATCCTTACAGCATCCTGACTGTCAGTGAGCGTTGGGTGAGGACATGACCAAGATCATCAGTAAACTGGTGGCAGCTTTTGGTGCAGATCATAGTCCCTCATCTCTGTGGAGGTGACCCGGCTGATTACTGGTTACCAGCAGTAATGACATCCGAATGTGCAGTGAGAAGACCGAGGTTCAATTCCCAGCTTTATCCCTGACTGTTGTCTTAGGCAAGTCACTTTTTGAGTCTGTTTCCTCATCTGTAAAATGGAAACAAAAAGAATGTTGAGCTACCCAGTTGTGGAAACAAAGCAAAAAAATGGAGCAACAGTCTTTTGTGAATATAGAGAGTTATGCAAATGTTAGTGATTCTATTATGTGGCTATCTAAGTAGGGGGTCACTTTGTGTATTATAAATAAGATTTTATAAGGTTTAATGGCATTAGAAGCTTAGTTGAGCTTCAAAGGCCTCCCACAGAGTAAAAGCTGATGTCATCCTCCTGTCTTATCTTAACCTATGAGCATTGTTATTTAGAATTCAACAGACACAACAAGCTAAGTCTTCTTGAAATATTCCCCACTTTGTAAATATAGCTTAGCTTTTACAGTTCTTTCACCCGTGGAAAGATGCAACATTTGCTCATTTCACCTAGCATTTGAAGGGTCAGTTGTGAAAATCTGAAAATCTTTTCAACACACAAATCTAGTCACGATGCTCCTATTATTAAAACCTTTCTACTCCCTGTGGCTCACAGGATAAAGTCCAAATGTCATAGCTGCAAATCTTTTTCCTGTCCAAGTGGACTATAAATATGTAATGAATTTATTAATCAAAACCCTATTAAGAGCATAGAAGCCTGCTATGGTCTAGCTCCTACCTGTGTTTCCAGCCTAATATCCTGCCTCCTTTTTTCCCACAGCCATGTGCCACAGCCCCTGTCACCTGGAGCCACAGACACCCTGCTTGTCGAGGCCTGAGATGCATGGAGTGCCCTTCTCCCGCCTGGCTGCCTCCTTGCCACTTTCATGTTTTTCCTTTAAGACCCTGCCCCAAAGCCACCGCCTCTGTGAAACCATCTCTGACCTCTTCTTCCTCACAGTGGTGATTAATTATTCTCTCTCTGTGAGAAAAAGGCATTTCTGCATGTACCGTCTTCTTTTTTGTCCTGTTTCATTTGAGATTTTGCCTGGCCATTAGTGCACCAACATTTTGTGGGCTGGACCAGAATCTCAGCCTTCGCAACACTGCACCCCAGTGCCCAATGTCCCATGTGGAAGCAGCAGGTGCTTGCTCACTCCATTTGCTACATGAATGTTTATTGACAACCACAGGGCGAGATATATTGATAAGAGGAACAGGAACTTGTTTGAACTGTTTGATTTAAAGCTCATCGACAATCCCCATAACTTCAGAACTCTGCCCTTTACCACTTTGGACCTTCCTTCCATTCTTCTGCCTGAGACTGTAAGATTTCACCATTCTCTAGTTGTTAATTAGATAATAAACTAAGGCCTTGCTTTAAAGTTCCACCCTTTAGGCCTCTCTTTTAGTTCACTAGTCCGTTAGTTGGAGAGCCAGGGCCTGTGACACCAGGTCCCTCTCTCCTTATAACACTAGCAAGCTATGTGACTTTAGCCTAGTCTCCCAGTCTCTGGGCTCCAGGGTTTGGAATCAGGGAGTTAGACTATGCATTCTCAGGGGTTCCTTTCAGTCCTGACCATTTATCGTCTACATAGTTGATCCTGGGACAACTGAGTGAGGCAAGTGGAAGGCCAGTACATTGTAACTGGGGCAGGAAGATACACCATGAACACGCTGGCTGGAGAGGGGGTGGGAGTGGGTTAAGACAGGCAGCGGCATGCAAGCCCCAGAATTCCTTTCAAATTCGAGTGCGCTGTTGTTGTTTCATCATTTCTCCCAGCAGAGTAAGCCCTCCTAGCTCAAAACACATCTGCTTCAGAGTGCCTGCCCCTTCCCCACGACACTCCCTAACCTCAGGTGTTTCTGAAAGCCTGGTCACAAAATATCCCCCATTTGAATTCTTGAGCACCCTTCCTGCACTTCTCCAGATTTTCAACAAGTCACTGCCAGTGAGATCAGAATGGGGAAGAGCAGAAGAGTCAGATGAATCCAAGCATGTACTGGGGTGAGAGCAGAAAAGTCGGCAAAGAGGCCTAGAAATGGCAGGGTGAGTGAGACCTGAAGATTCAAAGGAGGATGTGGGAAAGCAGCAAGAGTCAGTGATGGGAAGGAGGGCTTGGGAATGAGATGCATTTAGAAATTTTCCTGCAGATCTGTTGTAGCACAGATTTTTTTTTTTAAAGGAAGGAGCTTTCTGAAAGAAAATGTAATGTATGAGGACTGCATGCGAGCACAGGGTGAGCATAAGAGTAATTCAGAGCATAAAGTTAAATATTTTTCAGGGGAAAAGGGGAAGGGTTTACAGGAACAAGTATAAAGGACACATGGACAAAAACTAAGGGGGGGATAATGGGAGGGAGGTGGGGAGCACTGGGGGGTGGGCTGGGATGGGAGTAAAAGTCAGAAAATAGTACTTGAACAACAGTTAAAATAAATAAATAAATAAGGCATTGTATTAATTCTTATATGTCTTTTATCAAGTGAAAAGTAGAGACATTTATTGGATAAACAGGCTATGAATAATGTTTTTAGATAAATTCTAACATTTACTGTTTCAAAAGGGCAAAGTCCAAAACCCAACAAAACTGCTGTCAAGAAAAGGGCTAAAAGAAACATTATCTTCTTTTATGAAAGTGAAGGAAATGGGAAGCAAAAGAGTTTAAGGAAAAAGAAGAAAAGTGAAAACGAGACACAAAGTGTCCAGCACTGAGGTGGCTATGGATCAGCCATTGTCCGGTGGACCTCAGCTGAGTACTCCCCCAACCTCCCCCGTCTCCAGTCTCAACAGTTTCCTCTTACGTAATAAGAACAGCAAGAACAGCATAACGCTGGGTAGTCAGAAAAATGCTGCTCAAAATTCAACTAAAGATAAGTAACAGCAAAGATATATCTAGTCCCTCAGCAAACTACTGATGTTGCATAGCAACAACTGCCTAGTTTTATTTCTGTCACAGTATTGCCATAAGGAAGCTTTGAAATTAAGTATTTTTAAAAAATTTGAGCAAACAGGTAGTGTACCTTATTGCACCTATCCAAGTCACCTGCATCTTTTAAAATTAGAAAGGCAGTCTCTTAAGGTGGAGGTAATGCCCTGGCCAGTGTGGCTCAATTGGTAGGAACGTCATCCCATAGCTGAAAGGAAAAATTACGAGTTTGATTCCCAACAGGGCACATGCCTGTGTTTCAGGTTTGATCTCTGTTCCAGGTGCGTGCAACACCCAGTCCAGGCGCGTGTGGGAGGCAACAATCAATGCTTCTCTCTTGCATTGATGTTTCTCTCTCTCCCTTCCTCCCTTTAAAAATCAGTGGAAAAATGTTCTTGGGTGAGGATCAAGGTAGTAAAAAAGGAGACAAAAATTTACTGAGCTCTTACTAATAATCTTTTTCTGATGTTATCACATTTAATCCTGACAATAACTATGTGGGTTTGGTCTTCCATTTGGCAGATGGGGGAACATCCTTGGAAGCATAGAGTAACTTGGCTGAAGTCATCCGGCCAATAAGGGGCAGAGGTGGGATTTAAACATTTCCTTCCCCCCTTTTCCGTCAGGCTGTGCTTTTCCCATTACTCCAAACTGCACCAGGCCTGCAGCTGGTAGGAGCAGCCATTGTTCCCCTTCTGAACGTGTCTGGAATTGTGTGGGTAACAGGCTAGTCATACTTCCAGAGAATATCTGAACAAATTTAGACCAATACCTGACCCTATTGACTCCTTGTTTCATAGTATAGATTTACCCGAGAATATCTGAGTTTATGATTAGTCTAGAGCAAACAAGTCAAAGAAAGGCAGAGATTGTGAAAACGCAATTTTTCTCAGGGCACTTGTGTTCTAACCTCTTTCAGACTTCCTACCATAGTTCCTGGTTTGGTGTTTGCAGACAGGTACTTAGAAGTTACTTCAGAAATAAGTTCCCTATCAACTGAGACATCTACTTCACTCCCTTGTCTTTTCTCAGCAGTTGCCTCAGTGTCTATAAGCAAGAATGATAGAACCAAATGCAAGGAACCCAAGTTGCAGGCATTTTTTTTCTTCAGAATGCTTACCTCTCTGCTTAAGATTTGGGGGTGTGTCATGGAAAGATCCCACCTCAATTCCTGACCACCCATGCGGTTCTTACACAACGGAGGAATGTAATTCAACAAATATTCACTGGGCACCTACTGTGTGCAGGTCATTGTACTGAGCGCCAGGGTACAGAGCTGTACTATCATGATGACCCCTTATCTTAAGAAATTCTCCAACCTAATCGAGGGGACAAATATCATACAAATAATTAATATTGTGTGATAAACGAGGGTTGTTATAACAGATGTAGGCTTTATGGTCAGCAGGGGAGCAAAAATAGATGTCATCCAGTCTGGTGCATCGCAAAAGGTTTTTTTGGAAGAGGATTCACTTGCTCACATTAACGCAGACCGTGGGCTCATCAGGGGCCTTCCAGAAGGAAGGACAGCATGGGGTCATGGAAACAGAGCAGTTCAGTAGCCTGGATTGTAAATTTTGGGGAGGGAGATGAGACAGGTGGGAGTCAGTGATGATGTGCTCTCTTGTGTATGTTGGAGGTGGAGTTATGGTACAAGGTTAGGAGGAATGTTCATTCTAAGGATGATGGGAACCACTGACAGATTTATAAGTAAGAGAGTAAACTGCTAAGATTTGTGCTTTAAGAAGTTATGTCTGGTGGCATCAGAAATAGATACAATGGTGCAAGATTAGATGCAGAAAGATCAGGAAAACAAATTAAAAGAGATTTATTTGCCAAGAGTCTATTGAAAATATTTTAACGTGCAAATGAGTACTGTGAAGTGCCTTTGTTGTGGGTGTTTTCCCTTTGCCCCTTCAGATCCAGTTTCTGTGCTTCTCTGCCCTGACTCTAGGAGGCCGACCTTCTGAAAAGGCCCCCTGCACGCTGGCTTCTTGGGTTCAGCCAATGGAAGTCACAGCAAGAGACTACAGGGTGGGCAGAGAGACAGGACAGGAAAGTTATAACACCCTCCACTGGGCTTCAGTTTGCCAGTGGTTCTATCTATGGTCACAGCTTTTGTTTGGAGGTCTGTACAGTCACAGCTCACTCTGGGTTCCAGAGCTGCAGTTCTCTCCTTTCTCGTATGCCTTCAGACCCAGCAATGGCAATGACTTCCTTCTATTGCTAGTTTCAGGAAGGAGCATCTTATCCCTGCTCATTCCAGGAGTCTGCTCCCACCTTTGTAAATAGTCTCTTCATTTGAGGATCTCCAGGTACTGCTTTGGAATGTGATTGTCTCCTGCTGAGACCCTCACTAATGCAGTTGGGAAACACTCTCCTTGAGAAATACCTGTTTCAAGGAACATTCTCAATCTGGGCCAGTGAGAATAAGAGTTTGAACCAAGACTGGCACAGTAAGTATAGAGAGGACGCAGCCTGGAGAGATACTCAGGAAGGAGAACTGGGAGTGCAGAGTGACTGATGGGGAGGTAGGAGAGCATCTGCCTTGGCTCCATGGCTTTGGGCCAAGGTGTCATTCACCAAATCACAGAGTAAAGAAGGAAGAACATATACGAAAGAGAATGTAAATGACATACTTTGGGACATAGTAAATTCAAGGTGCCTGCAGGGCCTTTAGGAGTACAGAGGGGCTCTTGCTCATTGGCTGACTTGAAGAACATGCATAGCTCAAAGTTCTCTGCTGCTCAGAATTTACCCGGTTTCCCTTTGCCAGTCCTTTTCTCACAGTCCTCTGTGAACATAAACCTATGCCTAGATGGGGAAGTATATAGTTTCTGATATGATCATGCTAACTTTGTGACAAGAGAGCTAGACAATTAAAAATACCGAGAACCTGGGGCCATATTGATCTGTTTAAAAGGTTCACATTGGTCTCAGTTCTCTCTTTATCATAAGTGAGAATGAAAAAGCCTTTAGGTGCCAGCTAGTCAGTCACTGATAGGTTCCTCCCGCCCTTCAGTTTCCAGCCCCCACCTCAGAAGGCAGGCTGCCCATCCCTGTCACAAGGTGGCAGACCTGTTCAACTGACCCATTATAATACTGTGCGTGTTGACTTTAATGCTGCTGCCCCTGACACACCCTTAGTTCTCATCCTTGATGAACCATCAGCTCAAAAACCTTCACTGCTTGTAGCAATGGAGTTCAAATTCCTTAGCCTCACAACCAAGTCACACTCAAGACCATGAGAAGGAAGCAGTATCTCCAGGGGCCTGGTGATGTTTGCAATGGTAATTAATGGAAATATTCCCAGTGGAGAAAGGGACTTTTAAATGATAAGAGTAGGGGTTTCTGGGTGGGCCTAGATTACTTTCTCTGAGGGTAGGGTAGATTTTACCAGTGGAGAGTGGATTTCCTTCATTCTTTTATTTTTTAAATCTATGATTCTTTTAAAAAGATATAATGATTGCATATATTGTTCTTATTGTTTATTTAGCAGGAGAACATATGCTGATATACTGTGATTTTTTATATTTGTCTTTTCTTCCTAATTAGATTTTTAAGTCCTAGCTTTTTGTATTCCTTATAACCTGTAGAATATGTTATACTTAAAGCAGGTATCAAAAAGAATACTCGTTGAGTAAGTGGATAAATATATGGTTAAGTACAAATCACCAATATGAAGCTTGCCTTGAATGGACAGCCCTGGGGCAAGCATCCCAGCTTACCTTCTAAGGACAGCTCTGGTTTCTTTTAATTTTCACTCAGCTAATAATCTCAATTAAGGTCAGTAAAGCTTGAGAATAGGAAAGATTATTATAAAGAATGGAATCATGTTCAATAGACTAAAGCAGAGGCTCAGCCACTTGCTTGTTGTAAAATTTTGAGCAAATTCCTTAATCCACTTGGACCTTATTTCTTTATCTATGAAATTAATCCATTATGGAGAGTCGGCACAATATAGTGAGAGGAGCATTGAATATAAATCAAGACATTGGTTCCAGTACATGCTCTATTGTCAGTTAATGGCATCATCTTGACCTTCTAAGTCTCAGTTATGTAATTCTATGTATATTAACTTTTAAAATAATTCAAACCAAAACCATGAATGTATACATGTGCAAGTGTATATGGGAGGAGGGAGTGGTACTTGGATTAGTTACCAATTGCTGTATAACAAATTACCCCAAAACTTAGCCACTTAAAAAAACAAAGATTTATGATCTCATGCGGTTTCTGGGAGGTTCTGGCTCAGGGTCTCTCACAAGGTTGTTGTCAAGCTGTTGAGCCAGTCGTCCGGAGGTTCCACTGGGACTGGCAAAGCTTGAGCTTCTAAGTTCATGCACGTGATCACCATAGGCTTCAGTTCCACAGTGGCTCAGAGTAGGAGGCCTCAGTTTTTCACCTTAGGGCTGCTCACAAGCTGGCATCTGGCTTCCCCTATAGCAAGAGATCCATGAAAGCTGGAGCTAGAGATAGAGATAGATGAGGAAGAAGTGGGGTACCCAAGATTGAAGCTGCAGTCTCTTATAACCTAATAATCTTGCAAGAGACCTACCATCATTTCCATGTTATACTGTTTCCAACATATGCTGTTGGTTACATGGACCAACCCTGGTACAATGTGAGAACAAATTACACCAGGGTGTGAATATCGGAAACAGCTATCATTAGGAGCCATTTTGGAGGCTGGGTACCGTAGAACTCAACAGAAGAATTAAGAGTATCCTTAAGTACTATTCCTACCCTTTGTCATCTCATTTGACTGCCTTCTGTGCCCAAGTGTGAGCTCCTCATTTTCCACTACATCCCCATGCACCAGGCACAGGCCACATGCTTAATACTGTTGAAATGAAATGAATAAATGAGTACTATACCTTATCCAAGTTTCTTTTTTTTAAGATTTTACTTATTTATTTTTAGAGAGAGGGGAAGGGAAGGAGGAAGAGGGAGAGAAACATCAATGTGTGGTTGCCTCTCACGTGGCCCCCGCTGGAGACCTGGCTCACAACCCAGGCGTGTGCCCTGACTGGGAATCCAACTGGCAACCCTTTGGCTCACAGTCCGTGCTCAGTCCACTGAGCTACACCAGCCAGGGCTGTCCATGTTTCTTTATACGAGATGGTAGGAAACTTAGGGAGTGTCTAGTATATGGAAACCTCTTCACATATATCAAAACCGGGGCCCATAAAGGACTCCTGATTTGTTACAGTGGGGCTAAGACTGGAATCTGGAATCTAACCTCCCCATTCTCTGTACTTTCTGCTTCACTCTCTCTTAATTTCAGTTTTTGTCTTGGAATTGTCTTTGACACAGAATTTAGTAGCTCTGTTAATAAATCATCTACCTTGGCAGCCCTGCCTTTCATGCTATTGCATTGATTCCACTTCTGTTGAAATATTCGGTAATGCTTTCATCTAGTTTTCCATCTATATTATAGTTTTCTTTCTGTTCATCTTCTGGTTCCCTGGCTCTAACCCTGAGTGTACCGATGGCCAAGGTTTCATGCATATTAATTCCTAATATTAACTTGCACTGTCATCTTCCATGCTCTGTTTATTTTTCATTCTGCTAACACAGTTCATAAACATGTGTCTGAAATGACTTGTAGTTTAAAAGGTAAAAGCAAAACTTTTTTTTTGCAATGGGTCCTATTTAAATTACAGACCTATTTTTGCTTAATTTCTCCATTTCTTTCCCTAATCTCATACTAGACTCATTTAAAAAATTACCTGAGATCTCAGCATTTCTACAGTGAAGATATTTCACACTTACTAATATTTGAAGACATCTCCACTTTTTCCTTTCTGGTGAGAGCACTTTGCATGTAAAGCTATTACAGCACAAACCACATTGCATTATTCCCATGTCTATCTTCTCTGTCAGACTGGGCACATTGAGGGTAGGCATTTAGTCTTACTCATTTTTTTTGTATATTAAATATCTCATAGCACAGCTCCTAAGAGGATTTCCAGACATATTTGTCAAGTTGAACCAACAAATCCTTTATGTTATCTTGAATATTAGATAAAAGTATCCTCTTCCTAATAGCAATCATTCTTATATAAGATTTTCTTGTACTTCTCTGAGTTAGATGCAAGGATTATCATTTGTTCAGGCTATCATATTCTATCTCCAGAGTCTTCTGTATTCCCAAATCTGAGGTGAGCAGAGCCATTCGAAAGCCCTTCGCTCAAGGCAATGTAATTTGAGTTGTGCCTGGAAAACTCTCCTTTGTAGGTGTGGTCTTTTTTCAGATAAATCCAAACCCTTTCTCATTAGAAATTTTATTTCATTTTTCTAAAATTTAAGTTATATTTTATTGTTTGTACTATTATAGTTGTCCTGAGTTTCCCCCTCTGTCCCCTTCCACCTAGCCATCCCAGTCCCTCAGGCAATCTCCACAATGTTCATGTCCATGGGTCACACATATATGTTCTTGGGCTACTTTATTCCCTATGCTGTAATTTATATCCCCATGACTATTCTGTAACTACCTATTTGTAACTCTTAATCCCTTCACCTTTTTTTCTTTCTTTTTTTAAATTGATTATGCCATTACATTTGTTCTATTCCCCCCCTTCATTCCCCTCCACCCTGCACACCCCTCCCCCACCATTCCCCCCCTTTAGTTCATGAACATGTGTCTCAAGTTCTTTAGATTCTGTATTTCCCCTACTATTCTTACCCTCCCCCCTATCTATTTTCTATCTACTGTCTATGCTACTTATTTTCTGTACCTTCTCCCCCCTTCTCCTTCTCCCACTCCCCTGTTGCTAATCCTCCATGTGATCTTCATTTCTGTGGTTCACTCCTGATCTAGCTGTCCTCTTAATTTGCTTTTGTTTTAGGTGTGGTTGTTGATAATTGTGAGTTTGCTGTCCTTTCACTGTTCATCTTTTTTTATCTTCTTTTTCTTAGATAAGTCCCTTTAACATTTCATATAATAAGGGCTTGGTGATGATGAACTCCTTGAACTTGATCTTATCTGAGAAACACTTTAACTGTCCTTCCATTTTTAATGAAAGCTTTGCTGGATAGAGCAATCTTGGTTGTAGGTCTTTGGATTTCATGACTTGGAATACCTCTTTCCAGCCCCTTCTTGCCTGTAGGGTTTCTTTTGAGAAATCCACTGACAGTCTGATGGGAACTCCTTTGTAGGTGACTGTCCCCTTATCTCTTGCTGCTTCTAGGATTCTCTTCTTCATTTTAATCTTGGCTAATGTAATGATGATGTGCCTTGCTGTGTTCCTTCTTGGGTCCAACTTCTTTGGGACTCTCTTTGAGCTTCCTGGATTTCCTGGAAGTCTATTTCCTTTGCCAGATTGGGGAAGTTCTCCTTTATTATTTGTTCAAATATGTTTTCCACTTGTTTCTGTTCCTCTTCCCCTTCTGGTACCCCTATAATTTGGATGTTGGAGCGTTTAAAGATGTCCTGGAGGTTCCTAAGCCTCTCCTCATTTTTTGGAATTTTTGTTTCTTCATCCTTTTCTGTTTGGTCATTTTTTTCTTCCTTCTGGTTCACTCCCTTGATTTGAGTCCCAGTTTCCTTTCCATCACTATTGGTTTCCTGTGCATTTCCCTTCATTTCAATTAGTTAAGCCTTCATATGTTCCTCTAATTTGTGACTAAAATCAACCAATTCCGTGAGCATCCTGATCACCAGTGTTTTGAACTGTGCATCTGATAGGTTGGCTATCTCTTGGTCACTTAGAAGTATAGGCTCTGGGGCTTTGAGCAGTTCTTCTTCTTGAGCCGTAATGTTTTGGTCTGTTTGCACCTGTTGTGTATGCAGGGTGGAGACTTAGGTGTCCACCAGGGCAGGGCAACCCAGGTCACTGGGTTGTGACACTGTATGTGGGGGTGGGATCAGAGAGGGGTAATGGCGTCTGTTCTGTTCTCTCTCAGATTTCTGCCCCTCTGCCACTTCCCGCAAGCAAATTGGGCCCTTCTGATGCTTGTTCCTGGGTGTGTGGACTTGTGTACTCTACAGGACCATGTGGGTCTCTCCAATGAACTCTCTGTGAGCCTGGGAGCTTCTCCCAGCACCTGGACCCTGAAAGTTTTTCCAATTGGTCCTTTTAGGTTTTCATTCCCATCTCTGGGTTCCCAGCCTGTGCAGTCTGTCTCACTGCTTACTCCTTTGCCTGGTTTATCTGCACGCAACTGTGTGACTTTGGTCAGCCAGCTGCCTTACGCCCTCACTGGGTCTGCCTGTTGCCACCCCACGCCCAGGATCTGCCAACCGCCACCTGTGTGCCTGTTGGTTTGGCTGCTTTTTCCTGCATGACCCTGCTCCCCCAGCTGCTGACTCCGCCCCTCTTACTGGTCTGGCTGAAAGGTTCTTTGTTGTTGGACTTCCATTCAGTTCAATTTTCTGTGTTTTGGTTGCACTTTTGTTACTAAAACTTTGTTGTCCTTGAACTTGGTTGTGTGAGGAGGCACAGTGTTTCCACCTACACCTCCATCTTGGCCAGAAGTCAGGAAGTTTTCTTTCACTATTTTTTGAAATAACTTTTCAATTTCTTGCTCTTTCTCTTCTTTTTTCAGAACCCTCATAGTGCAAATGTTGGATCTCTTGAAGTTGTCCCAGAGGCTCTTTACACTATCTTCACTTTTTTATATTTTTCTTTTTGCTGTTCTGATTGGTTGTTTTATGCTTCCTTATGTTCCAAATTGCTGATTTGATTCTCAGCTTCACCCACTCTACTGTTAATTCCCTGTAAATTATTCTTTACTTCAATTAGTGTATCCTTCTTTTCTGACTGGATATTTTAATGCTGTTGAGTTTCTCACTAAGTTCACTGAGCATCCTTATAACCAGTGTTTTGAACTCTGCTTCTAGTAGATTGCTTGTTTCCATTTTCTTTAGTTATTTTTCTGGAGTTTTGCTCTGTTCTTTTAATTGGGTCATGTTTCTTTGTCTCCTCATTTTGACAGCCTCCCTGTGTTTCTGTGTATTAGGCAGAGCTGCTACATCTCCCAGGCATGGTAGAGTGGCATAATGTAGTAAATGTCCTAAGGGGCACCGTGGCACAGTCTCCTCTATCACCCACGCTGGGTATTCATGGTGCACTCACTGTGTCTGTGTACACCCTCCTCTTGTAGTTGAGCCTTGATTGTTGTTGGCACATCCAAGGCCAGCCACCACCTGTGTTCTGTCTGTGCCCTTACATCATGAGATGTACAGTGATCTGCAGGTGACTTGTGCTGGGCTTGGAGGTGCCAAGATAAGGCCAAACTGTGAACCAGGGTCTGCTGCTGCTAGTGCCAGGCCCGGGGCCACTTAGCTAGAGATATGGGGCTAGTTGAAGTCAGATGCTGCTTGTTTGAGAGAATTTAGGAAAATCTAAAACATGAGCCAACACAAATAATTTGTATGGAAAAGCCACTGGAAGCAGATTGGGTTTGTCCAAAATTTGGGTAGGGCAGGGACTCAGGGAATCATCACTGCAGGGCAAATAATTCAAGTCGGATTGGTGGAGTCTTAGATATGGCACCTGCCTGCTAGCTTTTGCAGGGTGGGGAGGGGTCATAAAAAAAAACAATGAGCTCTGCCAGCACTTCTCTCTAAGAGAAAGCTGCCCCTCCAATTCTTATCCTGATGCCAAAAACTCCAGTTCCTTGCTGTATGTCCCTGGTGCCTTTCAAGCCTCAGCACCAGAGGTCAGAGGGAGTGAGTCTGAATAAGTCTGTGTGTGCATCCTTTTAGAGGAACTGCCTGGGACTCCAGAAGTTTCTGCTTTTTACAGCTCCAATCCCTACTGTTTTTTACAGCTAGAAGTTATGGAGACTTATCTTCCTGGCACTGATACCCTGGGCTGGGGGTCCTGGTGTGGGGCTGAGACCACTGGCTCCCAGATATCCCTCCCGATTTTTATCTGCCGCATGTGGGTGTGGGAGCAGCCTGTTCCATGTCTCTGCCCCTCCTACCAGTCTCCATGTGGTTTCTTCTTTAATTTCACAGTTGTAGGACTTCCATTCAGTGTGATTTCTGGATGTTCTGAATGATGGTTGTTTTGTAGTTTAGTTGTAATTTTGACATGCCTGTGCAAAAAAAAAGTCATGTTTACCTATGCCTCCATCTTCTCTCATTAGAGATTTTAGATTTACCTTAAAAGAGGCTCCTTTTGAATCCAGATGTCTCAAGGAGAGGCTGTAACCTGTCTCCCATCTATCTGCTGGCACTTTTCCTGGATTAACATTCCAGTAGAAAGAGCTAGAGGAGCAAGCAGATTCCTGTTAGAATGTAACCCTCAGTGTGGCGTGTATATGGGGAAGAGGGGCAATGAAAGGGCAGGTGAGAAGAGCAAATACAAACTGCAGGCCTGCCCTCCTCACTAACCCAGCCCTTAGACCAGTAGTTGGGACAAACAGGAGAGAGACACAGAACGACATTTTTTGTTTGTTTGTTTTCTTGAAACTGCTCTGGCTTCCTGGTCTTTTCTTTTTCTCATATTTTTATCTTGAGTTTATACCCAAAGCTGGGAAATTAGCCCCGAGGTTGCTGCTGGCTAAGTTGCTTTGGAGTGACCCTCCTCACAGACTGGAGGGTCACTCTGCTGCACACAGCTCTAGCAGTGGGAAAGGGTTGTAGGGACCCCTTTTGCTCAGCAGAAGGTGCTGTGCTAGCAACCTGCCTCACTGTAAAGCTTGGTCATTGTCAACCATTCTCAAGTTAGCTCTTCACTAATTTTTTTTCTGGTTTGCCACACAGTGTAAGCCATATACTGAATGACACATGTTTACTTTATAAATTAAAGGTTAACATTATTATAATTGTTTTTAAGAAATTAATTTTTGGCTCCTAAATGCATAGATGGAGGGTGATGTCAGGAGACAGGATTGGATGTTGACTGCTTTCCTTATAGCAAGTTGATGTATTTGCTTTCTTGTAAACTGACAGCTGAGTTTTCACCCTCTTTTAGGCCACACACAGAGCAGGAGTGGATTTGGGGTTCCAGGAACAAGATGCATGTCTTTAAGGATTTGGGTGTTCTCTGGGTGAGCTCATGGTAGTTCATTCCTCTGGGCTATAGGAAGAGCCTAGCTCAAAGCCTAGCTGAGATGTACTGAGCTGGATGTGGTCTTCCATGGGGGCCTACATGGCCCACTTCAGTAGTTCCAGGCACGGGCTAGGCCTTATCAAGGTGATGAGAGTGTCTGTGCCATGGCTGGCTCATGATCAACCTGCTGTCACTGACGTGCTTTTGGGTAAACCCAGGAGCCAGCAGCGTAACCATGAGACACCTTTTACTTGCACACAGGAACTTCTGTCCTGTTATTCCTGGGAAGTGCCCCAGGATGGATGCCAGATCCTATTCCACTTGGCTTCTCAGAAATTGCTCCCCAATTCATTTAGACCTTATGAAGCAGGAACTGGTGGAGCTGTCTAATGCTTCTTAGCATTTCAATGTTGTTACATTCATAATGTTATTCAATTTAAAAATAAATGTATTTTCTACTTTGCAACTCTTATGTTCTCTTTCATTCAGCTGTTTAACAATGTCAAATGCTTAGATCCCAGATTAGAATTTCTTATAATGGTCTCATTAAACCACAATAAAAGCACAGTCAGAAAAATTTATAGTATAAAGCATGCTAACTAACTCTTGGAAGCTCAATTTACATTTTGTAAGCCTTAAACTAATTGGAGGATTACACCTTAAACTTAAAAGCTTTATGGGTACTTTGAGAAATATTAACAATAGCAAATTTTTTAGATCCCAAACTTGGGTTGTTTTGTTCATTCATTCACTACTTTGGCAACTTTCAAAAAATTATTTGAGATAATGTATCATAATTCTTTAAAAGCACTGAAATAAAAATACAAGCAATGAAGTCAAAGCAGTGAAGGGCATTGAATAATTATTATAGAAAACTTGGACTGAGGGAAATGTCTACTTTTAAGTCCAAGACTTAGTTCCAGGTTTTCCCATAGGCAGAAGTACAGCATGCTGGGTTACAAATCTATCATAGCCAATATGAATAAGCATATTGGGCAAATGTCTTCCTGGAGCTAGTTTCTAAAATGAAATATTTATGTTGTAAATCTTTGGGAATGTTGATCAAGATAGTAAGCATAGCTTCAACTAGTAAGATGCTCTTTATTTAGTATTAACTTTATAAACTTAAAAAAAATTTTAAGTAAAGTTGGCATTTGGTATTATATTACCTACAGGTGTACAACATAGTGATTCATTATTTGTTGGGGACCCCTCTGCCTGGTTTCAGGAGCTGTAACCCCCCCATGACTAAGGCTGAGTAAGCAACCTTCGGACCATAAGCCACTAAGGAGACAAAGCTCATCTCCCTGGCAGGAACACTGCTTCTGCTCCTTTTTTTGTAACTGGCCCCCAATGCTTGATCAGTTAGCCAATGATGGGTAAGATTCCCCAAGGGGGAAACCACCTAAGACTCGGCTTTGATGAAGCCCGAGTCCTCAGTCTGTCTGTGAGAAGTCTCTGAGAATTCCTTGGCTGTCTGCCTCCTCTGCCTGACTTAAACCTGAAACAATGACAGAGGGTGGTGCAGCCCTGTGCTGGGATGGTGGGCTCCCCGGGTGATTAGGCCTGAGAAAGGATATGTAAAATCCTGTAAAGGCTGCTTTTCTAAGAATGCTCTTAGTTAAATGATAAAGGCCTGGGCAGAAAATGAGTTTGCTTTCCCAAAGTTTTGTAGCCTTTTAGCTGATAGACTCTGACTTAAAAGAAGCCCTAATAGTTCTTTGTATGCTATCTACTGTTTACTGCCTGACAATGATTAATAAGTTGTACCTGAACTCTTGTGCAAAAAAAAAAAAACCAATAAAAGCCCGTGTAGGCAAGTGTTGGCGCGCTCCCCCTTGAGGGAGTAGCCATGCCGTCCCTTTTCCTCCACAGGAGTTGGTAGACCGTGTGAATTTGTTTCATGTCTCATCCATGACGCCGCAAACACTGTGAGCCAGTGCACGCATCAATTATTTATATGCCTTACAAAGAATACAAACTTATAACCTTAAAATGAGGGTCTGGTAGGCCTGGTAGCTCAGTTTGTTAGAGAGTTGTCCTGATATGCCAAAGTTGTGCTTGGACCTCTGGTCAGGGCACATTTAAGAGTTAACCAATAAATGCATACATAAGAGGAATACCAAATTAATTTCTCTCTCCCCCCTCCTTCCTCTCTCTCTCTTTCTAAAATCAAAACAAAATTAACTTTCTGAATTATTTTAAAAAATGAGGATATGATACTAAATCCCACTTTGTCAAACTATTTCCATAAATAACTAGAGCAATATTCAGTACATAAATTTCTGCTGAGATGACATATTAGAGGTGAGAGATTCTAAAAGAAATACAAGGAGAATGAAAAGTTAAAATCACCATGGTCTTTCATTTGTAAGCATCAGTCTTCACTGAGTTTTGGTTAGGAACTTATAAAAGACACTGGTGGGAACCTGAACCCCTGGTATCCTGTGTTTATTGAAATAATATTTATAGGGACTTCCACCAAGATGGAGGCGTAGGTGGAAACACTTTGCTTCCTTGCACGACCAAATCTAAAAATAAAGTTTTAACAACAATAAATGCAACTCAACCACAGAAAATCGAACAATACGGAGTCCAAAAACAACGGACCGCTCAGCTAAACTGGTGAGAGGGGTGAAGCCAGCAGCGGAGCAGGTCGGGCAAAACCGTTCCCGACCCGGGCGGCGCAAGCAGCCAAGGGCGAGGATCCCAGGTGTGGGCTAGGATCCCAGGTGTGGGCTAGCTACGGGAAGGCGCAGTGCAGCTGGCTGTCTGAGGTCGCGCATTTCTGCGCAGATAAACCAGTGAAGAGGCGAGCATTGAGACAGACCTCCCGCACGCAGGGCAGTGGGCTCCCACATTTGCGCTCAGATTAACAGGCGGAGGCAAGCTGTGAGGCAGACCGGGCGAGTGGAGAGGACCGCCATTGCTCCCTCTCTGACCCTGCCCCCACATACAGTGCCACAAACCAGTGACCTGGGTGACCCCACCCTGGTGAACACCTAAGGCTCCACTCCTCTTACATAACAGACAAGAACAAATCAAAACATGGCTCGAGAACAACTCAGAGCCCCAGAGCCAATAAATCTAAGTGATGAAGAAATAGCCAAACTTTCAGATGCACAGTTCAAAACACTGGTGATCAGGATGCTCACAGAACTAGTTGATTTTAGTCACAAATTAGAGGAACCTATGGAAGCTAAACTAATTGAAATGAATGGAAATGCACAGGAAACCAATAGTAATGAAAAGGAACAAGGGAGCAGACCAGAAAAAAGGAAAAAATGACCAAACAGAAAAATCTGAAGAAACGAGAATTCAAAAAAATGAGGAGAGGCTTAGGAACCTCCAGGACATCTTTAAACGTTCCAACATCCGAATTATAGGGGTACCAGAAGGGGAAGAGGAACAGAAACAAGTGGAAAACTTATTTGAACAAATAATAAAGGAGAACTTCCCCAATCTGGCAAAGGATATAGCCTTCCAGGAAATCCAGGAAGCTCAGAGAGTCCCAAAGAAGTTGGACCCAAGAAGAAACACACCAAGGTACATCATCATTACATTAGCCAAGATTAAAATGAAGAAGAGAATCCTAGAAGCATCAAGAGATAAGGGGACAGTCACCTACAAAGGAGTCCCCATCAGACTGTCAGCAGATTTCTCAAAAGAAACCTTACAGGCAAGAAGGGGCTGGAAAGAGGTATTCCAAGTCATGAAATCTAAAGACCTACATCCAAGATTGCTCTATCCAGCAAAGCTTTCATTAAAAATGGAAGGACAGTTAAAGTGCTTCTCAGATAAGGTCAAGTTCAAGAAGTTCATCATCACCAAGCCCTTATTATATGAAATGTTAAAGGGACTTACCTAAGAAAAAGAAGATAAAAAAGATGAACAGTGAAAGGAAAGCAAAAGCAAACTCACAGTTATCAACAACCACACCTAAAACAAAAGCAAATTAAGAGGACAGCTAGATCAGGAGTGAACCATAGAAGTGAAGATCATGTGGAGGATTAGCAACAGGGGAGTAGGAGAAGGAGAAGGGGGGAGAAGGTACAGAAAATAAGTAGCATAGACAGTAGATAGAAAATAGATAGGGGGGAGGGTAAGAATAGTAGGGGAAATACAGAATCTAAAGAACTTGAGACACGTGTTCATGAACTAAAGGGGGGGAATGGTGGGGGAGAGGGGTGTGCAGGGTGGAGGGGAATGAAGGGGGGGAATAGAACAAATGTAATGGCATAATCAATAAAATAAAAATAAAATTAAATTCAAAAAGAGAAATAATATTTATATTCTTTTTTTTAAAAAATTTATTTATTTATCTTTAGAGAAGAAGGGAAGGAGAGAGGGAGAGAAATATCAGTGTATGGTTGCCTCTCATGCATCCCCTGCTGGGAACTGGCCTACAACCCAGGCATGTGCCCTGACTGGGAATCAAACCTTGGTCATTTGGTTCTCAGGCCTGAACTCAATCCATTGAGCTACACCAGCCAGGGCTATTTATATTCTTTACAGTGTGGTGAGCTGCTGTTTTATTATAAACTTAAAAAATTATGACTTGTCTTCCTACATGATGGTAAACTACTCCAACTCTTTACAAGTGAAAAAAATACATGCAAAAATTTAATAAAGTACCTAGCAGACTGACTGGGACTTAGAAGACTAAGTGTGCATGCTCAGTCAGTAGAAGCAAGCTGCCCTGGGCCTTGAGCATACATTTGTGCTGAGTATGTTAGACTGCAAGACTTCTCCATTTCCTGCTACTGAGTGAATGGTTTTTATAATCAGTCACACAGGCAGCTAAGTAGGTCTGGGTGACTACAGTGTGGCTATTCTGTTACTACTTGTTCCCCAAGTGGAAGGGGATCAACTAACGTCAACATACTCATTGCTGCTCCTTTTATTCTAAATATCTTTATTTTAATTCCTGCTGCAGTGTTTGCTGCTTAATCAAAAAGTTCTGGGCTTTAGGCCTTGGGTTGCTCTCCCGAAAAGCAGCCCACTGCTTGTGCAAGTATCATCTGGTCCCATCTTGTAACCTCTACTGAACTTGAGTGCATGGTGAACTAATGCTCATGTTGCCCACTGCCCTGTGGTAATACAGTCCTTTGTCTCTGACCCAGAAATCTTTTGTCTTCCATCTGTGACTGGGGTAGACTCCCTGTTTAGCTTACACATAGGGGAAAATCTCAGACTCGATACAGCTTTTGTTGGCTTGCCCTATCATTATGCCTGATCTTCCTTTTTTTTTAGACTGCTGCTTTGAGGAAGATTTATTATCCTCATTACGTGTAAGAGTATTTCCTCCAACAGGCAAACTTACTTTCCCTTTTCTTTATTCAGAGCCACAGTGACTGAGAATTATATTCTTCACCTTGAGTGAGAATTGTGATGGTATAAGAGGCCTGGATAGGACATACAGTCCATAAATATACCTGTCAAAAATGATAACAGTAATAATACTACTAACAATTTTTTCACCATCATTATACACAAAGAAATTGAGATGCAGAGAGACTGTGCAGTTTTTCCAAGGTCTCACAGCCCAAGAGCAGCAGAAACATATTTAAAACCCAGGCCTGCTGACTCTTAGTTATTGTTCTGAGTTACTCTTCCCCAATAGGAGCTTACAGTTCAGTTTTACTTTTAAATATAGTTCTTATTTTGACCTCTTATACCTCTTTGCTCAACAACCTCTTTTTCATCTCCGTTCAGGTCTCATAGCTGTTCCTGTATTGTCTTCCTTCTTCAGTGCTTTCATCACGCAACTTGGTCTGAGTCGCCTTCAGTCTGTTTTGGGTTGGTGGTCTAGCCAAGTAATGAATAGAACTAAGGAGTTTACAGTGACCCAGGGAATCCACAACATTACTCATAATGGCTGGTGAGGTTAAGAAAATAGTCTTAACCCTAACTCCAAAATACTCATTGCTGATCCTCTTATTACTAATTTCCCTTAAATATCTTTATCTGAGGGTTTTTTTTTGGGGGGGGTTTATCTGCCTTTGTATGTGCTTACCCTGCACAATGCTAAAACTATTCTGCTGATGTTTGAGAGATGAGTCCCTTTGTCTGTGACATTGGGAAAAGTTACTGAGCCATCTACAGGGCAGACCTGGTGTTGTGGCAGGCAGGATACTTCACTTGGAAGGACATTTGTGACACTACATAGATATAGAAGGTTCCTCCATTGTCCTTCCTACTTTCTGCTTTGAAATAGTTCACAGCCACAGTTTCACCATAGACTCCTGTCTCCAGGGCTGCACTTCTCACAGGTAGATTCCTCATTACTGCTATGATGCAATGATTTCTTATGCCCTGACTGCACGTATAAACCAGCAAAGGAATAATAATATTGATAACAATAGTTATATTGTTTATAGTTACCACCCCTCTGCCACTTATTGAATGTTGATGACTCTTCGGGCTCAATCTAAGATTTACATGTATTATCTCATTTAATCCTTTTATAATACTATATCTGAAGTAGGTAAAATTGTTATTACCGCCATTTTACAGATGAGGAAATTGAGGCTCAGAGAGGTTAAAGTTTTCTAAAATTGCTCAGGGAGCACATGGCAGAACCAGAGTTCTACCTTAGGTGTTCAGATATTGGAGTCCTACCTCTAAACCACTAGGTTTTATTTATTTATTTATTTTTAAGATTTAATTTATTTATTTTATAGAGAGGTGAAGGAAGAGAGAGAGAGAGAGGGAGAGAAACATCAATGTGTGGTTGCCTCTCGTGTGCCCCTCACTGGGGACCTACAACCCAGGCATGTGCCCTGACTGGGAATTGAACCAGCAACCCTTTGATTTGCAGGCCAGCACTCAACCACTGAGCCACACCAGCCAGGGCTGAACCACTAGGTTTTAAATAGGAGATTCACAAAATGTGACTTGAAAAGCAGCAGCATCAGCATCACCTGGGTGCTTGTCACTAATGGAGATTTTAAGCCTTATCTCATATCTACTGAATAAAAAACTCTTGGACTGGGGCCCAGCAATCTGTTTAAATGTCTTCCCAGTGGATTCTGATCTGTGCTAGAATTTTATAATCACATACTAAAGCTTTCTCCTCTCCATATAAATATCTAATATTAATTCTACTACATTGATAAGAAATAACTTACTTAAAAGGGTCATATTTGTTAAATATAAATTTGTTAAAATGCATATTGCTATATTCTGGCACTATCTATACAGTATATTTGGCAAGAGAAAAATAAAGCCCGCATCTGATGAGGCCTCTAGCTCTAATTGCCTGTTTACAGGGAGTACAGGAGACAGAGGAACATGGTAAATGACACATGGGAATGCACTGAGTAAAATACAAGCTGTGAGATGGTCTGCAGGATTAATGAGCTTGTTTCTTCAAAAAATAAATTGCAAGGAAAAAAGGGAAAATGTATAGGTTTAAATGAGACTGTAACAACATCAATGAAATGCAGTGTCTAAACTTTATCTTGATCCTGATTAAAACAAAATTAAAACAATAAAATAATATAAACATTATATAAGATAATCAGATATTTAGGTACATTTAAATGCTGATTGGACATTTGATGATGATGTTAATTTTTAAAGCTATGATAATGGTATGGCAATCACGCTTTTAAAGAAGTCTTTATTACTTCATACATACAGACTTGGGGATTCACTGAAACAGGGATTCCTAGGGTCAAGCCACTCCGGTTGGTGAACACCCTAATGCCTCCTCAACACGTCTCCCCTTGTCCTGGTCTCTACTCGGATTTCGTGAGTGTTCATACCCTACTGTTCCATGTAGCCCAAATAGTGAGGCATGTAGCTTGGCCTTAATTTAGCTCAATCCCAAATCCTAGCTACACTTTTTAGTTTGAGGACGGGCCAGTTAGAGAGGGAGAAAGTTTTCTGGTGATTTCTAGGAAAGAAGTTTCCTTGTTCTTCTGACCAAACTACAGGGAGCAACTCAAACTTCCTTTTTTAGGACATAGATGTGGTAGCCAGTGCCTCAGATGGCCTCCTGGTATCCGTGGCCTTGTGTAGTCTTATTTCATAATAAATCAGGGCTGGCTTTTATGAACAACAGAAATACTATAGAAATATTAGTGTGATTTTGAGGTTAAAAGCATTGCAGCTTCCTTTCTGTTCTCTTTGATTTCTTGCTCTGGGGAAAGCTGGCTACATGTCGTGAAGACCCCTGAAGCCCCACAGAGAAGCCCACACGAAGAGGAACCAACTTGTCTGCATCAGTCCCTCAGCTGCATGAGAACACCACCTTGGGAGTGGCTCCTCCAGCTTTTGACAGGCCTTCCGTGCCTGTAACTTCAGCTCACATCTGATTGCAACTTCATAAGTGACGCCTAACCAGAATCCCACCTCACTTTGCATGTGCCTGGTCCAGTCTCTCCAGGTTTCTCATTCTTATTTGTTGCCACTTAACTCATAGGAAAACCTGCACCCTCCTTGCTCAGTGGTCTGGGTCTCAGAGACATGAGGGTCGGTTCATATCAGGACTGGGGTGCTGGCCCCTACACAGGAGCGTGGGCTTCTGAGCTGTTTTCAAAAGGTTAAGCATGTTTTAAACATACAAAAAAGAAAAAAAAAGTATTTTAAAGCCGTTTTCATTCGTTGTCTTCAGTCTAAAAATAGGGTGACAGAGGGATCGTGGGATAAGCAGCCTGAGCAGGGAAGAGTCGGTTGCCACAGTAACCAATGAGCCATTTCGCTGCATTTGCCTTGACTGCGTGATTTCTGGGAGGTTCCCCCCCCCCCCACTTTTTCTTCTCTTGTGCGTGGGGGTAGGGGTAGGTGGTGAGGGCATTTTTAGATTATATAATATGGAACTCGATTCCGTACTTCCGGAAGTCAATCATTCTTCATGGAAATGCTGTTCCATTGTAATCCCCGCCCCTCCCCTCCAACAACAGCCTAGGATCATTGGCTTTGCTGGGGACCTAGGGAAAAGATTATGATCACACCCATCTCCACATTCAGTAGTGACTTTCTTGAAAACTTTCCCAATTTTCGACAACCTAGTGCCATAGAAATATTTTTCCTCCCAATCCAACCAGGTCCCCAGATGCCCTAGGCTCCAGCAGCCAGCTGGCCTGCCAGGAGACCACTGACACTTTCCTCTGTTCCAGTGACGAGAAAGGCAGCCCTGCGTGCAGGGGGAGCCAGCTGAATCACTGTGAAGCTGACCTGGTTCTGCTGCTGTGACCTTTAAAGAGATACAGAAGAGGGTAACCCCTCAAACGTGTATCAGCTCTTTCATAACGCTATCTGGTAGTGAGCCTGCAATGGTTAACCAGAGACCTGCAATAGTAGGGGCAGGGGGAGAGGGCGGTAAGGATAGACAGGGAAATTCAGGAAGGAGTGGAAGGGATGAACCTTTACTCAGTGCCTAGTACACACTAGGCACTGTGCTGGCTGCTTCAGGTGAGCTACCTTTTACACCCACACTGCAGGCTCAAAAAATGGCAAGTAATTATTAGCCCAGGGTGTTGGGTTCAGGATTCAAACCCAGGTCTATTGGCCTCCAAAACCAGTGCTCTTTGCTCTCTGACATAGGCTCATATCCAGATTCCAAGATCTTTTTCTACCCAATACTCCCTCGTCCTCACTCCCCACAGGGCAGCCTGTGTCCTCCCAGGGCATCTCTCTCTGCTTCAGACCTTTCAAGACCCCTTTTCATCAAAACACGTCTGCCATCTATTCCATTCAAACAGAGCCTAGTAGGTGCCTAGATAGCTTTGATAATCAGGTTTCAGTCAAAACATAAAACCATTCAGTGTATTGAAATGGGTTAAAATAATGCAGGAAAAGCGCCAATTGTTCCTGCTTATTAGGAGGATCAGGTGTGAATGAGAAGCTGAATGAGTGTATTGGAAATCATTTTTTAGTTGCAGTTTTCAAAACCCAACCTGAACTCACCTAAACAAGAAAGAATACATTAGCTAAAGTAAATGCGAAGTCAGGAGTGGATTTTCCATAGAAGTTCCAGGGGTTCAATGGCTACCATCACTGTTCCTCGATTCCTGTTTGTCTCTGAGTGGTTATCCTTGCCTACCACAGACAGGCTTTCTCAAAATTGGTTAATGTGGTTTCAGATTTGCAGCTTTCCAACTTCTATGACCTAAGAGGCAAGACCCGATGCCAACTTCAAATTGGAAGATTCTGGAGAAAAAAAGGTTTTTGTTAGCTTAGTTTGGGTCTTGTGCTCTCCCTGGACCAGTCTCTCTGGCCACTTGTAATCCTCCATCTATCATCAGTACTATCATCAATCACACTGTGTTTCATGTCAGGGAGGTGAACAGTCTGTGATGGGCAGCCACCAGAAGGACAAGATTCAAATCATGGAGGATCAGTTACCCAAAGGGAGGTGGAATGGCGGCGGAAGGCGGAAAGAACAGGTTCACTCCAGAAGAGTAATTGAGGACAGTCCTGCCTGGACACTCAGAAGAGGACTTGGGGGGAGGAGGGGTAGGCGTGGGCACGTGCTAGGTTGACTTCGAGGACAAAGACAAGGATTTTGTCCTTAGGGAGCTCTGAACTCAGTGCAGGGGAAAGGACTAAGGATATGAAGAGAAAAAAAATGCAGAGTTGCAGGGATCTTTCAAAATGTACATACACAACCAGGAAAGAATTGAGAGAAGACTGAAAATGGCAACTGAAAATTGTACCCTATGTCAAAAGAACCAGCAGTTCACATAGCATCATAGCCCAACTTGGGTTTGGAGGACTCCAGTGCTACTTATGTGCTCCTGAGAAAAAAGAAAAGGAAAAGAAAGGACTACATGGTTATGTTTTAGAAGTTATGGCTTTATTTTATTAGGGTTTTTGTTTTCTTTATTATGTTAATGTTCAGTCCACACTTGTTTGACCATGGAGCCAGCCTTCTTAACTGCAGACTACTCACTCTCATTCTGAGGTAGACCCACATTCCATGGGTCATATTTTGGAAAATACTGGCATGGAGGCATCCACACAAATCGCGGTGACCATTAGAATATCAGATTTGGAACAACCTTTAGAAATGTCTGAACACCCTCTTTAAATTGAATTTTTTAATTTAAGAAGGTTGTAGATTCACATGCAGTTACAAGAAATAATACACAGCAGGGCAAAGGCTGCGGGGGAGGCGGGGGAAGAACCGGAACTGAGAGGCAAGTGAGGTGGGGTGGAGTGAGCCCAAGCCTGAGGCCATGGAACACAGGTGGAAAAAACAACGTGGGTGGCATTTCAATAAAGCAGGCGCTGAAACTGTTAAAAAAAAAAAGAAATAATACACAGAAATCCTGTGAGTCCCTCACCAAGTTTCCTTAATGGTAACATCTTGCCAAAACAATGTAAGTAGACTATGACCGTCAGGTTATTGACATCAATGTGGTTAAGACACTGAATATTTTCATAACCACAAGATCCTTCACATTATCTTTTTATAGCCATGCTAACTATCCTTCTATACCACCCCTCTGTTATCCCTGGAAACTATTAATCTGTTCTTTATTTTTATAATTTTGCCATTTCAGGAATGTTATAGATGGAATCAAACAGTATGTAACCTTTTGGTGTTGTTTATTTTTACTCAGCATAATTCTCTGAGGAATTATGCATTTGAACAGTTAGTTTGTGTCTGTTTATTGCTGAGTAGTAATCTGTAGCATGGAAATTTCACTGTTTATCCATTGAAGGACATCTTGGTTGTGTCCATTTTGAGCAATTAAGAATAAAGCTGTAATAAACATTCATGTACAAGTTTTGTGTGAACATAAGTTATTTTTTTGATGTAAATACCCAATTGCTTGGGTCATAGGGTACTTGGTTAAGTTTTGTGAGTTCTTTATATTCTACCTACTAGTCCTCTGTTGGATGTGCAGTTTGAAAATATATTCTTCCAGTTTAATAGATTGTTTTTTCATATTATTAATAGGGTCTTTGCAGAGTAAATTTTTAATTCTGATAAAGCCAAATTTATTAGTTTTTCCTATTACAAATTGTAATGTTGTTGTCTAGTGTAAAAACTCTTTGCCTAGGCCTAGGTCCTGAAGATTTTTTCTTATATTGTTTCCTAAAATTTCTGTAGTTTTGTTTTACTTTTAGAAGACTGATTCACTTTGAATTAATTTTTGTATAAGGAGTGAAACTTAGGTCAAGTTTTATTATTCCTTACCAACAGATGTCTAATTGTCCCAGCACCATTTGTTGAAAACCTCTCTTTCCTCCATTGCACTGCTTTTGCACCTTTGTCCAAAATACACTAGGTCTATTTGTGTGGGGCTACTTCTGTGTTCTCCATTCTGCTTCCTGATCTATGTGTCTGTCTTCTGCCAATACCACATAATCTTGGTTACCACAGCTAGATAATAAATATTAAAATCAGATAAATTGACTTCCCCCACTATTTTGGACTGAATGAATGTTTGCATCCCCACTGCCCCCAAATTCACATGTTGAGGCCCTAATCCTTCAGCATGTCTGTATTTGGAGATAGAGTTAAATGGAGGTCACTAAGGTTAAATTCGGTCATTATGATGGGGCCTGATCTGATAGGATTAGTGTCCTTGTAAGAAGAGACACCGGGGCACTCTCTCTCTCTGCACACACACCCAGAGGAAGGGCCCTGTGAGCATGCAGTGAGAAGGCTACTGTCTGCAAGGTGGAGAGAACTCTCACCAGAGACTGAACCCTGCTAGAAGGGAGATCTTGGATTTTTCAGCCTCTAGAACAGGGGTGTCGACTCATTTTCACCGGGGGCCTTGCAGCCTTGCAGTTGCCTTCAAAGGGCTGACTGTAATTTCAGTACCGTATAAATATAACTACTCCTTAACAGATAAGCTAGAGCTCGGAGCTGCCACAGGGTAGAAACAAGGTTCTGGACTGGATAAAACAAGGTTGAGGGCTGGATTCAGCCCTCGGGCCTTGGGTTTTCCACCTGTGATCTGGAACCATGAGAAAATAAATATCTGTTATTCAAGGAACCGAACATGTGGTATTTTGTTGTAGCAGCCCTAGCAGAATAACTCACCAATTAAAAGAAACTTAAATACGTTAATTTTTAAGTCAAATCTGTTTTAATGATTTTTGTTTCTGTGCCTTTTCATACATGTTTTAGAATAATTTATCTATAACTATATGAAGAATCTTGCTGGGATTTTGATAAGATTTACCTTAAATTTTTATATTAATTTTGGGAGAATTAACATCTTTACCATGTTGAGTGTTCCCCCACCACCCCACGTTGAGTCTTTCTATCCAAGCATAGAATATATCTCCTCAGGTTATTGATTTCTTTCATCAGTGTTTTCCAGTTTTCAGCACAGAAGCCCTATACATGTGTTATTAGGTCTACACCTAAGTATTTTATTCACAATGCATATTGGTTTTCAGTTTTCTTTTTTTTTAATTGCCTTTTTCTGGCTTTGGTATGAGGCTCATAGTAGCCTCAAAAAATGAAAAGCGTTTCCTTCTCTTGTATTTTCTGGAAAAGATTGTGTGGAATTGGTGTTAATTTTTCTTTAAATGTGTGCTAAATTTTCAAGTGAACCATCTTTATTTGGGGGACTTTTTTTCAAATTATGTATTCAAATTTTGTAAAGATTATAAGGCTATTCACATAATTTATTTTACTTTTGAATGAGCTGTGGTAGTTGTGTTTTCCTTTAAAGTAGTTGGTCCATCTCAACTAAGTTTTCAAATGTATGTGTGTAGAGTTTTTGGTATTCCCTTGTTATTCTTTTGATGTCTGCAGAGCTTATAGTGGTAACCCTGCTTTCCTTCCTGATCCTGGTAATTTATATCTTCTCTCTTTTTCTCTTTGTCAGTATTGCCTGAGGTTTGTCAATTTTATTGATTTAAACAAGAAAAAGTCTTTTTTTCATTGATTTTTTTTGTTTTCAATTTCATTGATTTCTGCTTTTGCCTTTATTATCTCCTTCTTTCTACTTGCTTTGATTTTATTTTGCTCTTTATTTTCTTAGTTCTTAAGGTGGGAGTTTTGATGATTGATTTGACACTTCTCTCTTTCCTGATATATATTTAATGCTATAAATTTCTCTCTAGCATCCTGCGTCAGCTGTGTCCCATAAATTTTCATGCATTCTATTTTTATTTTCATTCAGTTCAATGTATTTTTTAAATTTTCCTTGAGATTTCTTCTCTTTTTAAGTATATTTTATTGAGTATTCTATTACAGTTGTCCCATTTTTTTCTCTCCTTTATCCCCCTTCACCTTACACTCCCCCACCCTCCAGCATTCCCCCCGTTCATGTCCATGGGTCATACATATAATTCTTTGGCTTCTCCATTTTCTATAATATTCGTAACCTCTCCCTGTCTGTTTTATGCCTACCAATTATGCTTCTTATTCCCTGTACCTTTTCTCCCATTCTCCTCCCACCTCTTCCTGATGGTAACCCTCCATGTGATCTCCATTTCTGTGGATCTCTTCCTGTTGTAGTTGTTTGCTTAGTTCATTTTTGTTTTTTTAGGTTCAGCTTTTAATACTTGTGAGTTTGTTGTCATTTCACTGCTCATGTTTTTGATCATCTTATTTTTCTTGGATAAGTCCCTTTAACATTTCATACAATAATGGCTTGGTGATGATGAACTCCTTTAACTTGACCTTATCTGGGAAGCACTTTATCTGCCCTTCTATTCTAAATGATGGCTTTGCTGGATAGAGTAATCTTGGATGTAGGTCCTTGCCTTTCATGACTTTGAATACTTCTTTCCAGCCCCTTCTTGCCTGCAAGGTTTTTTTTTTTTTTTTTTGAGAAATCAGCTGATAGTCTTATGGGAACTTGTTCGTAAGTAACTGCTTCCTTTCCTCTTGCTGCTTTTAAGGTTCTTTCCTTATTTTTAATATTGGGTAATGTAATTATGATGTGCCTCGGTGTGTACTTCATTGGGTCCAACTTTTTTGGGAGTCTCTGAGGTTCCTGGACTGCCTGGAAGTCTATTTCCTTTGCTAGATTGGGGAAGTTCTCCTTCATTATTTGTTCAAGTATGTTTTCAATTTGTTGCTCTTCCTCTTCTCCTTCTGGCACCCCTATGATTTGGATGATGGAACATATAAAGTTGTCCCAGAGGTTCCTAGGCCTCTCCTGTTTTTTTTGTTTTTTTTTTTTGAATTCTTGTTTCTTCATTCTGTTCCAGTTGAATGTCTATTTCTTCTGTTTCAAATTGTTGATTTGAGTCTCAGTTTCCTTCCCTTCACTGTTGGTTCCCTGCATATTTTTATTTATTACACTTGGATAGCCTTTACTTCTTACTTTATTTTGTGGTGATACTCAGTCATTTCTGTGAGCATCCTGATTACCAGTGTTTTGAATTCTGCATCTGATAGGTTGGCTTCCTCCTTGTCACTTAGTTCTTTTTCTGGAATTTTGATGTGTTCTTTCATTTGGACCATATTTCTTTGTCTTGGTGCACCTGTTACATAGTAAGGGGCAGAGCCTTAGGTGTTTGTCAGGTTGGAGCCACCCACTTCACTGAGTTGCAGTGCTGCAGGTGGTAGAGGGGTCAGAGAGGGATCAATGCCATTTGCTTGGCTCTCATCCCGCTTTCAGTTACTTCCCAACCTTAAGCAGATTTTGCCTTTTCAGATGCTGATTCCTGGGTGAGTGGGCTTGTGTGAATTCTAGGATCCCGTGGGCCTCTCCAGTGGGCTCTCTTGTGGGACTGAGAGTTCCTCCCACTGCTGCAACCCCCACAGGTTTTTTACAGTCAGAGGTTTTGACGCTTTAGTTTCCTGCACTGGAACCCTGGATTGAGCAGTCTGTCTCACTTGCCTGTTGTTCCTCCCAGCTTACAGGTGAATGTGACACTGCCTAGTCCACCAGCTGCAGCTTTGTCCTGTGTTCTTACCACCCTAGCTTCCCATCTCCACCCTTCCCACCAGTCTGGATGAATGTTTCTTTAACTTTTTGGTTGTCTGACTTCCATACAGTTCAATTTTCTGGAAGTTCTGGTTGTTTTTTGTTTTTAAATTGGTTGTTATCCTTCTTTTGGTTGTGCAAGGAGCAAAGCATATCTGCCCATGCCTCCATCTTGTCTGGAAGCTTTGCAAATTGAGTGTATCATTTGAGTTCTAAGTGTTTAAAATTTTTTATCTTTCTAGTTTTAGTCCACTATGGTCAGAGACAAGAACACACTCTCAATTCAATTCTTTTAAGTTAACTGAGGTTTGTTTTATGGGCCAGGATTTGTTCTACCTTAGTATGTTGTCAATGGGCACTTAAAAATAATGTATATTCTGCTGTTTGATGGAGCATTCCATAAATGTTTATTGAGGTTGATGATGTTATTGAGTTTTATATGCTTGCTGATTTTTGTATGATTGTTATATCAGTTGTTGAGAGATAGAGAAAGAGAGAGAGATGTTATAGTATCCAACTGAATTTGGATTTGTCTGTTTCTTTTTTCAGTTCTGTCAGTTTTTGCTTCACACATTTTCCAGTTCTGTTGTTTTGTGCATAAGTATTTAGGATTACAATGTCTCGATAGATTGACCCATTTATCATTATGTAATGTCTCTCACTGTCTTTTAATTTTCTTTGCTTTAAAGTTTGCCTGATGTTCACAGAGGCACTCCCTTCCTCTGAGTGATGTTTTCATGGCACCTCTTTTTCCATCCTTTTACTTCTACCTGCCTATATAATTTTTATTTCAAATTAGTTTCTTTTAGATGGCATAGAGTTATATTATGTTTTTTACATCAACTCTGCTAATCTCTCATCTTTTAATTGGTATATTTGGATCACTTAAATTTAAATAATTATTGATAAACTTGCCCTGGTTAGTGTGGCTCAGTTTGTTGCAGTATTGTCCCATAACCAAAAGGTTGCAGGTTTGATCCCTGGTCCAGGTGTATATGGGAAGCAACAAATTGATGCTTCTCTCATGCAGAGGTGTTACTCTCTCATTTCCTCACTCCCTTCCTTTCTCTAAATGCCCTCTGATTAGGATTAAAAAATTATTGGTAAATTAGGCCATAGTGTACCATTTTATGCTTTTGTGTGTGTTTTTTGTTTTTGTTTCTCTGTTTCATTTTTTCTGCCTTCCTATAGGTTAAATTTTTGTTTTAGAATTTCAGCTTGATTTATTTATGTTTATTGAGTATATCTCTTTGCATTTTTAAAATGGTTGCTCTAAGTATTACATTGTACATAGATACTAATCACAGTCTGCTAGTATCATATTATCTGTTTGAGAGATGTGTTTTTTCTTTCTTTTTGCTTTGTTTACTTTTCCCATTTATAATATTAATTTCTTAAGTATTTCCTCTACATATGTTTAAAACTGCGTCAGGCCATGTTATAATTTTGGTTCAATCATCACACACAATTAATAAAGCTCAAAAGAAGACAGTTTATTGTATTTACCCATATTTTTCTTACTGCGTTATTTCTTCCTTCTTGATGTTCCCAGGTTTATGTTTTTAATAGTTTTCATTCTTTTAAAATAACTCCTTTTAGGATATATCTGCTAGGAAGTAATTCTTTTAGTTATCCTTCATCCAAGATTATCTTGATTTCCCAAGTGGGAGTTGTTTGCTACCTCCTGGTAGGGATGAACATGCTGGGTCCCTCCTTGATCTTCTCTGACACCATCTCAGTCAGGATATTGGGCCATTTTATTATAGCCTGTAGAGGGCAGAAGTCTAGGTGTCTCACTTGGCTTTTTACTGGCTTGATTGGGAAGTAGCCGCAGTATTTTCTGTAGTATTCTGTGAGCTTCCTGCACCTGTGTCTTGATGTCTCACATTAACTTGGGAAGACTCAGTCATTATTGCTGCAAATGTTTTTTCCATTCCTTTCTCTCTTTCTTTTTTTGGTATTCCCATTATCTGTATGTTATACCTTTTATAGTTGTCCTGTCGTTCTTGAATATTTTATTTTATTTTGTGATTTCCAGTCTTTTTTTCATTTACTTTTTTATTTTATTTTATTTTTAAGTATATTTTATTGATTATGCTATTATAGTTTTCCCAACTTTTCCCCTTATCCCCCACCACCCTGCACCCCACCAACCCTCCACCTTTTCCTGCCTTAGTTCATGTCCATGGGTTCTACATATAAGTTCTTTGTTTCCTATACCATTTTGACCTCTCCCCATCTATTTAATGCCTACTAATTGTGCTTCTTCTTCCCTGTACCTTTTCCCCCCTATTCCTCCCTTCCCCCTCGCCACTGGAAACCCTCCATGTGAAGTCCATTTCTCTGATTCTGTTCCTATTCTTGTTGTTTGCTTAGTTTTTGTTTTTGTTGTTTTTCTTTTCTTTTTTTTAAAGTTCATTTATTGATAGTCATAAGTTTGTTGTCATTTTACTGTTCATATTTTTGATCTTCTTTTTCTTAGACAAGTCCCTTTAACATTTCATATAATAAGGGCTTGGTGATGGTGAACTACTTTAACTTGACCTTATCTGGAAAGTACTTTACCTGTCCTTCTATTCTAAATGATAGCTTTGCTGGATAGAGTAATCTTGGATGTAGATCCTTGCCTTTCATGACTTCAAATACTCCTTTCCAGTCCCTTCTTGCCTGTGAGGTTTCTCTTGAGAAATCAGTTGATAGCCTTATGGGCACTCCTTTGTAGGTAACTCTTTCCTTTCCTCCTGGTGCTTTTAAGATTGTCTCTTTGTCTTTAACCTTGGGTAACTTAATGATGATGTGCCTTGGTGTGTTCCTCTTTGGGTTCAAGTTCTTTGGGACTCTCTGGGCTTCCTGGACTTCCTGGAACTCTATTTCCTTCACCAGATTAGGGAAGTTTTCCTTCATTATTTGTTCAAATAGGTTTCAAGTTCTTGGTCTTCCTCTTCTCCTTCTGGCATTCCTATTATTTGGATATTGGAATGTTTCAAGTTGTCCCAGAGGTTCAAAAGTCTCTGTTCATTTTTTTGAATTCTTGTTTCTTTATTCTGTGCTGGTTGGATGTTTATTTCTTCCTTTTGTTCCGAATTGTTGATTTGACTCTTAGTTTCCTTCCTGTCACTGTTGGTTTCCTGATATTTTGCTTTATTTCATTTTGGGTATCTTTCATTTGTTCTTTCATTTTTTTGACCAATGCCCAGTTCTGTGAGCATTTTGATTATGAGGGCTTTAAATTCTCCATCAGATAGGTTGCTATCTCCTCCTCACTTAGCTCTCTTTCTGAGATCTTGCTTTGTTCTTTCATGTTGGCCCTATTTCTTTGTGGGGGGCACCTGTCAAGTTGTAAAGGGGAGGGGCCTGAGGTATTCACCTGGGCAGGGCAGTCCTTGCTGAGCTGCCTGCTGCCTGTGGGGGAGGGGCCAGAGAGGGAACAATGCAGCTCACCTGCTCATCTCTAGCCTACTTTCCAACAAACTCTCATGTGAGACTGGGAGTTTCTCCCACTGTGGCAACCATCATAGCCCACAGCTAACACTAAGTCTCAGTTTTCCCTTATGTCAGCCCCGCCCTCCTGCGTAGACTGCTGCCTTGCCTGCAGCCAGCCCCGTTGGCACGTTGCTGCCTTAACTCAGGTTCTCTCCATCTGCTGCCTTACTGGTTTGGTTGTTGTCTTTGGCTGTTTCTTTAATTCCATGGTTGTCGGAGTTCCATGCAGTTTGATTTTATGGCACTTCTGGTTGTTTATTGATTTTAGATTGGTTGTTATCCACCTTTTGGTTGTTCGAGGAAGTGAAGAGTTTCTACCTACAGCCTCCATCTTGGCCGGAACCTACTTTTCCATTTCAGAAGTTTCTATTAACACAGTATCAAGCTCAGAGATTCTTTTCTCAGCCTTGTCTAGTCTACCATCAAAAGCATTCTTCATTTCTGTTACAGTACTTTTTTTACTTTTATTTTATTTTAATTTTATTTTTTCCATTACCACTTATTTATCCCCCTTACAACCCTACCCCATGCAATCACCACACTGTTGTTTATGATCATGAGTCCCTTTATCTTTTTGCTCAGTCTCTCCACCCCTAACTTCCCTCCCCATGTAGCTGTCTACCTGTTCTCTACATATGAGTCTGTCTCTATTTTGCTTGTTAGTTCTGTTTGTTCATTAGATTCTACATGTGTGAAATTATATGGTATTTGTGTTTCTCTGACTGGCTTATTTCACTTAGTATAATGTTCTCCAGGTCCATTGCCTTTTTTTTTTTTTTTTTTTTGCTGTTGCGAAAGGTAAACTTTTCTTTTTTTTTAAAGGCTGAGTAGTATTCCATTGTGTAAGTGTCCCATAATTGTTTTATCCACTCATTGACTGCTGATGGCCATTTGGGATGCTTTCATATCTTGGCGATCGTAAATAATGCTGTAATGAGCATAGGGGTGCTTATGTCTTTTGAATTAGTGTTTTAGGTTTCTTTAGATATATTCCTGGAAGTGGGATCACTGGGTCAAAAGGCAGTTTTGTTTTTAATTTTTTGAGTTATCTTCATATTGCTTTCCATAGTGGCTGTACCAGTCTGCATTCCCAACAACTGGTACAGTATTTTTTAAATTGACTTGTCCTCCTGGTATTTTTAACTCTAAGACTTGTCCACATCGAGCCTCAAGGAAACTGTCAATTGTGATTGACAATTTGTTATGATTCTCTGAATTTACCTGTCTATCTCTTGAGGTTAGGGAGCAGCAATTTGCCCTGTAACGTTACTTCTCTGATGGATATAAAAAGAATGGTTGATTTTTCAGTTTGTTCAGTGTTTTGCTTGTTGTTAGAATATAGTAATGACCTCCAAGACTTTTACATGCTGAACCAGAAACCAGAACTCTAGACTCATATGTGCAGCTGCCTCCTACCACTACCACTCTCATGTCCTAAACATCAGTGGGTCTTGTGAGTTCTACCACCAACGCACAACTGAATCTATCTACTTCTTTCCCATTTTGACTATTATCTAATCCAGCTTTATCTTTTGCCCGAACAACTTCAATAGCTTTCTATATCATTGCTTGGCTGTTCTATTCTGGTATGCCTACAATCAATTCTCCTTTGGAAATTTGAGTGATTTTTAAAATAAAAGCCAAATATAAATCCCCTTTAGAACTTACCAAGGCTCCCCATTGTACTTAGAATAAAAATGCATTTTCAAATAATGTTCTGTAAGGTCCTATATGATACAGCCCTGCCTGCTTCTCTTAATTCATCTCTACTTCCTCAGCCACTTTATTCTGGGGTAGAGCTTTGCTTTCATTTGACTTTTGATGTGTGTCTTAGTTAGCTTGGAATGCCATAAAACATCACCGTTGACTGAGAAACTTAAACAACAAACATTTGTTTTTCACAGTTATGGAGGCTTGAAGTGCAAGATCAGGGTGCTAGCATGGTAGGTTCTGCTGAAGGCCCTTCTCCTGACTTCCAGAGGCTGTCTTCTCATTGCATCCCCATGTGGTGGAGAGAGACTGAGCTAGCTCTCTGGCTTCTTCTTAGAATGGCACTGATCCCATTCATAAGGTCTCCATCTCCTCTCATCTTCTGAGAGGGCACACCTCTGAATACCATTATATTAGGGATTAGATTTCAACATATGAATTTTGGAGAGACACAATCATTTACTCCATAACAATACACTAAGACCATATCAGCCTTAAGGCCTTAAGGACATTGGCTCTTCCTACTGCTTGAAATGCCCCTCCCCAGTTCTGTCCGGTGCTGTCCTGTCACCCAGATTGCAGTTTCATTTGTACATCTTCAGTGTGATGGTCAGTTTATGTGTCAGCTTGGCTAGGTTACTAGTCAAGCTAGTCAGTCAAACACTAATATAGGTGTTGCTGTGAAGGTATTTTGTACATAGAGTTAATATTTATAATAGTTGACTTTAACTGAAGGAGATTTTTCTTAATAATGTCGTAGTCTTCTTTAATCAGTTAAAAGACCTTACAAACAAGACTGAGGTTTTCCTGAAAAAGACGGAATTCTGCCTTAGGACTGCAGCATCAGCCCTACAGCGAGCGCTCCCAGCCACATCTACTTGTCCTACAGACTTTGGAATTGCCAGTCCCCATAACCACATAAGTCAGTTCCTTGAAATAAATCAATAAATCTGTGTGTGTGCATGCGCTCCATCTGGTCTGTTTCCTTGGAGAACTCTGACCTCTATAGTTGGTGACAAGTCATTGGACCTGTTTCTTTCGATTAGCTCTTCCCTGTCACTCTTTAGTGTGTAGCCCTGTTTTGGTTTACTTTGTATCACTCGTCTCTCTGCAAATTGCTCTTGGTCATTTGTTTATTTATTTATTAATTGTCTCTTGCATTTCCTTAAAGGAAAGAGGATACAGTGGTACCTCGTCTCCTTCATTCACCTTCTGCACCAGCATATAGATGAGTGCCCAGCATCCACCTCAACAAATGCTGTTGAACAGATGAATGTTGCCTTGCTTTCTTCACCACCAGGCTTAGCCTCTTTTTCCAATCTCAATCCAGTACCAACCTAGAGAGATATATTCTTGACCATCCAGGTGGAACAGGATGTGAAAACTCTATTAATGTCTCTTTTATCAGAGGCCTAGAAAAGTATGTCGATAACAGGCTTGAAAACATAATAGGTCAAAAGTATCACCGTATTCGAGCATGATTATTCAGCCACCTAATTAGGGCTTTAAAAACTGGTGTTGTACACCTTAACAGCCCACCCACACACCTTCAAAGGAAACAGTATGGATTTGTCTGTCTCTTGTCTATGAAACATAAAGGCAAGCAGATGTGGCTGGGGGTGCTCGCTGGGCATGTAGAGCAAGGAGCAGTGGCTTGTGAGGGGCTTGCTGGAAGAGGGAAGCAGGGTTTCTGTGAATCATATGTATGCCAGGTATGGGCTTGCTGAGAGGGAAAGCTGCCTGGGGTTTTCCTTTTGTACTGCCTGAGAGGGCTCCCCACAGAGGACAGGAAACCACAGCAGAAAGTGTACCATCAGGTGTCCAGTTGTTGAGGGAGGCAACGTTAGTGGCTCATCGGAGGAGATTCATTGCTTGCTTCAAAGGAACTGCAGATAAGCCATTTCCAGTGGTGTGTGGGAGCATCCCTGATGTGCTCGTGAGAATGTTATGAGAAGAAATGTCTTAAACACCTGCCAACCCCAGAGGGCAGCCATGCCAGCTTACAGCACTGCCAGTCCAATCAGACCTTCCCTGTCTGTGGTGCCACTGGCTAGGCCAGCTCTGCCAACAGATTAACCCTTGAACCTCAATGGGTTAACTCAGTCATGGTTTCATAAGCAGCTGAGGTGGCCTTCCTGCGTCCCATTGCAGGGGGACAAAGGGATGGAGGAGGTACACAGACACTTAACAGCCTCGATCCAGAAGAGATTTGTCATTTTCGCTGACTGTTCATTAGACAGAATAAGTCATATGGATCAAACTTAACTGTAAGAGAGGCTGGAACAGAAGGAGAGAAGAGCATGGAATATTCGATGAGCATGACCTCTGCCCTGTTGTTCTCCTCCCCCTTTCCTCCCACCCCCTACCCTGCAACCTGGATATAGGACCGATATTCAGCCTGAACACACCAGTGTAGCCATACTGGTTGTTAAATTCTCTTCAATCTAGGTGATGGATATAGAGTGGTCATTGTATTATTTTTTCTTCTTGTATGTATTCTTGAAACATAGAATTTTGACAATCAATAGAAGTAGGTTTTAAAAATTATTTACTGAGCATTTATTATGTTGTAGGGCTTTGACAAATATTTTTATTTCAAAACTTCACAAACCTGTGAAGTAGGCACTCTTAGTGTCCACACTTCATAGGTGAAAACAATAAGGCACAGAAAGATTGGCTTAGCCAACAGTATAGATCTAGTAAATGTCAAATTAATTATAATTGCCCATTAGTTGTTTGTCAATGAGAAGAGGAACATTTGGGGTGGAGTGATCATTCCTTATTCGTTTTAGTACCTCTAGCATCCTGGCCAGAGCTTGATACAAAATAAGTATGCAATGAATGTTAGTAATAGTCACTTTAATTACTGAAATGGCAAAGAATATGACTTGAAGTGATTTAAGAGACTGAAGACATTTTAAATATTTGGATGAGATTGGAAAAGCCATGGATATTTCCTAGACTTGCCCACAGGACAGGAAGAACTAGGTCCCACTAATTGGATCAGAGTTGGGACTGATAGTATACCCTTATATCGCACTTGTGCCCCATACAGGTGACACTCACCTGGGAGATAATCTTGTAGGACCCAATTTAAATACCATCTTCTCACAGGGACCTTTCCTGAGCACTGGGCCTCAGGCGAGTCCCCACTTTTAGCCTGAGGTCCCTTACTAGTCCCTTACATGTCCCTTTATAGCTCCTACCACAACTTGCAATTTTTCATTTACTTAAAAAAATCTTCTCCATGAGGCAAGAAACTTGTCTGTTTTATTCACTGTTTTATCCCCAACCGTAAAAGTGAATCACACATACTATGAGCTCAAGAATATTTGAACAAATGAGTAAATGAACGAATGAATGAGGACTAGGCCTTATGTCACCCCTGTCCCATACCCTGGAGCATGCTAAGAGTGATTTGGATTTAGCAGAGTTGTGCATTTGTACTACTCAGTAGGTGGAACTGGGGGAGGGAAAGTGGCAGGGAAGCATCTCACCCACATGCTGGTAGAAAGATGTCAGTACTCAAGTGGACAGTTTTCACGGTGCAGTTTGTCCAATGCGAGGCTACGCTGCAGCTACATTGATGGATTTTTTTAATGCGAATAGGGTGCGGGGGAGAGAATCTAACCCAGGAATTATTATCAATTGTAGTGTGCTTCTGTGGGAAAATGCATTCTGAGTTTAAAACCACAGACTTTAAACAGCACCTTTAAAACAGCTGATTTATTAAGTTAGGGCATATCTATTTATACTATTAACCTCTCATTAGGAACTCAAAAATTGTTCACATGTTAGACAGTGTTGGCATTTGGGAAATACAAAATAAAAGACATATTTTACTCCCTCACAGAATGCACAGCCTAGGGGAGGGGAAGGATTAGGTTGCCATCTCTCTCCTGAACAATTGAGAAGAAATTACTTCTCTCCCACAACTTTATATGATTCCATTTTAGGGAGCCCCAGACATTAAAATAATGGTAATTTAGAGTTATTCTTAATGTGTTATGTTTTTTTCTTATAAAAACCAAAATGTACATAAGGTAATGAAGAAGAAGCATGTCATTTAGACAAAATTTACTTTTTGTTTTAAAATAGTTCCCCTCTTTTTTCTCCCTTCTAATATCTGTATGAATTTGGTTAGGTGTTCTGTCTCTTTCACAGCCTGTAACCTGAGAAAATACTTGGTGCATTTGACCTTGCATTACAGTTGGCAGGTTACCCGTCTGTCTTCCCTCATAAATTGTGCATTTCTGCGCTTCAGAACAATCGCTCACTGATCTTTGTGGCCCTGCATCCCACATGTGTTTCTCATACTTGACCCATGGTAGACATCCACTCACCATTAATTAAAACATGCAGACTATATTTGCTTTTTCCCCAAGACACCTTTGGACACTTTGTGATTCTTATTATTATTGTGAAAGAAGAAAAATGTGTCCTATGTGCCCTCTGGCTATTATCAAAGGAAGCAGTTGTCACCAGAATACATGATGCTCCCAGGCCTTTTCTTTGAGAAGCTGCTGGTAATTTCATGTGTAATTATAGGTAAAAAATTAGATACAATTTTGTACAAGGGATGATTTCCTTTCAACTTTTTAGGATAGGGTGGGAAACTAAACCAAGGGTCTCATTTTTAGTAACAAGAGTGGAGACTAGTTCTTACACCATCTTTGTTATTCAAAGAAATGTTAGAAAGTGGGGAAATGGTATAGTTTGTAGTTATTTTTCATGTATTTTTATTCTTTTAATTTGCTTTAAGTTTAGAGGTTATTTTCTGATTGTTCTCCAATGTGGTTGGGGATCCACTTCGTGTTCTGAAGTTTCCTGTTTATTGACTAACAGGACACTTTACCAGAGCTCATATCTTCCCCTCTCATTGTGAAAGTCTGTGTCAGTTAACTCCTGCCTCAATAACAAACTACCCCAAACTCAGTGGCTTCAAATAATGGTCATTCACTTAGCTCATGAGTCCATGAAGTTACAGTTTGTGTATGTGAGCAATTCTGCTGATCTCAGCTGGTTTCCCTCACTCGACTGGTGACTGTGGTAAATGGGCCATGAGGCTGTCCTGCTGCAGCGGGTTAGCCTTGGTATGTTCTTGTGCCAACTGCAGAAGCATAAGAGCACAACCTCTTTCTTATGGTTATGACTATGTCGAATCGGCTAACACCTCATTAGCCAAAGCAAGTCACATGCCTAAAACTCTGAGAAATGCAAAGTCATCTGGCAAAGTGGCATAGATGGATTATCTTCCCATTTATTTAAGCCTTCTTTAAATTTGTAGTTTCCAGTGTGCAAGATTTGTGTTTCTTCGTTAAGTTTATTCCTAAGTATTTTATTCTTTAATGCCATTGTAAATTCATTTTTCTTAAACTTCCAGAGTGTTTATAACTACTTTATAGACATTCAATATATTTTTGTATATTGATCTGGTATCCTGCAACCTTGCTGATCTTGCAAGGTTTTTGCTTTATTTTTTTTTAGCTTTTTCTTAAAACCAAATTTTGGCTTTATAGATTCATTATTATACATTTTAAATTTATTTCATTAATTTCCTATCTTGTACTATTTCTTCTCTTCAGCTGTTTTCAGCTATAAATTACAGCTATTTTTCTAATTCTTGCAATGGGTGCTTGGATAATTGAATTTCATACATATATTTAAAGCTATGAATATCTCATAAAGCATGATTTAGCTGCAGCTTACAAATTGCAAGTATAACATTTTAATTGTTATTTAGTTCAAATATCTATTATGACATTTTCACACATATTTTACTTGTAATATATTTCTTAATTTCTAAAGACATGTTTTCCAAAGATCTTTAGCATTCTTCCTATTGTTTATTTATAGCTTAATTGCACTGTGATACTGGGCATATTTCATACCATATTTTGAGAACTATTATTTTTTGAGTTCCAATTTATAATCAATTTTTTACAAGTGTTTTATGCACAGTTGTAAGGAATATGTGTTTTATAGTTGTTGAGTGCAGTGTTCTATATATCTAATATATCACATTTGTTAATTGTGTTACTTAAATCTTCTATGCTTAATAATTCTTTTCCTCCACTTAATCAGTCAGTAAATGAAAGAGGTTGCTAAAGTCACTTAAAGTGATTGTGGATTTGTCTATTTCTCCTTAGAGATGTATCACTTTTATTATGTATCAGTTATCTGCTGATACATAATAAACCCCTCCAAAACTTAGCGGCTTAAAACAACAATGTACCATCATCTCTCAGGGTTCTGTGGGTTTAAGTGGCTCAGCTCAGGAGCTTTCATTCGGGAAAGGGAATTCCTCATGCATGTGCAGTCACATGGTAGCTATTGCTGGAATCATGTGAGAACTCGATTTGGCTGGATGTCCAAAATATTTTTCTTCTTTACTTCTTTCGCATCTCAGCTTGAATGGCTGAAGTATCTGAGAGATGACCAGTCATCTTTTTCCATAGGACCTCTTCACATGGCTTTCTCAGGATTCCCGACAGCATGTCACCTCAGAGTAGTTTGAATTCTTGCATGGTAGCTGGCTTCCTTTAGGTGCATATTCTAAGAGATTAATGCACAAGCTACATACTTCTCATGATGTGGTTATGGAAATCATGTAGCACCACTTTGCCATATTCTATTAATTCAGCATGAGTTAGAGGGCTGGCTCAGGTTCAAGGAGGAAGGAAATAGACAGAAGTATAGCTACTGGGAGGTGCGATTCACTAAAAGGCTATTTTTGAAAAGCTAGTTACCACAATTTGCTTTCTGGCCTACAATTGTTTTTATCCCCTCTACTGAGGTCCCCGAAGTCTCATTCCATTGTCACACTAAGTTCTCTCTTAAAGTTTAGGATCTCATCATTTGAATTATGTTCATGTACAGATGAGGTAACTTTTACCTCATCTTTGGTTTGCTGGGTAGTTTTAATTTGCTTTAAGTTTGACAGTTTTAAAAAAATCTATAGTTCTGAAAGCATGGTAATTTTAGCATATTTGGTCTTCTTATATGTTGACTATCTTTCCCTAGAACATCTTACGGAGATGATCTTTCAAAAAAATAAGAAATTAAGAAATTAAAGTGCATAGTACAAGGCACCTTTTGACCAATCATTGAAAGTCATGAAGCATCATTTATGTTACATTTCCTTGATCCAAAGCAAACCACGAATTTATCCCAGATTCAAGGGAAGGGGAATACAAAAGGCCTTAATACTGGGAGGTAGGGACCACTGAGGGGGGATATTTTTGGTGGTTAGTTATCATATAACCTTATAACTTATATGTGTTATTTGTAAGTATCATACAGAAACAAATATAAAGGACACATGGACAAAAACTTGGGCGGGGGTGGAAATGAAGGGGAGGTGGGGAGGGCTGGGGGGTGGGCTGGGATGGGAGTAAAAGACAGAAAAGTACTTGAACAACAATTAAAATAAAATTTAAAAATCCACCTTTAAAAACTATTTTTTATTGTTTTTAGAGAGAAAGGAAGAAAGGAAGGGAGAGAGAGAAACGTCAATGTGAGAGAGAAGCATTGATGGGTTGCCTCCTGTCTGCACCTGGATCAGGAATGGAACCTGCAACCTAGGTATATGCCCTGACTGAAAATCAAACTCACACCATTTGGTTATGGGACTGTGTTCCAGCCAATGCCAATCAGGGGTAAAAAAAACCCCACTATTTTTGCAAAAATGAAAATATTTAAGTAATTTACATTTAATCTAATTATGGTTATATATTGTGTTTTATTATTCAGTCTTGCTACTTCTTTTCTATTTATTTTACCTATTCTGTATTTCTTCTTCCTTTCTTTCTTGACTTTTTCTTTGTATTGAATACCTATTATCATTCTGCCTCTTTCCCTCTATTAGCTTGGTTTTAATTATGATGCATTTTGGAGTGGACCTCTTTGCATCCATCATAATAGGGACTCCCTGTGCTTCTTGGACTTGCATGTCTGTTTCCTTTGCCAAATCAGGGAAGTTTTCTTTTACTATTTTGTCAGGTAGATTTCTAATTTCTTGTCTTTCCTATTCTCTTTCTGTACCCCTATCAGGTGAATGTTGGACCTCTTGAAGTTGTCCTAGAGGCTGTTTATACTATTCTCATTTTGGGGGATTCTTTTTTCTTCTTGTTCTGCATGGTTGTTTTTTGCTTCCTTATGTTCCAAATCATTGATTTGATTCTCATCTTCATCCATTCTGCTGTTTTTTCCCTGTAAATTGTTCTTTATTGCAATTAGTGTATCCTTCATTTCTGATTGGATCTTTTTTATGCGGCTAATGTCCTCACTAAGTTCCTTGAGCATCCTTATACACAGAGCTTTGAACTCTGCACCTGATAGATTGTGTGTCTCCATTCCATTTAGCTCTTTTTCTGGAGGTTTGATCTGTTCTTTCATTTGGGCCACGTTTCTTCATCTCTTCATTTTGGCAGCCTCCCTGTGTTTGTTTCTATGTGTTAGGTAGAGCTGCTGTGACTCTGTGTATTGTTAGTGTGGCCTAATATAGTGGGTGTCCTGTAGGATCCAGTGACACAACCTCCCCTATCGTCCAAGCTGGGTACTTGAAGTGTGCCCTTCATGTGAGCTGAAGGCCTCCTCTTATAGTTGAGCCTTGGCTGCTGTTGGCACATCAATGGAAGGGATTTACCCAGGGCAGTCAGCTGCAAGGATTGGCTATGATCATTGACTATAGTCCTCCACCATCCATGGAGGATCAGATGTGTAGGGGCAGGGTGGTGGTACTCTGATGTGGTCCATAGCTGTCCACTGGGTGTGCTGGCTCTGGTGTTTTCCTGGTGGTGATGGCCAAAGTCAGGCCCCATCTGTATTTTTCCCAGGGCACCCTGTCTGATCCCTAAAGTAGTCTGAGATGGCTGTTACCTGTGCCGGACTTGGGAGGTTCTCAGGTGAAGCCAAGCTGTGAATGTAATCTGGCTGCCACCAGGACTCACTGAAGCCAACTGTTGCTTGTGTGATAGGATTTAGAAAGTTGTGATGCAAGAGCCAAGACCAGCCATTCAGAAGAAAATCAGCTTGGGTGGGCCCATAGGTTGGATAGGGCAGAGTCTCTGGGGATCTCTACAAGTCAAACAGTGTTAGCCAGGTTGATGGAGTATCAGATATGGCACCACCTTACTGGCTCTGTGGGGGAGGATTTAACAAAAGTACAGTGGCCTCTGCTTACCATAATGCCTGACATTTCAGTTTCTCCCGTATACCACTGGTACCTTTTGAGCTGCTGCCCTGGTACTGGAATTCAGAGGGAGTGAGCCTGAGTAGGTGAGCTCATGTGTGGGTTCTTTAAGAGGAACTACTTGGGGCTCCAGCAGTTTTTTGTACTGACTCAATCCCTGTTGGTTTTTGTAGCCAGAAGTAGTGGGTATTTATCTTCTTGGCATTGGAATCCTGGTGGAATCCTGGAATCCTCATTCCTGAGATATCTCTTAGGAATTGAGAGATAGCGGCCCTGGTGTGGTTCTAGGACTCCTCATTTCTGAGATATCTCTCCTGGATTTTCATCCATGTGGGTGTGGGACCATCCCTTTTCATGTGTGTGCCCTCCTACCAGTCTGGATGGATGTGGTTTCTTTAATTCCATAGTTATCAGACTTTCATTCGGCTTGATTTCTGACATTCCTGAGTGATGGTTGTTCTGTATTTTAGTTGTAATTTTGATGTGGCTCTGTAAAGAGGTGAGCCATGTCTGCCTACGCTGCCATCTTGACCAGAAGTTGGGCTTGTTGCTTTGTGGTTTTCTTTATATTTATTCTGCTTAGTACTTACATGACTTCTTAACTTTTGGCTTTATGTCTTTAATCTGTTTTTGAAAATGTTTCTTCAACTGTTGCTTTTGCTTCATTGTCTTGATCATAAAGACATGATCTTGATTATGTCTTGGATGTAGTCTTCTTCTAGGACTGGAAGTATAAAGTTTTATACTACATTGTGGTGAATATTTTTATTAGTAGCTAGAAAATTTTCTTATTATTTTTAATGATTATACAGTATTCTGTTGCATAAGCCTTCCTATAACTTATTGAAATAACTCTCTATTTGTGAAAATTTATAAATAATGCTATACTTCTATTTTTAAATATGTTTCTCCTCCCCCCCTCTTTTGTTTACTTCTTGATAACTTATGCCCATTTCTTATGACTAAGCCTAAAAATACTAATAGACTCACAAAGATTTACTCCTTCCTTTGTTAGTTTTATACACCCCTACTTTAGCAGTTATTACAACTGGTTGTGATGTTTTGTTTGAATGTCTGTATTTTTCTTAACAATGGGAACATCTTATGATCAAAGGTCATGCTTGAGTCATTTTTGTCTGCCAATTGCCTGCTGAGATTTTGGAACCATAAACATTCAATAAAAGCTAAATATAAATGATTTCCCCTCAGAGATCATCTTCTTTCCTTCCTATCCTGCTTGCTTTGTTCATTAATTACCTTAGCAGTTCTAATACTGATTGCTGAAAAGATTCACAGGACTCAAATCATTTATACTCATGGAACAAGTTTTATTATAGGTGAAGGATCCAGTAAAACAATATCAAGAAAAGGATATGCACTTAAATTGTCTGAAGATTTCATGTTCAAGTTTCTGAGTATACCCTTTGCTGGGTAGAATAAGACATCCTTTATTTCCAGGTCTTAAACCAACAATATTGTGTATGCAAAGCATCTCATACAGACTTGACCATCCACATTTCCTGGTTCCACTAGAACCAAGTAAAAATAATAAATCCAATTATAATTAGTATACAGTGCTGATAGGCTGGTGCATCCTGCCACCAAACAACTAACAGACCCATGATTACAGAGCACCATTTATCTTTAGTTAGTATTTTGCATAGTGTGGGCCAAAAGTATGATTATATACTGGAAGCTCTGGAAATAAGCATTCTAGAACAGCTGAGGTTATTGTTAAATAACCGATCAGGAAGACTTGTCAATTTCCAGAGTACCAAAGATTCTTTTAAACCTTAACCATGTAAAAAAAAAAGGAAAAGAATAAACCTTAAACATGTAATAACTGGTCTTTAAATAGGCTAAACAAGCTTTCCTGCAAGTAAACCCAGCCAAACTTTAAAATATATTTTTGGGGAAAAACCTGCTTATTCTCGAAATTACACCTAGCCTGTGTCTATCATCAAACTAATGAGATATTAAATGGTTCATATGAGATTAAGCCAAACCAAGAGGAAGTTAAAATTTAATTGACAAAACTTCAGTTGTTATTTAGTTATGACCTGGACCTCCTTGCAACCCTTGCTCTCCCTCACTCTCAGTCTAGGCCGTACTCAGTGGTAGCTCTCAGGAGTGCAGGAGACTTTAACTTACTTTGTTGTATTCATGCTCATTTTAAGGAAAATACTAAAAACAGGTCTATCTCATTTCCACTGGAAAAAAATAAGAGAATTTACCCTATCTAAGTAAAATTTTCTACTTTCCCCAATTTCACTTCTGTTAAGATAATGCTTCATATCCTTAAAGATATTTGTGTATTCATTTCTATTAAAAATAAAGCTATTTCTCTCTGTATAAACATGCACATTTTTCCCTGTAATAGTGAATTCATATTATATAACTTCCGTATATTTTATACTAAGCAATACATGTTACAGACATCTTTTCTCATTTTTTCAATAGTCTTTATTACTTCAAATAAAAAATACACACATTGAGCTTTTTGGGGTGTACAGTTGTATGCATTTTAACACACAGATTTGTGTAACCAACACCACATTTAAAATAAACATTTACATCACTACAAAAATTTTTTCCTCCTGCCCCTTTGTAGGTAAGTTCTCTCCCCATCAATAACATTGGCAACTATGCCTATAATTATGCCTTTTACAGACTATCATATAAATAGAATCATGCAATATGTGATTTTGAGGCTGTATTCTTTTCCTCAGCAGCACTGCATGTATGTAGAAAACCTTCAGGAATCTACTCTACAGCCTCTAAAACTAAGACAAATTTAGCAAAATTACAGGATACAAGTTCAATGTAAAAAACAACCATGTATTTATATCCTAGCAAGGAGCTATTGGAAAATGAAATGAAATATATAATTTACAATAGTTCATATAAAAATGAAATACTTAGGTATAAATCTAGCATAGTTACTAGCACTTTAAAATTGCTTTTTTCTTACTGTTGATTGTTTTTTTCTTTGCAAATTGTTGAGATTTTTCTCAATCCTTCATATGTCAAGTAATTTGAATTATATTATTGACATTTTGACTGTTATGAGAATCTCTATTTTGTTTGAATCCTATGGAAAATGTTGCTTTTTTTTTGCTTGTTTTGGTAGACATGTTAGTCATATACTGCTATATAACAAATCACCCCAAACCCAGTGGTTTAAAACAGCATACTCACAATTTCTGAGTGTTAGAAATCTGGGAGAGGTATAATTGAGTGGTTGTGGCATAGGACCTCTCTTGATGCGGTAGTCAAAGTATTAGCCTGGGCAGCAGTCATTGGAGGCTCAACTGTGTCTTGATGACCCACTGCCAACTCATGTGGTCATTGACAGGAGACTTCATTCCCTTGCTACTTCTTGGGGTTATTCATGACGTAGCTTCCCTCAGATAGAGTGAGCCAAGAAAGAGTGACCCAATACTGAAACCACACTCTTTATAACCTCAAAAAAGGCAAATAATAACTTCTGCTGTATTCTGTTGGTCACACAGAGAAGCCAACCTTGGTACAGTGAGAGAGAAAACAACACAGTGAATACGAGGCTGTGGGGTCATCAGGGGCCATCTTGGAAGCTGGCTATCTATCACATTAGGCATTCAATATAGTGTGTCAATGCTTTCCATGGACCATATTTCCAATTTAGTTCAACTTCAAAGCCTTTGCAATGCTATTTGAATCCATCTCATGGTACATCGCTCAGTGGACAATCAGGGTCCTGTGGGTTGGTTTACCCCATAGTTCAGTTCTTAGCTTTGGTGCTGTATAAGATTACTTCACATTTCCAGGATGAGCCCAGGATTTCACCAGCATTATATGGGATCCTTTTCTGAGTTTCCCCTACTCAGTCTCCCAGCACTCTTTGGCATTCAGAGGTGCTTCTTTCAGGTCTTTCAGCTAAAAAGCAGAGTTTTTGAAATTTCCAGTGAAGATAAAGGAGTAGGTAGATGCACTTTGCTGCCTCTCACACCAAAAGAAAGACAACAACAAATTTAAAGACAATAAAACAACCAGAACTTCCAGAAAATTGAACTATATGGAAGTCCAAGAACCAAAGAGTTAAAGAAGAAACATTCATCCTGACCAGTAGAAGGGGAAGATATGCACAGCTGGGGCAGAGAGGACTTGCCACAAGGTGGTGGCTGGAGGCCTGGGGTGGGCAAGGCCATGCTGGCAGAGTGTGCAGTCCCACATTTGTATCAGATAAACTGGGAGGAACAACTGGGGAGCAAAACAGACGGTGCAACCCAGGATACCAGTATGGGGAAATAAAGCCTCAAAACCTCTGACTGAAAAAAACTGTGGGGGTTGAGGCAGTGGGAAAAACTCCCAGCCTCATAAGAGAGTTTGTTGGAGAGACTCACAGAATCCTAGAATGTACACAAACCCACCCACCCAGGAATCAGCACCAGAAGGGCCCAATTTGCATGTGGGTAGCAGGGTTAGTGACTGAAAGCTAGCTGAGAGCTAAGCAAGTGGCATTGTTCCCTCCTGGACCCTTCCCCCACATACAGCTCCCCAGTGTAGCCATGTGGGTTGCCCAGCCCTGGTGAATATCTAAGGCTCTGCCGCTTACTATGTAACAGGTGTACTGAGACAAAAAGTATGGCCCAAATGAAAGGACAGATCAAAACTCTAGAAAAAAAATACAACTAAGTGATGAATACATAGCCAACCTATCAGATGCACAGTTCAAAACACTGGTAATCAGGATGCTCACAGAAATGACTGAATATGGTGGAGGAAGACGTGAAAGCTACGCAAAGTAAAATAAATGAGATCGTACAGGGAATCAACAGTGACAGGAAGGAAACCAGGACTCAAATAAATGGTTTGGACCTGAAGGAGGAAATAAACATTCAGCCAGAACAGAATGAAGAAACAAGAATTCAAAAAAATGACTAGAAGCTTAGGAACCTCCAGGACATCTTTAAATATTTCAACATCTGAGTCATAGTGGTGTCAGAAGGAGAAGAGGAAGAGCAAAGAGATTGAAAACTTACTTGAAAACATAATGGAGGAGAACTTCCTTAATCTGGCAAAGGAAATAGACTTCCAGAAAGTCCAGGAAGTTCAGAGAGCCCCAAAGAAGTTGGACCCAATGAAGTACACACTAAGGCACATCATAATTACATTAGCCAACATTAAAGATAAGGAGAAAATCTTAAAAGCAGCAAGAGAAAATGAGACAGTTACCTACAAAGGAGTTCCCATAAGGCTCTCAGCTGAATTCTAGAAAGAAAACTTGCAGGCAAAAAGAGGCTGCTGGAAAGAAGTATTCAAAGTCATGAAAGGACCTACACCCAAGATGACTCTATCCAGCAAAGTTATCATTTAGAATGGAAGGGTAGATAAAGTGCTTCCCAGATTAGGTTGAGTTAAAGGAGTTCATCATCACCAAACCCTTGTTATATGAAATGATAAAGAGACCTATCTAAGGAAAAGAAGATGATAAAAAATATGAACAATAAAATGACAACAAACTCACAACTATCAACAACAAAACCTAAAAACAAAAATGAACCAAGCAAATGACTAGAAATGGAAGAGATTCACAAAAATGGAGATCACATAGAGGGTTATCAGTGGGGAGGGGATGAGGAGAGAATGGGGGAAATAAGAAGCATAAATGATAGGTACAAAACAGACAGAGGAAGGTTAAGAACAGTACAGGAAGTGGAGAAGCCAAAGAATTTATATGTGTGACCCATGAACTAAGGTTAGGGGGAATACTCATGTGAGTGGGGTACGGGGCAGAGGGGAATGAAGTGTAGGAAAAATGGAACAACTATAATAGCATAATCAATAAAATATATTTTTAAAAATGAAGCAGAGTATGTGATCACTACACTTGGCCACATTGGGTTCTGAAGTTGAGTTCAGCTCCACATCCAAGCAGTGGGTTACTGCTTCTGCTACTGTTCAGCTACCACTCAGTTGCTTTGGGACTGTGGCTTGTTTGAGGTCTTCAATGAGAAAAAAGAAATTTAAAAGGAAATAAAGAGAACAAAGGAAGGAAGGAGAGAAGAGAAGGTGGGAGGGAAGAAGAAGGAGAGAAATCAGAGGATCTTCTCCATCCTCTGTGTCCTCCAGAGTGCCCCACCTCTCACTCCTCGGGCCAGAAAGGGAGCTTCCTTGGAGCTGCTGCTCTCTGTGTGGGGTCCACAGCTCTGAATTCAGGATGCTTTTCAGCCCAGGCTGGGAGATGAGAGATGGGGAAGGAAAGAAACAAACCAACCTAGGAAATTCACTCCCCAATCATTCATAATTCAAGTTCTCTTTCCTCAATCTCCCTTCCCTCCCTTCTCTCTTTCCTCAATCATCCACTTTTCAGAGTCTTCATATAACTTCTTCATGCATTTTGTCTAGGTTTTCACTTGCATTCAGTATAGGATTTTCATAGAAAATACAAGGGCATCTGTAATTTTTCAGTATGTTTATTTCAAATACTGATAGGACATAGTTACACTTAAAAAATTTATTGCTTACCTGAAAATCAATTACAAAGAAGCATTTTGTATTTTTATTTGCTAAATTTGATCATCTTTATTCAGTAGGAATAAGGGTAGAGTGTACTTACTCCATCTTACCCAGGGCAGGAACTTTGCCTCATTATTTTTAACAACTGCCTATCATTCCATTGCATGGAGAAATGAAATGTATTTAGCTACTCCATTACTGATGGATATTTAGGCAGTTTTCAGTTTTTTCCCTTGTTCAAATAGAGCCCCAGTGACATTCATTTACATTTTTCTTTGCATACTTTGAGTCTCAGTTTCTTTATCTATGCCAAATAGGTAACTGCAATTGCTTATCTCAAAGGGTTGTTGTGAGAATCAAATGATATAATGGGTGTGAATATGCTTAGTAAGTTGTTAAAGGCTAAAGAAAGTATTTATCAGCACTTGCCTTGTACTGAGTTACAATGGACTTATAAGCATATATGTTTAGCTTCTTATCTAATTAAAAAGTTCTTTGAGTAGATGAAATTGTTTCTTATTCAGTTTTTTATTTATTTGTTTATTTATTTATTTTTTAAATATATTTTATTAACTATGTAATTACAGTTGTTCTATTTCCCCCTTCATTCTCCTCCACCCTGCACACCCCTCTCCCACCATTCCCCCCTTTAGTTTATGACCACATGTCTCAAGTTCTTTAGATTCTATATTTCCCATGCTATTCTTGCCTTCCCCCTATCTATTTTCTACCTACCATCTATGCTACTTATTTTCTGTACCTTCTCCCCCCTTCTCCTTCTCCCACTCCCCTGTTGCTAACTCTCCATATGATCTTCATTTCTATGGTTCTGCTCCTGATCTAGCTGTCCTCTTAGTTTGCTTTTGTTTTAGGTGTGGTTGTTAATAACTGTGAGTTTGCTGTCCTTTCACTGTTCATCTTTTTTTATCTTCTTTTTCTTAGGTAAGTCCCTTTAACATTTCATATAATGAGGGCTTGGTGATGATGAACTCCTTGAATTGGATCTTATCTGAGAAGCACTTTATCTGCCCTTCCATTCTAAATGAAAGCTTTGCTGGATAGAGCAATCTTGGATGTAGGTCTTTGGATTTCATGACTTGGAATACTTGTTTCCAGCCTTTTCTTGCCTGTAAGGTTTCTTTTGAGAAATCCCCTGACAGTCTGATGGGAACTCCTTTGTAGGTGACTGTCCCCTTATCTCTTGCTGCTTCTAGGATTCTCTCCTTCATTTGAATCTTGGCCAATGTAATGATGGTATGCCTTGGTGTGTTCCTTCTTGGGTCCAACTTCTTTGGGACTCTCTGAGCTTCCTGGATTTCCTGGAAGTCTATTTCCTTTACCAGATTGGGGAAGTTCTCCTTTATTATTTGTTCAAATATGTTTTCCACTGGTGGCTGTTCCTCTTCCCCTTCTGGTACCCCTATGATTCAAATGTTGGAATGTTTAAAGATGTCCTGGAGGTTCCTAAGCTTCTCCTTATTTTTTTGAATTCTTGTTTCTTCATCCTTTTCTATTTGGTCATTTTTTCCCTCCTTTTGGTCCACTCCTTTGATCTGAGTCCCAGTTTCCTTTCCATTACTATTGGTTTCCTGTGCATTTCCCTTCATTTCAATTAGTTTAGCTTCCATAGGTTCCTCTAATTTGTGACTAAAATCAACCAGTTCTGTGAGTATCCTGATCACCAGTGTTTTGAACTGTGCATCTGAAAGTTTGGCTATTTCTTCATCACTTAGATTTATTGGCTCTGGGGCTCTGAGTTGTTCTTGAGCCATGTTTTGATCTGTTCTTCCCTGTTATGTATGAGGAGCAGAGCCTTAGTAGGTCAGGGTGGGGCCACCCAGGTTGCTGGTTTGTGACGCTATATGTGGGGGCGGGGTCAGAGAGGGACAATTGCGTTCCCTCTGCTGCTTCCTGCCGCTGGGGCCTGCACGCTGTCTGTCCTTCACAGGTTTATCTGCGCGGGAACGTGTGACTGCGATCAGCCCTCAGTGGGTCCTCCCGCTTCTCCACACCTGGGATCTGCCCATGGCTGCTGGCACACCTGGGTCGTGTGCCTGGGTGGGTCTGCTGGATCTTTCCTGCCCAACCCTGCTCTGCTGCTGGCTCTGCCCCTCTTACCAGTTTGGCTGAAGGGTTTGTTGTTGTCAGACTTCCATGTAGTTCAATTTTCTGTGGTTTGGCTGTGTTTTTGTTGCTAAAACTTTATTGTTTTTAAACTTGGTTGTGTGAGAAGGCGCAGTGCTTCCACCTACGCCTACATGTTGGCGGAAGTCTTCTTATTCAGTTTTTTATACAGTTTTGTAATTATGTCTATTAAATTCTATCATAGTACTTTATTTTTAATGACTCTAAAAGAATAATGGTTGAACAAGAGAATGATATTTGCCTATATCTTCTAATATTCTCTCCTCCTCTGTTAGACATAGCTCATTAATTATGTGTATTTTAGTTCCCTTTCACCTATTTCTTAAAACTAATTTTCTAAAATCATTGATCTTCAAGTTTTTACAAGAATTTTTGTCAAGTTTTCCAGTGATTGAGATGATCAGCCAGTCTCAGGAAGCCCAGAACTGATGTAATATTCCAATAATGCAGGCATTGCTTATTTCTTCTACTGGGCCCGGGGGTCCTTGGACCCTGCCTCAGTACAGGTGAGGAAAGTCACTTCTCTAGAATTCTCATGGTTGCAAGCAACAGAAAACTCCATTTAAATTACCTTAAGCTACAAAGGTGGGCATACGTGGTGAAGAAACCCAGAGTTGGCACTAGCTTGATCAAATGGCTGAAATGATGTCACCAGGAGGAGCACGTTGCTCTGTTTTCTCAGGTAAAAGCTTGACACTGAAGCTCCCCATCACTAGATTTCCCTTCCAAATTGCAAAAGGGCTGCAGCAGTTCTAAATCTTGCATTTTGGGAAAAGAATGTTTTTTTTTTTCTCCTTAAGTAGTTCCTGAATAAGAGAGGAATTTTCCTCTTCCCAGAAGGTCCAGCATTGACTCAGATTCCTTATCAGATCTCTGTGGCCAGGGGAATGAAATATGATGTTTGGCTTAAGTCACATCAGTCACTGGCATGGTAGGGCCTAATTCTTCCAAAACTCTGGGTGAGAATGAGAAAATAGCTTTTCAGAGGAAATTCAGAACCCTTTCAGGAAGCACAAAGGATGTTGGGGAGCCAAACTATGTCAAATTTTCTCTATAGAACCCTCAATGTTTTGGTTTCATTTCATACATCTACTGAAAGCACCTAATTTTTTTCATCTCAATTACTTTATTTCTTTGCATCAGCACCAAATGTGCTTGATAGAAGTCTGCTCACTGGTAGTTGTGTTTAGTGAAAAAGTTTTTCTAAGAGTCAAATAATTTCCTTTCAGACACATCTGAATTGTAATTAATCATTTTAAAAAGATGCACATTTCTTTAACCATCGCCATTGAAAATTCTTACCATTACACACCTTTGCATTTAGTAAAAGTGAAAATATCAACTTTCTTATCCAAAGGCAGTGTTAACATATGGCTGCAGGTGGATTCTCACTTTTAAATTTTATATAATTATAATGATTTGCCTGGGAAACCATTATCCTAAACTGAATAGGAAGAGAATAAAAATGCAGTCAATTGGGCAACTGAAAGCAGCCCCCATTTAAGGGAGCAGAAAAAAAGACCATAGATGTAAGAAAGGCTAACAGGTGGAAAGAAGTGAATATGTTCTCTTGCCCCTTGGTTCTCTTACCAATGTCTTACAAAAAAATTTAAAACAAAGAAATAAACAAACCAATGTCAGCAGTGGCAAGGATTTGCAGACCAGGCTGAGCATTACTGATTACACTTTCTAAGTAATTTCTCTGCCTGAGGCGAAGGGAGAGGGGACTACTGGTAGGAAGACTGATGCAAATTATAGGCATGGTGGTGGGGCAGTGGTTAAAACTAGCCTCTTATTTTTCCCTTTACCCCATTTTTATTGTTTATTAGATCACCTAAGGGTCCAACTCCCTCTATTAAGAAACAGAAAATGTCTTGACCTGGCAAAGAGCAGACCAGTCTGGATAACTCAGCCCTTCTTAGAGTATGATCACAGAACCATACTGTGCCATGGCCTTTGTTTCCAATGGAGTGTATGCTAAGTAGCTTGTAGGTTATTGTTCTTTGGTTGCTGAACAACCACGAAGTCTTTGCCAGTCCTCCTGCCCCTCAAGTTAATATCCTTGCACAATATCGAGTGATCCAAGCATCTGGTCCCTTTGCTCCTCTCTCCTGTCCATCCCATCTTCTCCGAACCCCACCCTCAGCTGCCATCAGGTTGTCGCATGCGTGGTCTCATCCATGTCTTCTCCTTCTCTTACTTCCTCTCATCCCTCTTCTGTTCCTCTAGAATTTTCTCTTCCCTTTAGTGTCCCTTTCCTTGCAATCCCGATCATGCCTGAACATTGGCAATGGGAACAGACACTCTGAAAATCATGAATTATTCTGATAGAAACAGCTGGTTTCTCTGAGTTTAGAATGAATGTGGGGAGTTGTGAATGGTACTTGTGAAAGAAGAGAGATGAAAGGAAGAGTTTAAAACAGAATCCTCTGTTTTCCCTAGCATTTTCCTGGATTGTTACCTCATTCCTTTCACCTCTCTGGTTTACCAAAAGGTATAGCTAAGAGATTTATGAAAAGGTATTTGCTAAAACTCCCTCTGAGGTGGGAAACTTTCAGTGACCATTGATATTAGTCTTGTGGTTTCCATCTGTAATGTGAGAGTTTTAAAGGATTTATCGAAATGAAAGTAAATTAATCCAAGCACGAAATTGGTTGGAGCCATTTATAGCATTTTGTTGTTTATCAGATAATTAATTAGGTCTGCTTGATCTATAGTCCCTGGTCACCGTTTCTGTTCCTTTCTGTTCCCCTTTTCCACCAAAATTTTACAGACTGTATTAATTAGGATCCTTGAAGGAAATAGATGACACCTTCAATCGGGAACACTAAAAGAGACTTACAAAAGGACCATTTACAATGGTGTGAGAAGGTATAGGGGAACCACAGTGGATGGTATAGCATCCAAGGGCTCCCTTTCCAGTTTCAGGCCTGAAGGGGCAAGAAGAGGGAACAATTACGGAAACTTTCAGAGTCGTGAAGAAAGGACTTATTTGATAGGCACTGTGACCTTTGATTGAGGGGCACAGCTTGTTTATACTCTCTTCTCTCCTGGTCTCCCAGCAGGTGTCCCCATTGGTTGAACCCAACCAGAACTGGGAGGCTAGCAGAGCCTGTTGATGCAGCCAGGCCACGTGAGTCAATCTCTCGTGGACTAAGGTGGAGAAGGATGAAGAGTGCCTCTGGAGGGGCCCAGAGAGGCAAAGTGACCTGCAGCCACGCTCCTTGGGAGAGGAAAGCAAATGGGATAATGTTGCATGCGTAAGGACCCTGAGATAGAAATATAAGATTCTTTGGTCTTGATCTTTCATTTTAATTTTAGATCTTTGTAATTTTTGCATGCATATTCATTCCAATGGGTACCCAAATCTTTAAAATACGTGCCAATGTTTGAGGTCTATCTAAGAATGCTACATTGGGGGAAGAAAAGCTTAAGTATACTTACTGTTAAATGTTTTACATGTTGGCACTGAATACTTTTAATAAATGAATGCAAGTGTTTCTGTTTTATGAAAAGATGCCCTAGAGGACATCTGTTACTTTTAGGCCTCTTTTCTTTTTTCTTTTGGATATAGTTTCTTGAATTTCACGGGGTACTTAACCTTTCTCTCTCAGCCCTTGTGGTAGGTGGGCATGTGATCCAGCTTGGCCGAAGAATACACTCAGTCCCCTTAGCCACAGACATTTGATCAAAGTGAGCACCTGAAACAAGTGGGGGCCAATCAGAATAGAAGACAGAACACTTACCCTCAAACTCCCCTTGAACTCTGGAGAGTGAAGGACAGGAGGTGCTGAAGGCATTTCTGCCACCAGGTGGACACTGACAATGTAAACAATATGGAGGAAAGTGGAACTCAGGTGTGGAGAGAGAACAGGCTGTGGTAGCAGAGTTCAAGTCCTTTCACTAGTCTTCTTCAGCAACCAGCTCTAGGTCTGTGACATAAGCTAATATGTTCACTTTTTATTCAGGTTCCTTATTTAGTTTGAGTTGGATCTTCTGTCACTTGAAACCAAAAGGCTCTTCTTAAACCAATACAAATGTATTCTAGTGAAATTATCTACATAAGACTTTTCCTTAAAAGCAAACTGTTGCTTCCCTAACTTCCATTATAAAGTTACAAAATTATAAATTTTCCTGTAAAAATAAATACTTCCACAGACTATTGGAAATCGGATCGGTCACATGGCATCACAGGACCCTGCAGCCAGTCAGCGAGCATGCTCTGTTTGGAGGAGAATGGGGGTTTCTCCCTTGAGTCCTGTGCTTCCGGTTTGATGTGGGTCTTACCTGTCTTTAGCCGGAAGACTTACAGTGATTAACGATGGCACCGTATCCACAGATATTGCCATGCACAGGTACACTTTAGCATTTGCAGTGTCACTTCATCAAGAGCCAATTTGTTGCTCACTTCACTGATCTCATAAGCTCAGCCTTTGGTATAGTTTATGTGAATGAAGGTTGTTTGCTTTCATGCACATATTTAGTGAGTCTCAACCTGGCCGCCTTGAACTACAAAGCTTCACTATGAGATCAGTGAAGTGAGGAACAAATTGGCTCTTGATGAAGTGACGCTGCAAATGCTAAAGTGTACCTGTGCATGGCAATATCTGCGGATACAGGAGCCGTTCTGCTGCCTTGGATGTAGGTAAGGACAGTGGTTAAAAGCTTCTGATTGAGGGATGAGAGTAGCTTCATCTAGAGCTTTCAGCAAAGAGCTTCCAGGCCTGAGGTCAGCACAGCAGAGGGTCCCAGCTGTGTCCATCCACCTGGGGAGGTGCTCCAGCTTTCTCTGGACAGCTGCAGCCACTAGACTGGCTTACTAGGGCTGCTCTTCTCCCATCATCAATCCTGGGGCCTATTCTTAGTAATTGATGTTTAAGCAACTCAGGTAGTGGGACATGACTCTTTTTCTCATCAATGGACGAAAGTGGCAGCTTGAGTTCTTTCTTCATCTACAATATCAGAATGATTTGGCTCTGGCGTCAGAGAGACTGGGTTCCAATTCTAGCTCCCTCTTTACAAGCTGTATGGCTTTCCTGAGATGAAGACGGTAACAGTAGCTACCTCAACAGGTTGGCGTGGTAATGAAATGAGAATATTCTCATTAGAACACAATACCTGGCACACTGTCTTCAGTAAGCTCAAAAGGGAGAATGGGGTATACACTTTATAAGATTTCTAAAAAGTAAAATTACCTTTCTGTAATTAACTTTCCTCATCGTCCATAAGTCATCTACAGCAGCCACTTAGATATCTTTACATTTCCTCATCACACAGTTGAAAAATGACTGTAGGCTGCACTGCATTTCAAATAATCTAAGAACCGTGCAGCAAGCTTAGGATCTGAAATTAACTTTGCTTTTATATTGTTCATGCTAGTTGCTTTTCAAGTACAATTATAATCAGGAAGCTAGCACTCAAAATAGTACCGAGTTTCATTTTTCTCAGAGTTATCTGCTGCCCTCGTGTTTCCCAGGCATGTTTATTTACTTGATTCGCAACAGTGAATCTTTTCTCTTGTTAGCCTGACTGTGATAGTTGGACTCCACAGCAACGCTTGGTGCAGCTGGTAAAATCCTCATTATTGCCGAGCACAGGAGGAGGCTCAGGTCACTGTTTCCCTTCGAGAAGCTCTGTGGAAATGTGTCATGACGAGAGTTGCCGGGGCAATTTTGCTGTGGTGAAAAGGGAGGACCAGGTCGAGCCTCCACTTTGACAATTTCAGAATTCTTTTTCCTCTAAATAGAATGACACTTGAGCTTTCAGATTTCCCCTTGTTCCCTTTTCGCTGTTCATCTGAGCTTTGTGTGCAAACACAAATTTGGTGCTAGGCAGAGAGGCTGACTGACAGCTCCTGGCTCCCAGACATCTTGCCCTTTGTCCAATGTCTCTCACCACTCGTCAGTAAATGAGGAAAGTCACTTCAGAGCTGTGTTTATAATCTTTTTGATTATCGGATGCCAAGATGTTAACCAGTCTGGTGGATCAAAATGCTGTTAACACTGAAAGCATTTATCCCTGATATATTTACTCCCTAAAATGTCTGTAAATTATCCATCGCAAACCTGAACAGATAGACTGTGATGATTTGCGATCTTAGTGGGGTTATTAGGCCAGCAATCACTGTCAGTTCTGTAATTATTCAGTTCTTCCCATCACCTTCTCTAACACCCCTCTCCCATTAAAAATTATTCTTCCAGCCCTGGCTGGGAAACTCAGTTCGTTAGCACGTCATCTGGACATGCCAAGGTTGTGGGTTTGATCCCCAGTCAGGGTATATGCGTGAGAATCAGCCAATGATGCATAAATAAGTGGAACAACAAATCAATGCCTCTCTCTCTCTCTGGCACTCAGTCTCTCTCCTTTCCTTTCTCTCTCTCTAAAATCAATAAATTAAAAAAAAACCCCACTATTTTTCCAACCCTGAGAATAAGCAACAGGCAGCCTGGGAACAGAGCTCTGACTCTGTGAGCTCCAAGTGTTGACTGTGAAGCTGGGAGGTCTGCAGCCAAAGCAGGCAAGTGAAGCAGCATCTGAAACCAGTTAGGAGAGAGAGTGGGGGTGGTGGTGGTGAGGGAGAGAGAGGATTCTATGCAGGTGGGAAGGAAGGGATAAAAAGAAACAGGTTCTAAACAGGAAGGAAAGCAAAAAAAAAAAAAAAAGCTCATGAAATCAGAGCAAGCAATTTTATATTCTAATTCCTCCAGTCGTGGGAGAAGAATGGTGTGCTGAGACTGGCCCTGCTGCCGGTGGAGAGGTTCTAGGGGTGGCTGAGCCAGTCAGCGGCGGTGGGATCTCCAGCAAGGCTCTGCGCTGTTCTTTCCTGCTGTGGAAATGGGACTACTTACAGCTGCCCAAGCCACCTGCTAGGGTGGATGAGAGGAGAAAGTTATAGGAAAACACTTTAAAAGAGGAAAAGGCTAATTCAAAACATGGTATATTATCAGTTCTTTTCCAGAGAAAGGTGCATCCAAAGTGCCTTAAGCCTCTGTGTTTCTCCCCTTCCTCAGAAATAAAGTGCTTATTTTAAGGCATCCGAGGCTCTGCTCAGAATCTTCCATTGTCAAATTATATGCCATTTTATGCTTAGCCAAGAGGTGAAGGTATGGACCCTCCTTTGGCGCTGATTTTCAAAGATAAAGACAGTATTGGGAATTGATCATGACTTGCCTCCAATGAGGCTTCTCCAGGTGACAGTCTCCCTCTGGCCAACACTCAGGTGTGACAGGTAGGGTGGTTGTCCCTTTCTGCCTTGTACCGGGTGGGGTGCGGGGCAGCGTGGAAGGATTTGGCTAGTGCATTGTGGAGCTCAGTTGTCCCTCAAGGTATTGAGTATAGTAATTAAAACCTTTTTTTTATTTGGTAGGAACCCAAAGCATCAACCTAGCCTCAGTGTGCATTGCTGCCCAGTTTTTTGGAAGTCCACTATTTTTGCCCTGGAGCTCGCTAAGGCTCTGGGGCTAAAGTTCACACAGAGCTTATTCATACTGAGGATCAGAGTGGGATTTTCATAATGCTCCTTGGCCTGATGACTCAGGCAAAGTTTGGGCAAACTCTGTAACTCCCTGGGGGTTTCTATTCTCTGTGATGTGCTGGGGTAGGGAGATCTAGCCCCGACATGATCCTTTTTCACTGATCATGGCTGGAGAATGCCTGAGCATCATAATGACTTGGTAGTTAGTAACAGATTTCCCCTTATTGTTTAATGTCTAAGTTCTTCGTTTGCTCATACAACGTTAACTTATTGCGTGCCTATTAAATGCATAGCCCCACAAAACCAGCAAATATTTATTAAGTCTTTATGAGGGCTACATGCTCTTAAGTGGGTTTCACATGAGCTATTTCTCATGAGCTACTTCTGAGACACATGAGCTATTTCTATGAAAATAATACAGAATATCTCTCAATGAGTGATAGAGAAAAGCACTATAGGAGCTCAGAGGACAAAGAGACCCATACACACTAGTGTGGTCTAGGAAGAGTTCACAAAGGAGAGGAGACTTGAATTGGACTTTGAATGAGTATGGGTAGAATTTGAAGGCAGAAAGAAAGCGAAGGACATATCACGTGGGGGATCCAGCAGGTGCAAAGGCACAGGGCAGGCTGCACAGGGCTGGGAGTGCCTCAGGAGCAGAACAGCGGCCCAGTGCAGTGGTTCAGAATGTGGGCTTTGGAGTCAGTCTGCTATGTCCTATCTGTGACCTTGGGAAAGTTAGTGATTACTATCTGTGCCCTTGGGAGAGTGATTAGTGATTAGTGATTACCTCTTAGACTCATTTTTTTTCTTTTATAAAATAAAAGTAATAGTTTTGTTGGAAGTGTTGTCCTGAGGGATAAATGAGATAAGCCCTTAGCACAGTGCCTGGCACATAGTAAGCCCTCAGCAGGTGGCAGCAATTATTAGTTCTCCTGATACTAATAGTCGATTTGTGGAGTTTATCTTTTTTCTGGGGAAAATGGGAAGCTGCTGAAGATACTGTATATTGCTGTGTATAATATGCACTTTTTTGCCCAAATATTTGAGGGGAAAAATAAGGATGCACGTTATACATGGGTATAATGATTACATATCATGAGTATAATAATGGGTATAGTAATTCCTGGTATAATGCACACGGAAACGTGGGTGCACATTATACACATATGGTAACTGTACAGGGATGTGGCACAAACAAAGCAATCTTTTTGGAAGGTGAGTGAGTATAAAGAATTTGTGCAAAGAGAAGAGGCTAAGCCTAAGAATTCCAACTAGGAATTCAACTTAAGTCATTTAGCAGTCAAGTAAAGACCTTGCTCATGGTGGGGGCAAAAAAAGAGGTGGAAAGAAAAGATGTTTATGTCAATTTTCATGACTGGATATAGGGGCTTAAAGACTGGAAAGTTTCTAATATCAGTGTAAGCTTCTTGAGGACTAGAGCTGTATTTGTTTTTAATTTAAAATATTTTTTTTAAGATAGAGTGATGCGGACCCTGGGTCGTGGGGTCCACTACATTGTGGATGAGGCATGAGAAATTCCCACAGACTACTGAGTCCTGTGGGGGAAAAGAGACAGCATGGCTTTTCTCTCAAAAGGAGAAAAAGCCTCAGCCTCCATTATGACAGGCCTTTATTTCTTCTTCTGGGCACATTACATGATGGTCCTCATTTACTATACACAGGTTGCTTTAGGTGGTTACCTTTTACAGAAAACAAAGGAGAGGAAGCTGCTAATCACATCACAGAAGAAGGATATTTGCAAATGCAAAGGGAAAAGTGGTTGAACTGGTTACACTCATCCTTGGGAGGTTTAGCATAGATTTTAGGAAGTAACAGTAAACACTTGCTGTCTCAGTTCAGGGCGAGGGAGTTTTAGCAAAAGCAAGTCTCAAAGCACTCTAGGTACAATGCATTCCCATGCGAGATGCGTAGCCTGATTCCCCATGGGAGAACCTGTCTGTGGGTGTGGGTCCTATGCATCAGACCTTGCTTTCCACTGGGAGCTGGGCCCATGCCACACAGAATGATCTCCTACAATAGAGCAAGTGGGGGAGAGAAAGGTGGAAGTAGTGATTTGTTGCTCAACTTATTTATGCATTCATTTGGTTTATTTTGTATGTGCCCTGACTGGGGCTTGAACCTGTAACCTTGGTATATGGGGATGATGCTCTAACCAACTGAGCTTCCCAGCCAGGGCCAGGGATTATAGATTTTTGATGACACAGGGAACAAGGTTATATAATAGCCAAAGCTGCCCAGGTGGACTGTGGGAAAAAGACATGTGCTTGTTACCACAGACCATGAAGCACCCAGTTTTCCGAGAAGTTAATTACAGGCATCATCGTCTACACTAGCAATTTTCCGTCACTATGCTGCAAGAATTTTGAAAACCTGCAGTACATAACTATGTTGTCAGGGGCACTGCCCTCTTTTATCTTAGACTGTCAAATAAAAAAATGACAACAGCCAACACAATAGCCATCTGATGGGAATGAATCAAAATTATACCTATCTTTTGGTCAGATGAGCAAAAAAGAATTTTGTGTGTGTGTGCTGCAGAATTTTAGTAATTAGTTTATGTGTCTTGTGAGATTGAAGATCCCTGGTCTACACTTTCTGTTCCTCTTTCTGCCACCACCAGGCTGATCCTGACAGCACAGAGGTGATGTGCGTGCGATAAGAGCATGGGACTGTAGGGACAGGGAGAGCATTCATCAGTGAAATCATTATTGACAGAGACTTGCTTATATCTGAAGTTAGCACTGATCTGTGCAGTAGGTGAAACCATGAAGAAAGTAAGAAGCCAGATCCCCCAGCCGCACTGTAAAATGAGATCAGCTTCCTGGGTAGCGGCTTCCTTTTGGCCCCCATTCAGTAGAAGAGCAGGGAGAGGCAAGCTCCCCCAGGAACCCTGAGGAGCCAGCCTTGGGCTTTCATTCAGCCAAAGGTGGGAGGGAATGAGGCTTGCATTAATATAGTTTTGTTTTTTAAACAGCGAGGACCAAAAACTGACTTAAGGTACCTTATGTGGGAAAGGGAATGTGTTAGATCAATACTAGAATGTGTCATAGGGTTTAATGAAGAGTTGAATGCCCACTCTTCATTAGGTTAAGGACCAGAAAAGTTCTGGAACCAGCCTCAGAGTAGTGATAGCTTCCTTTCAGAGTCTGACTTAAACAGACTCAATTCTCAAAGACTTCCAATTCTGAGCCTCCATTCTATATTTCATTTTCACCACAGAAAGACTCTTTGAGACTTCCGCCAAGATGGAGGCATAGGTGGAAACATTGTGCCTCCTTGCACAACCAAGTTTAAAAACAACAAAGTTTTAGCAACAAAAATGCAGCCAAACCACAGAAAATTGAACTACACAGATGTCTGGCAACAATGAACCTTTCAGCCAAACTGGTAAGAGGGGCAGAGCCAGCAGCAGAGTGGAGTAGGGCAGGAAAGATCCATCAAACCGACCTGGGTGTGCGACCCAGGTGCGCCAGCATCCATGGGCGGATCTCAGGTGTGGAGAAGCGAGCGGACCCACTGAGGGCTGATCGTGGTCACACATTCGCGTGCAGATAAACTGTTGAAGGAGCTAGTGGTGGTGAGACAGACTGCACGCAGGCCCCAGCACCGGAAAGTGGCAGAGAAAACTGCCATTGTCCCTCTCTGACCCCACCCCCACATACAGGGCCACAAACCAGTGACCTGGGTGGCCCCACCCTGGTGAACACCTAAGGCTCTGCTCCTCATACATAATAGGCAAGAACAGATCAAAACATGGCTCAAGAACAACTCAGAGCCCCAGAGCCAATAAATCTAAGCGATGAAGAAATAGCTAAACTTTCAGATGCACAGTTCAAAACACTGGTGATCAGGATGCTCACAGAACTGGTTGATTTTAGTCACAAATTAGAGGAACCTATGGAAGCTAAACTAATTGAAATGAAGGGAAATGCACAGGAAACCAATAGTAATGGAAAGGAAACTGGGACTCAAATCAAAGGAGTGGACCAGAAGGAGGAAAAAAATGACCAAACAGAAAAGGATGAAGAAACAAGAATTCAAAAAAATTAGGAGAGGCCTAGGAACCTTCAGGACATCATTAAATGTTCCAACGTTTATAATCCGAATTATAGGGGTATCAGAGGGGAAGAGGAACAGCCACGAGTGGAAAGCTTATTGGAACAAATAATAAAGGAGAACTTCCCCAATTTGGTAAAGGAAATAGACTTCCAGGAAATCCAGGAAGCTCAGAGAGTCCCAAAGAAGTTGGACCCAAAAAGGAACACAGCAAGGCACATCATCATTACGTTAGCCAAGATTCAAATGAAGGAGAGAATCCTAGAAGCAGCAAGAGATAAGGGGACAGTCACCTACAAAGGAGTTCCCATCAGACTGTCAGGTGATTTCTCAAAAGACACCTTACAGGCAAGGAGAGGCTGGAAAGAAGTATTCCAAGTCATGAAATCCAAACACCTACATCCAAGATTGCTCTATCCAGCAAAGCTTTCATTTAGAATGGAAGGGCAGATAAAGTGCTTCTCAGATAAGATCAAATTCAAGGAGTTCATCATCACCAAGCCTTTATTATATGAAATGTTAAAGGGACTTATCTAAGAAAAAGAAGATAAAAAAAGATGAACAGTGAAAGGACAGCAAACTCACAGTTATTAAGAACCACACCCAAAACAAAAGCAAACTAAGAGGACGGCTAGATCAGGAGCAGAACCATAGAAATGAAGATCATATGGAGGGTTAGCCACAGGGGAGTGGGAGAAGGAGAAGGGGGGAGAAGGTACAGAAAATAAGTAGCATAGATGGTAGGTAGAAAATAGATAGGGGGGAGGGCAAGAATAGCATGGGAAATATAGAATCTAAAGAACTTGAGACATGTGGTCATAAACTAAAGGGGGGAATGGTGGGGGAGGGGGTGTGCAGGGTGGAGGGGAATGAAGAGTGGAAATAGAACACCTGTAATGGCATAATTAATGAAATATATTAAAAAATATTGAGAATAAAAAAAAAAAGACTCTTCTTGCCTAGCTTATACTAGGTACCCATCCTAAGTAGGACTAATCAGTTATGGACACTGGGGCAAAATCAAGAAACAGAAAGTTGGCTACCAGGCCCCCTGTAGAGTGCTTCAATGAGCAGTTCTGTGAGAAGTTAATGTAATAAATTTATGCTACTAAATCCCTATTACTGGGCAACAAGCCTAAGGAACAGAGGCAGAATTTTCAAGAAATTTTATCTCTATTCCTTAGGAAAACTCATAATTTTCTGGGGCATTAAAGATGGCTTCAGATTTTTGGGGAACCCCGCTAGTTGCAAAAAATAATGGGCTATTAATTGCTCATCATTACTGTATCAGTTATTTATTGCTTCATAACAAATCACCTAAGACTTAACTGGTTTTTAAAAATTTTTTATTATTTTTAATTTTTAAAATTTTTTATTTTTTTAAATATATTTTTTGATTATGCCATTACAGTTGTTCTATTCCCCCCTTCATTCCCCTCTACCCTGCACACCCCTCCCCCACCATTCCCCCCTTTAGTTTATGTCCACGTGTCTCAAGTTCTTTACATTCTATATTTCCCCTATATTCTTGCCCTCCCCTTATCTATTTTCTACCTACCATCTATGCTACTTATTTTCTGTACTTTCTCCCCCCTTCTCCTTCTCCCACTCCCCTGTTGCAAACCTTCCATGTGATCTTCATTTCTATGATTCTGCTCCTGATCTAGCCGTCCTCTTAGTTTGCTTTTGTTTTGGGTGTGGTTCTTAATAACTGTGAGTTTGCTGTCCTTTCACTGTTCATCTTTTTTTATCTTCTTTTTCTTAGATAAGTCCCTTTAACATTTCATATAATAAAGGCTTGGTGATGATGAACTCCTTGAATTTGATCTTATCTGAGAAGCACTTTATCTGCCCTTCCATTCTAAATGAAAGCTTTGCTGGATAGAGCAATCTTGGATGTAGGTGTTTGGATTTCATGACTTGGAATACTTCTTTCCAGCCCCTCCTTGCCTGTAAGGTGTCTTTTGAGAAATCACCTGACAGTCTGATGGGAACTCCTTTGTAGGTGACTGTCCCCTTATCTCTTGCTGCTTCTAGGATTCTCTCCTTCATTTGAATCTTGGCTAACGTAATGATGATGTGCCTTGCTGTGTTCCTTTTTGGGTCCAACTTCTTTGGGACTCTCTGAGCTTCCTGGATTTCCTGGAAGTCTATTTCCTTTACCAAATTGGGGAAGTTCTCCTTTATTATTTGTTCCAATAAGCTTTCCACTCGTGGCTGTTCCTCTTCCCCTCTGATACCCCTATAATTCGGATTATAAACGTTGGAACATTTAATGATGTCCTGAAGGTTCCTAGGCCTCTCCTAATTTTTTTGAATTCTTGTTTCTTCATCCTTTTCTGTTTGGTCATTTTTTTTCCTCCTTCTGGTCCACTCCTTTGATTTGAGTCCCAGTTTCCTTTCCATTACTATTGGTTTCCTGTGCATTTCCCTTCATTTCAATTAGTTTAGCTTCCATAGGTTCCTCTAATTTGTGACTAAAATCAACCAGTTCTGTGAGCATCCTGATCACCAGTGTTTTGAACTGTGCATCTGAAAGTTTAGCTATTTCTTCATCGCTTAGATTTATTGGCTCTGGGGCTCTGAGTTGTTCTTGAGCCATGTTTTGATCTGTTCTTGCCTATTATGTATGAGGAGCAGAGCCTTAGGTGTTCACCAGGGTGGGGCCACCCAGGTCACTGGTTTGTGGCCCTGTATGTGGGGGTGGGGTCAGAGAGGGACAATGGCAGTTTTCTCTGCCACTTTCCGGTGCTGGGGCCTGCGTGCAGTCTGTCTCACCACCACTAGCTCCTTCAACAGTTTATCTGCACGCGAATGTGTGACCACGATCAGCCCTCAGTGGGTCCGCTCGCTTCTCCACACCTGAGATCCGCCCATGGATGCTGGCGCACCTGGGTCGCACACCCAGGTCGGTTTGATGGATCTTTCCTGCCCTACTCCACTCTGCTGCTGGCTCTGCCCCTCTTACCAGTTTGGCTGAAGGGTTCATTGTTGCCAGACATCTGTGTAGTTCAATTTTCTGTGGTTTGGCTGCGTTTTTGTTGCTAAAACTTTGTTGTTTTTAAACTTGGTTGTGCAAGGAGGCACAATGTTTCCACCTATGCCTCCATCTTGGCGGAAGTCCTCAAAACAGCAACTGTTTTTATTTGCTCATCACCCTGTGGGTCAGCAGTTAGGGATGAACCTAACTGGGCACTCAGGTGGCTCAATCACATGGAGATTTGAATGGCTTGAATAGTCCCAGGTGACTTCACTCACTTACCTGCCATTTGATGTTGGCTTTTGGCTGGGCCCCTTTTTCCATGGTCCTTCATTCTCAAGCAAGAGAGCCAGGCTTCCTCACATGGCATCGTCATGTTCAAAGAGGCATCCTCCGGCCTGGACTTCTCCTTAAAGCAAGTCACAAGCCCAGCCCAGACTCAAGGACGGGCAAAATAGACTCTATCTCTCAATAAAAAAAATAGCAAGATCATGAGCATACAGGTATAAGAGATTATTATAGTTATGTTTGTAGTTAATCTACCATGCTTGGGACCTACTACATTAAAACAAAAACAAGCAAACAAAAAAACCACTCAACCATTTAGAGCCAACATCCAGCCCTAGAGAAAGCTGAAAGCCCTGTGAGAAGTTAGTAGTCAAAAAAAATGACTTAAAATTTCTGTAATTTATGGGACAGTTGTGAACAGTGCACATCCAAAACATACTGCATGGACATGAAGGGGATCAGGCTATAAACCCAGTCTTGTTAACTTCATGAAGCACTTAACCTCTGAGCCTGTTTCCTTGTGGATGAAGTAGGAAAGTGTGTAAATCACACAATTTACATGAGAAAGAGCTCTGGGAGATGTAGAAATGCTATGCAAATGAAAAATCATGGAAAGAATCCAAATTGTGGTGCCTGTTTTCCTCGTCTCCACTAGTTATATGTGGTTTAAAGCAAGGAATGATCTTGGGCCTGTTTTGCTACCAAAGACATGTTTTTACAAAAATTTTCTTTTATCTAAATGCTTTTAGATGATTTGCCAGTGAATGAAGTATAATCTATGGTTTTTCTAAATGTACAAAAATGTGTGAAATTAAAACACCAAGAGGAGAGTAATTGGATATATCCATTTGGGGGAAAAAAGGGAAGTGCGTGACAAAGAAAATGAGCTTAAAAGCATAACAGAGGCTGTTTTTTTTTTTTTAGACTGTGTAAGAATAATTAGATGAGATCCTCAGTGTGGACAGCTTTAAGAGAAAATTATTTAAAATGTAAGAGTGTGTGCCAAGCTAGGAATGAGAGCTGAACATAGAGTTAACTTTGAAGAAGTAAAGGAAAAAGCTTCTCTAAAAATACAAAAACCAATTTCTTTCGGGAATGGATCATGATGAATGTAAAAAACACCAGATTTTAGTGTTTCCAGAGAAAAAGATGGTATGGGCAGGATTAGTGAGGGCTTAGCCTTGTGAGGTCATTTTAGCAAGTAAGTGAGAATGTGAATATATTTTCCAGAATTCTGTAGGCTGAATTGGTCCCCTAGAGCAGACATCTGTGATGTGCTTCATCACATCCCCTTAGTCCATCTGTCTGTGCCAGCCAGTGTCCTTAATCAGATACACACTGGGCATCCATTTGTGCTGCTCTCTCAGTGTTTATGGGTACCTTGAAATGAGGGGGCTGTTATGATTCCCCAGGGCAATCCTCAACCACTGGGCATAGAAACTGATGGAAAATGGGACACCCAGCCTCCCTGTGCTCCAGTGCAAGGGTGGACAATTGTCAGACTATGGGCCAAATTCAGCACACTTGTTCTTATAAATAAAGTTTTATTGGATCACAGCCAATTTGTATTGTCTGTGTTACAATGGCAGGGTTCAGTAGTTATGACCAAGACCACATGGCCTGCAAAGGGGAAAATATTTGATATCGGCCCTTTACAGAAATTATTTGCCTACCTCCACTCTAGTGGGACACTTCTGAGACATATTCCACATGCTTCCCAGAGTGTTCCCAACAAGTGGAGAACTAGTTACCCACAATGGTAAACAGCACATTAATTGACACTTTTTTTGGCTTTTGCTCTTTCTTTTCTCTTTCCCTGTGCCCTCACTTTTGTTTCCTATGATTGCTTTCCAAATATAAACTAAGATAGAACTCAATCCTCCTTGGTATTTCTTTTTCATGTTTTCCTTATGAGACTTTACTCCATCGATTCACTCTGTGACTCATCACACATACCGTGCACAAAACTGAAACACACATACAATCTATCACTGCAACAAATGTTTTCTGAGACAATATTTATTTTTGCTGCCTTAACATATGCTTATATTTTCTATTCCATTTTACTCTCTTACATTTCACTTAAAAAGTAGTCTGGTCATGACCAATTGAATTGATTTCGGCATAGCCCTGGAGGTCTATTTACCAGAATCTGAACCCACAGGTCTGTGCACAGCCACAAGCTGAATGCAGGGGCATAGGGTCCACAAGGCTTTGATCCAGATTGCCTGGCTAGAGAAAAGCAGAATAGGTTTCTGGAAGATGTGAGCAGGAACTCTCATCTGTAAAGGCAGAAGTGCATTAGCTCTATTTAGAGAAGAACAAAGGGAATAAAATGAGGGAATGAAGCAGTGAGGAAAGGGAAGGTTGGCTTTACGTTTGATGAAGGAGGAAAGCCCACTGAGAAGGTGAAGATGCCAAGAAAGGCAGAACATCCCTCCACTTCACATTGCATAAAACTCTCCCATGTGTAAGAGCAACAAAAAATTGGTGTCCTCCACTGGTGACAATTTATGTTGTCTTCATGTCTTTACCCAAGATTTCAGTGACCTCCTCCTGCTTACTACCACACTAACTGGATTCTTCTACCTCTCTGGCTACTCCTTCTTGGTCGCTTTTGCTAGAGTCCCTTCCAGTATATACTGTTAACTGGTATGTTTTCCAGGGATAATTTCTTGGCTTTCTGTTGTTTTTTTCTTTCACGCTACATACTTGCCTTTCAATTTCACCCACTCTCATGGTTTAGTGACCATTTCTATACTTCTGGGCTACAAAATGAATGAATACCTTCACCTTATATTTTCTCACTCCCAGATTTACTTACCCAACTGCTTACTTAATATCTAGACCACAAATTTAATACATTCCAAGTTGAACTCATCATCTATACTGTACACCAAGTCTCCTTCTCCCCTTCTTTTCTGTGCTATATATTTTTCACCATTGATATAATCACCTAGGCCAGAAGTCTGGGAACATTCCTAAACTCCTATTTTCCTCCTTTGTCTAAATGATCATGTACCCTAAATATTTTTAAAGTTATCTTTCTCTATTTCTAGAAACATTGTCCTAATTTTGAGTTTCATCATTTCTCCTTTGTTTTATTGAAATAATCTATCACTCTCCCACCCCAAGTCTCTCCCCATTCGAGTCTCCCTTCACAAAGCCACTAGGGTAATCTTCTAAAATACCCAGTCTGGGTTTGGATCAGAAACACAGAAACCACATGAAAAATTTTAGGGAGAGATGGACTTAGTATTGCTAAGTGGTGCTTATAAAACATTGGAAAAATTGTAGGACTGTAGGTCAGAGAAGGTTATTAATAGCTTTCAAGTTTGCCAATAGGTCTACAATGTGATAGTAAGCTTTCCAGGGATGAGAAAATGGTTCTTATCCTGGTTAAGGACTTCATGAAAACACTGCTGAAGTTTATACCTATCTATAGCACCAAAGCCGGCACTTTGCCCATAGTAGAGCACTGAGAACAACCTAATACCTGCTGAAGCTCACGCATTTGCCTGTCACTGTTGGCAGAGGAATGGTGGCCACTGATTTCCTTCCTGTACCTTCTGAATCTGGCAGGATTCATGGACTTTAAACTGGAATACTACTGACAAGAGACCAGGGAAATATATTCCCATATATCCGACTCCTGTGATACAGGAGAGCATAGAAGGAATGGAAATGTCTCTGAGGACCAAGGGTGACCTGATACATTTTCTCTCCATCAACGATGGGGTAAAATCCAAACTGCTCAACCCATGACGAACCGCTGCTTCATGAACCAGTGACTTCCGCTGCTCCAGTCCCCTTTGCTCACTCCCTTTCTTCCTTTGTGTCATCCTTATCAAATGACTTTCTTGCAGTTTCATGGTTGCACTTTACAATTTCATGCCTCACTAATTTGGCACATAGATTGTTTCCCCGGCCAGGAGGTCCTCCAACCTTCCCACAGTGGCCTTCTTGGTAAACTTTTATTTATTATTAGGACCCCAATTCAAAGGTTTTTTCTCCTGGGTAGTTTCTTTATCCACAGTAGGGCTGACCCTCTCATGTACCAGCATTGTGCCTTGCACTCACTTTTTTATTTAGTAGGTACAATATTCATTTATCTGTCGGCCCTCTCTGCTATGCTTTAAAACAAAAGATTTATTTATTTATTTTTAGATAGAGGGGAAGGGAGGGAGAATGAGAGGGAGAGAAACACCAATGTGTGGTTGCCTCTTATGCACCCCCACTGGGGACCTAGCCTAGGAGGACCTGGCCTGCAATCTAGGCATGTTCCCCAACTGGGAATTGAACCAGAGACTCTGGTTTGCAGGCCAGCACCGAATCCACTGAGCCACACCAGTCAGGGCCTGTGCTATGCTTTGAGCTCCTTGATGGTTTCTTCTTTCCTTTTATCCCCCTAGTGCCCTGCCTGCCTAGTGTTTGACTTACTATAGGTACTCAGTTCACATGGAATAACTGAGTAAATGAAAGCTTCTCTAAGGCACTGTGCCTTGAGGCCATAGTCCAAGCTGGAACCAGACATCTTGTAATAGAGACACTATTTCCTTAATCTGCACTATGGGAAATGGGGTTATATAGGGAGGTTCCAGCTGTATTTTGATCAACCTGTATTCCTTGTCACATGAAGGGATTATTTGACAGCTGCCTGTATTCCCATATTCCAAATATTTTTTCAAATGGATTTTGATTTGGGGAATGGTATTGGACCTTGGCTTGACATAACTGAGTTTTAAAAAATACAGACTCATCCAGAATGCCTGCTTACTTTGTTAGACTGTGAGCTTTTGAAGAAGGAAATGGTAATGGGTTTAGGAGTGAAAAAAAGGGAGGCTGGCCATCTTTCTGAACAGAGAATGAGGAGGAGTGAATTGGTTTCCTAGGAGATAAGGCCCTTTTTTATTTCAAGTTTTTCCACAGAAAGATTTCTGTACTGGTGTCTTCTTGTTAGTCATAAGGAGTTCACCATCAGAGAAGCAACTCAGAATCGCTCGCTATCAACAGCTGCTCAAGGTGAGCCTGATATTCTGGTCTTTGGTCCTACCTTCTGTGCTGGGGCCTAATAAAGGCAATTAATCATACTAATTGCCATAGACATTTTAGTTATGTAGACACCTATCATTAGGACAGGAACCTTTAACAGTAGACCCACTGGGAGGTCATAAATTCATGCCCCTCTATGTAATCACTAAAACAGCTGCCCACCCACTCCCTTCTGGGCCATTTCTTCCCACCAGGTTTATTCAGATTCTCTGACAGGAAGGGAGCACAGTCGTCTCTCAGCTCGAGGACTTTAATAGCAACAGCATCTCCCAACGGATCTCTTAGCTTCTGAGGAATCAAAAGCAGCACTTGATCAAAAAGAGACTGTAACTGGACGACCCTGTGTACACGTGATCAGGCAGAGCTAAATTCCTCTGTACACAGGTTTTATTTGTCATGCTCAGTTGGAGGTAACCAAATGGTCTTGGGTAAAACCATGGGGAAGCTACATGCTTACCAGGTCCCTATCTCAGCATTTCCCACTCAGCTCCAGTGTCACCCACTGTTCTGTAAGGTCCGGGAAAATCTATGCTGATGGCACCGAAGTCCTGCACTGCAGTGAACACGTGCCCAGGTGTCTGTGCAGCTCATGTCTCTGTCCTCTCAGGGCTGTCCCCCCCTGCTCCCTCAGGTGGGCCCCCACCATTCACGTTTGTTGCAAAAGTACCCGAGGTTCTCGTATTCATTGAATTGACCACAGTCAATTTCTAATTCAAACTGGGCTAGATAATTCCCCCTCCCAGGAAGCTTCAGGTGAAGCCAAGAAATGATCACTTCGAGCTGATCCGGTTCTGTGAATGGGGAAGATGTCAATAGTTATATAGTAGTCATGTAGGGGCTGGAAGAGGGGCAGCCAGAGATGGGGGATGGGGAGAGGAGAAGAGAAAGAGAGTAGGAGAGGATGAGAAGGAGAGAGAGACTGAGAGGTGGGAATGTTTAGTGCAGCTTATACAAATCGCTTACTGGTACTTCATTGTAGTCACACTGAAAACTGTGAAGATAGAGAGGGTCCTTGAAAAGAGAAGGTGGTGGTTAGTACAGCCTTGCTGAATTCCTCCTCCTTTTTTGTATTTTTGGGGACCTAAGAATAATAAACCAAAGCTTGACAGCATCCATCTTAGAAAAACCATATTTTGAGCAGAAGATGCCTATAACCTTTGTGTAGAAAATTCAGTAAGGAAGCTGCACATTTAGTTACCCTCAAAACCCTGATGTCCTTAACCTGGAGAATTTGTAATCCCCTACAGGGTCTGCTCAGGTTTGGCTTTAGGTATCTTTAACCCACAGGTGCCAGGGAAATGAATATGCCCTGAAAATGCAGCAGGATATCTGTAGTTTTCCCAGCCAAGAGGAACCATGAACTTTCTTTCGGGGGGCTCTTTCCAGCTATCCCCCTCATCCTTATTTTCAGGTATTTACTTCCCCAGTGCTTTCTTTGGTCTCTCAATAGACCAAGATGGCAGTGATGGTAGTTATTTTTGTTCTTCTATGTGAGAGCTGTGTCAGAGTGAGCATGTTCTAGAAGCATGTTCCCAGGGACAGCTGAGAACAACATGTGTGCCCAGAAGCCACCTGGCAGTGCACATGCCCTCAGTCTTCTGTCAGGTGGCTTTGGGACCAAGATCCTGCTCTTCATGAGTGTGTGTCCTCCCATCTAACTGCTGCACTGTCTTCTTTTTTTTTTTTTTTTTAAGATTTTTTTATTTATTTATCTTTAGAGGGGAAGGGAAGGAGAGAGGGAGAGAAACATCAATGTATGGTTGCCTTTTGTGTGTCCCCTGCTGGGAACTGGCCTGCAACCCAGGCATGTGCCCTGACTGGGAATCGAACCTCGATTGTCTGGTTCTGAGGCCTGTGCTCAATCCACTGAGTGCACTGTCTTCTTTTGATCTGTGCTGTTCCCCTCGGCCCCCAAACTGCCATCTGTCCATTACCCAGAGTCCATCTCCAGCACTTCCTCTGGCTACTTCAAATGGCTCCCTTTGCCGAGCATCCAAACTCTTCCCTGCCCTTCTTACCTTCTTTCCGCCCCTCTCTTTCCTGATGCATGGTGATCAGGCATAGCTGTCTATACACTGTTTGCATCAAAGTTTCTGCTACTGACAACCCAGGGTAGAAAGTTCAAGAGACGAGTAGCTCTGCAACATCTCAAGGGTGGGACAGAGAGAATTTGGCAATCTGGCCAGGAGCACAAAATACCTCAACAGTCAGGGAATGAATCTTGAGACAGAATAGCATAGAGCAATAGCTTAGGAGCCAGGACTCTGGCCTTTTAATGATGCTGGGAATGAGCTGTGTATAAATACTTACAAAGAATTCAGAAAAGCTTGGAATATGGGTATAATTTGTTAATATCAGAAAATAAACATTATAGAAATTATGCAAATTTTATAACTTATGAGAATGACTTACCCTTTAAAATTAATTACTACATGCACTGTAGCTATTCTGTACATCATTAATAAGTGTCAGATTAATTTTATTGTAAGTTGTATCCAACCACAATGTAAAACTCCCTTAGATGTATGCTTAGTCTTCTCGTCAGGCCTTGGCTTCTGCTTACAACTTTCAGTAATCAGGAGAAACATGGTTGGAGACTGAATTAGGATAGGGCACTCAGTCTGCTCTCAACAGCACATTTGAATACGGTAACTATTTGTTTACTTAACCATGTTTTTATATTTTAAAGTGCTATGGATGCTACTATTACATGTTTTCCTGTCTTTTATTGAAAAGGTCACTCTTTGTCCTCTGTTCCATTCCTCTGGAGCTGCTGTCCACTAGGCCCATGTGGCCATTCAAACGAGCTGAATTACACTAATTCCGCAGGTACAGTAGTCACATTTCAAGGTGTCAGTAGCCACATGTGGCTACACACCGAAGAGAGCACACACAGAATATTCCCATCATTGCAGAAAGTGCTGCTGGGCTGTGCTGCCAGGATCTTGGTGGTGGGGAAAGTCAGGTTTCTCTGTCATGGAATGAATGACCCGGTCAGCTGGCTGGGAATCTCAGGGCCCTAGCTTTGATGGAGATGACAGTGAGTATAGCAGTGACTGAGAGGGGTAGACTCTGCCATGAGAAAGCTGGAACAGCCTGTTGGGGAGCTGCGGCGGGAAGTGGGGCAGAGTCCTCACAGGTGGTCTGGATCCCATTGCTGCTGCTCCTGAGGGTGAGCTGCTGCTCTCTGCTGTTGCCTTGCTCAGTGAGATACAGATAAGTCACATCCAGATCAACTCAATTTATAGTCTTACAGTGTATGGAGTGCTATTTAATAAAAATTTCCATAGTGAATGAATGACGTAACAAACAGCTGATTTTCATAAGGTCCACAACTTTCATACATATGGAGTTTTACAGTTTATATGCGTCTTTAATGCATTCTTTTCTCATAACTGTGTAAAATGAGCAAGAAACCTACTGTCCTCCCCGTCTGGACTCAGAGAGTTTAAGACATTTTCTTGGGGTCACCAGCTAATATATAGCAGAGTTGTGACTCAAATTCAGGATTTAGGATTCGAAACGACAGTGCATGGCCTTTGACGTGTCTTTCCGATAAGAGTGTTTCTACCAGCCAGCGGTGTGGGAGGGTTCAAGGATGTTTCCAGCACTCAGGGTTTCCCAGGGACCCGTTGATTCAGCTTTGATAGGTGGTGTGAGTTGTTGGCGCGATGCATGGTTTATATTTTTCACGATTCCTGGTGCTCTGCAGCAGTGGCTTTCTGTGTCCCGCCAGTCTCCTAGCTCCGCGGAAGGGCCGCAGAGGCTGCCGGTGGGGGTGGGGGTGGGCACAGCGGGGCGGCCTTGTTTTGGGGCTCTGGGTTGTTCAGGGCTGATAAGCTTTCAACTATTTTTATATATTTGACATTCCACACACAAAAAAACTTCACTTGCAAAAGGTTCTTTTGCTAACCATTAGAAAAAGAATCACTGTTCTAAAGAATTTTTGTGGCAGCTTGCTTCCTGTGACAAGAAAGTGGGGCAAGCTGCACTCTGCCCAGGCATCATCCAGGAACGGATTCGCTGTAGACCAACACTTCCTTTCCACTGAGAAACAAGCCCTCCCTAGGGCTGGCTCTGTAGGTTGGGGAAGTTCAGGGTCTCCCCCATCCTATGGAGCCAGCCCTAAGGCAGGGCAGGGCCAGAGGGCCACTGTGTTGAGACCGGAGGGCCCAGGGTTGTTGACAGAGCTGCTCTGTAGTCTTATTCTGACACTTGGCTCTCATTCTCTTTGCTGCCTGAGCCCACAGTATCTGCTGAGTGCTCCCTCTTTGACTTGACACTTGGTCCTAAGGGTTTGTTGGCTCCAGCCCGAGGCAGCTGCCAGATTGCTTCAACTCAGAGACCACCAGTTCTGGCCCCCTCTGGCCTGCTGGATTTTGTTGCTGCTCCCCTATTTGCAAACCAGGAGACTGTGGAAAAGGTCACAGAATTCCTTGGTATCAGGTCTTGTATTTCTTGTCCCTCCCTTGATGTGAATAGACTAAAATTGATTGAATAAGCCTGGATTTTTAATTATAATTCTGCCTGTATCTAATGTTTATTGTGTGATTAATGTGAAAACTCTTACTTTTTCATTGATACATTTGAAAACACACGATACTGTCATCAATACAAAAAGGGAAAATGAGGTGAGTCATGTGGAAACTGAAAATAAGTTTAGCTTATGACAATAAAACTCAAAAAACCCCCACACATAGTGGTTGAGATCAGCCATTTAAAATTTATGCAGCTTGGAATTGGTGCCTAGAGTATAACACTGTGGTATATAAAGCAAGGCGCAAGGTATAGTCTTAGGAAGATGAAATGGCACCACAATTTTGGAAATGTAACCCAAACAATTGCAGGAAACAGATAAAAAAACTGAATGATATTCTATGGTAACACGAAGCTCAGACAATTGAACTGACCAGTTTGTTGCCCTGTTCGGGAATATGTATTTCCTATGTTGTAATTACATGCTATCGAAAGAGGGATAAAATTCCACAGAAAGAGTTTAAGTCTCCAGTACTGTCCGAAGAATCTAGGATCTAGACACTGGCTCTAGAGTGTAGGAATATTTTGGATATCAGGATAAGTGCATTCCCCATTGGGGTAGTAAGAGTTTGTCTGGCTTTCCTAGAGCCTGGGAGAATGTGTTTGACTTTTGGGGTTCAAGGTATAGAAGAGACTATCACAGTTTATCTCAAGCAATGGGATTTGTTTTTAGATACATGGGAAAACTAGTAGGTGGTTCAAACTCAGGACATCAGAATGACTCTCACAGGCTGGAGGCTTCTCAACCCACTAGTCTTTCAGGTGCATTCAGTGCTTCTGGTTTGGGTTCTTTTTCTACCTGCACTTATTCTTCACTGCCTAATTAACCTGTCTCCATTTTTTCTGTGTCATTGTTTCTACTGAAACATTGTTATGTCTTAAGACTTTTCCTTATTCTCTCTCTCTGTACATATATATTCATATATATGTGTGTGTATATATATATATATGTTTTATATTCAAAATCTCAAGAGAAATGCTCTTACTCATATATATGAATATATAGAGAGACCTTTTATGTATACGTAAGACTTTTCCTTATTCTCTCTCTTTATATATATTTATATATGTATATAAATGAATATATGTTTTATATTCAAAATCTCAAGAGAAATGCTCTTACTAAGTTGTCATCTAATATAGAATCAAGTCCTAGACCTTTAGATGGTGGTCTTTCTGTATAGAGTCAAGAAAACAAAAGATGAAAATGTACCCATAGGGGAAATTTCAAAAAGTAAGATCTTTGAAACTTCTCTGGAAGGTTGTAAAATTGGTAGCACCTAGTAGAAGCAGACCAGTACAATGAATTTTTCCCCATAACTTTGTTCTTATTCATATTCATGAAATAGCTGCAGGCTTATTAATCTGCCAGATGCTCTGATACTAAGGTTTCCTGACTAGTGGACATAGATACTTTAATCGTTGAAAAGAAGAGCCCTAACCATAAATTGCTAAATTGACATTTTGGTTTACATGATGCTTAACTTTATATGTCAACTTGGCTGGGCCTTAGTTCCCAGATATTTGGTCAAACAATTTTCTGGATGTTTCTGTGAGGGTGTTTTTGGATGAGATTTACATTTGAACTAGTGGACTTTGAGTGAAGCAGATTGCCCTCATAATGGGCCTCATCTAATCAGTTGAAGGGCCTTATAGAATAAAAGACTGACCTTTCCCCAGGCAAGGAGTACATCAGCCCACAGACTTTGGACTTGAACTGCAACACTGGTTCTTCCTTGGGTTTCCAGCCTGACAACCCAACTTGCAGATTGCCTTCACAATCATGTGAGCCAATTTCTTAAAATAAATATCTACTTATATACATATCCTATTGGTTCTGTTTCCCTGGAGAACCTTGACTAATACAGTTTATGTCAAGTCTCTTATGAGTTTGTTCAGCATGGGTCAGTTCTCCTGAGTTTATTCTGCTCTAAGGGCTCCAAAAACTCCCATTTCTCAAGTAGTTGTCATCTTCAGTTAATAGCTTTCATCTTTTTGCTTTCTAACTATGTCAGTCTCTTTTTGGGACATGCAATAATTTATTTAATGCTTATTGAAACTCCTTGAGATTCTTAAATCTGCCATTGCACTGTATAGTGAGATTCATATGAATCTCTAAATAGATATTAAAAGACAGGTAGACACTGTAGCTCAGGGTATTAGTTAAGGTTGAACCCAGAGGATTGTATTTTGTACATGGGCAGCGACAAACAAAATGAATGGGGGACAAGCGTCCCCTAAAGTTGTGGTTATTGTATTCCTTTCCGATTGTGGCTTTAACCAAATACCACACAAGTTAGTGGCTTAGAACAATGCAAATTTATTACAGTTCTGAAGGTCAGAAATCTTAAATGGGTCTCATGGATCTAAAATCAAGTTGCCAGCCAGGATACATTTTTTTTTTTTTGGAAACCCTGAGGGAGAATTCCTTTTTCTGCCCTTTCCAGCTGACTCCATTTCTTGGCTCATAGCCCCTTTCCGGCTAATGATTGCATCACTCTGAATTCTGCTTCCATTGTCACATCTCCTTCTCTGGCTCTGACTCACCTCTCTTGGAAGGACCCTTGTGATTGCCTTGGCCCATCCAGATAATCTGGAATAGTCTTTCTGTATCACCTAATCTCACCTGCAAGGTCCCTTTTGTTATTTAGAATAACATATTCATAGGTTCTTGAGGTTAGAATGTAGACTTTTGGCTGGAGGCATTATTCTGTCTACCACAGCTATATCCTTTTAATAAGATTACATAATTTTAATAAGCATTTAGTGGTTATAGTGTGGTAGGACTCCAAAATTGACAATAAAGAAAACAGAGTCATTAAAGCTAAATTTTAGAATCGATACCTAATTTACAATAAAGGGATGCAAGAACAACTGAAGAAGATGAAATTACTTGTAGGCAAACTAGCCTTCACTGTATCACTGGTAGCATTAATTCAAATTAAAGAAAAGGGAGAATGGGATTGGTACATACTAGCAGTGTTAACTTAAACAGTAAAAGGGGAAAGGGAGACCCAGATACTAGACTTTCACTATTTCAGTTCTCATGGTAAATATGTCTCTTGAGGGTGAATGATACAGGGCTTTAGTCCTTGCATTTCAGGTGCTCTAGGCCCCTTGGTGATCCCATCCTGATGCTAAGATTGTTAATCAGGCTAAGGAATTTGGACAGTGAATCCTTATCTGAGAATAATATTGTTTTATGACATCTTTATAAGTGACCTACACACACAGGAGTCAAATACATTCTAGAAAAGCTGCCTATCTAAGCCCTTGGAGATTCGTGATATACATCTGCAGACCAAAGGATATATGCAATTTTGAAAGCTGTTTTACTCAGTTTAATCCAGTGTTTCCCAAATTTATTTGCTACTGAACCTTTTGTTGTTGTTGAAAGATCTACTGAAATGCCTAACAGCAAGCACATAACACATTTCCGGGAATGATGCCTTAAAGATTTAATTTTTCTCCCTCCCGTTGTTTTGAGTCATACAAAACCACCTTTTGATTTCTGTGTGGTTGGATCAAAAGAAAAAAAAATGTTTTGATCAGGCCAACATGATATTTCTTGTGCGTGCGGTGTTATATTTCTCACTATAAATGAACACACCAGCCTTTTGATGTTCGCTTTTGTCTCGTGGTCCTTTTAGTTAGTTAGTGTGAGTTGATCTATTTGTCACCCAACTCCCATTTACTTTCAGTGCCTGTCTACTCACTGTACTTCCAAAAGGAAGGTTAGCCAGAACTTGATCTATTACCTGAGTGACAGGGAGAAAATCATGAGTTCTGGAATCCAAATACTTGTCCCGGTGGCCTGATAATCAGGGGAGTTGACTGGACTACTTGAGAGATGAATGGATCTTGAAGCTAGACATCAAAACAAAGACTTCAGATTACCACATATTTCTGTGTCCTTAGGCAATCATTTCTTTTTTTTTTGTATCAACTAACTAATGAATAATAGCATCAACCTATTTTATGTGGTTACGATGAAGTATATTCATATTACTGATCATAAAAGAGTCCTCAAAGCTTAGAGAGAATATGAAATTAAAGAGGGCCAAAAAAGATAAAAAATAGCATGTATTAGTTTTTTTAAAAAATGAACCTGTAACACAAAAATATTTTGTAAGAGCAAGTTAATTTTAGAAACATTGGTTTTTTTTTCTTCTTGTACTCAGATATAGCCAGACTTTGATATGTATTGTGATTGGTATTGAAATACTGAACTACTCCAAAGAGAAAGTTCAAATAAGAGTAATCAGGTATTGTACTATGAGATTTATGGAGGAAGAAGAAAACATATATAGAATCACTTATCCTTAAGAAAATAATAAAATATAATTATTATCATAGAAAGATTTAATAAACTTCCGTAATTTGTTAAACATGAATATGTTTAATCAAACTAAATTTATGATAATTAAACTTTGTAGTAGCCTTGTAGGCTTCATTCTGTGAGTCTTCAATTTACTCAGAGTTTTTCTCTCTAAAATACTTTGTCTCCAGTTTCTATTTCCCACAACCTCTCCATCTTCCAATTGTTCTTAATTACCACCTTGTGGAGTAAGCCCCAGATTTGCTCTCCATCTGCTTCTTAGGACCTGACATTTAAGAATTTTCCTTCTCACAGTCTATTCTGGCTTAGGCCCATAGTTTCTTTTTATCTAATTCTTGCTAAATTTCACTCTACTTCTCATCCAATGAGAAAGAAGGGGCTTATCCACTCCTTTCTGGAGGTTTTGGAGGTAAGAGAGGAGATGAGCAGTGAATTCCATAGGCACAGTTCTCAGTAAGACCAGGCTTTGCAGAAAAAATTTGGAAGGACACAAGATTTGGATTAAAGAGATTTACTCATCTCAAAAAGAAAACATAGTTTCCTAAGAAAATTTTGTTTATGTTTCTGTCTTTTGTGCATAAAATGTTTAATTTTAATGTTGTATTAATAAGACTTTTCTTTCTTATTATTTTTTAAAAATTATAATTAAATACAAAGAAAACTACATGTAATTTTAATACCATCAAATTATAATTATTAAATATTCACATAAAATTTTCACAAAATTAAAAATCATGTAAATAGTCAAATGACTCTAAATCAGTAGCTACTTGGCATAAAAACAAAAGCTTTACTTTACAATAATTTTATTAGATTTATTTAGTAGAGTTTTTCTTACTATAATCTAGACATAGATTGAAGTTTAATCTTTGAAAGTTTGGTTATTTTAGTGTTATAGTTTTGAAAATTAGACTTTTTTTATTAATCTTAGAAGTGTCTAAAGACATGTTTTAAAAAAATTTTTTAAATTTATTTTTCAAGTACGGTTTTCTGTCTTTTACTCCCATCCCAGCCCACTCCCATCCCCATGCTCTCCACCTCCCTCCCATTTCCACCCCCCTTAGTTGTTGTCCATGTGTCCTTTATTAAATACATGTTTTTAAGTGCTCCTCTTCTCTTTCCTCCTCTCCAAATAAGAAAAGAACTATGGTATCAGAGGCTAAACTTAATTTCTGAGGGTTCCAGAAAATTTTACAGAGAGAGTTTGTTCTTAAATCTAAATTTCTAAAAGTCTTCCAACTCTTCCCTTCTCATAGGCAGAAATTAGCACTAATCTTTTGGTTATGGTTATGGAATTAGTATTAAACTTTTGGTCATGGTTATCAGACATATAAATAAGTTCTTTTATCCTTGTGTACTGAGCTTTTGGGGAAACTCAGGAAACAGATGTGGCTTGATATCTGCATCTTCTTATAGTTCTGTATACTAGGTTGGAATAATATGGTCACATGTTACATGGATTTAAGTTCTTCCATAAAGCACTGCTTGGCAATATGGTAGTCATCAGCCAGTGTGTCTGCTGAGCCCTTGATGTGTGGCTGGTGTGAACTGAGAGGTGCCATAGTGTGAATCATACCAGATTTCATAGAGTTAGTACAAAGAAATTATAATGATCTCATTAGTAATTAATGTGTTGATTACATATTGAAATGATAATACTGTATTGGGTTAAATACATTTATTATTGGAATTAATTTTACTCTTTCAAAAACTTAACATGTCTGCTGGAACACTTGAAATTACATACATGGCTTCCATTCGTGGCTCAGATTTTTATTTTTAGTGGCGATCTAGAGCTATTGTGCAATGAAGCATTTGACATGTTTATGTTTTCCAGATACATTTAAACACTAAAATGTTCAGTGTCAATTATTTTTATGGAAGTCTTGTTAAATGTACTGTACTTCTGCATCTTCCTAAAAGAGAAAGCAACTTAATGTAGCATTTTCCTGATAGATCAATATCATCATTATGAAGCTCAATTTTTAAAATATTTTGTTTTATTGATATTCTCATGAGTTAGTGAAGCTTATAGGGCTATTGCTGTCATATAAAATGGCCCCTGGGTGGTGTATGATTATAGTTGGGAATTTGGCTGTTTTCCCCAATGTTTTTTAATTGCTTCCTAAGCATACATTTATGCTTTTTCCTGTGGGGCAACTTTGCCAGCAAGCCCCCCCATCCCCCATGGATGAAAGTGAAACTACCAAGACATGATCTGCTTGGGGAGGAGAGGTGGTCAATCTTTCACAGGAGAAGGACCAAGAACCTCTTCTTCAATGGCTTTTATTAGGTTGTAATACATAGGAATACAGGTAAAGCTCATTAATCAATGTCAGGTGGCAAGGATCAAACAATAGATAACATTTCAAAGAAATCTGAGGGCTTAATTTGAGTCAGTGACTGTCAGGTAGGGGGTTTGCAAAAACTTTGGGAGACATACTCATTTCCTGCTTGGCCCCTTATCATATGAATGAAAGCACTCTTAGCAAAGCAGGCTTCACAGGACTTTAGGAACTCTTTCTTATGCCTGATCAGCCTGGAACCCGCTCTAGCTGGCAAAGGGCTGCACCACCTTCCCAGTCATAGGTTTTTAGGCTTAAGTGGATTAGAGCCAGGCAGTGCTGCTCCCAGACAAAAATGGGGATTCAGGCTATGTCAGAATAGCAGGGGGGGGGGAGGGCATGAGGGTCCATCACTCCCTCTTTGCTTTACCCACTAAGTCCTTCCTTGAGGGCCTCTCAAGTGATCGTGTCTGGCTTAGGTTGTCCCTCCTCTGAGGGATTTTACCCATCTCTGACTAACCAACCAAGCGTTGGGGGCAGGGGATGAAGCAGAAGCAGTGCTGCTGCCAGAGATAAGCTTTGTCTCCTTAGTTGCTCACAGTCCAGAGGTTGCTCATTCAGCCTTAGCCATGGGGGGCAGTTACAACTCCTGAAACCAGGCAGAGTGGTTCCCAACACTTTCCAGTGAAACCTCTATGTCCTTTATGATTTAAGAAAACCTAACAGTTTTCTAGAGGAAATGGATAAGCAGCTTATAAGGTCGGCAAGGTTTTTCAGAATTGTAGGTCTTAGAGTTCATGGCAGGCTCTGCTTCTTCTGTAGATGAAGTCCATGGGCTTTATTACTGCTGTTTTTCTTGCAAGGCAGATATCTTTTAGGCTTTTGGGTTAGTGGATTTGAATGAGACATCTGTGGCTGCCAGAGTCTTACTACCAGTCTGTTGCCTCCAGTGTGTGGCATTTTTCAATGATATTAGAATCTTTGTATACAATTGTTGGGAAAAATATGTAAGGAAGTAATAGGTAGTAGCTAAAATTATTCTGTTGACTTCTGTTTTTTAAGGCAATGCTATTGGTCTCAGCCACAATTGCTATGTTCAAGTGTGGCTAAGCAGGCAAATGTGTAATGAACTATATACATGTATACATGTGAAATGTGAACCTGGGTTAGTGGGTATAGCCTATTGTTTTGCTATTCCCCTGATGGTTTTCTTCACCTTTCTTAAAGTTGCAGTTGTGTCTGGCTGTGTACTGCTGCTATTTCCCAGCAGTCCAAAGCTCTGTTGCATCGCTTGATGCTCTGCTTTAATATTTTCTTATAGTATTTATCCTGCGCTCCTTGCTTGTGATTTTCCTGCAATCAGCTATCTTACACAATGGCTCCTTGAGTGTCCTACTGTTTTCCATTCTCTGCATACACACGTTCCAGGGGAACATCAGTATGAAGACTATTTCAGTATCAACACTGACAATATTTCTTATGATACTGGTGAGAAATCCAATTTTTAAGTTAACATTCTTCAGTCTGAGAAGTGGCATTGTTCCCTAACGCATAGACATCTATTATGATCCATATAACACTGCATTACACAAATCTACTTATTGGTAGGTTCTGTCATATGAATGAGGGATTTAGGTGCCCTGTGCTGCCTATGTAATGTTCTCTGTAAGAGACATACTTTATAGTCAAAGACACAAGTAGTTTGAAAGTAAAAGGTTAGAAATGCAAACAGTAACCACTGAAGAACTGTAGTGGCTTTATTAATATAGACAAATAAACTTTGAGGCAAGAAATAAAAGAAACATTTCAAAATGATGAAATTTTCAATATATCAGGAAGAATAGCAATTACAAATGTGTAAGTAACAACAGAGCTCCCAAACACACGCAGCAAAGATAGAGAGAATTAGAGGATACATAGATAATTCAATATTAGAGTGGTTGAAAAGGTCAATATTCCTCTGAGTAATTGATAGAAGAACTAGACAGAGTATCCGTTAGGATAATCTCAACTTGAACAACACCTGAACAAGCAACCAACTTGGCATAACATAAAATCCTCCATCCAACAACTGCAGAATATACATTGTTTTGTTTTGTTTTTAATTTTTGAGAGCAAGAGACATTGATTTGTTGTCCCACTTTCTTATGCATTCATTGGTTGATTCTTGTTTGTGCCCTGACGAGGGATCAAACCTGCAACCTTGACGTATTGGGATGATACTCTAACCAACTGAGCAACCTGGCCAGCTGCTGCCTTGCCACAAGTCCTCTCTACCCCTGCTGTTCATTTCTGCCCCTACTATCATTCTGGATGAATGTTTCTTCCTTAACTCCTTGGTTGTCTGATTTCCATACAGTTTGATTTTCCGGCAGTTCTGGTTTTTTTTTTTTTAATTTGTTGTTGTCCTTCTTTTGGTTGTGCGAGGAGGTGAAGTGTATCTACCTATATCTACACCTTGACCAGAAGTTCCTACACTAGCTGATTTAAAACATACCATAAAGCTATGGTCATCAGACAGTGTCATATAAGGATAAACACATCAATGTAACAGAACAGAGTTTAGAAATAATATCTAACATTTATGATGAACTAAGTTTAAAAAAGGTACAGGTGTGATTCGGTCGGGGAAAGAATGCTGTTTTTAACAAATTGTGCTGAGACTATTGGATATTTGCATGTAAAACTTTTAAATGCACCCAGATCCTTACTTTACATTGTAAACAAAAATAATTCAAAATGGATCAAAGATATCAATATAAAAATAAAAATTATAAAATTTCTATAAGAAAACATAAAAAATCTTTGTGATCTTAGGATCAAAATATGTAACTCTTAAACTCAATAATAAAAAGACAAACAATGCATTTAAAAAGTAGGCAGAAGATTTGAACAGATGTTTCAACAAAAACACTCAAATGGCTAGTAAGCATAAGAAAAGGAAAATATTTGGGAAAGGTAAATTAAAACTATAATAAAATATCAGTAAAGACCCACTAGAATGGCTATTATTAAAAAGTTTGATAATGTCAAGTGTTGGCAAGAATATGGGCAAACCTGAAACCCTTAAGGTGCAGTGCTCATGAGAAGGTAAAATGTTACACCCACTTTGGAAAATGTTTAGCTGTTTCTTGACAAGTTATACATACATTTACCACACTGTCCAGTATTTCCATTTCTCTGTGTCTACTCAAGAGAAATGAAGATACACAAATACTTGCATGTGAATATTCATAACAGCATTATTTTTAATAGCCAAAATTTGAAGACAATCCAAATGTTAATCAACCAGGAAATGAATAAGCCAAATGTTTATCCATATGATGTATATTCATATAATGAAATACTTCTCAACAATAAAACCATTACATTTGGGGGGGGGGGAAGCCAGACACAAAAGACTGTATATTGGGCTGGGGATGGGAGAAGGGGTTGATTGCATGCAGCCTGAGGGAACCTTTGGAGTAAAGGAAGTACTCTAAAGCTGCCTGGTGGTGACAGTTTCATTACTGCATAAACTTACCAAAATTCCTTGAAATGTATATTTACAATGGGTGAATTTTATGGTATACACATTATACTTCAAGAAACCTATTAAAAACCCATATGACAAAGAGTATAAAATGTATAATTATAGACTAAGGAAGTGAAAAAAATTGGAACAATAATTTAATCTACCACAGTAACCAAATTTCATATAAATAAAATATATTAGAGAATTTCTTGGGGAAGTCAAATTAGGCTCTATCATTTACATCTATATGGTTCACTGTGGCAATTAACATAGTGAATATAGAAGATGCTTAATAAATATTTTTAAATGACATGAAATAAGGCTGTCTTGGAACTCTATAATTTGTGTTAGCTATTATGCAGCAAAGGCCACGCTCTATTTTTCTGCAGTATCTGAAGTTGCATGACACTTTTAAAATATTGTCTTAAATTTTACCTTTCACTTTTGATGTTTGAGCATTCTTGCCTGGAAAAAATCCTTATGTAACTCAACTTACCAGGGCCACTAACCATGTAAGTATTTAGACCCATATGAAGTCCTGCAGCCTCTCACCCTCTAACACAATCCCAGCAGGCCCCCAAATACTCCACATGTGCTCCAGCACTGTTCATACCCCTAGTATCCTCAATGCTCTTCTGGATAGAATAGTTTCCTTTCCTGTGGCTATTCCCACTCTTCCAGGTATGGCAGATGTTGCTTCTTCTCAACTGGCACTTTGTCATAATGTGAGCAAGTGCCATGAATCTGTATCATCAAACAACTGGGGCTGTAGAGTGGCCACAAGAGAGTACTGTGTCAGTTCGTGCTGCTCCAGTACTGGGGAGATGGTCCTGTCAGTCCTGCATTGGTGTCAGCACCAAGCTCTCAGCACGACCTAGTCTCAGGTGCCCTAATGTGGAAATGGAGGAGATGACTTTCTACCTTCAGGGTTGCATTGTGTTAGATGTGTCCTGTGGCAGGACTGCCTGGGTCCCAAAGTGTTAGAGAGTACAGGGAGAGATGTTTAGTTTCATTCAGAACCTTCTTTCTCATTAGACCTGCACCAAGGGAGCACTGTTTAGAGCAGATTTGCATAATCCCAATCATGCTCTTCTCAGAATCCTTATTCTCCTCTGCCTTGAGAGGCCAATCTTATCATGCTTGTACCTTCCTTGTAACTGCCTGTACCTTCCTGTATCTGCCAGAACCTTCCTTGCCACTAAGTTCTTTAGGACCTCCTGAAAAATGACTCTTATCATTCTGCTTCCTCAGTTTGACAGGCACATTCAAACATGCTGAAAACACAGCAACAGATGATGGCTCAGTAGTGATCTTGACTGAATCTGGAACCCGACCATTGTTATAAGAAGGCTCTGATACATCTCCCTGGACAGTGGACTTTTTTTTTTAAACTCCTGAACCTACTGTTTCTTTTTACCTTGTTTGAATTATCTTTAAATATCAGAAGTTTAAAATATAGTTATTTTATAAAATAATTTTTACAGTTTTGATAGTGGGAGAATTTCTTCATGTTTTCTGGATTGTGGCCACACTAGCAAGATGATGAACTGAACATAAATTTGTGTCACAGTGAGAGGTATCTTTTGCACAATCATTGTGACACTAAGTCTGACCTTCAGAAACTGACCGATGGCATGTATGGAAACTCTGCTGTCATAGGCTGTTATTTGCTTCCCCAAGTCTATTACCTCTTTGTTCCTTAGGGAACTACTCTTTTCAATGGGCTCATCTGAAAATTTCATTACCCAGCCTCCTTTGCACATTGATGTGCCCAATGAGATGTAAGTAGAAGAATTTTAGGAAAGCTCCTTAGAAGTGAAAGGATGAGCATCCTTTTTTCCCCTTCCTTTTTCCTGAGGATGTAATAGCTGGAATTAATCAGCCATATTGGATTTGTGAATACGCCTTAAGAGTGAAAACCATGCATTATGAGGGTCAAGAAGAAAGAGACAATGAGCATGGGGCTCTAAAGATTTGGAGGGGTTACCATGGTGGCTCTGGTCTGCCAGCATACACTTTCTTTTTAACACCACTAACTTTAGAAAAAAATTATTCATCACGAGTATTAGTTTTTGTTCTTTATTTGCATTGTTGACCCTATTACAGATGTCCCCATTTCCACTACCTTTGCCCTCTTCTACCCAGCCCCACCCCCTTTCCTCATGCCTTCGCCACACTGTTGTCTGTGTCTATGAGTTATAGGTTTAAGAAAGAAACAAAGTTCTATATGGTTTAAGACAGTTTTGTTTTTTTTCTGGAATACATAACCAAGTGTTATTTCTAAAAAAATACATTTGACAAGGGGAAGATGAAATATTCCTGATAGCAGAAGAATAAAGCACCTGATTATTTTCTATTGATGCAGAAATGGTTCTCATTATGAAATAACATTTCAAAAGAGCAGCTGTTATAGCAGCCAGCTTATCTGAAGCATTTCAAATATTAGTTAAAAATAAATGTTTATGTTTATGAATCACAGAGTCATAAATGGCTCTGAAATGAAGCTGGGCTAAATACCAAACCTCTCAGACTGAAGTCGGAGAGCATGATTCTGTTTCCCATGCTGGGCCTCCTGAGGCCTTTATTAAGAACAATGCTTAATAAACTGCAATTCTGATCCACAAAATGGGTCCCGTATTGCCATGTGTCAATTGTCTTAATTCTTCTGCCTCTAAGGAAGGGCTACTTATTTGTTAAAAAGTAATCCATAATAAGAAATTCAAACAGTAATAAGATAGAAAGTATTCTTTAAACTGCTAAAACCACCATCTGTTCTGTTCTACAGATCTTAATTAAGATTTTTTCAGCTTTATGGAGGTATAATTGACAACATCATAATATATTTCAAGTGTAAACCATGATAATTTGCTGTACATACATTGTGAAAGGATTCACCACATCAAGTTAATTCATATATCCATCATGTCACATATCCCCCTCCCCTTTATTTTCTGGTGAAAACAGTTAAGTTCTACTCTCTTAGCAAATTTCAGTTATATAATAGTGTTATCAATTAGAGTCACCATGTTATATATTAGTTTTTCAGATTTTATTCAAAGAATTTTTTGTGCCTACCACAGTACCTAGTATATTTTAGTCTTTTTATTTATTTAAAAATTATTATGATGATCCCTAGCTGGTGTGGCTTAGTGGATTGAGTGGCAGCTTGTGAATCAAAGTGTCACTGGTTTGATTCCCAGTCTAGGGCACATGCCTGGGTTGTGGGCCAGGTCCCCTGTGGGGGGCATGTGATAGGCAACCATGCATTGATGCTTTTCTCCATGTCTTTCTTCATCCCTCCCCTCTCTAAAATGAATAAATAAATTTTTTTTTAAATTTTATTAAAAATTATTAGGAAGATATTAAGTCAGTTATCCCAGTTAGATTATTAATTCCCAGAAGACAGGAGCTATGTCTTAACTTTATAGCCCAAGCCATTGGCTTCCAAGAGTCATAGTCATAATATGTCAAAGATAAATTAAAATACAATGAAATTTAGGCCCTCATACTAATATCACAGGACATTTGGATTCAGATATTGTAGGGATTGGAGTAACCTATCCATTTATTTGGGTTTAGGGCCCTGACATCTGGGTGACTCTACCCAGGTCTACTTGCATCCATGAGTTTATGTAAGAGTGGAAGAGTTCTCTTAGGAGGCGATTGGCTGGTACCCTGACCACTCCATTTCTAACTGAGGTTCAAAAATATAAAACTGCACCTGTTGTATGAGGGTGGCTCTGAGGCTGGTTGCAGGATAGGAAAATGGGACTCCTCAGAATAAATTTTGTACAGTGTAGAGGTGGGTCTGCAACAAGAACTGGGTTCAGTATCTAGCATAGGTGATAGGAACCTATATATCTATCTGGGTAGAGTGATGGACTAGCATAAAATTCATCCTTACCCCATGAACTAGTTTCCTAGGGCTGCCATAACAAATCAACACACATTTGGTGGCTTGGAACAACAGAAATTTATTGAAACAGAAAGTGCAGGCCTGGAGGCCAGTGTTCTGAAGTCAAGGTGTTGGCAGGGCCCTGCTCCTTCTAAAGGCTCCAGAGGAGGTTCCTGCCTTACCTCCTCCAGCATCGGTCATCAGCATAACCCCAGTCTCCGCCTCTGCCTCAACCTAGCCTTCTTTCATGTGTCTCTGTGTCTGTTTCTGTGATAAGAACTAGTTATTAGATTTAGAACCCACCCGGTCCAGGATGAGCTTTAACTTAAGATCCTTAACTGTATTGGCAAAGGCCTTTTTCCAGATAAGGTCACATATACAGACTCTGGGTAATTTATCTTTTGGGGGCTATTATTAACTGACTAGAGTCTGCCTTCTGGATCCCCAAAATTCATGTCCATCCCACCTATAAAATACTTTTACTCTATTAAGCATCCTCCAAAGTCTTAACCTATTACAGACAGCATCAATTCTTAATTCAAAAATCTAATGTAAATATCATCAAAGGCCCCAAGTCTCATAATCTAAACCAGTTATGGGTGAGACTGGCATCATCTATCTTGGTGCAGAATCTCCCTTCATCTCGAACCCGTGAACATAGAAAACAAATTATTTGCTTCCAAAATACAATGGTGGAACAGGTATAATATAGACATCTGTATTACAAAAGGGAGAAACTGAAAGAAATTAGAGAGTCACCAGTACCAAGTGAATCTGAAATCTGCCAAGGTTAACTCCATTAGGTGTCAGGGCTTGAGAATAATATCTGAAGCCCCAAGGCTCCCTCATCTGTGCCTGTGGCTCCTTCATCCTCGCTATAATTTGTGGCAGCTCCACTGTGCTCTGTGCTGTTGGCAATGGCTCCATTGTCCTTGGCCCCCTGACCCACACAGCAGTCCCACCTCAAGTCACCCTCCCTTTTTCTTGAAAATAGCACATATTTGCAGTTGAGTAGCTCAGCAAGCCTGTTTACTGCTTTTAGGAATTTAGGAGCACACAAACTTCTTTTATTTTATCCAGTCTCTGTCCCTGTTAGTCCAAGCTGGCAATGTTTCTGCTGGTATATCATTATCAAAAATCTTGTGGGCCTCCTGTGTGCCCATTGGACCAAAGGGTTCTCCACAGCTTCTTCCTAGGTGACCTTATCTCCACTCTTGGCTTCTGCTGAGATGCTTGATTGGAAACTGAGTGACACACCTCATATTTTCAAGGAAATGTTGTCCAGCTACACTCGTATGTTTTCCTTCAGAGCAAGCTTTCTCAACAGTAAATTTCCTAATTCTAGCATCCTTTGCAATATGGATAGGTAAAGACCCTTTCAAATCACAAACTACTGGCTCCTTGTTGCCTAACAATTCCTTCCTCAGTTTATTTTCTTCCGCTAGCATTTTACTGTAAGCAATAAGGGCCTTCAAGAACATTACCTGTAACACTTTGCCTGAAAATGTTCTCAGCTAAATAATCAAGTTCAGCCCTTATAAATTCTGCTTTTCCAAAGTAGAAAACAGTTCAGCCAAGTTCTGTCACTTTTTTAAAAAACAAGGATCACCTTTCCCCCAGTCTCCAATAACATGCTTCTCATGTCCTTCTGACATCTCATCAGAAGTACCTTTAACATCCACACTTCCACCAATCATCTCCACAAAGCAATGCAAGATTTTTCTCTCAAGCATCTCAGAATTCTTTCAACCTCTCTCCATAGCCCAATTCCAAAGCCACTGCTGCATTTTTAGGTACTGGTTCCAGCTGCATCCTACTCTGCAGTGCCAAAACCTGTGTTAGTCCAAGTTCTACCAGAGAAGCAGGCAGGGTAGGAAATACAGAAATTTTGTCATATTTCTCTATCTATCTATCTATCTATCTATCTATCTATCTATCTATCTATCTATCTATCTATCTATCTATCATCTATCTATCTTCATCATCATCATCATCATCTGTCTATCATCTATTTCATAGAATTGGCTTATGGTATTGTGCTGGCCAGCAAGTCCCAGACTGTAGGGCATGTCAGCTGGATAGACGCCCTCTGACAGGGGCTGAAGCAGCAGTCCATAGACAGTTTCTTCTTCCTCAGAGAAATACCAGTTTCACTCTTTTTCAACAACAGCTTAAATACAAAAACAGGCTTTTTGCATTGAAACATGATTTTTGTATTTTCACACATATGTGCAACTTTCACCAAGTCAGTTTTACAATATTTTCATCACCTCAAAAAACTCCATATTCTTTAGCTATCACTTCCCATTTCCTCATTTCCTGAGTTTACTTTCCCTGACCTAAGGAACCACTAATCTACTTTCTGTCCCTACAATACCTATTTTGGACATTTATATACTTAGACTCATATAATATGTAGACTTTTGTGATTGGATTCTTTCACTTAGCATATACTTTTAAGGCTCATCTATGCTGTAGCATGTATCAATACTCCACTCCTTTTTGTGGATGAGTAATAATTTGTATCAGAATGGGTTGTCTGACTATCAGATGAATTACCCATTTATCTGTTGATGGACACTTGAGTTGTTTTCATGTTCTGGTTATCATAAATCATGCTGCTGTAAACATTTGTATACAATATTCTGTGTAGACATATGTTTTTTATTTCTCTTGGGTGTATACTTTGAAGTGAAATTGCTAGATGATATGGTAAGTCATGTTTGACCATTTGAAGAATGGCCAGACTGTATTCCAAAGTGGACGGGCCATTTCACATCCTCACCAGCACTGACTAGGGTTCCAGTTTCTTCACATTCTCATCACTTGTTGGTTATCTGATATTTTTTGATTCCAGCCATCTTAGTGTATGTGAAGTGGTATCTCACTGTGGTTTTAATTTCCTAATGATGTTGAGCACCATTTCACATGGTTATTGGTCACTGTATATCTTCTTTAAAGAAATGATTATTTGGAAACTTTGCTCATTTTAATTTTGTTATTGTATTTGGTTATTGAGTTGTAAAAATTCTTTATGAGTCATATAAAGTATCTTATCAGCTATGTGATTTGCAAATATTTTATCCCATTAAATGGAGTTTTTCACTTTCTTGATAGTGTCCTTTGATACACAAAATTTTTCAAATTCAATAGTCTAATTTTTTATTTTGTTTCTTTGCCTTTGATGTCCTATCTAACAATCTTTTGACAAACGCAAGGTCTTGAATATTTTGTTCCTACATTTTCTTCTGAGAAGTATAGTTTTTGCCCTTATATTTAGGCCTTTGATTCATTTTGAGTTAATTTTTGTGCATTGTGTGAAAGGAGGTTCCAACTTAATTCTCTGCATGAGACTATCCAGTTATCCCAGTGCCATTTGTTGAGAAAACTATTCTTTCTCACTGAATGGTCTTAGCACCCTTGTCAAAAATCAGTTTACCATGGGATATACGTTTATTTTGGGGCACTCATTTATTTTTTAAATTGTTGTTCAAGTACAATCGTCTCCATTTTCACCCCACCATGCTCCCCTGCCCCACCCACCCCCACTTCTCGCACTTGAACTCACTCCCTTTGGCTTTGTCCTTGTGTTCTTCATACTATGCAGCAGAAAGAAAGGAGGAGTTCCTATCTTTTGTGATGGCATAAATGGAACTGGAAAGCATTATGCAAAGTAAAAGAAGTCAGGCACTGACAGGAAAATACCATGTGATCTCACCTATAAGTGGAACCTAATCAGCAAAACAAGCAAGCAAGATACAATCAGAGACATTGAAATAAAAAAGAATCTGACAGTAACCAGAGAGGAGTGGGGAGAGGGATAATAAGGGATACTAGGGGGTGCATCAAGGAACATCTATGAAAGGCACTCATTTCTATTCCATGTGTTTATATCTTTGTCCACACTGCCTTATATCCCATTGTTTTGTAAATACATTTTGAAATTTGGAAGTGTGAGTTCTCTTTCATTCTACTTCAAGATTAGTGTGCCATTTTGAATCCTTTATGATTACATATCAATTTTAGAATCACAATGTTAGTTTTTACCAAGTCAGCTGGAATTTTTGATAGAGATTGCATGTAGTTTAATGTAGTTTAGTTTTTTTGGGGGGGGAGGTACTGCCATTTTAACAATATTAAATCTTCCAATTCATAAACATGGGATGCTTTTCCATTTATTTAGATCTTTACTTTCTCTCTACAATGTTCTGTAGTTCTCTGAGTATAAACTTTGCACTTCTTTTATAAAAGCTATTTCTAAGGATTGTATTCTTTCTGATGCTATGTTGAGTGAATTTTTTTCTTAATTTCATTTTCAGATTGATCATTACAAGTATATAGTAATATAATTTATTTATTTATTCATTTAATTTTTTAATGCAATTTATTTTTATGTATTGATTTTGTATTCTATAACTTTGCAAATTCATATATTAGTTCTATTCATTTTTACTTAGTGAATTTCTTAAAATTTTTCTATATATAAGGTCATATTATTTGTGAGTATTTTTATTCCTTTCCAATTTGGACACTGTTTATTTATTTTTTTCTTGCCTAATTATCATAGCTAGATGCTCAAGTAGTATATTGAATAGAAGTGGTGAGAGCAGACATCCTGTCTTATTCCTGAATTTAAGGGGGTGCATATTGTCTTTTACCATTAAGCATGATGTTAGCTGTGGATGTGGAGTTACTTGTTTCATAAGGCCTTCCAACTGATTTGAAGGAGCTCCTACCCCTCAATTATTGAGGATAATCTCCTTTACTTCAAAGTCAACTGATTATAGATATTAACTATGTCTACAAAATACCTTCACAGCAATATCTAGATTAATGTTTAATTGAATACTGGGTATTAAAGCCTAGCCAAATTGACATATTAACTATCACGTCTAGGTTCTTTGAAAGGTAGGTATACTCTGAGAGCAAGTGGCTTTGTGTGTGAAATAAAAGAGACATAATAGTAAAATCCACACTGCTTTGGAGCCCCTTGGTGTGAAACTCTAAGAAACTTAAAAAAGAGCACTCCCTTTCTTGTTCATGAAAGTGTGGTCAAGAACCTCAGCTCTGAGGGTCAGCATTAGGACTTTGGTTTTGCTGACATCAGATTTTCTAGGTAGTGTCCTAAAATCCATCCTTTTCCTGAACTCCAACTTGATGAGTGTCCCAAATGCAACTTACATTTAAAATATCAAATGAGAATTTGTTTCTCCCTTTATGTACTCTGCCTCCTCCTCCCTATTTTTGCTTCTATTCTACTCTCTATCTCAGTGCATGGTGTTTATCAGACAGCTGATTTATTTTTTATTATATTCTATTGATTATGCTGTCACAGTTGTCCTGATTCTTTCCCTTTTGCCACCCTTCACCCAGCAACCCCCACTCCCTCAGGCCATCTCCCCACCATTGTTCATGTCCATGGGTTATGTATATAAGTTCTTTGCCTACTCCATTTCCTATACTGTACTTTACATTCCAATTACTATTTTGTAACTACCTATTTGTACTTCTTAATCTCCTCACCTCTTCGCCCATTCCCCCACACTGCCCTCCCATCTGGCAGCCATCAAAACACTCTCCATTTCCACGATTCTGTCTCTGTTATTGTTTGCTTTGTTTTTTAGATTCAGTTGTTTATCTATCTATTTATCTATCTATCTGCCATTTTACCATTCATAGCTTTGATCTTTTTTTATTTTATTTTTTTAAATTTATTTATTTTTTTGAATTGATTACGCTGTTACAGTTGTTCTATTCCCCCCTTCATTCCCCTCCACCCTGCCCCCCCAACCCCACCATTACCCCCCTTTAGTTTATGTCCATGTGTCTCAAGTCCTTTAGGTTCTATATTTCCCATACTATTCTTGCCCCCCCCATCTATTTTCTATCTACTGTCTATGCTACTTGTTTTCTGTACCTTCTCCCCCCATCTCCTCCTCCCACTCCCCTGTTGCTAACCCTCCTTGAGATCTTCATTTCTATGTTTCCACTCCTGATCTAGCTGTCCTTTTAGTTTGCTTTCGTTGTAGGTGTGGTTGTTAATAACTGTGAGTTTGTTGTCCTTTCACTGTTCATGTTTCTTTAACTTCTTTTTCTTCGATAAGTCCCTTTAACATTTCATATAATAAGGGCTTGGTGATGATGAACTCCTTGAATTTGGTCTTATCTGAGAAGCACCTTATCTGTCCTTCCGTTCTAAATGAAAGTTTTGCTGGGTAGCAATCTTGGTTGTAGGTCTTTAGATTTCATGACTTGGAATATTTCTTTCTAGCCCCTTCTTGCCTGTAAGGTCTCTTTTGAGAAATCTGCTGACAGCCTGATGGGGACTCCTTTGTAGGTGATTGTCCCCTTACCTCTTGCTGCTTCCAGGATTCTTTCCTTCATTTTAATTTTGGCTAATGTAATTATGATATGCCTTGGTGTGTTTCTTCTTGAGTCCAACTTTTTTGGTACTCTCTGGGCTTCTTGGATTTCTTGGAAGTCTATCTCCTTTGCCAGATTGGGGAACTTTTCTTTTATTATTTGTTCAAATAGTTTTCCCACTGGCGGTTGTGTCTTTCCCCCTTCTGGTACCCCTATAATTCGGATATTAGAGCGTTTAAAGATGTCCTGGAGGTTCCTAAGCTTCTCCTCATTTTTCTGAATTCTTATTTCTTCATTCCTTTCTGATTGATCATTTTTTTCTTCCTTCTGGTCCCCTCCATTGATTTGAGTCCCAGTTTTTTTTCATCTCTATGGGTTTCCTGTGGAATTCCATTCATTTCCCTTAATTTAGCCTTCATATGTTTCTCTAATTTGTGGCTATAATCCACCAGATCTGTGAGGAAGCTGATGACCAGTGTTTTAAACTGTGCATCTGAGAGTTTTGCTATTTCTTCGTCACTTAGATTTATCTCCGGGGCTTTGAGTTCTCCCTGCGACATTTTTGGTCTGTTCTGGCCCTTTAAGTGGGAGAAGCGGCACCTTGGAGTCCCAGGTCGCTGGGTTGTGACGCTGTATTTGGGGGCGTGGTCAGAGCGGGGAAATGGCGCCGCTGCCACCGGTCCAACCGCTCACTCCCTCACTCGCGCGCAATTAGGCAACCACAGTCAACTCGCTGCCACCGCCTCCCCACTGTCTCCTCTGTAGTCGCTCACCCGGTGTGTTGCTCGGTAGCTCACTAGGTCCAATCCTGGGTTTGGAACCCGTGCGACTGGATTCGCGCCCGGGTCGACCGAGCCCTCCTTTGTAACTCCTCACCCGACGCCGGTTTCGCCCCTTACCGGTCGGGCTGAAGAATTTGTTGTTAGCGGACTTCCGAAAAGTTCAGTTTTCCGTGTTCTGGTTGTGTTTTCTGATGCTAATATTTAGTTGTCCCTAAACTTGGTTGTGTGAGGAGGCACGGCACATCCACCTAAACCTCCATCTTGGCGGAAGTCCTGATCTTCTTTTTTAAAAATAAATCCCTTTAACATTTCATATAATAATGGTTTGGTGATGATGAACTCCTTTAGTTTTTTTCTAGTCTGGGAAGCTCTTTATCTTACCTTCAATTTTAAATGACAGCTTTGCATTAAGGCTGTAGGTCCCTCCTTTTCATGACTTTGAATATTTCTTGCCAATTCCTTCTAGACTTCAAAGTTAGCAGACTTTAGCTGACAGTCTTATGGGAACTCCCCTGTAGGTAACTAACTTCTTTTCTCTTTCTGCCTTTAAGATTCTCTCTTTCTCTTTAACCTTTTGCATTTTAACTACACTGTTTCTTGGTCTGGGCTCTTTGCATCCATCATAATTGGGACTCTCTGTGCTTCCCGGACTTGCATGTCTAGTTCCTTCACCAAATTAGGGAAGTTTTCCTTCATTATTTTTTCAAATAGATTTCCAGTTTCTTGCTTTCTCTTCTCCTTCTAGCACTCCCTATGATTTGAATGTTGGATCTCTTGAAGTTGCCCCAGAGGCTGCTTATATTATCTTCCTTTTTTTGTATTCTTTTTTCTTCTTGTTGTTCTAAGTGATGATTTTTTGCTCCCTCATGTTCCAAATCACTGATTTGATTCTTTGCTTCATCCACTCTACTGTTGTTTCCCTGTAAATTGTTTTTTATTTCAATTAGCGTTCCTTTGTTTCTTGCTGGATCTTTTTTATACTGCTGAGGTCCTCACTAAGTTCTGTGAGCATCCTTATAACCAGTGTTTGTACTCAGCATCTGATAGATTGTGTGTCTCCATTTCATTTCGCTGTTTTTCTGGAGTGTTGATCTGTTCTTTCATTTGGGCCACGTTTCTTCATCTCCTTGTTTTGGCAGTCTCCCTGTGTTTGTTTCTATGTATTAGGTAGAGCTGCTTTGACTCCATGTATTGGTCATGTAGCCTAATGTAGTAGGTGTCCTACAGTGTCCATAGGCCTTCCCTGTCACCCAAGCTGGGTACTTGAAGTTGCCCTTCATGTGGGCTGAGTACACCCTCCTCTTGTAGTTGAGCTTTGGTTGCTGTTGACACATCAATGGGAGAGATTTACCCAGGCCAATCAGGTGTAAGAATTGGCTGTGACTACTTACCACCAACCTCCTACCTCTGTGGAGGATCTGCTGTGTAGGGGTAGGGTGATGGTGCTTTGATGTGGTCCATAGCTATCCACTGGGTACACTGGCCCTGGGGCTTCCCAGGTGGTGCAGGCCAAGGTCAGCCCCCAGTTGTGTTTTTCCCTGGGTCACCTTGCCTGAGCTATAAAGCAATCTGAGATGGCTGCTACTTGTGCTGGGATTAGAGATTCCCAGGTGAAGCCTAGCTATGAATCTAGGCTGGCTGCTGCTAGTGCCAAGCTTGGGGCTCACTGAGGCCAACTGTTGCTTGTTTGAGAGGATTTAGTAAGTTGTGAAGCATGAGCCAAGACCAGCCATTCATATGAAAAGCAGCTTGGGTGGGCCCATAGTTGGGGGTGGGTAATGTCTCTGGGGATCTCCCAGGTGGGTCAAACAGTGTTGTCCAGGTTGATGGAGTCTCAGGTATGGCACTACCTTACCAGCTCTGTGGCTCCGTGAGGGAAGGGTTTAGAAAAGGGATGATGACCTTGGTCTGCTGAACACTTGGTGCCAAACACTTCAGTTTCTCCCAGTATGCCACTGGTGCCTTTCAAGCTGCTACCATGGTGCTGGAGCTCAGAGGGAGTGAGTCTGAGTAGGTGAGTCCATGTGTAGGTTCTTTAAAAGGAACTGCTTGGGGCTCCAGAAGTTTCTTCTACCAACTTAATCCCTGCTAGTTTTTGCAGCCAGAAGTTCTGGGGACTTATTTTCTTGGCACTTGAATGCTGGGCTTGTGGGGCCTGGTGTGGGTCTGGGATTCCTGGTTCCTGAGATTTCCCTTCCAAATTTTTATCTACCACACATAGGTGTGGTACATGCTAATTCTGTGTCTGCACCCCTCCTAGCAATCTGGGTGGATGTGGTTTCTTTAATATCATAGTTGTCAGACTTCCATTCAACTTGGCTTCTGATGGTTCTGAGTGGTGGTTATTCTGTATTTTAGTTGTAATTTTGGTGTGGTTGTGTGAAGAAGCAAGCCATGTCTGCCTATACCACCATCTTGACCCATCTTGACCCTTGACACTTGATTTCTTAGTTCAGAGCTCTCAGAGTCATCTTAGATTCTACTTTCTTATGTAATTTCTTGTTCAATTAAAATTAAGTTCTATAAATCATTTCCTCTCAATTGCTTTCAGATTGACAACCTCCTTTCCACATCCCTCCATTATTACTTTAAGCTAATGTCCAAATGGCCCTTTCTGCCTCTGGTCATGTTTACCCTCCAGTACATCCTCCACACTATTGCAAAAAAAATTTTTTCTAAAATCCTCATCTGATAATGCACCTGTTTTGCTTAAAACTCATCATTAGCTACCCATTGCCTAAAGGAGAAACTCCAAACACAAGTACCCGCTCAAGTACTTGCATTTCCCTAAACATGTCACATTGGTCTACATCCCTGTACTTTTGCTCTTGCACCTCCATCTGCTATGAATGCTCTCCTCTCTTCCTACTGTGCTTCTCCACCTCCATACATGTAAGAGGCCACCTAATTATTCTTTAAGACTCAATATCTAAAGGATATGGAGAGAAAGAAGAGTCTTCAAGGAAGGTTGAGGAAGAATTATACATGAGAAGAGATATAAAAAGTCCTGTGTATTGAACAATTTTGGGAAGTGACATAGTTACTCAAAAAAGATTGTTTACAAAGCATCAAAACAAAAAACGTACTTGGAACTCTAAGAAGATAGTGAACTTTTATTTGCTTTTAGATTCTACCTTTATATTAGAGTATTCTCAAATATAAAAATATATACAGGTGCTTCATAATTTCCTGGTACAGCTTTTTAAAGTTTATGAACTTGGATCAGAGGTATGACAGAAGCACTGTATACACATCATCTTAAAGTCAAATGAAGTTTTCTTCTAAAAAGTGATTCTGGCCCTGGCTGGGTAGCTTAGTTGGTTAGAGCATTGTTCTGCTACACCAAGGTTGTGAGTTTGATCCCTGGTCAAGGTACATACAAGAAGAATCTAATGAATATATAAATAAATGGGACAACAAATTGATGTTTCCCTCCTGTCTCAAATCAATTTAAAAAATGATAGTAACTTTATTTCATAGCCAAGGTTATCTGTTATTTTCTTGTTTATGTCAGTCATTTGTGTTATTCATCACAGGCCTGAGCATATGTTATTATAATCGTATAATATGATTGTCCTAGAGTTTAATAAACTCATTTCTGTTTTTTTATCTTTAATTTTTTTTATTGATTATGCTGTTACAGTTGTTCTATTCCCCCCTTCATTCCCCTCCACCCTACCCCCCCATCCCCACCATTACCCTCCCTTTAGTTTATGACCATGCGTCTCAAGTCCTTTAGATTCTATATTTCCCATGCTATTCTTGCCCCCCATCTATTTTCTATCTACTGTCTATGCTACTTATTTTCTGTACCTTCTCCCCTCATCTCCTCCTCCCACTCCCCTGTTGCTAACCCTCCTCGAGATCTTCATTTCTAGACTTTCTATTATAACCCCAAACTAAGTTATTAAACTTAAGATGTACAGGGGAAAGAAAACAATACACTTAAGTTTTATGAAGACTTTAGGATGCACTTATGTGCATGTACATGCATGTCCGATATGTGCATGGCCATGTAAATATTTATGCATATACAAAAACTTTTTTTGGTGCAATTTAAAGTTCATTTGCTTTCACCCTATCCTGAGTGGAATGAAGTTAAGCTTCTCATCATTTTTCTTAGGCTAAAACATTTATATACTTGAATACTGATACTAAGCTATCTCTTAGCCTGTTTCTATGCAAAAATGATCTAGTTCTTTTTATTTTTCTTCATCCTGTTTCCTAAATGTGATATAACCCCATTCTAGGGAATGCTATCAAATTCATGGCATGTTTCGGGGGGGGGGCAAAATGGGGTTTTCTATTTCAGGAAATAAAACTAAAACATAGAATAAAGAAGGAGGGTTATTCATCCCCAGTAATTACTAGGAGATGAGTGTATTTGTCTAAATATTCAAATGATTACAGCAATAAAAATACCATTTTTTACACCAGATATTATTTGAAGAATTTAAAAACACTAAAAAATTTTAACAGACTTGGGGTGGTGAGCACACAATACCACATACAGACAATGTGGTATAGAATTTTATATAATTCTATTAACCAATGTTACCCCAATAAATTCAACCTAAGAAAAGTAAAAAAAAAATTAAACGGGACAATGAAGTCTGGTTGCTTTGCACTTAAGTAAATTGAAAATATAAAGATTCTTAAAACCTTGGCATTTTCTCTGAAGTGAAAAGTGGCTCCTGGCTTCCACAGTGTATGGAATGTGGCACTTACTGATAAGCAAACCAGGGTGGAGGACCTATTATCCTGTAAGATTACATTCCAGTTACTGCTCAAACACATTTTCTATCATACAAATGTACTTCTATGATTTTATATCTTTGACTAGTTTTAATATTAGGAATACTTTACTGTTCAGAAAGACTTTAGTTCCAGTAGTACTTTCTCAAAAAGGTGGATATATTCCAAGTGATAAAGTCCCCTTAAATCTGTGTGGAAATGGACAGACTGTGATTTTAATCCTGCGCAATTACTGTGTACCAAGAAGTGGAAAGAAGTATCAGCCATGTTGGTGAGAATTATTGAGAATTAGTCAGTGGCTTAAACATTTGAATTTTCCTCTGTGCTTATGTAACAAGGACAAAGTGGCCTGAAAGAGAAATACCTTCATATCACCTTGGCCACATATTCTGGATCCCAGATCCCAACTGGGAGGAGCAAAAGGCATTGTATTTTTTCATATGTGCCCACCAGAAGACAGAGATGGCCCTGAGCAGAACCGAGGAGCCGAAGAGGAGCAAGAGAGGAAGGTGCAGTTTTGTGTTTTCATACTTTAGGATCAACCCAGGTCCGCCAGCTTGGTAGCCACCCACAATAAGTTGTCCTCACACCTATTGTATGAAAACTTTGTTGAAAAGAAGGGATGGATGTGGCAGAGATGATGAAAGGATACATGTTTAATAAACAGCCATAAGAACACCAATGTATTCACTTTTCTCCCTAAAAAGATGAGTTGATACAAACATTAGGTAAGGGGGACTTTGTGTTCAAATCTACTTCTCATGACAACCAAATACCATATTCTTAAACTCCTTATGATTAGTTTTAACATTCTCATTCCATTGAAATATTCTGCAAGCTTTTTCTTAGTTCAAAAGGATCATTAAAACATATTTTGGTACCATAAAGCTATTGAAACTTTCCTATTGCTCTTGTAAAATCATATTAAAATGAATATGGCCTCTCTTCTGCCTCCATTTTGCACTACCTACTCTTAAGGAGTGGCTTGCTGTTATTGCTGAAGAGTTTCCTCTCAGGAGCATTTATTTAATGGCTCAGGAGTAACTTACACAGGCTGGAAGATGGTAACAACCCATCAAATCCCCCAGTTTCTGAAGTCATAACATTTTAAATTCATGCTTTTGAGCAAGAGTGGTATTTCTTAAGTTAAAAAGTCCAATGAATATTTTGTGTAATTTTTATTTATAGAGTGGAATTTTATTTGTAATCAATCATAATGAATAGGGTTTTTTTGATAAACACAATATTTAGAACAATCAGTTATTTCAAGGGACTTGTCTGACTTACTGTATTCTATGCCTCCTTTGTCTTCACAAAACTTAATGTGACCTGACTGATAATAAGCAAGACATGGAGAAATAAATGAGGGTAAAAAAATATAGCCTGTCTTACAGTTTTCTGGATTAAATATAATAAAAATTTTTATTTCTTCTGCTAAAAGGAGACATAAGATATTAGGAAAGACTATTTTAGGCCAGATAATATTGAATTTTATGTGTTTTTAACCTGAGAGTTCTTAAAAAAATGGTTTTTAATTCCACTTGTTTAAAGAATAAGGAGGAAGCAATCCACAGACATGTTTTCTAGGTCCTATGAATGCCTCAGAGGGTTAGGCCAAAGCACACAGAACCAGAGACCATTCGCCGTTCATTAGGCTAAAAGTAATGCATCTCTTCATCTGGAACTGACTGTAGCTCTGAAAACAGCTGGTCCCATCTACTTCGGTCTTCAATTAGGAATGCCAATGGAGTTCACGGACTAGTGAGGCACATCCACTACTGGGCAAGAATTGGAATCTCCCAGTTCAAAGCTGGCATTGATAACTTGGTGATTGTTTTCGTATTACACATCTCTAAACAGAGCAACGGGCACATAGCAAGTTCCATGAAACAATGACCACGGAGCTGTTCGAATCTTTTCTTTCTGTTGTTTCTCTTAGTCTCTTTATGGTATTCTTACATCCAGGACTTTTTTGAAGGTAGAAGGAGGAAAAAAAAGTGTATGAGAGGATTTGAAAGAGTGAATGGCAATGAAGTTTGTTCACAAAGTGGGGAGAACTTTTAAGCTGACATGTAAAAGTCTTGTCTTCTTTTCCTTCCCTCAAGTCTGAATAACTTTGGGGCCCAGAAAATGGTGCAAGAGAGTGGAGGGAACAGTTTTGCCAATGCCCTACGTTTCTAGGAGGAAAAGAACCTATGTAGTTCTATCCAATTCTACTGAAAACATCCTAAAAGTAAACATAGGCAAAATGGCTTTCCCAAAGCATTAACTAAAACAATGACAGAACCAGATTTCCTTTCTTAACTTAAAAAAAAACCTTACCCAAGGACTTTTTAAAATTCATTGCTTTTAGAGAGAGAAGAAGGGGGGTGGAGAGAGGGAGAGAAACATTGATGTGCGAGAAAAGCCTCACAGAGGTAATCAATCACTTATATCTTATATGCATCCCTACTGGGAATGGCAACCTAGGCATGTGCCCTGACCTGGAATGGAACCCGTGACCTTTTGGTTTATAGGACGACACTCCAACCAACTGAGCTACACTGGCCAGAGCAGAACCAGATTTTCTATTGACTTGTTTGAGAAAATTGTATCCTCTGTTTTATTATTAAAAATTATTTATTTATTTTCAAACATGGACTTAATTATTGAACGTGAGTAACACTTCTAAATCTGTGGCCTTTTTGAACACCTTGCTGAAACTTTGTTACTTAGTTTACAAGCCCAGAGCTATCTTTTTGGCCAATTGTTTTATTTTTATTACTTGTATTTTTTTTTTCATTTTTCAAATTAAATATAAAATCTACCTGGCTGGTATGGCTCTGTTGGCTGGAGCATCATCCCATGGACCAGCAGACTGTGGGTTCGATTCTTGGTCAGGACACATACCCAGGTTGTGAGTTTGATCCCTGGTCAGGTTTTGCATGAGAAGATAACCAATTAATGTTTCTCTCTCACATCAATGTTTCTCTCTCCTTCTCTCTCTCTCTCTCTAAAAGAATTGAAAAAGTGTCTTTGTGTGAGGATAACAAAATTTAAAAATTAAATATACAATCAACATTTACTATTAAATGTATAAATGAAAAATGTTATGAGATTTATAAAATTTATTGTGTGAATTAATATTTCTGTTGTTCTTGATTGCATTTAAGTTACAGTTGGCTTTCAAACTTTGGGATTGTCTGAAAGCCTGTGTGTTCCTCTTTTTAAATTGAATTTATTGGGGTGATATTGGTTAATAAAATTATGTAAATTTCAGATTACACTTCTATACTGCATCATCTGTATATTGTGTTGTGTGTTCACCACCCTCATTTCTCACTATAAACTCTTTCATTCAGGAATTTTGTTCGAATTACTAAGCATACATAGAGTATGCAATGCTTGCAGAAGACTTTATAACATTTTTTATTATTCTTCACATCTGTGTAGTGATACAAATTACCAGGAAGATAATATTCTCAGACCTGAGATGATAATATTTTTTAACTGTGATATTTCACTCAACTAGCCACTTTTTATATAAGGTGAAAGAGAGAGAAGATTCTTGTTAGAGAGGAGGATGAATGTGAGCTGAATCCAGAAAACAGGGAGCTTGTGAAAGGTTAGATGATGAGCTATAGTGAGAGTAAAGGATAGAAGGTAGGCATAGTGTGAGAGAGAATAGAGTTAACCACAACAATAATAATGCTTAGTATTAAAGTGAAGTGGGCTAAGATCATGGAGGGTGGCTGTCTAGTATGTACAATAGTACTGGAACAACAATAATATGTCAAGAAATATGTGATTTGGATAACCAGAATAGAAAGTACCCAATCAAGAGTTGTGTGTTGTTGGAACATGGGTGAAGTAAAAGAAGGAAAATTAAAATACAATAAAGAGAATAAGGAAAACCAGTCAAACAATGCAATTAAACAGAAAAAAATAAGGAAAACTAAACATAAGGAAGATAAATAAAAAATACTAATCAAATAAAAGCGGTAAAAATAATGAAAAAATACACATAAACAATAAAATGCCCACTCTATGGGATAGCAAAGTGACATTTGTCTCAGTTTCTCAGTTTTTAGGGTTTGCCTGGGTCTCTCCCTTTTGATCTTTCTCTGGATGGTTTGTAACTCCACATCTTATTGTCTTGCTTGAGGGGGAAAAAAGAAGAAAGAGGAACCAGAAAAAAAAAAAACCTCCTGTTGACTTTAAACCTATTCAGTGATTTCTGCTGGTCTTCCTAGATGCCATAGGAAAAGGGAGGCTGGGCTTCACTTTGCTCCCTTCCTAAGGAACTGAGTGAGAACTACACCAGCATGAAAAAGGAAATAGAAACTAAAAACAAAAACCAGGAGGAAATGAATAGTAAAACCTCAGAAATAAAAAAACACATTAGAAGGAATTATAAGCACGCTGGATGAAGCAGAGGATCGAATCAGCAAGCTGGATGACGAGGTAGCAAAAATACACCCAGATAGAGCAAGAAAAGGAAAAGACACTCAGAAAGAAAAAACAGATGGTAAGGGAGCTGCAAGACAACATGAAAAATAATAATATCTGTATAAGAGGGATACCAGAAGGAGAAGAAGAGCAAGGGATAGAAAACCTGTTTGAAAAAGTAATGATGGAAAACTTCGCTAATTTGATTTAAAAAAAAAAAGTCACACGAATCCAGGAAACACAGAGAGTCCAAATCAAGAGGAATCCTAAGAGGCCCACTTCAAGACACCTCATAATTAAAAGGACAAAATTCCAAGACAAACAGAGAATCTTAAAGGCAGCAAAGGAGAAACAGGAAGTGACATACAAGGGAGCCCTGACAAAGTTAGCAGCTGACTTCTCAATGGAAATGCTCCAAGCCAGAAGAGAATGGCAAGAAATATTCCAAGTAATGAGAACCAGAGGCCTGCAACCAAGGCTACTTGACCGAGCAAGGCTCTCAATCAAGATAGAAAACCAAATAACAAGCTTCCCAGACAAAAGAAGTATAAAAGAATACACCTCCACCAAACCAGCTCTGCAAGAGATGTTAAAGGGACTGGTTTAAAGAAAGGAAAGAAAAGAGAGAGTCAGAGAGGAACACAGGTACAAAAATGCCAATGAATAAGTACCTATTAATAATAACTTTAAATGTAAATGGATTAAATGCTCCAATCAAAAGACATAGAATAGCTGAATGGATAAGAAAGCATGACCCACACATATGCTGCCTACAAGAGACCCACCTCAGGACAAAAGGCCTACACAGACTAAAAGTGAAGGGCCAGAAACAATTTTCCAAGCAAATGGCCAGGGAAAAAAAGCCGGGGTAGCAATACTCATATCAGACAAAATAGACTTCAAAAAAAGGGCCATAAAAAAGAGACCCAGAAGGTCACTTCATAATATTGAAGGGAAGAATCCACCAAGAAGACATAAACATTGTAAATATATATGCACCCAACATAGGAGCACGCGAATATATAAAGAAAGTCTTAGAGGACTTCAGGAAAGATATTGACAGCAACACAATTATAGCAGGAGATTTTAACACCCTACTGTCAACAATGGACAGATCTTCCAAACAAAATATCAACAAAAATATTGTGGCATTGAACAGTGCCCTAGATGAAATGGACTTAATTGATATATATAGAGAGAGCCCTTCATCCCAAAGAAGCTAAATACATATTCTTCTCAAATGCACATGGAACACTTTCAAAGATAGACTACATGATAGGACACAAAACAAGCCTTAATAAATTCAAGAAAATTGAAATCATACCAAGCATTTTCTTTGACCACAAGGGACTGAAACTAGAAACCGACCCCAACAGAAAAAACCCAAAACACTCAAAATCATGGAGATTGAATAGCATGCTATTAAACAACAAATGGGTCAAGAATGAAATTAGGGAAGACATAAAAAAGTTTCTGGAAACATATGAAAATGAACTCATGACAACTCAAAACTTATGGGACACAGAGAAGGCAGTCCTGAGAGGGAATTTCACAGCAATACGGGTCTACCTAAAAAGGATAGAAACATTTCAAACAAACAACCTAATCCTACTCCCACAAGAACTCAAGGAACAATAGCAAAGACAGCTCAGGACAAGTAGAAGGAAGGAAATAACCAGATCAGAGCAGAATTAAATGACATAGAGATTAAAAGCACAATTCTAAGGATCAACAAATTCAGGAGCTGGTTCTTTGAAAAGATAAACAAAATAGACAAGCCCTTAAGCAGATTCATCAAGAAAAAAAGTGAGAGGACCTAAATAAACAATCAGAAATGAAAGAGAAGAGATTAAAACTGATACCACAGAAATACAATAGATTGTAAGAAATTAGTATGAAGAACTGTATGCCAAGAAATTTGAAAATCTATGTGAAATGCACAAATTTCCAGAAAAATATAATCTTCCAAAACTTGATGAAGAAGCAGAAAGCTTCAATAGATCAATAACAGCAGATGAAATTGAAGCAGTAATCAAAAACCTCCCCAAACACAAAAGCCCTGGACTGGATGGTTTCACAGGAGAATTCTACAAAGCATTTAAGGAAGAGCTAACCCCTATCCTTCACAGACTATTCCAAAAAATCCAAGAAGATGGAAGACTCCCAAACTCTTTTTATGAAGAGTTTCTAATCCCATTCCAAATCCCATCCTAATCCCAAAACCAGATAAAGGCACAATAAAGAAAGAAAACTTTAGGCCAATATTCCTGATGAACATAGACACTAAAATCCTCAACAAATATTGGCAAACCACATTGAGCAATACATTAAAAAGATCACGCACCATGACCAAGTGGGATTTATCCCAGGGATGTAAGGATGGTACAATATTCACAAATCAATCAACATAATATGTCACATAAACAAAAGCAAAGATAAAAATCATGTGATCATGTCAATAGATGTGGAAAAAGCATTCGATAAGGTACAGCACCCATTTATGATCAAAACACTCAGCATTGTGGGAATAGAGGGAGCATTCCTCAGTACAATAAAGGCCATATATGAGAGAGTCCTACAGCCAACATCATACTCAGTGGGCAAAAAATAAAAACTTTCCCACTAAGATTAGGAACAAGACAAGGTTGTCCACTTTCACCAATTCTGTTCAACATAGTATTAGAAGTCCCAGCCACAGTAATCAAACAAGAAAAGGAAATAAAAGGCATCCAAATTGAAAAAGAGAAAACAAAACTCAGTGTTTGCTGATGACATGATAATATACATAGAAAATCCTATAGACACCACCCCAAAACTGCTCAACCTAATAAATGAATTTGGCAAAACAGCTGGAGACAAGGTCAATATACAGAAATCAAAGGCATTTTTGTATATGAACAATGAAACATCAGAAACAGAAATCAGGAAAAAAATCCCATTTGTATAGCAACAAGAATATAAAATACCTAGGAATAAACCTAACAAAGGAGGTAAAAGACTTGTAGTCAGAAAACTACACAACACTGAAGAAAGAAATCAAGGAAGACACAAACGAATGGAAACATACTGTGTTCATGGATCAGAAGAACTAATATCATCAAAATCTCCATACTATCTGAAGCAATTTATAGATTCAATGCAATACCTGTTAAAGTACCAATGGCATATTTCACAGCTATAGAACAAACAATTCAAAAATTTATATGTAACCATAAATGTCCCTGAATAGCTGCAGCAATTTTGAGAAAGAAGAGCAAAGTAGGTGGGATCACAATACCTAATATCAAAATGTATTACAAGGCCACTGTAATCAAAGCAGCCTGGTACTGGCATAAAAACAGACACATAGACCAATGGAACAGACCAGAGAGTCCAGAAACAAATTGAAGTCTCTACAGTCAATTAATATTTGACGAAGGGAGCAGTAGCATAAAGTGGAGCAAAAATAGCCTCTTCAACAAATGGTGTTGGGAGATCTGGACAGCTACATGCAGAAAAAAAAAAAAAAAAAAAAAAAAGAAACGCAAGCATAGACTTAGACCATACACGAAAATAAATTCAAGGTGGATAATAAAAGACTTAAATATAAGTCATGACACCATAAAAATCCTAGAGGAGAGCATAAGCAGGAAAATCTCAGATATTCCACGCAGCAGTATTTTCACTGATATGTCCCCTCGAGCAAGGGACATAAAGGAGAGAATAAACAAATGGGATCTCATTAAAATAAAGGCCTTCTGCACGGCTAAAGAAAACAATATTAAAATGAAAAGAGAACCAGCTGTATGGGAAAACGTATTTGCCAATGATACCTCAGACAAGGGTTTGATCTCCAAAATATATAAAAGACTCACACGACTCCAATCCAGGAAGACAAGCAACCCAATTAGAAAATGGTCAAAGGACTTGAACAGACTCTTCTCTAAGGAGGACATACCGAGGATCCAGAGACATGAAAAGATGACCAATATTACTAGCCATCAGAGAGATGCAAATTGAAACCACAGTGAGATACCACTTCACACCTTTGAGAATGGTCATCATAAACAAAGCAACAAACAAATGTTGGAGAGGATGTGGAGAAAAGGGAACCTTAGTGTACCTTTGGCGGGAATGCAGACTGGTGCAGCCACTGTGGAAAACAGCATGGAATTTCCTCAGAAAACTAAAAATGGAACTGCCTCTTGACCCAGCAATTCCACTGCTAGGATTACATCCTAAGAGCCCTGAAACACCAGTCTAGAAGAACCTATGCACTCCGTTGTTCACAGCAGCACAATTTACAATAGCCAGGTGCTGGAAGCACCCTAAGTGCCCATCAGTAAATCAATGGATCAAAAAACTGTGGTACACTTATTCTATGCAGCAGAGAGAAAGAAGTAGCTCCCACCTTTTGCAACAGCATGGATGGGACTGGAGAGCATTATGCTAAGTGAAATAAGCCAGGCAGTGAAAGACAAATATCATATATCTCGCCTTTAACTGGAACCTAATCAACAAAATGAACAAACAAATAAAATATAACCAAAGACATTGAAACTGAGAACAGGCTGGTAGTGACCAGAAGGGAGAGGAGAGGAGTTAATGAGGGAAAAGGGTGAAGGGTTTGCAGGAAGAGTTATAAAGAACACATGGACAATAACAAAGGGGGGCAGAAACAGGGGAAAGAAGTGGGGAGGACTGGGTTGGTGGGGAGGGGTGGGGAGAAAGGCAGAAAACTGTTCTTGAACAACCATAAAAAGAAAATGTTAAAAAAATTATTTTTTTAAGTTAAAAATTGTATCTAAATAAAAACATTTTTTTAAGTTTCAGAGCATAATGTTCAGGACCAAGGGATACTTCCAACATTCTAAGTGCACATTTACAATTTTTTTAAGTGGAAATATGCCCTTTGGCCTAAAAGACACCTCCAGCTTTGGATACAATTTTATGTTATACTTCATAAAAGACTGAGCCTCAAGTCACCAGTTAGAGATTAAAATAAGAGTTGATGAAAATATTGCAAAAAGAGTTTGCTGAAAATTCTTTTCTTTCTAGAATTCTCAGGAAATATTATTCCATGATAGGAAATGGATGGAGAGTGGTAAAATGAAAAAGGATTTTGCAAATAAGAAACATCCTACTTAAGTAAATGCCATGCTAAGCAGTTTAGACTTAATCCTGTAGGTGATGAGAGATATTTAAAGGATTTTAAAATGGGAGTTGTCTTGACTAATATGTATTCCTAAAAGATCCCTCTTGATCTAGTGTGCCGGATGGAGGATGGATGGGAGAGAGTTGAGTCTGGAAGACAGAGCATTTAAGAGTTTATTGCACTAACTCAAGAAAAAACGTAGAGAGCTTGGAATGAAATAGTGAGGAGGGTATGGAAGCAAAGGATGAGATGGATTTAAGAGATATTTTCAAGGAAGAATGAATTCATCTGAGAAGTGTTAGAGAGGAACATATTCTCAGATTCATCCTAAAAATTTTAGCATGGACAAGTGGATTAATGTTGCTATTATTCCCAGTGGAGGGAATAGAGTAGAGGGAGCATTTTTGGCAAGAGAAGAAAGTACATGGATAACTATGGGACATGTTGAGTGTACAGTGTCCAGAAGACTTAAGTACGAGCGAGGCTGCAAAGTCTAGTACACTTGAAAATGTGGATCTCAAGTCCAGAAGAAAGGTTTGGCCTACAATATAGATTTGGCTATATTTCTTCTACAGTTGGTTTTTGAAATCATGGGAGTAGATGAAATTAGTAAGAAATGAGTTCTGCAAAGGTGGTAGTATTGCTTCAGTGAATTTCCTGATGCAGAATGTTTTTTCCCAATTAAGGGAGAAGCTTCAGAAAGCACAGGAAATTTCTTAAGATGAGGCCATTGTTCTTTTAACTTTGAAGTAGTAGATGACTGTTGCTGTCAGAACAAAGAGAGATAGTTAATATTGTTGCAAGGAGGAATGTGGCCCTTTCCTCAACAATGCTCAATCATTGTGAAGTTTTATTTATTTCTACTTCCATTGAGATCTTGGCCAGGTTGCTTCTAAAGTGGCTTCAGAAAGTATTGCCCAGTAATGTATTCCTGGAATAATGGTGTGGATTTAGGCTGCTCTGTGGTATCATAAATTATATGATCTCTACTCCTTGGAAAGCTACCACAGACATGCCTTTTCTACACTATATTTGCCAACTTTACAAAAGCATAAAGTCTGGCTCTGTTTCAGGCCCAACCTTACTCAATGTCTATCTATAGTACTTGTCTGCTTGAGTAATTCCTGCAGTCAAATGCTGAAGTCACATTGCAGGAAAAGTTGGAATTGGTCGAACGTCAGCACTGAATTGAAACTAACTTAGGCCAATGTGAATTAATTTCCTGGGAGTTTAAGGTGTGATAGTTAGGAGTTTCTATAAGTGCTTCTGTGATAAATATTTTTACATATTTTTAATAGAAAAAGAGTGAATGTTTTGCTTACTCAAATTCTAAGAGTCTTGATGTTGAGGGTAAATGCACACTCTTAAAAAACCCCAGAAAATCTATAGTGCGATAGCATGTTTCTTTGGAAGGTCTTAATTAAGCCAAACTATGTTGTTCCTTCTGCAACCATGTTAGTTCATTGTTCTCCCCTGTCTTCCTGTAGATGATATTATCAGATTGTTGTTAAGCTTTTAGTTCTAACATTTATCGTGCCATCAAACATGATTCAAAGTACAGGAAGACCCCATTAATTCGGACCTCAGTTGAAGTTTGTGATAATTTAGGCAAGATGTGCTTCCCTTCCCAGCTACTCACTAGTTTTACTTGATCAACAAACCCTTCCATGGCAAAATTTCTCAGGACAGCAGAGAGATTCTGAAGACCACACCTCTCCAGTCTTCCTGATCTCTTGTGTGTCCACATAAACTGTCACTGTCTGAAATTTACATTTTTTAAATGTAAGACTTTGCTATCAGCTAGCACAGAAATATACCTGGGGGAAATCCTCTAAACCAGAGGTCACAGTCTAGATAATGCTAAGAAATTGTGTTCAGTTTGAGCCATACAATGTTTGTGTTTTTCTCTGGAGTTGGAAAGCCTTTTGACGGAGTATGTACTTTCAAGTTTAACACAGTCCTCACCATCCTTAAATCGGGCTGCTTTATACATTTGAGTTCACCGCGTCTTTAACTGTTAAAATATTCTCATAAAGCCATTTTAAAACATTCCACACTTCTTTTTTTCAGTGATCTCTGGAATACTGTCTGCTAACAGAAGTGCTCCTTGTCACATGTTTTCTGCTGATTTGCTTCTGTTTGTTAACATTTCATGGACACAGCTGGGTTCTTAGTTAAGCCACACTTTGGCTTAACTAAGGTATTAAATAATTTTGTATTTTCCACAAAATACAAAAAAGTGCTTGGTAGAATGCCTTTCATCTGGGTGCTTCATGACTGTTTTTTCCCTTTTTAAAAATTGAATTTATTGGGGTGACATTTGTTAATGAAATTATATAAGTGTCAGATGTACAATTCCACATCATATGTACCTTATCTTGTGTGTTCACCACCCCAAATCAAGTCTCCTTCCATCACCATTTATCCACCCTTTACCCTGTGACCCCCAGCAATCACCACACTCTTGTCCGTGTTCATGAGGTTTTTTTTCTTTTTTCTTTTTTGCTCAATCCCTCCATGACTATTGAATGAACAGCTAATATATAACTGAGGGTGAAGATCTTCCCATCAAATAGAATGATCATGTTGTGCCTTGAGGTTTGCAAATCATGTGGCTTTTGTATCATTTGATCTTTTCAATGCCCCTGGACAGCAATGGGAGTGGTGACAAGGAACACAGTAGGAAGACCCTGGATCCTGAGAAGGAAAGTAGAGATTAGGATATGTAAGTGTACCTATGCTTATCCAAATACACTTCAAAAAAGTGACTTTGAGCTTTAAGACTCAAGTATTTAATTACTGGTTTGTTATGAGAGGCCATATAGCTGAGGAAGCAGCTGTCGCTGCTGGTCAACAGTATTTCTGGGCCCGCTTCTAGATAGGATGGTGCTGCCCTGCTCCCATGAAGTCGGGCGTGGCCACAGGACTAGCTCAGACTGATGGGTTGTGAGGAGGAATGAGAGGTATTTTTTTTTTAGGACAAAATATTTAAATGCCACTTCAAGAAATGCTATCCCTCTTCTCCCTTTAAGGCTTCTGTTGTGGCAGGCACATGTTGCTGTAGAAGGGACGAAGAGGAAGCAGTCATATTTTGTTGTGCTAAGTTTCTGTAGTTTGGGGCCTCTTCATTGAAACCTTGACTATTCTGACTAATGCAGTTATTGGCACAGGGGCTTGACATGTTGGAAGAACCTTTATTAACTGGTTCAAGAGTGTAGTTGTCAGGAGTGTAGCCCTGAAGCCAGATTGCCTGTGTTTCTATCCAAGCACAACTGCAAGTTCATTAATTTCTCTGTTCCTTGATTTCCTTAGCGATAATGTTGGATAATAGTAACACCTACCACCTAGGGTTGTTGTATGGCTGAATGAATTAATCAATGTGAAGCACTAAGAATGGTGCCTTAGACCAGTGCTCCATGAGAGTTATTATTATTATTATTATTATTTTTTTTTACTAGTCAGAAAAGTTTCTCAAGATTATAACAAAAATTACTGTCATTGTTTTTTTACTACCAAACCTGCTTTTCCTGTGTCCCTGTCTTAGGGGGCTTGCAACTTGAACAGTTAGCCATTCTAAAAAATGTGGAATCTTCTTATCATGTCCTGACACCACACGTATTAAGCCAGTTGCTGTATCCTGGCAATTTTACTTTGGCAATAGAAATAAATAAGTGCAACTGTATAATCTTTGTTAAATATATTCCTCTTCTCCTTTTCTCACTGCCACTGTCAGAATTCATTAGCAGTGCCTAGAGTTTAACAATAGTTTTCTAATTTGTCTGCCTGCATCTAGTATCTGGGAGGCAGAATGACTGTAATAGAAATGGCACATATTTTTGTCATGCAGACTGACCTTGAACCCCAGCTCTTCCTCTTGCCAGCAGTGGGATTTGGAGAAAGTTACTTATTCTCACCATGTTTTTTCTTCATCTATATAAGGGGATACCAATATTTACTTCATAGAAGTGATGAATGATTTATTTGAGATAATTAAGGTAAGGCACTCAGAAATAGTCAGGAATTAACCATTCTTAATTTGATTCCTTTTTCTCCATTGCATTTGGCTCAAATTGTTGCCAGCATTGTTTTCCAAAAGTAAAGACCAGATCAAATTCCTCCTCTTTTCTAGAATCATACGGTGTCAAGAAAAACACAGATTCCTTAGTATGGAAACCAGTAGCCTCCAGAACCTCCTTCAGTACTTGTATTATATTCCTCCTTGGACTCTGTATATCATCACTTGCTATTACTTGACTATGCCTGGGATTCTGCCTATGCTCTTCCTTCAGCTTAGAATGGTCTAACTCCATGGTGACTATAGCTAATAATACTGGTTGTGTATTTGAAAGTTGCTAAGAGAATAGATCTTAAAAGTTCTCATCACAAGAAAAATATTGTAACTATGTGCGGTGATAGATGTTAACTCCAGTTATTGTGATGATCATTTCACAGTATATACAAATACTGAATCATTATGTTGTATACCTGGAAGTAATATAATTCTATATGTCAAGTATATCTTAATAAAAAAGTCTACTACGAAGTTCAGACGTAGCGCCACATCCTCTAAGGTACAACATTTCCTTCATCCCTCTGTATACCATTTAGCTATTGCCATAAAAGCGCTGCACAATAAACCACTATCAAACTCAGTGGCTTAAACATGGAGCATTTATTCTTACAGATCTACAAAGTGAGTGCAGGTTGTTAGGATACATAAGTATACCGATGCTTATCCAAACACATTTCAAATAAGCGCATTGTCTTTGAGCTTTAAGATCATATGTAATTACTGGTAAGCAATGAGAGGCCATACAGTTGAGGAGGCAGCTATCACTGCTGCTCAGTTGGGGTGACTCCATTTTGCTCTGCGTGTCTCTTTCTACTCGTAGGACAGCACGTTAGCCTAGGCATGGCCTTTTTCTGGCAATGACAGAGGTTTGAGAGCTCAAGCAGAAAATACTCAGGCTTCTTGAGACCTACCTGTGGAACTGGCACTCCATTGGTTCTGTCTCATTCTACTGGTTAAAGCAAGCCATACTGCCAAACCCAAAGTCAGGGTGCAGGGAATGACATGCTCTCCCATAATGGGAGGGCACAGCAGAGTTAATGGCAGAGGGTATGTATATATGAAGAGATAAAGAATTAGAGCCACTAAAGTGACTATCTACACTTTGGTTGGAATGAATTGGTCTTACTTGTGGGGTCTTAGCATCTTACTGCTATGTCTATTATACAGGTTAAATAATCATGGTTATTTATTTATTTGCTTCCATATTGTTTTTCTTTCTTTAGATTATCAACTTCTGGAGGGCAGGGATGTCTTTTACTTATTTTGGTTTTACCAATAATACTTAACACTCTTTTCACACATAGTGTTTGGCTAATGTTTTACAAATTAATATTTTAAATTTAGAGTCAAATCATTAATAGAGGAGTGCATTTAGTTAAAAAAAATTGTGAAATGTTTTTGTTCTAAGAGGAAATTCAGAAATTGCTTCTAAATGGAGGCTAAAGGATCTTTCTCTACAATGTCACCGAATTATATTGAAATTATTGTTCATAGCAATTAACCAGTGGATAAGATAAAATTTTTGAAAAGAAAGAAATTTGGAAGGGTTTATGAAATGTAGAAGTAAACATGGATGAAGGGGAAGAGGTATTTGGAAGACATGAGAGAATATATATTTTGAAGTCCTAAAAAAGGCATAGTAATAATTTTTACAGATTAAGGATGATTGTATTGTGTAATTGTGATTTGCCAAAGATCATTATCAAAAAAGCATCTATTAGTATTCACTGTTGGTCAGTTATAACACTGGAGATTGTAAAATGCTAATCCTCTAATTTTATCATTTCTTCAACATTTATTAACTAGAACATTTGTAAAGAAGAGCTTCTCTTCCTTCCAACCACCCCATTTTCTTCCCCGTGGACCAATGGAGTTTTTTCATTCAATGTGTCATAATCAGTAATGGTTATTACTCTTTTTTATGCTAAACTAGTCCTAAATTTGGCCAGTGGGAGGCCCATTAGGCTGGATCCTATGTCCTTTTGATATGTTCCCATTAGTCTTAGAGCACTTGCCTGGCTTTGGGCCAAACAAGGTATTCTGGGCTCACCTTGCATTTTCCCTGGCACAACCTTGGAATGAACCATTTCTCCAAGGATCCTTGGTTCCTTCTAGTGGAGAATGATATTTAGAAACCAGGATATGCATATGAGGTGTGCTCATTGTTGCTGAGAGGTCTTTGTTGTTAGGCCCTTCTAGTGGATAAAGTATACACTCATATATATAGATTACATATATAAGTATATATAATTATTAATTTACATATAATATAGAGAGCACATATGGAGTATATGGAATATATATAATTTTTACTTTCTGTCCATCATTACTGCACTAATTCCACTATGGACAACAAGCATTCTATTTGAAGTTTAAGATAAAAAAATACTCTTTGTACTTAAGTTATTTGAAAACAGGAACATGGTCATATAGTATCATATTATCACCCAACAGGTTACTTAGAAGATAGAAAATATACCTTTACAGTTGGGAGATCTGATGGATTACCTCCAAATCAATGATCAAACTTGGCGGCATTAATAATGGGACCAACTGGCATTATGTGCCTCCTGACATAACATCTTAGAGAAGTTCACTTGGCCAGATATATTTATACTTAATCCACTCATGAGGAAGAAAATCAGAAAAATTTAAATTGTGAAATATGTTATACTTGGCTCAGACTCTTCAAAAATGTCAATGTCATGAAAGACAAAATAAGACAAAGATATGTATATATATATATATATACATTCTATATTAAAAGATACTAAAGAGACAAAATAACCAAATGTCTGATAAAGGACATTCATGGGACAACTGTAAACTATGAATATTGATTTAAAGATAATTATGCTGTATGTATACTGGAGGATACGGTGGTAGAAATGTGCATATGTGGTACATTAGTGGGGTGTTTTTTTATATGTGTGAAAAAAAGGCCAGCTCTTATCTGCCATAGCAGGATGTCAAAACATAATTAACGAACTAAGAAATTAAAAACTAGCCACGTTAGTGTGCCATTCTGAGTTGGGAGGGTGAGTGCCAGCACTTTCAATTAAAAGAGCTGGAAGTGGTGGCCTTTGGGGGCCGAAGGAGTTGTGGGAAGTCAGGGGACTGCTGTTAATGACTTGATTATTTCAAACTCTTTGCTTACATAACTTTAATGAAACTCACATCTAAATTTAAAAAGAAAATAAATCTCAATTTGAAAACAGAATGAAAAATGAGTGCAGGCTGTGAAGAGATACAGAGGAGAGGGACAGTGGGGCCCAACTGTGAAGGCAAAACCAAGTCAAGGCAGAGTTTGAACCAAATCCCATTAGTGGGGATCCTGTTGAGAAGTTCAGGCAGGGTCATCCTGATGCAGCTCTTATAGAGGCAGGGAAAATCCTCCTTTGAATACTGACCTCATTCTTTAGGTCCTCTTAGAAGCTATTCATTCATTTATTCCTTCTGGCCCTGCTCTGGGCATTGGGACTGTGGCAGAGAACAAAAGGGACCAGGCTCCCACCCTGGGAGAGTTTACATTACAGACTTCTTGGGGCAACTGGGTGGATCTAGGACATGTGAGGAATAACCACCCCTTGCTTCAGATGGGCGCCTTAGAATTCCCTCACAGCTCCTGTGTGTGTGTGTGTGTGTTTGTGTGCACGTGTACACACACACCCTAGTGAAATCCAGCTTAACTCACACAGTTCCACATTTATTTTGTGGCACCACTGTCTCCACACATGATTGTGACACATCCGTGTGACTCCGTGTTCTCTCCACAGTCTGCCCAGGTCTCTCTGCCCGCTATTACCCTTTCTCAATTTAGGCAAGAAATCCCTAAGTGGCTTTGTTCTTACCCCTTTAACAGGGGGCCTCATAAGGTCTCTTGGCTGTCAACAGGCAGGGCACAGGGCCATAGGAGCAAAGGGGCCCTGTGAACTGGGCAATGAAAGCTACTCCAGAAGATAGAATGACTCTGAAGGGAGTTAGGAAAAAAAGGTGGCATCTCCCTGGGGGTGACAGTGACTGTTCTAGGAGCAAAGGCCACAAGGCGGGAGGCAGATACTAAAGTGGGAGAACAATACTGGGGGATCAGGAAGACAAGCCTTAACAAGTCTCAGGGCAGTGATGCGAGAGACAGGAAGGAGTGAGAGAAGGGGCACAAAATTGATCTTCATTTTGTTTCATCATTTGAATCCTTGTCCGACTGCCTCTAGTGCTGAGGTGTTTCAAATGCTTTCAGACAGAGGCGGTCCTTCCTCCACATTGTCTGGAGTAAAAGAGATCAGGGCGCTTTTCTCAGGAATCTTCAACAAGCTGATAATGAAACACCAGGAGAGCGCATCTTTTCTACATCACAATGGTGACATTGAAGAGAGTTTTTTTCCTCAAAGTGTTTAGATGTGTTGGGGTTGGGAGTGAGGAAGAAGACTATTCAGGTAGAGAAGAATCAAGATTCTAAAGCATTTCCTTTAAAAAAAAAACCCACTCAGCTGGGTCAGATATAGTGTTGTCTATCTTTGCTACATTAGAGGAGGAAAAAAAATAAGGCAGTGCCTACTCTATCTGTGCTTACTAGGGGGTTATTTCCATTCAGGGTGTGTTCTTGCAGGAGTTGAGTGATGCAAATGCTTTCTTTTCTCTGCTACAAAGAGCACTTACTATCATGTCACATCTTACATCTCTCACTTTCTAGATTCAATAACTCTTTTCTCTGAAAGTCTTATTTATTCCTCTTGTCTCTCCTTCCTTCTGTCCTCCTTGTGTAATTTTCAAAAGAAAAGGGTGCATTTGGGGAAGTATTAAAGACATGATTTTCTAAGTACACAATGCAAACGTTTAGAAACGTGTATTGTTACAATGGACACAACGGGCTCAATAGGATGCAGTGGTTAATGATGGCTTTTTCATTGTTGGCGGATGAGCAGGTCTCCAGGCAAGGGGATGGAGGTTGCTTAACTTTGAAAAAAGACTGCCTGCATTGAATAATTAATATCATTATGATAAGAACAAAATAGAGATTCTTTTAAAAGAGTAATGATGGTAGACTCTTAGTATGCTTACGAAAGTTATTAAAATTGAATACTCTGCCTATGTTTCTTGTGCACTCCAGGAATTGCAAGCAAAAGGAGATGGATTGGATTCAGCAGAAGACATTAATATGCATGTTGTCAACTGAGCCTTTAACAAGTTATTGTTTCAAAGATAAAAACATTCAAATATTTTCTCTGGAAACCAGGAAGCCTGTTTTACATTAGGTAACAAGCAGAGGCAGAATGACTTTCTTTGAAGCTAATGCAGCTTCAGATTCCTAGCTCCTCACTGAGAGTGCTTTCTAAGGTGACGGGAGAGGCCCAAATAATGTGTCTAAATGTTTTAGGAAAATCTGCAAAAGTAGCGTATTTTAATTGCCATTATTTACAATTGCCATCTCTCTCCACTCCAACTCCTTTTATCTGATTTCCCTTCACACTGGGTGTTTTTGGAGTGGCAGCAAACACTTTTTCAGATGAAGCTAAGGGGCAGTTGAGTTGGGAATAATTTCATTTGGGTTTAGTAAGGTATATTTATGTGTTTTGCCATCAGTTTCCTGTACAGTGAAGTTATTGGCAGGTGACCCAATGAGGGGAAAGCTCCCAATGAACTTTACCTGCCCCTTGTGCCTACACATCCAGGATTGTGACACAGAAGTATCACAGAACATGTGCTTGGTGGGGCATTCCCTTATTCTAGTTGGAGAAAAAGCTGCCTCCAGCTTACCTGAAATTGTTGACCAATTTTGCACTTTGTAACACCTCTTTTTTCCCCTTTCAGATTTGTCTCACCAAGAGAGTACATGACAATTTAGAATTTTCTCGAAAGAATCAAAGTGGAATATTTCCCATCAGAAAGCTGCTCGACCTTTGTAACATGAGCACATCAACACTAAGGGTCTGAAATTTCTCATAGGCTGGGAAGAGAAACCTGAACACAGAGGTATAAAAAAGTACATTCAAAGAGTTGGTAAAGCTTGATTGGGCCTCTTTATGTGCAATTTGGAAAAAAAATTTTGGTACATTTTCATAAAACAAGTGCGACAATACAGAGTATTGCTTGGAATATATGTGAAGAGTCCCTTCTTTTATTATCTACATTTATCCATTAAAGAACCAATGGAAATTTAGGTAACAGTTAATGGAATGTGAAACAAAAAAAAAGATAAAGAGTAACACTGACATCAATAGAAATCACTCTGACATTGAGGGACAAGTTGCAACATTTTTTCCCCAAATTATACCAAAACTATAATTCTTTAAGAAGAAAAGAGAAATTTTGAATCAGAGTAATGAATATGCTTCTGGGTTGTTTGGTAGTCCAGTTAAGGAATGAATCATATGAATACATTGGGAAAAGATTTAAATTTCTGGCTTGAGACAAATTTCTGACATTAATGAACTTAGAAAATTTAGAATACATTGCTAACTGGTTAATGACTGTCCTCAATTCACGAGATATTTAAGTTTAGTCACTATGTAAGAAAACTTGAAATCCTTAAAACCTTACTATTTATGTATAAGAGAAATTTGATAGTTTTTTCCTAATTGACAACAATTTAAAAAAAGAACATTGCACTACTACCAATAAGTTAAGACATTTTTCTAAATGATCAATAATGAAAAACCATTTTGAGCAATCACGTAAAGAACTGACTGGATTTTTAAAACTTATTTCCATAGAAAATTATATTATTAATTATAATGTGAAGAGGTATTCTAAGAATATGAAGTAAAAAATATACAAAAATAAGTATTAAGAAGAGTCAGACAGTAACTAACAAAAATTTTTATTAATTAATTAAAAATTTTGTAGCATAAGTATCAAATAATTTTCATTGTGATTTATTTCTAGTTTTATGTAAATATTCAGTTTCACATAAAATTTTCTACTCTTTTTCTTAAAGTGAGCCCCCCAGATTGTAAATTTTAGGCCCTATTCTTTGGTACCAGTGTTTCATTTGAAAGATGTGAAAAATGTAAATTTGTTTTTTCTGAGCAAGGCATGGGCTTTGCAACTGCTGATTGGGCCATAGATCTTCGGGTCAAATGAGCTAGCGGAATACTTCTACCAGTGTTACCGGCAGCCTGGGTAAGAGCTTCTCCCTCAAGACATAATGCTGTGAGATATAATCCACCATCCTATCTTGTTAAAATAGTGCTTTTTGTGCTGACTGACTAGGAGTTAGAAAAGACATATTGGCAATGTTGAGAAATGGTGTTTCCAATTTCATGAACCTGGGTGTTCCTTGGAAGCAGTTTTATTGAAATGTTTGTGGCCCTTGGAGGCAAAACTAGTTCATGAGAAGTGCAACTGAGTTACTGGAGACTGAGAAACAGGGAGAGAGGTCTTCTCGCACGGAACGGGCAAATGGCAATGGGCACCAGGGAGGAGAACTGTTGCCGTCCAGTCACAAGCTGCATGGTCCTGAGAAGTAGCTCTTCCAGAATCGGCAAGACTGCTTGGGAAAGTAGTATCTAATAGTCATTGAAAAGCCTTAATATTTACTAAGCCTCCATAGCATGTCGGGAAAATGTGCCTATTTTGGAGGAGGTCATTTGAAGGACATTACCGTCTGTTGACCCGAGGGCTGGACCCAGACAGTTTGAGGCTCTTTACCCTTTTCCTTGTCCCTGGAATGTACATTCTGCCCAGTGTTTCTGTACTAGAAGCAGAGAAAGTAAGGTATTGCTGAGACCATCTGACTATATATGTGACTAAACCCTGTTAAGGCCTCTATATAAACTCTTAAGATTCCTGTGTGTGGGCGCAGAGATCTAGTGCATTTGTGTAGCTACCACCCAAGATGAGCCTTGTACGTAAGTTTCCTTGCTTATTAACACTGCCACCTACCAATCTGGAGTGGCTTTTCTTCTTTCCTGGTCTCTACTTACCCTTTGTGTATGGTGACCAATTTAAAATTTCACCCTGGCAACTTCGGAGATTGAGAACCAACACCTAGTTGCTGGGAATATGTAGACAGACAACCTAGCAGGTCTATCTATATATCTTACATACATAAGAATACAATTTTGGGTTTAATTTTGTGAAATTGCCATTTTATTACAGGCCGATAATGGCGATTATGATTGGCTATTTCACATGATTAAATACCAGTAGTTTCATATGGTTCAGCATGAACAGTTTATGAAAGTATTGTTTTCCTTTGGGGCCAGTTCTTTACAATGCACGTATGTATGTGCAGTGTCTCTGGTACCTGGACCATGCATGCCAGTAGCATCACCCAATCATTTGATAACCGATCATGCAAATTCTTCTACACATTCCCAGATGCAGGGGGTGGGAGTCAGGATGATGGCAGTGAGGCGCCATTCCTCATTTAGAAATTCTTGAAATTGTCAGAGAAATCAATTCAGGCCTGGTCGACTAAAAATATATTCGAGGACGTGGGACTTGAGCTAGAAACTAAAGGAGAGTGTGGACTTATTAGAGAGAGTGATCTAGAGTTCATTCTTTCCTCTATACTTGCGAGAGTGAATGGGCTGGAATGGAATTGCTGGGTCCAGAAAGGGAAGAAAAGAAAAAAAACAGAAAAGAAGGGTGCAGTTTTGGTGAAGGGAATTGGGGTAGGAAGGGGAATGTGAACAATGAGGTTAAAAAAGTGGATTAAAGGCCAAGTCGTGAAATGAACTTGGATTTTATTCCAAAGCTAATGGGCAGTCTTGGAAGATTCAGGAAAAAATGTTTCAGGAAACATGGGGCCCTTGCTCTCTGCACCCTGTATTCCTCCTGGAACTCATGTTCTGACAACTGGAAATCTGCACATGCAGGGGCTGGGGTTGGCTGCTGTGTACCAGTGGGCACAGCAGCTCTGGGGTGGTGCCGAGGTTCTCCAAAGAGGTGGAAGATCAATCAGCCTCACCCCACCATGGAAAAATAGCAGTACCATTACCGAGACTGAATAATTTGCACATGAGCGCTGTATTCGTGTGTTTATGTAATAAGAATGTATTTGTGTGTGCCTTAAAGACTTTGATTCAAAGAGTAAGACTAACGAAAACTTGAAGACACGAAATAGTTCCGATGCACTGTGACGGTGTCTGGCACGGAACTGCTACACACACCTGACGTGTCCCACACCAACCCAAGCGCCAAGCTGCCGGGTGTAACGACTCCACCCAGGACTGTTACCTGTGTGTTTACGGCTGCCTCTCAGGAAGGTTGATGAAAAGCTCATGATACAGCATTTGAAAATGTTCTGCCACTGTAATATTTTGGATCTTTGAAGAGACAATGCATTGAATGAGAATGATGCATGCACGATGATATTAATATTGAAAATAAACAATACTACAGGTGGTAAAGTAGAAAACAGCTTAAGAGGGAGAGGTGTGAATGGGTATTTCTCTTTACAAGAGGGTGGGGCTGTCAATGTCATGAGATCTAGTTTCATTTACGGATTATTCACCTGTCTCATCTTTCCTTATGGTTTTTAAATAACAGAATCTAATAAAAAAATCTCTAAATCCTCAAACTTTCACTAGCAGTCAACAAAGCACACACGTGATCTGCACTATACAATGTAGCCCTTAATTACATTCTCCTTGCTTTGTTTCCCATCGTTTTTTACGCTTCAGCCTTATGTGCTCGAAATAGACCTTAAGCTCCTTGAAGGCAAGAACCTAGCTTTAAAACTGTGCCTAGCATACTTGATGCATGTACGGAGTACAGGCTGATTTATGCAACATAAAGCAAGAGTCTTACCATTTTAAACGGCATCTCGCTCTCCGAAGCCCAGAGACCCGCGTGGAGGGCACTGGCTCTGAACCCCAACCCCTTATCAACCCTTTCTCATTGCTGTTGCCCATTACGGCCAGCAGGAGGCGCCACGGCCTCGAGTTAAGCCTTACCCCCATTCCTACCCCACTTCCCCCAGCACATGACGTGGGAAGCTGCCTCTGCCAGAGTCTCAGCAATAGGAGTGAGGGGGTAAAGGGGTTTGGGGGTGGGGTGGGGTGGGGGGTGTGGAGAGCGAGGACGAGCGCGCGCACACACACCCTGGGAGCAGAAACATCTTCCATGGTTTCGTGGGTTTCTCTTCCCACCAGAGCCAGTGGGCGAAAGGTAGGTAGGGGAGTGTGTGTGTGTGTGTGTGTGTGTGTGCGTGTGTGTGTGTGTGTGGCATGTTTTTAAGTGCAAGACCAAAACCCAGATCAGGCAACCTGTGATCTCGCCCTCTGCCCCGCCCCCCCAGCCCCGGTGATTAATACCCATTTTTCTTACTCTCCCCTCCTCCTTCCCTCCTCTTCCTCTCCTGCTGCCGTGAGCTCGACTTGCGGAGCCTGCCCCCGCCCCGCTCCCCCTCCCCCGGCTCCGATCATCACCAACTGGGATCTCGGCTCCTGCCTCTTTCCCCCCCACCCCGCCTTTTTTTTTTTTTTTAGAAACGAAGGTTCCCCCACCCCCTTTCAAAAACCACTTCCTTCGCTTTCTTCACCTCTAGGAAATCTCGGGGCTTTGCTCTATCGAAAGTGCTCGTCTGGGTGATTTTTGATCACCACGGTCCCGAAGTGCTGGCATCCGAATGCATTTTCTTCTGCTTTGCAAAGAAGAGTCGTGAACTTCAAAACCCTGGAGACGGATTTTTAACCCTGCTTATTAGGCAAGGAAAACCCTCAGTCCCCGGCCACTGGCCACCCCTCTCCGGAGACTCTGCAATCGCTGAGCGCTCACAGCCGGTACGTAAGTATTCGCTTTGGAGTTTCGTGTGAATTTGGGGGTTGAGGTGTCGGGAAGAGAAAGGGTCGAAGCAGTGGCACCGCTGAACAACCTGGTATTTAAGGTAAAGCTCTTGAATTCAGCAGAACCTGGCACTTGCTAATTTGGACATTTTTTTTAAAGATGTCTTTTTACGGTGAAAGTGTAGGGCTCTCTCTGGTCTTTTTTTTTGTGTGCTGAGGGTGGGGGGCGTTAAACCCTTCCCCGAGCAAAGAGGCTGGACATCGGTGCCCGGGGCCGGAGCCACAAGCCGCGACCATCCGTCCAATCGACACGTTGCAGGTGAAGCCCCGTGTGCTGCACATCAGCGCGGCGGCGGCGTGAGTGTGCGCAGGGGTGAGTGTGCGCGGGGCGGGGGGGGGTGTGATTGTGAGTGCGCGCGCGGGGGCGCGTGCGCGGCGGGGGCGTGTGTGCGCGCGTGTCAGTGTGCCCCTTCCAAGAAATGCCCAGTGTGCACCCCGTGCACAATCAGAACCCATTCAGCACAAGCTCAGGGTGGGAGGACTCTGCTGCCGCAGGCGATGGGGAGAGCGAGACAGACATGTCAGCAGCAATGCAGATGGGGCTGGGGGCCGCACTTGCTGGCGAGTTAAGTGGGGATGGTGTCTCTGCGTGCGTGTGCGTGCGTGTGTGTGTGTGTGTGTGTGTTGCTATGTGGTGCCGCTTCTCTCTCCCTGCCTCCTTCCTTCCCACTTCCCTCCTTCGCTTCCTCCCTCCCGCCCTCTCTCTGCTTCCATTCAGGTTGGCTTTCCCACCTCTCATCCATGCCTGTCCCAGGAATGGTATAGCCAGACCTTTTCTGAATTATTTATAGACCGGTGCCAGCTGTTTTCAATTCCTCTCGTGTGCACTCTGTGGGAAATGCGGGGTTTCCAACCCCCTTTTCCTTAAAACGAATTGATATCTTTTTCAGAAAGCATTTTTCTCACCCTCCGGGGGACACTCCAATGAAACCCTGACCGCCTCTTTTTCCCCTTAGGAAGGGGACGCTTTGGGAATGACCATGCTCCACCGAGGGACAGAGCCGGCCCCCAGCTTCTCCGCACAGAGCCTCCTCCACTAAAGCTCCAAAAATCAAAAAACCATAATTGCCAGAGGAATCATTAAAAAAATAGCCCGGCCACTAACCTCACATGCAAACGGAATAATTACTCTGGATTCTGCATTGTGAGCTGCTCTCCATACCCTGACTTGCCTTTGAATTCAATCTTTTTTCCTTTGAATTTGATCTCTTCAAGACACAAGATTAAAACAAAATTCACGCTAAATTGGATTTTAAATTATCTTCCTTTTATTTATCCTTCGTCTTTCTTATGTGGATATGCAAGCGAGAAGAGGAGACTGGACATTCCCAACATGCTCACTCCCTTAATCCCACCGGCTAGAGGTTTGGCTTCTACAAACCAAGGTAAGGAGCATTCTATTGTATTTGGTCCTCACCTGGGGTAAGGGATTCCTTGTTTATTTCTCTTCAAGACCCTCAAGTGGATTTTTTGGAGGAAAAGGTAACACGATATTAAAATAATGCTGTTTGGGGGCAAAGGCTTATTACAAAGGGGGAAATCTCCCATGTTATTTCTTGTCCTTCCTCATCAAACAGGTTTTGGGTTTTTTGGAGGCAGTAGGGGGTGGATGTCTGTGGGAACAGAGTATATTGGGTGGCATGAGGCTTTTTTATATGCAGACATGACGGGGAGACCTGTGTGATTTTCGAATTAAATATCATTTTAGTCACCCAGTGCTAAAGCTCTGCTTTTTTTTTTTTTATGAGAATCTAGAAATCTTTTCATTCCCCAGGTTGGCTTTCCCCTTGCCACTTCCATGCCTCTATCTGTCGCCTGTCTCTACCTGCCTTGGCATCCTTTCCGTGCCCTTTAAAAAATGAAGGTAATGACTGAGAGGACTGTGGCTATTGCCCTGAAGTCCACTTGCTGTCTGAGGGGTTGACACTGGGCCCAGAGATCCCCGGAGGCCTACTGCAGGGGGACAGGTCTAGGTGGGGAATCGGCTGGCCTGAGAACACCTGGAATTGACTAATGCTGCAGGTTAAGAGGGCTTAAATCTGGAGCTTGGGAAGGTGGAATTCTGTCAATATTCTGCTTCTACTTTGTATTTTTTGTGTGTGCTATTATTTTTGAGCTGTAAATTTCTCCTTCTGTCTACACATCTATTTATACCCACACATCCTCCAAGCAAACTGTTACTTCCCCACTCTTGCAAAATGGCTATCTTGCAGAGTTCTAAATGCCGTGCATGTGGAAGGGGTGCAGAATTCGACACGTGAGCCTTTGTGTTAAACAAAGAGATGTGCTGGTTGCATGGGTTAGTCTTGTACCCTCGGGATAGAATTAATGCTTTAATTTCTTCCCCTCTCATCATATTTTAAAATCTGTGAAATGTAGTTTGGCAATATTTTCATGTACTTGAAATAAGAAATAGCAGGAGAAATGGAAAAGACTTAGCTAATGACTGACTCTTCAGCTAGTCACTCATGTAATCCAAGACACCTCCCAAGGAAATCAGAGTAGCCATGTGCTGGAGGGGCCATGATGGTGAGCTGGCTGCTCCTTTCCTTGGTTCATGGGCCATATCGCTCCAAACTCTGAAGGCACTCAAATGCAGCAACCAGATTGACATAAAGATCTTTAAAATAATGTGGCAGAAACATTAGCAACAATACTCTTTGTTAAAGTATTGTACCCCCAAATCTTTTTTTTTCTGGTATTTTTTTACATGAATACTTTGACATAATCTGAACTACTGAAGGAATGCGGGAGAAGTAGCGGAAGGTCCTTGTTTCTCAGCATCACAGAAGATAGTTTTTCATTGTCAAAAAAGGATGGATATGATCTACCTTCCCTACTCCCCTCCCCCAGGTTTTATTCTTTAGAATGGTTATTGCTTAACCACCAGCCTGTAACCATGGTGTCATCAGAGTGAGCGGGTGGGCTCCCACTTTGAACCATGTTCTCCTCCTGTCCACAAATAGCTTAGGTTATCCAATGTGCGCTCACCTTAGAGGCACCTGAGCTGGTTCCCCATCTGCTTCTATTCCTTCAAGTGGGAGGAGGAACTCCTAAAATGACTTCAAAATAGAACAGAGGCATGGGTGCAAAGTGCAGCTCCATGTATGGGGACTTTATAGCTACAGACGAGCAAGGCAGGGTGGGGGACCAAAGGGCGCATGCCCTCCTCTGCTGCCCTGATGCCTACCAGCGTGACCTGCACTGAGTAGGTCTTGCGTCATGTTTGCTGGAGACAAAACTCCTTCGGACACAGTCTCTGCCACATTTTTCTTGGTTGTTAATGGGATTAAGCCCAGATTCCAGGTCCCCATTAGCCCCCATTAATTGGCTCCAAGACTAGGCAAAGGACAAGAGGTTAAAGGGGAGGGTGCTGAGGAAGAGGAGGGCCAGGTTATGGGAAAGCTACAAAGAGAAAAGAATGGAATGCCAGCTAGAAAGAGCTAGTTAGGAGGATCCTATGAGGAGTCACCACAGGTGGTCTGTGCCTTTCCCCACCCACTGCGTTCTAGGGACCCTGGAGAGGGGGGAGGAAGGCATTCCTGTGCTGCTGAGCAGACCTCCTGTTGCTCGTGTTCTGGGTGGTCTTGGGGCCACTGCTCTCTCTGTTTTCCCTCACAGCACAAAGAGCTGACTGGGTTCTATTTCGTCTGCTGTGTTTCTGCGCCCTCCCCTTGCAGTGTGGGCTACATGGGAAGGAGATGTGGGTGCTGGTGAGAGGGAGAAAGAGCAATTTTAATTTTAATCGGGAGCCTTCATGATGTACAATTAAGAAAATGTTAATGGGGAATAAAGACTTCCCAGGAAAGCATGCTTAAGGATGTTAGATTGGTGATTTCAAGGAAATCAGAACAGCATGGTTGTCTTCTACCTCCGTGTTTCAGGTGTAGCAAAGCATGATGGATCTGTGAACACAGAATGAGGTGGCATCTGAGAGACAGATGTTAACATGCCAGGGGAGGAGCAGGGTGTGTGCCCCTGGATTGCTAATTTCTCCATCCCTAGGAAGCCTGTCTAAGCAAAGAGTCTTGCTTTGCCACTGTTTGTGTGTAATTTATGACAGAGATGGGTGTAGATAAAGAGAATAACTAAGGAGACAAAATGACAGAAAAGAAGGAAGAGAAAAATTTCTCTAGTCACTACTTTGCACACCCAGTGCCTTTCTTTTAGACTGAGCAAGAAGAGCGACTTCCTCTGGTGAAGGGAGGAATAGCAGGCACCTTGATTTTGTATTCCTGCTTGACCTCCAGAAAGATGGCTTCAGAACCTTGACAATCTTCCTTGACCTTCACGTCTAACATACTTCCACAGCGGGCACCTGGGAGGTGGACTCAGGGACTGAAATTTGTTGGTGGGATGAGTGGTTCTTGACAGGGAGAAAGGAGTGAGCAGACCCAGCCCTTGGCCACAGCACTGCTATCTTGTAAAACATTCTCCCATCTTCTCCATGGATATGACGAACTCAGGATGTAGGCTTTCTCCCCCGTTTTCATGCTCAATAAGGTGACATGTCCACAGTTGGTAGCGGGTTAAAGCAAAAATGTTGTTAATATTTCTGAAGAAACCATAGTGTGTGCGTGCGCGCGCGCGCGCACACACACACACACACACACACACACACACAATCAGCCTGTAGAAGCCGGGGATGGAAAAGGAGCTGGGGGAAACACAATTCTAAAGGTTGGAAAACTGTTATTCTGAATGACAACTTCTCCTTAACAGTGAAGCTTGGGGCTGACAGAACAACTCCTCTCCTGTAACTTGTTGGGTCAGGAGTGAATAAGCTCCTTTTCCTCACTGTCTCCTACACCCTCCTTAAGAATTCTAGAAACTTCGTCCTTTCAGTAAACTACATTTTCATTCTCTGGCACTGTGTGTACAGTCGGATCTCGGTAAATAAATATAGATCAAAAGAGTTACCGGTCTAATGAATCGTTCGCATTTATTAAAGTGCATCCCCTCTTTGCAACCACAAAAAAGCCCCCGGGGAGAGCAGAGGTTGAGCTGATACTGTCTTTCGGAGGCATGCAGAGACAGAAGAGCAGATGAGGGAGCAGGCGTTACTCTGGGGAGGTAGGTTTCCGAGATTTCCCCGTAGCTGTTAATGATGTGTCTGTGGCTATTACACTAGACCCATTGGGTGGATGAGTTCTTGGAGTTCTGTGAACCCGGAGAGGTGTTCAGGAATCTTTGGTTGGTTTCTCGTTGTTCTCCAACCAACCCTATTTTTGTCTTTTCACTTTCTAGTGCTTTCTGCTGAGACTGGCGGAGAAGGGACCTAGATAGAGCACATGTTGATCGCTTGTTGAAATCCTCCATGACCGCCCCAAGCACAATAATTGCTCTGCATTCTGTGAATCACCAGCACCTGTTTGTGGTCATCAGTACACTTTATCCTAATTCTGTTTACATGCCCTGTTTCTTTAAGAAGCGTGTGAGCTCCTCAAAGGCAGGGAGGGATATTTTTTCCATTTGGAATCATTTGGACTTAACATAGTGACTGGCACATAATAGATAGTTAAAAATATTAAATGAATGAATGGAGAGGGGAAGTGAAATATTTAATTAGTAGATGATGCTATTCGTTGTTTGTTCTCATGGTTTATAGGAACAGTTTGAAGTCATGATGCTAGATGACATCAAGAATGTCAGAGCTCTGTGACACTTCAGAAGGCATCTACTCTGACCTTCTCATTTAATAGATGAAGAAGCTGAGATCCAGGGACACTGAGTTTTTTGCTTAAGGTTGTGGAAGCTGCTTTAGTGCCAACACCCTGGCTGCTACACCACTGACTCCTGTGAGATGTGGGAGCACTCTGTGCATTTCAGATACCTATGTGAGCACTTCTCGGATTTGATGGTATATAGGGGTCACCTTGGGATCTTGTTAAACTGCACATGGATCCGGGTGGTCTGATGTGGTACCCGAGGTTCTGCATTTCTGGCAGTCTCCCAGGTGATGCCAAAGTTGATGGACCACGCATCATGGGTCTGTATCAATCCTGCACCTAATTCTATATCATCATTAACATTGGCAACTCCGCACATTTTTCTGCTTTTGGGACTTCTAGCATTTATGCTTTATTCTTAAAAGTGAAAAAAAGAAAAATCAGAAAGAAACCTAGATATTTAAGTTCACCCACTCTTCCACCCATTTACATCTTTTACCTCTTTCTCTTTCATCCTCTATTCATTTTTATTCTGGTCCTTCTAATAACTGATTCATCACTTTCTTTTTATGTTCTCCTGCTTCTGGGTTGATCTATTTATTAATATTTCCTTGTCCCTTTGCTTGCACACTCACTTCTTTGAACTCTATTTTATACCAGTTTTTTCCACTCAGTTGTTCAACAAACGTTTGTTAAGAACTGATATTTGTCAAAGACTGTATTATGGCAAAGAATGAGCTCTGGTCTGTACTTTCCAGCAGCTCATGATTTAATGGGCAGGTGTGTAAGGCAATCATCATATATTTAGGTAGGATCTATAAAGGAGAAACCTGGGAGAATGACATGGGCCTCATGGAGGGGTTGATGGTTACACTACATCTTTAAGAATAAATAGGAGTTTGTGGAAGGAGAGAATGGCTATTTTCAGAGGATGGAGAGCAGGCAGAGAGGCATGCTGGTGTACAAGGGTGAGCTTCCTGCTTTTCCACGCTTCCCTTAACTTGGGGAGAAGAGCAACACAGGATTGAGCTGGTTCATTTATTAGGAATTTTGGATTCCAAACAATGAGGCAGAAAATATAAGATCAAGATCTTCTTAGAAGGAGAGGGAAGAGACTGATTTTGGCTACAGTGATTCTACCCTTAATGACTCCTGGCCCTGTTTGTGAGGCTTGCCTCTGGAATGAACAAATGATACAAGGTTCACTTTAGACCACCAGATTGCAGCTGACTTTGTCCATGCCATTAGAAAGAAAGGGACAGCTGCTAGTTGGGTTGTGGCCAAGGAGAGAGCTGGATCCTAGCCCAGGCCAAGCTACTCAGAATGAAGGACCCGCTTAGCTCCATGTGTTCCTAGAGTAGTGAGATAGTGAGTTGCCGTGCCACCAGACACTAGCTGCTTTCTTTAATGGCAAGGGGGAGTGAGGGAAGAAGAGGGGCTTAATTATCCCCAGGGAATTCACAGAATCCTTTTTGGTAGCCTTTATGAGACGACCTGATGTTTCAGAAGTATTCTTCATGGGGATGCTCAGGTGTAGAGATGATGAAAAGACAGCTTTAGCCACCACTTGATGCAACTGCCACATTGGTGCCTGTGGGAAGGTGGATTTGCAATGCAGGTTCCTCTAAATTTTATTTGCAGTTTTTTCTGCTCCTTCTTCTACCCACTTCCTCCCACTTTCACTCTTTCTATGTGTACCATGATTTACATGCATTTTATTAGCAAAAGGAACCTAATGCTTGGCCTGAAGACTTTTTAAAGATCTGCTACATATAATGAGAGCATCCAGGGTATTAAGGTACGTGGATTAGCAAATGCTGCCACTGGCTGACTTGAAGGACATTTATTCCAAGGTGCCTTTAGGGGCAGGGTAGTGGATGCCCAGGGACAAGGCTGCACCTGGAGGGATGAGAGGAGGGCGAGAAGGGGAAGCAAAGCCAGACCTGAGGGAGTGGCAGACCTGGGAGAAGAGAGAAGCCACAGGCTTTGGCTCTGCTTGGACTCCGCCTGTATGAGGAGGAGGGCATCTGCAGCAGACAGCTTCCTAGATTAGGGCAATTTAAAGTTTCGACTAATTAATGCGCTTGACTCATAAAAGCCAAACTGTGCTCTACACACGCCATTCTCCATGACTTTGCTCATTGCCTCACTCAGAATGTGTATATCCTTCTTCAGAGAGACATTCAAGTTTAAATTTCTCATTAATTTTTATTTATATTTTACAAAGCCCCTTTCAGGGCTTCAGCTGGTTAGAATTTCTTAGGAAATCAGATTTTTTTTGAGAGGCTGAACTTAAGAACAATGGCTGGATGAAAGCACCACATTGTCAGAGGAGAGGAGCCTGGCCTCCTAGAGGAAAGCTGAAGCTTAGGCGATGTCATTGTTTTCCCAAAGCTAACCGCACTCTGTGACAATGCCGGAATATTCCGTATCAGTGCTCCCACCTTTGGGGGCCTTCGTCTGGTCACTCAGCTACCCCAGTTGCTGATGTCTTTGGATCGGCGTATTCCGTGTGTGTCCAAATACACACCACATGCACCCCACACGCTAGACTTGTGTCTGTGAGGGTATGTTTGTGCAGTGACTAACCTACCAAACACAGTAGTCAGAAACAACCTTAAATGCATTAAATGTGTTTGTGCAGCTTAGGTCCAGTAATGCAGGTGGCCGTGTGTGTGTGAGAGAGAGAGGGAGCGACAGAAAGAGACATGGAATACTGAGAATTTTAATGCTGACAAGCACCTTGAAGGTTATCTGTTCTCCACAACCACCATTTGAAGCCGTGAAGAGAACCCATGTTAGCCACAGGGTCCGAAGCCTCGTCCATGTGTCAGAGCCGTGTCCACCGAATCTCCCTTCAGCGCTTTCCCATCCACTGCGCTGCCCCGCTAGTCCCCTTGGGACGCACGCACGCCCTGAAGTCAGGGTGTGTCCTCCTCCACATGTCTCCAGAGCCCAGGCTACCCCCAGATTCATAATGCCTCTAAAAGTGGTAATTTCTCCAAGCTATCCAGGAGCTGTCTAGGTGATAATGGAGGAGGTGGTGGTCTCGGCAGTCAGAAGTGTTTCTGCTTGTGTTATTTTACTTTGTGACCATGTGGGAGCCCTTGACTGTGGGTCTTGATTTTATCATTTCTGAGAGTGAGGCAGGCTCAAGCAGTGTTGTTTCCCCAAGTTCAATAACAAAAATCACCTGCAGAGCTTCAACAAAAACACAAGCTCCACCCCACCCCCAAACAGTAGCAGCAGCAGCAACAACAAAAGCAACGATGTCCTTGCCCGGGCTGTACCCCAAAGAGTTAAATTAAAATCTCTCAGGGAGAGATCCAGGCAGTGGTCATTTAAATATTCCCCCAGGGATTCTGATGCGCAGCCCTGTTTGGGAACCGCTGGGCAAGGTGATTGACAAGGCGCCTATCAGCTCTAAGCATCACGCAGGCCTAGCGTTTAAACATGTAGAGCGAGACCCTATCATTGTTAAACTGGTACATGACTAGCAGAGGAAGTTGGGGTGTGCAGGGATTGGTGTGCAGAGTGCACACCAGGGGCGGACCTGGTGCGGAATTAAGGTCAGAGCTGAAGGCACTGTGTTCCTGAGCTCGAGCAGCACTGGCATGGGCCTGGGGTTGACAGTGAGGGGAGCTAGGGAGCTGCTCTCCCGGGCTGTGCGGAGCAGGCGCGGCTGTGAAACGGGGCGAGTGGCCCTTGGTTCTGCGAGCGTCCTCCGTTCCACTTAGTCTTTATTGAGGGTGCCCCATTTCTGGTTTTAGAGAGGAAGCCTCATTTCACTCCTTTGTAACACTTAAATGTAGGAAGACTATTAATAAATGGGGCTGGATAAGCAGACCCTGATTGACTGGTGAGGGGTGTGAATGGTGCAATTATCCTGGTGCTGGTTGGAATTCACTAACCATGCTGCCCTCCCTCTCAGTGCCTGAAGTGGAATATTAAAGGCATGAAGAGGAGGAAGAGGGTAGGAGGCACTCAGTTTCGTTCTCTTCTGACTGTAACTTTAATTACTGATTATTAGGTTGGCCAGGTTAAGAGTTTTCTCACATCCTTCCTTTCTTTTGGTTTTCTCCCTTCCCCATTTTAAAATAAATATGAGCCTAAGTGTACAGAGGTAAGGAAAAATCAGATTTATGGGCCTGGGTTGTTTAAAAAAGCCAAGCTATGGAAAATAACAATACTAGTTCTTTTTTTTTTTGGACATCTAATAGCAGTTGGAGATGTGAGAGAAAGGTCACAAGCGTGGTTTGGACTCTCACTGGTGTTCGGCGGGGTATGCAGAGGTGTGAAGCACTGTGTATTCAGGAGAGACCTAGGGAGTGGGCTCATGGATCTGAATTTCCACATCTCTCTTGGTCGGCCCCACAGAAGGAAGGACTGCAGGAGAAATCCTACCCCGGCCAAATACGGGTGCTCAGATTTGGAAGGTCTTTCTTGGGTAGGAGAATGTCAACCCTAAGGCTTTTGGAAGAAAGAACAGTACTGGATGTGTTTTCTTAGAGCGTGCACATATAAGAGAAATCATTTGTTTGTCGAATAATTTGCAATTTTTCCATGAGAATGAAATTCATCTGTTATGTCACTTTGTGTCCTCAGTGCTCAGCAGAATATTTTCGGCATTACGGGCCATGCTCAGAAAATGCTGGTTGCTGATAAAGATGATAATGGAAATGAATGTGCATTGAGGATAAAGTTGGCATATTTATGCCTTTTATTTTTCCACTTCCTTGTCATCCAAGCACCTCTTGAAGCTTTGGTTGAATTTTACCAGAGTCGAATAGATGAGAGTGTCTTTAGTACTAGCTACAGGCTGACAGAAGGAAACTATTCCCATTTATTAGTGCCTCACTTCTTTGAGCTTCATTTTACACTATTTAATAAGAGTTTTCAGGGAGGGATTTGGAGGAACAAATAGGAAGGACTAAGGGGGGTGAAAATGGGAGGGAGGTGGGCGCATGGGGCGGGGGAGGCTGGGATGGGAGAAATAGACAAAAAACTGTACTTGAAAAATAACTAAATAAAATTAAAAAAAAGAGTTTTCTTTGAAAGCTCCCATTCAGCACTAATCATACTTTTCCCCTTCCCTTCAAATTCCATGTAAATACTGGCCATTCCTTAAGTTCTATCCACCTCCAAGATGATCTTACCTACATACCTTGCTTGTTCTTCCCAACTAGAAATAAGACCCCCTGACCAAGTTATTTGTCCACATACGATATTTATTTTTCCTCTGTAGTGCTTTTCTTATGCTAGCTTTTGGGATAGATTTCTTACGGACTTTTTATCTTGTAATTGTCAGTCATCTCCACTGTGCTGGGCTTTCTGGCTGGAATAAATAGGATGATGGTTATTCACCTCCTGAAACTTCTCCTTTTTATTGTGTACCAATTTCTAGTGATTCTTTGATTTTAACATAAAACTCAAGGTTGACTCTAAATGTATGAAGGGTCTTTCAGTCACCATAGCAGGGGATCTAGTTTATTGATAAACCTGCATTTATATGACTGAGACAGGGGGTTAGGGAAGGGGGTGAGGTGATCCTGGAATTAGGTAGCCAACTTGTAGGTCATGTTTCAAATAATTGCTGGAAAAAATGCTAAGAATTATTGCTGTTAGTCTAAATACAGTATTGAATAGTGACCCAGAAAGGAATTGCCTTGCTTTGCTTAAGACAATTTACTGTTGAAATTGGGCCTTGAATTGATGATAGATATTTACGGTAAGGCCATTGTATTTTGGGTTATGTTAACATGTTATCTCATTTATTCCTCACCACAAGACTGATGTTGTTATTTTGTTTCTTAAATGACCAGAGTAAAGATTAGAAAGCTCAATGTCACACAGCTGTAAGCGGCAAGCCAGGATTTCAGCTTGCACCCTCTGATTCTAACCCCCGATTCTTTAAATTATATCGAGCTGCCTCCATGTAAAAGAAGATAAAGGGTTCATGTGGTGTGGAGAGGAAACTGGGAAACTGTAAACAGCACATACTTTGAAACTCTAGCAAAAGTGACTTTCTTCTAGGTGTCTTTCCTTTGGGCTTTACTCTTGGCAAAAGATAAAATTCTTTTCAAGTGGAAAAACGCATGCCCACAAAACAGCAAATTTGGGAACCTTAATTTAATTCGGTGAGAACAAAAGATGAGAAATTCATGACACTGGCAGTCAACATCTCTTCTAGCTCACAGAACGGTTAAGGCTTGGGCGACATCTTTTTAGCCTGTTCCTACCGTTCTGTGAGTATACTTCACCACCAAGTTTAAGACTCTGCTTCTTCTGGGAGGAAACAGTCCTATTCTCTCTACTGTAATCTTGGCTATTTTGAAGATTACCCATTTTCTTGTACCTGTTTCTTTCTCAAACCCACTTATAAACTGCTACTTTTAGTGGAGACCTATGGTTGGAGTAAGAGAATGGTAGTCAGGAATATTGCTTTGGCATTGGGTTTTATTATCAACAGTAATCATTGTTATTATTCTATGACTTATAGTTGCCTCATTCCAAAACTGATAGGAGGAAGGTAGTTTTGTTTCAAATATCTGCATCAACTATTGACTTGGGGGGCAGTTGTGTAAAGTAAACATAACACAAAATTTAAATTTCCTGTCTTTATTTTTCTAGGAAAAGAGGCCACCTCTTGGTACCTCACAGAATTCAGGCACCTTAGCTTTTTACCATGTGCATGTTTTTAAACTATTTTCCTGTAATTTGAAGCAAAGGGGTGTTGAGAAAGAAGCTGGCCAATGGGCCGGGAAACCAGATCCAAGCTGAGCGTCGCCTCAGCCTTGAGTGGTTCAGGCAAAGCCCACAACCTCGCTGAACTCACTTCCTCATCTGTAAAACCAGATCTTTAGCAGAGACTGTTAAACTGTGTTATGGATCAAATGAGGGAACTTAAAGAACCCACACAAACTATAAGTTTAATATACACAAATTAATATTTTGGCTCAAAATAACATCCTGCTCAAAATAACAGTTTGCCATAGCCTTCAGTACAGAACATCTACTCCTAGTGGGCAGGAGTTAGACAGTAATGGATGGGGCAGATGGCAGCCGCAGGATTCGGAATGCAGAGCAGCACCCAGGCACTGTGACCTGCGGTGTTTTTTTCTTCATGTATTTGTATTTTTAGAGAGAGGGGAAGGGAGGGAAAAAGAGAAGGACAGAAACATCTATGTGTGAGAGAACTATCCATAGGTTGCCTCTTGCACACCCCATCTGGGGACCTGGCCTGCCACTCAAGCATTTGCCCTGACTGGGAATTGAACCAGCCACCTTTTGGTTCACAGGCCGGCACTCAGTCCACTGAGCCACACCAGCCAGGGCAACATGTGGTTTTTAATCTGTGGTCTATGTCTCCTTCTCAGGTTCTCTTTCATAGTGTTTATCTAGCCAACTGGATAAATACTTCTCAGAAAGAAGAGCAAAACTAATCCTTCTAGCTTTATGTATAGAATTATTTTTTCCAAGCTTATTTTTATCTTTATGTAATCCAAGAAGATTAGAGATGGAGACAGTGACCCAAGCCGAGGAAAAGGGTAATGTGAAAGGCTCTTTTCTACCCCAGGCCTTTGCTCACGCGTCTCGCTCTGCCTTGGGGTCCTCGTCACCTTACCTAGCCTGCTTCACTCCCATTTTGCCTTCAACATTCAGCTCAGGAGTCCTCTGTTCCAGGTCCATCTGATCCCACCAGCCTGGAATCATGGGCCTCTTCATGCTCCCACAGCCCTTGGTTGGAAATGACTCTTGTTGTGTCTCTACCCTGCCCAACACACGATGTGAATTTTTCAAGGGCAGGAACAGCCTCTGTCCTGTACCCCATGTGTGCTGAACACAGTGCTGGTATGTGGTGGACATGTAATAAATTGCTGTTCACATGGTACATGCATCTGCTGGCCCTGTGCTCAGTGCTTTACATACATTAATGCACTAAACAGTCCCGGCCACCCTAGGAGGGATGTATAATGATCACCTACATTTTATGGATGAAAATACTGAGGCACAGAGAAGTTAAAGCTTGCTTAGCTAAAGTGGCAGAGACAGGATTTGACCTTGGCCATCTGTCTCAAGCTCACTCTCTTAAGCTTGATGCTTTCACAGGGGTGTCCAACCTGCTGCCCATGGGCTGCATGCAGCTCAGGATGGCTATGAATGTGGCCCGACACAAAATTGTAAATTTACTTAAAACATTATGAGATGATTTTGTGATTGCGTGTCACAGTGTGTTTAACGTGTGACCCAAGACAACTCTTCTTCTTCCAGAGTGGCCCAGAGACTCCAAAAGTTTGGATACCTGTGCTACAACTTTGTAGTAAATATTTATGGTTGAGTTGAATGTCAGAGATTTAGAAGAAGCTTATTGTGTGTCCAGTTCTATGTAGTGAGGATGGTGGAAAGAAGAGAAGCAGGTACACAGCAGAACTTGAAGGGTGGTTAGGGCTTGGACTTGGATGGATTTCTGTGGACTTCATTCTCCTGCTGTGCTTGTTAGATACAGGACATACCCAAGGCCGTCTTCCAGAAATGCATGGGAATGTGATTAGTGTAATGATTATTGAGTTTTGCAGAGGATGAAGTGGGTTGTATTTCTGGTACTTGTACTTCTCAACTGCTTGCTGTCACCATTATGTTTTCTAAGTTTTTCTGGCTACTGATTCCTTTAGTGGCTACTGTTTCAGGGATGCTGGGGGGTCCTACTGGCCTGCATCCTGCTTGATCCTTTCTCACTAACGTGGTGGCAGTTGGCAGGAAAGTTCCTTTAAGAATTACTCTGAAAACAGTGGTTGAGAGCAGAACTCAGGAGTCAGTTATCATAGGTTTCTGTCCTGCCCCTTATTAATTTACTGGGCAAACGTCTTCACTTCTCTGCACCCCCTGAATCCTTACTATAAGTGAGTTATTGATAATTCTGGCCTTTCCGTTATTGTGAAAATCAAGTTATTTCACTTTGAACAGAACTTATCATATCCAATAAGTGTTAACTACTATAATGGCCCCTGGTCCTGACCTTGTCAGGGTCAGTTTGGGTGGGGAGGGTATAATGCACAGTTGTCTCATGTATGTGGCAGTTGTTCCTGAATGAGAGGCTTCCAGATCAGGATGGCCTTGGCTTCTCTGAGTATCTCATCAAAACGTAGCTGACAAGAGAAGAAAGTGTGGCCAAGAGCTGACCTGTTCCACATGCTCCTAGACTATTGAGAGAACATTAATTCTTGGTACAAAAAATGCAGATGGTACCAACAAATAGGAACCAATTCATTAAGGATTTAAAGGTGGAGTGACCATGAATTGATCAAACACAGAATAAGATGAAAATCAGTAAGGAAACCTGTAAGGAACAAACAAATTTTGAGGGAGAAAGGGAAGTTTCAGTGAAAGAAGGTGACAGATGTAAAGACAAACCAACTTGGATGTAATAATAACACTTATGTTTCTGGAGTGCTTTGTAGTGCACCAAAGGCTTTCTCATGTATTTTCTTCCCAACACGTATTTTGATTTCCCGAAGAACCCCTTCGGGGGGAATCTGGGCAGGAACTATTATCTGTATTTTACAGATGAAGAAATTGAGCTACAGAGGGCTCTAGTGATTGTTCAAAATTGTCTAGTCAAGAAGAAGGAGATGAAACTCAGTCACAGCTTTTCTGAATCTTAAGTCCAGGCTTTTTCTTCTTTGCCTCTGCTTTGAGAGAGCCCAGGACAGCAGCTTGTGTTGGTGAAGAAAGCTTAGAGGAAGCCTCAATTGATATGCAAAGAATTTATTCTAAAAAGAAAAACATGTTTGGTGGGCAAGTGAGTATATTTAGAAACACTGAAGGTTGTGAAACCTGAAAAGTCAACATATTTTGCAAAAGATATAAGGGTTTAGGGCAAGAAAATTATTACTATTCTACTTTTCTATATTTTTCTTTGCATTCCAACATTTTCACAGTGAAGTGCATTATTTTCATAATGAGAAAAGATATGGAAGTAAAAAAACAAGAACTTTAATTATATCAGGAATTTGATAAAGGTGAATGGGTAAAAAGCATATTCTTACTTTCTTAGGAATACAACTGAGAACCCGTTACCAACACACAGTCACGTGTGTGTGCGGGGTGTGTATGTGTGTGTGCGTGTGTGTGTGTGTGTGTGTGTGTGTGTGTGTGATCTGGACTCTAGCACAAGTTAGGGAACACAAAGCCAAGTTAAAACTGGAGAGCTTTCTGAAACATTAATTAAGAAGAGCAAATAAGTAACCTCAGGTCTTAGTGACAGGTTCTAAAATGCCTTCAGCGAGGAAGTGGTCACTGCTGGGCCAGAGGCTACCATTTGAGGGAGTCACCAAGGAGTGGAAAGATATCTGAGGGCCAGCTTATGACCTTTTAAAAAAGGAGATGATGGCTGGAAATTACAAATTCATAAGCATTAGTGTTAAGTTGGAAAAAAAGTATTGAATCTAATAGTCAGTTGCCGACCCCTTGAACAGACCAGGGCACAGTAATCGTCAAAATGGCTTTTTAAAGAACAATCCCTATTAGATCTGTGGTTTTAGGAGAAGGACAGGCTTGGCAGGCTGCAGGAAACCAAAATATGTAATTAAGAAAAAAATCATGAAAATTTTAGATCAAACCTCCCTTGAGATTCTATCATTTAAACAGGGCAAATGGTGCAGGTTACATAGCTCCAAATGGAGAGATGGGCAGTGGCTGCCAGCCAGGGCGATGCCGTAGAGGTGCAGGCTCGGCGAGTGACGTGCCGGCCTCTCATGGCAGAAAAGGAAGAAGGGCTATGCTCTTGGCTGAGGGTGAGGAGGTGTCCTGCCGGAGTTGACTCTGTGACTGTAGGACATGGGACTGGCCCGGCTTGCAGCCTCTGCAGGCCAGGCTACCACCCTGTTCCCTGCTTCATCTTTGCTACTCCTCCCACTCCCAGTTCATAAATGCATGGCATCAGTGATTCCTAAAACATGTGCTCATGTTTACACAAGCCTAGTTTCACGCAAATTCCCAAAATTCCACCCAAAGTATTACAGGACTTAGGGTCCCTGGAGTTCATCCATGGATGTTCAGACCCCTTATACTAGACCATGTGTCTAATGCACGTCCTGGCAGGTATTCCCCCAGGTATTAATCTCAAGAAGGTGGGAACTGTGGGGAAGAACTTTCCTTGATGTCGCAACTCCTTTGTTTTTTCGGGATTAACTAGCCTCATGGCTTCACTTACAGGGCATTTGTGAAGGCTTGCCACCAAGTGCAGGGCTCTGGGGGCTCCTTGCTGTGGAATTAGGCATAATGCTTGTCCTCTGAGCTGGCGGACCACGAGCTGAGACTTGGACAGAAAAGAGTGGAGAAGGAGGGAGAATGGAAGTGACCTAAGGTGGCCTGCACCAAGTGCTGTGGGTGCGTGGGCTTGTTGGCCTAGACGTGAGCCTGAGCAAGCCATCTCAGCCACTCGGAGCTGGAAGATTCATGTGCTTTAAAGGGGTGGATGTAATTCCGATGAACCTGGCATTAAAGTTTTCTTTCTTTCTTCACTCTTCCCCTCCTCTCCCAATCTACCCCAGCTGACCCCTTGACTCTTCACTAAGGCCCTGAGAACAAATTCTAGGCAGAGGTGAATTCCTGCGTAGGACCCCATGGTGAGAATTTCTCAGATTTCCATCAGGCTCTCCCCTCTCTTCCCCCAAAGTGGACATCTGGTGGAGATGACCTCTTCGGATCTCCTCCTTCCCCTGCTCAAAGTGGGAGCTTGGTCTCTACTTTCTGCTGGGTCAGGCAGAGTCTTTCCAGGTTCCTCAGCTTCCACATCCTCAGGATTTCTAGGCTGGAACTGCTGTGACTTTTAAACCAAGGCAAACCCAGCTTTTGAACAGTGTCAGTCTGGAAATACAGACGGAAGCTCGGGTACCACTGACCGCAGAAAGCAGCCAAGTCTTTGATGTACAAGGGACTAGAGTTCAGAAGCCCAAGTGTGCCGCTTGCCACCAAATGACCTTGGGTGAGGCACTTCATGTTTTGGCCCTTGGCTTTCCTCTTCTGTAAAATGCAGGTTATGTGAAAGTCAGGTGAGGTAAAGTGTGTGAAGTGCCTAGAACTTAGCTCTCTTACCTCTTCCATCCACTCGCTCTGAGCAACGCTGGTGAGTTCTCGGAAGGGCAGGAAAAAGAAAAAAGTGACGATCCTTGCAGGCCTATTGCTTCCACATAAATGCCCACCCCACCCCACTCCTCAGGAGTCCACCATGGCTCTGGTGTGAAGAGGAGAAGAAATACAGAACCCGAAGGGATTTGTTCTGCACATGAAGGAGACAGAGTGAAGTGTGTGAAATCAGTGGCCCAGGATGACCTCAGGGAATGTTATTAGGTATGTCTAGGGGGCTAACCAGACAGCCCAGGAGGCTGAGAGCCTTGCGTCGCTAGAGACAATGGCAGTAGCAAAGAAAGAGAAAAAAAGGAAAATGAGGGAGGACAGGTGCCTTATCCAGGACATCAACTTCAATAAAGTTCTTTGGCTTTTTCTCCACTTTGTGTGTGGAGGACAAAAACAGGGATGGAGAGAAAAAGGAAGAGGAGGGGTTGGAAAGGAAAGGGGAGAGGATGAGGGGCTGTCAGGAAGCTTCCGCTTCCCAGACAGTGGGGGCCGGACCTGTGATAAATGAGCACCTGTCAGAACCGTGGTCCTGAGAAGGGCGGTGCCACCACCCCATCTTTCCAGCCTGGCTGTGACAGCGGTGTCAATGGCAGTTTTGACACACTTTGGGGGGTGGGAGAGTCAGAAAGCCACAGCTGCTCTGCCACCCCGGGGAAGTTCTGTCTGGACTCCGGGGAGTTTCTGCAGCCCCTCTGTGGAGGGCAGCCGGCTGGCCGCCTGCTCACTTGCGGGTTGCGGTCCCTGTGATGATCCAGCTCTCTGCCCAGCAGACAGCTCCCGTCCCTAACTTTTTCTGTGTACGTTCCTTTGTCTGATTCCTCTTCTAAATGGTGGCAAACAGACATTTTGGGAAGGAATTAAGCATTATGAGTTCAGAGAATGTCAAACATTCAAATGGCAAATACAAATCAATTTAGAATTTATCTGGGCTTTATGTCATTTGTACTATGGTGCCTACCATCAGCAATATATGGTTAATTTTAGACAAAATGAATGCAGCTTCCTAATGTCTGAGTTCAATACCTGCAGGCTGGTGGGATACGGTCTTTGGGAAAAATACTTCCAACTCTGCGGAAGAAGGGCTCTGGGTCCTGAGCTCCATTTGCTATCAAAACCAGGGGTGGGAATGAGGTGGGTGGGGAGGCAAGAAGAGCCTCCCTCTGTTCCTGCTTGTTCCTCGGTTGAATTGGGCTCCAGCCCAAATGCAGCTGGAGGATAAAGCTGCTGCCAAGAAAAGCCATGCTCCCCGCTGCTCGCTGTGTGGAAGAGCCAGCTCGGTGCACGTGTGTGTGCCTGCGTGTGTTCTCTGTGTGTGTGTGTCAGAGACGGAGAAATCGGCAGAGAATATGAATGAGAAATCATTCCTTCACAGGGTACAGGAAACTTTAGAGAATGTTCACGAGGGCATCGATTGTGATTTGCGACTTGGCACCCGCATATTTGAAACACAGCCAGGCGGTTCTCATGTACAGCCAGGCTCCAGCACTGCTACCGCAGACCCTGTGCCCTGGCTCGCCCACACCTGCTCCTTTGTCTTGTGTGTGCATAGTTAGGCTTCGCCGCCAGCAGTGTGCTCACTGCAGCCACTGTAAGAGAGGAAGGCAGTCCCTGCCTTGTCTTGTCTGCCTACCAGTGGACTCATGTTTCTAGAAGATATAGTGGATTGATTGAATAAATGCTCTTAACCCTGCGATTTTATGCACACAGCTCCCCATGCTGTGGAAATAACTGTTCTTAGATTTTTCACTGTGAGTGGATTGTTCAGATTGCCCAGAGGGAAAAGAACTTTCTCTAATTTTAATATAACAAGTGTTTATTCAGTTAAAGTAGTCAACATTTTCATTCTTTATTCCATTTGCTGCTGTATGTCCAAATATGCACCGAAGAAACTTTTTAGTGTGTTGGCATCATGAGTTCTCGCGCATTTCCGTTGTACGTCAACCACTTACGGGCTGAATGCGCCCTTTGCTTCGTCGGCACCGCCCCTCCATTCAGGTCTCTGGCAGGTCTCCTTCTCTTACATTCCAGCGTCTTTCTCAGCCTCTCCCTTGAAGACCTGGGTTCACCCTCCCGTGACCTTCAGGCTTTGCTTCCTCTAATTCATTTAGATCACTGACCCTTGGCCTGTTAACATAGACTCCCTTGTTGCTTCCCTCCCCTCCCTACTCTGCCACTTGATGTTTCATCACACTCTAATTTAATTTCTCCATTACTGGTCCATCAGCTTACAGTCATATCTACTTTTCTGTTCTATCGCTCATGCTCCTAAGGGCAGATGAAGAAAATCCCAAAAGGGAGCTCATCCAGCCTGCCCCAGCCCTTCCTTCCAGAACATCATCATCACTGAAAGATGGGGTGACTAGCCTTGGTTAATGATCCCCACTATCACCTGCTTGCCCGGTTCTCAAATATCGCCTCGCTGAGCTGCATACTGCCGCTCACAGTCCATGGCCTCATTGCACGTGGCTGAGAAACCTCACCTTTCCCGACATCATGGAATCCGTCTTCCCACTGCTTCTTCGCTGCTGCTTTCATTGTTGTCGTCCTAAAACCTTTTGGTCCAAAAGGAAATTCATTTCACCCCCCAACCCAGCCCCTCTTTCGGAGATCCCTGTTTTTTGACGAGTACCAGCATTCTCCCTGTGCCTCAGGCTGGTCCTTCAGGGGTCTTGTATCCCTTCCTAGTACTCCCTCCCAGCCCCTGCTGGGTTCTGCAGAATCTGTCTTCACCTGCATTTGCATATGATTGCTCCCTGCCACAGAAGTCAGTAGTGCCTTGTGGTGAAACCATGGACCTTGCCTGAAGATGTCTGTTCCTAGTGGTTGGACCTTTGAAAAATCACGGACCTCTCTGAGTTTTGGTTTCTCATTTATATAATGGAGCTAATAATAGTACAGCTGGTTCAAAATGTTCTTTTGAGGCTTAAATAAATGAATACCTATGAAGCACATAGAACAGTGTCTGGCACCTTGTGAGTGTTCAATAAATGTTAGATGTTGCTATTACCTGTACATCAGTGGTTCTCAGCCGGGAATCATTTTGCCTCTCAGAGGACGTTTGGCTATGTCTAGAGGCATTATTGAATTTCATGACTCGGGGAAAGGGAAGCTACTATCATTTAGTGGGGAGCAGCCAAGGATTCTGCTAAACCTCCAGTGGCGTACGGGCAGCTCCTGGAAAGAGTCACGCAGCCCGGATGGCAGTGGTCCCCAGGTTGAGAAACACTGCCCTACATCTTGGCCTCAGAAACTGCCACCATTGTCCCAAGGTGTAATCTAGTGCCCATTTCTATCTTTTTTTCCTCAGTCTTCAACTCCTTGCAAGGCTCGTTTTATCACATGGTTTCAGTTACAAACTGATTTTGATCGTTCTCAAATCTGCATTTCCAGCCTCCTGATTGTGTCTCCAGTGGTTTTCCCCAGGTGCATTCTCTTGAAATTGGAAAATGTTAAAGGTGGGGAAAAAGACCAGTGTTCCTCTTCCGACTCCATTCCGATGGCCGCCCTTTCCCAACATTTCCATTGTTGCTAATGGCACACTGTCCTGGCTCCGGTTCTCACTGGCGCGGTCTCCAAGCCCGCACCTCCACTCTACACCAGCTGCTGCCAGTTCTTGCTCAGCATTGTCTCCTTCCATCCTCATTTCCATTTCCATGGCTACTGCTCAGTGCCGGACTCTGGCCGCCTTCCTCGTCTCCCCTTCTCGCCTCCTTCCTCCACACAGCTGCTGGAATTGTCTTCATTAAACACTGTTTTCCTCTGCTCAAGAATCCACAGTGGCTCTCTATTAACACTTATTAGCGAAAGGAAATTCCCCGTGAAGCCCTGTAAGGCCTGACCTCCCTCTTTCCTTGCGCCCCGCCCCCAGCAGCCACCACCACTCTCTACAGGTCTCCGGGTGCTCACCTGTCTGAGCTCCTTTTGTCCTTGTCTCTACACCTTGGGGTGTTATAATTTTCCTCCCTGGAAAGCCTTCTTCTCTCCTTTTTTTTTTTTTTGGTTTCCAAACTATGTCTGTTGCCTCTTTCAGAAGCTGGCTCGGAGATTCTCCTTGTCCTATTACTTAATATCTCATTTTGGTCTTTAAGTACTTATTAGACTCAACCAATGCTAATTTGTACTTGCTGATGTGTATAAAGAATCCCTAAGTATTTTTAAAGCTTTTTTCAAATATATATGTTTCACTCTCCAAACCTTTTCTTTTGCTAGGACCTCTTTTTTTAAAAAAAGGGCTAATACCCAGAGTCAAAATAGAGGGCACTGGTTAGAGCAGGGCTTCAATCGATGCTGTCTCTCTATCTTCCCCCCTTAAAGCCCAGGAAGAACACCAAGGCATGTCTATAGGTAACATTAAAATGACCTGCTGTTCTCTTTGTGGTTGTGATGGTGGTGGGTGGCAGGAGGAGGTACACGCAGGTTTGCCAAACACGGGTCCCAAAGTGACTCTCCTAAAGAGGCTGCCAAGGGAGCAAGGATGCGGTGTGAGGACACACCAGGGCCACAGCCTGGGCACTATCACGGAGATCCTTCACAGGGGGAAGGTGAGAACTAGGCATCTTCCAACCCTGTGCATGCTGGGTGTTTTCATTTATGAGGTTAACGTCTAGCTATTGGTTAGCACTTTGCACCAAATAGGGCAATCTTAAATAAATGACCTCATTTAATTTATAAGGTAGAAGACCATATTCCATTCTTCAGCTGAGGAAACTAGGGCCAGAAGGATTAGGGGACTTGCTCCTGGAACTCAGGACTATTGTGAGTTCCAGGGTCCCCCACTGTGCTCTAATACCTCATTTTACTCTGTAGGTAAGGCTTTAAGTGTTACTGTTTGATATCCTTATTTTGCAGATGGGGCTGCCAAGTGATCCCCTGGTGGCGTTAGAGCCCTTGATAAGTAAACCCGGGCCTTGAATTAACTGCTAATTAGTGTTCTTCTCACTTTATCACGAACATTACATTTGATTTCTAACCCAGGTGCAAGTAGACCTCTTCACAACAACCTGAGAACTTTCTGCCATGATGGACATATTCCACAGCTTTGCTTTCCAATGCGACAGCCACTAGCCACATGCGGTCAGTGGGCCTGGAGAGCTTAAACAGACACATGCAGTTGGTAGTTTGCCTATCTGGGTTTTCACCTCATCTGCCTTCCCTTTTCACTGGGAGGTCACAGTAAAGCTGGAGGAACTGGGAGCTCACTGGAAGCTAGCATCATCCGAGTCCAGATCCTCTGCAAGAGAGAAGAGAAATGAGCAAACTGACTGCGGCCCAGGGTGGAAAACGTTTGTGGAGGAGAAACAGCCAGTTTCTGGGTCTCTTCCTTCCCAGCAGCCTCACGAGAACCCAACACTCAACATGTGGGGATCTCAGTGTCTTCCCTCAGGAAACAGGCCGAACTGCTTCTCAGAGGTTGGCAGGGACAGGGCTTTGAGGTGGCGTCTTCTCCATGTGGCCTGGTGGGACGTTGTTAAGGAAATGTGAGGGAGTTCATTTGGTGCTCTGTCTTTAACTTGAACACTGAGAAATACCTGAGAAGTACCTTATTTGAAGACTCTCTTTACAGCTCTCTCCACCTCTCTGTCGTTCTCTTGTGCCTCTTCGTGTGCCTGTTTGGGTGCAGGCACATCTTTCTTACCATATCTTGCATTGCTTCAGAAACGCTAGTTGCTGTCTTTCCTGAGGCTTCCAATGACACACTTGTTACAGCTGAGTCCAGTGAGTGCATCAGAAAATGACAAACCCCCAAGACTGTATAGCTAGTGAAAGTGATGGGTGTGTGGTATGGCCCGGCCTTCTTTTGGCCTGTTCCTTCCCCCTTTCTTGTCCACATATGCTGTTCAACTTGAATTTTAATCTAGTTTATTTTTTATGGCTACAAGAAAAAAATACTGAACTCTGTAACCTATGGGACATAAGGCACTGGAAGCTCTCATCCTAGATAAGTTGAGTTTGTTTCCTCATGAAGATGAAGGATAGAGGAGGAAAGAAAGTCAGTCTTTAATTATAGGACCAGACAGAGGGTTATGAGCTCTCATTTTTTTGTGTCCAGAGAAATTATGGAAGTGGATAATCTTAATATTAACTGATTAATGGACACGATGCTGCTCATCCATGTAAACATCTATCCTTTTGCTCTTTATTGCCACGTACGTTTATGGGAACGTGGAAGTCTGTTTTTTTGCAGCTCCTGGGCTTGCTGGTGAACCCTCAGGAGACACTTCAGGGTTCGCTCGTGCTGTCTCAGCTCGTTGTTGGGCAGACAGATGTGACACCACACGGGGCAGCCAGAGTCCATACGGAGTGAACAGTTTGGAGGCAGTGGCTTGGAGAACAAGGCTCTCGTATTCAGACTGAGGCTTTTAAAACAGAGCGAGTGGAGGAGCTTTCGGGGCAACTGTGACAGAGAGAAGGAGTTATTGCCCTGATAAGAGATTTTTGCAAAATTTTCTCTGAGGAATATGGATTTTAAGAACATAACTCATATTGCCCTGAGTTGTCTTTTAAATTAGAGATCTAATCACACTTGCCTTCTCTGAAACCTTTAATGGCTCATTATTGCGTGCAGAATGAAGTCCTTGCTGTCCCCCACTGGTGTGCCCAGGCACCCAAGGTTTGGCTCCCACAGGCCTGTGCAGCCTCCCGCTCATGGCACCGCATTCTCCGCTCTCTGCTCTCGTCATCAGTGTCCTCAGCACATGCCCTTGACAGACTGACTTCCTTGGCTTTGCTCAAACCATTCCTTTGTTCCTTCAGTCAGGTACATCCTCCTCACCGCTCCGTCTGGCTTTGTCAGAATTCTAGCCATTCTTCAAGGTCCCACTGCAATCTCACCTCCTCTAGGAAGCCTCCTCATATCCTCCAACAGCTGGCATGTTTCTACCTCCTGCATTTTTATGTATCACTCTGTATTCTCCACAGTGCTTGTCACTGCCAAGTCTCATCTCAGTTATTAGGGTAAATGTCTGACTCCACCTCTTGATGGTTGGTCCCTGGAGGTTCAGGCTGCATCTTGTTCATTTTCACATTCTGCACAGAATCTGGAAAAGTGGATTGCGTACAGTAGGCACATTGAATGGAATTGTCCCTTGTTTCTTAATTAGAACTGCTGGCTACTTACCTTTATCTCTTCATTTGCTCTTTATACCTGATTCATACTTTCTAAGTGTTTTTTAGTCTGTGCAGACCCATGTGTGGATGGATAAGGAAGAAGCCTGTGCCTGTGTATATATTGGATTTTGCTCAGTTCTCAAAATCATTTGGATGCAGGAAGAATTTTAGCTAAGAAGAATAAATACACTTTGTTTCCTTACCTGGTTCAGCTGGCTTCTCACTCTTTCAAATCATCTAAGTAAAGTTTCAGACTTGAATGCCTCCCAGGTTCCAACCCGTTCTAACAGAACCAGGGTAGCGATTTAGGCCAGATTCTAAGCCTGTGCAGACAGGAAGTGAAACTTCAGTTTTTGTCCTTAGCCTTTTAGCATCTTTAGTATTATTTCTGGGTATTGGTTTTGAATGTGCATTTTCTCATTCATGTTCCTAAATAGTATTTAGATTTATTTACAGGTCAAATCCTGTTACAAGAAGTAGCCTGAAAATGAAAATATCTCCACTATTTGTTTTTTTTTTCAAATTGTATTCAATTGAAAGAATCTTGGGGTTAAAAATTTATGGCCAAATTATTTAAAGTTTATTGCAATATTTTATTTCCTTCAAATATTTTAAAGATGTTTTGTTGAATCTATAATCAATTTTGTTAAGTCCTCTTCTTCTGGGAAGTGAAAAAGACAAGGGGATCGGTGAGTTGGGAGGAAGACTCATTCTGTGCACCTGGGAGGAGAAAAGGGGCCCAGCCTGCCTTTGTCCCTCTGTCTGTCAGCTCTGTCACGAAGGAACTTCTCTAAAATTGGAGCATGCTCAGTTACACTTTTTCTTCATGTTTGCAACAAACTGTGTGTCTTTTGTTTCATAAGATTTTTCCCCTCAAGAAAGAGAGCGTTCTTTGTTCATATGGTTTCAATGTCCCCAAGCTGTTCCCCTGCAGTTGGATGGGGTGCAGTCTGCCAATGGCCAGGCTTACTTTTTAGGGGTCTAGTTATAGAGAGTGTCAGGCTTCTATGTAGCATTGAGAAGCTAGAACTGCCCTGAGTGTGAGAACAGAGCCCGTGCTATAACCAACCTGATGCCTGGCACCACCATCCCTGTCTTATCCTCAGTGCAGCATCTGGCACCGGTCATTGCCATGGACCCGGTTCTACTACTGCATAGCCTGGCCAGTCCCCTTTGCTGAATCAAGCAGAATTATGTTTATGGGTGTATGTGTGTGTGTGTGCATGCACGTGTGCCGGCCTTTTCTTCCCTTTTGTAGTGCTGAGGTGAGACATTCAGAATTCAAGGTCAATGTGGTTCAGGCCTGGACCTAGCCTAGTCAGACTCTCTCCGAAAGATAGAATTATCAAATGTTATTGCTGACTGGAACAACTCACTGCAAGGTCGAGAACACCAAGGCTGTGGACTAAGCAGATGTTGGAGTGTATAGGGAGCACCCGAACCAGGGCCAGAACTCAGACAACCTGACTCTTGTTCCAAGGCTTTTTAAACTGTATCAAATGTCTACATACTTTATTGATCCCACATTTTGATTAGTAAAATGATTTGGAATTCTTAGCCCCAATATGTGTGTGGTTATTACACAGTCAGGAAAACAAAGTTCATATCAGTTAGTTTGAATGGGAGAATGTAATATTGGGAATTAGTTACAAAAAGATTGGGAAAAGCTAAACAGGGAAGAGCCAACCCCAAATCAGCACGGCCGGATTAGCCCAGCATGAAGTCCGTGTTGACTTTTGGTCACAGTTGACCATTGGGAACTAGAACAAGTGGTGGATGCTTAGCAGTGAATAAAAATCATGGAGGAGGTATAGCCACTGGGAAGATGTCGACCAGAGCAGAATATCCAAGCTTCTCCTTTCTTTGACACCCCCTCACTCTGTTGGCAGTACCTTCATTGCTTAAACTCAGCCAGAGTCTGTTTGACAACAAAGCCTGGGAAATGTGGTCTGCAAGGTTTTGCCCCCTGCAATGCAGAGCAGTAAAGAGCGGGTAGGCTGGGCTGGAGCCCAGTCTTACAGCAAACTTTGCAGTTCTTACAGCAAACAGGAAAACCGAGGCAGATTTTTCCCAAAGGTGCCTGCAACAATATCTCTCCGCCCACATGCCCTTCTGCAACATGACCTGGCCACTGCCTCATAGGGTGGAGCCTGGTCCCCGCCCCTTGCATGTGGGAAGCTGTATGACTGCTTCCACCAACAGAGTTTGGAGGAAGTGACTTGAGGGGCGTTCTGAGGCTAGGTCAGAAAGGCCACACAGCTGCCACTTTGCTCTCTTGGTGTGCTTGCTGTCTGCACTCCCAGCTGCCAGGCTGTGAGAGGCCACTCGGAGAGATCCCGTATAGGTGCTGCAGTCGATAGTCCGAGCTGAGCCCAGTGCCAGCCCCGTCAAGTAAGGAGTTCCAGATGATTCCAGCTCGCAGCCTTGGAGTCACCTCCCAGCTGTGTGAGAATTCCCAACTAGGCCCCTGAAGTTGTGGAGCTGAGACAAGCACCCTGCTATACCCTACCCAAATCCTAACCCTTGTAATTGTGAGCATAAGAAAATGGCTCTTATTTTATGCCACTGAGTTTTATAGTGGTTTGCTATGTAGCCATATATAACTGGAACGTAAGTGACCAAGAGGTTGATTTGGTGTATAATTATATGCATATACTGTCTAATATGTTGAATCCATTATAAAGCACGCAGAGAAGTAGAAATTAAAAATGGGAGAGATAAAATTAAATGTGAATAGAAGCCTAACATTTTCTTCCCATACCTTGTGAATGATCTTGCCCAGTTCCTGGGGTGTTGACCACACCTCATTCTACACATCATATACATGGCAAGGAGAGGATGGACTGTGGTATTTCTAGTCTTCTAAATAGCCAGTGGCTACTTCAGCAATCTCTGAGGAAGAGGGATTTGGGGGGCAGTGGTAGAGAGGGGAGGCGCCCAGGGAGAAAGTACAGTCAGGGAAGAGACAGGTAAATGTAGGTGAAGGGCAGATTCTGTGAGATGGAGAACAGGGGTTCCAGTCAGGGTGGGCATTTGTCTTGAAGCGGTGTCTGGCTTTGGGAGTATTTAGTTTCATTTCTGTGATGCCATTCATGAGGACTATCCCCATGTCCTGGCGTGGAGTCCTGTGGACACTACGTAATAATGGTTAGTGGACAGGGGTGCCGTGTGACACTTTCATTAACACAATGGGGACTATTACTGAGAGTGATTCTAGACCCGCGTGTCTTAGAGATCTGAACGTTTTTAGGAAGAGAGCAGGTTGAACCTTTTTTCTAACATCTCTTACTCTCTTTGAGGGACTTCTAGTGTATTTCGTATGTGCACATGATACACACACAGACATACACAGGTCCTTATGTACCTTTTAATTCTTACATCGTTTATACATGCAGAACTTTTCCTTCATTTTCTCCCCCTCCCCCCCAAACCCCCAAAACTCAACAAAGGTCTTTGGAGTTTTTCTTTCTTACTGCTATATAGTCACAGATCTTCTGTTAACATAAAGTGTACTTATATAGAACATCTGTACAAATAAACCTATCTTCTATTGAACATATTGAGGGGAGTTAATTTAATAAATGGATTTCTCCCCCCTTTCTTTTCTGACTTATTCCTAATAAAATCTATTTATCACCTTCTTATCATGAATTCCCTTACAGCACAGGTGGCAAACACAAGGCCCGCAGGTCAGATCCACCCTCCACCTCGTTTTATCCGGCCTGGCACCTTGTTTCTACCTGGTGGCAGCACCGGGCTCTTGCTTAACTGTTAAGGAGCAGTTACACTTATACAGTTCTAAAGTTGCATTTGGTCCTTTGAAGGCAACTGCAAGGCTGACATGGCCCCGGTGAAGATGAGTTTTACACCCCTGCCTTATAGGAACCCTGCACGTGTAGCAGCTGTATTGTGTGATGGTCAGCCACTGCTGGGGGTGTGATTTTACAGATAAATTGGACTCTGTCCCTGCCCTTGGGGAGCTCACACTTTAGAGGGAGAGACAGACAGATGAGTGAATGCTGTGATGGTAGCTATAGTATGCTTCGGAATGTGGGGTAGACACTTGGTTTCCATGAAGTCTTCCTAGAGTTTTGACAAATAAGGCCAATTAGACAGCTCTCCCAACCAAATTGCATGTGCTTGGCTTTTGGATGTAGTGAGCTTTCTGCAAACAGACTGGATTATTTGACTTGAATATCCTGTTAATGAGACAAGCTAATTTGCCCAAGGGGACCTCTTCACCCCTTACATTCAGGCTAAATGCTTTTCACATTGGGTTTTCTTATTCCAGCTGCAGGGTTCCCATCTTCCCTGGAATGAATTCTCTCTAACAAGCAGAGAGACTGGGGCTCACTCTGGTTTTTCAGTATATCTCGTTCACTTCTGGTCCTGGTCAGTCTGTGAACAGGAGGTGCCCCGTACTGTGTTCTGGGTTGCCAGATATAGCGAATTAAAACAGAATATTCAGTTAACTGTGAATTCCTGATACACAATAAGTTTTTAGTGTACGTAGATTTCAAGCAAGGCTGTATGTGCTGTTTATCTTGAAGTTCAAATTCACCTGGGTGTCCTGCATTTTGTCTGGAAAGCCGCTCTCCATTGGCCTCACTCACTCTTCTTGGGATGTTCACAAGGGAGTGGGAAGTGTTGGCAACTTTTATCTCTGGAAGCACCATTTCCAGAGTGGAGATTTTGACCTTCACTTTCCTCCTTCCCAGGTGAGCTTAGGTTTTTTTCTTCATTGTATATGGCTAGGCCTGCCAATCAGAGCAACAGTGCTGAGCCTATTTCTGATATGGACTCTGGTGATATTAAAAATCTGGCCTTTGGTTGAACTGCTTCTACTAACGTGATAGTGTACGTAAAACTTATTTTGCTCCCTGCGTTTGAAGTGGAGACTCTTTGCAAGGGGCTGTGCCTAAAGTGCGAGTCAGAAGCAGGCGTGTAGTTTGGCTCAGGAGACAAAGGGCATTTGCTGTTGTGCAGGGATCTGAGACACCGGTCTGAAAGATCAGAAATCTGTTTTGTGTATTTCTTCGTTGTTGACTGTGACCTGGTGAATTAGATCCCTGGGCGAGCAACTTCTAGATAGGCCAGGTGTCAAATGCAAGCAGCATCAATAACAACTTACTGAGCACGCTGTGCCTGCCAGACACTGTGCTGAGTGCTTTCCATGCATGTTCTCGCTTACTCCTCACAATAATTTGATGAGGTAAATACTCTTATCACCCTCCCAATGAAGAAACAGGCTTAAAGAGGTTAATTTGCCTAAGGTTGTTTAGCCAGTAGGTGGCCAAACTGGGATTTGAGCCCAGGTCAGTCTGATTACAAAGCTCCCACTTCCAAACACAATGCCACAGTGCACAGGGTGGACTTGGGCTGGTGGGGGCTGGGGGGTGTCTCAGTAAACACTCGTGACTTGATTTGTCTACTCCGTTTTAATGATTTCTAACAAGGAAAGATCCTTTACAACCTCTTCAATAACTCGTTCTAGTGTGTGATGTCCCATTTGGACAGGCTACTCTTCTGTATGTTAATAGACTGTTTTTCTTCTGCAGTATAAAACCATTCTTCAACTCCAGTGGAAAAAACAAACTGATTCCCCCTGGCCAGGTGGCTCGGTTGGTTAGAGTGTCATTTCCTACGCCAAGGTTGTAGGCACAAGCCCTGGTTGGGGCACATACAAGAATCAGCCAACGAATGCTTAAATAAGGAAAACAACAAATTGATGGTCTCTCTCTCCCTCTCTCTTTCACTCTCTCTCTTCATCTCTCTCTCTCTAAAATCAATAAATAAAAAGTTTAAAAAAGAGCAAACTGATCATCATTTCTGTAAAGTGGCAACTTTTCTTTTCCCTCCAGCCACCTCTCTCAGTCTTTCATCTTAGGTTCCGTAATCAACACCACGATCAAAGATAATTTAAGTGTCTGCTTCCTAATGTTTAGTACTCTTTGTGCTCTCTTTTGAATTCCTCCTCAATTACAGGTTCTGAGTGCGTAATAAATATGGATTTGATTGGTCTGGTTTTTGTCGGCTTCTGTACTGCAAACACAGCATAGCCAGGGACATAGCAAAAGGGGGGTATTGTTTTTGCCAACTTCCTTCAAGGTGAACCCATCTCTTGTTTGTCTTGATGCCCGTCAATGTGCACTATATTGCATCACTTCCTTTTGATATTTTGGTTTAGAGTCTTACTCAGTTACACCAAGAGTGAAAAGGTTCGTTAATAATGCTGTGCCCATTAGAGGACGCCTCTCTCCGGTCTCTGCAGGGGCCAATGACAGTGTAGATGTCATACGTGCTGGAATCGTAAGACCACAGAGCTCCTCGCAGCAGAAGCCCCCATGTCAGTGGCTTTGAGCTGATTGCAGAATGCCCCTGCAGCTGTCGTACTTTAAGTGCCTTACAGACCTTAGGAAGCCTCGTTGTCTCTCTGGGTAAGTGTTCAGGTTGGGGGTCTTGGAAACATATTTCAGGTTTGGGGGGAAAAAGGCAGGAAAAGGGAGAGGAAAGGTTTCTGCCATTGACCCATTGACCCCAGAGGGTCTGGAGGTTGTGGGAGAGCCTTGGAGTTGGGGAAGTTAGGATCTCTCTTTCAGGTTTCTCCATATCGGCCAGGAGCTTCTGAGCTGCCTCTGATAGCTGGGGTTTGCTTGCTTTCCGGGCTGAAAGGCAGACCAGCGTCTGATTTCTCTGCAGGAGCTCTGGGTTCTTTAGCCGGTGGACTCAGCCCTGACTTGGAGTCCAGAGTACTTTGGGGTTGAAGTGAGGATCCCCCAGTGGTGTATCTGCCACACAGATGGTGTACCCCAATGGTGTACCCCAACCACACAGGTGTATCTGCCGTTCTCTGCTGCAGGGACTAATGCCCTGCTCTTCCGGAGACATGAGATATAGGGAAAGTATCGCAGCGGGACCACAGAGAGCCTTCCAAAGGCTGATTTAGCCAAACCCTCCTTTCGCAAGCACTTAGTCCTTCAAAGAAAAAGTAGTCTGGCGAGTGTGGTGGTCCCTGAATTTTCTGGATACCTGCCTCTCAGTGTAGAGGGGCCAAAAATGCCAGTGACTCCAAATGTCCTATCTGTCCACAAAATTCCCATCAGTCACTGATTGCCTCTCTTAAATTCAGGATGCCTGTCTGAGAACCACACCTCCTCATCTTTACTGAGTAAAGATACAACATTGTTGGTTTGCTGATGGGACTGAGGTCACCTATGTTCAGAGGAACTTAAAATTTTATATCTAGAGGTACAGTTGCTCCTTGCAGAATCCAGGTCTTTTAAGTCTGAGCTCCTCTTTCTTTCCGAAACATGGCTTTTGAATAACAGTCTTTGTTGTGTCACCTGGGTTGGCCGCGCCGCCACCAACTGTGTTACAATCGTTGGCCTCAGAGCAGAACCGGATGAGACCGGTAAAAATGAATTTGAGAGGATTTATATATATATAAATCTAAGGCCCTAATCCGTAGGACTGTGCTTTGTCTGTGAACAAAGAAAAGCAGGACTTCTTTGCTATTTGCAGTGCTGTCTCAGCAAGGCACGTGTTTCAGCATCCTTCGTCCCCCCAGAGGGCTAGCAAAGATTTGCTGTTCTTTCACTGCAGTACATTTTCGAATTTAGCAATTAGACATGTGGGGCAGGGTTGGGTTGGTCCTTATGAAAAGAAAGCATTTTCCCAGAGGATCACTCCCGGCAGAGACTTTCTCTAGGTTTTTGCTGTGAGGCAACGTGGCTGTATTTGCCCCAGAACCTTCTTTTTTGTCTCCACTCAACAATAGTTTGGAGTTTCCTATTATGCTTATGAATGTGCTGGTTGGGGTATCATCTTTTCCTCCCCCGATAAGACTTTTTGTTTTTTTACATTTAACTGATAGTCGGCTTTTGAATGAATAAATGCCATGCTTTGGGAGTCGAGGTGGAACTATGGCAACTTTTGCCACAGTTTTCTCACAGAAATGTGCTTAGAGAGTGAAAGAACAAGTTCAATTTAAAAAGTGCTGCTTTCTTGATTCTGGGACTGGCCAGTAAGCCCAGAGGGTGATAGATGACATGAGTTTAACAATGTGGAAGTGATTTGGAGAAGAATTCATGCTTCATCCTCAGCCTTGTGCTGTATGTCAGTGATGGTTGCCATGGGGACGTTTTTGGTGTCATCAGCAACGGATTTGGGCTGCAGCTGGGAGAAGAGCCACAGCCACAGGTGGGGTTCTGTAGGATCAAAGACCGTTTTCCATGCTGGGGGTTTTAAGTTGAGAAGAACGGATGGAGTGAATTATTAAAACTATACAGTGCGGGTGGGAGGATATTCCAGGAGACGCTGAGATATTATGTTTCAAGTCATGGGGTGGCATTGCTCTCGGGTGCGTGGGGAAAATGTGTGTGGGGCTGTGGCTGTTCTTGCTCCCGTCATCGACCACCATCCATGGTGTGGGGACGTGTGAATGTTGAGCTGTGTCACAACTGCCCTGGCAAAGGCTGGTTCACGCTTGGCTGCTTGCTGGGCCAAGCTGTTGACTGTCCCCCACTGGCAGATAAGAAGAAAGCAACGTGCAGCCTAGATTTGCGTAATCCCAGGGTAATTCACGTGGCGAGCCGCAGCCTTCTCCCGCTCTGTGGGCATGTAGACGCTGAGGGGATACTTCTGTTAACATATAACTGCCTGATCTATTAGCTACACTGACCAGACCGTAGTGGGAAGGCAGCAGCTCTGCAGTGACCCAGAAGTTCTCCAACAGGGTCCTTCCAACTGGAGAACGGATCTTTCATGAGTGTGTGAAGCCTTTCCAAGGAGTACGAAGGCATGGACCCCTTTAAGGCACTTCGTTTCCAGATCTTCAGTTTTCTCATGTATTCTTTCCTGAAATTAATCTGCTTGAGGAAAGCCACTTCCCTTTCAGGGTTGCCCTTTTCTCACTTTGCAAAGGAAAGGCATGTCTCTCATTTACCCAGAATTTGACTATTTACATTGCCCCAGGGTAAAAAAACTTATAGAAGGTCCACATAAAGGGATCATTAGGAGCATTGATATTAGGGGAAACTTCTTTTATTTAAGACACCATAAACTACCCTCATATCCAGATCATTAAAAGATATACTTCTAATAAGATTTCTATATTTATTTTTTAAATTATAAACAACACACAATACAAAATCTAATAAGATTTACCATTTATGTTTAATACTCACCTCTCAGAAATGTAGAGTGTTTGTTACTGTCACTAAAGATTTACAAATAATAACTGTAATACTATCTCAGTCTGGAAGGGAACAGTTAGACCTTTAGAACCCACGATCGCAGGCAATAAGCCACTACTCCTAAACTTCAGTTCATTTGCAGAGAAGCATGGCAGTGGTCACTAGTTTCAAGCATCACGTGTATTAGATTACCACGGAGTCTTGTGGGAAAAATGAGAGAGAAATGCAATCTCAGGAAAAAAAGGAAGGATATAAAATTTAGGACATTTATAGCAGAGCTTAATCTTATATTTAAAAAGTGGGTGATGTTAGATATCAGGCTCCTGTGGTAGTTATAGTTCATTGAATACGTTTGAAAGAGTGATGTTACAGTTTATTTTAGAATGTCAATATTTACTATAAACTAAAAATTGTATGTTTTGCAACTGTTTAAATCATGGTGAAAAAAATTTAAATGTTAGTTTAAAAATAGGCACAGGAGTATATAATTTTAAAGAATCCTCGTAGTGAGTAACTGAAAAAAAAAGTTTGAAGATGCTATCCACACAAACCCCTTCTTCCCAGTTTTTATGGGTTTATGTAAACTTCCAAACCTCACTTTTCTTGTTTCATCCTTTGACCCACCAATATTATTGCTCACTCTGTCCATGGAGTGGTCTGCATCATTCTCTGGAATGTTCCGCAGGACTAGTTGCCTCCATTCCCAGATTAGCCTTGTTCACCCACCTCCTTGGGTTTCTGTGTTGTGCAGTATGGGCGGTTTGGTGTCTGCACACTCATTCCTTAGAATTAAGTCTAGGGATGGATGGTTTACTTTCCAGGACGAATGCCGCATGGTATACTTCTGAAATCAAAGTCAGCTGTGTATGTCACCTAATCTCATAGACTTCCACTGGGGTTGGACCGACTTGTTTAGCCACTGCCCTTGTGCTGTGGATTCTGTTCCTTTGACAGAACGTGAGCAGACTGTCGCATCGCTCACAGGAGTCTCCGCCAGCCCATGTGACTGTAGCCCTGCCACACCTGTGGGTACCGGAGCTGTTACTGTGTCCTGGGGAAAGGGGGCCCTGGAGAGAAAAGCGAGGTGGTGTGCAGAAAGTACGCTGTCACAGGGCTCGTAGGAACATGGCACTGTCCTAACAGTGAAGACAACGGTTTGAGTGTTAGCAACTGTTGTTAGTTTCTAAAGAAGCTTTCTCCAGAATCACACAGGTGGAGCCAGACTTATGCAGTAACACCCAGGAATCTGTGGTGATACAAGAAAACACAGCCCTCAGAAAGGCTATGGAGGTTAGTTAGAAATTGTAACACCTCACAGAAATACTGACCCTGCCATTTCTCACTCTTATGTAACAGTGACATCTTCAGAGCGTTGAGCAGCTGGAACAGGAAGAGTGGCAGGTGCTTAGTTGCATTTTAGCTGGTGGGCCGGCATTATTTATTTATTTATTTAGGGTCTGCCCCAATGGGTTTCAGACCTTAGACCTCTAAGTCGATGTTTATTACTAACGTGTCCATTTAGGAAGTTACATGGAACCTCTCTATTCTTGACAAGCACAGAAATGTACTTTGTTTTCCTAACCATAGCCATCTGATAAGTGAAGCAATGTATGATAAACAATTTTATGGTCTACAAAAACCATACAAATTAATTTAGTCCAGCTCTTGGGGACATTAAGGCTATGAGCATGTAAGAAAATATGTATCTGAACCAATGCCCCACATTCTCCCTCTCAGTTGGGACTCTGTACATTTCTTTTGTATTCTAGATTACCCTATCCTTTTCCAAGACACACAGTAATGGCATGAAAAATACTTGACTATTTAGGTAAAAGACATCACATTTATCTCTTAGAACTAAAATAAAAATGGTTCTTCTCTGGACTCAAGTCAGATCTGGGTTCCTGTCATTGCCCCTAACTGTGTGACCTCATGCAAGTTACTTCATTTTCCTGGTACTCACTTGTATCCTTTGCCACATGAAGAGCACAAAGTCTACCTTGGTAGTTGAGAGGACTAGAGGAAATGAGTGAGATGCAGAGTAGGTGCTGAGAGATTCTTACCATCTTCCTGAAAGGCATCTCGATAGCATCTCCCTGTACATGGGGCTGTGCTAGAAATGCACGCAGAGGGGGATGGGAGCCCACCCCCCTCTGCTGCTGTCGGGGGCTGTAACGGAGCAGACATTCCACTTGTAGCAGCGCGTGGTAGTCATTTGGTTATTTAGGGTGTGAAGTGCTGTGTTGTGTGACTGAGCTAGTGGCCTTGAAATTGTCACCTCTTCTCCTCCATGTGGTTGGAGACGGACTTTGGAGATCATCGAAGGCACTTGTAAGAAAGGGGTGTGTGGCAGTCAGAGCATGGTGTTTGGCTTCGAAGAATGATATCAGGGGACCTTGCTGGGAATGAAGTAAATTAAATAAAGCGGGCAGTGAATAGGCCCACCTGTATAAAATTGAGGTTGTCCTTTCTAGATTTCTTTTTTAAATAAAAAAATTTAAGAAGTAGGCAAATCTGGCTCTATTTGATAAAGGAATTGATGTTCATTCATTTATGCACTCATTTAACAAATATTTATTGTCCGCTACATGCCCTGAGCTTTTTATAGTCCCAGCAGAGTGGACAACAACTGCAACGGCCCCGAAGCAGAAATACGCATTTGTGTTTAAGAGAAAGCAAGGTGGCTGTGCTCGGAGGGCCATGAATGGGGCAGAAGCAGGGAGGGCAGGTCACAGAAGGTGTCGAGGCTCAGTTCTATGTAGGAGTTTGTAGGCTATGGCAAGAACTTGGCATTTTATTATAAATTCAGTGGGGAACTGGTGGAGAATTTTGAACAGGCATAACGTGATCTGACTTAATGATCCTTTATGTAATAAGCAAATTATCATCCCGAAAGTGCCATCTTATAAATTATCAATTGCTCTGCATAGCGAGCCTGATCGGTTGGTTCCACTTCAGATGTGGGAAGTAATGGTGTCCAGCAGGTACTGGCCTGGCCTGTAAGCTTTGATGGACTCGCACTTGAATCCTGACTCGATCCTTGAAGGCTTTTGTAACTTTGGGAGAAATGTTTACATTTGGTCTGCTTCTCTTTCCTCATTCTTAACATGGTGGAGTAGTGCTGAGATCGACCTGCAGGGCTGTTTTGGGGATTAAACGGAGGAATGCCTCCGGCGTGTGGCCAGGTCCTTGCGCGGCGTGGTGCTTGGTGCATGATGGCCATGGCTTTTCTCGTCAGAGAGGGGAAACAACAGCTCTAAGGCTACGAGTCAGTCCCCCTTGTCCCTGCTCTGCCACCACCCTGTACTGCCTGCTGCTGAGGAGATGCTTTTCCCGTGGGCGGTGACTGGGAGGTCTCTGTGGGGACCCGAGGGGTTGGGGACCTGATCAAAGTGCAAGCTAAGCAAGGCGACTCCCATGGCGGCCCTCAGGATCCTCTGTGATTTTTCCTCATGGGGAGACACGATAATGAGATCGTGCTCTGTCCCCGAGCCCAGTGCTGTGTGCGCAGCAGGCCCTGGATAAATATTTGTTGAGGACGAGAATCCCTGAGTGATTATCATCTCAATTGAAAGCTACTGTATTGTAAGTTCCCATTAATTTGGATTCCTTGGATTTATATAAATTTGGATCTGATCTTTATCGTTTGTACGAAATGAGGAGTTGGAAGTGACTTACCTCGGACTTTATAAAAAATAAAATATGATCTAATTTAGGCCTATGAGGACACTGTTAATTAATTTGCCTCATTTTATTTTACTTGTTATTCAAATGTATCTTCATTTAAAATGTTATTTGTATGGCCATTAAAAGCCATAAAATAATTATTTCCAAAAGATTTGAGTTTCCATTAATTTTGATGAGATATTCTAGCCCTTAAAAATTGCAAATGAATTAGATTTAATTACATTATTCGGTTGTACAAGTTAAGTTCCCAAATAGTAAGTGCTTGATCATAGAGCTGAAGCGTCTACAGCGGGTTGGGGGATGGATGGGAAGAAGAGTTTCTCTCGGGCCCAGGTGAACAACTTCAGGACAACGAACAGGGAAAGGGGTTGATGCTCAAACGCTGGATCTGTAGGACTTTCTCAAGTTCTGGGTTGTCCTTCCTACCCCTTATCCTATCTGTTGTTCCAGGGGACAGTTCTGGTCCCTCCGTATAGATCCACTAATGGCATCTGCGGGAGGAAGGCTGGCATGTGGAAGATGGTCAAAGGCAGCCCCTGTCCCATGTTTTCTGAAAGAGTGGATTAAAGGTTGACTGCCTTGGGGCACAGAAACTGGAACCAGCTGTGACTCACACATCTGCACTGTCTCTGACCTTTTGCCCAGGAGAGGGCAGTAACATGCTAACATTCGAGCTTTTCCAATTGTCCTTAATAGACACTGCGAGAATCAGCATAGAATTAGTCACAGTTATGCCTCACTTTCAATTTCACCTAATCAACGTTCAATCTCCTGTTGAGTGGTTTGACCTTTGGCTCCCACGGTCTGCACACACGTAGATCTGGAGGAGACATGCGTTCACAGGACACTAATAGATGGGAAATCTGTGGTGATGCTCTGCTGCATTTGACTCTGTGAGTGCCACCTGCCTCGGTGACCGCTTCCCAGCTCTGTGTCAGCCATTGAAGTGACATGCTCTCCCTGATTTTTCTAGACTTGCAAATCATGTTTGCATCCTCTAACCTACTACAGAATCTTATATCTTACACTTTGAAACACGTTCATACGCCGTCTCCTGCCCTACACAGGGTTTGGAGGGAGTGCAGTATTATGGTTGTTCCCTTGTCCCTTTGTCCATGTTCACAGCGTGAAGACCTGGTGGCTGTGGCAGCCTTATCATGCATATGACAAGGGTTATTGGGCTTCTCTTTGTGAGAACTCTTTGACCCCGAGTAGGAAGTTGTGTGTTAGTTGTAGGCATTTTTAGGTTTTGACCAGACTTAATATGGGAGCATAATGCAGTTTTAAAGTACTGGAAATAGGAGGAGACATTGGAGTGTGAGATAATCCTCAATATCTAGCAGCACTGTGCTGATCATTCTGGTAACTGGCTCGGCTTAATCCAAGAGTCACAGAATCAAGAGTAAATGTCTCTTTTCTACTTATCCCCCTTCTAACCCACCTGTTTGCGGGGGTGCCTGGGCCAGTGGTACCCACAGAGGGGCACTACAATAAATACAATGGTTCATTAAAGAAAACATGAGAAATGAAGGGAAACTGAGACAGAGTGGGTAGGCAGGAGGAGAGGTGGGAGGTGAGGTTGTTCATGAGGTGGTGGATGGTCGGCAGAGAGAAGCTCAGTGTAAACTGGAACCTCACAGGCCATGGGAACTGGCCTCGTCTCAGCCATCATGTTGGAAGGTGTGGGGAGAATATGGATGTTTGTGAGATGGGTGTGTATATGCGTGTACAACCTTCACTTGTCACAGAGTAACTTACTTAGCACAGTGTTTCTTGGGTATTATGAAACGTGAATTTCATTTCTGATCCCTTTGTTCCACCAGGCCCGGTCACAGCCATTACTTCCCATTGTCGAGTGGTTAATGATTTCCAGCCATAGGGCCTCCCTGGCTTCTCCTGGGAGCTTGCTTCACACCCTGCTGAGTTTCAGATGTTTTTGATACCCGGCCTGCACTTCCCTTTGCTCAGTTTCACCCCATTATCTCTTATTTATACCCCTTGTACCACCCTCATAAATCAACTTCTTCTCTCATTTCATCATTTTGGTAGTTGGGAGCCTTAACTGTGTCTGTGTGGGTGGGATGAAGGGGGTAAATGAGGGTCGGGTTGGAGGGCGAATGGGAAGGTGAGGGGAAAAAAACACCAGGGGAAAAATGCCCTCCAGCTGTGTGAGGAGCCCTGCCCTTCTCTGAATCATGAAGCAGCGTGGGATGAATCCTTCATGGTGAGTCTCTGGGACTGCCACCTCCCAGCAGGTGCAGGGGGCACGTGTGGCTCGGGGAGCCGCAGGTGAACAGAGTGGAGTAGCTCTGGACCGCAGGCCCGCCTGCAAGTGATTTAAGTCTTGGTTGCATTTGTAATGGTGAAACTGTAAATATCTGAGGGGACTGCTGAAAGCACTGCAGTCTGTGGATTTCAGGCTCATTCTCCATGGATCCACAGACTGTCAATGAACATTCTTCTGGACACAAGCCTGCGCTCCTGGCCTTTCAGATCACTGTACTGCTTGCCACCGCAGGCCTGGTGCTAACGCGAAGGCACCTTCAGCCCTTTCTCATTTTGTATTGTGTGCACCTCATATGTGGTGGGAATGTTGCTTGGATTAAGAGCATATTTTGGAGGTGGAAGAGGGTGCAGGGGTGATGAATAGTAGTGGAAAAATACGATAAAAATGAACTATTAAAAGAGAGAGCCCATGTTGTTGCTTTGAACTGCTATGTAACCACAAGGGTTTTTAATAGAAACTAGGTTTTAGGCAACTAAGCTCTACTATAGGTTGATAAAGTTCTCAGTAGTGATAATAATAATATTAGGTGGTAACTCAAAGAATGCATTTGGAATACGGACAGGATGTATGGAGCAGTCCAACTGTTTGGAGGTGGGTGGGGTTTTTCTTTTATTCTAATCTTCCACTTTTGACTTTTCCCTCTCCTGCATGGATGCGAGTTGGCCAAGTTTGATGGTGATGGCAAAGGAGAGGAGAGAAACATTTCGTTACCTGTATTTAAATAAACTTTCTTGAAGTAAAATTTACATAAAATAAAATTCACACATTTTAAGTGTACAGGTTGACGACCTCTGACAAATACATGCAACCATGTAGCCACCGTAATGCAGAAAAAGAACGTCTCCATCTCCTCAGGAAGTTCCGTGGGCCGAGGGGCGTTTTACCCCCTAACTCTCCTGCCCCCACCGCAGGCAACCAGACGTCCCATTTGTAATCCCTGCAGATTAGTTTTTCCTGTTCTAGAATTGCATATAAATGGAATCAGACATTATGTAATCTTTAAATCTTTTTTTTTTCTTCATCAAAATCTCTGTGAGATTTATTTATGTTGTTACACATGTTGGTAGTTCCTTTTCACTGAGCAGTATTTTATGTATGAATATACCATGATTTACCTATTTACCTGTTTATGAACATATGGATTATTTCTAGTTTTTGGTTATTATGAATTAATCTGTAAAAACAATTCATGTCCAAATCTTCCTATGGACATATGTCTAAGGGTAGAAATGCCAGTCATACAGTGGTACAGTATAGGTTTTTTTGCTTTTCCTTTCAACCTTAATATGCCTCTATATTTAAAATGCATTCTGTATAAACAATGTGTAATTGGGTTTTGATTTTTTTATCTAGCAGTTTCTACCGCTTGATTGGAGCATTAGTATAGTTATATTTAATGTAATTATTGATGTTGAGCTTACGTCTGTCATCAATCGATTTAGATTTTATTGGTCTCATCAGCTTTTCTTTGTTTCTCTGTTGCTTCTTTCTAATCTTCTTTAAGGTTAATAAAATATTATTTAGTGCTTTCCATTTTATTTCCTCTGTTGACTTTTAATGTATGCCTCTGCTTATTATGTTTCTTGGTGGGTGCTATAGGCCTACCTTTATGTATTCTTAATTACGGCAGTCTACCCGGAGTCAAATGTGTCTCCTCGCACTTCACATATGACATTGTGTGCCTGTCATTTCCGGATCCCCACTTGCTGTTTTCTTCTATAAATCCTAAAGCACTCTGAAGTAAATCCATCATGTGCTTCCCACTTCACGATGTAATAACCTCGCAGCAATAAAACTTCATTTAGCTGCTCTCTTTGTCCATTGTAGGATTATTGTCCTATTTTTTACTTCTACATGTACTATAAACCTTGCCTTTCACTGTCGTCATTATTTCTTTAATAAATAGTGCTATTTAGATAAATTTGGAGAATGGCAACATAGTCTCCTATATTTGCTCATTTATTTTCTATTTCTTGTCCTCTTCTACCTGCAGAACTGAGTTTTTTGTCTGGTATTATTTTCCTTCAGCCTGAAGAGCATTCTTTCATTCAGCTTTTATTTATCTGAAAATGTCTTTATTTTACCTTTATTCTTGAAGGGTATTTTTGGGAAAATAATTCTGGGTTGACCATTTTCCCCTCTTCCTTTTAGTCCTTTATAGCTATCATTCCATTGTCTTCTGGTCCGCAGTCCTTTTCTTTAGCTTGGTTTTCAGAAGTTTGATTACGGTGTATCTGTACATGATTCCCGTTATATTGATCCTACTTGGTGTTTGTTGAGCTTCTGGAACTATAAGGCAGTGTTTTTCATTGTATAGTCATGTGCCACTTAACAATGGAGATACCTCCTGAGCAAAGTGTCATCAGGCTATTTTGTCATTGTGTGAACATTACAGAGTGCACTTACACACACCTAGATGGTCTGGCCTATTACGCGCCTAAGATATATGGTATAACGTATTGTTCCTAGGCTAGAACCCGTGTCACTGAGTAAAACTACACAAGATAAAACCAGGCACAAGGGAAAATGATGCAATTAAGACACATGGTAAACACTCCATATCTGAGGCTGGTGCCAGCCTAACATAGCATATTGTTTTACAGCAAACCTTTTTTTATAAGTAAAAAGAACACACTCTAAAATAACAATAAGAGTATAGTAAGTACATAAAACAGTAGCATAGTCATTTATCATTATCAAGCATTATGTACTGTATGTAATTGTGTGGGCTATGCTTTCATACAATTGGCAGGCAGTACAGTAAGTTTGTTTCCACCAGCATCACTACAAACACGTGAGGGATGTGCGATGCTTTGACATAACTATGGGAGTTTTTAATCCGTTATAATCTTGGTGGGATCACCATTGTGTAATTGGTCCATTGTCGACTGATATGTTGATTTGTGGCATATGACTATACGGTATTTGGAAGTTTTTTGCTATTATTTCTTCAGATTTTTTTCTGTTTCAAGCTCATTCTCTTTATCTTTTGAGACTCCAATTATATGTATGCTAGAGTATTTGATGTTATGCCAAATATCAATATGCGGCTCTTTCATTTTTATTTGATCCCCCCTGCTCCACTTGCCTTATTTTTGTGCTGTACTTGGACTCTAGATCTCTTCACTGCATCAGGAAATTGTCTCTAGGCAGAGAGCCAGGGTTAAAAAAGGGAAAGAATAAATCAATGATATTATTAATCTGTTTTCAAGTTCAGCAATTCTCTGCTACCTCCTGTTAAGTTCATACAGTGATTTTTTTCCATTCTGTTATTGTACTTTTTAGTTCTGGAACTTTCATTTGCATTTTTTGGTGATTTCTATTTTTCTACTGAGATACCCTATGTGTGTACTCATTAAGACCACATTTTTCTTTAGTTATTTGAACATTTTTAAAATTTCCATGATCACATTTATAATAGCTGCTAATAGTTGCTTTAAAGTTTTTGGATCACACTCTGGATCAAATTTTTAATTTTCTCTGTATATGTAAGTGACCCTTTAGTGCTGGACATTCTGAATAATGTGTTGCAGAGACTCTGAATTCCTTTTTTCAAGCTCAGTGTCTAAATTCTGGCTCCATGTGGATCTTGTTGAGGTCTGGATTGGTCTTTGTTAGGGTGAGGCTAGAGTCAGTGTTATTTCAGGACGTGGTCCTTATTCCTAAGGAGTGGCATTTGTGGAATCTCCATTCTGGCAGGACTGAATTTCCAATACACTCCAGCATGCTCTCTCCCACCAGTATTCAACTTCTAGTATGTCTAGTTTTACTTTAAGCACTGGAGTAGCTGCTATTTAGAAAGTATTGAGTGTCTTTATACAGCCCTGAGATATTTATACAGCCCTCAGCCGTGGACTCACAGGGGATCTCAAATTGAACTTACGGGGTCCCTCTCTGTACATTCATTTCTGATACTCCACCCTGCAAACCCCAACCTCTTTAGCTGCCAGGAATACCCACCTCTGTCTCCTCAGCACAACATGACCACCGTGCTATGCCTGGACTCCAGCTCTCTGTGCTCTAGTCAGGAAATTGTCTTTGTGCAAAGAGCCAGTGTGATCACAGGCTGACCTCACGAGTTTCCCTTTTCAGTGGAATTGAGGTCTTGGGCTGCTTTCTGTCCACCTTCTGGAAAGTAAACACATATTTTCTCCAGTTTTTTTACTTGTTTCTAATTGGAGGGCTGGCACCAGGTATTTCCTCATCAAAAGACAGAAAGCCTCAATTTACTTTTATCTTTAATAATAGCTAGCATGTACTGAGCCTACCTTGTGTAGGTTTTTCTTCTATTTATTTTATATGCATTATCTCTTTAAGTATCTCTATAGTGCCATGAAATAAGTACAATTTTTATACAGTTTTATAGGTTAGAAAACTAGCATGCAAAGGGTTAATATAGTTGTGGCAAGAAATCCAACTAGCAAGTGTCAGAGTCTGGATTAAAATCCAGACAATCTAACTTAATACTTTATACTTCTAAACCATATACTTCCTGACTTGAGGAGAGCCAATGTGTTGGGAATATCACTCAATGTCATTGTCACCCCATAGGCTATGTTTTCCTCCTCTAAGAATGAGATAAGTACTTCCTAAATATTAGGTTTGATGATTCGTATGGCAACCTCACAAGAAGGTGCACCCATGTTGTATGCTGAAGTTGATGTGTAGTCAAGTAGTTTTATGCGTCCTACTTTATTATGACACTTAGTAACTTTTGCTTATATTCAAGATTCGTATGTTACAGGGGGCTTATAATTTCTTACTAGTCACCCACTCTTGTCTTTTGAATAGCTGAGGCAGAACCAAACTCACCCAGCCATGGCTCTTGAAAACCCCAAAGTTTATCTTGTGCCTTCATATGCCTTTTAAAACGATGGACTACCTCTTTTTTTGTCACCTCTCGTTTCAAGTCCTGAGAGTTCTTGGCTCTCTGTACTTAGACATCTTGGGTTTTCTTTTAGAGGGCAAATGGGAACAGACATTTCATCTGTTCAGGTGAGGCAAGAACAGGAGAAATAAGGCATCAAGCTGCTGCTTGTGGTGGGCTTTTTCTTTTTAGCTGAAGACATATGGGAGTACCAGGACAAGGGTAGACAGCATTTCCTGCCCGCTGTTTACAGCTGCCTTGACAGATGACTGGAGGCGGGGGTGGGGGTGGGTTGGGGATGCGTGAGTATATAGGGCTTTGGTTACATCAGAACTGAGAGCCCTGCTTTCCATATAGAGTGCTGGTGAGCATTACTCCCAAGTGTGTGCAGCAGCAAGGGGAAGCCAAGATTTAGGACTCAGCCATGTGTGTGGGGGTCTTGGCTCAGCACCAGTGATACAGCTGGGAATTATGGCCATATGCCCTGCTATGGGTACCCATCCTGTTAAAACCATTTAGTAGCCTTTGGAAGATATGGAGTGTTCACCTGGGTTCGGGGAGAGACGTACTAACAGCGAAACAGTGTGGGGTAGCAGACAGAGACCTGGGTTCTGGTCTGAGTTAAAAATCACTATAAGCCCTATTGTCTGGGGTAAATGACCATTTTGAGCTTTGGTTTTATTAATTCTAAAATGGGAGTTATAATGCCTGTTGTCTCTGCCTTAGGTGTTATTGAAAATGAAATGATATATGTGAAAACTGTATTATCTAACCTGGCTCGCGAACAGTTCTCTGAGAGTGAGATAGTCAATGGCACACAACTTTTTGCAATTCAGTTATTGTGCACTTTCTGATTTTTTAAAACATTTATTTATCTTTAGAAGGGAAGGGAAGGAGAGAAGGAGAGAAATATCAATGTATGGTTGCTTCTGGTGCATCCCTTGCTGGGAACTGGCCTGCAACCCAGGCATGTGCCCTGACGCGGGGAATCGAACCGCAATCGTCTGGTTCGCAGGCCCGCACTCAATCCACTGAGCTACGCCAGCCAGGGCTCACTTTCTGATTTTTGAAAAAAAAATATAAATGAAAGCAGTTGGCTGCAGAGATTAAGACATCACAGAGGAAGAACACGGGTCAGCATGGATTGTCAAGGAGTATTTGGATTTGAGTCTGTGAGAGTTACTGAAATAGGCTGCCAAGAGGAGGCAATGAGTTAACAGACACTTTGTGAAGTCCCCTGGTGCTCAGCACTGTGCCGGATGCTGGGGAAAACATAGCAGAAATAGAAGGCAGAGCTCATACTCTCTTTGGGCATATAGTCTCTTCAAGAGGTAAGATAGCAGGTATTTCCAGAGAGTCAGTAATTTAGCTATGTTGGTGACTAGGAGGTATTGAGGGATAAAGGGAAGTTTCAAGGAGCAAGTAAATACTCACTGTTACCTTTACCAACCCTGTTCACCTTCAGGCAGGGGAAACTTCATTCTGTCCCTCAGGACTTCTCTTCCATTTTTTAAAAATGAATAATACCTCTAAAACAGGGACCTTTGTTAAAACAAAACAAAATGAAAAATAAACAAAAAAAACCTTTGCAGAGATTCATGACCCGGGATTTCCATTTCCTTCTCAGTTCGACACACGCCTTCTCTGGAAATGCTGGTCTCCGCATCCAGTCAGTCCTCTCTGGGTTAACCGTCTGCCAGCAGTTCTGAGCCCATGCTCCTTCCTTGCACTTCTGGCTGTCTCCTTTCACCAGCTGCCTCTCTACTGCTGCTTCTGAACATGCTTAAGTCTCCTTCCTTCTGAAAACCTCCCGAAACCTGACCTTGTCTTTTGAGCTCTCATCTTTCTTCTCTACTCTTTCTCACCAACAAACACCTACTTTGGCTGCATTTATTTCCATAGTATCCCATCGCCTGTTAATCACTTGCAACCTAGCCATAGCTCCCATCAGTTTACTGAGACTGAGTTTGCTGTCATTGTTGTCTTCTTCTTCTCCATGTCTCATTGGCACTTAGTGCTCACCTTCCTCCACCTCTCCAACTCTGCATCCTACAGAGAATTAAGCAACGGTCAGCTTGGATGTTAGGCATCATCTGCACCACCCTTCTCCTGGTACAAGAGGACTTTATAATGGTACCACTCACAGATGGTCATTCGGCCTCCACTCGAATACTTCCAAGGATGATCACTACTTGGTGAGGGAATAGTAATTGCTTGAACATTCTTCCTTACATAGAGCCAGAACAGTTTCCTTCTGACTTCTTTGTTCATTAATTCTGGTTCCAATCTCTCCGTCTACATAAAATAAGTTATTCATTCAATTAAACTCAGTCACTTTTACAAACATTGAGTGCCTGCTGTGTACAATACACTATGTGCTAGAAGAAGCATAAATACTAAGATTCCAAATAGGACTTTTTAGGTTTTCCCAAAAAGGCGAAAGACAAACAAGGAAGTAGTTAGTTCAAGGTTTGGATAAAATGATAGAAAGTTACCAGAGTAGTGAATTTGGCCCTTGAATTCATGAGCAAGTTCGATTCCCTTTTTATATGGTAACCATTCATCAAGCAGACATTTATTACTGCCTACTGAGTGGTAGGCATTGTTCTAGGCACAGAGGATACAGTGATGAAGAAAATAAACAAAAGTGCTGCTATGTAGAACTGGTATGCTAGCAGGGGGCATAGATATTCATCATGTGAAAACATGATCTAATTTTAGAAAATGTTCAGTTCTTCAAATTAAATAAAGGTGGATTCAGGATTCTTTTGGATAATGTAGTCATGGAAGACCTCTTGGAGGAGGTGGCATTTGCAAGATACCTGCCAAATCAAAGAGGGTGGCCTGTGAGGGAACCAGCAGGAAGGGCAAATGCCCTAAGACAGAACCATGCTTGGCACATTTGGGTAGTAGCAAGAAGATCAATGTGTTCGAAGTGTAATAACATAACAATATTGAGAGTTGAAATTGGAGAGGTAGGTAGAACCAAATCATGTGGAGCCTTCTAGGCTATGGTAAGGCACTTGGATTTTTATTCCATGTGATGGAAAGTCATTGGAGGACATGCTCTAATTATATTTTAATCTAGCTACAGTGTGAACAGTCTGTAAGGGGCAGGAGATGTTTAGGTGGCTGTTCCATAGTCTAGGTGAGAAATGATGGGGATTAATATAGTAGATGTGGAGATGGTGGGCAGTGTTGGATTCTAAATATATGTTCATTATAGAGCTGACTTAACTTGCAGATGGATTGCATATGGAGAGGGGGTGAGGGAGAGAGAGGAGTTGTAGATGACTGTGCAGTTGGGGAAATGTGGTGCTATTAACTGAGATATGGAAGACAGAAGGAGTAGTAAATTTGGTGCAGAAAAAAATGCAGTATTTTTCGTCTGAATTATTTTGAGGTATTTCTGACTTAGGAATGTATATGAGCCTTAAAGTTGGAAGAGGTCAGCATTAGAAATATAAATTGGAGAGCCGTCAGCATAGACAGATGGTATTTAAAGCCATGAATTTAGATGGGATCACTTAGGAGTGAGCCTAGGCAGCTAGGGAAAAAAATGTCAGGTAGCGAATCCTGGTCCATTATACTTGTGGAAGTTATGGAAAGGACAGGTGGTGGAAAGGAGAGAGCAAAGACTGACCACAAAGGGAGGAGGAAACCAGGACACAGCAGTGTTAGTGAAGCCAGCAACAAAAGTGGTTCACAAATACACGGATAGTTAACACTGTTGAGTGCAGGTGAGAGGCGAAGATGAAATGGTCAATTGGCCATTGGATTTGGTGACATGGGGATCATCAGTGACCTTTAGACAAGCAATTTTCAGTGAAGGGTTAAAGGAAGAATGAAAAGTGAGTAAATAGTTCTGCAAGTGTTAAGAGGTGAATGCTGCAGTCCCTGTCTTCCTTTGTATAAAATACATCCTGGTTCTCTCAACTGTCCCTAACATGGTATACTTTTTAGATTTTTTTTCATTTCCTTTGGGTCAAAGCACCTCTAAATGAGCTCAAGTGTTTCTAGGCAGTGAAACATACAATCTCTAGGCAGAGCTGCATACAATCCTCTGCATGTGATCTGTCCCATGTAGAGTACATGAGGAAAATTATTTTCTTCATTCTAAGTGTTCTATGTGTATACCTATTATTGTAGCTTAAGATAGACTGCATTTCTTTTTTTGACAAGCACATTGAATTTCTGATTGATATTAAGCTATCATCTAAGAGTTCTAAATCTTTAACACACACACTAGTTCAAAAATACTTCTCCATTCTATTATTATATAAACATTAAAAAAATCCAAGCACTGGACTTGATGGCTGTCACTGTTGCACTTTATCTTGTTTCATTTAGCTTTCCAAGGTCTATTTTGGGCCCAAATTCTGTCACTAATGGATTTATGTCATCCTTTTTATAAGCAGGTTCCAATTCCTTCATCCAAGTCATTAATAAATATGTTAGTTGTTCCACATATTTTGTGGAAGTGGATGGGTATAAATTATAAGTTACCAATGAATATAAATGTGGACAGGCCAAAGGCTGTTTTTAAATATAAGTCAGGAAGGCCCCACAAAGTTTGGTTCTTGTCCAAAATCTGAGCCAGGTGGATGCTGCTGTCCCCTGGAAGTGTCTGCACCAGTTCCCCAAAGCTGGCTCCAAGGTGCCTTGGTCCCTTCCTCTCATCCGGTTTTGAACTTCCCTGACTGTACCATTATTCTGCCAACCATCCTCTGTCATGGCCTCAAAGGTCTCTTGGGAAACTTGGTGAAATGCCCCTATTAAGTCAAGATTCTTTATATTTACATTTCTCTGAATCACCACTCTAGCAATCTTATTAACAAAGGTTATAAGCATTCATTTAAAAAATAAGGTTAATGAAAAGTTGTACTAATTAGTATGTATTTACCATATTCTGGTGCTCAGAATGCTGTAATATATGTTTTCTCAATTAACCATTGCAATAATCTAGTGTTACCTAGAATGCTTCATTTTGCAGAGGAAGAAATTGAACATCAAAGAAGTAGCTTAGTCTGATTTTCATGACTCCTTATAATGGCAAAATTAGGATGCAAACCACTGACATGGGAGCCTGGAAATGGGGGACCTAGGCAGGTCATTGAAGCAATCTGTCAATCACAGATGATAGGAGGCAGGGAAATATAAAGTTTGATGCTTTTGTGGACACTCAGGACTTCGTTCTGGCCTAGTAACACCAGGTATGTGGCAGAAGACTGTTTTCAGACATCCATCACCAATGGAGAAGCTCTTCTTTAGCATGGGCCTGACTATCTCAGACTCAGAGTTGGAGCTGGGCAGAGATTGTGTTGTATAGGTATTTTATTACTGGCGGATGGGCGGAGCTAGAGCCAAATGGACCAATGGTGATCCTTTCAATTGAGTCTCCCTCCCTCCCTCCCTCTCTCCCTCCCTCCCTTCCTAAAAGTAACAACACCATTCGTGTTTGAGAACTTTTCTGTGAATCTGAGTGCAAGTTAGAGCTGGTCATATGCCAGTCTCCAATTTAAATATCCTTAAAATCAAGACTTTGGTATTAGGCTTGAGTTCGAGTCCTAACTCTGCATTTACTAACTGGAAATGTGGACAAGTTGTTTAACCTCCTATTTACTCATCCATAAAATGGGGGAAAATGATAATGCATACTATACATAGCATTGTTCTGGGGGCTAAATTAGCTAACGCATATCGAGTATTTAGCGTAGTGCCTGACAAAACCTAAGAAGTCAGTAAATATCAGCTTTTATTGAGTTGTTCTGGGTCGGTACCTGCTGTATTTGTTTAAATCATTGACTGCTTCTTTATCATTTCCTACATAAGGTTTCATTTCATCTTAGCCATGCTTGCCTTACCTGTTTCAGTTTGAAGATCACTCTCCTTGGTGGAGGAGATGAAAAGTAAGATAAAAGTTGAGCACCTCTGCCTTCCCTCTGTCATCTTTCAACTTTCCATCCCATACAAAGCTATTTCCATCCCTTCCTGGACCGTTCTCTTTTGAACACAGATTTAACAAGTCTTTTACCATTTTTTCCAACTTGAGCCACTTTTCTTACAAGTTTATTCTTATATTTTTATAACTGTCCTGTTTTTATATATTATGAGTACATCCTTATTTTCTATATGGTTTGTTATATAATCTGATTTAATCATGCAGCTCTCTGGGTATCCATGTCTCTCTTTTTTATTTTATTTTATTTTTTAAATAGAATTTATTGGATTGACATTGGTTAATAAACTTATGCAAGTTTCAGGCATACAATTCTACAATACATCATCTGTGTATTGTATTGTGTGTTTACCACCCCAACATATGTCTGTTTGAAATATCTTCTGCACTGGGATTATTAGCTATTACAGAGACAGAATCAAATAATTTAAAGAGTGCATCTCTTTGGAATCACATTGACTTCTTTTGAAATGTCCATAGGCTCACATTTTTGCTATTTCCAACTTTCAATTCTCCTTCAGCAATGTTACTAAATTGCATAGCTTACCCTCCTCAGCATTCTCTTTCTTAGCCAGTATAAATCTCAGTAGGATGTAGTCATTTTCTCATAGGAACATCAAGGACAGACAAATTACAGCCTGCAGGACAAGCTGGTCTGCTATTTGTTTTTGTAAATAAAGTTTTATTAGAATACAGCCATATCCATTTGTTCACATATAGTCTATGGCTGTGTTTGTACTGTGAGGGCAAATTGAATAGCTGTGACTGAGGTAGAGACCATGGGGCCCACAAAATGTAAAATATTTACTATCTGTCACTTTACAGAGAACAAATTGGCTGGCCCATTATTAGGGCTTCTTTGAGGAGAAACATGAAACCCCCTGTGATAGTTCTCCTCAAAGATTTCTTAAACTTTCTGGGAAATACTGCTGTCAGAAGGAAAAATCAGATGTCCCATTTTAAAGAATTAAACTTCTGAGACTTCTAAGCAATAGAAATCTCATATCACTAACATATCTTGCCTTTTTGCCAGTTCTGTGATCTCTTTCCGGAAATATTTTCAATATTGTCTGTCACGCTAAGATGCTCAGTAGTCTGCCCTTACTGTGATAATATTTTCTATCTTTTAAAGTTTTTCATCCAAATGCTCTCAGCCATGTATCCTGGTTTGTGAATTTCTATACAAGTTTACACCTTCTGAAATGCCTTCTGTACATGTTTGTCTTCTTTTTTAATGCAGGCAGAGCCAGGTAGGAGGTAAAGTTCTCGACTTCATTCACTTGTCATAGCCATGCTGTGTTCCTTATTGCTTCTGTTGTTGGATATCCTTCCCTGTTCTGATCCATGTTCTACCCATGGGGCAGGATGGTGTTGGGGAGGAACTGGAGCAAGACGGTCATTGTACAAGGTGGTCTCTGAGTATATGATGTCATCTGGAGAAGAACAAAGCTGGCCAGGAGAGCAGCTGCTTCCACTACCTGGGAAGAAAGGATTGGGTACATTGTTTAATTTAGGTGTGGATGGTGGCTTAAGGGAACATTAAAGGGCGAGGGTCAGTAGTTCAAGCATTAAGCAAGATCCAGAACAAGAGAGATGGATCCTGGAAGTTGACAGGTGCGAACCAGAGTAGGATACTGCTTTTGTCAGTTGACATGGCTTCTTTACAATGCTAGACCTTAGCCGTTTCCTGACCCAGTTCCATTTCCATTGGCTTCCCATTTTCTGCCTACTCTTTGCACACCTCCCCTTTGCACTCCCTTCTGAGTGTGCCCCTGGTGGATTTGTTTCCTCTCCAAACTGCAGCTTTGATAAACAGGGAGCCAGAAGCTTGCTGGAAGGGTGGAGGAAGGTGGAGAAAGGTACGGGGGGAATGAATCGTGATGGACAGAGACTTGGCTTCGGCTGCTGAACACACAATGCAGTGTACAGATGATGTGTTGTAGAGAAGAAAATATTTTAGCCAGAAAAAGAATGATGAGAAATGAAGAGTTAATGGATTAATAAAAAAGCCAGTCATTCTGTATTTTAACAATAGGTCATTCACAGCACTTATTGCAAGAACCATTAAAAATCATCAACAGGTCATTAGTTCTGACTTTGAGCAGCTCATCAAAATCTCACTATTAATAGGTTTAATAGCTTTCAAGACTGTTTCTGAATGCTCTCCTCAGTCAGGAATTAAAGGTGTAGCAAATGGCTACTGAACTCTCTTAGTTTTAAGGTATCAAGGGAAGCTCAGGGTGTTTCAGGTCCTTTCAAAAATTGTGCGGCTGATGTTGTGGAAGGTGGTGGATTGGATTTGCCCATAAAACATCTGGTGCCACTGTCAGGGTAGTGATGAAGCGGATGAAGTGTGACTTGCTGAGCCATCCACATGTTCCTTTTCCAAATGGTGGAAATCAGAGAAAAAGCCTTCCTTTGAAGATTCTGTCAGCAAACACCTCAAAAATGACAGCTGTCCTACTTTCTTTTGAGGTCCTTTCATGACATAACAGCTCTCATTTTGTTAGAGCCTTTTCTAACACCATATTCCCTCTTAATTCCCATATGCCTACTCTATCATATGCTGTGTAAGAGGACTTTGCAGAAACTGGAGTCCTGAATGGGTCAGGTCACACAGGAGGCCTTGACCTTAGTCTATAGTCAGAGACTGGGAGGTGTTGAGAGCTCTTCCTAAGGTGGAGCCAGGAAAACAGAACATAACAAAACAAAACAAACCTGGGGAATGCTAGTCCAAGGCAACGCTGCTATTTCAGCCATTAAACAAAAGTGTCGTCTTAGTGTAGGGGTGATTTTTGCATCAGGTGTACATCAGAGGATACCTGGATTGTGCCCTTCTTATGTTGTTAAAGCAAAGATTTCCATTTTCTTTTGAGGTATTGGGGTGGGGAGTTAGCATTTCTACCATCATCTTCATTTTTTTAATCATTATCATCTTGAGGAAGATTTTGTCCATGTCTATTCTTAGGTATGAATGGTGGGGAATGAGGAAATACTACTTTTGTACCTTTGCCCCTAACACTATAACAGAGAAAATTAAGAAAAATGTAGGTCAGCATTTAGAAAGGGTAAGAAGACCTTTCACAGAAAAGGAGGGGTTGGATTGAACATGGTGTGTTTTGGAAAAATATGTGAAAAGTTTTTATGGTGTGAGAGATTAGATACAGATAGCAACACTGAGACAGAGATGAATATCCCTCTGTTTGTTCCTCCAGATTCATTGCCCAGTCTTTCACTCTGCTTTGACCATTATGAGGCTGAACCTGGTTTACCAGATCAGCAGCCTCCCTACTGATCTGGTTAGGACTGGCCAATGGGGTGCATGAGAAGAGAGATCATCAGGAAGGTTCGAGGGAATCTTCTCCCAAAGACCACAGCTCCCTTAGGGTGGTCCCCTCTCACAGGTCCTGTTCCTGCTGGGTTCCATTATTAGCTCTCTTACTTTGCCTCTTCAGGGATCCAGCGCTAGTAACAACTCCCAGTATTGCCAGACCTGGGGTGTTTCAGCACCCACTGTTGGTTTCCCTTGACTCTGCCCATGCCTTGTAAACAGCCTCTCCATTATACTCTCCTCAATTTCGCGTTTGGGATTACCATCTCTTTTTTATTGAGATCCTGACTGATACAACACTAGATACCTTATGCCTAGCTATAAGACACCTAGTTCCATCTACTTGTTTTTATATGTTGTATGCAATGTATTCCTCAGGTCTTTCTAAAACACCAACTGGGATGTGGCACTAGCAAGTTCTCCCAGGGGTATGGCTCAGAGATTCTGGGATGAAAGCACAATAGGGGTCAGATTTCCTATTCTTTATAGGCTTGGGAATGGGTCTTAACTTCTTCTAATACTGAAAAGAAAATTCCACCTTCTTTTTCAAATTCCCCCTGAAAGACAGTGATCTCTTTAGTTGTTGACAGGGCAACTTCTTCTCCTGGCCCAGAAGAAGAGTTGGTTAGTTGTCATGGAGGCAGTTGGGCTAAGGTTAAGGGGGCATCACTCTTAGTCTTCACCTCCTCTTTTGAGCTGGGTGGTTGAGTTTTTTTGTAATCATCATCTATGGCACTGAAGAGACTCTTAGCCACAAGGTGGGTGGGTTCCTTATATGCTCTTCACTCAGGACAGTGGAGTTTTGGAAAACAAAGCTAGTGTATCTTTAGCATTCATTCCTTGCCCTGGAGAGTTTGATTCATTTTTAACACACTTCTCCAAACTCCATTGGGTGTATTCTTTTCCTCTCTGTCTTTAAAGTAAGTGTGTACCTAATCATTCAGATGATGTACCATAGAGGTCACTTAACATGATTGTACTTTGCTAATGGCTAGTGTGGTTAAGCAGTATAGAACTTTAATGGCATTAAAAAGGTGCCTTGTCTCATTGCAATCTCATGTCTGATTCTCTGCTTTCATCTTGGTTCTAAGGTTAGGTGATTTGTTCTGTTGAAGAAGAATCATCTCTTTTTCTCAGGAAAATGTCAATGTGAATTTTATTCAAGTTGAACCAAAACACTGTGATTTTTAAATCACTTGATTTGCTCCTTATGCTAACATCTAAAAAGTATTTGAGAATTGCTGAAGGGTCAAATAAACAGAATGTGTACTCCAGACTTAGTAGAAGCTGTGTCACTGTTAGTTGGGCTTTTTAGTTGCAGTCCACAGAAAACAATATTGCCTAACTTAAGAAAGAAAGACAAAGAAATATGAGAGATTTGAAGGGAAAAGAAAAGGAGGAGAAAGCCACAATACTTCCAAAGATCTTGTTAATAAGAATTAATAAGTATTTTTTTTGGCTCCTAGGATTATACTACTTGAACAAATGATGTTTGATGGTTCTTTGATTTCCAAAGGGTTCATGATACTCTGCTTGAGATTCAGATCACAGGGAGAGGTAGTACCTTTTTGGTGCAGCATGGGCCAGCTTGTTCGACAGTCCCTTGGAAAGTTTATCCACTGTGAGAGAGAAGGGGTTATTTCTCAGAACACCACTTAGATGATGTTACCCCCCACAGAAGAATGGGTGCCTGGCAGGCAAAGCCAACAGATGTCCATTTTAGCATCCCTCTTTAGTCTTCTATTTATCTCTCTTCCAGATCATTAACTCAGATGTTAAATAAAACTGGACTTAACATGGGTGCCACAGGCTCCCCACCAGGCATTCCTCTGACTAGCTACATCATCATTCATAATTGTCCATTTGCCTTTAGTCAGGTTTTAGCCTCTGTGATGAGCTTTGCACTCTTGCCACTTTGAATTTCATGTAAAGGGCTAAACTTTCATGAACTGCTAGATCATTTTCCTGTTTAGAGTCAAAATGTATTATTTCATTGACTGTGTGCTCCTCTCTAATTCTACCCCAAGTAACAATTTACTTTGGAAGGCTGCCATGTGGCCAAAACATCAACTTTTCCTAGCCAGCTTCAGTTGTGTGAGTGAGGGCCCGAGCTAGGACCCTCTGCTATCTTCCGTTCTGGCTGATGAACTGGAGACACAATTTCTATTTCAGACGACCCACTGAAACACTTTGGTGTTCTCTGAACCATTGAGGAAAGCTTGAATTAAACTCAGTATGGTTGTATAACCTAAGCATATTTTAGGCTATTCAAATCCAAGGAACATTGGTAATTATAATAGCTAGTATTTATGGGGAGCTTACCATGTGCCAAATAACTTGTGCTTTGCCTGTACCATCTCTCTTGAACCTTTACCCTAACAACTCTATGAAGTAGCTACGATTATCCTTATTTTCTTGATATAGAACCTAAGGCTTAGAGGCAAAACAACTTGTTCAAGGTTACACATTTAATAATACATATTTTATATACTTTAACCTCTATGCCAGGTTGTTGCTTGTGTGTGGTAAATACTTACCCACCTATCCATCTAGTCACTGACTCCTCGGTCCAGTGAATAAGATATGTACTGAGTGCTAACTGTGGGCCAGGCACAGCTGAAGGCATATGGTGCAGAAGATACAGCTGATTAGACATGTTACTCTCCTGGCCCTGTGTGAACCTGCATTCTAGTAGGTAAGATAAGATGTTTATGGAAACTCAATTCATTGAACACCATATAACCTGACTGTACTGTTCTCAGAGAGTGTTCAGACTTTCAGCTTGCCCGATGCTGCTGTACCACCTAGAATTTTTTTTTGGGGGGGGAGCAGGAACACAGGAGAAGCTTAAGTGCTCTAAGATAGGAAGGATAGATAGATACATAAATAGACAGATATAGGTAGATAGATAGACAGATCGTCAGACACATATAGACAGACACACAAATGTGCGGTGTGTCTCTAACTCTTCCACCAAGATACTCATAAATGCAGAGGATGGAAACATCCTTTAGGTTCTGAGATTGCAGTGTAAAGTGGCCTTCTGCAAGAATAACTGGTTCATAAGTTTTGAAATTTATACTAAAATTTTATTTTAACATGCCCTTTTCTCCATAGTGTTCCAATGATTATCTTAAGTTCCCAAAGTAGATACTATTAAAGGAAGGCTTAAGCACAAGTACCATGTCCCTCTGTGCTTTCATAAATCCCCAGGGTCTGCAGGGGCTGCCACGTGTGCTCCAGTTTGAGAAGCATGGAACAGACGGATGATTCAGTCAGAGTTCACAGGAGCCACCATGGATATTATGAATAGGAAGTGGTTTAACTGTGAGAATTTGAGGCTTTCAGAATCTTTGGAAGGCTGGGGGAGTGAAGGCCAAGGAAACCCCATTCAGGAAAAAAAATAAGTGCAGGGACTGCAGTGAAGCAAGAGGGGGATTCTCAGGAGGTGCATGATGCCACAGGCAAAAATCTCCCTTTTGACATGTGCCGATGCCCAGGTACTTGCTTCCAGGTGTACCTGGAGTGTGGTGGCTTCTCTTTCTCTTCTGCTTCCCCATCCTACTCCAGTGCCTCTCACTCACTGGTGAAATTCTAATCAGAAACTTGCTAGCAGGGCACCCAGAAAAAATAGTTTGCACGTTCTAGAGACCTGGCCTGCACAGCAGAACTAAGAGATGTGAGGATGGTGCTGGGGATCAACAAACAAAATCCCGTCCTATTACAATATGACATTTTGGCCTAGGATAAGGCAGAATTATCCCATTACCCCCCCTACCCCCACCTATACTTTACATGTTCTCCTTGAGAAGCTGAAGTGCCAAGGAATGTTTCAGTGAGAAGCATGACAAAGTTAAGTAAATTTAGTTTTATTGACTTTCCTCCTTTTGTGTTTCACCTCCCTACTGTCCACCTTCTTGCTTCTCTCATTCCCTTCTTTCGAGGGGAGAAGGGGTGTTCGACTCAGGATTGTGTTTGAGTTCCCCTTGGTGCTTTTTATTATCTTAGGTGTCTTTGGAGATAAGCTCTTTAGGGGAGACTCAGGGTGAATCGATCGGAGGGGTCTGTAGTGGTCCCTCTGTGGGATGTGGTCTTCCTCCTGTGGTGAAGGGAATTAAATGCTCCAGCCAGTTCATCTGCAGCATCAGTGATCTCATTTTTAAGATGCTTTAGTCATGAACCCAAAGAAGGTGTTTTTTTAAAATTATTATTTTTATTTTATTCCTTTTAGTCCCCGACTTCCTATCACCCCTCAGAATGGAGAACCTTTCCATTCCTTTCCAAGAAGATTTTCTCTTTTTCATCTCCCAGCTTTCAAGCAAGATTTGGGCCAAAAGCTTTCTTGGGTTCACTTTGGTGCATCTCTACCTTTCTGTAAATAGACAGAACCACTTTTTACTCAAATGAACTAGTTTAAGTTAATGGCCCATCTCAGCAGACTGTATCACATGCTTTTTGTTATTTTTAGAGTTGTCATTAAGCCTATAAGAAAAAAAATGACATATGGCCTCTACCTGGCATCTTTCATGTCAGTCAAGGCCATTATTTCCAAACTGTTGGGACCGTTCCAAACTGCGTTTAGGGAATATTAGTTTGTAAAAGCATTTGGATTTTAGCAAAGTGAGAGAAAAAGTGATTTAATTTATGTGGGTGAGTATTTCCTTGTAATAGTTGGAACAGAACCTATGAAGGACAGTGGTTCATAATCTTAAACTTGGCTTTTCTTGCTTTCTATGTGGTTAACATATTGGAACTCCTAGAACTACAAGCTACAAACTACATTCAAAAGGTCACCAAATACCAAACTTAGATACTCTGACTCAGAAGTCTGGAGATAAGGACATCCAGGTCTACATGCCTATTTATGAGGAGATTTGCTTATATGTGTGTTAATTCATTAAAATCAGGTAGATGTCGAGCTTTAGGGTTCTGCATGTGGAGGAAAAGGATCTCAAGCTCATTCTAGGAGTTCCACGGAGTGGAGTTTGGGAACAGGCGAATCTCTATTATCAGCTGGAGTTGGAAGTCTTTATTCCTTCTGAGAACAAGTGAAGTACTAAGGAAGTGAAATAAAAGTAAGTTAGTTGGACAGCCAGTAGTTTTGGGTGGGCGGAAAGACTGAGAAGCATCCTGGAGAAAGAAAGCTGACTTTCAAGCCAGTTGTTCCAAAAGACATCACAGGAAAGGGGAACTAAGGAATGCTTTTCCAGCTCTATTTTGGCAAAGTCATTCATTTTGAAACTGCAAGTCCTGTGTAAAAAAGGAGACTGCAACTTCATAGTGGGTAGTTTATTAATCAATTATCCACAGACTTTTGGGGCATGGAATAAAGCATAACCATTCTTTTAATACATTCTCTTTTCCCTTAATCAGCATCTAATGGCAGAATGTGAAACGAAGAGAAAATGGAAGAGACCTGGGCTCGATCAGTGCAATTGTGACTGATAAGTAGGCGTGAGATCAGAAAGTGGCATTTTTGATAGCTGTGTGGACATTTTGCTTAACATGTCCAGATTTCAGATCATCAAACTGCTATTACTGAATAAATGCATGATAGTTTTTCAGTTTCATTTAAAGTAACATTTATCAACTACTCTTTCTCACAGGCTTTCACTTGTATCATTGTATGCAATCTTCCCTGCAATCCCCTGCGGTATTGCTATGTCCTTTTATGGACTAGAGAATGGAGGCCCAGGGGAGTTAAGATACTTGGCTTTTTAAGTGCACACAGGGAGAGAAAGGCAGACCTGAGAGCAAAAGCTAAATCTGGTGGTGTCTGATGGCTAGTCCAATGCTGATTTTCACAGTGCCACCCTACTTGGTTCCAGTTTCTGGGGACCTGAATGCTATCATTGATATTGCCAGCTGACCACTGTGATGTCTTTATTTGGGAAAATCCACCCAGCATGTCCAAAAAGCCTGGTGAGGTGACCTAATTTATAAGAGGATACAAAAAAAAACCCTATCAAAAATCTGGTATATATTTTTAGCATATAGAAGAATAAGAAAACAGAAAGAAGCATTTTTGATATATTTTGCAATTGTCACTTAAAATGAGGTATTCTCACATAACAGATACAAATGTTTTTTATCTAACAAGTATGGGCTAGTTTTGAGTATATATTTATCTGGAATATTAGTTTTCCATGAATATGCTAGTTGCTTTCTGCACTTTTTTCTGCACGAGTTTTAAGAAAATACATTTGGGGTAAATGATTTTCTTAAAACTTGATCCCCTAAGCCCACATTTACTTGATCACTGCTATCTCCTTTTGTTCCTTCTGTATCACTGTGTTGCACTATCCTTTACAGCCATTTGTAGCCTCCTGACATTCCTCTCATTAAATTAACTGTCATTCGGCATCTCTTCTCAACTCTTCCCAACACAGCCTGCCCACTTTAATGGCCACCAGCTCCCTCTGAAACCTTTGATCGTCATCTGATGACTAGCTGGCTACTGGCAATAGCAGCGAAGGGTCTCTTCCAGGACACAACAAACACTGTTCACATTTGAGGTGGGTTGCTGGGGCTTTGTAGAGGAAGCTGCAGCCTTGATTAGTAAGATCATTGGATTTTGTTTACAGGGCCCTATTTGGAGCCCTTTGATGATGGGGTGTGACTCAGGGGAACGTGTTGTTCTCAGACTGGCTGCATGGATTTGGAAGAGGACCAAGGGGGCCAAGAAAGACCCCCAGAATGAGGCTCCAGAATGAAAATGGGGCCAGTGTTCATGCCTGCTCCCAGGGTAGAAGTCTCATTTCACTCTCCGTGCTTTTGCCTTTGCTCCTTCCCACCCTTACCCTGCATATTTCTATCTATTCTTCAGTCCCAGTCCCCATGGAAGCCTTCTCTTGGGAAAGCCTTCCTTGACTTGCCTGTGGCACATGCTGGTGCTGCTCAGTTCTCTGTGTTCTCAGCTTGTATGGACCATATACCTTGTATGTGGTAATTACTTGTTTATAGATTTGTCTCTAACTGAGCTTGGAGTCCCATTGTTATCTGTGTCTTCCTGGAGCATAGTAAAGACTTGACAGATATTTATGAAATGAACAGATGGGTTTCCCTCTGGTCCCCAACATTGGGCCATGGTGTTTTTTTGGGGGGGGGGCGGTACATGGCCGAGAACAATCCACAATATATTTTATACCCTGGAACGAAATTTCATAAATCTACACAAGCCTCATGAATATCAAATGAGAGGATGGAGCCTCTCTCTCTGTCCCTTAGGCCAGTCTCAGCCTGGCAAAAATTATGATTTGTGTATGATCTCAAACCTAACAAACTTTCCGATTTAAAGTAAAAGCTAACTTGGTATTCTTTATTGCTTCTTGGAGTCTGATCTTGGCAAGATTACTGTACAAAATATTGTGAAGTAAGGCAATTCTTGTGGAATTTTGACTGACAAAAATTGAAATGCCAGGGATCTCATTTTCCTAAAGGTCCCTAGCGATTTGCCCCTCATCTTCAGTCAGTATACAGGCTTTTAGCTGCTGGCTTGAAAGCTCTGCCCTTTGGTGAGATTGTCCACAAAGTAATCCTACCGCAGGGGAAAACTCTTACAGACTGTTAAAAAATGCTTGCAATTTACATGCATTCCCCCAAATGCAGTGAACCAGAAAAAGTGTTGATTTTCCCTATATGTTAAAAACAAGTCTTCTTGTTTTTAAGTGCACACATTTTTCAATCATTAGTTGCCTAGTGATTGAAGGGACAATGGAAATAGCTTCTGAGTGGCCTCATTTGCCCACTCCACCAAGCTCGCCTTGATGGAGGTCCAAATACAGATGGCAGCCAGCTGGTTGGAAGGTTCAGATGTCTTTCTCTGAAGAGTGGCTAGAGTTAGCACTCCGACAACAATTGGAAATCACTCTGAAGCTGTGTATTGTCCTATACAGGATACAATAGCCACAGGACATCTCTGGCTATGTCCATTTAAATTAATTAAAATGAGCTGAAAGACAAATCAGTTTCTTAGTTGCTGAGCTGCCTTTCAGGTACTCAGTGGCTATATGTATTGGACATTGCAGGTATAAATTGCCATCATTGCGGAAAGTCCTGTTGGGCTATGCTGCTCCAAGGACTTGGAAGTCTCTAACGTTACATCCACAAGAAGCCTGACTTTTCCAGAATGGCCAGGAGCAGTCCCGGAAGGCACAGCTTAAAATAGAGAGGGAGATGAAGAATAGTGTTGGTTTGCCTGTGGCCAGGGTTTGGGTGATACCCTTGGGTACAACTAGCACATTTGAAACAGAGCTAATGGAGAGGGAGGAAATGGAGTGGTTTAGAACCAAAATGAAATCCAACTAAGTTGCTGTCTGACAAATGTGTGCCAGGACCTAGGCTGGTTGCTTTAACCTTTGTGACTTTATTTCTGTCTCTAGGATAGGGGCTACTTGCCTGCTTTTTACAAATGAGAAGACTGAGGCTCAGCAGCATTAAGTGAATGTAAAAGGCCACACAGTGGCACGGTCCAAGTGGGAACCTCATGCTTAAGTTCAATGCTTCTGTGGCCTTAGGGGTGGCGGAGGGAGCAGAGTGCAGTTGGGCAAAGGACCAGTAGTTAAAAGAGATGTTACTTTGAAGAAATCGACCTGGTTGCTTTATCCAGGAGTCTCTTGGAGCCTGGTTAGTGCTCAGCTACCTGATAAGGGACTGCTGTCCTGGGCTGATCCACTGAGGTGGATATATATTTTTTCCCATTGGAGCTGAAGGAGTAAAAATGGAGGTCTTCTGAATCTAGAGTAAAAGATTAAAATGTAATAACACCAATGACAGTAATTGTTATGTAGTAGGTACTGTTAATTATGCCAAGTATCATTCTAAGCATTTTGTATTAAGTTAACCAACTTAATTCCCATAAATACCTCGTGAGGTAGATACTGTTATTACCCTTATTTTATAGATGAAGAAACTGAGGTTGGGAGATAAAGTAAAGATTATACAGTGCAGAAGTGGCACCTTAGAAACCATTATGTTCATTTGTGGCCAACTCAGATGCCCTTGGGGCAAGGTGGGTGATGGAAATTCTCTAAGTCACTGAATGTAATGCAGAGGGGAACGGAGGACAGTTGGAGCATATGTTCAACCTAGTGTTTCATATTCACATTACGTAGCAACAGCAACACCTCTACAGCTCATTGCAGACAGGCAGAGAGTTTGCAACTATGATACTGCGATTCTAACCCCTTCTTGGGATAGCTGGTTCTGAAAGGGGACCCTGCTTAGATGTTTCAGGAGGCACTCGGCTCGTGTGAGTCAGACACAAACACTGTCTTCTGTCATCCATCTCACTTCAGCTGTTTCTTGTGTGTCTTGTGTGGTGTGGGACTAGGGTTGATATACGAAGGGCATCAGGGGTGTTGACTACAAGATTCCAGTCTTTAAAACCATGTCTTAATGCTGGTTTCTTCCTGTGCTTGAATGAGGCATTTGCTTTATAAAAGAAAAGGAAACATGGTAAACACTGGCTTATCAGGACTGAAGACCTATCTGGGATCCTGCGTCCAGGCCATGGACCCTGGGTGTTGAATTTATTTTCTGTTCACTTGGGCTTTTTGATACCTACTGCCACTGTCACTCTCAGCTCAGGAGGAAAGCGGAGGGCTGGTTTGGAGGGCTCAGTGAGTTCTTTCTAAAGGGAGGATTGGGGAGTGAGGTGAGATATCGTACCCCCTGAGGCAGAGGGCTTCACTGGTTGCCTGCCTCCTCCTCCGTTGAGCGGAGACCAGGGGAGGGACCCAGGGACTGACTGCACATCCTGACCCTTTTTCTCTTCTACCTCTTGCTTCTCCATCCTGGGAGGCACCCAAACAGACGCATAGATTCCATTTCACAAAAGGTACATGCACTGACTCTTCCCAAATAAATCTGTGAAGGATATATTATGTTCAGTGTATTTTATAGAGAAGCAACAGAGATTCTTAGACACCAAGCCATGTAGAAAAAAGTAGTTTGAACCCAGGATCCCAAATCTTAAGGCCATGCTCCTTCTACACTGTTGTCGCGTTGACTCTTGTGGAGGGCAGTGTAAATTCAGACAGATCTCGGCCATCTTAATAGGACCACATCCTCGTCCTGTGCCCACGAGAACACAGTCTGAGTGGGAGTCTTAGGTGAGCCTGCTCCTCGGATAGGCCTGCCGTGCTGTCTGAAACCAAAAAGGTGGTTTCCTGCCAATCACATTAAATATATAGCTTCGATAGGAGTATTAATTCCTCACATTGTTCATGCATCATTTCCTGTAAATGCTAAATATGTGAAAAGTAATTCACTGCCCCCCCACTTCATGTACCCGCTCAGTGTGCCTGCTCATTTCATCCTTTCTTCTTTAACCTGATTGTTTCCTTCCCTCTCTTTTGCTTTTCCCCTTCTCTTGTTTCTCTGTGAGTAGCAAGAGACCCCACTTGTTCATTATTTGCTGCATACAGTTGTTAAATTGTACCCAGAGTGAACATCAGCCTGTGATGGAAGAGCCGTACCGTCAGCTTCACGTTCATGACCACACCATCTTCCCCGGGTGGGAAGCTCCAGGAGCCACCCACAGCAGGTGCCCTCCCTAGTCAGGTGCAGTTGCTGAAGGGAGAGGTGGCGACATGTTAAGTGGGACTTGACACATCCCTTGGTGGCCCACCCTAGCCCCCGTATTGGGGCTGTTTTCCTCTCTGCGTGCCTGCCCGCACGCAGTGGCCCAGCTTCCCTGTCCTGACAGCAGGGCAGTCAGGTCTGCCGCTTTCCAACCACAGCCTTCTTCATGAGGAGATGGAAAAAAACAGAGGAGGAGGACGAAAGAGCCCGAAGTGAGCAGGTTCTTGACTCTCTTCCTCTGTGTGCCTGCAACTCCCACCTCCCCCAGGCCGAGACCCCCAGTGTCCTGTGTGAAATCTCTGCCATTGTCACTGTGTGTGCCTTGGGTGGGTGGGGGAATGAGGAGCCTCAGGCTTAGATTAGGAGTCCTGACAAAGGGAGGGAGAAGAGCTCATCTTTCTTCGAAGCCACAGAACACAGGGGACCCTCTAGGAAGCCAGGAGATACCATTTTGATTTATCATCTGAGATGAGCAGGTGGCCAGGGAGAACTGCATACAAAATAATAAATATTGACATAAACTCTACGAAGGTTCGGGGGTTGGCTCCCTTTCCTCACTGGTGAGGCCAGAGCAGACTTTTGAGACTCAATCACTTCGCTGGCTGAGGCCCCCTTGCAGCTCACTTCTCGGGGTTCTCCCCCTTTCCCCTTCCCCACCTCCAACGTCTGCTAAAAACACAGTCCTTTTGGGGGGGTCTCCTTAAAGCTGGATCACCTATATGACCATTCATTCATTCCTCCACTAAAAATATCATTTTATTTTGTTTCAGACTCATCTCATTTTTTTTTCTAATAAATTCTGTGCTAAATGCTAGAGATATAGGAGGGAATGGGGTACAGTTGTTTTCTGGAGTTGTTCCTGGTCTAGCTGAGGAGACAGACAAGATTCAACATGGTACCAAGTGTCACAGCAGAAGTATCTGTAGGGGCCTGGAGGTGTCCACAGCTGCCTGATATCAGAACAGATAGGGGTGTAGGGGAGGGCCAGCCCAAGAACTTGCAGGGACAGTAGGAAATGCCTGTTAAGAGAAGGAGATGCTTGAATTGGCCCGATAAAGGGAGAAGGGAAGAGCGTCCCCGGCCCCTTCAGAACAAGTTAAGGCAAGGAGATGTCACAACACACACCACACATTTGGAAACCTTGAAGGAAGGGGTAGTAGGTTGGGGGTGGAGGGGTTCCTGAGGGATCACACTGTGAAAGGAAACTGAAAATCTATGAAAGATGCAAACCACAAAGATCATTTTCCGTCAGGCTAAGGGATTAGCTCGAACTACACTCAGAGACCCGCAGGAATCCACTGACGAATCTTTACACAGAAGAGTGACACAGTGAGATTTACATTTTACAAAAAAACTTCCTTGGGAAACTGAAGGAGGTTGCTCAGAGCGGCGTGAACTGGCGGCAGGGCTCATTTCGTGGCCTCCGCAGGTTTGGCCTTCAGAAAGCCTGAAGGTGTGAGCCAGAGCAGCGGCGGCAGCGAGAGATGAGGTTCGGGGAGCACTTGGGTAAGGGGATTAGCTACGGGCAGGAGGAGCTGCGCCTTCCCTGGGACCGGAGAGAAGGAAGTGAAGAGGCTGCATATTGCTAGACTAATTACGTCCACGTGTTTTTCCCATTTTGCCCAACATGTCCAACTCAATTTTCATCCTTGCACCTAACACAAAGGCATTATGATGGCACTGACCCTTATAAATACTCTCTGGAAGGAATTTTGAGCTGTTTATTTGTGTGTCCTATCAGTTTTGTAAGACTCTAAGCTCTTCCAGAAAAGGCGCACAGTGTAATTTCTCCATCTATTATGTGCAGCGTTCAGCACACCAGGGAGACTTAATAAGTATTTAATAGTAATAAGATCTGAGCCCAGGAGCATTATTATACTTGTCAGTGAAGGAGTAAGTAGATTTGGAAGCAGCTTGTGCACGTTTAAATTTTGTAAGAAAAATCACAATTATTTGAACTTGTGAACATATTAAAACCCATTCCTGAAATATAATATATAATGGTACCTGCTCTTGGCTTTCCTAGGTAAGTGTTTTAGTTGGCTTAATTATAGATTGTGTCTTAAGACATAGGAGGTGGTTTTCTTCGTTGTTCAATAACCTCTGACAATCAATCAATGTGTCTTTAGAAATAGAGCTTTCTACAAAGACGGCTGATATTTTCACTTCAGGTACCTTTTCTCTTTTTTGATATTTATTTAAATCAGAAGAGCCACCATCAGTTTGTCTTTTCTTTGCAACATCCTTCTGCTGTCTAGTCACTTGCTTGTCACTTTTATCTTTATTATTCCTGCTAATTCCTCCATAACTGACTGCCCTCTGTCTCCTTTTTTTTCCTAAGTCTTAGTCTCTGTCCCAATTTAATGACCAGGCTGCTGCATACAATGTATTTTCTCAGTGCGTCGGTGCTGAGCACCTGACTGTGCTGAGGCCCGTATGTTATGATGCGTCCAGTTCCTGTCTTTCCCCAAGACATTGTAAAGCCTGATGAGAAATTTTCACTGGATTTAAAACCAATAGCTCAGTGCTTTTTGCCCTCCCCTACTTTGGGGAACTGTATCTCTAGGACATACAACATATCCAAGCGTGTTAAGACATAACCTGAGGATTATTGTTACTAAGCATTGCAATATGAGCAATAGACTTTTGACACTCTGTGTTGAATCCAGGTAGTCCTTATAAAATGAAGAGTTCTCAGGAGGGTATAGTGTTCACTTTTATGTACACGGATTATTCTCACAGCCAGGCCAGGGCACCCCAGGCTAGGCCAGGGTTTTAATAAGGATTCCTACACTTATAAGAGCTAGTAAGTCAAGTTTAAGTGAAGCCTTGTTTACCATGGCCTGCCTGTGCCATGGCATTTGAAGCTCCAAAATTTTGCCTTTTGTGCCATCCAAGGATCGATAGCTCTGATCCAGCTCAAAGAGATGGACGGAGAGAAGGCCATGGTGCCAGTGCCTGTACACTAGGCACGGTGTGTCCCCACGATCGCAGAGCCCATTTTCCTGGTCACTTCCACTACCCGTGAAGCATTCTGTTACAGTGGCCGTTCTCTTTTGGAGCGGTCCAGCAGAGGGCTTTGTGTTGTGCACTTACCAGACCACTTCGAATGCACTTTCTTCAATTCTAGGCAATTGCTGGGTGCAGTGGGGTACATTTTGTGAGAAGTCTCAAGCAAGAGGCTATGACTTGGAACAGGGCATATAAAAAAGGAAGTGGGGGCATTTAACTTGCAGGAGAGAAGGTCCTGGCAGGACATGACAGTTTTCTTTAAGCATTCGAAATGTTGTCACATGGAAGAGGAATAAAGTTGTTCTTATCAAGGAGAAGAACTAGGTAAAAGGTAAAGAAAGTACATTCTTTCATTACTATAATGAACTGAAGGTAAAGTTCAGTTCATTATATGGAAGGACTTTCGAGGTGATAGTTAAGAATTTTTGCATTGGAATCAAACTTCTTAAGTTTAAATCTGCCATTTGCCAGGTACTAGCCGCAGAAATTTGGGTAAAAATTTTAACCTTTCTAATCTTTAGTTTCCTCACCCAGAGAATTGGAATAATGTTAGTATCTATCTCATGAATTGTTATGGCAGTGTGATGACAACTGCCAATTAAATGCTCTTATTCTAATGTGCAGTGAGTGCTTGATAATGCTGGTAATTACTGACACTCTGACTGTGTTAAGATAGGATATGGGTATAACAACAGTTTCCAGCATTTTCTAGTGCAATTAAGTGCTACAATTTGTTTTTGGAATTTGGAATTCTCTGGAATATCTGCGTGTAGTTTTCTTATTTTGTCCTTGGTGGAGGAGGCTTGGTGGAGAACTGGGAACAATTTAAATGGCACAGATAACCCTGTGATATTTAGGAAGAGGAAAGTATGCAGTGTCATGAATTCAAAGTAACTGGAACATGGGGTAAGACAAGTGAAGATGCCATTCTGACCTGGTGAAAGTTGAAATAGGTTTTTTTTTAAATAAAAAAAGTAAAGTTTTAGGATTTTGAAATGTCACACACATTTCCAACTAAGGTATTCATAGGCAGTGGTAAGTAAAATGCCATTTACACATACTCTTTTAAAGAAAAGGAATGATTCTTTTATCTTGAATTTTAGGAAATACTGAAACAAGAAAATGTCACTTTTAATTTCTTGAGTCCTTGTTTATACACTTAAAAATGAGGTTTGACACACACACTAAAGTGAACGAATCTGAATGAAGTGCACCGCTCAATGAATTTTTATGTATGTGTACACCCACGCAGACACGACACAGATAAAGATAAAACATTTCCCACAAGCCTAAGAGTTCCCTCCAGCCCCCTGCTAGTCAATACCACCCCCTGTTCTGATGTAACAGCTATTCAGACTTCAGTCAACCCTAGAGAAGTTTTGCCTCTTCTTGAACTTCATATAAAGGATACCAAGCATTAGGTACCTGTGGCTGGTGTTTCTGCCTAATACCATGTCTGTGAAATTCTTTTGTGTCATTGCAGGTAACTTGTTTATGCAGAAAGCTTCTCATATTTAAATTGTCTTCTGTATTACTAATGAATCTTTGGAAGATATATGATGCCTGAAAGCATCTTACTCAACTTTATGTCTATGTGCTTTGATTTACAAATGAAGCATCTGACACTAAAATATATGAACTTATTAACTTGCAAAGTTAACTAATGGCTAAGTACTGTGGAATGCTATATTTTTGTGGAGATAGAGCTATTGAAAACATTATTTTCAGGGAGAGTCATAAACATAGTGCTTGAGATCACCATTCATCTCTACATCAGTAAGTGGTGGGTCATTGTCTCTCCACAACCCTGTTGTTTCTGAAACTCAAAATGATGTTCCTGGAATTGATTAAATGTAACAAAAGTCTATAATAAGGACATGGGAGGAGATTAAAGTGTATAGGAAGAGTGGTAAAGAATTGCCCTCCAGTGGGCAGTGCGCTCTCAGCTTTGACACTGGAGGACGGGAGGTAAGACTTGGAGTGCCTGTGGATTTGTCTGCGGTTATGAGGTTGGATACGAGATGGGATACCTTAAGTGACAGAAGCACAAAAAAATGCCATTTCATCTTTGGGAATATGGTAACCTGGCTATTCAGCCTAACCCTCTGGCTAAAAACAAATTAAAATACTGGATGAAAAGGATGTTGTTTTAAAAGCATAACATTTCTGTAAGAAAATGAGGATTCAGGAGACTCACACTGAAAAAGAGGGGAAAGCACTGGGAGATCCACTTACCCAGTGGTATTTGCTGATCCTGGAACTTGAGCTGCAGTTTTGATGGCCTGGCAGGGGAGGGTAGAAGATGAAGTTTGGAACTCAGCCCGAGTGGGGAGCCTAGGAAACCCCTCCCAAATTCAGCTGGAATCTCTGAACCAGAAATAACCGGCATCATATCCCCAGGCAACTTTATGGAGAGCTGCTTTGAGACAATGCAGAAGGGTTTTAGGGTGGGGAAATGAAAGAAAACTCTATCAGATTACTTTGGATCCATATTTTCATAAATGGTCAAGAGCTCTCCAGCAGGGGATTTAGCTTGAGGTGGTTCTGGGTTCGAAGTACTTTTTAAGCACCTGACAAAAGCAAATGCAGAACTTCTGTGGAGGAAGACATCTTTAGCTAGGTTACTGGGAACTACCTCCCACCTCTGTTTTCAAGGGAGGTGAGCAATACCATCAAAGATAACCACCACACAACAAAACCAGCATGAACTAGAAAAAACAACAGAATATAGAGACAGAACAGCAACATCTCCAGACTTGGGAATCATCAGACACACAAGGGGGACCCTAAAAAAAACAGAAATTATCTTCGGGATGCTGGGCGCCTTGTACAGGCTTTCCCCACTAGGTGAGTGTTCTAGGAACCCATCTGTATCAGTGTATGAGCTGGGAGTGTTGTGAAGTTGGGTTTGGCTTCAATAAATTTTTTTTGAAGACTCTTTCAGTAGTGCCTTTGTCCATTTCATGATGGGTGAGTTATGGGTGTGGGCACCTGCCCACACCGTGCTGAGTGTTCAGCAGTTTTTGGGCAAAAAACAGCATGACTCCCATGTCCCACCCTCTCTATTCACCTGATCTAGCCCCAAGCAACTTTTTCTTTTTGTTTCCCCCTCATAAAAAAAGTCCTCAAAGGGAAACGTTTTGCCAATGTGAAAGAAGTGAAACAAAAAATGGCAGAAGCACTAAAAGGCATCAAATGGGCAAGTTCAAAAACTGTTTTGAGCAGCGGAAAGAAGTCTTGATGGGTGTGTTATATCAAATGGGAAGTACTTTGAAGGTGACTGAAATTTAAACGTGTAAGAATAAATATACAATGTTTAATAAATTCCATCTTGGGGGGGGTCCCCCTGATATGTTATAAAACGACTCCACTGACTCTTGAACACCGGGGTTAGGGTGTTGACCCCCACGCAGTGGAAAATCCACCTGTAACTTTTGACTCCCTCCAAACTTAATTATTAATGGTCTAGTATTGTCTAAAAGTTTACTGATTAACATGTATCTTGTGTGTTATACATACAGTACTCTTAAACTAAGATAGAGAAAAGAAAAATGTTATTAGGAAAATAAGAAATAGAAAGTACACCTAAAGTACCGTAAGTATTTAATAACCCCCCCCAAAAAACCCCCATGGTAAGTGGACATGTGCGTTCAAAGGCAAGCTTAAAAATATCTACAGGAACTAGGAGTGTATAAAACATAACCTAGGAGATTTAAAAAAGAACCAATTAGGGATTTCAGAATTACTGTCCAGGCTGTCCAGCAAGCAGGTGGGCTCCCACGGTGCACACAGGTCCTTGGCCGCTTTCCACTTCTGGAGGTGGCTGGCGCCCGGGCCTTACAGGGTCCGCAACATTGTGCTCAAGCCTGTGTGCGCCTCCGGCCTGGGAGGGCGGAAAGGGAGCCGCATGCCCAGAGGCCGACCCAGGGCCTACCCGTGAGGCCGAGCGCCAGCTCGGGGAGCCCACGCCTCCCCAGGGCCCGCTGCCTCCTCCGCTCCGGAGGTGCTGCCCTGTCCGCCGGGTGGGTTTCCGGCACTTCCGTTTCCTCCCAGTTCTTTCCGCTCCTTCGGTCCTGGGTCAGGGGGCTGCGCAGTGAAGTGCCTGGGGCCTGCGATTAAGCTGTTGAAAGACACTCGAAAAGGACAGAAAACCCTGGTATAACTTGCAGCCTTGTCTGGAGTCAGAGGCAGTGAGGGGAAAATTTAGAGAAAGTCATCTCGGCAACTTGACAAGACTGTCCAGCCAAAAACTAATTAAAAAAATGACGGAACATTTTACGGAATGTGAAGAGCCGCGAACATGTCGAAGAAAGTGGAAGAGATTGATGAGGACGAGCCCGTCTTTGCAGGAGAGGCGTCAGTTCAAAACCCCCAGTTTCAAATACAGTAACACCCCAAATCGTACTTGAGGGGAATGAAAAGAATTGTGCTCGCCGAGGAGGTGTTGCTGCTGCTTCGAAGCCTGCAATCAACACTCCGTGACCCCAGCGTCGAATCTGGCGGCTGCCTGGCCAGTAAGTTTTCATCTGCAGGCTAGATCATTAGGTAGTTGTTGTTGTTCAGTCTTCGTCTAAAGCCGTGAGTGTTTCTGAAACAACATACTCAGCTCAGGGATACATGGGATTTTATTTATCACTATCAACAATACCCAGTTCAAGTTCTCGACAATCGTGGGTAGTCCTCCAGTAGACGCATAATTAGCATCAGAAAATGTCACCATCTTTATGATGGCTCAACCAGGAACTGCCCAACCTGTTCATATAAACCAGGTGATATTCTTAAATTAAATAGGTGTAACATCAAAAATGATCAGAACATGAATAAAAGTATAGTTGGGAATGAACACTGCATAATGGCAAACTATTCAGTATATAAGATTGTAAATTGGGCCTAGTGTTCTTAGTTCTTAATTGGGAAAATTGTTGAGAAGCTATTGTAGTATTTATTTTGAAACATTTCATGATTTAGTTAGTTTCAAAAACTTAACAAAAATAAGTTAATGACAATATTTATTGAATTGTTAATATTTGTAAGGCTTTATGCCAAATGCTACACATTAATTCTTAAATGTCCCTATGAAGTAGGCACTGTTATTATTCAGGTTTCATAGTTGAGGAAACAGGCTCAGAAAAGTTAAATAATTCACTCAGGGTCACAGAGCTGGCAAATGGTAGATGTGGGATTTCAGTACAGACTAACCCAAGTTTATATGTTAACCCAAGCACATATACATTGATATGTGTTGAACATAAATGTGTACTTAAAAAAATGGAAGCATCGTCTTAATGCAGCACTTTTCAAAGTGCAGTCTTCAGTCCCCTGGGGTTTCCCAGGGACTCTCCCGTGGGTTTGGGAGTCAACACTAATAACAATGCAAAGATACTGTTTGCCTTTTCACTATCTTGACATTTGCACTGATAATACAAAAGTAATGGTAGGTAAACTGACAGGTAAACTGACGATACCTTAGTATGAATCAGGACATTGGTACCAAGCTGTACCAGTACTTTTTGTATTACTCACCACCATGCACTCAAAAAAAAAAAAATCTAGTCAGACTCAATTTCCTTGATGAATCATTAAAATGTTATTAATTTTGTTAACTCTCTACCTTTGTGTTTTAAAGAAATATTTTGTGTGATGAACTGGATAATATGCATAAAACACTTCTGTGTTTTAAAGTATCATGGTTATTTTGAAGAAAATTTCTACCTAAGTTACACTATAAGCGAGCAGAAGGGTCATGAGTCCAAGATGAAAGGTCTGAGATGCAAAGTGGAGTGCAGAACAAGTAATGAATATTTGACTAAATCTAAATGAATGTTAGCCATTTACAACAATATAAATGACTTATAGTAATAAAATTAAAAATGGGTCAAATATATGATAACAATAAGTGTAAATTAAGCAGTGAGTTTAATGGGGTTAAACTGTCTTAAGATTCTTATATTTCTGAAAGGAGGGTAATTCTATTAACTTTAAACTTTGATAAATTAAGTAGATGTGTTTTAATTTCTAAGGTAATGGCTGAAACAATAGAAACTGAGTGTATTACTTAAAATTGGAAGATGAGAAATGAACATGATAAAACTATTCAATCATCTAAAAGATGGCAAAGAAAGAAAGAAAAAAAAGAACACAGGAAAGGTGGAACAAATAGAAAACACTAAATAAGAGGATAAATTTAAGCCCATTAATTACAGAAACTAACAATGCTCCAATTAAGTAAATAATTATAAGATTGGATTAAAAAATCTAATGATATGTTATTTATAAGTGGATATCTAAAATATAAGAATACTGAAAGTGTTAATATAAAAAGTTAGAAAATATATACCATACAATATTAGCCAAGAGAATTCTCATATAGCTATATTAATATTAGACAAAATAGACTTTAGAACCTAGTAATATGACCTCAAACTATATGCTATAAAATTTAACAGTTACAGAATGAGACATAAAACATTTACAATTATGATAGGATATTAAAAAAACAGTTCCTTAGATCACTTGTAGAACAAGCCAACAAAATATCAGTGTGGATATAAAAGATTTGACTAATATGACTAAAAAGCTTGACATACCGATATATGCAGAACACTGCAGTAAAAAACTGCAGAATACATTTTTTTCTGAGCATAGGTGGAACATTTAAGAAATTGATCATTTACTAGAACTTAAGTTATATCTCAGTGAATTTCAAAGAATTTAAATCAAGGTCAAAAAGAACCGACTGTCTCTGATCACAGTGTAGGTTAGCTAGAAATCAATAACAAGAGGGAAACTAGAAGATCTCATACATTTTGGGTAAATAACTCATGTAAAAGGAATCATAATAGAAGTTTATAAATATTTTGAATTGAACAATAACAAAATGCTACACATCAATATATGTGAGATGCAGCTAAAACATTTCTTAGAAGAAAACTTATGGCCTTTACAGCTTATGTTTAAAAACAAAATGACTCAAAATTAATAAATTAGACATTGTCTTATAAAGTTAGGTAAAGGAAAATAATCTAGAAGAGTATAGGAGGAAGGAAGGAAATAAGATAAGCGTATAGATGAGAGAAATCGATGATAAATATATAATGTAAAGTATTCATAAAGTGTAAAGTTCTTTTTGAAAAATAATTTACACATTTGCAAACATTGAGCAAGGCTAGCCATGAAAACTCATAAAGGCACTAGTAATCCATGTAAGGATTAAAAAAGAGGAAGACACTATAAATGCTACATAAAAATGTTATTATAAAAAGTATATGCTGATAAATATGAAATTAGTTGAAATAGAAAAATTATTAGAAAATATAACTTAACCAATACTGACTCACAAATAAGTAGAAAACCTAAAGATTATGGTGACCTTTAATACATTTAATTCGTAGTTAAAGAAATTTTTAAAGAAATGCTAGGCTTAGATAGCTTCATCGGCAATTTTTTCAACCATTAAAGAAAGAAAAATTTCACTCATATAAATTCTTCTAGAGACTATAAAAAGCGACAACAATCCCTAATTTTGTGTGTGTGCCTTAAATGAGGCTTATAGAGTCTTAGTACCAAACTCAGCAAGGGTGTTATGAGAAAGACAATTACAGACCTGTTGCACTCTTAACAGAGATGCAAAATTGAAACATATACATATATATGTTTTATTTGCATATAATAGAAAATTATATATTGTTATATATTATACATTGTATTATATATTATATATTATTACATATAACAGAAAATCAAATCCAACAATCTTTTGTTATTGCTTCCATATCACAACCATGCATTTTCCCAGGAAAACAAGGTTGGTTTACTATTATAACATCAATTAGTTTAATTCACAATATCAGTAGTTTAAGGGAGAGATTTATATTATTTATATAGATGTAGTAAAAACTTTTGAAAATATTCAACATCCATTTATGATGATGATAAACAGTAAACCAGATGTAGATGAGCTCATTTATATTTTGATAAATATCTCTAAATGAACCTATGACACACATGATAATTGTGACATGTGGAATGCATTATCTTTAAGATCAAGAGCAAGACAAAGATGCCCCACATTGCCAGTTTTATTCAGCACTGTATACAGGTAGTCTTTAGTTTGTGCAGTGAAGCAAGAATAAAACAATAAAAAAAGAAAGGAAGAAGGAAAATTATCATTTTTTCAGATGATATGGCTGCAGATACAGAAATGAAATTAATATGAATATATGCATTAAAACATAAGAGAATTTAACATTTTAGTTCAATGAAATAATACAAATTATATTCTTGAACCAGCAATAATTACAAATGAAATTTTAAAATATACCATTTATAATTTCATCAAAAGTATGGCCTAAGAATACATCTAACAAAAAATACATCTGTGAAGACTATACAAAATAATATAAAACATTATAAACTGAAACAGAGGGAGATACACTATATTCACATATTGGAGACTCTGAATTTTAAGTATATTAACAAAGTAGTTTAAGATTTAATCCCAATCAAAATGCAGCATATTGAAAAAAAATTTAACAAACAGATTCTAAGATTATAGTATAAACACCTAAGCATAATCAAAACACTCTTGAAGAGGAAGGTCAGAATGGAAGAACGTGCTCTCTCAGAAACCAAGACATTTTATCAAGTCTTTTTTCAAGGATATACAAATATGTAAATAGAATGGAATAAAATGTTTCTGAAACAGAGCCCCACTTACACAGATACCTGTTAAATGGCAGATGTGTATAGAAGCAGGAAGACATGCCTGTTTGAGTCCTATCAGTAGTACCTGTGTCCTTTAGGGCAATGCTTTTTAACTGGTGTGCCGTGACACACGGGTGTGCTGTGACTGAGTGGTGTGCTGTAACATGGTGGTGTGCCGTGACACACAGGTGTGCTGTGACATTGTGGTGTGCTGTGACACACGGGTGTGCTGTGACTGGTGTGCAACAACACACTGGTGTGCCGTGACACATTGGTGTGCTGTGACACACGGGTGTGCTGTGACTGAGTGGTGTGCTGTGACACGGTGGTGTGCTGCGACACACTGGTGTGCTGTGACACACGGGTGTGCTGTGACATTGTGGTGTGCTGTGACACACTGGTGTGCCGTGACACTGTGGTGTGGTGTGCCACATTAAAACATGCAGTACCTGACTATTTGACTATTTAGTCAGGGGCAATGATCTCTTCCCTTAGGTTGTCAAATAAAAAAATGACAGCAGTCAACCTAATAACAGCTGTCTTGTGAGTGAACCAAAATTATACCTATTTTTTTGGTCAGATTGGCAAAAAATGTATTTTTTGGTGTGCCTGCCACAGAATGTTAGTAATTAGTTTATGTGTGCCATGAAATGAAAAAGACTGAAAATCACTGCTTTAGGGGAAGGTTGGGAATTGGTGGGAAATAAGGCATTTGTTTGGGTTAGGGATATATTCCTAGATTTGGAACTATTTTGAAATTATCCTTCAATTTTAAAAAAAGAAACCTCTTTGTAGATGCATCATCTTCTACAAAGCATATCTGTGGATTTCTTGAAAGAAACCATGACCCTAGTTATATCCCCATTAGCATCAGACCAGAATAGAGATTTTCAACATCTTAAAATGCTATTCTTTTTTCTTTAATTTTATTTATTGGTGAAAGAGAGAGGGAAAGACATCGATTTGTTGTTTCACTTGTTTATGCATTCATTGGTTGCTTCTTGTACGTGCCCTGACCACAGGTAGAACCATGACCTCGGCATATTGGGACGGCACACTAGCCAACCGAGCTACCCGGCCAGGCCAGTGCTACTCCTTATTAACACCACCTAACAAGAAGTAAAGAGTTGGCAGTTTCCCTGTTTGATTTCTTTAATTACAGATGAATCATTTTGACATAGGAAAGGATCATATGTAATAAATATTTATAGATTTCTTAATGTGTGTCTGGCACTTTTAACCACGCTGCTCTGTTACCTAGCAGAGCTACTTGGGCAAAAGAAGACACCCCTCTGGACACGACTGCCCATTTTCATTTTCATTTGGATTGAACACGGCTTACGTAAGGCACCTCCCCAATTGCCCTGTGACTAAACGCTCTTCAACTTGGCACTGACCCACTTACTTCTGTCAGGTCACAGTATCTTGTTGTATTTCCACTGAACATTATCCACTTTCTCTCTCTCTTAGGGCTGTTTATCCATTTAAAGAAGCTATTATTATTATCGTTGTTGTTATTGTTATTATTATTGTTACTTCTTTTATTTGTACTTGGGAAGAGTTAGGGGCCCTGCACAAGTTAGTGTCATATTTCAATTTAATTAAGGTGGTCTTGATTCCAGCATCCAAATCTTTGGTAACATATTTATGATTGAATCAGACAGTGTTGGTTCTACACTTGTCTTTACCTTATAATCTAATTTGACTTGAGGCAATTTATTAGCTTCTCTGACTTTTAAGTTTTCTCTTCTGTAAAATGAGGGCAGTAATTCTTACATAAGCTGAGCACAGTATTTCACTAAATCTAATTATCAGTAAGTTGTGGTAGTAGTATTAAGTAGTAGTAATAGTAGTTATTGTTTGCATCAGGGACTTTATCTTGCCAGGGGCAGATGAAGAAGGACTGCAGAGGCTCTCCTTTCTGGTTAAAAGCAGCAGCCTCGGAATCAGGCAGGCCTTGTTTCAAATCCTTATTCTGACTTATTAGCTGTGCAGCTTTTGGCTAGTAACTTAACCTATCTCTAAAAAGCTTTGACTATTAAATGAATATTGTATGTATAAATGACACAGCATAGTTGCTGACATAGAATCATTCAATAAATGGGTATTTATTATTTTCCCTGGCAATAGTTCTATTAATCAAGGATATAAGGACCTAGGAATAATGACCTGGAGACTCCCTCCGTTCCAGTATCTGACACTGATGGATGGGTCCCATTTGTGGCCTGTGGATTTGGTTAGCTCAGAAAGGAGAGGAGAGTCACATAAGCAACCCTTGTGTATATCTGTTGTCTTCGTTTCTTTCCCACCCCTCTTTTCTTCTTATTAAAAACAAGCCCAGTTGGCGGAGCCAGCGCTGGTTGGAGGTCACTCTGTTTCTTATGAAGAGGACAGCAGTAGGAGGCGGAAGGTAATAGAATGGAAAATAAGGACTAGGTTACTTTCTTATGTTTATCGTGGTAAAAACACACAACGTGAAATCTGTCACGTTGATCGTTTTTCAGTTTGCAGTACAGTAGTGTTAACTGTATGGCATAGGGTGTGACAGCTCTCATCTTGTAAGAATGAAACTGTCCCCATCGCACAACAACTCTCCTTTCTTCACACCACCCAGCCGCTGGCAACTGCCATTCTGTTTTCTGTTCCTAAGACTCTGATTACTCTAGATACCTCATCTAAGTGGAATCATGCAGTATTGGTCTTTTTTCAACTGGTTTATTGTCCTCAGCATTCATCTATAATGTCCTCAAGGTTCATCCATGTTGTAGTATATGATGGAATCTTCTTAGTTTGGTAGATCTGTTTTTAATTTTTTGAGGAACTTCCATACTGTTTTCTGTAAGGGCTATACACCAACAGTGTACAGCAGTGCTTAAGGGTTCTGATTTCTCCACATGCTTGTCCACACTAGTTATATTCACTGTCTGTCTGCTTAATTTTTGTAATGACTATCCTAATGGGCATGAATATAATATTTCATAGATTATATATATATTTGTATTTCTCAGATGATCAGTGATGTTGAAATCTTTTTTTATTTTGTTCTTTATTTGTATATCTTCTTTGGAGAACTGTCTATTCAAGCCCTTTGTCCATTCTTTAATTGGATTATTTGTTTTTTGTTGTTGTTGAGTTTTAGGTGTTCTGCTTATTAACCCTTATGATATGTATTAGTAAATATATTCTCCTATTTCATAGTTTGCCTTTAACTTTGTTGATTGTTTCCTTTGCTATACAAGTTTTTTTAAAGTTTCATTTATTCTCTGTTGCCAGTATTTTCAGTGTCATATCCAAGAAATTATGCCAAATGTGATGTTGTAAAGCTTTCTACCTAAGTTTTCTCTTGTAAAGTTTTCTCCTGGGAATTTTATGGTTTCAGGTCTTACATTTAGGTCTTTAATCCATTTAGAGTTATTTTTTATATGCTATAAGGTAAGGGTACAACTTCCTACTTTTGCATGTGTATACTTAGTTTTCCCAACAGCATTAGTTGAAGCGACTGTCCTTTCTGCAATGGATAGTGTTGGCACCCTTGTCAGAGATCATTTGGCATCAATGTGAGGATTTACATCCAGGGTCTCTATTCTGTTTCATTGGTCTATGTCTTTCTTTGTGACTGTACCATACTGTTTTGGTTACTGTAGCTATATAATGTGTTTCAAAATCAAGAATTATGAGTCCTTCAGCTTTGTTTTATTTTTTCTCAGGATTGTTTTGAGATTCCATATGCATTTTAGGATGGTTTTCTTATTTATGCAAAAAAAAACCCCACAAACAGTGCCATTGGGATTTTGATAGGGATTGCGTTGAACCTGTGGATTACTTTGGATAGCATGGAAATTTTAACAATGTTAAATCTTCCAATCCATGAACATGAACATCTTTCCATTTATTTGTTTTTTTTCTGTAATTTCTTTTTGAAATATTTTGTAGTTTTCAGTGCATAAGTGTTTTGCCTCCTTGGTTGTTTATTCCTAAGTATTATATTTTTATTTATTTTATTTTTTATTTTTATTGATTTGAGAGAGGGAGAGGAACATGGGGGGTGGAGGGGGAGAGAGAAAAAGAATCAGTTTGTTTCTCATTTATATATTCATTAGTTGCTTCTTGTATGTGCCCTGACCAGAGATCTAATCTGCAACCTTGTTGTATTAGGATGATGCTCTAACCAACTGAGCTACTTGACCAAGACAGTATTTTAATCTTTTTGATGCTATTACAAATGGGATTGTTATTTTTATTACTTTTCAGATTAGTCATAGTTACTATATGGAAACATGATTTTTTGTGTTTTGATTATGCATCCTGCGACTTTGCTGAATTCACTTATTAGTTGTTACAGTTTTTCTGTGGAATCTTTAGGGTTTTCTATTTATAAGATCATGTCATCTGTGAACATAGATATTTTTGCATCTTTTCTCCCTAATTTAAATGCCTTTTATTTATTATTCTTGCTTAATTGCTCTGGTTAGAAGTTCTACCATATTGAATAGAAGTAGTAGGTATAGACATCCTTGCCTTATTCTTTATCTTAGAGGAAAAGATACCTGTTTTTTATCATTGAGCATAATGTTAGCTGTGAGCTTTCCGTATATGGCCTTTATTAAGTTGAAATACTTTTTTCTATCTCTATAGTTTGTCAAGTGTTTTTATCATAAATGAGTGTTGAATTTTATCAAATGCTTTTCTGCATCAAGTGAGATGATCATATGGTTTTTCATTCTGTTAATGTGGTATATTATACTTACTGATTTTTGTATGTTGAATCATCCTTTAATTACAGAAATAAATCCCACTTGGTCATGGCATATAATCTTTTTTTTTAAAAATTGGTTTTAGAGAGAGAGAGGAAGGGAGGGAAAGAGAGAGAAGAAACCATGTCTACTTGTTGTTCCAGACACTTATGCATTCATTGGTTGCTCCCTGCATGCACCCCAACTAGATGGAGACCACAGGCTGAACCCACAACCCTGGTGCATCTAGTCAGATGCTCCAACCCACTGAGCCACCTGTCCAGAGCATATAATCCTTTTGAGATGCTAATTCAGTTTGCTAGTATTTTGTTTTAAGATTTTTACATCAATATTCATCAGGGATATTGGTCTGTAGTATTCTTTTCCTTGCAGTTATCTTTGTGTGGTCTTGGTATAGGGGTAATGCTGGCTTCATAAAATAATTTTGGAAGCGTTCCCTATACAATTTTTTGAAAAAGTTTAAGAAGGATTGGTATTAATTCTTCTTTAAACATTTGGTAGAATTCTCCAGTGAAGCCATATGGCTTTTCTTTGTTCAGAGGTTTTTCACTACTGACTCAGTCTCATTACTAGTTATATGTCTGTTCATATTTTTATTTCTTTATGATTCAGTCTTGGTAGGTTATATGTTACTAGGAATTTATCTGTTTCTTCTAGATTATCCAACTTGTTAGTGTATAATTATTCATAGTAGTCTTTAAAGATCCTTATTATTTCTGTGATATCAGTTTTAATGTCTCTTTCATTTGATTTTTGTTATTTTAGTCTTATCTGTTTTTTTTTAGTCTAGCCAGGGGTTTCTCAGTTTTATTGATCTCTTCAGAAAACTCTTAGTTTTATTGATTTTTTCTGTTTTTAACTTCTCTATTTCATCAGTTTCTGCTCCAGTTTTTATTATTTTCCTTCATTTGCTAACTCTGGGTTTAGCTTGTTCTTATTCTAGTTCCTAGAATTTGTAATGTTGGATTGTTTATTTGATATCTTTCTTTTTAATCTAAGTGTTTGTCACAATAATCTTCCCTCTTAGTATTGTCTTTGCTGCTTCCTATAAGTTTTGGCATGTAGTGTTTTCATTTCCAATAAAGACCAAGTTACTAAAATAATCTGGGCCAAGGACTACTTCTCCAATAAGACTAAATAATTAAGCCATACTCAATTAGAGTGATTTTCCCCATAAAAAGTGTGGTCTCATTATATATCTATCATCTATCGATCATATATCTAAATATCTATCTATCTTTGTATCTACCTATCTGTCTATCTCGGTCCTTGAAGATTACCCAATATTACATTCTTATTTTCCAGAGGGATATTTTAAGGCCCAGAGAGATTAATGTCTTGTCTGTGATCTTACAGCCAGTTACTTGCAAGGGTCTAAGGGCTTCTGACTTAACGGGTGAGCCTATGAATCCTATAGACTGCACACAGAGCTAGAATGCAGAAGGCTTCGGGAGACCTTTCCTGGGAAATGATAGGTAAGGAGATGAATATTGTAATTTTTACTCTTCTCAGATATTCAAGATACGGGGGTCTTCTGACTGTACTCTTCATTACACATTGGTGGTGTTTCTCTCCTCTGAGCTTGCTCATTTTGTACCTTTTGGCTTTGCCAGGACACTGGGATTAGGGTAGGGAGTCTTTTAATAATTTCCACAGCAAGTATCTAGCCGGTCTGAGGCTGAGATTGCCCTCAGTAGGGGAGAGACTGAGTGAGGCTTATGTGAGAAGCTCCGAGGAGATATGCTGTGGTGGTGAAACACTTTTCGACACATCGGGCTTTTCCATAGTTCTTGTTTGTTTCTCAGAGAGTTTGGGGAGGAGGAGAGTCAGACAAATAATGCCTATTTTTAGGGCAATTGAAAAGAACAAAGGAAGGAGAAATTTAAATGTTTGTAATATTTTAAATAAGTAACAGCCTCATTATCATCATCATTAACATAAATAGTATCTGTTATGGGGGCAGATGTGCCAGACATTTTGGGGGGTAGCTTGCATACATTACCTCATTTAAATCTTACATGAGTTCCACAAGGTGGGTATTATTATCTCCATTTAAGAGATGAGAACACTTTGGCTCAGAAAGTTTTAACAGCTAACTCAAGGTCATTTAGCTACGCTAGCTCTGTTCAGAGTCCTTGCTAGATAGTGGAATATATATTAGATAATTCAACTTGCCCATAAAGCTCCCCCAAACACATCTTGTATTCTAGACTTTTCTTTTTCAAGGGCTTCATTTGTCCACAGAGCCATGAGGTCACCATGTGAGTATAGTAAGATAATGGAATGGCTTTTTTTAGTATGACTGATGGAAATCATTGCCATGTAGTTATATATTACATTCATCTTGGATACGTGTTTCAAATTTTACACACACCACTATGGCCGTAATGAGAGCTCTTTTAACTCATCCATATTTTCATACCTTCGGGTTCTTGGCATGCCCTTGATTGCCAGTGTGATACTGCAGCCTGTTTGAAGGACTGACTTTGTTTCTTGGCTTTTCTGGCTGGACACCTATCCTCTTCTGGATTCTATTCCAAATGTCTGACTTGATCTTTAGTTACAGTTCTCCATGAACTTGTCACGGCCAGCCTCACCCCGAACCATACTTCATCAGCTGTGTACTGCTGATGTATTCCTGACTATTACTCATTCCCTCGGCACGATTTCTGCTCTGAGTTTATTGCCAGTTAAAGGAGCCTTTGCATCGGTAGAGCCCTCTATTACACGCTTCTCATCTCCTCTGAAATCCCACTACGATCTGCTGTTTGCCCACATTATTTTCTGTTGTGTTATCGATATTGCATTTCTATATATTGCAAATATTGGCACATTAAATATGCCTAAATAGTGTAGATGAAATATAAAATATGCACCATAATATGCATAAACATATATTTAATAAAAGCCCATTGGATACAAAGGGAGGTTAGATATCTTGGCAAAACGGTTTGTCATGATTTAGTCAACCTCTGCTACATACATTAATATGCCGATTAATAGGCATAAAGATATTAAGCCAAAACACTCCTCCTTACAACCCAAAGTTAGAGGAACTGATAGAGCATAAAAAGATCTAAAGATCTATATATTTTTGAAGCCCTCAGCCATCAAGTTTTCTTGTTTTGTAGTCACCTTAAACACTTTACATATGCTAATCACAGTCACCAAGAATCACAAAGCAGGGATAGTAAAATATTCATTATCAGCAGAGTTCAGTTTACATTATTAACCCACTTTTCTCCCATTTCTCAAGAACTTATATATAATTTTTGAGCTTTCAAGTTTGGAAAGAGCTATTTTCATCTTAGAACACCAACAAAGCAAACACTGCTTTAGTCTCTACGTTCAGTTTATTCTGCTAATTTAGCGATTAGTGGCCACTCAGAACCATTAAACACAAATCCAGGAGCTGAGCTACACACTTTCAACAGCTTTTGAAGTCCCTTCATTTTGCAGAATGGCTAAGTTGAAGTGCTCATTTCCTGAATAGGGTTAAGAGTTGAGTGTTACTGCAACTTTATTTTAACTTTCCAGTTTCTTACAGTTTTAGCACTGGGGTATAAGCTTGGCAGCACTGGGGTATAAATTTGGCAATATAGATTAGTGGAAAACCTCTGGACAGCCAGTGTGGCCACAATGGCTTTGCCACTGGCTGGCTAAGTGACCCTGCGGAAATGATCATTTCTCTGGGCTTCAGTTTCTTCATTTGGCATGAGAGATGATTGAACTAAACCTAAAGGACCCTTGATATCCCTTATATTCTTTATTATGTGTCTATATGATGTACACACATTCATGATACTTACACAGTTCTACACATGCTGTTATGTGCACACAGACAAGGGTGCAGCACTTTAAATAAACTCGATAACACAGAATTAGATCATGACTTTCACTTTGCAGAAATGATTCTTTCCGAAATGATTCATTATGTGGTTGCTGTAAGTCAGAAGTAGGAAATATGTAACTCTAGACAGATTTATGCCTTAACTTAATTTTATTCAGTTAATGGGATAAATATTTCATATACTTGCAATTGTTATAAATCACAAGATAGCCTTAAAAAAATTAAGTGGCAGTACCTAAAATGGGACAGGAAGAGGCCGATACTCCATTAATCTGCTTCTCTGCTTTATTTCAATTTCCTTTTATTCTTTATCTTTTTCTGTTAACTTACTGGTATAAATACTTGAAATATATGTAATATATGACTTTAATACTTTTTCTGATTATTAAAGTAACAAGCTCATTGTGGAATGTTTGGGGAAAAATGGGAAAGTTGGCAGAAGAAAGGAAGAAAAAAAGTCACTCAAATTCTAACAGAGTAATTGCTGTTAACAATTTGGTATATTTCCTTTCAGCATTTTTTCCTGTTTTTATATATATATGGAATCATACTATTCTTTGTGTTGCTTTTTTATTGGACATCACAGTGTAAGAGTTTTTAATGTTATTAAAATTATTGATAAACATAATTTTTTAGGTTATTTAGCATTCTGTAGTACAGCTGTGGCATAATTTACTTAACCACCTTCTTACTGTCGTCCATTTAATTACTTTCAGTTTTTCACTATTATAAATGATTCTGCAGTGAACATTTTGGTGTATAAAGCTTTTCTGTCTGTATTTTACATCATTTCTTTAGGCTAGATTCCCAGAAATTGAATTACAGGGTCAAAGGTACGAACATTTTTAAGAATGCTCTTGATCTATAGTGCCGGGTGGCTTTTCTAAAATGTTATTTGTAATCACTTCACACTCCCTGTAGCACTATGTGAGAGCACCTGTTTCTGCCATGGTCTTAGCTGTTCCTCTCTAAACACTAAATAAAGACTTTCTGATTTGATAGGTAAAAATTGTACTCCACTGCAGTGCTAATTTTTATTTCTGTAATTAGTGGTAATACTCATGTTTTTTAATCATCTCTAGTTTCCCTTTTGTGAAATTTCTGCTCATATCTGCAGTACATTTTAAGTTTTTAATTACAAACATAATTTTGTGTTATCAGTATATAAATCAGATGAGTACAAGCCTTTTTCTTCGTTAAAAAATGTCGTATTAAGTTGCTTTTCTCTTTGTTCTTGGTTGATTTTTTTTCTATTGGCGTTAGATTCTTAAATCATAGTTTTAAATAGCAAGCTGTCATGGTGTGCTTCTGAGTATATGGCTTTCAAATATTTGTGGAATAAGCTTATACAATTGGGTTTTATGTGTAGCTTTCCAGGTGCATGTCTGCTAAATAAAGTGAGATATGCTTGTGTATATCATTCACAGATTTCCAGGTACCTCACATGTGGAGTCTGTAACCATCTTAAGTTTTTGCAAGTTGGCATCAGTTAATAATGATTAAATAAAGAATTTAATGAATGTTTTTTTAATCTAATAATTTGGTATATTCTCTCCTTTATTTTTATGGATTATTTGATTTGGAGTTCATGTTGCTTTTTTAATTAACATCACACGTTAAGGATTTTTCTATGTTACTAAAAACTGTTTTGGAAATATAATTTTTAATGGTTTCTGCTCCCATCCTCCCATCTCCCACCATCTGTTTTCCACATCATTCTTCACCACCCGAAGAAAAACAGAACACATATTTCTTTGGTAGTTGGCCGTATAATTAGAAATCAATGTATGTACAGGCACCATGAATATTTTATTGGTAACAGTGTTGAAATAGAGTGTTTGCTATTTTAAAATATGGCTGCTCTGAGGTAATTCAAAAGCTGTTTGAAACAATTTAATTAAATTTATTTGTACAAAAGCACTTAGGTATAAGCCAAGTGCTAGTCATTGATCAATGTTGATCAGGTCATTTGAATATTGAGCAAAGCTCAGGACCAATTGAATGATCCTTAAGGATGAGGTGGGGTGGTTTTTGGTCAGGTCACAGCTGAGCTCACTCATCACTGATGACTGCTGCTCTGAGCTCTAAATCTGCCGGTTCCCTGAAAGAGAATGTGTTTTCAGGATGTCAGGTGAACCAGTTTGTATCAAGTTTTAGGATTCATTCTTTTAAACCTTAGCAATATTATGTCTTCTTGGAGGGCTAACTAGATAACCCTCACTCCTGTGGAAACTTCAAGAGAACTATGTGATTAATGGGGCCACAGTTGGCCCCTGGGACTCCTGTTGGGGGCTCTGGAGCCCCACCATATTTTCATGTACTACAGAGTAAACAGGTGTTCTGTGTTTACTTTGTCCAAGGTGGCAGTCTCTGCCTTGCTTTGACCACTTCTGCAGAGCTAAGAGGAAAGAACGATTGTTGGAGAATAGAACAGGAGGTATGACCTCGTCCTGGTCTGGGTGCTGTTTTGGCTCACAGTGCCCGGGAATTGTAGGCCTTCACCAGCCCCCTGGATCACTTAAAGAGTTTCATTTATTGTATTCCTAACATAGGAGGGATACTCTAGCCTAATGTGATATTTCATTATAATAATTGGAAATAGTTTAAAAAACAATGTTCTTTAGCCTTGGCTGCTGTGGCTGAGTGGCTTGAGTGCTGCCCTACGAACAGTAGGGGCGCTAGTTCCATTCCCAGTCAGGGCACATGCCTGGGTTGTGGGCCAGGTTCCCACTAGGGGGCGTGTGAGAGGCAACCACACATTGATGTTTTTCTTCCTCTTTCTCCTCCCTCCCTTCCCCTCTCTAAAAAATATAATAAATAAAAATTAAAAACAAATAAAGTAATATTCTTTAAAAGGACACTAGGACTAGAGAACCATGAGGATATTTTATCGAATTTGACATATAAGAATAAATACAAATTAGAGCCAGGCCATTGGGAGGTGGGACTTCCGATTCCTTTCTTCCTCTGTGTTATGATAGCCCTGAATAAAAACTGTTTCTTAGAGTTAATTTAAGCACCTCACTTTGGTTCTTTGGGGAAGTTGTGTTTTGCCTATGAAATTTCAGTTCAGTTCATTTAACAATTATTTGTATATGAACTACTAGGATGGTATCTTTGGGTTTGAATCTGGCCTCTATCATTTTTAATGGTAAGATCTTAGGCAAATATGACTGTCATGTGAGGAACAAAATAAGTGCTAAGTGAATAATTAGTGCTAAGTGAATATTAGTTATTATTATTATTATATTGCATACTTCTAAAGGACACAGCTTACCTTTATATTTTTTATAAACAAGTGCCTTGAACATGGTAGGTCAATAGTTGTTTGATTTGATCAGTTTCCTCAGTAGCTTGTCTTGGGTCTGAGCACATCTTTCCCTTGTAGTTTGTTGGTCATGGTGATAGTGGTGGTGGCTCTGGAAACACATGCAAGATACATGCATTTACTGTTCTGAGGCTAAATAAGGAATTCAGTTTTTCAGGAGCCAATGTGATACTTTTTACCAGAATCTTTGTAAATTTTACTTTAAAAAGCCTTGTAAACTGCATTTTTTCTTTTAAAAAGGTTGTATAGCTGTATCTGTACAGTACCTGAGAACATTTAAATTTCCAATTATTAGGGAGACTGTCAGAATTAATAATGTTAAGGATAAAATTCCAAATTGGCAGTGAAATAGTGTGACCCTCATTGCATTTGTAGCTCACCTATTGAAAGCCACTAATAATGTTTTGGAATGACCATTATACGTTTCAATGTATTTCAGTGGAGCCTGTAATTTTTTTAGGACTTTGAAGCTCAGTGAAGTTGCAGGCTGGTCAGGACTTTGAAAGGAGGAAGGGGAGAACATTGATGCAGGGGAATGCAAGGAAGATGCTCTTTCTTCTTGAGTAGGAATCACAGTCCCATTAAAAGAAAAATGCCGGTCTTGGCAAAACCCATAAATTTGCATATTATCCACATGCATTTACATACTGAGTTCAAGGGGCTCTATCTTCAAGTATGTAAAATAAATTGTGTAATCTGCTGCAATTGTGTTCCAATTCAGTCTCCTGGGCATTGCACAAATGAAATACATAACATGTTTAAAAATCACATTTCAGAAGATGAAAGATGTCAATCAGCTAAAGGAAGCTGCACATTAGTAATACTGACATAGAGCAGAGAGTGCTTTGGCTGGAGTGTAAGAATGGGAGAGCCATTGCCCTTGAATTTCTCACCTACCAAGGAAGCCTGCTCAGATGGGTCCTGGACCCATGAGTTTGCCTCTTCAGAGACCATGGTGCCCAGGGTACTGCCTCTCTCCCATTTTGGAAAATCTGCATGGTACCCAAGAAGTAACATGGGGGAAACATAACCCCATATATCTACAAGTCTTCCTACAGCGCCTCCTCTCAATAAACATAGAAGGCCTGTCCAAAAGGTATCCAGCCATGTAATGTGAAAAGTAGAGATATTTACTGAAGAAGATGTAATAAACATTGTACATAGGGCAGTGACACCTCAGTCCTCTTCAAAGTAGGCACCTTGGGACCTCACACAGTTCTCCCAACTGCAATATGATGTTCCTTCTCCTCTGGGAGCACAAGCTGCAGAACGAACTTTGCCATGACACGTTTCATGCCAAGCCTGTGTCAAAATCTCAGACACAGTGGTTTTTGGAATCCCCAGATCAGTTTTAGTTCTCTTACTGTCAGTCATCAATCTTTGTTGACTGCAGCCCATACATATCCAACATTCTCAGGTGCTCTCCTTGCGGCAGGCCTTCCCGAACATGGATCACTTTCAACAGATTCCTGACCATCTTTGAAGCATTTGTGCCAAACTTTTATTTGTGCTGCACTCATTGCATCATCCCTGAAAGCCTTCTGGATCATCTGAATAGTTTCTGCAGAAGAACATGCAAGCTTAATGCAAAATTTGATACAGATTCATTTCTCTACTCTCTCAGTCATTTTGAATGTGATGGCCACACAATACACATGCTCACTTAACAGCATGTACCACCTCCAATGACAGTACAATTAAGTCATCATCATTCACACATGTGCACCACTCCACTCTCCCTGGCTGCCAGGTTACACTGATGTTGCGTGAACCGTTCTAGTTGTATTAACAATGGCTGGACCTTTTCCAGAGAGATATCCTACACTCTAGATAAAACATGAAACACTCTCACGTTTGCTATGTAAATGTTACTTTATGACAATTGGTGCCCCTCAGCCTCACTTCCGTAGACATGCCAGTGCTGCCTGGTCAGGTGGAGTGGTGATGGTGGCACCAACCAACCAGTAAGCAGCAGTCAGATTTTAATACCCAGTTTAGGCTCGGCCATTTACAAATCCCCCGGGGTGGCCTTCAGCAGCTACAGAGTGATATGTAGGTGATTCAGAGTGCACAGGTTCCTGAAGTCTTTTCTTTTCTAGCAGTGATAGCTAGGTGGGCAGACTTTACAGGATGTTAAAACGAAAAGGTCTGACAGAACAGACAGACTGGGCAAGAGGAGATTCCTGCAGGAAACAATGGTGCATTGGTGACAAAGAGTGGCAAAATATTCAGGAACAAATGACATCCATTCCTATTAGTGTTGAAACAACCTCCTTAATATCTCAGGTCCATAGCCTATGGAGATTTGACTTTAAGATGTCATGGGATGTTGGTGGTAGGCATCGGGTAAAATGCGGGATGAAGATGATAAGTGAGATCAGGGAAAGTAGGGCTGATCCAGCAGTGGAAATAGCTTTGAGAAGAGATGGGATGGAAGATGCACCAGATCATAGGATTCAAATAGGCACAAGAAACTCAGGTCTGGATCCATCTTTTACTGAGAATTTGGAGAGCCTTGCATTATTCTCTTGGAAGGAAGAAACTGGCGAGCATCAAGTAGAGGATCAGGGATCGATGGTTGGTGGGCTGGAGTTTAAGGCAAGCTTGTAGCTGAAGCTAAGATTGTAGATCAGGGAGGTGAGGTGGGCCAGCCATCTGGTCAGCATCAGCCCAGCAGAGGCCGATGGTGGGCAGCAGGATCTCAGTTCCTCCCAGGAGGTGATGACAGAGGGTAGGAACCATTTCAGTCCCCACGAAATGGAGAGTCCCAGACTATTGCCTTCATCAGGCTTTACTTTGAGGCTTAGGAAAGATGAAGTCTGCAGAGGAATGAAGGTGACTGATAATGAGCTTTGTTTCCCTGATGGTACATCTCTGTGCCTGCTACTACTGCGTGTTTTCGCTTCCCAGCCTCATATGGTGAGACATGCACTTCTTTTTTTTGTCATTTGAGTGAAAGCTAGCTATATGCCCATTTCACTGGGTGCCCAAATCCTTTGTTGGTGCCATTCTATAAACTTCAGGAGGTTGAGAACAAAAGCAATTTGGAAAAATATGGGTTTGGCATGGTCTTGGGGAATGGAAATACTTTATTGCTATTTACATTCTGATTTTACATTCTAGTCTCCCTCTTCATTTTTAGGTAAGTCACTTAACCTGTTGCTCTTGGTTTGTCCATTTATAAAATGGGTATTTAATACATGCATACTTTACAAAGGTTTTATGGAAATTCATGAGGTACAATTTATAAAGTAGTTGGCAGATGAAGCACTAAATTTTAAGTTGAGTACTTACACTGTGCTTATCTAAGATTTCCTTAGTGGGTTCAAATATGGATGGTTTTTTATGCTCTTTTCTTTGCTAGAGATGTTATATATAGATTCATTTTGGGTCAAACACAACTGTCTCTTTGTCTTCTTTTATACTCATTTCATGTAATCCCTCTTCCTGTCTCATTTCTCTGCCTTCTTTCCAGTACCAGTTCAGCTTATTTTATTGTCTGCTCAGCTGACTTGGAATTGGGACAGTGGAGTCAACTTGCTTGTAAAAGTGAATGCAGGTGGACTGTGAACCTTATCAGTCCAAGGCTAAGCCCACAGAAACTCAGAGGGTCATTGTCACCATAAGCTTGAGGATATTACATGATTTCTGTCACATTTCAGAGGGAAGGTGCTGTATAAATAAGATACCCAGCCACAAAGCAGGCTTCAGAAGTAAATTCCGAAGAGCTATTGGCCCAGAGAAGCATTTATTGGCCTTTTCCCCTTTTCAAGACTGCTCCAATGAAATAAAGTACATGAGACCTACAAACTCCCAGTCTTCATTACTCACTTTGCATAATTATTACTTGTCCCAGATGAGTGGGTAAGTGTAAGTAAGACTGAAATAAATTCCCAAAGTGTACTGAAAGCAGGTTGCATTGACTAAGAATTCAATTATTCTTTTAAGAGTTTGATTTTTTAATTTAATTTTTTTCTACTTTCATTCATGCCATCTTTTAAAAAATAATTTTCCCCTCACCTGAGGACATTTTTTTTGTTTTTTGTAAAGACAGAAAGGAGGGAGTAGAGGGGAAGAGAGAGAGAGACAGAGAAAGGAAGAGCAACATCAATGAGAGAGGGAAGCATCCACCGGTTGCCTCCCATACCCACCTCAAGCAGGGATCAAACTTGCAATCTAGCTGAGCGCCCTGACTGAGAATTGAACCCACAGTCTTTTGGTGCAAGAGACAATGCTCTCACCAACTGAGCCACCCAGCCAGGGCAATGTTACCTGTTTTTTAAAAAGTTTTTAAAAAGTGACTTATTCAAATTCGTAAAATCTGTCTTCTATTTGTTTTTGTTTCTTCAGTATCCTTGAAAGATTTTTCAAAAGCATTTCAGCTATTTTTATAATAATTTTTCCAGTTTGAAACTTAATTAGCTTTCCTATGCTGGCTGCTCCCTATCTGAGTGGAGACAGGGTTGAGATTAGGAGCATGAGTGCTAGAGTATCTGCCTGAGTTTGTATCCTAGTTCCTCCATTTAGAAGTAGCGTAACTTTGGGTCTTTATCTCAGTTTATTCATCTGTTAAACGGGATTAATAATAGCATCTGCCTCATCAGACTGGGTAAAAGTCAAGTGAATTACCTCATATAAAGCACGTAGAGCGAGCATATTACACAGGAAGTACTACATGGGTGTTAAAGAATGAGGATTTCTTCCGTGTACCTCTATTATGGTACTGTCATGCCCTAAATTATTTGGTTGAAAAACACTGAAGCTGGCTTGGGTTGGAGGGTATTTATTACAGGGCTAGGATTATGGGCCTTAAGAGGAACCTAGGCAAGGTTGAGAGATAATACTGGACAGCTTGCAAGAACCAAGGCGGCCAGAAACCTTGTCTCCTTCCTCTGCTGTTGTAGGAAGTCTGACATCTTGTCTCTGCCTCTCTGTCTTTGCCAGTCTTCTGTTTCTTTTTGTTGCCTGGCCCTTCCTGCTTGCTTAGCAGCACCCTCTCCTCAGAATCACTCACCCCAAATCATAGCCTTAAGCCTGCAAGTCTACGCAACTTTGAAAGTCTGTGGCCCACAGATAACTTACTTAGCTTCTCTGCATTTAAATTCCAGTTTTCCTAACTGGTTAGGCACCCAGCCCTGGTTCAGTGAGCAGAGTGAGGTGGCACTGTGGGGACAGTGATATAGTGTGTGCTTCTCCCGAGGCAGCTTCTGTATGAATTTCTCTGTCGCTTTTCAAAGCCATGAGATGAACTGATGAGATGAACTGATTCTGAAAAGTTGTACATGAAAAATAAAAATAAAACTATCACTTAGGGGAAATAGAGATATATAATATATAAAAATTTAATGCTATTAAGTCACAACTTATTGTTTTGGTAAGATCATACAGTTCATTAGGCTTTGTTAAAGAAGTCTTTTAGCTCTTAGGTCAGATTATATAAGCTAAATCAATTATTCATATAAAAATAAAAATTAAATTTAAAATCTAATAAAATTGAACATGTATAAAAAGAAGAGTTGTGCATGAGATGAACTGATCTATTTTATTTCCTGAAAATAGAATAGTCGTGATCACGGTACTCTGAGATTTGTGTGTCCTGGTGGATTGGTCTGGGGAGCAGCTGGCTTCTCCTCACTCCTCCAATCAAGGCTTCTCTGTCTTTGGTGCACAACAGTATCCCTTGGGCATTTGTGAAAAACGCAGATTCCCAAATTTTATCTCCAGAGACTCTGTGTCACCTGACCTGGGTCAGGCCTGGCTATCCACAGATTTTGCCAAGTGATCAGGTGTTTCTCAGGCAAGTTGCTTGCAGATCATTTACTGCAGAAACACGGCAGTAAATATGTGTTCTCATAAACTATATACCTTGCCCTTCTTTTCCCCCACTCTGTGCATGAATTGTCTGTTTTATGATCAACTGTATTCCAAAAGTTAGTTTCAGAGACTCTTGTTTAAAACTTAAGGATATCACCTCTTTTAGGAAGGTTGGTAGATTTCTAAGGCAACATATATAAAAGCCTAGTTAAGTTTCACTTTAGATTTTCTCATCAGTACTTCTCAAACCCTGGAGCTGGCAGCAGTGGTGAGTGAGTTTGGGCCCAGGAGGTGGATCCTAGGCGAGGGGCAGCAACGGCAGCCCCCAGCAAGTAGAAGAGAATTTATGGAGAGTGTAGTGGACATCGAAGGGAGAAGAGTGAAAATTCTCACAGCAACGGAGAGAAAAAACTAGGCTGGGGGAATTTCAGGCCGCAACCAGGTAGATAGGAAGATCTTAAATATGTGCTTTTGTGCTTTCAATTTAGAGAGAGATTTCATCTTCATTTAGTTGACACTTAAATCAGTTTTTTGACTCTAATCTATTTCTGTGGGGAAGGGATGGATTACAAAGAAGTAGAGGGAACTTTTAGGGCAATGGAAACATTCTATATCTTGATGATGGTGATGCTTACATACTGTATATACATTTGTAAAAACTGATAGAAATGTATAGTTCAAGGGGTGAATATTAATGTTTGTAAATTACACCTCAGTAAACTAGACCTAAGAAACAGAATTTTGTTATTAGTTAAAATTTACATGCTGAATGAGTACTGTCAGTTTCATTTAGTAATAACAAATGTCTGCGTTTGCTTAGTACCTTTCAATTTATAAGCTACATTCATACCTATTTCCTCATCTTAGTCTCATAAGCCTGTGAAATAGGCATTCTTGTTCACATTTAGAGGAGAAGCTACTTTTTTGAGGTTTAGCGAGGCTAAGTGATGTGCTTAAGGTCACATAAATTCTTTTGAAATCCAGGAATTTTCCCACTGTTAATGCCTTTTAAAAATAGGTTACATTTGCCAGTTTTGAAAAAAAATTGTTAGTTTTCTTTATGGCCAACTTGGGTGCTCTTTCTTCCCCTTGATTAGCTTGGAATTCCTGCTTTGTCCAGACCAACACCAGGGAGCTTCCAGGTACTTCATTCAGTCCCCTCCCCTTTATACGCCCTCTGCCAGAGCGCTTCCATTTCGTGCAAAGTGTAGATCTTGGAGAACGCTCGTGACAAGCCCAGAATCACCCAGGACCCGCATTGTGTCCTCTTCTTCTTGGCCAGTGGTCTACATGCTAGAGTTTGTGTCGTGTGTAACCAGTTGAGCTCTCTATAATTTTTCATCTAACTGTTGGATACATTTGTGTAAGAAAGAGCTTGTTGACTCTGGATGAGAAGACAAATAGACATTTGGAGAACTGGTGTGGAAATCAATGAGTGCATGGCTGGTAGGAGAATGAGTGAATTTCAAGGCATGAGATTAATTAGGTGCCGGTTAAAGGCTTGGCATCTCCTTTCATCAAACTCTGTGGAGCTCAGAGTGGATCAGTCATGTTTCCGTCAAACTACATCACTACGTCTCTTTGTAGATTCTTAAGGGAAGAGGAGACTAGGAAATAAGATGTCAGGTTTTAAAGAAAGGAAAATGCAGTTTGGTGCAGAAGATAATTCTGATGAGGGATCTTTTGATGTGAAATGAGAGAAGGAGCCAGAAGAAGGATGGCTGTGTGAACACATTAGGACTTTGCATCAGTTGATGCAGAGAATTCGGTGCTAGAATAGAGAAAGTTAACAGGTTTGACTTAGACCTGAATATAAATTAGATGAAGGGAAATGACAAGGGCACGTGAAGAGCTGTGAAAACATTCAGACATGTTAACCTTGAGGTGATGCCAGGCAACTAAACAGATGTATAAAAGTATAAATCTAGGCCTTTCTTTAAAGGTTAGGAATGAATAAGATTTGAGTCACTGTCTCTGTTGGGGGAGGGGGAAGTGTAGGAGTCGTGGTTAAATTCTGGGTGGAAATGAAGCCCTGTGAAGAGACAGGATAAGGGAAGAAAACGAGCGGTTTAGAGAAGGCGAGAGAAGAGACAAAGGATCCCCAGAGACCATCAGGTGCAGGAAGACCAGGGGAACACAGAGAGGTTAAGTGCTGAGAGAGCTGGTGCAATGGGGAAGGAGCAGGTGATAAATCTTGTCGAGCACAGCTGGGGAAAATTAGAACAGCGGAAAAAGGGAGGCAACCGGAGCTGTTCATGAACATATTGTTAGTGACTTGTGTCAAAATAGCTTTAGTAAAACAGAATGGATGAAAGTACGAATTCACTCAAAAAGAATTCTAGAAGAGGAAATTTTAAGGAAAGGAGAAGACAGATTTAAGAAGCAAGGTGACGAATGAAATGAAGAGAATAGAGTAGGAGAGGCAAAACCATTGAAAGTGAGATATTTTTCCTCTCTCTTTAATACACACACACATTCCTGCACTCAACTGGACTCACATAAAACCTTATAGATATTTATCAGCCAAAATGAGGAAAGAAGAAGGCTGCCTAAGGATGAAGGATTTCAGTGAATTTATTTAACATTAGTTGATAAAATGATACGGGTTTCAAGTGTGTAATTCTATAATATATCATCTGTATATTGTACTGTGTGTTCACCTGCCCAAGTCTAGTCTCCAATCCAGGGAACAGACTGACAGCTGTCAGAGGGGACAGCCTTTGAATGAGCAAGGGAAAGTAATAAACAGGAAGAGCGGAGGGAGTAGACTCAGAGATGAGAGGAGAACGGGACGTCTTTTTTCAGGCAGCAGTCCAGGGTCGCCGTACTTAGGTTCACATTACCACAGGGAAATGTTCATGTTGAGAAGAGAACTGTTTCCATGAATACTGTTTCAATCAAAAGCACTTCAGTAAATGGTATTTCATAAGCACTTTGGTTCCTTAATCATCACAAAATTGGGGTCTTAACTTCTCAACAGTGGTGGCTATTATTGAGAAGCAGAGAAGGAGTTTCCCTGATGTAATAAGCTTAGTCTAGTTGACTCCCCAAGCAGGTTTTGAAGACAGCTGCAGTTTCATTCACCATGCAAGTTGAAAATAAACTGGTTTTAGTGATCAGGGATCAGTTTCTTTCCCTCTTGTTCTCCCATTGTTTCTTGTTACCGATCTAGCTAAGTGCCTTAGCTGAGCACCGAAATTCCTCTGCATACCTTTTCGGCTTTATCTCACAACTGCTCTTTCCATGAGTGCTTTCTTCGGGCCAGGCCACTCTGCTTTCCGTTTTTGATAAGCTTTGTGCCTCACTGCTTTTCCACCTCAGTGCCATCACTTCTGTGCTTTTGCTCAAGCCAGTTTCATCATCTTGGATACTGTTGCCCTCAGTATTTAAGCTCAGGGCAGTTTCTCTCTGATCGGTTTCATACTTCTTTATCACCTTCATGATATCTGAAGGTCTAGTGCCGGGGAGTGTGTGTTTCATCTCCATGCTGCAGTGGACAGTCCTGTGGACAGATGTCAGGTCCTGACTCCCTGAAACACTTTGCTGTGATTCACATGATGGGACCTCAATAAAAATTTGGACTTTTGAGAGGAAAGGGATAGGAACTGGCATGAGGTTGTAACTCCTGTTTTTTGCTTTCAGAATCTATTTTTTTTCAGATTCTACTGAGATACAATTGACATAGAGCACTGTATGTGTTTAAGGTATAAGCATAATGACTTGACTTATACATATTAGAAGATGATTACCACATAGTTTAGTTAACATCGATCATTTCACATGTCAAAATCTAATTTAAAATGGGAAAGTTGCAGTTACCCTGAGCGTGTACTCCCTGTATCTGTATGTGCATATCTCTGCCGTGGATTCTGCCGTGACCTGTGGCTGAGCTGAGTCAGGGAAGAGCTTCCTCTGGCCTCAGCAGGGCATGGAAAAGGGGGTGCAGGTTGAGCCAGCTGTCCCCGCCCTGTTATTTCTATGGTGATGTGGAACATGGCAATTCAGGACCAATGTACATGCTCTTCTAACTGTAAAAATGCTGGATGCAGAGAAACAACAATTACTTGCTTTTTAAAAACAATATAAAATGTGAAGGGTGGCCAAATTGCAACTATATTATTATTGTTACAGCAAGGAATTCACAAATATTTTTTCATTCCTTTTCACTACTTAATTTTTTTCCACATGTTAAGAAAAAAATACAAAGTTAAGTGCCATATGTTTCCTAGAAATATCACCTTTATGTTTTCTTATGCTGCTGCATTTATTTGTTTAAAATTTGGCTTATAATTTGATAGTGAAAATTGATTCTAAAACTTTGTTTTTCCTGAAGCAGGTTCTGATCATATCAAAAAAAAAGAAAAAAAAATGAGGGCTCATTACCAGTTTGTTTCTGTGAACAGTTTGTAGCAGTGTGAAGTCCGACTTAATGAACACATCTTCCTTCATGAAAATGCTCTGCCTTTCTCTGCACTGTGCTTTGTAGTAATTCTGATAATTGCTTGGTGTATTTTTCTGATTCCCAATCCTTTTACATTCCTCAGTGTAAAAGCCTTTTACATTTCAAGGCTTTTCTCTTGAAATATTCTACAGATGTTTATTTATTCTTCGCAGAGCTCCAGGCTCCCGAAGAGCATTACTGCTCATCATGCTGCTAACTGGGATCTCAGGATAAGCAGGCGGCATGATCAGGAGAGGCAGACCGGTGGTGGTAGGATTCAGGTCCTGCTTCCGCCGCTGAAACCTGAGAGGCTCCTGGGCATTATTGTGGAATGGAGGAGGAATCGGCATCACTTACGATCAGAGCGAGAAACAGATGGCACCCTCAGTTTGTTTGACTTGAAGAGGGCTTAGAAAAAAGACCACCACATTGTGGGCAGTGCACAGAAACCACAAGAAGAGGTACAGTGTCCTAGAGCTAGAAGCGACTTGGTGGAGCCGCCCCCACCTATAGTGACAAAGGAGGAAAGTGGGAGCAAATTTTGGAATGTGTAGGGGGAGCTGCGTGGAGAGACATGTGTGGAGAGGGATGTTTTATGGAAGCTGTGACCTTTGGTTAAGTGATATATCCAACCCACAGTGACCCCACAGGGAGGAAGCACAGAGGTCCCTAGTCTTAGCCTTCTAGTTCCCTCTGGGTTTTTTATTAGTCAAACTCAACTGGAGGCCAAGGTCTAGAAGTCCACTGATGTGCTCCAAACAGGTCAGCCTCCCAGGGTTCAGAGTAGAGAAGCAATCTTGAGTGGGGAAAGGAAGACAAGGCTTCACAGAATTTTGAAGTTGGAGGAGACTTTGAGAGCAACCAGTTCATTTCTCTTTATTTTACAGCAAAGAAAGTGAGCCACAGAGAGAGTGAGTAATTCTAAGTCCTGTGGCTTGCCAGTGGCAGGATTGTAACAGGGCCTGAGGTTGCCTGGTCCCCAGCTCTGTCCCTTGTACTACAGCATTCTTCTTGTATGATAATTTGACAGGAAGGGGGAGAGAGGAGTGAGGGCAAGTGAAATTAGAGAGGTTTGGACTTACGATTAATTCTCTGAGTAGGTGTTCAGATCCACATGTGATATTAGAGGGGTTTAAGTGAGTTCAGAATTCAGGTATGGTTGGTTGTGTGACTAACAGATATGTACATTGATGCCAATAATAAAGATGGCATTTTATATTAAGCATCTAGAGTTGGCCCAATAACCAGGCAGCTCAAATGAGGTGGCTTTTGTTCCCTATGGATTCTGGCCTTGCTGCCATGCCCTCTTTGAGGTCTTTTTTGGCGTCTGAATCTTGTTTTAGACCTAGGCTCTGCCTGAAGGCTGAATCATGTTTGGGTGTCATGCTTCATCAGCAGAACCATCTTAGAACTGAGAGACCAAGGGAAAGAGGGCTAATTTGTACACATAGACACATAGGAATTGATTTATACACTCATGTACATGTGCAAATAAACAATCAGCTAGATTGGCAATTATCAGCGAACAACATTGACCTAGGAATGATCCTTACATAATACCAGTGAGTTGGAAATGGTATTGGAGTTTATGGTATTTCCCTTCATGTTATAACCCTTGGGAATGCAGGACCTAAAACAATGCCTTCAATTATGTGTCAACAGAGATAGAGAAAGACAACTCATTATTGGTATTCTTTGGTACTTACTCTTTGGTTCATTCATTAATGTCATCAACAAATGTTCATTGAGCACTGAGCATATGCCAGACACTCTGCTGAGTACTGGAGATAGATAAGGAAAACTGATGTAATCCTTACTCTTACTTCATCAGAGCTTGCAAGAAGAGCTGTCTTACTAGACAAAGTAGTGAGGATGGATTCTTTCCTGTATTCCATGCAGTGAGAATCACTATTGGTGAGTGAAGATATAGATTTCAAAGGTAATAAGCGACTATTGTGTTGTTGTTGAAGTTGTCCTTTTACTTTGCACAAAATTTGGTGGCTATTTGGTGGCTGCTGGGGGAGGGGGACAGTGGGGAGGACATGCTGGCTGGCTTTACGATTTAAAACCTATTTCATTAATTGTTTATATAGAAAACCAGATTGTTACACAGAGACTAACTTTTTAAAATAACCTATTTCTAAGGTCAGTAGAAATTGTACCAAAGTTAGGGAGTGGGGTGGGAGGGAAGGAGTCTGACTCATCTAAGTAATTCAGGGCAAGAGAAACTTCTTATCTGTCTCTGAACAGAGTGTATTCATATCCAATGAATAAATATCAGGTACCTGCTATGTGCTAGATGCTTTCAAGTAAACTTTTTAATATTCACAACAATTCTATGAGGTGAGGATAATAATCTCCATTTTCTAATGAAGAAGATGGGATCAGGATAATTTAGGTTACTGCCTCCCCTCCTCTCAAGGGAAGTAAGTGTTAAAGCCAAGTTTCAATTCTAGACCTTTTGACTTCTAGGTCCTTTTCTTCTTCACTGTATCACAATACCCTTTTATTTAATATTTTATTATTTTTGCAATTTCAGCCTATTGTTTTCATTACATTTCCTGCTCATCTATTAGCCCTTAGCTTGTTACTCTCCTGATCTCCCAGACAGGATTAGGTGGCCTCCTGTGGAGCGGTGGGCATACAGACTCTATTGTAACTCACCACATTGTAGTGTAATTTCCTGTTTATTTGTCTGCCTTGGCCTCTAGGCTAGAGGCTCCTTGTAGATTGAATTCCATTCAGTGTTGGATCCCATCTCCTAGCACATTCCCTGGCACACAGAAAACATTCAATAAACATTTATCAAATGAGTCAATCTTCACAGAAATCCTGTGAAAGCAGTTATATAATCTTTTACAAATGAGGAGCCCGAGGATCAGAGAAGTAAAGAATCTGATCCAAGATCACAAAGCAAGTTAAGAATAAATGTAAAACCTGTGTTCTCAACTCAGAAGCTATGCTCTTTCCACCAAACACAGCATGATTATTATTGCTGAGTCTGCAGAAGAGATTTTGTTGAGGGTTGCGGTGACTAGGAATATACCTAGACAGTAGAGCAGATCATCTGGTGGGGACACCCCAATTTTAAATCTATTTTAGCACAGATTGTTTATCTACAGCTCAGAACACCAGTGTTTTCTGGGTAGGTCTGGTGGTCCCTGTCTCATACCTGGCTGGCCGTTGCCTCCCAATACCTTTCCTTTACCTACTCCCAGATTTTCCTGCTGCGCTGTTCCTGTGCTTCTCTTTTTACCATCCACCACTCAATTTCACTGTTCGTTCCCCCTTAATAGTCAGTGACAAACCAATAATTTTTGTTAACACTTTAAAATGCTATTTTGCTGTTAAACCAATACATGCAATTGCCCTAATCTGCTGCTAAATGGTAATAATCAGAATCTGGTTTCAAAAGGTTTGGATTTCAGCAGGGCTGCCCACAATGTCCTTTGAGGCATATAAATTAATTATAATTAAGAACCGTGTGCAGATGTTAGAAGAGAAACTTTGAGCAATTCTGGTGTTTGCTCTTGCAGAATATTAAAGAAAAAAAGCATGAGTGGCTGTTGCTGGTGAGAGTACAGATAATCAGCTATGTTTGCATCATAAATTTCTATTAAAATGTACATATATGAAGTGATTCATAATCATTTATTAGTTATCTGTACATCCCTTGTGTCAAGAACTTGGGTGATTATAGAAGTGATACTTCTGCTTTGTGCAGTAGCAGGAAAGAACAGCTCCAATAGAAAAGCCTGCATTTAGCCACTGAAAGTGTTCTAGAACAAGGGAGGAGTTCAGGTCTCCCTAGAGCCAGTATGAATAAGAAGGCTCTTCTTAAAAAAATTTTAAATTAAATCTTTATTGTATTTTTCCATTACCATTTAATCCCCTTATAATACCTCCTTCCTCCAGCCATCACCGCACTGCTGTCCATGAGTCCTTTTTCCTTTTCTTGCTCAATCCTTCCACACCCCTAACCTTATCCCCCCACCCAACTAGCTGTCATTTGCTCTCCATCTATGAGTGTGTCTCTTTTTTCCTTGTTAGTTCAGTTTGTTCAATATATTGTACATATGAGTGAGATCATATGGTATTTGTCTTTCTCTGACTGGCTTATTTCACTTAGCATAATGTTCTCCAGGTCCTACTATTGTAAGGGATAAAATTTTCTTCTTTTTTTACACCTGAGTACTATTCCATTGTGTAAATGTCTCATAGTTGTTTTATCCAATCATCTACTAGTGGACACTTGGGCTGCTTCCATATCTTGTCAATTGTAAATAAGGCTGCAGTGAACATAGGGGTGCTTATATTCTTTCAAATTAGTGTTTTGGCTTCCTTTGGGTATATTCTCAGAAGTGGGATCACTGGGTTGAAAGGCACATCTATTTTAAATTTTTTGAGGTATCTCCATACTGCTTCCCACAGTGGCTGCACCAGTCTGCGTCCCCAGCAACACTGTGAAAGTGTCCCCTTTCTCCACATCCTTGTCAGCACTTGTTTGTGGATTTACTGATGATGGCCAGTCTGACAGGTGTGAGATGATATCTGACTATTGTTTTAACTTACATTTCTCTGATGACTAGTGACATTGAACATCTTTTTATATGTGTATTGGCCATCCATATGTTTTCTTTGGAGAAGTATCTATTTAGGTCTTCTGATAATTTTTAATTGTGTTGCTTGTTTTTTTAGTATTGAATTTTGTAAGTTCTTTATAAATTTTGGCTATAAACCCCTTATCAGATGTATCTCAGTGAATATGTTCTCCCACTCTGTGGGTTCTTTTTATTTTGTTGATGATTTCCTTTGCTATGCAAAAATGTTTTAGTTTGATGTCATCCCATTTGTTTATTTTTCGTTTTCCTTGCCTAGGGAGATATATCTGATAAAATATTGCATGAGCAATGTCCGAGATTTTGCTGCCTATGGTTTCTTCTGTGATTTTTATGGTTTTGGGTCTAACATTTAAGTCTTTGATCCATTTTGAATATATTCTTGTGTGTGGTATAAGAAGAAGGTCTAGTTTCATTTTTATGCAAGTATCTGTCCAATTTTCCTAACACCATTTATTGAATAAACTATCTTTAGCCCATTGTATGTGGTCACTTCCTCTGTCAAATATTAATTGACTATAAAGGTGTGGATTTATTTCTGGACTCTCTATTCTATCCCATCATCTATGTGCCTGTTTTTATGCCAGTACCAGGCTGTTTTGGTTACGATGGTGTTATAGTGTAGTTTGATATTGGGTAGTATGGTTCTTCCAACTTTGATCTTCTTTCTCTGAATTGCTGTTACTATGTGGGGCCTTTTGTGGTTCCATATAAATTTTTGAAATATTTGTTCCAGTTCTGTGAAATATGTCATTAGAATCTTGATAGGAATTGCTTTGAATCTATAGATTGCTTTAGGTAGTATTGACATTTTAATGATGTTAATTCTTCCTGTGCTTCCACTTATTTGTATCTTTTATTTCTTTCTTCAAGGTCTTATAATTTTCCAAGTACAGGTCTTTACATCCTTGGTTAGATTTATTCCTAGGTATTTTTTATAGCAATTGTGAATGGGATTTTCTTAATTTCTCTTTCTGTTAGTTTGTTATTGGCATATGAAAATGCAACTGATTCCTGGATATTAATTTTGTATCCTGCTACTTTTCCAAATTAATTTTTAGTTCTAGTAGCTTCTTGGTAGAATCTTTGGGGTTTTCTATGTATAGTATCATGTCATCTATAAATAATGACAGTTTTACTTCTTCCTTTTCAATTTGAATGCCTTTTATTTCTTCTTCTTCTCTGATTGCTCTGGCTAGAACTTCTAGTACTATGTTGAAAAAGACAGATGAAAGTGGACATCCCTGTCTTGTTCCCTATCTTAAGGAGAATGCTTGTAGTTTTTTCCGGTTGAATATGATGCTGGCAGTGGATTTGTCATATGTGGCCTTTATTCTGTTTAGGTGTGTTCCTTCTAATCCCACTTTGCTGAGAGTTTTTATCATAAATGGGTGCTGGACTTTGTCAAATGTATTTTTGCATTTATTGATATGATCTTTATCCTTCATTTTATTTATGTGGAGAATCACATTTATTGATTTGCAAATGTTGTACCAACCTTGCATTTCTGGAATATATCCCGCTTGATCGTGGTGTATGATCTTTTTGATGTATGGCTGTGTTTTGTTTGCTTATATTTTGTGGAGAGTTTTTGCACCAGTATTCATCAGGGATATTGGCCAATAATTTTCTCTTTTGCTCTGTCTTTATCTGGTTTTGGAATTAGGATAATGCTGGCCTCATAAAATGAGTTTGGGAGCCTTCCTACTCTTAAATTTTATGAAATAGTTTGAGAAGGAGAAATGTTAGTTCTTTTCAGAATGTTTGGTAAAATTCACCTGTGAAGCCATCCAGTTCAGGGCTTTGTTTGTTGCTTCAGGTTCATTGGGTGTAATCTGTCTATTCAGATTCTCTGATTCTTCCTGATTTAGTTTAGGAAGACTGTATGTTTTTAGGAATTTATTCTTTTTGTCCTGTTGTCCAGTTCATAATATTTTCTTACAATCCTTTGTATTTCTTGATGTCAGTTATTTCTCCTCTTTAAGTTACAATTTTATATATTTGAGAGCTTTTTCTTTCTTGATGAAGGTGAAACATTTGTCAATCTTGTTTATCTTTTCAAAGAACCAGCTCTTGGATTCATTGATCTTTTTTATCTTTTTTCTTTTTTTACTCTATTTCATTTATTTCTACTCTGATCTGAATTATTTCCTTCCTTCTCTTCACATTGGGCTTTGTTTATTGTTCTTTTTCAGATTCCTTTAAGTGTGACATTAGATTGTCTATTTGAGCTTATTCTTGTTTTTGTTTTTCGAGACAGGCCTGTAATGCTATGAATTTTCCTCTTAGGATTGCTTTACCAGTGTCTCACAGATTTGGGATTAGTGTGTCCTCATTTTCATTTGTTTCAAGGTAGCTTTTGATTACTTCCTTGATCTCATAGTTGACCCATTCCTTGTTTAATAACATGTTATTTAGCTTCCATGTCTTTGAGTGTTTTTAAGTGTTCTTGTGATTGATTTCTAGTTTCTTATCATTGAAATCAGAGAAGATGCTTAATATGATTTAAATCTCCTTAAATTTATTGAGACTTGTTTTGTATCTTAACATGTAGTCTGTCTTAGAAAATGTTCCATGTACATTTGAAAAGTATGTACATTCTGCTGCTTTGGGGTGAAATGCTCTGAAAATATCAATTAAATCCATTTGATCTAGTGTGTCATTTAAGACCACTGTCTACTTTCTGATTGTTTGTCTGGCATATCTATTCATTGAAGTAAATGGGGTATTAAAAATCCCTGTCTTATGACTGTATTTCTGTCAGTGTCTCCCTTTATGTTCATTAAGATTTGCTTCACATATTTAGGTGCTCTTTTGTTGGGTGCATAAATGTTTACTAGGGTTATATCCACTTGTTGGATTGTTCCCTTTATCATTATGTAGTGCCTTTTGTTTCTGACTATAGTCTTGGTTTTAAAGTCTATTTTGTCAGATATAAGTACTGCTAGTCCAGTTTTTTTTCCTTTCCATTTGCATGAAATATCTTTTTCTATCCCTTTACTTTTAGTCTGTCTATATCTTTCTATTTGAGATGGGTCTCCTGGAGGCAGCATTTATAGGCCTTGTTTTTTTCTTTTCTATTCAGCTACACTGTGTCTCTTGGTTGGAGTATTTAAGCTATTTACATTTTAGGTAATTATCGATAGATATGTATTTAGTGCCATTTTATTCTTAGACTATTTTCCTCTGTTTTTTTTTCTTTCTCTTTTTCTTCACCTTCTTCTTAAAGCAAGCCCTTTAACATTTGTTGCAGTATTGGTTTGGTGTTAACAAACTCTAATTTTTTTCTTTAAAGTCTGGGAAATTCCTTATTTCTCCTTCAATTTTAAATATTAGCCTTACTGGGTGAAGTAGCCTTGATTATAGGTCTTTGCTTGTCATCACCTTGAATATTTCACACTACTTCCACCTGGCCTAGAATGTTTCTGTTGGGAAATCAGATGACAATCTAATTGGTGCTCCCTTATAGGTAACTGACTGCTTTTCTCTAGCGGCTTTAGGATTCTCTCCTTGTCTTTAAACCTTATTATTTTTTAAAATTTTTATTTATTTATCTTTAGAAGGGAAGGGAAGGAGAGAAGGAGAGAAATATCGATGTGTGGTTGCTTCTCATGCTTCCCCTGCTGGGAACTGGCCCCTCCTGTGAACTGGCCTGCAACCCAGGCATGTGCCCTGATGGGGAATCGAACCACGATCTTTTGGTTTGCAGGCCCGTGCTCAATCCACTGAGCCACACCTGCCAGGGCTAAACCTTATCATTTTAATTATAATGTTTCTCAGTGTAGACCTCTTTGGGTTCAACTTGTTTGGGACTTTCTGAGCTTCCTGGAGTTGTGTGTGTTTTTCCTTGATCAGGTTAGGGAAGCGTTTGGTCATTATTTCTTCAAATAGGTTCTGGATCCCTTGCTTTCTCTCTTCTCATCCTGGTATCCCCATGATGCAGATGTTGTTATGTTTCATGTTGTCCAAAATGTTTATTTCTTAAACTCCCCTCAGTTTTTTCAAATTCTTTTTTCTTTTTGCTGCTCTGCCTGGGTATTTTCTTCTACCTTGTCTTCCAAATCACTGATTCAATCCTCTGCTTCATCTAAGCTACTGTTTATTCCTTCCAATGTATTATTTATTTCAGATATTGCATTCTTGACTTCTGGCTGCTCTTTTTATGGTTTTTATGTCTTTTTTCATGCTGTTGAATATCCTTATAATACTACTCTAAATCCTCTATCTGATAAATTGCTTGCCTCCATTTCATCTAGTCTTTCTTCTGGAGAATTGTCTTGTTCTTTGATTTGGGGTTTGTTTCTTTGTCTTCTTATTGTGGCTGCTTTGTATTTTCTGCCGTAGTTGTTAAGTTAATCAGTGATATAGCTTTAAGCTGTAATCAGCAGCCAGGCTTAAGCACCACAGGGTGGGTGGGGGCCACTGCTTCCCTTTAGGCCACTTGGAGAGGCGTGCTTTGCTTGAGAAAGATGGCTTCTGCAGCATGGGGAATGACTCAGCATAGGGATCCTGACAGCTGTTTCTTAAGTTCTCTGCTTGGAGCCACAACCCAAGACTCTCCTCAAGCATCTGTAGTCCACTCTGCCCTTCCTCTGCCAGAGCCCAGGGTGAGTGGCTACAAATGAAATTTTGTGGGTTGGCCTTTTAAGAGGCTCTCCAGCCATCTATCCCTGGCAGACAGAAACCCTGGTGGTTTTCACAGCTGGATTTTATCTGGGTTCCTTTCGGACTCTGGTGCTATAGGCTGGGGAGCCTAGCTTGAGGTTTAGGCCCCATGGTTCTCAGAGGGAACCCCCTGGCTACTGAAATATCCCTCTGGAACTTCAGCTCCACCTATGGGAGCTCAGTCAGACCTCCTGTATCTCTTCTGCATTCCCTACTAGTCTCATTGAGGTGAAGTTGTTTTTTCAGTTTGTCCTTAGTTGTAAGGCTTCTCCCCAGCTTGTGTACAATTGGTTATTCAGGATGATTTCTCTACAATTTAGTTGTAATTCCAGACTGGTCCTGGGAGGAGGTTAGTGTAGCTTCAACTTATTCCTCCACCATCTTGAATCTCTGAACAAGAAGGCTCTTATTTCAGCAGAATAATTTCTCTGTCAAGGAATTCAATGCCCCATTGGCCTTACAACAGTGAGGCCAGCTTCTCACAGGGGTCTAAGGGATGCTTGTCTCTGAAAGGGCATCCCTATCTAGCCTGTGTAGGAGGACTTGATGGTCAAGGGTTTGGATATTTTTCACCTGTATCTTCTCCCTCTCTTCCATCTATCCTGCTCTTCTCTGATCAAACACTTTCTTGTAAATGCCTTAACTAAGACTCTTGTTTTCTTTGCTTTTCTCCTTACATTATTTGTTGTGGCTGTGATATGTTGAAATGCATTTGGGGTTGGCTGGGGCATTTAGATAAGTAAATGCCCCAACAGGACCAAGGAGCACTGCTTATTGCCATGTCAGACACTACTTTAAAAATGGATTTGGCATGTTTATAAGATGTCCAGGTAGACTTTTCTTTACTCACTGGTTTTATAGGTACACAGTCTTAGCACCTGCCTCCACTTCTCAGACTGCCAGAATTTCTTACTTTGTTCTTTTCTGAAGAAAGGGCAGAGGCAAAGGAGCCCAGAACTCTAAAAGAGTAATGGATGATAGTAATGGTGTGAGAAGGAAAAGAGTAACAATGCAAAAAGAAATTGTAGGTTCTAAGTCAACTGAAATCAAAGGTTGGTGCCTTTTATATGTTATTTTCACAGGCTTGGATGATATTTAATAGACCCTCAGTGCATTTGGAGGATTGAAATTGGGTTTCCAAAAAAGCTGCATACATAGATGGCATTGTATTTCATTTGCTAGGAATAGATATTGATCTGATACGTCAAGATGACATTAGATAGTAAATGTTTGACATCTGTAATACTCACACTCCTGCTTCAGATGGTAAACACATTTGCTGTCTAAGCAAAGCATTTTGACTCAAAAGTACCTCTTTGGTTCAACATTTGCCTTGTGCCTATACATTTTAATTTAGAAAGTATAACTTAAAACCAAAAATTGATGTGGAACTTTAAAATTTTAGAAATATGTTAATTAAAAATGTATTTTGGATCTGCTCTGCAGAGTTGAGTTCATCATACTTCTAGTTCATGGCATACCTTCATTATTGGTTCATATAAGGACCTCTTGTTTATTTATTTAGTTCTTTGCATACCTTTATTCTTCTGTAAGCATTTTAGAATGAGTTAATAAAATTCTTTTTAAATTTCTACTGTTATTTTGATAGCTATTGCCTTGAAGTTACTGCTGAATTTAGGAGGAAATAGAATTCTAAAATACTATGTTGTCATGTCTGTGAAATGTGGTATATGATTACATTGTTCAGGTCTTTCTTTAAGAGCCTTTAATAGAGTATCACATTTTCTCTGTTACAAGTCTTGTGCATTCTTCAAGTTAATTGTGAAATAATTTATAGTTGCTTTTGCTATTATGACTATTATATTTTTAGTTGATTAAAAGAGAGCTATTGATATTTTCTAAGAGTATCATATATCTAGCAACTTTGACATACTGATATTAATAGTAATAGTTTTCAATCTTGCCTCAGATAAACCTCATTGGCTACGATACTGCCACTACGCAAAGCTAATAGAAATAGTTTTTAAATTCTGTTGGATTTTCTATGTAGATAACATTATCTTTATACAATGATGTTTTCTCTTCTCTTCTCATTCTTAAAACTTTTATTTTCTTAACTTATTTACCAGAATCTCTATTAGCAGTGACAGAACTAACCTTGCCTTTTTCTCAGTGTTGAAGAGAATGTGATCAAGAGTTTTTGGTATACATGTATACCTTTAACCAGGTAAAGGTTGATGATCTCCTTCATTTTTCTATTATTGGCTTTTTAAAAAAACTTATCTTAAAATTTATGACATAAATAGACATTTTCCTTAATTAAATGTTTCTGTCACGTTTTGAGATATTTGTGTAAATATCTCCTGTACTCCATAAATGTGGTGAACTACTTTTTTCTTTCTTATGTTTTTTCTGTCTTTTTTTCCCCTTACAACTCAGACTGCATTCTCTCCCTCTTACTTTTCCAAAGGAAGAGAAAAATGATCATCAGTGACTATTGGCAGTTGCAAAAGCAACACCAAAACACAGCTTCATGCTGAAAAGAGAACATTGTACCTCCTCCTTGTGGTTTCGGGTGCTCTACACATTCAGAGAAACTTGTCTAGTGATGAACTATAGAAATGACCCCTGAAAATATAGTCTTTGTGGTGAACTATTTTGATGTGTATTCTAAAGTGAAGCCATCCTCGTATTCCTGGTATAACTCATATTCGATCATGTTATTTTTAAAAGATACTGTTTATTTTGGTTAGCCAGTATTTTATTTAGTTTTTTTCCTTAATGTTCATAGGTGAAGGGGACCTATGGTAATCTTTTCTTGTACTACAATTATCTGGATTTTCTTCTTTTCCTATTTTGTTCACCTTGTATGAGCAAGGCTTATTTCTCCCTTAAAAGTTTGGTAGACTTCATCTGTAAAACCACATGTACCTGTCTTACTTCCTTTCATTTGGGCAGAGGTGGGGTGGTTGGGTGAGGAGTAGGAGTGGGAGGTAGTATTGCTGGATTAGGATTGGGGGCCTTTGATAACCATTTTATTTTCTTTAATGGTTAATGTTATATTAAGATTTTCTTTTAAACTCCTTTTTGCTGTTTTTCTTATATATATTTATACATTACATTTAAAAACAACCATTTTTCATAACATTTTATTTAAAAAATTTTATTGTATATACTGGTATTTTTCCTTTCTCATTATGGGTTTCATTTGCATTTCTTTATTTTACCTTGAAGGGTCTTGTCACAACCTCGTGGTGGTCTTTTAAAGAATTGGCTTTTTTCCTCCTTTCTTTGCCTTCCATTTCATTAGTTTCTGCCCATATCGTTATTATTTAATTCCTTCTTAGGCTTGATTCTGTGAATTGTTCAGTAAGTGAGAATTTAGTTATAATTAATTATTTTTAATTTTAAAATTTCCTTATAAGTGAATTTAAAAGCATAGGTTTCTCTTTAAATATTTTTAGTTGTCTGCTAGGAATTTTGATATTTAATATTTTTATTGTTTTTCTGTCCAATGGATATTTTAATTTTTCTTATGATTTCTTCCTTAACCTTTGTGTTATTTAATAGCAAAATTTTTTAAAGTTTTTAATGTGATATTTTTAGCTACCTTTAAAAATTTATTTGTAATATAATATTATTAAAAAAGATAATTGTTTTATATTGATTCATTGGAATTTACTGAGGCATTTTTGTAGGTACAATATTTTTATGTGCTTAAAAGAATAGTCTCTGTTGTATATGGATTTCTGGATATCTGAACAAGTTCAAACTCATTACTCATGCTTTTTTAAAAAATCATGTATGTCTTTGTATATTTTGTCTGTTGGATTTATTTGTTACCCACAGGGTAATTTTAGATATTACTTTACACAAGTTAAGCCTATATTTTTGGATTCATACATGTTCATGATTTTTGTATTTTCTTGGTACTGGTATGTGACATATCTCATAGTCACTTTTGATGTTTTTACCTTTGAATTTTATTTTGTATTAACATTAAAAATTGAAGATATTCCCACATTGCCCTCCAAAAAAGTTATACTCTTTTTACTTTACTTGACTTATGCTGTTATGATGAGACTTCTTGTTTTTCCATATTCTCTAAAGTGACAAATTTTAGGCTTATGTACCCCTAGCTTTCTGTCTTTATTGGTAACTGGGAAACTGGACCTGATGCATAGTTCTGGCACTTTTAATCTTAACTTTCTCACTGCCTATCATATTCTAACCACAGTCTCCTTAATTGGGATACTCCAGATAGTGTCCTCAGTACATTAAAAGTTAGTGCTAGGAAAATTTGACTAATTATCTGTTTAAATCATATTTTATCCTCTCCATTGGGGTTGCCCAAAGACTCATTTTTTCTGAGGACACGATTGGCCCCGCTTCTCACTCAGATGTATCTTCCCTTGGAGTCTACCGTGGGCAGCAAAGTGTAGACTGGTTCAAGTTACTGTGCAAATTGTAGGCATGAATGTAGGCTAGTGTGGTCTTTTGCTTGCTGTAGATCTGGGGACCACTGAGTTCAAGCTGCAAGGAGACAGAGGGCAAAGAGGTGAACAGTTGACTCTCTAATCCTGCTTCTTCTCTTCTTCTTCTTTTTTTTTTTTTTTGCAGTAGTATCTTCCAATTTAATTTTTAAAATTAGTTTTTAAATTATATTTTATTGATGATGCTGTTACAGTTGTCCTGGTTGGGGAGAGTTGCTCCCTTCCTTCCACTCAGCACCCTCAACTCCCTCAGGCAATCCAGTTACCCCTGTTCATGTCCAAGGGTTATACTTGTAATCTCTTTGGCTACTCCCTTTCCTATACTTTATGTCCCCATGGCTATTCTGTAGTTACATATTTGTATTTCTTAATCCCCTCACCTCTCACCAATTCTTCCCCTCCTATCTCTATATCTTTAACTTTGGGCATTTAAATGATGATGTGTCTTAGAGTGAGCCTCTTTGTGTCCATCTTGTTTGGGACTCTATTTCCTTCACCATATTAGGGAGGTTTTCTTTCATTATTTTTTCAAATAGATTCCCGATTTCTTTTTCTTTCTCTTCTCCTTCTGACATCCCTGTGAAGCAAATGTTGGATTGCTTAAAGTTGTCCCACTGGCTGCTTACATTGTTCTCATCTTTTTGGATTCTCTTTTCTTCTTGTTCTGATTGGTTGTGTTTTTTACTTCCCTATGTAACAAATCATTGATTTGATTCTTGGCTTTATGCACTCTATTGTTGTTACTCTGAAAATTGATCTTTATTTCAATTAGTGTATCCTTCATTTCTGACTAGATCTTTTTATTTCTGTCCACTGGGTGTGCTGGCCCTGGGGTTTCTTGGGTGATGCAGGCCAAGATCAGCCCCAACCTTTATTTTGCTTGGGGCCACCCTGCCTGAGTTAGAAAGCAATCTGAGATGGCTGCTACTTGAGCTGGGCTGGGAGACTTTCAGGCAAAGCCAAGCTGTGAATCTAGGCTGATAGTTCTGAGCCTAGTGCTCACTAAGGGCAGCTGCTGCATGTTTGAGAGGATTTGGGAAGTTGTGAACATGAGCCAAGACCAGCCATTCATATGGAAAAACAGCTTTGTTGGGCCCGTAAGTTGGGTGAGGTGGAGTTTCTGGGAATCTTTGGGGTGGGTCAAACAGTGTTATCCCAGTTGGTAGAATCTTAGATAGGCACCAGGCTATGGGAAGAAGTCCTGGAAAAGGTACAATGGCCTCTGTTCACCTTGATCTCAGCCTCTCCGTGCACACCACTGGTGCCCTTCAAGCTGCCACCCTGGTGCCGGAGCCCAGAGGGAGTGAGTCTGAGTAGGTGAGTCTGTGTGTGGGTCTTTAAGAGGAACTGCTTGGGGCTTCAGCAGTTTCTTCCACCGACTTAACCTCTGCTGATTTTTTGCAGCCACAAGTTATGGCAGCTTATGTTCCTGGCACTGGTACCCTGTGCTGGAGGGTCTAGGGTGGGGCTGGGACTCCTGGCTTCTGAGATTTTCCTTCCAAATTTTTATCCACCACACATTGATGTGGGACCAGCCTGTTCCTTGTCTATACCCCTCCTACCAGTCTGGATGGATGTGGTTTCTTTAATTCTGTAGTTGTCAGACTTCCATTCAACTCAATTTCTGTCATTTCTGAGCAATGGTTGTTCTACATTTTAGTTGTAATTTTGCTGTGATCGTGTGAAGAGATGTATGCCTATGCTGCCATCTTGACTGGAAATCTCAGTCCTGCTTTCATTTTTTAAAAATTTTATTGTTTATGCTAGTACAGTTGTCACACTCCCCCCCTTCATCGCACTGTACCCAGCCTTCCCCCCACTTCTATAATCGGGCCCCACACTGCTGTCCATGTCCATGGGGCCTTCATATATGTTCTTTGACTAATCCCTTCACCTTCTTTCAATCAGTCCCCATCTCACCCTTTCCAGTTAGAACTGTCAGTCTGTTCCATGATTCTATACCTCTGTTTCTATTTTATTCACTAGTTTATTTTGTTCATTAGATTCCTCTTATAAGTGAGATCATATGGTATTTGATTTTTACTGACTGGCTTATTTCACTCAGCATAATAGTTGCCAGTTCTGTCCATGCTGTCACAAAAGGTAGGAATTTGTTTTTTCTTTCTGTTGTGTAGTAGTCTATTGTGTATATGTATCACTTTTTTTTTTATCCACTCATCTACTGATGAATACTTAGGCTGTTTCCAAATCGTGGCTATTGTAAATAGCACTGATATTAATATGGGGGGTGCATAAATTATTTTGAATTTGTGCTTGGAGATTGTTCAGGTATATTTCCAGCAGTGTAATTGCTGGGTCAAAAGACAGTTCCATTGGTAGTTTTTTTTAGGAAATTCCATACTGTTTTCCACAGCGGATGCACCAGTCTGCATTTCCACCAACAGTGCACTAGGGTTCCCTTTTCTCCACATCCTCACCAGCTGCTTTTTTTCTTGGCTGTGTGTGCACCTTAGTGCCTGAATTCATTGCCTTATTTTGGGGGTTTTGAGCTTCACTGATTCCCATTATTGACTCTAACCTGAATGACTCTTGAGTTTGCTGCTACTCTGAGACCATTCTATGACATCTTTTCCAGGGAGTTATACTTGACAGGGAACGAATATTGCTTGCCTCCTGTGAGGTTCCTCTTAACCTTCCTCTCAGGCTCTGTCTACCATTCTGTCACCCACCACTTCCCACATGCTGACTTTGCGCTTTCATAAATAGCTAGGATCCTTGAACAACTTCTATAGGAGCTTGAAGTTAACATCCTTTTCTTCAAAGCACTTCCATATTATTGTTTGATCCTCACAAAAACCTGAAAAAATATCTTTCAGGTATGTAGGTTAGTACATTATCCTGATTTCACTTGTAAGAATAAAGAGACCTTGATTAAGTGATTTGCCCATCCTCAGGCACTTAGTTAATGTGGAACTGGTATTAGAGTACAATTTGTTTTTGGTTGGTGATTTCATTTATTCTTTTGTTCATTCATTCATATACTCATGCTGAGAAGAAGCAAAATGGAAAGAGCAAGGGTTTGGGAATAGACGAACTTTGGTTTGAAACTTCATGTCATCACTATTTGCTGTGTGACCTTGGTCATATACTTAACCTCTCAGGAGATGTTTCCTTATTTTTAGTCTAAGGAAAAATTATGACATAATCTTTATATGTGATTTGACACTACATGAAAATTGCCTAACAATAATAGTGTCTGCCATGTGGTTGGTTATTATTAACCTGTAGGTAAAATGTTATTATAAATATATAATATATAAAATAGCTTATTACTACAGGTAAAAAATGGTCAAATATTAACACTTTTATAATGGTAGAAACTCAGTAGCTGCATTTATTGAGTCCTTCCTTATTGTGTATGAGCTAGACCCCCAGAATGAAAATGGAAATGAGGCAAGGTCTTCTTTGTGTTTCTGTGTCTTCTACGAGACTGTGGAAGTGGAGGTTAGAGCCCGTGTTAGTTGTATCCCCAACACTAATAGCAATGTCTCCTAGGTGATGGGTGCTAAATAAATGCTTAGTGAACTGCAAAGGTACCTGCCCACCAGGAGATTACCAACTACACATACTCATATAATTATAGTAAACTCTTACACCATATTGATATTTAGATAGATGTATACAGGCTGTGGTTATAGTCAAAAGGAAACAATGCTCAATTCTACTGGGGAAAGGTGAAAAGCCCTGGAGAGGAGGGGCAAAGCTTCATAGAGCAAGTACATTAAGACTAACTGTGGTCTGTCTGTGGAAGGGAGCAAAACCGATTTACTTATCTTGAACTACATGCTTTCTCCCAACTAACCCCCTTCTAATGTGTGAAATTGAGTTTGTATTCACAGTAGCTTCTTTGTTTGTCTCACAGTCCTTCTGTTACTGGTATCTCCTATAATGTATTGCTTTGCTCTATTCTGAGTATAAAAGAGACAGTCAGAAAAACCAGATTCTATTCTTTGGGTGTCACAACTAGCCATTGCATAACAAAGTGTAATATATTGTGTGAGAAGAAAGAGGGGAACACAAAAGATATTTTAAAGAAAGCAAATAGAACACAAAATAGGAGAGTGTAGAGTGCATTAAAGTTAATAAACTGTCATGACAGAGTGGACCACTTTTCAATGTGAAGGAATCTGATTTAGTGGCTGGTAACTAAATGATTAGAATCCCACTGGAATGAAGTTAGCTTCTAGTCTTGCCAAAATTTCAATATTTTGGTTCTCCTTGAGAACCAGTCCTTGAAATTGAACATATTATTATTATTATTTTGCCAACAGCTATTGGAGATGCTAAACCCATCGGTCTTACTCTGAATATTTAGTGCTGCTCAACTCCATATAGTGCTGCTCTGCTTTAAGCTTGAGGAGGGAGGAATTCAGGCCCTGGCTCTCCTGCTCAATTGGATGCAGTTCATTAGCATGGGCTTCCAGGGATCTGGTAGTCATTCCCTGTTTCCACAAAGACACGTAGACCAGAATGCTGTCAGGAGTAAACTTTGTTCAGGCATGAACCACAGAGCTACTCGTCTAATTTGCAAGAGGTAGACAAGGTGATCAATACAGGTCTTCTTCTTGGCAGTGTGGAAGGGTGACTACAACAGCAAGAGTTCCAAAGTGTTTTCTGCCAAGAACTGGATTGGATTTTGTGCTTCTTCAGCCACAAAATGTCCCCAACATTTTACTTCCAAATCATTAACGTCCTTTTGCAGTCAGTCTTCTCAGCCTGACATCCTTATCGCTCTTTTCAACACCATCATGTTGTTTTCTTTTGTCAGCTAAACTCTCAAAGTTTTTAGATCCCTATAACATCTTAGTGTTTTTGTTTTTTTCAAACAAACATGAGATATTAGCCACATTTTCGTCATTGATTACATACTCTCTCTTTTTGTAGAAGAGTGAGAATCGCTGATTCTGGTTTGGAGTAACAGTTTGTAGAAAATGTCTTTGAAGTATAAAAATGCTAAGTTTATATATTGGCATGCTGGTGTTGACCTTGGGAACATTATGTAACTGTTTTAAGCTTCAGTTTTTCTATTTGAAAATTGGGGATAAAATAATAGTTTGTAGAGTTTCAGTGAGGACCAAAGAGACTCCGTCTGAAGAGATGCCTAACACAGTACATAGCACATAGTAGAGGTGCAATAAATAATTATTTAAACAAACTAAAACAACTGAAGCAGTTCTACTTCTATTTAAGTAAGAGGAGCTCTTGGCAAATGCTGAGAAATATAAGCAGGAATTACCGAGCTCTGTATAGAACTATGTCCTCAGTCTGGCGCATAGTGTAAGATTTAGGGGCATATGTGGAAGGAAAGACTAGGAGTTTGTTGTAGGTAAAAGGTAGCGAATTGTATAGAAACATGGCATCAGTCATTTCAGGACGGTCCCTACGACAGCACGGCCCTGTGCCATGGAAAATTTTTCAAAAGTAGCTCTGACATTACTGCACTTATCAGTAGTATTTGTCGAAATTATCATATTTTGATGCATAAACAAATCAAAATAAAACTGTTTCTTGTAATAATGGGTGGTTTGCGAAGCAGTGTGATGTAATGCAATGGAATGCAAGTTGGCCTAAAAGTCAGGAGATCTAAATTTATGTATTTTTTTTCTTAAGTGCTTCATGGTTTTGGATTCCTTAGCTTCTTTGAGCCTTAGCTTCAACATCTATAAAAGGGGGATAACAGTATCTTTCTTATTTTTTTGCCCCTACTGGGTTATTGTAAGGATCAATTGAGATGTTTTTTTAAAGTACTGCCCATATATTGGTCATTTTTTTTGATGTACTATTAAGAGCCATATACTAAAAGGGCTGCTGAAGAACTTTCAGGCTTTTGTCCTCTTTGAAGTGAACATGAAATAAAGGCAGCAAAAATGTGGGGCTTATGTGTCTGTAGCTCTCCATATCTAGTTTATCCAGACCATGTTTTGTTGCTAGCCTCTGCTAAGCCCATTTTACTGCTCTTTCTGCCTGGCCTATGCCATCCCCTTGGCCCAAGAGCAGTTCAAGGGTGGATTGCGATAGGAGTGCCAAGGATCATGTAACAACAGCAAGACCCCCTCTCGGAGACTCCTGTGTTTGTGCACTTGGCATCACTGCTTGGACCACTTGCATCCTCTTTCCCTCATTTGTCTCTGTCTGTTTTCTGCTGATAGCTATAGCAGTAGCATCTTTTATTGTCTTGCTCAAGGATTTCTGATTCTTTTGAAAGTTTTTCTGTCACTCTGAGCAAGCATAAGAGATTATAAGAGACTAGCCTAGAAGATAGCAGTTGGGATTGAAAATGAGCAAAGGCCCTAGACTTGTAGTATCCAGCCTCTTCAAAGACAGGTCATGTAGCATGTATTGTGATTTAACTATTTTGTCTTTATGTTTTCAGGGAGTCGACGAGTTGAAGATGAAGCCCAGAGCAGAGTGCTGTTCTCCCAAGTTCTGGTTGGTGTTGGCTGTCCTGGCTGTGTCAGGCAGCAGAGCTCGTTCTCAGAAGAGCCCACCCAGCATTGGCATTGCTGTCATCCTTGTGGGCACTTCAGACGAGGTGGCCATCAAGGATGCCCACGAGAAAGATGATTTCCATCATCTGTCTGTGGTGCCCCGTGTGGAGCTGGTAGCCATGAATGAGACCGACCCAAAGAGCATCATCACCCGCATCTGTGATCTCATGTCTGACCGGAAGATCCAGGGGGTGGTGTTTGCTGACGACACTGACCAGGAAGCCATTGCCCAGATCCTTGACTTCATTTCAGCCCAGACTCTCACCCCCATCCTCGGCATCCACGGGGGATCCTCTATGATAATGGCAGATAAGGTAAAAGTGGGCTGCAGTGAGAAGAGCCTGGCTAGTTTGAATGGAGAACTAAATTATCCATTTGTTTTAATGCAGAGCTTAATTGTGAAAGATGAAAGGTAGTAAGAAGAATGCACTAAATGAGTGGTTAGACCAGGGATTAGTCTAGTTGCTTAGACTAATGAGAGTGAGGGAAAGACTCTGGTAACTAGACATTCATACAGTTTTGAACAGCTTTGTGTGTTTCTTTGTTTATAAGTGGATGCACAGAAATGACTAAGAGATATTGAATCTTGTAGTTCTGTGACCCATTTTCTTCAAATGCTCATATGACTAGCTTCTTCTGGGCTCTGTTCTTCCTATGTAAGTAATACATGTTCTTCATCCATACCAGTTTCAAGAATATAAAATGAAAAATCCTTGAGACAGGTAATTTCTCTCCTTGAAGATGCAAATATCATAAAGAAGTACTTCTTGCTAAGGAGTCCATGCTTATTACACACCAGTGCATTTGAATGGATTTTAATCCATAGATTAGATGAAATGCACCAGTAGCAGTTGCATTCCCCGTGCTTAGATTTGAAGGCAATTATTCTTAACTTTGGTTGTATGCTGGAATCACCTGAACAGCTTTAAACATCGTCAGTGCCTGGCTACTGCCCTCAGAGGTTCTGATTGTTGGCCCAGGGTACTGCCTGGGGTTTAGAATTTGTAAAACTCCCCAAATGATTCCAGAGTGCAGTTAAGGCTGAGAACCACTGCTTTCAGGCCTCAAATAAACCCTAGTCTCTCCTGCACGAATATTAGATTGTCATACGACTAATTGTTACCTGACATTGATGCTTATTCTTTGCAGAAATTGTTTTGTTATGGTTGTATTTTGTTTTGTTTTCACATTTTTAGGTATTCGGTTATCTTTTCTTGCTTTATTGCTTATTGCTTAGGCACAGCACTTCTCACTATGTATTGTCCTTCACCGTCATTTATATCTCAGACTGATTCATTTCACAAGTACAATATTTATTGTTTTTTTATCACTTTGGGTTTTTTAAATAGTTTCCAACTTTTCATTGTCATTTTATACTTAACATAACTTTCAAAACTTCCATTAGTTTTTTTACTTAAAAGACATGCTGTAGGGTTAATCATGTTAGTGAACACCTCAAAACCCAGCACAGACACCACCAGCTCATTCCTTCGCTGGTTGAGAATCATCACCTACAGGGCTTAACAGAGTCAAATAACCTCGCATGAGCACTATTGCCATCTGTTGGCAGCAGGCAGGATGACTAACGTCTGTTTTGGAGCTTCCTGCATTCAATCCAGTAACAGTCAACTGGACCGTACTAAGTGGAGGAACTTCAGTCACATATGAGAAAGATGTTGAAAGGTAAAGATGTTAGAGTCAAATGCTGTCACCAGGAGCTCATGCTAAGGGAAGGGAGATCAATTTAAGCAGAATGGAAAATATAGACTGACTGTGGCAGAACCTATTGAGTTTTTGCTTCATGTAGATTTTTTGTTAACGTTATCCTTAGCCAATTATATTTTAACAGTGGTATTTTGAGGGCACAGTATGGCACTGAAACATGCCAAGATGGATGAGCCAAATTTTTGAAACATTAATAAGTGCATACTTATTTTGAGAGGAAGAAAAGTAAAAATGATTTTTTCCTTATATGGGCTATTGTGCAACTTATGTTATTTTAGGTCAACCACCACCCAAATACACCCCACGCCCAGCCCTGATATAAGTGGTGATTGGTTAAACTGGTTGGTGGCTTCTTTGTGTGTCTTACAAATTCATAATAATAATGAAGTAGATGCAGATCATGTAGAGAGACTGGGCTCTTTTATTTACTGATGTATCCTAAATGCTTTAGCTTATCTACATATGCTGGGCACAAAGTGCTTTGCATGTATTATTTGATTTAATACTCTTAACAAGCCAATGAGCTAAGTGGTATTATTTATCTCTACCTGACAGGTGGGGAAACTGAGGCTCAGAGAGGTTAAATAGCATATCCAAGATGATATAGCTAGTAAGTGGCAGCCAGGACTTGAACATTGGTTGCTGGTTCCAAAGGCCACATGTTTTGTCACCTCTCAAGGAAATAGGAAGGCTGGCTAGGGTCTTACATTCCTTCCTATTCTGTACCTTCTCTTCTGTGGTGGGTGTTATCTGACTAAGTGTAATTCATCCCTTGATTCATAATGGCAGTACTGGTATCTGGCTACCAGAGAGAGTAAGTGAGCATGTAAATAGCACTTAGGGGGAGCACAATTTCACAGGGGGCCCATTGGGTACTATTTTTAGGGAGAAAGAGAGGATTGAAACCAGTGAAGTGGATTCTTCCAGGTCACTGTGGTGAGATCTCTTTCTGGTCTCTTCCTCCTAACCCCTCCCACCACTGCAATCAACCTAAATATCCCATCTTATCTTTTTTCTCCATCATAAAAGAGAGACAGGCAATGATTTGTAGGCAGTTTCCTAAAATAGCCTAATGTCCGACTTTTGACCTAAAAAGAAGAGTTTCTAAAACGTAGGTAGTAAGAGGAAAAAGAAGGAGGAAGGAGGTCCTGAGAACATGGAAGCCAGAGGCTGAAGGGGTTGGATGCCTGAGTGGGCCTCTGGCAGCTGCAGAGAAGGGCGCAGCAGGAACCGCCAGGACCAAGAGGGCGGCAGGGCCGGGATTCCATGGAGCTGTGCAGAGGAACTTTCACAGGCTTGAAGGATTTGCATGAAGGCAAGAAAAAAGAATCTCCTAGATTTCAGAGAAATAAGCTTTTGGGGCAAGTTTCAAAAATAAAACAGCTCAAATTCTAAGGTCAGTTTTTAAAAATAGAAGTTTATTTTTAAGTATCATGACCACATTTTACATAGAATGAGGACACAGAGTTTGACAACTATGAATCAACTAGGGGGCAATGGGACGAAACATTTGCAAGTGGAACTGATGCAGAAGATCTAAGAAATTCAGCCTCGTTATGTTTGAGGTATGCCTTTACATTAGAGTCTTTAAGGTAGAGTGACCACCTGAAAGATGATGGGTAAGCTTTCCATTTTGCTTCCCCTTTCTAGGAGGTAGTTAACTGCCATTCCATTTTAATAAGTTTTTGTTTGCTTGTTTCAAACAGAATCCACTTGTTAAGTGTCTTTGTAAAAGATTGTATTGTAGGGATCAAGTCTCTGGTTCAAGGCATTGGTGATGAAGAAAGACAGCATGGTTATAAAGATTTTTGACAAAAGTATTTTGACACATGTTCAGCATTTGGTCAAATAGCATGTGCTCACTTTATCGTATATGCTGATTAATCAGTACAAGCATTAATAAGTGCTCTGCTTTTCCAACAAGGAAATGCACTTTATACCGTGGCCAAAAGAAGCCTGGCAACCAGTAGAGTGGAGCTGTTCAGAGCTCAGAATTCAGAGTTACAGTGGGTTTCAACCATCACTTCTTCATTGTGGGGATCTGGACTACTCACTTACCAGCCACTGTAAACCTTGGTTTCCTAGATTGTGTAATGGGGATAATAATATATTCATTATAGGGCTGATGAAGATTAAATGAGATAATGCATAGGAAGTGCTTCACTACGTATTAGCTTAACATTCAGTAGGCTGAGCCAAAGGTTGCATGAAAGGAAGAAAGGGAGAAGATGTCATGATACAGGAAAAGAAGGGGAATTGAATAGCATCACAGCCAACTGCAGAGACATTTTGGACCTGGAGACCAATGACCTGTCTCCTGCCATGGCTGTGAAGTGTGGGTGGCAGCCACGGTCTGGCCTCGCCAGGGGAGCTGAGGCTGATCAGTGATGCAGCCCCACCGTAGCCAAAAAGCATGTGTTCAGTTATAGAAGAGCTCCAGTGAGGAAAGAACTGGGAGGTGCTTGTAACAAAAGACTGTTTAGAATAGTAACAGAGATAGTTAAAAAATGTATGAGGAGATTTTTGACAGTTCCCCACCTAAGTATGAGGAGTTTATTTTATTTTTCCCTGTTAAAATTGCTTGTATTCTCCCTGCAATACTAGACTTAGGATGCCCATCTGAATCCAAATAATGAATTGAAGCAAGACCTATATTCATTTATTTGTAGGATGCTCCCTGCTGACTTGCTGAAATCTTTCTTGGTTTTTTAGATTTTAGCTCAGAAGGGTTAAGTTACTAAACTGGGATATCACAGTTTATGAGCAATGGGACCACGATTCAGATCACAGATGTACCTATGTTGAAGCCTATGTTATTTTAGGTCCACTGCCACTCAACCCTACCGCCAGCCCTGCTATAAGAGGTTATTGGTTAAACTACTTGGTTGCTTCCCTGTTGTGTCTCTTACAAATATGTAATAAATAATGAACTGTGCAGATCATGTGGAGAGACAGGGCTCTTTTTGTTCACTGATGTATCCTAGGTGCTTTAGAGTTTACAGTTTATAAGATTTAGATTTTGTTTTCTTCCATACATACTTTACATTTTGAAGAGAAAATGAAATAAAATATATGGAAAAATATGGGGAAAGCACTGTGTAAACGTACACTTTAAGTGAGAGAAATAAGGAATGGTGATAGGGAAAGAGGCTCATTGACAGTTCTGTTCCTGGCATTATGACCCCTGAAAGTGGCTTGGGCAGGGGGTAGGAAGGAAAACAGAAAGTGCAAGTTACAGGAGGATCAGGCAAAGGGATGCGAGATCCATTTTTTAATGTTGCAAGAATGGAAGAGAAAAAGGTATGCTGAGTAAAGAGTCAGGATATAGGTGGCTTGATTTGAGTGAAGTACATTAGCTAAAACATGCATCATCCTCCATACCTTGTTCCTCTTTAAATTCTACATTAAAAATAATCTTACTCTGTAATCTATTGCTATGATTCTTTCTAACTTGCTTGGTTGAGACTTGTTTGAATAGCACTCTTAGTTTTCTGTGCAGAGAGCTACATTTTAGAATCTAACTGGAGCTACAAAGATGGCCCCTATTCTTCTTTGGCCCCATCTTTTCTCGATTTCTTCACTTCTCTCCCTCAATATCTTACACATACCAAATGGCAAAGTATTTGGAGGGGGCAGATGAACTAGTGGTAGTATGTGACTCTGAATAGACTGTTGCCTTCCAGTTGTTTATGGGGGTTATATCCAACACAGTCTCGAATGAAATCAAGATAGCTATGCTACTCACACATTACTCTGTCTGTTTGTGCCAAGTTTGGTGTCTTTTAGGTTTTTTACCATGCTTTTGGTTGTTTGTCAGATGGTATTCCTTGGGGCAGAGCAAACAGTGGTATTAACAGTATTTCTTCAGTGCGGAGAGTGAAGACAGAGGTAGTCAAGGCAAGAGGATAAAGAAGCTGATACAGTATGCCAGCTCTGTGCCAAGCAAGATGATAAGGACTCTTAATTCTTATGCAATGCTGTGCAGTGAGAAGTGGTATTTCTTTAGTTGATGGGAAAACTACATCAGAGAGTTTATGTACATTGGCCAAATCACATGCTAGAGAAATAACGGGGTCTAAGATCTGATTGCAAGTATGTTTGACTTTAAAAGTTTCTGAGGTGACTTTACACCTCCTAGTACACACACTGAGGAAATCAGGAAAAAGTTAGGATAGAATGGCCTGCCTGGAAGTCAGCTACCCTTATCCCGTGTTTCTGACTTCCTTGAACTATATACTTCAGGGGAATATGGGTGGGCAGTTCTCTCTAGGATGCTGTGAACATTGCAGTGGTGCAGTCCTCAAGTCTGGCTGAAGTTTAGTCTTTCCACCTGCTTATGTGGAATGTGTTTCTTGTTGGCCAACATACCCTTTCTTTTAAAACTAGAACTAGGGTTTGCTTTCAAGAGACTGGCCACTGGAAGTCCAGGTCCAGTTTTTATGCTTAAAACACTGAGGCGCCAGGAATTGCTTTAGGTATTCATAGAAATAAAGGTGCTTGGTACTAGAAAATAACACATGAGCCATCACTTCTCATACATCCTCCAGGAAGGTGAAGATGTGTCTGCAGGAAAGAGGTGGCACAGTGTGAAGAGAATGCAGTCTTTGAAGCCAATGGGCTTCAGCTGTGTGCATTCCCACCTATGTGACCTTAGGTGTGCTCTTTAAACACTTAGCCTCGAAATTTCCATTTGTAAGATAGGGGCAAAATAACACCTAGTCCATAGTGAGCCTTATGAAGCACTGTTCCCAGTGCTTAGTAAACAGTAGGCCCTCGGCACACATTATCTTGTATTTTCATATTTCAGGCCTTACCTAAATCACTGAGGAAAATGGGATCCTAATGTTTTCCTGTTGACTAAAAGGGAAGAGTTTGGGATGGTAATACCCTTCCTTTTATGCCTGGTGGATAAACAGCGGCTCAGTGGGCTCCGCCTCTGTGGTGATGCAAATACTGGTTGTGATATGATCAGGACTTACCAAGATTTTCAGAGCAGAGACATACAGTGATTTCAGTAAACTGATACACATAGGATATAAGCAATGAAGATCAGAGCATTACCAAGAGAAGCATAGCGAAATAGTTTTTTAATCCAAATTCACTCATAGATTTGGAAGTGTTTGTATATAAGAAAAAATGAATTATTAAATGAAAGAGAGATCAAAGGTACAAGGTAGGAAGTGGCACTACGTTATAGGTACAGGAAGGCAGTTAATTTATGCAGTGTCGCCAACCTCTTTTTAATAGATTACACTGATACTGCTGAAAAACTCCTTGGATTGTTATTTTCACACCAAGAGTATATTTTCATTCCCCTTTCTGAGACTTCTGTGATTCTTTTGCCTTACTTATTGATGTTACTTATTGACTTCTGTGATTCTTTTGCCTTACTTATAATTTATTCAAAATGATATCTTGATTTTCTGTTTAGAGTAAAAATTAGAATTTATATTTTATTCAAAATTATATTTTTATTTTGTGGTAGAGTTAAACATGGCATTAAAATTATATTTCATTAAAAAATTCAGCATGCATGAGAGTGATATGAAAGCCCATTTTCATTTCACTTTTTTGAGGACAAAAATTTGTATTGATGCAATTCCATTTCACAGGGACAAAGAACACCCAAATTATCATGGGTTGTTATGAGGTTACAATAAGAAAGAACTAACATTGACTGATCATTTACTTCTGTCAAGCCCTGAGCTATAGTCACCTTAGATGAGCTTGGATATGTTATTTCGTTTAATTCTTTCATTGAATTTATGAGACTTGTATTTTGTCTCCATTTTGCAGATGAGGAAATTGTAGATCAGAGAGGTTAACTGTTTTGCTTAAGGTCTTTAGACAGTGATTGACAAAGAGTGGCCTAAACAAATAGATGCCTATTGGACAAGGCACCTTCACCTACAGTAGCTTAAACAAATAGTGCTTATTGGTATCTCCGAATAAGGCACCTGGAGATGGGGACTACTGGGGATGGTTCCACGATGCAGTGAGGTCAGGCTGACCTCTGGGATTCTCTTGGCATTTTTGTCATAGTTGCAAGGTGTCTGCCCTAGCTTTATGCATCCTGTTAACACACAGAGAAGGAAAAGCCAGGGGGTCGTTATTAGGTCAGGAAAAGTCTTCCCATATCCTTGATAGCATGGGTTCAAAAAATGTTACATAGACAACCCTGGATGAGAGGTGGGGAGTGTGAGGCTTTCAGGTGGAAATAGCAAGGGGGCAAGAGTTGGCAACAGCTTTGGGGATAGTCAGGATTGTCTTTCAAAGGAAGTAGGTGCCAACTTGGGAATTCAATCAATATTCGTGTGACTCTGAAGCCTCTCATCTGTCATATTTTCTGGTTCACACCAAACCCTGCTGTGGTGCCCTTGGCATATACTCACATATACGCCTGGACTAGGACCTTGGTCCATCAGTTATTTACTTTGTTCCTTTAATTATTAATTTATTATTTCTTGCTGGCATCTTCTCTCTAGCTTTTGTGGTACCCAGAAGATGTTTCAAAATGTATTTTTGGGGGAGTTTTTTTTTTAACATCTTAATGACTGGTTTTTGGATGTGTGTCTATGTGTCTGTGTGTCTGTGCTCCTGGCACTTAGAACTGGAAGACCAGGCATGTTAAATGTCCCACAGTGTGTGTGATAGTGCTCAACAAGCAAGAACCACTTTACCCAAAATATCAGTTTTTGCCAAGTTTGCAGGTTTGGTCTCCCATTAAGGCACATATAAGAATCAATCAGTGAATGCATAAATAAGTAAAGCAACAGATTTGTTTCCCTTCATTCCCTCCCTGTCTGCCCCCTTCCGTTTGTCCCTTCCTCCCTTTATCCTTTACTCTCTCTCTAAAATCAATTTAAAACAACCCAAATAGCACTCTTGCCTCCCTTGAACATGCTCAAGCCTTAGTTAATAAATAAGCAAACATGAAAGCCTTCCTTGACCCGGGTTCTTCCTCCTTTCTCTCCTTCTTTTCACAGTTCAGCTCCTTAAAGGGCACTCTAAAATTGCTGTTTTCACTCCCTCATCTCTCTCACTTTCTACAAAGTGCCAAATCTGATGGACTTTTCAAGTCATTATTGACCTCCTGCAGCATTGAACACTGTTGACCCTTTTAGTGCTATTCCAACATTTTGATGACAAGAGTAATTAGATTTGTCACAAATTTGGTGACAGTGGGAATGAGAAATAGTAAAATTTAGAATGTGGAAGGGTCATGTAAGCAAAAATGTCTAGTAAGCAGTTGGATTTGGGACTGAAGGAAAGAGAGTGATTTGGGCTAGAAATATAGATATGAACTTCATTAGCAAGGAGGGGTGGTTGAAATCAGGAGGGCTGCTGAGATGGCTTAGAACCAACAAGTGGATTGAGGAGACAAATGTCTCAAGGACAGAACCCAACTTTTAATTCTGAACCACAAAACCAAACCCCATCATTGGAGGGATGGCCAGAGGAAGCTGCGATATTAAAGGATCTAAGATGGAATTAATTATTAGTGAGTTAAGAGGAGAACCAGAAGAATAAAAAAAAAACAGCTAGGCATTATAGAAACTAGAAACCAAGACGGAGTCTGTGAAGGGAGTATTTAACCAGCCTGGGAGTCAACCCAGACCACTCCCTTCCCCTCATCTTCTGTTATCTCTGTCCCCTCTGCTCCATGCCCTTGCATGACCTCAGCGCTGGCTCTCCTTCCTTTTCTGCACTGCCACATGGTAGCCTACCTGTGTGATTCCTTAGAAAATCAAATCTGATTGTTACACTTTCACTGGAAACTCTGCATTGGCTTCCTACAGCTTAGAATATGACATGTCCTTTGATCTGGTCCCAGGCCACCTCTCCAGGATTTTCTCCTAACCTTCCCATCTTTGAACAATAATGTCAGGTCACACTAACTTGTTTACAGGTCCCTGAATGGTCCTGGCCTTTTTACATCTTGTGATTGTGTTTTTGCTGCTTCCTCTCCTTAGAATATCCTGTTCCTTGTCCACTCAGAAATCCCTACTCACTTTTAGAGAGAAGCTATGGCACTTCTGTGGACCCTTTTCTGACTCTCATCTTCAGAGAACTGACTACTTCTTGTTTTACCAATTGTCTTGTTTACCTGTCTGTCTCAGTTGGTATTCAACAGGCTCATTGTGAGCTAGGGCCATGATTTAGTGATTTTTATATTCCTAATACTATGCATGCTGTAGTATTGGGAGCAGAGTAAAAGCTAACTTTTATCAAACAATGAACAATTATTAAACTATGCTCTCTATAAACACTGTAGTGCATTGAATGGTCCCTCCCCCCCCCAAAAAAAAAGAGGTATGTTTCTGTCCCAACTCCTAGCACCTATGAATGTGACCTTATTTGGAAAAAGGGTCTTTGCAGATGAAATTAAGTGAGGATCTTACACTGAGATCATCTTGGAATAGCTGGGTGGCACTTAAATCCAATGGTAAAAGTCCTTGTAGGAGATAGAAGAGGAGACTATGCAGACATGAAAAAGAAGTCCTTGTAAAGAGAGGCAGAGGCAGGAGTTACTTAGCCACAAACCAAGGAAGCCACCAGAAGTTAGAAGAAGCAAAGAAAGGCTCTCTTAGAGCCTTCAGAGGAACATGACCCTACCAGCCTTGGTTTCAGGCTTCTGGCCTCCAGAACTGTGAGGAAATAAACTTCTGCTGTTTTAAGCCACCAAGTGTATGGTAATTTGTTATGACAATGCTAGGAAAGCAATGCATGCACCATAGTTGAGAGGAGGATCTCTGAAAATCTCACTGCCTGGGCTGTTTCCTGGCTCCACCATTTACTGTGTGACCTTTGGCAAATGGCTTAACTTTTCTGAGCCTTTGGTTCCTCATCTATAAAATAGTGGTAGAAGTAGACTATTTCTTAAGGTTATTAAGTAAAGTTATTAAATTGCTTAGAAAAGTCCTGGCAAATGGTAGGAATCAATACGTTGTATGTCTGTGAGAAATATTCAGTAAGCCTTCATGGGCTAAAGGAACGAGTGAGCAGGGTGATTGATATAAACAGAAATATAAGCCATCCACAGTACGATCTAAATTCACCTTGTGCTGTGGTAATCAGGCATGTTCTTTGGGAGCTCTATGCAAAGGTGGCATTCGGATGGGACAGTCTAGCCCATCCAGGCCTAGTACAATGCCAAAAGGTGAAGGGTTAATGTTCTGTTTAGCTGCTCTACTTCTGAGGCCGCGGTGGAACTACCAGGCAGTGCAGTCTGTCTTTTAGTCCTAGTTCTCCTCTTTCTGCACTTTTCTTTCTATGTTTTTGTTTTGGCTTCTTTGTTTTGTGTGAGTGCACTTTTGTGTGTGTGTTTCCAGATGTGGTTGTAAGTGTCTTTATCCTTTCCAGTGCCCGGCATGGGGTTATCTCACCCGAGGCTGCCCTCCCCACCAAAGTCCTCCTGGTGTCAGATATTTTTTTATCTTCACTCTCCTGCTTGTTTTCCTTTTATTTTTTTCATTCTATATTTTCCGAGTTCTTATCACCATCAAAATTAATTGTAAGAGGTTATTAACTGGCTGTCTGTCCTATGTCTTTTTCATTTTTGTATCCCCAGATCCTAACATATAACTTGACACATAGTAACCCCCTAATACATATTTATTAAATGTATGGATGGATTAATCATTTCCGCGTAGCAGATGTCAGTTGCAATTAAGAGAAAAGTATTTTAAACTCAAGTGAAAATGGATGGTAGAATTAATCTCTGCTTTTAGGCAAATACATTTTTTTATCTTTCTAGGCTTCTATCTCCAAAACCCTTTTTTTCTTCACACCTGCCAGACACCAGCAGTAGACAACTTGTCACCAACACCTCAAATTGCAACACTCATGTCCACTTTCTGCAGACAGACATGGCAAGTTAGGAATGCGGTCTGAGGTAGCGGAATGAAACTCCTTTAGTACAGAGCAGTTGGGTGCCAGTGGCACTCTTGACTTAATTAGCCCTCTTTGAAGGGGGAAAGCAGAAAGAAAGGAACTTTTAAAAAAAGTTTCAAAAGACAAAGTATACAATTTATCTGACTGCTAATCAGTAAGGTATTACCGAGTAATTTAATCAATGCAATTAAGTTTCCAAAGGTAGGAGAGATATTTTGAAATTTCCTTTAGCAAACAATGTTCTCATTTATTCATTCAACTAAAAAAATTATTATGCCTCTCCTGGGTGTCAGTAACTATTTAAGGTCCTGGAGATACAGTCAGTGTGAGAGACGTGTCCTTGTGGTGCCTTGACTGGCGATAACCAAACACATAAAACACATATAAATTGAAAAGCATTGGTTGAGGTGGTGGTAAATGCTGTAATGAAATAGCAGGAGTGGGTAACGTGCACCGTTTTGGGGTAGGGTTGTCAGGGATGGTCAGAGGAGATAGAACTTGAGTTTGTATGATGACAAGGATCAAGACGTGTGGTGATCTGAGAAGCAGCATTTTGGCCGAGAGAACAGTAGATGTGAAGACCTTGAAGTGGGAACATGTTTTTTTCTTGCTTTCTTTTTGTGCTTTTTGTTTTTGATGAGTAACAGGAAGGTCAGTAGAGTTGGAGTGTGATGGGCAATGTGGGATATGACGGAAAGTGTGGCGGAAAGGTAGTTCAGGGCCAGATGTGTGGGGCGTGAGAGTCTTGCACAGAGTTGAATATTTTAAAATTTCATTATAGGAGGTGTAAGAAGGGAATGGCACTACTCGACTTACCATCTTTTTAGATGGAAGCAGTTTGTATAGTGGGCAGAATATATACTTGGAGCCATTTTGACTCATGGTTCCACTTTTCAGAAGCTGGGTGACCTCCTCTTGCCATACTGTGTGACTTATGTGATCTCTTTTTTCTCATTTCTATGATGGGATTAATATTGATCAACTTTGAAGAACTATTATGTGATAAAATTCAGTAATCTTTAAGGAACTTATTATTTCCTCAGGCACACACCTGATTTTGAATAAATGGCGTCTACTATTATTTCTAGTAGTATTGAAATATAGATTCCTCTTGAATCAGGCATCATTTCCTTTTGCTATGTCTATGAATTATGCAGTTTTTATTTTGTTGTCTTTACAAAATTTGTTTAAAAACTTGTAAACAATGAGCGAGCAATGTAGGAGGATAGAAGCAATATGATGGGCATTACTCCAACTAAAAAGCTGCCTCTCCTTTTGACTTCTTGGAATTCCCATGCGCCAGTGTCTCGTGGCCAGTTCCTGGACTGATGTCTGTGAGTTGCAGCCTGTTATAATTTCCCTTCTTTCAAAATGGGGTTGATGGCATTGAGAAGAGTACCACAGGGAATGGAGCAGCCCAGGTAAGATTCCAAGGTGAGGGGCATGGGCATTGACAGCGGCAGGTAGAGTAATGGCATAGCCAGTCAGCGCGTAGCCTGCCTTGAACTGAAGATTCCTGGCATACTCCCACATCCTCATGGTCTGCCACCATGTGTCTTGGATATATTCTGTTGCCTTGACAACATGTGGTCCAGAATTGTAGAGAGCAGCAGCCTTCAACCTTTCAGTATCACGTTGCTAGGACAACAGACTCCATGGGAAGCCAGGCGTCACTGTAGTTTCTGTTTGCCGTTGCCACCCACCCTTCTCTCCTACTCTTCCTGCCTACCCTTATTCCCACTGCTTTCCATCTGGATTCTTTTTCTTTTGCCTTCATAGATCCATTTTGGTATGATCTTATCAGCTCCCTCCAATCCCTTTGCTTTTCATTCTTTTACCATTCCAGTGTTTTTATTGCTCGTATAAAAGCAAATATTTTAAATTCTCAAAAATAAAGCTGCATGACACAATAAGTTGAAGGCAAGATGAGAATGAAGGAGCGCAACCACATCAAGAAAGTGGAGAATGGAGCTTGATGTAGTTTCTGTAGCTGGGTTGTATGGTATACGGTAGTGGCTCTTAAACTGAGTGGGCCTTAGAATCAACAGAGGAGTTTCACATTTTTATTATTATTATTAAGAAGAATACAGATCCTCTCTCGCCATTCCCAAGGATTCTGATTTCATAGGTTTAGAATAAAGCTTCAATAATTGCACAAAGTTCAACTGTGAGATACAGTCAGGTTCGGGAACCACTGACAAGTAGAACATGGTTAGGTTATAAAGATTAATGATGGATTAGGATTTATCTGTTGGGCTTTTTTTAATGGTCCCCAAAGCAGTGTATTCATATGCCTGCTTAGTAATGATTAAGGAAGAAAAGAGAGTAGGAGAAAGGTGAGAAGAAGCTAAAGGTGATGAGGAGGACAAGAGCAAAAGAAAACAGAAGAGAAGGGCAGTGTGAAAATGATAAATAGAGGCTGTGGAGTTGGGGATGAGGCAGTCAGCTGTCAGAGGCCAGGTTCCAGGATGATCCTGTCTCTGGCTTTCAGTTAGAGTGAAGGCTAAGAGTCTTGGTTTAGAATCGAATAATTGAAGAAACTCTTTGGAGTATCTTCAATCCTGGATTTTTCCTGGTTACTGAGAGATCAGGGTGGGCGAGATCTGGAATTTCAGAATTACTCAGGTCCATTTTATTACTTCCTTAAAAAAACAAGTGTCTTCTACATGTTAATGCTACACTTTATACGGGGTATTGCTGTAGTTGCCTTTAGCTAGTGTAACGCTCAAAGGAGCCCAGGATTTAGGCTGTAGGAATATTCTCCTTTTACAGATGAAGAAGCTGAGGATTGGAAAGGAAAAGAATGGGCCTACACTAGTGGTGGCAGTGTGGAAATGAAACCCCTAGTGTGACTGACAAAAACACCCGTGGACTTAAGCAGTATGCTGCACTTTCTCTTGAACCACTTAATTTACACAGTCTTCTTGGGGCATCTTGCTTAGTTGGTAAGGGAATATTCCAGCTATGCAAATGGTGGCTGGCTGGACTTGAGGGAAGTGGATTCTTTCCTTTCCCAGTGCATCTTGAGTAGGACCCAGATATTCAGCACAGGAGAACAGCTCTGAGGGATAAAAGAGAGTGGGATGAGAGACAAGAAGTAGAAAGGGAAAGAGGCTTTGAAGAGAAAAGGATATGTGGGGGTGAGCAAAACTGCTGGGCTGATTCCTGGTCTGGTGGGGCCTGGGACTGAAGCTGCACTGATGCTCTGATTCCTTCCCAAGATCCAAGAGTAGGCCTGACGTCCTCAAGCCCCTCCACTTCCAAGCGGAGGGCCTGGGATTTGACTCCAGGATCAGTCACATTTCTAGGACTCTTCAGTCACGTTTCTAGGATTGGGGAAATATTTTTTTCTAGCTTACTGTGTATCAGGAGAAAGTGAAATCAGGTATACATCCGTCTGAGATTCCTTCTCAGCAGATGAGAAGTTGACAGAGAAGGAATAGTATGTTTGCCTTACTGTCCTGGATGACTATAGATAGCTCTTACAACAAACTGCCTCTTCCTACTTCCTGAATAGTCTTAGAAAATTGGCTGTAACTGTCGTTAGCCTGAGCACTTACTAGTTCCTGGAGGTGGTCCCCAAAGGCTGCTTCAACTGGCCTCCTCCTCAGCCCCTTCCTGCTAGAACCTCTCTTGCTGCTGGGCCTTCAGTACCTACTGTCCCTAGTGATCAGATGATCAGAGGCCTGTTTATGTGCAGCAGTGGCATTCAGGTGTGTGAAAGTTTTCCATGTCAGGGAGGAGGGACAGATACCTACATAGGCTCAGGCAGTGCATGTGAGAGGTAAATTGTCTCGCAGTGTGAGAGCCCTTTCCACAGGAAGAGAGCCCCCTCATCTCCTCCTCTCATGATTCAAACAGCACAGAGCACACGAGGCACGTTCAGTACGCGTTTGTTGGTAATGATAGATCCTTTGCAATCAGATGGGAATAGGCCATATGTTCTTGGAAAACTGCCTGCTTTGCAAGGTGGGATGGATGAGTGAGATGTGTTTTTGCAAGTTCTTTTCATCTCTAACATCTGTGATCCTGTGAATAATTCTCTCCCTTGGCCCTGGCTGGCCACTTGCCTGGAATCTTTGCCAGATCCTCCTCTCCCCTCACCAGCCTCTCTGAATGGAGACCACAGAGGGTCTTCTACTCTGGATGGATGGTTCTGGAAGCCAAAGTAGATACTTAAAGCAGGAAAAAAATCTGTATCCTGGGGTTGGAGCCCAGGGGTAGGGGAATTTGGGCAGAAAGTGTGTGTGTGCATACTTCTCAGAGCTGGGCAGGAGAAGAGTGGGGAATGGCTCAGATCAACCTCAGCTGAAGTTGTCCAGCTGTACTTATGTAGCCCCTGGAAGCTTTTCTCAGGCCTAATAGGGGCTGTGCAGCAGGACCCGAGGCAGGGCTGCTCTGCTGGGTACAAAAAGAAGGTGGAGGCCAGAGTCCTGATTCTCATCAGGACCGTCTGCCATACCTCTTCCTGGAGCCAGCTAGCCCATCTGTATCAGAAGAAGCTAAGAGATAGGAATACTTTTCTGGTTAATGCCTTGGTATCTGATCTCTGTTGCTCTCTGAGACTGAACTGAGGGCCAATCTTACCAGGGAAAGTACTGGGACCTTTAGGGTTTGTAAGTTCTCCCATTTGCCCTTGTACTTTCTGTGCCTAAGCCAAAGTCTCATTGGTCAATGAACAGAACTCAACATAGAGTAGTGATGAAGACCAGTTCATCGATTATTATGAAAATTAGTCTATTAAACAGTGAGGGGGATTTAGACACAGGTTTAACTCTCCACCTGCTCTAGTGGAAGGGCGCTTTCTCTTCCCTCAGCGTATTCTACTTTTGTGCTCCCTTCGTTCGATCCAGTTGAGAGACTTCCCAGCCATCACGGTAGGGCCTCTGAGCTAAGAGTTGCTGGTATCTGGAGCTGGCTTCACATCTGCTGGGAGGCAGCATTAGGACTTGAATAGGATTGTTTTCTGTGTTTCTAAGACTTCCGTGTAGCAACTGTGCGTACTTTTGCCATCTGATCTCTATGATTAGCCCTGGGAAAGTTATACAGTTGTATATTTTTAATCATTTTAACAATCCCCTTTCCTTATGTTGCTCTTTCCTATTTGACAACTGCTGCCTCCTTTCGCTGTCCAGTGTTCTTTCCCTGTCTCCTGACTGCCCCCAACTCCCTGCATTACTCACTGATGGGGCTTCCGCAAGAAGCATGAGTGATTCAGTCCTGGGTCTGTCGTTCATATAGCTCCCTCAGTGTGTCCTTCTTACAGGTCCCTGTTTCATTTCAAACTGGGAGACAGTCTATAAATCTTAAGTCCTTGTCAGAATCTAAAGAAGACAAGAGCAACTGTTTGACCCCTTCCAAGGTCAGTTATATTTTAACTCAGAGGAAGAAATTTTGTGCTGGTGGAATTTTAGATATCATGTTGGGTCATATGGGAAATATATATTTAAAACAGAAGGTAGTTTCCTGACTTCCACAAATCATGCCATTCATGAGGAGCATCAGTAGTCCTGGCTTGAGGCTAGGCTGCACTGAGCGACCTTGCTGTGAACAGAAACCCTGAAGGGCAGCCACTTGAGAAGGGCATTGGTTACTCCTGGCTGAGCAGGGGCAGCACAGGACCTGCTCCGAGAGCCTTGGACAGCATCACGGTTATCAGGGCAGAAGGCCCATGGAGCTCCCTCTGGGAAGTAGAGGAGAATCAGGTAGGAGTGGGGATCCCAGACTAATCAGTGAACTCTAGACTGCTTCAATTGTCCATTGTAGAGAGAGGGCTCGGATTCTGCCTTCTTTCCGCACTAAGAACTCTGCGCTGACCCCAGAGACTCAACTCTGAACCTGCCTATATCTGGGTCCTTCTTTGTTTCGACCCTCTCTTAGATTCTCTGACTTCTCCTCTCTGGCCTTCTTTTCCTCCTGTCTCTGCTCACTGCTCTCCCGCGTCTGATTTCTGGTTCATGCTTCTCTGCCTTCTCTCACCTCATCCTCTCCCTGTCTCCTGTGACCCACTCTTCCATGTGACTTCCACTTTATGTGGTACACACAGCCATCTTCATGCTTCATCCTGTCAGTATCTCAGCCCCTCATTGGCCTACCTTTGGATCTGGCACAGTTACAAGTTCCCAGGTGGTCTGCTCTTGGCTTTTGGGGCTGTCAAACATAAGCTTTATAGTCTGTGGCACACTGGTTCAGTTGGTGAGAACGGGCATTTAATGAGGCCAGCTAAGGAAATATGTCCTGACCCTGTAGGACCCTGCAAGTTTTCTCTCGTCTCATGGCAGAGCTGACCTCCAGCTTTCATCTCCCACTTTCACACCCTTGGTCACAGCGGGGGTGTGACTAAGGGGCTATGGCCGAAACAATGCTAACTGATTAATAAGGAGCATCAGTAATAATGTCATACATAATTTTTAAATTAAATTTTTATTTCGAGGTCATCATTGATTCATGTTTTATATTTTTTAAAGGTCTGAAAATTTGATCTCAATATCATAGGCAGAATTCAGGCCCTGAGACATGAACTCAGATTTTGGTTTTCTTTCTAATTAGTTCTGTGACCTTAGCCTAGTTACTAAACTTTGCTATGCCTTAGTTTTCTTAGCTGTGAAATAAGGATAACAATAACAACTGCAACCCAGGTCTGGTTTCTTTCAGCCTCCCTTTGCCTGGTACTCATTTCTCTTTCTCTTCAGTTACTAGGTCTGTTCTGTTCTACTGTTTTTCTTCATTGGCCTTTTATTTTTACCAGTGCCTCTAGAAATCAACCCCCTTCTCCTCTCCTCTCTTTCTTTCCTCCCCTGTCCCCCCCCCCCTTCTTCTCCCCTCTTCTCTTCTCTCTGCTTTGGGCTTCTCTAAACATTTTTGTGACTCTTAGCCTGTTCCTTATTCTTAGTTTTTTTCTTTATCCTTGATCAGCTTCTCATTGAATTTTTACTTCCTTCCCAAGGCACGTTTCCTGATCTGTTTCCTCCTGTCAGTCACTGTTCCTGGGCCCTTTGTGGATTCCGGGAGAATGTGCAGCTCTTAATTATTTATAATCATGAGAGAATAATTACAGAAATGCTTTAATTACTTTTTAAACACAGATCTTAACAGCACCGGCTGGGCTAGATGATGGTAAAGTTAGAGCATATCACAGGAACATTTGATATGAGGAAAAGGATTGGTTTGAGTGGGTTTGAGGTGGGGATGCAGATATAAAGTATCTACAGAAGATTTAATCTCTGTAGATACTTTAAGAGCTGAAAGAACTGAAAAAAAAAACCCCACAATAGGCAATTGTATATAGCTATGATTATATAAAATGGGAGACATGTCACCAATATCAGAATTAAGGAGGAGAGAGAGGGCTAATTGAAAAAATTATTTTGGATGATATAGACAGTATAATGGTGGATACTACTGCTCATTTTGGTGGTGGTGGTGGTGGTGAGGGGAGGGTTTATCCCCCTGGCTATTCCATGGGGTGGAATGGAAAAATTGGGGTTATGGTGGAAAGAGCCTAGATTGAACTACAAAGTCAGGAAGTCTGGTGCTCATCCTGGCTTTATAAATAAGCAGAGCTGTTTGACTGGTCAAGCCCCTTAATCTCTCTCAGTCTCATATTCTTCATCTGAAAATTGAAGGGGTTGGGATTTACAACATGAAGAATTCTTCACTAAAGGAGAAGATGGCACATAAATTAGATGAGGATGACCAAATTTGATAAACTAAGGTGTGGGAGGCCATTGTGGAAAGTTTGCAGCAATGAGCTTTTGTAGCTAATCTATTCTAGAAATTTCTGATGTGATGTCTAAGCAAAGAAGGTGTTGATTGAAGGAGAGGTGAACAATTAAATAAGGGAAGCTCAAAAAAGGTACAGGAGTCAGCATGAGTAGATTAAAAGTAAACAGGGCAAATGAGGAACAGTGGCACAATGTAAAAATGCTGTCAAATTTTGAGTTTTTTAAACTGCATTCTTTCTGATGGGTTTTGAGGTTTGACATGCAGAAGGTGGCAGAGAGAATGTTGCAGCTCTTTATATACAAGTGAAGAAGGGAATGGGAATTCCTAAAACTATTTTTTAAATTAACACCCTATTGTCATCCTTATCCCATTCTAGTCCTTACCTCTTCACCCAAGTCTGATGAATGTCTTCTCTTGCTACACTGTGTCAAAGACCGTTTGTCCCGGAAAGGATCTCTGAGGCTAGTGCAATGCCCTTATTTCACGGTAGAGTTCACTGAGGTCAAGAAAGATTAAGTGATTTGTCTGAAGCTACACCTCAGTTCTCTCCTGGAGTTGACCTCATTTTCCAGATTACCAGGTCAGTTTTTGGTAGTACTTTCACCTCAGCAAAACACCAATTCTGTCCAGTAGTTTACAGTCTAACAGATAATATGATATAATGAATTGCTGTCTTTTCTCTCTCTTGATTAAAGGTGAGTGACAAGGACAAATTGAAATTAGGATAAACTAAGATGTGGGAGGCCATTATGGAAAGTTTGCAGCAATGAGCTTTTGTAGCTAATCTGTTCTAGGTAATCTATTCATAGGGGAGGAAGGGGAGTGACATTTTTAAAAAACTGTTTTTTTTGTACCTACATTAAATGTGGCCTGAGATAATTGATTTAAAGTATATTAATAAATCTCTCAGATATTGATCAAAGTAAATGTTATTAAATGAATTTTGGACTCTATAAAGTACAGGACCTGAATATTGGGGGTTGTGTGAATTTATGCTAATCACAGGCAGGCAGATGGAAAACAAATTTGGATAAAGTAAATTCTGTCTGGCTGAGACTCTGCAGTGGCCCAAGAAAGCTTTAGGAACTGGTGTCTCCCAACTACCTATGAGCTGCAAATAGGTCTTTTCTTTTCTCTGAGAGTGGTGCCCTGAGGTTACCCCCTTTACTTCTCATCTTGAAGCAACTGGGGATTCGTACTAGAAGAGCAAGAAGGCTTCCAGAAGGAACAGAGAGGGAGAGCAGGTGAAGTCAGAAAGAACTTCACCGTGTACAGGGTGGAGAGAAAAAATATAAGCAAACCTTAACTTTTACATTTGGCAGGGTTTTTTAAAGGATTTTATTTATTTATCTTTAGAGGGAAAGGGAAGGAGAGAGGGAGAGAAATATCAATGTATGGTTGCTTCTCATGTGTCCCCTGCTGGGAACTGGCCTGCAACCCAGGCATGTGCCCTGACTGGGAATCGAACCGTGATATTCTGGTTTGCAGGCCCGCGCTCAATCTACTGAGTTACACCAGCCAGGACTACATTTGGCAGTTTTAAAGGGAATTTATGTACTTTGTCTTAATTTGTGCAAGATAGGAATTAGAGCCTTAGGTAGTCTCCCTGAAAAATGAAGGTAATTGTAATCATCTTCCCCATTCTCCAGATAAGAAAACTAAGTTTTTAACATCTTAAATTATAAGTGGCATGTCCAAGACTAGACTAGGTCTTCTGTCCCCTAGGCTCCAAGTGAAGAGAACCAGGGAAACCGCAGAGTGGTTAGGGGCAATGAGCGGTCTCTGGTGTTAGGTCAGGTCAGGGCAGGAAGGTCAAACAGATTGCAGAGGGTTTGGCCGTGGGAATTTCTGTAGACCTTAGCTGATGACATTTTAGTTGACGGGAGAGCTCAGATGGCACTGGAGAAGATCAAGAAGTTACTTATAGGAAAGAAAAAGAAGGCGTAGTGTATTGGGTCTACATGCTGAGGAACCTAGACATATTAGAAAGGTGAGGCAGACAACTCGGACGGGGAGTTCAGAGGTAGAGGCCCGTGCAGAGGAATTTTTAAATAAGGACGCAAGAGTGAAACCTCAGAATTAGCGAACAAAAGGCCACGCCACTCAAACAAAATGTGGCAAGCCCAAGTCTACAACCTTCTACCTTATCTGCCCTCTACTGGGGACAGAAAAAACCACTATTAAAGCTTTTTACCAGGGTCCACATACACCTGTTCTGAAGGAAGCCCAGAGTGTGTTGGGACATTTTCCCTTCATTAACACTTCATTAAGCTTTGTCAGATATAAGCCTCCTAGCCAGATCCTGGCAAGGGACTCTTACCGAGGTGATAATGAGGAGAAAATGTACTATGGTTTTGGCCTACTCCAGAGTTGTTGAATGTAGGCTAGAATACATTTTGATAACATTGGCATTAAAATGGATATTAAACATCATTGACACTGAGCAGTGTAAATAAAATACGTAGGCACAAACAGAAAGAGATATGTACACCAGTATAACCTGACACATGTTGGAGAGATTTGGTGATTTGCTGCAAATGAATTGTAAAAATCTGAGTTGTATTGGATTTAGCAAATGATAGGATCTGGACATTTGCAACGTGTACCTATTATCTTTTATTTTTAATTCTTACCCCAGGACATTTCTTTCATTCCTTCCTTTTTTGGAGAGAGAAGAAGGGAGAGAGAAACACTGATGTGAGAGAGAAACATCCATTGGTTGCCTCCTTTATGCACCCTGTCCAGGGATTGCACACATCTGGACAGGGATAAAACCCACAACCAAGGAAAGTGCTCTGATGGGATACTGAACACACAGCCTTTCAGTTATGTGATAATGCTCCAACTACCTGGGCCACATCAGCCAGGGTTGTACCTATTATCTTTAAAAAATTGCCTTTCAAAAAAGACATAATAAGCTGTGTGGCTGTCAGGATGTTGGTGCTTCTAGCCCTAATCAATGTCTTCTGGCTATATAATATTAATTAACTACAAGGTCTTCTTAGAATTAAATAGTGCTCACTTTCCAGTAGCTTTCCCAGTGTTCCTAAAAGTCCTGTCGCACCGATTTAATATACTGTGGAAGACTGAGAGTTCAGACAATTCAAGAGAAAAAAAAATTTAATCATTATGTTGAAGAAACTTTTCATTTGATCAGCCACGGAAAATTGGAACAATTAGAAACTGGATCAGATGTGAACGGCCCCTGGAGGTTCTGATGTGGCCCCAGGTAGCTGGGAGATTATACTCAGTAATTAGCAATCTGATGTCGACCAAAATTTTAGGAGCGTGAGTGTGTGTGTGTCAGTATTCTGGAGAATGTGACATGGTGAAATGGTGTTGTCAAGGTGTTTTTACTTGGCCCAGTGTTGATACTATTATATAGATTTTGAAAAAGCAGTGTGTTACTGCAAAAGAGTAGGTTTTTAAAAAAAGCAAAAATAAATCAACCGAGCCTTTCCACAAGCAACTGATTATGAGAGGAGTTGGAAAAGGAAGAAGGTTGACATTTATATGACACTTAGTATGTCTAAGAACTTTCTGTGTGTTATCTTACAAGTCTCTAAATTATTTTTGCTGGTGAAGACCCATCACTTCCTTAGACCTCACTTTTACCCTATTTCCATAATAAACTGTAGAAGTTAGCTTTCTTTTGAGGTCCGTTTTCATAAGAAATCTCAACATTTTGATAATTTTATCAAATTATCTAAGAATTAACTCTTTGGAAAGTGGTCTAGAATTAACTTGTTCGTTCAATAAATATAATCGAGCATCTAATATGTGTTAGACTGTACAAATCACTTTGAGTACAATAGTGAAGTCAAGAAATATGTGGACATAGGTAGGATTTTAGTCAATAACAACATGCAGAATACTTCACTAAAGGACAAAATGTCACAGCAGTTAGGTGAGGGAGACTATTTGAGAAACTAAGATCTGAGAGACCAGCATGGAAAGTTTGCAGCAGTGAACTACACGAGTCAGGTGTAGTAACCACGAACACTTCAAAGGCGTGTTGCGCAGGGCTAAGAAAAACCATGTATGCAAAATGGCTGATGTACATGTTGGCACTTAGTAGGTGTTTACTGCCAATGTTAGTTGAATGTGGAAAATGAAGCAAAGAAATGAAAACAAAATCCTCAAGTGTAACACAATGACAATTTACTGTCACGGAATTTAGGAAATACTGATGTGGTGAGTGTTGTGTTGGAGTACGTTTTAACGAAGCTCCCCCAAGTCCTGGGACCGCGGCCCTCGCCACAGTCCCTCCCTGAGCCTCTGCTTGTCCTGGGAGTGCTCCAGTCTCAGTGGGGACTTTTGTGCTTCCAGGCACAGAGTCTCTGGTGCTCATTGCTTAGAGGTTTCCTGGTTTGTTGATTCACATTATCAGACTAATTGATAATGATAATGGCAGTGGTGGCATGATGTAGCATAGTGACTTTATTTTTTCAGTCAAAGGTATTTTAAAACCCTGTACTGCTTAATTTTTTTTTCCAAAAAGAAAGGGCACTAACATTAAAAACTAATCAAAAGTAGGAAATAAAGGATAGTCCGTTAGATTGAATACATTTACCTGTATCAGGAACCACTGCATTGTTCTTACTCTTCTCATTTCCCCGGGGGCCCATAATAACTTTATCATGGGTTGTCTTGGATCCCTGGACCAGTGTTTGGGGAGCACTGGTGTGGATATTCTTGCTAGAGGCAGCATTGCCAAGGCAATTACTTCTAAGGGCTGTGGCTCCAGGTCCATGCCCCGGACTGTTGGTCTGGAGCCTGCCAGGCTGGGGCTCTGCTCCTTTCTGATTCTCCGACAGAAGCTGCAGCGCAGTGGGGAGTGTTGCATGGGGGCTCGCCAGGATATCATAATCTCCTTCAGTGACTGACTGATGAGGCTCAGGGACTGGGGGAGTGATCGATGGACTCTGCCTTCACTCCAGCAAGCCTTTTATTTCTGTCCTGTCTGACACAGTCATCAATAAGCTGAGAAAATAAAATCTATACACAACTCTCTGGTTGGAAGATTATTTCAGAATTGTAGTATAGAGGAGAAAGGGCCTCTCCGAGAGTTAGACATCTTAGGTTAGAGTTGTGCCTCGGTCATGGCTGAATGTGGCTTTCAGGACAAGTGGTTTCACTCACTGGGCCTAAATTCCCTCATCCATAAGGTGAGAATTATATTCCCTGGGGCTCACCAAGTTATCTGCAGTGTTCAAACAGCCCAGTAGTGACTTTCTATTTACCCACAGCCAGGCTAAGAAAAATATGTTTCTTTGATCTGTGTTAACATTATATCTGTTCATTGATGTTGGATTATCTCATTCTGCTCTAATTTTTATTAATAAAAAGGGGAAAACTATGATTACTTAGTGAACACCTGGATATAGGGTATTACGTCATACCCATGGTGAAGAATGATTTTCCTTTATTTCTTCCTGCTTCTGTGCCCTAACGTGTCAAGGGGTTATTCAGAGATTTACTTTTTAGAAATGTGTAAAAATGATAGGACAAACAATTAAAATTTTAGGAAAAAACACGAAAATGAAGATTCAGTATATTAAAGATAGAAGTCAGCTATGTAGTATTATTTTAAAATTAAATCAATAAGCAATACCCAGTGATTTGTAGACAAAGGTGGAAAATGGTCTAACTTGGACTGAACGGGTACTTCGCTGAGTGCTTTACATTTTATATGACCCCATCTGATTGTCTGATTTAACTATATTCTGTTATTTAACATATGACCTTAATTATGTCACTTTGATTCTACTGTGATCCTGTGAGCTATTATTACCTACAGTTTACACAAGAGGAAACTGAGACCAAGAAATATTAAGTGGTTGTCAAGGCTGCACGTCCGGTAGGAGGTGCAGCCGAGAGTTAAAGCAGGCACCTTTGGCTCCCACCACGAGACTGGCCCTGCACTGACACATTCCCCACTGCCACTTCCTAATGCACAGTAAGTGTCCAAGGTGCTTTTCCTAGCCCTTTACCTATTTTACCTGTCTTATTCTGCTGTTTTTTCTTTTTTCCTTTCCAATGACTTGACCTTTGAGTTCCTTTCCAGCTGTATTTTTTCTAGAATACCTGGATTCTTACCAAATAAACAGGTTCCAGAAAAAGTGAAGGTGGCCCTAGTGACATGGAGGCGGGCAGTGGGGCAGGCCTGAGAGGTCCTGGGTGAAACAGTGTGCTCTGCACTGTGTGGCATGAAGGGAACCACACCTCGCCATCAGAGTTACAAGTGGTTTGGTCCCTTGTTAGAGGATAAACTCGTTCTTTCACTAGAAAGAACATACCTGGCTAGGTGGGGAGAAACATTGCATTTATCTCAAAAGATGAAAGCATAAAAATATTGCATGATTTCTCTAAAATGTAAATATGTACACATATACAAATGTTTCCCCCTCTCACTTATTTCAGATTCTCTATTATGGAGATGTTTTATGTTTATTGAATGAGCTGTGCTGGTTCATTCAATGAAGTCAAAGCTCTAAATTCACCTTACTAAAGAAGGTGAGTTTTCAATAGCTAATTGATTCTGTTGAGTGGCTTTTAGTATGCACATTATTCCTGGTTGTTAGGCTTTTATTTTGCCTGTCCTTGTTTCTCTGAGGATTGTGGACAACAGTGGCATAAATCTCAGGCATGCAGTCACAAGACTTTTGTCCAGCACCTCAGTGTTCCACTTGGCTCTACCTCATGCCAGCTGCGCGACCTTGGGCAGATCACAGAACCTCTCTGAGCCAAGGTTTCTTTGTTCATAAAATGATAATGAATGATGTAATAATTAAAATGAGACAATATAGGTGAGAATGCTTTGTTAAGGTACAAGCACTATACAAGGGTCAGCTGTTGTTACTCTTATTCGAAAGAACTGAAAAAACTCCGGGATTTTCACCGTGAGGATTATAGGCATGGATATATTTCACCTGGGTGAACCACCTTCAGATTCCCATCATCTGGAAAAGGTTCTAGTCCTCGAATTGACACACCTTTCCTCTGTGTTGATAGATTGTGGTAAAGCTGCTCCCGAGCCCACCGCTCTCATTCAGCTACTTCTGACCCTCATCCAATCTGTCTGCCTTGTTTCATGCATGTCTGTGCATATTACACCATATAATTAATTTTAAATGTTGGAAAAGCAGGCTACTGCAGAAGCCACTGGATTTTTTGTTGTTTCTTTTGTAGATTCACTCACCTTGTTACACATGCATACTTCACTGTGCCAGAGCTGACCTCACCTCAGAGTGTGATGAGTAATGCTATGACCCATGTCCTTGATGGCACCTTTTCTGCCACAGGTCCGCAGAGTAGATGGGTGAAAATGTGGTTCAGGCATGGGGGGCCTTGCTAAGAGACTGCAGATTTGATCAGCTCCCCAGAGGAGTGCCTCCTGGTAAGTCAGGTTGTTAGCCAAGGTGACTGTGTGACTAAGGGGTCCCTGGAGTGATGTCGAAGGGGGCAAAGAGACAGGCTTCATGTCTCCTTCTGCATGAGCAGGGTGCCAGGAGCAAGCTGTTGGTTCGCTCCATTTGACTCCCCTAAACTACACTCATCTCCTAAGCAAAACATCTGGCTTCTCCAACCACTCCCCTCCCCAGGTCTTGCTTATTAAAGAGCGTTGAGGCTGTGTTAGAAATTCTCCCGTGTCATACCTGATCATCAGTGACTACTGGCTGAAAGAGCATTTCGACCCCATTAATTCTGAGAGAGCTGACAGGAGAGGGAGCAGGTAAAGGGGAGAAGAGACAGACAAGAGCCTTACAAGAGGCGGAAGCCAAAGGGTGGCAGTGTAATCACAAGAGGCCATTTAGGTAATGTGATGAAACAATGTATGGATTATTCAGTTATTTAAAATATGCAGTTAAATTCTGCTGAGGAGTGGGGACAGAGCTAGAAAGGTAGGAAAGGAAGAGTAAGAGTTGAAAAACAGTCTCTGAGGTCTGGGCTGTTCCTGGTGTGGAAGTTCTGTGGATCAGATAGACTGGGAATTTTTCCCTCCGGGATTGAGGTATCGGAGGGAATGTCAGGGGCTCTCAGGGTAGAAAAGGGACCGCATAGGTGCTGGCTGTGTGCCAGGCTCTCTTCTAAGTGGAATTTTAAGTAGTGAGTTTGTTAAACACTTCTGATTTTCCTTTTTCCCCCTGCATTTGACATTCATCTCATTCTTTCCTATCCTCCCCTCTCTGATATGCAATGCAGCCTTTTACTTGTTTAATTTTCATAAACATGAATGGTTTCACTTCTCCTCTTACATCATCCTTCTAAATCTTTAAATCCTCGGTAATTCATGGAGGTTCAGCTGGAGAAAAAAGCAGAATTGCAATCAAGGAATACCTGGTATGTTTTCTATGAAGTAAATGTTTATTCACATTCATTTAGAAAGGCAGTGTGCTCATGGCAGCACCAAGAGGCTGCAAGTGGGAGCCTTTAGCCCCTTTACAGATTTTCATTAGCTACACCCCCCACTCTCAGATAGGTTCCCCCAAATTAACCTGCTGAATACTGTGCGTCCTCAGCAGACTCCTGAGCCCTGCTGGCCAACCAGCCTGCAGCCCTCAAGCCCCTTTATGTGGAAGTCCTCAGCCACCACTGAGAGATGGTGGTGGTGAAAAGCAGTGACTCTGAAAGTCAGAATTGGGTGTTCTGCCTACTCCTAGCTGTTGTCATTCAGGCAATTGCAAGAACTCTCAGAACCTCGGCTTCCTCATTTTACTTGTTTTTTTAAAATGATTAAGAAATCCTTTCTTAATTTTAATTTTTAATAAAAATTTTATTTATTTTTAGATAGATGGGAAGGGAGGGAGAAAAAGAGGGAAAGACATTTTGATATGAGAGAGAAACATTGATTGGTTTCCTCTTGCACACCCCCAAACAAGGGACTGGCCTGCAACCCAGGCATGTACCCTGACCAGGAATTGAACCAGTGACCGTTTGGTTTGCAGAACAATGCCCAACCCACTGAGTGACACCAGCCAGGGTGGGCTTCTCATTTTAAAACAGGGTAATAACATCAATCTTGTGGGGTTGACAGAGAAGGAAATGGCTTATAGTGCTTGACCAGTTGGGAACCTTTTTAATTTCAGCCTGCATAGGGGCCAGGACCTCACTCCTTAGTGAGGAATACCTCACTGCATATACCTCATTTAGCTCTCACAAGTATCCTGAGTGGTGGAGATCATTGTGCAAGTGAAGGGATTTAGGCCTTGGGAGTTGTGGCTACAGCCAGGCCAAGAATGTGGGAAGTGATGGAGGAAGATGTATCTCAGAGAAAGACGTGTTCTAGGGAGGAGAGTGCGGGATGGAGAGAGGGTGTTTATGGTGGTAGAGGCTTCATCTTGGGATCTGGACTTTGGGGCCTCTGCCTTGAGGCTTGACTCCATATAAGACAAAATGGGGCCTTTTGGGGGATGTCTGTGGACTAGGAAACTTTTTGACAGGAGCACAGGAGAGCAAGGGGAAATTTCAGTTTCATATGCTAAGAATAAGTCTGCAGAGAGAATGATTTGAAATAAGCTGATGAACAAAAAAAGGGAGAGAGGTTAGGCCTGGTGGTAACAATATACATCTGCCTTTACATTTATGTTGTTGTTCAGCTAAGAGGAAAACGCATTCTTCTCTGGTTACCTGTGACACACCACTCCCCCCTTGGCCTCGGCTGGGGCTGTGGGGCATGGACCATTCACTTTTCCCTCTACATTCCTGGCTCGACCCTCGTTTGCAGGGGCTGTGCTGTGTTTATTCTGCTGTCTCAGGGGAGCCCATGGCTCTAACAGAGGAGGAATAGAAAGAGGCAGGATAGAAGGCCAGAAAGGATCACGAGAGAGACTTTTTAAAAAGAAAGGGTACAAAATAATGAGGGAGGCAATATGGTTGGGAATTAGTTGCAAGGTAAAATAAACGCTGAACATTAAGTACGTGATTTGAGTAATTAGTGTTCCAGATGGGAGAACAGTTTTATATCCTTATTCACATTTTCTAAAGGTTTAGAGCTACTCAGTAAACTGTTTCCTGAATTCCTGTCATCACTGGCTTGATCCCAAAGTACCACACATGCTATAACTTCATTTAGACATAGTTTCCAGGTGGCTTTTAAATTGGTTTATAAGTGAAATTTGTTTAAAACTTAGACCAGAATTCCCAACCAGTGAGTGGGTTACAGGCGTGGCTGCATTATTGTTCTCCTCATCACTCAGAGCTGCCAGATCCCCTTTGCCTTTGAAACAAGAGCACAGTCCCCTTGGAGGTGCTGGGAGGAGGCCTGAACACCTCAGGCAGGTTTGAGGTTGGGGGTCGGGTTAGCATCTGTATGTCTTTGGGACACTCTTTCTTGAGGCACAGTTAACTATGCAGCTATAGTCCCCATCCTGCCCAAATCAGGGAGGAAAGATCCAATTCTGAATGTGTAGCTTCACTGTTTGAAATTCTCCGTGAAGACCAGCCAGGCCTTGGGCAGCATCTCCCCGCGGTCCATGGCAGGCTTCGGTCCTCTTCTTTCTCTCTCAAACTCCCCATACTCTTCTTTCTTCTTCGTAGTTGAACTATTTAACATGATGTTTAAAGGCATGCCTGGCTGCTTTGTGGAGATTCAGAGTTGCCATGGTAATGTGGCCTGTTTCTCCAAATTAGGACATATTCCTGCTGCCTTTTTTAAAAAAAATGTGGTATGTTTTCTCTCTCACACAACTCCTTTGCTTCCTTACATCCTTGTCTTTCTTTCTCCCCCAGAATGCTAATTTAAGTACCTGTCCCCAGAATTGGGTAGATCGTCAGCCTAAGGAGGCACTGTCGTGAGGCTTCTCCCCCACACTCCCCTCATCCCCTCCATGTGGGCTGTGTTTCTGCAGGTGCCGTTTCAGCGGTCTTCAGAAAGACCCTTCTGCTAGGCTTGCTTCTGTCTGGGAGGGGCCGATAGCAGGTGAGCTTCTGATTTACATGGAAACCTATTGTGAATGGAAAGAAGTAAGGAAGAGACAGCTGTAGCTTGGATATTGAGTATTAGTTCTCAGAAACATCTCCCTAGGCACATAGTCATTTTGGGGCACACATGCTCATTTGATAAACAGGATTCCAGATAAACAAGGATGCATACCCCTTGTCTTTTCCCTTACAACTCATTTTAGGGTCCTAGGAAAATAGGAGAGAGAGATGCCTCAAATCAAGAGAGCTCTGTAATGTGTATACAAGAGCAGAAATCGGTCAGTGCTTAAAAAAATAGGGTGAGGAGATGGAGGCGCTCCTTCCTCCAGCATTATTTCTGCCCCATAGGTTATTGACAGCTCTTCGAACCACTTCAATTACGGTCTGTGATGAAAACGGTGGAAGAAAGAGAATAAGGAATGTGCGGCAGATTCAGCTCTTCTTTCTCTCACTTTTGTTCCTTGGTGTTCTGTCCTTGGCACATGAAGGTCGATTAGAAAAGGTTCTTTTGGCCCATGTACTTTAAAATCACCTGGGTCTTAAAAAAATACAGATGCCTGGGTCCCACCTACAGAGAGTCTGGTATAATTTTGGGGGATGCATTAAAATGTAACTTTTTTAAAGCTAAAAGCTCTCCAGATGATTATAATGTATAATGGAAGAAGAGGTTTACTGACTTAGATGGTGATTTGTTTTGGAAGGTAGTAATCATGGCTTTACACACTTGGCTATAAAGTAGCCATTTCTGAAATCTTTGGACAGAAAGGGCACTCAAGTCTCAGATTTTGTGAGTTTAAACTCTCTCGCCAGCAATATCACTTCTAGAAAATGTGAGGTCCCCATTCTCTGACTTGTGAAAGAGGTGAAGGGAGAACATCACACAATTAACTAGGTAAAGAGGCAGGAGCTGTCCAGAGTCAAGGTCTAGGGTAAGAAGGTGGGGACCTAGGCAGTGTCAGGGGTGGCCAGCGTGGGGTGAGGAGAGGGATATAAGCATGCTGTGGTCACACTGAGGCCAAAAGATGATGTGCTTAGTGGCAAGCCTGAGAGAAACAAGCCTTGGCTTTTTTATTTGATTCCGGAGCTTGACCCAAAGCTGCAGATAGAACTTCCTGTGCTGGTTTTTTTCACGTTCTAGACATCAAATAGGGTAGCTGTGTTTGCACCTGCTTCTTTTTCTTGCCTTTGCCTGTGGGCAGTGGGATCGAGTAGAACAAAAGGTAATTAGCCTTTAAATAATAGAATTTTGATCACTTTGAGGAAGCATCACTAGGACAACCATGTTTTTTTTTTCTTTATGATTGCTTTTAAAGATTTTATTTATTTACTTTTAGAGAGGGGGAAGAGAAGGAGAAAGAAAGGGAGAGAAGCATCAATGTGTGAGAGATACATCAATTAGTTGCTTCTTCACACACTCCCAACTGGGGACCTGGCCCAGACCCAGGCATGTGCCCTGACTGGGAATTGAACTAGCGATCTTTCTTTTCACTGGCTGGTGCTCCGTGCACTGAGCCACACCAGCCAGTGCTCTTTATGATTTTTATTAGGGAGAAGTCACAGGGATTTAGGGAGGGCCTAATACCTGCTTTGGTATGATACTGTGGAGAAGTTCCTTATCCCCTGGGGACCTCATTTCTTCATCTGGAAAATGGAGTGGGAATGGGAGGGAGGCGGGGCCAGTAGGGTCTCTTTAGTTGTAACCATGTTGTTTCCATATGTCTCACGCTGACACCTGTCATTTGTTACAAGTTACCTATCAGGTGGCAACATGGTGACAGTTTCTTTTTAGAACAGGATGGGAGACAAGCCAAATGAGAGGTTACCAAATTTGGAGTATTTTGGGGTCAGGGTCATTTAGAAAAACTGAATTTATAACATAACACCAGATTTAGGAATCAGGGAAAAGCAGTAGAGTAAAGCTAGAGTAAGAAAAAGGACAGGGTTCTGAGGGGGGGAGACGGGAAGAAGGCTCCAAGTTCCAGCACGGCTTTCCTAAGGCAGGTTCTAGTGTGTTTATCTTCTTGCGAGGACCAGACATGGACAAGGGGCCTAGTAATTCTTACGTTGAAGTGCCAACGACTCTCCGAATGGATTGATTGAAATTGTGGGATATCTTAGCAGTCAGCCATCTTCCAAGTTCAGATTTATGGTATGTTCATGGGTCACTACAGATCCACATTCTCTCCCTACATTCAGTTCAGGAAGACAATAGTTTTTAACACCATACCAGTTGCCAAGTACTTTGCTAGGCTCTTTTCAAGAAGCTTACAATCCCAGCAATAGCTACAGCCTTAAGAATGACCACTTCTATATCATACACTATACAAAGTATAAAAGCCATTTTGCCATTTGTTCCCCATACCATTTATTCATTCATTCATTTACTTATTTAATAATCTTTAATAATTACTCAGTGACACCTGTTATGAGTGTCCTAGGCACTCGAGATAGAGTGGTGAACACAGTCACTTTCTTCATGCAGCTGAGCGGGTCGTTAGAGTGACGATTTTCAGCCTTTCATCCCATGGCACATGTGAGCTACTTACAAAAATTCTGTGGCACACCAAAGAGTGTGTTATAAGTTTTGCTGATCTGTCAAAAAAATAAGTATAATTTTGATTCATTCTCACTAGGTGGCTATTGTTGTGTTGACTGTGATCATTTTTTTATTTGACAATCTGATGGAAAGGAGGTCAGTGCCCCTGACTAAATAGTAAGGTATTGTGTGTTTTAAAAATTCTTGTGGCTCAACGGTTGAAAATGGCTTCATTAAAGAATCACGAGTCAACCTAATTTTTCAACTGTAAGAATTACTAGGAATGTCAGGTATATGGTGTTAGGGGGACTTGACCTAATTATAAAGGTCAAGAACATGTGAGGATGAGTAATACCAACTGGGCAGAGAGGAGGAAAGCATTCCAGACAGAGGAAAGAGCATTTGCAATAGCCATGTTGGGGGCAAGTTGCCCCTATGAGGGCAAGTACAGGGGTCTGAAGAAAGGCCAGCCTGGCTGGAGCAAGCAATCAAGGACTCAAGTAAAACAACCCCAAAGAGGAGATGATACCTACCTCCAGAGTGCTTTCAGAGAGATGGAGAGACCACAGCTGGTGGAGGACGGCAAGGAACCTCTTCACGAGTGCTACTTGAGTGGATAAAAAGTATCATTTTTGAAGGAGGGCCTTGAAGGATGGGTAGGATTTCTGTAAGTGGAGATGGGGCGGAGGGGACAGGCAGAAGGCCGAGTGGAGGCTGAAAAGCACGGCATTCCCGGGAGGGTCGGCACGCCCCCTTTTCCCCTTTCTTGTGAGGTCACCATTGGAGAGTAACAGAGGATGAGATGACAGGATGGAGAACTGACTTTATTCTTTGGGAAGCAGTGCATTTTCGAACCCTCGAAGAAAAATACAGAAAGCTCAGTTTCACTGACATAAAAAAATCAAATTCCTACAATAATGAGATACTGTATTTTGTTCATCAGAGTGACAGTCTTTTAAAAAAATTAAGTACTAAGTGTTGTTGAGAGTGTGGGGAAATAGACACTCTCATAAATTCAGAGTAAAATATAAATTGGAATGACCTTTGTGGAAGACAGTTTGGCAGTAAAAACCTCAAAAATACGAACGCCCATTACGGCCGTTCAACGTAAAGGAACTGATCCTATGACACTGCCAAAAATGTATCTGAAAGATGGTTTTCATAGCGTTATTTATCATAGTGAGTAATATAGGCATTTTTGCATATTCAGTGATGGACTGCCTAAATTAAATTCTGGTTCGGAGGATAAACAGCCACTAAAATTACATTATAGAATAAAAGAATATTTAATTAAATGGGAAAATGTCATATACTATAAATACATGAAAAGGTTGTAATAACTAGTCAGCAAAAGCTCACTGAGTTCTTACTGTCGTTAGGGCACTGTATTAGATAGTAGGGACAGTGGAAATAAGATAGATGGAGCCTACATCCTAGTCTGGAAGGTTATGTCCCGGAGAGATGGGATGTGCAGTCCAGAGGTTTTACCCAGCAGTGGCTGTGGTGGGGTACACGCTCTCGGAGATGACACCCAGTGTGATGTATGTTTGTAAAAATGAATATGTTGTGAGAGTATGAGCATTTGAAAAAGGTTGATCTATAGACACCAGAGAAGTCAGTTGTGTCTGAATGAAGGTAGTACAGATATTTTAAGTGTTCTTTACAATTCCCCAATTTTCCCTAATTACTAGATATCCTAATACTCTTACGAGGATAAATATTTATAAAAAAGAAAGGCCTTAGGGAAATTGCTAAATTTTCATGGACTCTACTTTCATTTATAAATAGCACCTCTCTTTAAGTTTGTCCCTCTGCTTCTACTGGCCAAATAAATAAAAATAAACTAACAAAAACATGTCTCCCCATCAGGAAAATTCCCCATCTCTCTCTATAAAAAGATGTATTTTAGAACCGATGCTTGAAAGCCTTCTCTTACAAAAGGCAAAATTCCCCTGAAAACCATATAAAATCTAATGAAAAGCAGAGTATTGCTTATTGAATGTATTTTGGGCCTGCTGACTTGTTTCTCTTAAGCCCAGATTACTTTTTGTTTCTGGATATGTCAGCACACAGTCTTTATAAGGTTGAGTAAGAAAAAAAGACTAAAAATATTTAACCAAGGAAACATCGCGGCCTTCTATTTTATTGAAAATAGAATAGAAGGCCTTCCTTCTCTTGAGAATTTACTTGCACTGGTTTGATAGGGAACCAGAAAATCAACTTATTTGTGTTTTTCACTGTACAGCTGCAATGGAGAGGTGGAAAGGTGGTGATAACCACAGTATTATATGCATTAGGACTTCCCTGCTAGGCCTCATTTGTCTTCCTCTTGCCAAAAAAAAAAAAAAGATTATTTAAGAGGGACATTCATTTAAGCCTGCCTTAATGGGAAAGCGGCTTTCAATCTGTAGGGTTTATACTGTCCTGCTTCTTAGTTTCTTAGCTTGGGGCGAGGGGATATAATATATAATGTATTTGTAATGTTTGATATATGTAATATATCATGTATAATATGTATTATACATTACATGTGACATGTAATATGTCACATGTATATTAAAATTTTCTCCTTCTTCCTTTGATAAGGTGTTGGGAGAATGACCTAATGCTTGCATTTGCTTCAGAAAAGCTTAGGGCATTTGTTTCTTCCTTCTCATTATATTCTCTGTAGTTTCTCTTCAACTCACATTTTCATTAGGAAATGGAAGAAATGGTAACTTTGGGTATTTTATAACATCACAAAGCCAGAAGTTTTATGTCAAAAAACAAAACAAAACAAAACAAATTTCTTGCTTAAGATAAAAGCATGAGTAAGTTAACCTTACTTATTTTAATTTTTGCAATACCAATAATGTAAACGACTTATAAGCCAAGGCTCAAAAATATAATTTGGCATAGCACAAAGTATAAGAATGAGTTCGCTTATTTCGTCCTGCTTTGCTTTTGGATTGCTCCATGAGTTACAGTCTGTTACCTTAGATACTACCCTTTAACAAGGCTCTCTCCTTTTGTCACATATCTTGTATGTGGGAGTTTAAAAGGACTCTAGCTTTTTGACAGTCCTCAAACATTTTTTTATGACACAGTGACAATTCACCGTCTCTGTCTGCCAGATAGTGGGCCTCAGGTGCTTTGCAGAGTGAGTTAGGGCTGTCACACATAGTCTGGTCTCGTCCCCCACCTCACCCCTCACCCACTGCATACAACACCACTTTCTCACTGCTTCATCTTCTCACAACTTACTGGGAAGAAGGAGGAGAGGACACTGTCTTTGAGGTGGCTCCTCTCTTCAAGATGGAGAGCCACATCATAGGGACTCCATAGTGTTAGCATGGAACAGCTGCTTCTGCAAAGGCGATCTTCCTGTCCTTCCCGCTGAATTTAGGGGTGTCTTCATCTGAGAAACGAAGAAAGATTTCTGAAATCTGAACAGGTGGACTTATCAGGGCTGCTGTTCTTTTACCTTGCACCTCTCCCTCTTAGAGATTGACATCATCACAGAGGATTTCAATTTTAATTTGTATAAAGACAAATCTTAAATATTTAACCAAGACTTAGTAAAATCTGATTCATCTTTAGATTTTCTCATTTTTTTCTGTAGGCCGGGATTTCAGATAATAAAGCAGGAATGGAAGTATTGAAAGGACAATTGGAGAGAAAGGGGCTTAATTTTCTCACTCTTTTCATTGTAGACTGCAAGCCTTTCTCTGTGTTCTGAATTCTAATTAAAAATGAATAATATTAATTCAACAAATACTTATTGAATACCCACTACATATAAGCACTCTTATAGGTGGTAGATATTCAGAAGTGAATAGACAAGTCTTAGGTCTAAGTTTACATGTCCAAATATGGGGATGGTCAGATAGTAAACATCAATAAACACAATAATTTCAGATAGTGATAAGTTCTATAAAGAAAATAAAATGGAATTGGTATCAGTGAAGATATTACTGAGGAGGTAAAGTCTGAACTGAGATTAAATGACAAGAGGCCACCTGTGTGAAGGTCTCGGGTAGATGCACCCTAGAAGAGTTAACAGCAAGGAAAGGGGTTTTGAGGTGGAATTGTAACAAACTATGGACATGATCCCTGAAATTGTAGTCTTGAGGTAGAAGTATAAAGAAGAAAGAAGGCAAATGTGGCTGGAACACAGTAAGCAAAAGATAATTGGTAGGAGTTGAGGTCAGAAAAAAAGGCATCAGATTATGTTTTTCCTTATAGGGCATGCTAAAGACTTAGATTTAATTCCACATGTATTATGAAGCCACTGAAAATTAAGCAGGGACAATATGAACTGATTTAATAGTAAATATAAAAAATATGAGACTTTTATTTTCAGTCATCAGGCAGTAAAGCAATCTGGAATTACCTTCCTGCCATAAATAACTAGAAAATTATAAAGGAGAAAAGGAAGCAGCTAATGTTAGACATTGGAAAACAAACAGCACAGAACTGTTATTTCTGAGAAAAGGGAAATATTGTTATCTTAGACTATTTACCTGTAGATAATTCCAGGCCTGAGACACAGGGAGAGAGAACCGAAGCTGAGTTCAGCAATCTCACTGAGTCAAGGATACAGCGATTAGGCTTTTTGGAAGCTGAGCTAGATTTTTGTTGGACAAAATATTTTAAATTAGAAAGAGGTCCAGAAATATGCTTAAGGTTTCTCATGAAGTCTTTGTCCAAATACCAGTTTATGCATAGTTGAGGTGAAACTACATGAGACTGGATAAGAACAATTTCTGAGGAAATAAGAATTATCAAGGAGCCATAAGAAGAAAAATTCTCAAAACCCCAACAGGGCCAGGGACCATTCCAGTTCCCTTAAGCTAGACTGGAAAGACTTCATGGAATACATGGGACATTAATAGAAATCTCAGAAGGGCCATATCTTAGAAGTGGGGTTAAATTAGTGCTAAAATAAAGGTTATTCAAGAAAGCTATAAAAAGATATAAATGCGCCTGTAAGTAAACTTTTTTCTAGAAAAAGGTCCCATGTTTTAAAAAATTTTTTATTTTTTAATCCTGACCCAAGGACATTTTTTTCACTTGCTTTTTTAGAGAGAATGAGAGAGGAAAGAGGAAGAGAGAGAGAAATGTTGATGTGAGAGAGAAACATTGATTGTTGCCTCCCTGTGCACCCAGACCAGGGATGCATGCTGGGACTGGGATTGTATGTGTCTGGACTGGGGGTCGCATCGTTCAGACCAGGGATGGAACGAACCTGCAACTAGGTATGTGCCCTAGCTGGGACTCTAACCCACAGGTGTTTTTAGTTATGGGATGGTGCTCCAACCAATTGAGACACATCAGCCAGGGCACAAGTCCTACATTTTTAAAGAATTTTTAAAGTTACTATACATACACAATAGGAAAATATGACCTATAAATAGGAAAAAACAATAAAACAGTAGAAACAGAGGTGGGTATAACAAAGATGTTGAAAATATAAGTAAAGGATACTAAAAGCTATTACAAATACGTTCAAGCATGTAAAGGAAGTCATGAACATAAAGAGGAAGAAAACAAGGGGGATATATTTAAAAGACCCAATGGAATTGAAAGAGAGGGAAAAATCCTTAATATTTTTATTAAAGAATAAAGTGGATGGACTAAACAGTAGAATAGACATTGTAATAAAATATAAAGGAACCAGAAGACATGGCAATAAAAGCTATTTAAAATAAAGTACAGGGAGAAAAAAGACAGAAAAATATAAAAAGTTTCAGTGACTTCTGTGATCATATCACTCAGTTCGACTTGTATGTAATTTGAGGCCTAAAAGGGAGAAGCAAAGAAAAATATTGAAAGAATTAATACCTAAAATAGGATTCCACATTTGATGACAACTATATGAAACTACTTGATTAATATAATTTATGAAAATTCTAAATCCCTGGATTCAAGAATTTGATTAAATCTCAAATAGAAAAAGCAAGAAGAAGACCACAATAAGGCACATCATAATAAAATTGCTGAAAAGTAGTGATACAGAGAAAATTCGTAGAAAAAAAGAGGAAAAGAGCACATTACATTCAGAAGAACACATATAAGTGAAGCAAATTTCTCAACAGAATATACAAACCAGGAGAAATGGATCAATGCCTTTAAAATAATGTAAGAAAAACCCCAACTAAGAATCCTATACTCAGCAAAAAAAAATAAATCTTTTAAATATGAAGGTAAAATAATGACTTTTACAGAAGCACAAGCTGAGGTAATTAATCAGTTGTACACTTGTTCTTAAGAGATACTAAAAAAAGCTTTTCAGGTGAAAAATAGTATCAGTATGGAAATTTGGGTCTAGAAAATGGAATGAAAAACATTGTAAGTAGTAAATATGTGGGAATTCATAAACATTTAAAATATATTTGAAAGATAATTGTCTAAAGTAAAAATAACAATGTCTTACAGTTTCTATGTTGAAATAAAAAATATGATAACACCCTAAAAATGGAGAAGAAGGATGAAAGTTACTGCTTTGAGCTTCTCCTACTATCTGTATAGTGCTATAACCTGATTTGGAAAAAGAGTATAATGATTCAAAGATGTATATTGTAAATCCTAAAGAAACCAGTAAAACAATGACAAAGAATATAGCTATTAAGCCAATGGTGGAGGTAACATAGCATTATAAAAACAATCAACTCAAGGAAAGGCAAATACAAAAAAGAAACAAAGAATAAATGTAAAAATAGAAAACAAATAGCAAAATGGTAAATTTAGACCCCCAAATGTTAATAATACTAAATTATTAGTATTAGTAGTTAGGTAAAAGCCTAATACTCCATTGAAAGGCACAGATGGTCAGATTGGGTAAAATCTAAGACCCAACTATATGCTATCTATAAGAAACCCACTTTAAATATAAAGATATGGATAAGTTAAAAGTAAAAAGATGAAACAAGATATACTATACAAGTTCTAATGACAAAAACTGAATGGACTAAACTAATATCAGACAAAATAGACTTTAGGACAAGGAATATTACCAGTTATGAAGAGGATATTACACAATGAAAAAAGGTCCATTTTTTAAGAAGATGTAGCAATCCTAAATGTGCGTGCATTTAATCACTTCAAAATACATGAAGCAAACACTGATGGAAAAGAGAAGTAAATGGGACCACATTTATGGTGTGAACTTTCAACACCCCTCTTCAGTCATTTGTAAAAGAAGTATGGCAAAAAGTAGTTAAGGTCTAGGTGACTTATCTACGACCTTGACCTAATGTATTATAGAATACTTCAGTCAACATTAGTAGAATATACATTCTTTTCTAGTACATACATAATATATACCAAGATAGACAATATTCTGGGTCTTGAAACAAGTCTCAGTAAGCTTAAACTGATTGAGATCTTACAAAATGTGTTCTGCGACCATGTTAGAATTAAACAGAACTGTGTCTGGAAAAATAAGCAAATTTTGAAAATTAAACAATAAACTTCAAGGAACGTGTATAAAGGACCCATGGACAAAGACAGCCAGTGGTGGTGGGGAGAGGGTGGATTGAATTTAGGAGGCAGAGGTGAATAGGGCAAGGAGGAGTAACAGGAAAATGGGAACAACTGCAACTGAGCAACATTAAAAAAATAACCTTCTAAATAATAGATGGGTCAAAAAAAATCACAAGGATAACAGGAAATATTTTGAACTGAATTAAAATGAAAAACAACATATTAAAATTTGTGCATTATAGATAATGCAGTGCTTAGAGGGAAGTTTGTGGAATTAAATGTTTATATTAGACTACAGTGATGGTAACATTTTTTGTCAACAGCAGTTCATCTAGTGAGTGTTGAGACTTTGGGTCTGAGTGGAGAAAAAAAATATGTGTTTATAGTGGAGAAGAAGAAAGGTTTATAATCAATGATATAACTTTCTACCACAAGAATCTAGAAAAACAAGAGCAATATGAATCCATAATAAACAAAACACAGGAAATAATAAAGAGGGAAAATCAATGAAATAGAAAATGGGCAAATGAAAGAAAAAGTCAGTTAAGCCTCAAAGTAGGTCTTTGAGGAGAGATCAGTAAAATATGTGAGTCTCTAGCAAGACTAAGAATTAAAGAAATTAAACATAAGTTGCCCATATCAGGCATGAAAGAAGGACATCACTATAGATCCTACAAAATTTAAATTTATAAGGATAATAAAGGACAAGGGGGAGTAACGGGGGGTGGGGGTGGGAATTAGGACAACTGTAATAGAACAACAGTAAAAAAGAAGAAGAAGAAAGGATAATAAAGAAATATAGCAACTTTGTGCCAATAAATCTGACAGCTTAGGTAAGTGAACAGATTCCTTAAAACACACAAAACTACCAAAGATCACTCAAGAAAAGATAACTCGAATAACTCTATATATTAAAGAAATAGAATTCCTAGGTATAACTCTTTTTACTAGACCTAGTGACTTTATGATTGAATTTCACCAAGTATTTGAGGAAAGAATAATAAAATTCTGTACAAACTCTTTTAGTCAATAGAGAGGAAAGAACATTTAAAAACCCATAACTAGTTTGCTACCAAAATGATAGAAGATATTAGAAGAATACTACATACTGATATTCCTGGTGAACATAGAAGCAAAAATCTTCAACAAAATATAAACAAATAGAAATATAGCAAGATATAAAAGGGTAATACATCATGTCCAAGAGGTGTTTATTATAGGAATGATATATTATTCTAACATTTGAAAATCATTGTAATTTACCATGTTGACAGAAAAAAGAGAAAAAACTTGTGGTCATCTTAATAAATGCCAAAAAACACTTTGACAAAATTAAGCATTTATTCATGACAAAAACTCAACAAACTGAGAATAGAAGGAAATTTCCTCAACTTAGTCAATACGTCTATGACAAACCTATAGGTAGTATCATATTTTATGGTACAAAAAAATGGATAGTTACTTTTCTACTAATATTGGAAATAAAGCATTGTACCAGGGTTTGCAGCAGGTTCAAATAATGAAAAATGAAAAGATAAAAGTAAAAGTATTATTCTTCAATATTATTTTTAAAAATCCTCACCCAGGGATATGTTTTTATTGATTTTAAGAGAGTGGGAGATACAGTCAGATATAGATGTGAGGAGAAACCTTGATTGGCTGCCTCTTGTATGTACACAGACTGAGGATCGAACCCACAACCTTTTGGTTTTATGAGATGACACCCCAAGCAGCTGAGCAACCCAACTGGACTAAAGTATTATTCTTTATGTTTTACATGGTCTTCTATGTAGAACTATCTAAAGAATATACATAATATCATTAGAACAAACAATGGATTTAGCAAGGTCATGGGATTCAAAATTGATATACAAGGATCAATTATATTTTCATATACTATCAGAGAAAAATTTGGAATTTAAGAAATTTAAATAAAATGCTATTTGCAGTAACGTTGAAAATATAAAATACAGAAAACACAATAAAATATGCGTCAGACTGACGGGAGCACCGGCTCACAGTGCCCGCGGTGCCGTGGATGAGACATAAAACAAATTCACATGGACTACCAAGTCCTGTGGAGGAAAGGGGACAGCATGGCTACTCCCTCAAGGGGGAAGCGCCTCAGAACGGCCTGGCCACCCTCTCAAAGGGAGAGCGTGCTGACCCTTGCCTAGACAGGCTTTTATTGGGTTTAATTTGCATAGAAATACAGGTACAGCTCATTAATCATTGTCAGGCAGTAAGGATCAAACAGTAGATAGCATACAAAGAACTATTAGGGCTTCTTCTGAGTCAGGGTCTATCAGCTAAAAGGCTACAAAACTTTGGGAAACAAACTCATTTCCTGCTTGGGCCTTTATCATTTAACTGAGAGCATTCTTAGCAAAGCAGGCTTCACAGGGTTTTACATATCCTTTCTCAGGCCTGATCTCCCAGGGAATCTGCCCTTTCTAGCACAGGGCTGCACCGCCCTCTGTCACTGTTTCAGGTTTAAGTCATGCAGAGGAGGCAAGATAGCTAAGAAATTTAGGACACTCCTCGCAGACAGACTGAGGACTCAGGCTTTGTTAAAGCCGAGGTGTGAAGGACCATCATCCCCTTTCTCCATAGCCCCACAGGTCCTTCCCTGGGGCCTCCACATGATCATGCCTGTCTTAGGTGGTTTCCCCTTGGGGAATCTTACCTGTCATTGGCTAACTGATTAAGCATTGGGGGCCAGTTATGAAAAAAGGAGCAGAAGCAGTACTCCTGCCAGGGAGATAAGCTTTGTCTCCTTAGTGGGTTATGGTCTGAAGGTCGCTCACTCAGCCTTAGCCATGGCGGTGTTACCGCTCCTGAAACCAGACAGGGTGGTTCCCAACATAAGACCTCTACACTGAAAACTATGAAGCGTTGTTCAGAACAATAAAAGACCTAAGTAAATGGAAAGATATACTGTGCTCATGGATCAAAAGAGTCAGTAGTTTGAGATTCAGTTTTCTTCGTCATAATCTTTAGATTCATCTAAACCTCAATCAAAATCCTAGTGGGATTTTTTTATAGAAATTGACAAGTTATTATAAAAAGTTTATGGAAATACAAAGGACCAAGACTAGTCAGTAAAATTTTGAAAAAAACAAATTTGGAAGACTCAGAGTACTTGATTTTAAAACTCACTCTAAAGCTACAATAATAAAATAGTATGCTGTTGACATACAGATAGATATATAGATCAATACAGCAGAATGGGTTTCATAATTGATCTATATTTATATATTTGGCTGAGTTTTATTAAACATCCAGGGTAATTCAATGGAGGAAGGCTTTTCAACAAAAGGTGCTGGAACAATTTGATATCCAAAAGGAAAAAGACATCATCCTCAACCTTTACAGTATCTTTAAGGAACAGAAACTAGGAATCATAGGTTATATGCTTTGGGTGTCATTTATGTGAGACAGATTGGAGTTCCAGTCATAAAATCAGCAATCAAAGAAAAAGCTTTGTCTCTGTATCAAAAGATTAGCAAGTGGATGCACATTGATATATTTTAGCCTAAAATAAGATGTTCTGTTTGTCCTCATCTTTTTAGATAAGAGGACTTCTACCATAGTGACCTTAAAAGGTAATGGACTTAACAGAGGTGTTGTAAACTCTTTGACACATAGAATATTCTCAATAAATGAAAGTTTTTAATATTACCCCATACTTCATTTCTTAGCTGTTCACCTCATTGAACTTTATATGGTTGTCATATTTTAATTACTTTTCCTAATGGGCAAACTTTATTTTACCAGATAGGTCACCAGTGCATGGGCTGTGTGTCCTTACTTGTAATTCCTACAACAATCCTCCAGGGCCTGATGCGTTTAGAGTGCTGACTACTGCTTATCTGACTGAATGGGTGGAACTCTTTTTAGCTATCCTTCAGAATCTGTTAGGTTGGCTCCTATTGACCAAATATATTAGAAGGATGGTGCCACTATTTTTAACCAGATATGTTCCAAGTATCGTTCCATAATTTTTGTTTAGAGAGCTCTCTCCCCCTCTTTTTGAACATCTAAATTCCCCTCTGAAACTCCTGTGTTAAGAATTCATTAGGCTATAGGGCCAGCCCTTTAGGGAATATAATACAGAAAGAAAAAGAGAAAGAGAGAGCAAAATAAATTGCTTTGAATCTCATTTCCTGATTTTCATTTCACTTGTTATCTTATATACATTAGAGTTAAGACATATTTCATACCTAGGACTGACAGTATTTATGGGCAACTCCTTACTGCTTCATTGTCTCTCATATTTAGTCTGTATGATGGAGAAAGTAATGTTTAGAAGTCTTAGAAACTACAAGGAGTATATTTTCTTCATTTTAAGTTTGGTTGGTAGAGAAAATGTGGCTCTGAATAAGATGATAGCCTTGCAATTCTTGCTAATTCAGTAGTTCACTTGGTGGTAAACTGTTTGAAGATAGTGGCCATATCTTAGTCACAAATGGCTCTAAAGGAACATTTCACAGTGGCTGGTGCTAAATTTTTCTTAAATGATTAAGTGACCAGAGGTCTCTGGTTTTCCTATGAGCCAGGATTGATCCTAGCCAAATGACAAAATAAGGGAAGTTTGTTTTTATGCTCTTTTCTACTCTTATTTTCACGTAGCGTCGTCCTTTCTGAAGTCTGCTTTCTTCTCTGGCACCCGTCCCTTTCTGTTGCTTGGGGGCCACTAAATAATCACTAATAACAGTGAACTGATCATCAGGTTAGCCTTTGGATGTGATACATCTGGTAGATAGTTTCAAACATCCTCTTAAGGGCAGAGAGACGCATTTCAAAATTCAAGTTTGGAGCCAGTAATGATCTTTGCCAGTTGTGTGGTATATGATAAAGTGTGTAAAGGATGAGCCTTCTCTTCTTTGCTTTGTTGCTTGGTTTCCAAGAAAGAGAATGGCTTTGTTTGAGGAGTGGGAAAAGCTCCATGGAAGAAATGATATTTGAGCTGGGCCCTGAACCATGCAATGAGTCTTTCCAGCAGTGAGCTGACTTGGGGGAGTGGACAGAGGTGGAAAGAAAAGCAGCAACAAAACATTACCAAAAAATGGAACAACAGCATGGTTAGAAGGACAGAGATGAAAGAGCACGATGTGTTTTAGGAACATTGAGAAGTACTGGATAAATGGGGCAAATGTGCCATGGTAGGAAGTTGAAGGAGATTGGAAAAACAAAGAAACAAAATACAGGTGGGGTTGGATTATGAAGAGATTGTGTGAGATTCAAAGGACTTCGACCCTATCTGGTGAGCAGTGGAATGATTAAATTTCTATTTCAGAAAACTCTGCTTGGTGGCAGTATAGAAGGTAAATTTTTGTGGTCAGGGAGACCAGTTGTCAGGCTACTGCATAATGAGCCAAGAGATAGTAAAGGCATGGCAATAGGGCAAAAAGAAGGGTTGCCGTTTACATAACTGAGAGATAGAATGGGTAGTGTTTGGTGACCAAGTTCTCATCCTCATCCCAATTCATTTATCCTCATTGCAATTCATTAATTTAATCAGCAAATATCTGGCCCCCTAATGGAGGCCAGTTGTCGTGTAAAATACTTGAGAAGTAAGTAAGACAAGGCTTCTGTCCACAATCAGCTGCACGTTTAGTAAAGAAAGTTGACATTTAATAGTTAAAACGCATTGACGAGAGTACTGGAGCACTGGAGCACTGGAGAAACCTCAGGGCAGGAAGTTTATGTTGCTTATTGGCTCCTCCTATTCACCAGAAGAATCTCCATTTAATTCTCAGCTCTGGAAGTTCTGGATTTCATTTCATTAAGGGAAGTAGACAGTCCACAGTCTCCCAGTTGCAACTGAGAAATCCAACAAATTCTGTTAAACCAAACATTGTAGTTCAATTATTGTTAAAAACTGACTTAGTGTGAACTATTTGGCGGCCATACCTGACCTAAAGTGATTTGAAACTAATTGTAGTTTTAATTTAATTTAATGTGTTGTTTTTTTTTTGTTGTTTTGTCAGAGAAACATTTATGTGTTGGATTATAGGGTCTTGTCCTAGATACCCCTAGGGTAGTGCTAAATAACATTTAGTAAATGTACCACCCTATTACTTTTTTAAATTGGAAAAAAATTAAATTATCAAGCACATCTTTCTCCTAGAATTTTAGGTAAAGGATTGTAAACTGTTATGGCTTATTTCTATGGCTTTATTTATTTTTTATTGTTTATTCTATTATAGTTGTCCCCATTTCAGTTGTTTCCTTTTGCCTCTCTCCACCAACCCACCCTTCTTGCCCATAGTTAATGCCCTCTCCATTGTTGTTCATGTGCATGAGTCATTTGGTGTGTTCTTTGACTAGTCCTTTCCCATTCCTTCCATTACGCCCCATCTCTCTCCTCCTCCTAGAGCTATCCGTCTATTCCATGTTTCAACTGCTAGAAATGCACCCTAATAATCCTGAAACAACTATTCAAAAGAACTTATGCACCCCAATGATCATAGCAGCATTATTTACAATAGCCAAGTGCAGGAAACAGCCCAAGTGCCCATCAGTAGATGAGCGGATTAAGAAACTGTGGTATGTTCACACAATGGAATACCATGCAGCAGAAAGAAAGAATGGAATACCACCTTTTGCAACAAGGTGGTATTTCCATGGATGGAAAGAGCATTATGCTAAGTGAAATAAGCACCATATGACCTCACTTACAACTGAAATCTAATGAGCAAAATAAACTAATGAAAAAAATAGAACCAGAGATAACGATTGTAGATTTATATCTCCTTTCAGAGATGAGTAAAGGCTTTTGAACAAAATAGGTGGGAGTTGAGTGTTGAAGATGTATAGAACTTTGTTTTATTTCCAATTGTATGGAAGTACTGTCCCCCGTATTAATTTGCTAGGACCGCTATAATAAATACCATCAACTAGGTGGCACAAACAATAGAATTTTTTAAAAATCAAAGTTCTGCAGGCTAGAAGTCCAAGATGAAGGTGTTGGCAGTTTTGGTTTCTTCTGAGACCTCTTCTCCTTGTCTTGTGAATGGCTGCCTTTTTGCTATGTCCTCACGTGGTCTTTCCTCTGTGCATATTTCTGGTGTTTCTGTGCGTCCACATACTCTTATAAGGACACTGGTCAGATCGGTTTAGGGCCCACTCTAATGGCCGCATTTTAACTTAATCACCTCTGCCAAGGCCCTGTCTCCAAAAAGCTGCATTTGGAAATACAGGGATTAAGGCTTCAACTTTTGAACTGTAGGGGGAAACAGCTGAGCCTGTTACATGCCCCAGGGGTGTTTGGGAATATGTGAGTGTATTTTTTAGAGGTTATAATGACTGTTGAGTATTATTCTAGCTTATTGGAAAAAGGCCAGATCTGCTAAATAGTCTGTATTTTTTTATTTCATTTATTCATTTTTAGAGAGAGGGATAGGAAGGGAGAAAGAGAGGGAGAGAAACATTGATGTCTGGTTGCCTCACGCATGCCTCCGAACTGGCCTGCAACCCAGGCATGTGCCCTACTGGGAAGTGAACCAGGGACCCTTTGGTTTGCAGGCTGGCATTCAATCCACTGAGCCACACCAGCCAGGGCTAAACAATTTGTATTAATATAAGAGTGATGAATAACAGTGACTCTTCATCACCCTGCATGATGAAGAGTTGTCTGACCAAAGGCCAGCAACTCTGGTGTGAAACACCGAGGGAAGATCCAAAGAGGGACTTGGGGTAGTTCTGCGATAGGCTTTGTCACCATTGTCTGTCTTTGATAGAAAGTTGAGGCCTGGCAAGCTGTGCGTAATGAATGTTCCTTTCTTAAAATAACTTTCCATTCTCCCTTCTTTTCTCACCTTTTAGTTGCATTCCTGGACTCTGTAAAGTAGATATAAGCAACAAATAGATTTAAGTATATGAGGTTTGGATTGGAATTTTGGTTCCTCAGTCTCTAGGAATAATGAGAAATTTATACTTTCTATGTTTCCCCAACTCACCTTAGACTCTTAGACTAAAATAACACCCCCTTTTAAAAATAAACCCTGCCTTGCCTCTAGGCATACAGCGGTATGAAATAAAATTGCATGCAGAGCTTAGCACAAGCACTCAAATAACCAGGGCATAAATTAATACCCAGAAATGTGCCTCCGGCGTATACGGGCTCTGACTGACATCTTCCTGGAATGGCCTTTGGTTCCAGCACGGCCCTGTTTCTTCCCCACTGGGGCCCCTTGCTCCTTCCTGCCCTTTGGTGAGAGTAAAGGGAGTGGGAATATTCAGTCACTTTCACATTTGGAACATTGAAATGCTTTACAGTATTACCATATTCATTAGAGCCGTCACAGGTTGTTAATTAAATTATAAGCCAGAGCCTCACAAACATTAAGAATAACAACAAAACGTATCTCTCTCACAGGCATTCACTGCCCAGACAGTGTTCCATTTATGTTTCCTTGAGTCATGCTGAATTATTCAGTCTACTTCTTTACAATTTCGACATCCAGGAGAAACAAAAAGCTGTAACAATTGCCACTACAATACAAAAATAAAAATGAATAATTCAGAACTCCTGTCTAATTTTACTCCCCCTTGTCTCACTGATCCTGCCTTGCTCTCCATTTCGCAGTACTCCGGAAGGCAAGCAGAGGAGACTGTTCAGTTGTAGAAATAAAGACGTAGAGCATTTCAGCTGTTTGCCCCCGAAGAACCCCTTCCTGAGCTCCCGGAAACTCATGCCCCTACTTAGTGCACTTTGCTTTTACGTGTCTACTTGCTCTCTCCCCATCATCAGGTTAATCTGAGGAGGCTAAAAAATGACAATCTTTTCCTAATGAGCAATTTTTGAAGCCCTCCTTTATTATGTTTTCTGTCAACAGTTTTACTAGCAGTCGTAGCTTCAGGTTTTTCTCAGGTCTAATGCTTTTGTGCATTTGTGCATTACATATTTGGTAGAATGTCCCAAGTTCGTTCTGTCAGGTAGAGAAAACACGTGAAAACAGGAATGGGATTCTGAGGGTCCTAGCTGCAATTCCCTGGCAGCACCGGAAGCCTTTCTGATATGCCCTGTCAAGTTCCCGGGCATCTGTTGGCTAACAGGCTTCCTGACCTTTTGCTGGCTCCAGGTCAGTGGGCATGGTTCCAGCTTAGCTCGAGTGCACGTTGCAGAGCCAGATTCCAGACCAGTGCACCGCTGGCTGGCTGTCCCTTGGAGGGACTGGAGGAAGAGGCACTGGGGATAAAAGCTTGCTAAATAACCCATGCTTCCTTCTGTTGGAATTTTCTACCCAATTCCAGGCCATTTCCAAACTTTTATTCTACTTTCCAAATCATGATCAAGGATTGGAAACTGATCATTTTTTTTAACCAAACCTCCAATTGACCATCAATAATAAAGATGAGGGAAGAGCCTCTTGTACATGCTAATAGTTAAATTAAATTCTTCATATTTGTATTGTGGCATTCCAGGCAGACAAAGGAGGATAAAAAAAATCCAATGCATGAGATTAGAAGGTTCATCTCTTTGATATAGTATTTGGCAAGATTTATATTTTTGCAATTTCAAGTTTAAAGTTTTTGGCCTTTACATTTTTATTTTTCTCTTCTTTATCCATCACCTCCATACCTCCACCCCTGGTAAAAGAGGAAGAATCATCTGATTCTTTTCTTCTTCCTTCAAGGACATTGATGTGCATTAATATAAACAGGCAAAAGCCTGGTTAGGGCCCTACTTTCTCAACATGCCCTTCAATCATTTGTGAGGGGCGGGGGCATGTGATATGGAGGTGGGTGTGAGAGTGAAAAAGGGAGAAATGCTTCAGTTTCAGAGGGCCAGAGGCAGTCACAGAGAGCTGTTTCCATGGCAGTGCTATGGAAACCAGGTTCTGCCGCTAACTCCTTCCCAGAGTAGAATTTCCATGCCTCATATAGCATGGGCTCCAAAAAAGCCTGCTGGCATCTTATCTGAATTGTGACTTTATATGGTGACCTTGCTGGAATCTATCTTTCTGACCTCTTATTAGGTAGGGGGATATGGAAAAAAATATAGGAACCTACTCTAAGACACTGGTAGAAACTCTAAACCTTAATTGTTTTGTGCATTTTCCAGTAGGACGGAGAGGAAAATTGGTTTTACTGTGTATCAGTTATTATTTCCATATGCTTCCGTTTTTCTGGGATTCATTGTATAGCCTTGTCAAATACAGGTGTCAACTCCTTGTACCAAGTTTTTCCCATTTCTGTAGGACTAAGCTCGCAGCACCTGACCCTTTAGGTACCAGACAGCTCATATGTTAAGAACATATGGTGGTTTTTTCCTTCATATGATTTGGCTATGTGTGCTGATCATCACAAATGGTAACTAGATAAAGACCATGGATGATTCTTACTCACTCTGCAAATGCCTCTCAAGTATGTGCACTTCTGGCTGTGCATTTGAGGCATCACTTCATGTGTGGAGAACTGCAGTCGTATGTGTATTTGTATGGGTGTTGGGTCTCCTGACATAGGCTGTTGATTTATATTTTCAATTATCACTTGCTTGTGTTCTTTTACTGGAAAGATTATTGTGTAAGGAATGACGTCATATGAAGCCAGTGAATACAAGTAGCAGAAGTAAAAATGATAACGTGTACAGGCACATTTTTAGAAGAGGAGATAGAAAATACATGAGTGTCGTAACCCACCTTTCCACTTCAAAGATAGTGGGCTTTAGTGAACACCACCTGCCTGGTTTGTTTGCAATGAGAATTTGTTTTGTTTGACTTTAAAAATTGGTGATCTTTTTTTTTTTTTTTTTTTACTTCTCCAGCTCTCATATTACACAGAAACATTCTCAAAGGCCCATTAGTAAATCGTGACTATATCTTTTCTACATCTTTACATTTCTTTAGTACATATGCCCAAATCTCCCTTTTCTAATTACTTCATTTCCCTCCTCAATAAATAACCCACCCTTTTCATTTTAAATCATTTTTTGCTCAAGGAATTTGTGAGTCCCTGGGTACTCACTGTTTGTTTTGTTCCTATGGTGTCAGAAGTTCCTCTTTATGTATATTTATTCTCTGTTCTGAATGGCTCCTAATATTACATTCAGTGCTGAAACATATTCCTGTCATGTGTTTTTTATTTGAGAGCTTTTGGCCTTGTGGTTTAACATCAATACCGTTATATTTGCTCATTGATCTGAGGAAAAGTACCTTGAGTAATGCTTAAATATTTGCTGCTCACCTAATGTTATCCCTCATTCGACCAGTATTTGTTCATTTGTTTATTCATCATCCCTTTTTATTCATCATCCCTTTTTTATTCATTCACCACAGATGGTTCTGCTGTGCATAGCATTGTGCCATGTTATCAGTCACACGAAAGCAGCCTAAGATACATCACATAAAGCTGAGCCACATGAGACTTCTGATATTCTACTGTTTTGACCTGTTAAAGGGCAAGTGTATATGCTTTAACCTAAGATAAATGTACAGTATAAAAAGATTTAGAAAAACAAGATTGACATTTAAAGATAGATTTAAAAAAATCAAAGAGACGAAAAGCTAACGAAGAATTGAAAATAATGTTCAGAGACAGGAAGCACTAAACAATAAGAATCCAGGCCTTCTCAGTTTGCACAGAGACCTGTACAGTAGTCCCTAGATGCACGTGGCTGTGTCAGTTTCAATTAGTTGAAATGAAATAAAATAAGAAATTTGGTTCCTTAGTAGTATGAGCCATATTTCATGTTCTCAAAAGTCACATGTGGCTAGTGGCTGTCACATTGGACAGCACAGATATAGAACACTCCTGTCATCACCAAAAGTTCTATTGAACGGTGCTGCAACACACAGAGAAAATTGATCATGGGAGAAAAAAATAGGTTGAGAACTTAACCTTCCTCGAATATCTGTAATGGTAGAGAAAATATTTGGTGACTTAGGGGAGGCTCTGGTTATTTACTGAAATTCATTAGTTCTCTTCTTAGAAACTAAGGCTTGTGGCTGTTTTATAACTGTTAGTGGCCCCAGTGAAATTGGTCACAAATTCCAGAACATAAAAAATAAGCATCATATTAGAAACCCACTTGCCTTGTAATAATTACTCCTTTGCTGGCTATCTCAGCCAACCCCAATGGCTAAATGTAACATGTGAGGTCTGACCTGACTCTTTCTTTTTATGGGCCCTCCAGTTGAGAGTTAGTGGGCACCAAGGAATGTGCAGGAAAGGAAAGCCGTCATCTTTTGAAAGAGTTTTGTCCTTCAGGCAAGCACTTTTGAGGTTCCTCAGAAACTCAGATGTTTGATCCCAGCTCCGTATCTCTGCTCTCTCCTTCCTTATGACTATTTATTTATCCATTGTAGGTTTCCTGTTTCATCTGAAAGGAACCATTTTGGGGAATCCTGAAATGGTGACACATTCCATCATTTTCAACTCTGAGTCAACTGGTGGTACATTAGAACACACACACACAGAAGCATACACACTGTCATCCTTGTAATTTTCAAATATTCCCAAAGGTGAGGCTGTGTAGCTTAACTAAAGCAAGGCTGAGAAAAAACAGAAAACATGTTGAGAAGATATCATTACCTGTTTTGTGAGATTGGACGCATCTTTACTGACTGGGCTGTACTCACTTCAGAAAAGGAATGCACTAAATTCTTTACTACCTTTACTGTGCACCTTCTTGAATGAATTAGCACTTTGGTGGTAAGCAGGCTTGGTTCTATATGTGACCTCTGACAAGTGCCTTATTCTTTCTGACCTTCAGTGTCCTTACTCATTAGGAGGATCATTAGAATGAAATAAGAATATGTGTAAGGCACTAGCAAATAATAGGTGCTCCATAATTTTAGCTATTTTTATGACTCTTATTTTGTTGCTACTGTTGTCATTGCTGCTGCCACCAAACTTTTTGTCCTCACCCAGCTTCTAGCTCCTGATATCCAGAATCCCAGCAATATAGTAATGTCTGAGAACTAAAACATTCTCACATGCTTGTTTTGCCATCTGGTTCTCATTTTGTGGACTCTTATTCTATCCTTATATCATAATTCTGATATTCAGTATTCAAATGGGTGATTCTCTAAATAGCTTTATTGCTTGGTTTTTACTTTTCTTGATTTCCCATTTTACATAAAATTTCCTGAAACTTCTCAATTGCTTACCTCATTATAGTCTGGATCCCAGTTTACCATGCTTCAGTAAATGCCTTTGCCAATCTTCATAGTGGTCACTTTAAGGATAAATCCGTTATGTTTCCATTTCTAATGCAAGTGGTTTCATGGTTTTAAGTACCAGGTGTCTATGATGGACACCCTGATCAACATATCTATCTTACTATTAATTTTCTTAGTTTCCTTCCTCACTTCCATTTTTTTAGACATTGTGATTTAATCCCTTGCAGCTGCCTCAAATTTAATAGAGGAAAACACAGAATTCTTTATTTTATTTGTTAGATTTTATACTCTTCTTTTTTTGTTGACTATAAAGCACTGTAGCAGAATTTTGCTCATGGAAAATGTTCAAAGTTGAAGTAGATTTAGTAGCAGATAAGAGAAAAAGTGGAAAAAAATGATATGTACAGATGAAAGATTAGGGAGAGTAAGTAGTGGGAAATGCAATATAATAGGTGAATAAAATTTAGTACAAATGCCTGATCACAGAAATTATTTCAGTCAACATTTTGCTAAGAATTTTATTACCACATAGAAGAAAAGAATGCTAACATTGTCTTACAATTTCTTTTGTTAGGCAGACCCCTAGAAATGGCACACAGTTTGGGGCTTAGCAAATATTTATTGATTTGATTTTTATGGTTGGATAGATTGATGAACTGAAAAAACTTAACCCTGACAAGGAACACCATTGTATCTTAATAGTCAGGACATGCTTACTTTGTTTCTGTTGAGACTTCTATAAGACAGTGGCCACGGCTCATGGAGTCTTTAAAGAATCTAAAGAAACCTCTGCATCATGGATTCAGAAAAGAACCCACACACCAAATTCTCCATGCAGTTTCAGGGAATTCATGGATCTCTTTGAGGCCCATTCATGAACCCCAGATTTAGCATCTCTACTCTGTATTCAGGTGTTTTCCTTGATGTCTTCCCTATTTCTTAACTGCAGGCCAAGATGACCTCCTTGCCCAAATCCAGACCAGAAGTCTCAGTGTCTTAGTGTTCATTCTCTGTCCTTGAGTCAGGCTAGTGTGTTACTTCCAAGATTTTGCAGCTTCATATACTAAGTAAGCTCAGCTTATACTATTTAATGAAGGAAAATAATTGTTGTAGCACTCAGGTAAAATAATATTGTCCTGAATGTCATTGTACAGCCATAGGGATAACCTTTTTTGATGTGTCTATGGCAATATTGGCCGTATTTTTTTTTACAAGACTGGGTCATTTGCAAACAGGGCTCTTCCTTTGCTAAATGGAAATCAGGCAACAAGGAGAGTTTGGTTTTTATACTGCCAGCTCTAATTTTCTTTGACATCTTTCTCATTATCTCTTTTCCTCATTATACATGTCCTATGTCCTTTACTGAAGTTAGGCCACTGTTTTTGGCTAGTTACCATAGGTAGCAATGGCTAATGATTAGATAAACTGCAGGATCTGACAAATTCCCCTACTCAGTGTGACAAGTAGCTAATGTGTTGTCCACTGGTACCTTAATCCAATTCAGTTAGTCTGGCTTCCTTACATGTTGCTGGACTATTATTTGTGAATATGCTTTACTAGCAGGGGTGTCCAACTCACAGCCTGTGGGCCTCATGTGGTCCAGGGTGGCTATGAGCGTGGCCCAACATAAAATCATAAATTTACTTAACATGTGATGAGATTGTTTCATTTTCGTTAGTGTTTGTGTATTTAATGTGTGGCCCAAGACAACTCTTCTTCTTCCAGTGTGGCCCAGAGATGCCAAAAGGTTGGACACCCCTGTTGGTGGTGTTGGGAAGGAGGAGAAAACAGGCTTTCCATGACCCTCTTCTTGTACCATATGAGCAATGAAGGGGTTGCAAAGGAGTATTATTTTTTATTCCTCTGATTCATCTGATAGGAGCAATCAACATTTTTGAGTATTTACTGTGTGCCAGCCACTATACAAAGCATTAGGAAAATACAGACTCTTAAGAAAGACACAGAATTTGCCTTTCAAGTTCTTATAGTCCAGAATGGGATAAAGACATACATAGTAATGGGGATGTTTTCACCTCTCAAGGGCCAGTATGAAGGGAGGAAGGTTGCTGGGAAAGTATGCAGGCTCCACATTCCAGTAAGAAAATCCATTAGAATGACTTTTATTCATTCAACGACATTTATTCAACAAGTATGTACTGAGTACCTTGGTGCTAATGACTGGGCAAGACAGAATCCCTGCTTTGATGAAACTCAGTTTTCGTCAAAGCAGGGATTCTGCTTGGATGAGGGGGACAGACAGAAAATAGGTAACACAGAAGTGTAATTTGTGACAGCATTAAGTAGTATGAAGAAAATAAAACAAGGTGGAGGATAGAGAATAATGGAGTGTGGGGAGGGAGTTCGTTTAGAGAATATAGGTAAAGAAGGTCTCTTTGAAGAGATGGCATTTGCGCAAAGACGTGAGGGCCGAGAAGGAATGGGGATCTCTCTAGGTTGAGAACAATAAACAGAGAAACTCTGAAGTGGGAATCAGTTTAACAGTTGAGAAAAGAGTGAGAAGACCTCTTGGCTGGCACAAAGCAGGGGAGGGTCAGCAGATGAGGTCAGGGAGGTAGGTTGGGCCTCACAGACCAGACCTAGATGCCTGGAGTGAGTGTTTTCTAAGCATGCAGAAAAGGAATTGGAGGGCTTTATGTTGTCAAAAGAGTACTCTGAGTGCTCAGTGAAGAGTGGGTGGTGGAGGTGGGCACACAAACCAATAGATTTACTCATTGGTTCAGCATTCCTGTAGTGCGACTACATCATACCTGGTCCCTGCCTTTGGGGAGCTCGTCTTCTAGTGGGCCTGGCCTATTTCTCTCTTCCTTTCCCTCCTTAAATCCCTGCTAAATACACATTCATGGTGACCAGGTAAGGTGGCTTTCCCTTACGAGTTTTTTCTTTATGTTTATCATGTGGTTCCCTCTTAGATTAGGATTTTAGGATTTTGAGTAATAATAATTGTCACTATTTTTAAAATATCTCCTATATAACCAGATGTTTTAATTCTTACAAAATCTCTGCAGTGAAATTATTATCATTCTCATTTTTACAATAGAGGACACTAAAGTTCAGAGACGTGAAATGCCTCAGTTATGGCCACACACTAGTGCACGGTGGCTGGGGCTTGGTCAGAGGCCTCTCGGCCTCGAAACCTCAGTCTTTCTACCGCATCACCCTGTCTGTTAGACTTGAAGGGCATAATGAGCTTATTTGGGAAAGTTAGGAAATCTGTTTCTTTGAGACTGGTATTATTCAAGAGCAGTGGTTCTCAGTGGAGGGTGACCGTCCAGGTGACATTTGGAAACATCTGGTGACATTTTTGGTTGTTACAAGTTAGGGTAGGGAGTGGTACTGGAATCTTGTGGGTAGAAGTTGGGCATACTACTCAGCATCCTGGATTATCTTGCCCAAAATGCCAGTAGGACCAAGGTTCAGAAATCCTGTTCTAGAGTTATTTTTCTGCATTTCTGATCTGTTCGTAATTTTAATTTATATACATCTCCTAGGTCATCGATCATTACTTGGATTATATTTCTTGTTCTAAGGAGAAATTAGGATCCAGCTAAAAAACAAAGACTTTTGTCGTCAAGCTGTTTTTTGTTCTGTTTTTGGTCAGTGAGTGGTTGTCTCCCAGCACCATTTTGTCTGCTAATGGGTGGCAGCTAGACACTGATGCTAGGGCTTAGGGATCCTTAAGCCAGTCTAGTGGAATCTGGGGCTTCAGCACTGAACTGCCCTACTGCTCCATGCTGTGCTTCTTTTGGAGTGGGATAGGTCAGGCTGTGAGCACGGGAAAAAGCTCTTCTGCCAGAACATTGTGGAAATGGGAGCAGGTCAGTCCTAACTCCTTCCTGTTACCAAACCCAAAGTCAGCCCAGCTCAGATCTGAGATCTGGAACACGGTCTACTAAGCAAATTGCCCTCTACCAGATAGCATACCTTCAAAGATGAAAAACGCCAACGAACACTGATGGGGGAACAGAATGACCCCTGAGCTCCCACCCCCCCAAGTACACACATGTAATTTCATGGCTTTTTCAATCTAGATACTAACTTAGTTCAGAGCTGCTGCAGTGTATGGCCCTATAAGAGTAGCAAGTTCTCCACACATTTGATTTTTAACTCTACAGCGTAAAAAGTCATCCATAGTCATTATTTGTCTCACTAGGTCAAGAGGCTTATTGTAACACTTAAAGGGTAAAAGATTATACATTATCTTTCTGCTCCTTAAACTTCCATTAGAGGAGCTGTCCACAGCTGGGTGAACTGGCTGAAGCCCCGATTCCTGGACAGTCTTTCTCTGGGAGAACGTGGGTGTGGAAGGAGGCTGAAGGTCCTCAACTTGGTGCCCTTTTTTTCAGGAGTCTCTTGGCATCTTTACTTTCCCTTTGACTTGCCTGACTACAAAAAAAAGGCCTTCTGCTTAATAAACGTCTGCTTGTAATATTCTGAAACAAGGAGGCTAATCAAAGGCCCTGTTCTGCAGAACAGGGACGCTAAATGACAAGATTAATTTCCGTAATCAGGCAGCTTAATTTAGACATTTGGACATTTTTTTCCCCCTCTCTGTTGCTGATTGAAATTGAGGCAAATTTTGCTGTGGTGAGATTCCATCCTGGCCTAGTGAAGCTTACTTGCTGAGGCTAGAAGAGGGCAGACAAGGTGACTGTGGGCAGGGAGGAGCTGAGGAGAGGTGGGAGGGAGTGGAAGGGTATCACATGAAGTGGAATGTGAACAAATGCAGAAAAGTGACTTGAATTCTTTGAGGGTCTCTTGTCAGAAGTGGGGTAAAGCAATTCATGCCATTGTCCACACAACGACCACTTGCTGACCTGAAATGTTTCAGTCGGGGAATTAGAGCACAACAGTCATACAGCCATCGAACGTTTGGGCAGAAGAACCCAGAGAAACCTCCAGTCCATCTGCCTCTCTTCCTAAAACAGCCCTAGAAATGTGAAGTAACTTGTGCCCTATTCATTAATACCAGGCAAAATTTCAGGACAGAAGGTCAAGAAGCTTAAGCAATCTCATAGGGTTCGCAGGAAAATGAACAGTAACAGTGATAGACCTTATATTTGTAAGAAGTATTATAGTTTGCAAGGCATTTTTAGTACATTTAAATGACAGCCTATATTGCTCAAATTAGAGTTGGAACTGAATATTTTTAGATCTTTAATAACATATGATAATAACCTGCATGCTTATTGTTTCTTAGAGAAGCAAACACCTTACAATGGGGATTCAAGCACCTTTTTTTCTCTTGTTCTGTAGTTAGCATTGAAGAGTATTACTTTCACAGAAGAAAATAAATACACCGATCTTGTATTTTGGGATAACTATTTAGAATTTTTACCTTCAGGCTTTTCTAGATATTATCTTGTTTGTTATGAGGTCATTTTATGCTGATCCATGAGCCCTGGTTTCTTGTGGGAAATGTGGAGAGGTGGCTGAATCTGTGGGCAAGAAGCTAAGTAGCTGTAGGATTTAACATTGACATTGTCTTTGATCCTCTGTGAGTCATTGAGTCCTTCCGGGCTTCAGCTTCTTAATTGTAAAATAAAGATGCTAATATTGATCTGCCTCACAGAAGAATAACTAACAAATGTATGTTACCTCTTCCCAAACAAAGTACTAAACAAATACTAAAAGATGAGGTAAATTGGCTCCTAAATAAAATGTATATAGGGAAAATTAAATCAAAGCCAGAAGGGACTGAAATTCATAGCCAAGAAGCAAGGCTAGGGTGGCAGTGGTGTGGATAGAGAGGGGGAATCTTAATGCCCAATACATCCATGAACTCTGGGTTCACACAGTGACATGCTCATGGATTGAGACACCACTGTGCACATGAGCTCTTGCTCTTATGACAGTATCTTAGAGAACCATGGTTGGGTTCATTTGTTTATTCATTTAAAAATATTTAGTGCCTATTATGTGCAAGGCATTATTGCTTCAAGACACTCTATAAGACCTCATGGAGTTTAGAATTTATTGGAGGAGATAAGAAATAGCTGAGAGTATATATGTAAATCTTTATGAGAAACACTACAGCAGCTATAAAACTAAGTGTTATATATGAATGCAGAGGCAAGTTTTAATTAGTGTGATCAGAGAAAGCACTCTGAAGGAGGTGGTGTTTGAATTCCATCGGTTTCCCTGGCTAAGGACAAAGGCAAAGAGGAGACCAGTCTGGGTGGAAGGACCAGCATGACCAAATAGGAAGTATAATCATTTTAAGAAGGAGGAGTTCAGATGGCTTTCTTTGAATTTGTATTGAAGGATTGAAGAGAAAGGACTAAAAAATAGGTGGGAGTAGATCGTAGAAAACCCTAAATGGTGGCGGAGAGCCTGAAAGTCATAAGAATAATATCAAAGCAAAAATTTTTAGGAATAATAGTGCCAAATACTAACAAGGCACTGATTTTCCTGGAATGTGAGAACCGCAGAGACTGAAAATCAATTTAATAAAATCTAGGTGATACACAGTATAGGTTGGACAGAACAGGCTATTGAGGATTAGAGCAGCATTTAAGATGTTTTATCTAAATATAATATCTCACTAACAAAAAGAATCTGAAGAAACCTCAAGATACAGCGAGATTAGAAAGAAGAGGCAAAAGTTCGACAGGTTCATAAGCCTAGGAATGCATGTTCTGGCAAAAAAGATATAATTTGGCAGGTTCAGAGAAAGATGCAGGTGGGTACATAATGAATAAAGCACTTAGCGACCTGACAGTCCATATCGAGTGCAATGTGATTCCATGTAATGTACTTGACGCAGAAGCAGAGGGCATGAACGACTGTTGGGACAAACACAACTGCAGGTTTACTTTCTGCGTCAGCAGAGGCTGGGTAGTGGGTTATCCTGTGTGAGTTGTTGTTCCCGCATGAGTGTGTCTTCCTTTTTGGCTCCCCACTGTCCCTACCGCTTCCTCTCTCATCATAGGTTTTGGGAAGCTTTGCTCTGTACTCAGATACAAAGTGAAAGAAACTTTAAAAAAATATGTTTGGACCTGTTCACAATCCCCCCAATTTTATTTTTTTGTGTGTTCGTTTAAAAAATGTTTTGGTTTGGTGTATATGAAAAACTTTTTCTAGCATCATAGTAAAATTGATGAAAAAAGTCTAATTTTAGAGAACAAGTGTTATGGACCAGCCAGCTGGGAGGGAAGCAGGGTTTGGGGCTACGTTTCCGATCTCAGCTCTGCCAGTCACCAGCTGCGTGGTCTGGGTGGGCCACTCAGTCTCTGCCAGACGGTGACAAGTAGGGATGGTGTACACAGAGAACTCGCCCAGCCCAGTGCCTAGCATGAGGTATGTAGTTTATTTTCTTCTGAAGTTAAGTATAACTTTAATTATTTTTTATTACAAAAGCAATACATACACGGCAGTGAAAAATTGGAAGAGAGGGGGAAAATGAAAGTGAACGTCATCTCCCCAGATGATAGCACTATAAACACCTCTCAGTGTGTGTTATGTAAAATAAAAATGAGGTCACACTATCCATATTGTTTTGTGCCCAGTCTTTTCTATTTATTAAAATAAATGATCATTCTTTCTTCTCAAAAACATTCTCCTACATCATTTCTAAAATGACTACATAAAATTCTGCAATTTGATTGCCCATTTTTCAGCATTTTACATTATTTTCAAATTGAAGGATTTTACAAATCATATAATAATGGACATCTTGCAGATAAATTTTTTTGTCTGCCCTTAATTATTTCTTTAGTATAAATTTGTAGAGCTAGATTTACTTGGTCAAATAATGTCAACATCTTTTTGGCTTTGGATATATATTATCAAATTGATCTCCAGCAATTTTGACTAGTATGTGTCCTTGTATATATGGACACATACTAGAAAGGATTAGTGTGTGTCCTTGTATACATGTGAATATATGAGAATATGCATTGCCCTGACCTCTGCAATGAAGAGAAACATTCTTTGCATATTTAAGAAGGTAAAATGTCATTGTTTAAACTTCTTTTTAGTCGATTTATTAGTGAGGTTGAAATTTTAAAATGTGCTTACTAGCCACTGGATTTTTATTTAGCTTTTGTGAATTGTCTGTTATTCTGGTAGGTACTTTCAGGTAGCAGGTATTTTGCCCCCTGCATCCATCTTTATGGTTTTGATTTCAAGCATTATTCTTTGTTTACATGTTTGTTTCTTCAGCTAGACTTCAAGCTCCTTCAGGCCAGCATCATCTTTTCTTTTTCCCTACTCTGAGCACCCAGCATAAGAAGGACTCAGTGCGCACCGAATAGGTATTAGTGAATAGATGGTGCAAGCAACTGGAAGGGTAGACAGCAGTGTGTGAAATGGAGCCAAGTGAGCCCTCCCTTTATGCTCACCCAGACTCAGCACAGTCAGCACGTGTAGGTAACAGGTCTCGTCTCAGCCGTGCTCCTGAGCAGAGCTCAGGGCTGCTTCCAGGGACTGAACTAAAAGGTTTACTCCAACAAAAGGTAGGTGACATGTAAGATAATGAGTACAGAACTTCCAATAATGGGCAGAGTGGTCAGTACAGGTTCGGATGCAGGCCGAATGAGGAACAGCTTGCTAACAGGGCTATATTTCTTTTGTTTTGTCAATGTTTTGACTGCCTGACACCCTGAAATTGTTATATCTGATTTCCTCATTGATCATCTCACCCAAATGGAACTCTTTGGAGTATAAAGGATCTGTGCTGTGTTTATTGAAAAGGTCATTTTCATTTGGCCCAGACCATTTGTTTTCATATGGCTTGTTGTCACCAAGTTCTTGGTCCCTTTAGTTATTTGAGAGGTTGGACCTTATTGTGTAGCACCTCCTGGTGATATTCTCTTACTTTCTTCTTTTCTCTCTTGGAGGTCTTTGGAGCTCTTCATATTTATAGGAGAAGATATGGGAATGAAAAGGAGAAAGAACACAGACACTAGATAACAAATGATTTATAGATTCTTATTGAGTTTTCATATATGGGTCACAGATTATGTTCTAAACATATTATGGCAGTGTTCATACAGTCTGTGTATGTAGCTAATATTTGCACAATATATTCCACATGTGCTTAATAAATATTGAATATGCTTTTTACATAGAACTTAATTCTATATCCATATTTGCTATTGGTAAGTATATGTTGTATGGCAGATTTTGGTCTATTACAAATTGTTTGCCGATTGTTACTTTAGTTGGGACAGATAGTTTTTTTTCTGAATCCCTACCTGTGGATATGTTTATTGATTTTAGAGGGAGAGAGAGTGAGAAAGAGGGAGAAATAAAACATCAGTTGGTTGCCTGACATATGTGCCTGACAGGGGATCGAGTCTGCAACCTTTTGATGTACAGAATGATGCTCCAACCAGCTGAGCCACTTGGCCAGGACAGACATGAGTAGTGTTATAAATCTCCCACTTATTTTAGGCTTTCAACCAGAAACAAAAGAAAAAGAAGATAAAGCCCCTTGAGGAATGCATTCTTAGTTTGTATAAACGGTTAATATTTGCTCATCTATTAGAATATTATCTTGAGATAAAATATATATATATACCTTACCATCTTACATTATTTAATTACATATTTACATCAGAATATAACAAGCTAGGCCCTGGCTGATGTAGCTCAGTGGATTGAGTGCAGGCCTGCGAACCAAAGCATTGCCGGTTTGATTCCCAGTCAGGGCACATGCCTGGGTTGCAGGCCAGTTCCCAGTATGGGGTGTGCTAGAGGCAAGCACACATTGATGTTTCTCTCCCTCTCTTTCTCCCTCCCTTCCCCATCTCTCTAAAATAAATAAATAAAATCTTAAAAAAGAGAATATAACAAGCCATTTACAATTTGTCTATGCAATATGAAGTGAATTTTTGCCATTTAGTTGGTTTATTGAATCATTGTAGACTCGCAGATCTTACGACTTAATGTTTATGGTAAATGTTTTTTGAACCTGTGACATTCAGTTTGGTTGTCCATAGAAGCACAGTTAATTAGGTAATAATTGTTTATGTTTTTAAATATTAAGAATGTGATGCCCAGAAATTCCATGTTGGTTTCATCTTGTGATTTCTGTGCTTGTGACACCAGAGATGTTTATGCCATATGGAAGCCCCAGGAGTAGACATAGAGTGATAGTTTAGACAATTAGTGGAGATTTAAATAAATAAACTTTTACATGAAGAAAAATCAGGACAAATATTAATAACTTTGAAGCAACTTTAATAAAGAATAATAAAAATGATCAGATGTTTGAATAATGTGAATCACACTAAGGTTAACAAATACCATGCTGAAGTTAGGGCTGGAGTAAGATGTATATTATAGTGCTCAGTGAGTATTGTAAATATTCCATTGTACCCACAAGACCGATGGGAGAAGGCAAGTAGAGGCTAAAAAGGTAGTAGAAAGTGGGGTGGGTCTTCAAGGTCAAATTGAGACCACTGTAGGTAAGTCATTTGGTCCTAAAGCTGTTGCAAAAGGGAATGTTCTTTAAGGGATCAGGACTGGAACTTTCTACTGGGTGAAGTATTCGAGGTTGAATCAAAGAGCAAAATGGCATGCATTGGTTGGTTTGAGAAAGCTACTTTGTATTCCTGTTATCAGAACTTTTTATATTCTGGTGCTGATCTTTCATCAACGTTGAATAAATGGCTTGTATTGTTCAGTAGGGTCCCCTGGGAGAAGTAGAGTATTCTGGAGGTGACATCTTCAGGCAAGCAGGAAGTTCTCAGGTCTACCAGATTTTTGTATTAGGACCCTAAGTTCCTTCCCTATCCCCGCTTTTGCATATTCTCCTGATGCATTCTCACCATGGGGGCATCTTTAACTTGCCTACACCCCCTGCCATCCTTTGACAGTCAGTTTTTCACAGAAATAATCTGGGATGCTCCTGACCACCTCGCCTCCTCTCTCCCTTCTCCTCCTTTTCCTCCCTCCCTCCTGCTGATTTGTTATTATGTACTGCAGCTGCCCGGAGGATTTTAAATAGACCCATAATGGCACAGCAGCGCCTCTTGGAAGTTTAAATATAACCTTCTTGTTAATCTTGCCTGTGCCAGCAGGAGGAACAGCACCTGGAGAAGCAGCAATGGGCAGGGGATGCTCTGGGGTTCTACCCTGAGATCAAGGTTTAGCAATCTCTCAGGTGCCCTATGATCTGAAAGCATTTGGACTCAGCCTCCCAGTGGCTTTGCCTCATCCTAAGTGGATTTGGTGCTGGATCGACATTCTCTAGAAGTGTAAGCACAGTGTAATACTAGAGCAAAAGAGACAGGGTGAACAATGGTGAGAGCCTGAAATTCCTCTCCCACTCTCACAACACGTCACTCACCTCTGCCACCCTCAGAGGTGGAATGTATTTGGTTTTATTTAGTTTTCGGCCCTGTGTGGGGGGCCCAGAGTGGGAAGGGCTAATTAGAGTCTGTTACTTGCATAGCCACAGGTGTAAAAATCGCAGGTGCTTCCAAGACATAGTGTAAAAGCCTCAGGCAGCTCCCAGGGGATGTGATGGGGTGTCTGCCCTGACTCAAGGTGATAAAGTTGTTCGTGAGGGAAAGAAAGGTTAGATTCTGGCTCTGGTTCCCAAGTCTATCAGTACTTTCTTGGTTTTAACCAATGTGAAACACTAATGTCACTTTAGTCATTCAGTGAGTATTTGTTGAGTACCAGTGATTGTGGGGAAGTTCTGTGGTCAGTGGAAGAAAGGGGCCAGAAATGAAGCACCTTGTTCAATTCAAGGAAGACCTTAATATTAGAATGAAAAACTTAAAAATAATAATTGTCCTTGAGGATGTATCCTAATATCCTTCTGGTTCAGTTTTTTCCTGTCGAAATGTTCTAGGATGTACTCCTTGTCCAAGGATGGAAATAAAACAATAAGACGTTTAATGAATGAGAACTTAAATTCCATAAAGTGTAAAGAACTATGCTGAACTCTTAGTTTAGGTAGAAGAGATAATGTGATAATTCTTATCTTAAGGTGGTTTACAGTTTATGAGGGGAGTCTGCACAGATAATAGTGAGCTCATCAAATGTTTTACAGTGTATTTTGGAGTATGTTGTACATTCACATACATAGTTCTGTTTTATACTTACACTGCACTGTGAGATGGACATTGTTATCCTCATTTTGTAAAGGAAAAAACTAACACAAACAGATTTGACACTTTTCCCGAAGTCAACCACCTAGCAAATCGTGAGACCAAGATATCAATCTCCAAATAAGATTTTGTGTCTTTGAATCCCTGGTATGGTGCACGCCATATTGCAAAATTGATACTTTTTTAGTAACGAACTATAGCAATGATCCTTGAAAGTGTAGTCTTAAAATGGATACTTTTAAAAAGCTGAATGAATAAATGATATCACTTATTCTTTTTCATAATATTGTAATCATAATTCACTTTACAATCAACACCCAAAAAACATTTAAAACATTTTAGTAGAGAGGTTACTGAGGAAAGGGGATGAGTTAGGAATAACGTGGGTTACTAGGTAGACATAGCGAGTTACAGTCAACATGTGTACTGTTGAGGAAAATTGCAGGTCATAGACACACCTTAGTAATTAGACATACATCCCAGGTCATAGAGTCACACCTAAGAATACAGGGAGACACCCCAGGTGAAGGTTGGGTGTAGTTGAGTGTGGGCCAGTGTTTCAGGGAACTTGTTAGAAATGCAAAATGTGGGCTCCACCCAGACCCTCTGAATCACAGCTGGGACTTAAAAGATGAGTTGGAGGCGTTTGAGTCAGTAGGGAGACTTTTCACACACTGAAATCCGAAAGTTATTAGAGGTGGGACATAGAGTGATGATAAGGAATTAAGCATGGCTAGAATATCTTTGTAATAAAGTAGCAGCAAGTAACAAAGGATAAAAAGGATTGCAGGAGGGCTTGGGGAGAACAGCTAAACCATTCAAGGTGGACAGCATTATTTTGTAAGATTTCTAAGAATAAAGATCACACCAAGTCACTTTTTAAAGAGTTTTATACCCATTAAATAAAGACATTACCTCTGTGTGGTGAAACTGTTGTTTCAGTTTATTTAATCTTTTAATCCTCTGTGGAATGGAGACCAATTGTTGGTTACCTTACTCAAAATATATAGATTTCTCCCTGCCTGCATGATTCTGGGATTACTTGAAAATTGCTAGACAAGTCCTATCCATATATTCTGAGAACCATAGGGCTTTTTCAAAATTATTAGCACAATTGTATCTAACATGAGCGAAGCAGAATAAACCAATCCTTAGTCCTTGCCCAAATGGGAACTTTTTTCTCTTCTTTTCACTGTCACTTCAGGAAAGGTACAGCTGATACATATTTTAATCATCTGTTTATGTCTGTGAGAAATACAAAAGCTGATGCTTTATCCTCCTTCAAGAAGCTTGCTGTCTAAATAGAAGTAAAGATATTATATGCCTTGTCATAATAAAGTCTTTGAGGAGCCAGTGAACAGAGCAGGTATGACAGGTAATTGGGAAAACTAGGGTCTACTTGTACCAGTTTTGCTGCTAAATTTATATCTTGGGAAAACACCTTAGTTTATTCAGATCTCAATTCCTCTTCTCTTAGAATGAGAAGTTTGAACTGGGTGGACTTTAAGGTCTTTCTGAATGTCCATGTTTCCAAGCCTGTGGGGAAATGGCCAATCAAGTGGTGGAGTGATGGATGGGAAAAAGGAAGAGACTAGACTGGTGCAGAAATCCTGTTTATCTCACAAAGGTCTTTAAAAATAAGTTGATCTTTTTTACTTTTTAAGGTGACTTAATTTTTGCATTACTAATTGCCTGCTTTCAAGGTTAATGGGCATTTCAATTTCAAATTGTCCTTAAAAGCTTTTCTGAACTGGGGAAGGGCTTGCCTGGTCATTTTCAAGCCCAGCTGCAGTTGATCTATGCCTGTGCCCTGTGGTCACAATTATGCTCCCCTTTGGCCCTATTTCCTCCACTAACAAAGTAAATTTAAAGAAAAAGATAGCCCAGGAGTCTAGTCTGGCTGATTTCCTAGTCAGAGCCTCATGGACGGGGGTAGGGACTCAAAGTCTGAGGTTCTGGTCCTTAGCTTTACGGGTCTGTAGCTGGTCAAGTTTTCAGAAAAGGACATATGTTACAACATTTATAGCATGTCTTCTGTCCCAAGTATTTCTGTATTTCCTCTTGTCTTTCCTTGGTAATGTTAGAAATAGATGTTCCATTATTAGCTAACATTTATTGAATTCTTACTCTTTGCCATGTACTGTATGATACTTTGTATGAATTATCTCATTAAATTCTTATAATAACCTAGTGAGTTATGCATTGTTACATTCATTTTATAGGTGGGAAAACTGAGGTGCAGAGAATTTATACTAGGGGGATAGTGGAAGTGCATAGGAAGGTCAAATCCAGTTTTTCTGAGTGTAAACCTTTTTTTTTTTGCCACTGCACCAACCTGATTTTTTTGTTTTGAAAAGATCTAACCCATGTTTTAATGATGACAACCAGCTTCTTATGTCCACTTTACCTTCTTTTCACTTGTTACAGCACTAGCTCAGCTAATTAACCACTCCGTGTTCCTGGATTTTTTTCTCTGTTCAATATATATTTGCTCAGCTTCTTTGTACTAAGTGGCACTTGTTTCTGTTAACTTTATTCTCTTGGTTCTGATCATGTCAACAATTATGTACCTACAGTCATTTTGAATTCTGGTGGGTGAGCAGAGCTCATCAGAATGGCCTAAGGAACTCTGGGGCTCCGTGGCCTTACCCAGCCATCCCAGGAGCTGGCTCTAGGCATGGGGCAGCTCTGCTCCTGGCCAGGCTAGCTGGCAGTGGAGAAATGGAGCACATACCTGCAGTGCAGTCTGGCTTCTGTGCCCAGCAAGACAAGGTGGCTTAGTGTCCATCTGGACTCAGTGATCACCTCCTGGGAGGACAAAACCTGAATTAGCTTGTCATGGCTGAACAGAAAGGGCATTTGTGTATTCCGAGGCTTGGCGAGTAAAGAAGCACTTGCCAGCATTTTGCTGAGTTATATCTTCTCACTTCATGGCTAACCTTGTTTATTTTTAGCCTCATTTTTTCTGATTACTCAATTGTCTTGAACAACTTCGTGAGAAAAATGATATCTCTGTCACATTATTATAGAGGAATGTCTTGCTGGAGCTGTAGTGATGTAAAAATTTTTATTTTCCTGGATGTCACCAAATCTTGCTTTGAGGAGGGGGAATGTGTCACAACAATGGAATTTGCTAAGGGATGATAGTGTGTTCTGGTCTTAGCTCATCCTAGCTCAGTGTTTACCCTAGGAGAAAGCTTCCTTTGCAGACGCACTAAAATGGACTTGCTGCTGCAGACGCATCTACTGGCCCATTGCCATAGAAACAGAGGTGGTCCTTACTTAGGAACATGTATCTATGTAAACTACTCTCCTTTCCTTTGCTTTATCTTTTTCTCCACTTTCATTGAGGAATTGAAGACATAGATTTCAAAGGAATTAAAAATCTGCCCCCCTTCATTTCTACTTCCCCAAGAATCTGATGGTGAAGGGGAGATTACTGACTGTATGCTGATACAATACTCAGAGGCTGAGACAGTTTTGAAGCGCCCCATTGGGACACACCATTCAAATAAGGGGCCCAATTGTGGAGAAACCTGAGGTCAGAAAGGGTGTATCCAGCCTGAGGTGGTCAGTGAGGAGGGGTTCTGAGGCTAAGTAACTGGAGTCCTTTGGTAATTGGTGAGGAGAGGATTTAAATAAGAACACAGAGGCCAAAAGAGAGTGTGAGCAAAACAGAACTGTGTTTGGCAAGGCCCTCAATGCATTCTGTTTGGAAAGAAGGGAGGGTGCCAAACAGTTTTGGTTGGAGGATGAGTGTGCCCTGAAATTTTCTTGAGGGCTAAATATGTGTCAGTTTTATAACTTTATCCAGAATATTCAGGTCCACTTTGGGATTAGTCTAAATTATAGATGTCACAAATGCCGTTAGGAACATTACATGTAACACCGACTTCCCCAGGCCTTACCACTTTGTGCATGTGTAATACCAGTGAGAATTCAAATCATGTGGGTACTCACTTTCTCCCACCCATTCAAGACCACAGTACCTCATATTGTTGTTATGGCCTGATGTGGCTTGGGGACTTCTCAGGAGGGCGTGTCACAGGGGGTTCACAACAGTTCTGGTGCGTTACTGGCTGGGAATGGCTGCCATTTTTTGCGGGGTTTCTGTTTTTTCCTTGGTACCACTCTCATTTCCTTTTGTTCTATTTGCATGGCTGCTGCTTCCATTGATTCCATGGCATCTACCTCGCACCGTGGCCTCTTTCAGACCCTACTGTCTTCTCCCGTTGAGACCACAGGCTCCCTCTGGCTGGTACAGCTCCCCACTAAGCACCTGCCTCAAGTGCACTGGAGTCTTCTCGATGCTAAAGCTTCATCATGGTCTGTGATGGAGTATCCGGGAGGAAGAGTCTTTTTCCCCATCACGTTATTCACCTATACCAAAGCTGGATGTTCATGACATAATTTCTTTAAAGGTTTTAATGAAATAGCTCTTCAGTATTTACTTACATCTTCTTCTTTCTTGTTCCCTGAGGATCCGCAGATCAAGCTGGGAGGAGGTTTTAGTGAGAGTCATCTTTGTGGCTTCTATGGTTTTGTTAATGGATTGAATTTACCTGATTCCTTCTTTCCTTGTGATAAATTCTCCCCCAGGCGGCTCCTTTATGTCTCATGAAAATAGAATTCTGAAGAGTCCACCCCTGCAATTTCTAAGACATGCCCAAGTACTGAAGATGCCAGTGCCGGCTCACTCTGGGACATGACCTTCATGGGTCCTAGGCCAGTGGCGCTCCTTTAGGAAGTGAGAGACTCTGCCTTCAGTTGTGGTAGGCAGCTGAGGCTTATTGACAAAGGCGCTGCAATGGAATCACAATGCATGTTCCAAGTGCAACTCTGACACCAGTTCTGTAGACTTGGGCAAATCCCTTAGTATCTTTAAGGTTCAGTTTCCTCATCTTTACATTTGAGTTGAAAATTTCTACCTCATAAAGCTGTTTATAAAACGAGAAAGCTAATACAGGGTGGTATTGTTATGGTTAACTCAAGTGTAGGAAAATTATAGGCAACCTAATCAGAAACCAAGTGCAGTATAACATTCATGGTACAATCTTGTGGTTCATTCGGTCATTAAAACATCTGTGACTCTTGCACAAGAGATGGAATGTTAACCCTCTTGTCATGAACAGATTCCATGGATTCCCTTTATTCTCTCTGCACTCATTTTTTTCTATAACTGCTGTTATGATGACTTATTATGAAATAGGTAAGGACCACATAGGGGGCTCCCCTGAGCCACCTTCTTTCCTTGATGTGGGGCCCAGGCTCTAACCCCTGTATCCTTTTGGGGCCCATGTTCTGTCTCCGGGGCAGAGCTCCAGCCTTGTCACTCCTACTCCTGTACTGACCTCTGGCTTTGCTCCAGCTTTCATCCTTGGCCCCAGTCTCTGGGTCCTTATTTCAACTTTAGTCCTGCCCAGAGCAGAATGCCCACCTCATGTCCTGCTTTCAGCGCTGACTTGGGTCCTAATAATGGTTCTCATTTTATTTTATCAGCTTGAACAACAGGAGCTGGTACCTTCACTAGGTCCAAGTTTCCAACTATGTATTTAATAAAATCACTGCCTTGCACCAATGGGAAGTGACCATTCCACCCTTGCCCCTGCCAAAAAAAAAAAAGGTGATTCTCTACAGAGAGTTCATGGGAGATGACTATTATAAAATGTAATAACCCCCAAAATAATGGAAAACATAATGAGAGACCTCTGTGGGCCTGCTGGTGCTGTCTTTCACTGTGGATATCTATTTGGATCTTTTCATAGGGAAATAAAAACATTTTCATTTGGTTAGGGAGGACTTTAAATGAATCTGTATATTCAAGGAAAGCAGCAATAATGGGCTCAGAGGAAGAGAATTCGTATCAGCAGGGCTTGGTGATGAGTAGGAGCAGGAGGCCCAAGGAGCCAGGATTAGAGGAGACAGGAAGTCAGAGGAGGGGCAAAGGTTAGTCCAGAAGGTTGAGGGTGCTGCTAAGGAGGCAGGTCCCTGCAGGGATATTGTACAAGAGACCATAGGCTCTGCAAGCAGAAGTTTAGAGGGATTTACTGCAGAGGGACTGTGTCTCTGATGGACAGGCAGGTGGAAGCCAGCAGAGCTGAGACTAGATTTGCACCTGGACTAGACAGTCCTTCGCATCCCCCATTTCCATGTGAGCTGAGAAGTTGAAAAGCTGGGCACATGCCTCAAATGAGAGGCTGTCCCCAGCTGATACCTGAAGTATCGAGTGCATGAGGTGCTCTGGAAGAGAGTGATGATGGTGTCTTCATGTTTTAACTCAGGACAAGCTAACTGACATGAGACTCCACTTCTCATTTGCCTCGCCTTCGCAGTCATGTGTGTTTTGGCTCCCCACCGCAGTTCAGAAAAAAGAAACAGCGTGCACATGAATGCACTGCATCAGGCTCTGGGGCCTGAAGGCAGGAGTTCTGCTGGCGAAGAGAGATTGCTTCTCCCATTTACAGCCTCCCCACCCACCACTATCACCCCTCTTCCTGGTTTTACTTCTGGGTGATGATAATAGCAAGTTAATTTTAATTGATACTACTAGTTTTGGGAAATGCTGAAAAAACATCCTTTTTGATCAGATTTAAAATATAACACCAGCTAACATTTATCGAGCACTTACTTGTCATCACTGCTTTGTCGGATTCTAATGCATGACCCTGGATCATGTAATTCTTGTACCAGGGTACCATTACCATTGCCCGTTGACAACTGAGGAAACTCAGGCTAACAGTGGTCAGACAATTTCTCCAAATATTCAGAGCAGCTAAAAAGCTGATCTTAGCTGACACCAAGTCTAACGCCAAGGTACTTATTACCAAAATATTCTTCTCCCTTTTAGGGTTTCTTGAAATACGAGACCGACAGGCCCAGGGGATGCAAGGAAGTGGGTGATTATCTTCCTCCAGATACTTTGACCATCAACCATCTTTTAAAGCCTTTTTCCTGGAATGTAGAAGGAAGGCACACACTTAGTTTAATAGTAACATCCTTTCTCAGTTATTGCTACTTAAAATCTCAATGGTAAGATACCGTTCCTGTACTGTTGTCAGTGGTTTATCATTTTGTCACCTGGGTTATGGAGGCTATTGTTCAACATAAGAGTTCATATCCTCCGGCATGCAAGAAAACCCTGTAAGAGTTTTAAAAACATTCTCTCTTGTTTAATGAGGTTTTTAAGTGTATATGAAAGGGAGGATCTAGTCTCTTTTAGAAGCCTTTGGTGAGAAATTCTAGAAGTTTAGCTGGGGTGAACTCGAAATGTGGAGATGAGCTATTAATCAGTTGGTCAGTAAGTTAAGTGAGTTCAGCATTTGCAGGAAGCTTATTGCTCTCTTGTCAGTTTTGTCTTCCACTTGCTTGGAGGCAGTGAGAGCAAAAGGCCTGATGGTCAGGGCCAAGGACGTCCTTCCTCGGAGAAAAGGAAAATGGTCTCTCCTGGAAGTGAAGTGAATTCCAGCAGAGTCCTCAGAGTTCAAAGGGAGATGCTTGGGATGAGGCTATTAATACTTTCTCTCAGATAAACAACCTTTCTGGCTGGGAACAAAGTTTAACTCTCATAGAAAGCATCAATATAGAGAAATTAAAGGCTCCTCAAAGAAGAGAAACCAAAGTTTTAGAAGAGGCACAGGAAGTACTGTTCCCTGTGGGCACCAGGTGATTTGTGTGTCTGAGTGGCTGGAGTGCGTTCTAGAAGCCACTCGATTTTTCCATGCCTTTGTAATCTCATTTTCAAAATGAAGGTGTTGGGCTAGATGATTTCCAAGGTTTTTTTTTTAACTTGCGGAAATTCTATGGTTCTAGAAAATTCTTGGTAAGAGTTTAATTTATTGATAAAGTCTTTCTACCAAGATTCTGAAATTGTGTCTTTGTATAATTAGTATGTAATGGTTATTCATAGAAATGAGAGAAACGTGTTATTATTTTAATAGTTATATTGGGTGAAAATAGTTATATATGTAATTATCAGAAAGGAGAAGAAGTTCTTCCATCCTTATATGAGACAGTTTAACAGGAGAAAAAAACAAGGCAATTGCATACATACAGGAAAATGAGAAAGATTCCAAACCAAAGACAAGCAAAATCAGGTATATATGTCATTCTGGACTAAGGAGAAGGAGGAAGAGATTTGGAACCTAAAAGGGATGGAAGGAAATTGGCAGGAAGATGAGCATTAATGTTTGGTAAAGAAATGTTTGCTAGGCCATACAGAGACAAGGGGACACCCAGAGGGCTTTGATCCAATGGGTCTTGGTAGGTTTTCCCCTGTCTCACACTAGTTTATATTAAACTAGGTACCCGTGGTGATAGCTCCCTTCCTGGAGCACATCCTTTATCTGAATTTTTTTTGGCTAGTTAGGGGGAAGGTAAAAGATTCTTCCTGAGACTTTTGGACCTTGATTGTTTCAGCTGACAATATTTCCCTTGCCAGAGAAACACACTTTGGGGTGGCAAATTTTGCTTTTCTACACAGTTAACATTTTTGAGCTCTGTAATGGTCTTTGTAATGTTCCAAGAGTCCATCCAGTTCTGTCCTCTCAACTCAGCTCCTTTCCTTAGGAGCAAAGTAGACCACTTCATCACACACCATCTTCCTTCCTGTGGTGTCCTCTGTCTTCACCTCTCCCACCTGAGTCTCTTTCCAGCTGTCAGGCTGCCACGGTAATGACCCAGATGCAACCTGGTCATTTTTCCTTGCCTCCACCTCCCTCAGTCATGTGTCTTAAAGATGTCAGACTTTTAGTCCAAAGAGGACTTAAGATTCAAGGTGGCTTCTTGGGTTTATAGCTCAGACAGGCCTGGGGCACGACTGTTTATAGTGTAGTTAAGTTGGTAGCTTCAGTCTGGCCTGCGGTTGCAGTCCCTACTTATTACATTGGATTATGTGGAAAATGCTTTTGGAATTCCAAGTGCTAACTTAAGATTTAATTTTGTGGAATGTTATGCATTTGTAGATTAGGGACTGACCCACCTAGTTAGTGAGATAAAGAAGGTGAGATCTTTATTCTTAGAAATGTGGGTTTCCTGTTTATGCCAATTGTCCTCCTCCCTCTTTTTCATACCTGGTGTAAATAAAACGATGTTTGCTACCTTATTACATGTGTTGTAGTTAGGAGTCTTAGTTATAGGCCTTAGGAGAATAATAGGATATATGAAATCCTTAGATCATTTGCAAATGTCATGAAAGCTCATGTTTCTTGCTTTTGTCCCCATGAGATCTTTTTCTAGTTGAATTGCCTGATTTCGTTTCATTGGTACTGACTACCCTTTGGCAGAATTGCTAATAAGTTTTAACACTGCGGGGTGAGAAGAGGCTGGGACAGAGGCAATGGTTGTAAGTTAGCCTTTGAGTTTCCTCAAACGTCTGAAATAATGTAGATGTTCTTGGCAGGTGGGTACATAGCCCTAGAATTTGAAGGCTTCTTTTCTATCTAAGGGCATTCCTAGCAACAAAGACCCATCTTGTATTAGCTCCCTCTCTCCTAGATTGTATAAAATAGAATCTTTACCTTTTCTCGTGATACATGTGAGATAACAGTGAGGAATTCAACTTTTATACAAGGGGCTTATCATAAACTGAAGGAAGTTTTTAAAGCAATAGTCAGGGAATACTTTTCCAGGCCTAGGTTAGGACCGACCCTGTGTTTCATCCAGTTACTTGTTATGCCTGTTTTTATAGGTCTTAAAAAACACCTCTTAGATGAATCAGAATTTGGGGAGGTACAGGATGAACATAAAAAGCAGCAGGGAAGAACTGTCTATCAAAGGTTCCTTGGAGGAGGTGGATCACTCCAACAGTTTCTTTTCTCCTTTGAAGTCTGTATTTGTTGTCTCTCTTTTGTGGAGTGTCAAACTGGGAGGACTAAGGGCTCTTGAATAGGCCCTTTCTCCAGCTCCCTCCGCAGCCTCTGCTGCTCCCGCTGAGGGCCCCCACCCACTGCGCCGCTGAATTGACAGAGAAAGGGAATGGACAACCGGCACAGCAGCCAAACAAGCTGTGTCAGTTTCCCTTTCTTCCCCTTTGAGTTAATAAAAGAGCTATTTCTAAGCTTACACGGTTCACCTGGGTTTGTATTCAGCCAGGGCTTGCTTTCTTTTTTCCTCCCCATCTCTGATACTTGTGGGCAAATCTGGTCCATTCCTGGTTCACTATTCCTTTCTTTGCCCCTAGCCTCTGAGACTGATAAACACAGGCCAATCACAGGCCTGGTTTTTTAACTGTGTGAGTCCACCAGAACCAGAGAGACGACCCTGGTTGACCTATTGTGTAATTACAAGGGAGTGCAGTTATAGAAAAGCAAGTGAGTTCTGCTGTGTGTTGTTCTTTGGGAGACAAGTCCATAAAATAGGGCAGAATGAGATTAGCATGTTTAAGGCATCAGTTGTACATATGTGGTCCCAACAGAATTGAACACAGTTGGGAATGTGGGAAATTTAGTTCAGTTGTATATTAAAAGAGTTACGGGGAAGGGGGTTACTTTTCCTGACATTTGAATCAAATGAAGCCGAAAATTTATTTGGCTTCAGACTTAATTTCTTCCTCTAGTCTTGGAATCTTGGTTGAATAGCTATGGATGATTATAGCAGCAGGAGAAAATAAAGTTTACTTCTTTAGTTTAGTTTAGGCATTCTGACAAAAATGGGCGAAGGCAAGACTCTCAGCAATTATATTTTCTTAGAAGGCACAAAATTAGCATAAAGTTAGAGAATTGAAAATAGTTGATTCACGATCTAGTATTGCTGATAACTGTGGCATTGGGCAAGTCATTTAATTACTTCATGCTTTAGTTTAATTTATTACAATAAATATGGGAAATTCAGATTAAAACATGGTATAGCATAGTATATTTACTTCTGGGGATGTAATTCACATTTTAAGTAGGTCACTGAATAGGTATTTGACACTGGACTGATTACCCTTTTGAATCTCAGTTGGCTCATCTATACCATAGGGATAGTAGTCATAGCTATGCCATACGGCTAATGTGTAATTAAAAGAGAATGCATACATTACCCCAGCTGATGTAGCTCAGTGGATTGAGTATCGGCCTTCGAACCAAAGGATTACGGTTCAACTCCTAGTCAGAGCACATTACTGGGTTGCAGGCCAGGACCCCACCCACTAGGGGGCGCATGAGAGGCAACCACACATTGATGTTTCTCTCTCTCCTTCCCTTCCCCTCTCTCTAAAAATAAATAAATAAAGCTTTAAAAAAAGGGAGAATGCATATAGAGTGCTTAACATAGCACTGGCTCATAGTACATGTTTAATAAATATTTTTATTTATGGTGTTATTGAATAATAATAATTATTCCATTGTTATTATATTATTTTATCATATAAAAATATAGTGGAGGGTTAGGATTGCTTCTTAGAGTGAGTGGCTTTGATTGAGATTTTGATTGTTGGGAAACAGCAAACATATGAATCAAATTGGACAGAAATACTAGCCTGGGCTTATTATCAAATCATGACAGGTTTCCCAGAGAGAAAGCAAAAATGTGAGAAGCCTCTTGAGGGCTAAGCTTGAAACTAGCACAGTGCTATTTCTACCACATCATATTGGCCAAAATGAGTCATTAGGCAAGTTTATTTCAAGAGGTAGGGAAATAGACTATACTCTTTTTTAAAAGAACATATTGTTTATTTTTATTTTTAGGAAGGAGGAGAGGGAGAGATGTATCAATATGTGATTGCCTCTTGAGTGCCCCCTACTGGATGTGAGAAACTTCTAAATTAATAGACTATATTCCTGATGGGAGGAACTGCAAAGTTGCATTGTGTAGAAGTCAATCCCGGGAGGCTGCCCATTAAAAACATGAGTACATCGAAGCTATCACATTGGTATAGCTCAAGTTGAACTATTCACATGACAGATATTTATTGAGAACTTACTATATTCAAGTCACTATTCCAGCCACCCCCTTTTTTTTTTTGCCTATGGGAAGTTTCCTGTTAAATAGGGAGACAGACACCCAAATAGCTAGCTAGCTAAAACACAAAGGGCTTATGTTCTACATAAGTTACACATTCATTTCTGCCTGCTTCTGACCTTCAATAAGGACATTGAACTCTCAGACTCACCTGTCCTAGTTTCTTAGCTAATCTATACCATGTCTGGTCAGCAGGTAGGTTTAGAGAGTTTCGCTACTTGGAAGGGGCTTCCTTGTTTATTTAAAATAATTTCACTTCACTCCTTTCCTCCGATCATTTGCTTTATTACAATGAAACATTTTTTGTTCCATGGGAGAGCCCCAAACCTTTCATCAGTCTCTTCAGGTGTCCACTGACTTCAGTCAGCTACTTTAGTCCATGTGCCCCAGATTTTGGTGCCTAAATCACGGTGTCTTTATTACCATGGTGTTTCAGCTTTTGAAATATTTCTCTGTTAACACCCACATAACTCTGCCTATTGCTTGGAACAAAGGGCTACATTTCACCCTATTGCCTATCTGTAGTTTTCTAAAAATCCATTCATGTTAGTATTCCTCTTGTCCTATATTTTGGACATCAGTAGAATGTTTGCAACTCATTACATAGGGAATCGTGTTGCTTATAAGCAAAAAGTAGGAATTATACATGAAATCACCAACTTATTTTCTTCTTTATCCTTGGTGTAGGAGTCATTCTGTTTTTCAGTATCCTGCCCCTTTGATTATTGGAGATCTAAATGAATTTTCAGTAAAGGCATTGAGTGATGTGAAACCGTTCCTATTTTTGATATTTATATTATTTAAATCTGATGTTGAGTATATGAATTATAGTTTTTTATATTAGTAACATTTTTAAAATCTTATACTCCTTTTTTGGGAAAATAGGATTTCTTTTGGGAACAACAGTAGCTGTGGATCAAATTATTGGTACTCTTTAAATGAGGGAGAGCTCTGGGTCCTCACACTGTATATGCCCCTTCCTATGAAGACTGGACAGATCCTCTCCATCTCCATAGACTGAGGGATGGCCTTTTTCCATATCTCTACCTTTGGAGTTCCGGACCCATTGCTGACACTTAGTGGAGAGGTGAGATGAGACTAGAGTGTAATGGGATAATAACATATATGGATGACTTGGGTCTAGAGCAAGGGGCCTCTTAAGTTTGATTCACCAAGAGGAAAGATAGCTCAAAGATGTTGTACAAAGTGGAATTATAAAGTGGTAGGAATACTTGTATCAAATCTTCAAGAAACAAGTCTCATTATGTTATTGTCCTAAAGGGAGCCAAGCTGAATAATCTGTTTTAAAATCAGAAGAGCTGAGAAATAATCTAGAAAGCTTTCTGTATTTTATTGTGGCCTCAACTCAAAGATAAAAATGATACCTTACAATCTGACGAATGTATCCCTCCACAGGAGGAAAAGTATAGTATCGTTCTTAACCTCAGTGGCAAAGATCATCCGCAGACAGAAGAGGGACGTTTGTTCTCAAGCTGCTCAGCAATGTTGACAGTCACAGAGGCACAGTTTTGGGCTGCTACCAGGAGACTCAGTGAGCAAGTGGGAGAGAGAGGGGGTCGCGAGCTGCCCCCCTCCATTTCTCCTGTGTCACCAACATAGGAAGAACTGAAAACCGTTCTTTTTTCTCTGTAGTCTTGTTTCCTTTCCTCGAGAGGCCTGCTGATGGACCTGTGCTGATTGACTAATTATAGGAAAAGTAAAGCCTATTTCATCAACTCAAATAAATTCTGATCCCATTTTATGTTCAAAGTCACTAGCTTGTACTCCAGCACATAGCTCTGTTGACATAATTGATCTGCAGACACTGATGATCTAAGGTTTGAGTCTAGCAATGACACATGTACTCTGTGATGGGAGTATGTATGTGTAATTACATAAGACTTGTGTTATAGTGTCAGAAGAACTGACTTACTTTGTTTATATTTAGTTATGTAAGTACCGTATTTAATAAGGTCTCAGCAGGGACCTTAGAGGTCATTTAGTTCAACATCTCACTCACTGTAGGAATCCCTGACAGGCGGCCTTGAGTCTCTTTCTGTGGGAGCATTTCTGGTAACAGTGAACTTACTTGGATGGCCCAAAGAATGCATTCCTTTTAGGTTGTGAAAGGGTTTCTTTATACTGAGACAAAATCTACTGTGCTATAATTGCCACTATGAGAGGCATATTCCATCCTCTGGATTGATTTTTAACCTTTTTTTTTCATGTGACTGCCTCCAGGTACATTATGATGATTCTCAGGCAGTTCTTGAGTTTTTCTTCTTCAAACTAAGCAGCTTAAATTTCTTCAGCTGGTCTCAAATTTAGTGATTTTCCTATATTTCATATTGGGCATCAAATGATCAAGCTATCAGTGATCAGTTTATCCTTGTGTTCTGTTTACTCTTGAAAGAATAGGCTTATCTCCTCCCTTATTGGGCATGACAACCTTCTGTTAAAGTGGATTAAGATTGCATTAGCTGTTTGGCAGCCTGGTTTCCTAAGTTTACAATTTTCTAAGATCCACAGTAAACCAAGTCTTCCCCATGCTCTCTTCATGCAGTTGGTATTAAATTTTACCCACTTCAGTATCATTTGTTTAAGCCAATTTCATCTTCCTAGCCTTCCCTTATACTTTTGAAGTTTGATTTTTCCCTCTGACACTTTTGTTATTTTTTTTCCAGTTTTCTGTCATGTACATATTTTGTAAATTTGTTGAACTCTTCTTCCCCATGTTGTTGATAAAAACGCTGCAAAACCAGGATTTGGTCAGGATCCTTTGTTTACCCACCAGGATCTCCCTGAAGCTGTTTTTCCATCTTTTCATCAGGATTTTGTAAAGGTCTTTGTTGAACATCCTACTGAAATATTTGGTGATATCCGTGATCTGAAAATATTTTTTCTTGAGAAAAATAAAGTATTGGTATATACTATGTGTACAAAATTGCTTCCCTTGGTTTTCTTCTCCTTTCTTCAGGTTTCATGCACCACGCCACTGAACTATGCAAACATGTATTCGTTGGTAAAACCTGCTCTTAAAACACTTTTCCTGAGCCCCTCCACTCAATTAATTTTTCTCTACAGGTAGTATTTATACAATGTAGCTCTGAAAGTATTTTTGCTCTTAGATTATGTCTGACTCTTGACTTTGACTTTGTTCTCTGCAGATTCTCCTTCCTGAATTTATAAATCCTTGCATTGTTAATAATTTTACCCTTAATAGAACTGTGTTCTTTAAATTTCTTCTCCAACATTATACATTTATCCATTAATTCCCACCCTCTGATCTTTGATATTCCCAGTTCTTCTAGCATCTGCAGGGTTGTTTTTAAAGGAGTTTTGGGAGGCATGGTGCATTTGCTATTCCTTGTGGTTGAAATGAAGCCACGGCTGGGGATGGTTATGGCACCTGCTTAAAGGCCACATGAATAACATTCTGTAATATTTGGGAGAGTAAGTCATGGTGAATGCTTTTCTCTGGCTGAACCTTTATGAAAGGCTGGCTAGAATTCAGGTATAGGGATAGAAGTTGCTTACATAAATGAGGAGACTAGTTTAAAAAATAGTCTTCTGGCAAATAAGGAATTAGACACTAAGTAGATAAAAATCACACTACTTACTGTGTCTCTACTTGGGTTGTATTTGGCTAAATTTGTATTTATATAATACCTTTTGTCTATCTAGACCAGCATAGGCATTACCTAGTTGAAGATATGGGATTGTTCTAGGTCATTATTTCTCCAACTGATCAAAGCCAGTGGCTGGGCAACAATTTCCTAGGAAGAAAAGTTATTTAATGTGACAACATCAGTTCTTTTGGATATTGAATAAAAGTTAGAAAATGGATAGTAGTATTGGGATATGAAATAGCAAAATAATGCTGATGATAACAATAGCTAACATTTATGTAAGTCTTATTAAGTTCCAGGAGTGTGCATTCTCACTGAATTCTCTTAACACTCTTATGAGATGTGTACTGTTATACTCACTCTTGGACAGTTGAGAAACTGAGGCACAGACATTATTTATCCAAGATCAAGCAGCTGAGAAGAGGTAGAGTTGTAAGTAGCTGAGTTAGGCAGTCTGGCTCTAGAGCTTCACTGTCCAGGGTAGTAGCCACTGGCCACACGTGACAATTAAGCACTTTAAATGTGACTAGTCTGAATTGAGATGTGTTATAAGTACAAAATATACATTGGGAACTGAAGACTTTATATGAACAAAAGAATGTGAATCATTCTACTAAATAATGTTTATATTGATTATACTTTAAAATAATATTTTGGATATATTGAGTTAAATAAAATATAAATATTAAGTTTACCTATTTCTTTTTATTTATTTTAATTGTTTATTGGACAATTTAAAACTATGTAAATGGCAAGCATTCTTTTTCTGCTGGATAGTGCTATTCTAGAGATTAACTGCTTGTTTGGAAACAGACAAGCAAACTTTAGTTTCGGTACCATCATAAAGTTAAAAAAGAATGAAGGAAGGTACAGAGCAGAACAGCTTGTTGAGTTGAGTTGGGTCCTGTAAGGAAAGGAGGCTGTTTATAGGGTATATTATACCTGGAATCTGTAAAGGCCACAGAGTCAATTTTGGGCAACTTTTAAGTTATTAGTTTCTCCTTGAAATTAAGAGTAAATATTTGGTCAACAATGAACTGATTTTCTAGAGACCAACAAAACTCTGAGAGCATCGATTTTTGGTCCAAAGTATAAAACCAAAAGTGAACAATCAAGTAAATGGTAGGATGATCTAAAATACTGCTTTCAGGCAATTTTACAACAGGGAGGACTGGAAAGAGATGGAACAATTTTTATAGTCAAGTAAATGGGATCAGGATCATTCCTGGTGAGGTGCCAGATTAAGTAAGGTTTAGCTGGTGAGCACCAGTGTGGTTGCACAGTTGTTAAACTACAGTCGGCCCTTGAACAACATGGGTTTGAACTGCATGGCTCCACTTACACATAGGTCTTTTTCAGTAAATTAGTGGTTGGCCCTGTGTGTTCCCCCAGTTTTGCAACCATAAATTCAACCAACCTGGATCAAAAGCAGTATTTTTTTTTCTTTGGTTGGGAAAACATGGATGCAGAAAGCTGACGGTATGCATTGTTCCATTTTATATAAGGGACTTGAGAACCTAGAGATTTTGCTATCTGACAAGAGTCCTAGAATTAATGCTCCAAGGATACTGAGAGACACTCTAGTTAGTTTTTGGTGTATCAAAAGTTTTACTTGCATTTTTCATGGTGAGGGGGATAGCACCCCAAACTCTGCATTGTTCAAGGATCAACTGTACTTCCATACCAGCTGGTAAATAGTGGCTGCTCTGAAGCCAGCGAGCTCACCCAGGCTTTCCTCCAGGCTTCCCCACAAGGCAGCACATAAAGGGCTAATGCCTAGCAGAATGAGGGCCCGGGACCCTGCCCTATTCCTTCAGTTCTGATGGGCTAGCAAGGGTCAGCTGTTAAATATATTGAATATTATCCATGCTTAAGTGAAACTATAACTTGTAACTTATCTGATTTCATATAATTTGCACCACTGTGCAATATGAGCAGAGAAAGTTGTATTTTCCAGAATAAATTTGGAGAGAGTAAAATATATCCTTCAGAAGAAACAAGTTAAAAAATCTACCTGGGATAGAGTTTGAGGGACTCAGAGTGGGAGAAACTGTTCTGCTTGATATAAGAAGAATTATGTGAGGAAGATCTAAATAACATAATCTCTATACTTATATACATCTATACACATCTATCTATCTATCTATCTACCTATCAATCATCATCTGTCTATCTCTAAAGTCATGAATAATAGGAGGACAATAGAAGGAGAGGGGAAAACAGCTGTGGTAATGATAGAGGTCCACTACATCCGTAATGTGGCCCCTACTCAAATAATATGAAAAATTTCTAAGCCCACAAGTTAGATGGAACATGTGGATATTTTATCTTTATGTAAAAACCAGCTGTGCCCGGACTTCAAATTTCAGTTGGTCTGGATAGAACAGTAGCAGAAAATTAAGATAAACATGAGAACTTGTAGAGAGACTGAGAAAAAGTAACATAGAAGTAAAAAAGTTTGGGAAGGATTTTTGACTGTGTCAGTCTAAGAATTGATATTTGGGTCAAAATTAATAGGACTATGCAGGAGTAGAAAGTGCCACCTGACGTGTGGGCTACATGCACATACATTGCACCTTAAATATCTGTTGCATATGTTCTGAATATCAGTGTTCTTTGGGAAGGGAACAAGAGAGAAAGGCTAATGAATCCTAAGGCGTGGATGAGAATTACATTCGATGCTAGTGATGGGAATATAGCAAATGATGCATCACCTTCTCTTATACCTTTTCTCCCAGCCACTGTGGATCTTGTAGCCATGATTGTTCATGTTCTGCAGAGGGCTGGGGGTACTGTGGAATAGATAGATGAAGGCAATGGGACGGTGGCTTCCTCTCACTCTTCCTCCTGCCATCTTTCCTTTTTCTAACTTGACCTGCCTTTCCTGCAATTTCCTGACATAGGTGAGGGGGGTCAACACTGACATAAAAAGAAGTTCAGAGAAGGCTGGAAACTATTGAGTGACCAGGATGTAGACAAAAGTTTGACTAGGTGATCACTCTTGAGAAAAAGAAGTGTTCTTAACAGTTGGTGAGAGGAACCTCTTGGCTCCCATTCACTCCTACTCCTGGCCTCATTTTTCACTCTCTCCTATCTCTGTGTTGACTTACTGTACTTAGAACCAAAAGGAGGCATTCCAAAGGTGACTTGGGCTGAAGCATCTATATCCAGAAGCTGTTCTTACTCAGGTTCTTTTTTCCCTTCCAGGTCAGGGCAAATACAGGGTCACTAGGTTAATGGAATGGGGTTCAGGATTATCATGGCTTTGAGAAGAGTGCCTCTTTGGGACTCCCATTAGTATTAGTATGCCCTTGCTCTCTCCTTCCGTCCTGATCTTCCCCACCCTCTCCTCCACATCCTCACGAATTTTGCAGCGCAAGTAGTAGAACTAAAGCCATATTTGTTCAAGTACGCAGGTGGGGGATGAAAAGGTATAAAACTGATTATGTTAATTAAGGGAGTGTGAGGTCTCATTGTCATCTCCATTCCTTGCTTTGATAATCATGTTGTTCTCATTGTCTTTTACTTTTTTCTTTATTTTGTCCCCTATTCACCTTTCTATCCTCAAATTTTCTTCTCTTTAGTTTAATGTATATGAATTGCTGCTCCAAAAACTCATACACTTTAATTAGTATTAATCTAGTTTGTTTCGGTTCTTTCCCAATAAAATGACTGGAAATGAAATAGCACATGTCCACTGTAGTATAAGCTTGTATTAATTTGTTCCCTTTAAGTAATTTTCAAGGACTTCACATTTCCTACCTGTTTAAGTCCAAACTTGGCCCACAGAATCTCCAGTTTCCCTTTTTCAAGATGGAAAGAAAAATATATGTGGCTAATAAATATGAAAAGCATTTAGCCTCACCATGATGAAAGAGATGGAAATTAAAACAACTATGACATTACGTTTTTCATCCACTGAATTGGCAAAAAATTAAAGAATATATTAACTGTGGAGTATAATGAGGTCAGCACTTTCTTACACTGCTACAAGAGTGTGAAATAATATGACATTTTTGGAAAGCAATGTATAAAAATGTATTAATGACTTTTCAAAAGCCAATATCCTCAATTGATTCTTCCTTAATTCTACTTCTAAGAGACTATCTTTGTGGCATCAGACGTGCAGAGAAGTGCAAACAAATATATATATATATATAATATGTTTGTTATATTAGATATTATATACATATACACATATATGCATATATTCACATACTTTATATATATACACACATGCATACATACATATATACATACACACACTGTTTCCTTAGCACTTGCTCTGTGTCCACCATTATGCTAAGTACTTCATAGGCATCATCTCATTTATCATGTGAGATAGATGCATTACTTACACATTTTAATCTCCCCAAGAGGCTAAGTCACTTGTTTAGGGTAACAAACAGCTGAAGGTGGTAAGGTCCATTGCAGCCCAGACAGTCTTACCACAGAGCTCTTGCTCTTAACTCTCAGTGCTGCAATGCAGTATAGTGCTTGTTATATGATTTTTCTGTTTAACTTTTGCTCCTTTGCTACACCCCATGGAAGCTTAGGCAAGAATCTTCTATCTCAGTCTCCATCCTCCAAACCCAGTGTCTAGTGTCATTTAGGTACTTGATAAGTATCTGCTGAAGAAATAGTCTAACTAAACCTTTATCATCTTCAGAAACAACACCTCACTTCTGTTTGAGCTGCTCCCACCACTTCGATTGGCCTCTAACCTTGTTAGTACCTGGCAGTAATCACCACCACCACCAGCACCATCACCTTACTGGTCCATGAAAATTTCCTGATGCCTGACCCTCTGTGGCCCTTTCTTTTTCTAAGCCCATAACCAGTTTTTCTTCATTTTGTGATAATTGCATTACATTTTACATTATTGTCACTTGTATATTCTAGGTGTCAGAACTGTAAACTCTTTTTGATTAGGGATAATTTTCCATTGCTTTTTTCATCCTCCTTAGTATATAGGGCAGGGTCTTTCATTTGTTGTGTGCTCAGGAGTGATTAAATACATGTTATGTTTTTAGAGGTAAATATATAAGGCTAGATTATTCATAAAGCATGTCCCCCAACTAGAGCTATTGATTAAAAAAAAAAAAACTTTAGCAAAAGCCCTGCAGTATTATGGCACCATTAAAAAAAATCATGTTTCCTTTTTAACTTTTACTTTGTACATTTGACTGGACAAGGTTAGTAATCCCTTTTTCTATGTCCCTATACCCCAGTTAAGACCTGAGAGATAAGATTCAATGTTTGTTCCAGACTCAGCAAGTCCACCATTCCCATTCACATTACTCCTACTTTCCATCCCTGGGACGAGTGTCTCCAATAAAGTTGGCTGGGAGCCACATTGGTTTCTGAGTATTGAGCAAATGAGCTATAATTAACCATCTGGATGTTCACCTTTCACCTCATTACACATGTTTTTTTTCACTTTTGGATAAAAACCCGCTAGAAAAATTAACTAAATTGCACCCAAAGCAGTTCTATCTATGTCTAATGTGTGTAACTGGCTTTGTACCCATTTGTACCAGTAGTCAGCTTGGGTAAAAAGAAGGGTTATACTTTTTTTAAAAAATCTACTGTCCAGTTAAACTTGAAAGCTATGTTTAATCAAATATAACTGTTGCTTAAATAGTGAGAATCGTAAAAATGATGATGAATTTGTCAACCAATTTATAAGTATATGCAAAATAAAACATTTCCTTGCTTGTGTTTTTGGCCACACTATGTGGTAAGTAGATTCACACAATGAATCTGAGAGTTTACTGTGCGCCTGGCACTATATTGGGCACTTTCCTGTTATCATCTCACAGGTTCCTCTTTACAACTGTGTAGATTAAGAATTAGCACTTTGGCTATCTAGAGAAAAATAAGGGTTAGAAAAGTTAAACAACTTGTCTAAAAATCATGTTGATAGCTAAGAAGTATTTAGATTTGGATTAGAATTTCTGATTCAAATCAAGTTCTTTTTCCATAGGCATAGTATGCTTCTTTTTTTGGTACTTATTGCTTTGCTATCTTGTAAATATTTCTTTTAAACCATGTAAGTTTATAAAGAGGAAAGTCTAAATTTTAGATTTTCCTTTGGTGGCCATTATGAAATGGCCATAGGAAACAAGTTATCAAAATCACAAAGAAGGTTAAGGAACCTGAGGGTGAAACTCGGCGAGTCCGAGTTTGTGGAAATGTCGGAGCTTAGAGCCCCTCACTCTTACCAGACAGAAACCCGTCGCAAAACTTCTTTAGACCATTGTTCTCGAGAATAAATAACCCATATCTGCCTCTGTTTGGGGTTACAATGGGTGGAGTTTTTGGTTTGTGTTTCCATCCCAAGAGCTAAATTAATTTTTATTTGACCTTAAATCGTAATAGTAACAAACAATTTTATATAACCTCCTCCCACACACCAAATTGCAGTGTGGTCTGTTAAATATTCTAGAAACTCACCTTTTGACAACTGCTCAGCCACCATTTTACAGAGTAAACTTAATATTTTACCTTTCTATATTCGGATACATTAAGTTCTTATGAAGGACAGATAGGTCAGTGTGGAAAGCTCGGTAATTCAGAGGAAACAGAACTCTCACTTTGATGGTTAGAGCCAATTTTCCCATGCTGAATTTTTAAGAATATGGGAAATCATTTGAACACAGTGCAAATCAGCTTTGTGTGCCTTGACAAAGTGGAAGCCTGGGATGAATTTGGCTTTGTTCAGGGTAGATAGATAAAGTACTCGAAACAGCAGAACAAGATGGGAGAAATTTTATTTCTTGCAACTGTGAGGAATGAGAAATAGTTAAAATTTTAGAAGCCAGGAGCCATATTGATATTTGCAGAAATCCAAACAAAACAGGAGTTTGGGTAGAATAAATAGCACGCTTTCCGAAATGCCGGGTGTTGGCCTCAAGCTGCAGGAACGACCTTCCTCAGGGCCCAGCAGAGGCACGTGTGGGCTCCAGGGCCTCGGGAGCTCAGGGAAGCGGCGGTCTCGAATGGCTCTGCTCCTCATTTTTCACTGTGCATGTGCAGTCCACGTATATTTTGAGGCACCTGACATCATCCATCACATTTATTTATTTATTTTTTATTTTGGGGCACATGTGCAAGCATCTTCTGATTAATGCCAGTGGAAGAGATGTGGTTTTGTTAGCATCTGTTACAGAGCTTGTTAAAGCAAACAGTCTTTTTTCCCAGGTAAACTGTAAATCATCAAGTAAATTGACTTTATCTCCAAGTAAATTGTACCCACTTGCTGCACCCAATTCTGTGTGAGCCAGGTGTTACGTACTGAATAAATACCAATGGCTGGACAGATAAAGGACAGATGGAGGACTGCTGTCGATGTGTATATAATCTTGCCCTTTCAGGGATGTGCCAGAGACCTTGGGAAGCTGTGCACTGTACCGACTTCTGGGTATCAATGCAGCCAGCTCACCACCCATCTTCAGGACTGTTTGACAAAAGGCCACACTTGAAGAATATTATAGTCAACTAGTATATGCAGATTGAATGGTGAATAGGGAAGGGCCTTGGCAGGGAAGGTCTTGTGTGAATGACTCTGTGGTACCGAAAGGAACTCTGTCCAGCTGCCCTTTTGCTCTAGCAGTCGCAGGCCAGGGACTAAGCCTGCCTCTCACCAAGATGAGAAAACCTAGGAGGTTTTCCTCATGCAAATGGAAAGCTGTGGAATAAATTACAAGGATGATGCCAGAAGATAGTAACTCATGGTAACCTTCAAAAAGAAAAATTAGCCCTTTTTAATTGGTAGGAGCAAACACCACCTAAGTTATTCCAAAGTGAAAACCTGACAAACCACAGAACAGAAACAAAATAACAGGCAGTTTATTATGAGAATGGGTGTAGAGAGAGCTGGAAAGCTGTGAGGAGCTACGACTCTTTCCCTCCAGAGCTGTCTATCTGCTGGGTCTCTCTCCAGGATATCTTGATCTGTGTTTGAAAGTCTTTTCACTTTTCCAGGGCCCCTGAGGACCTCTACATTAGACTTCCTCTGCCATCTCATAGCTTCTGTTTTGAATCATTGTTTTAGGGTGCTCATGAAATTGGTTTGTCATGGCTCCCGGTTAATTTTATATTGTAGATGAAAGACTGGCCTGTTCTGGTTTCCTTTCTTGACAGAGGTTTTATGAGCTTGCCTGTTTTTTTCTAATTGTCCCAGAGTCCAGGCACTGGCCAGTTTAAGGACTGGCTGCTTTGTTCAGGCACCTGCTTGTAGTTAACGGTACCTGTGCTGTGCTCAGGAGCTGGGCTTGTGGGCAGGGGAGGTTATTCTAAAAGAAAAATTGGGCACAATGGATATGGTTATTAGGTATATCAAAGGAGGAAGCTTAACTGATTCTGCCTTTAGAAATCATTCACTGAACAATATGAAAGCCTTCTAGAACACATTTGATAAATAAAGCCAATTAGGTATCTGAAGACTTTTACTGTGGCCAAAGCAGGGGAATCTTGGCCTTTATGCAAGAGAAACAAGGAGAGACATTTGAAAGTTATTCTGCCCACAGGAGGAAAGAATTAACAAGTTGAGAGAATTGAGGAGAGATGAACTTGCCCTTTGTCACCAAAGATTTGAATAGGAAGAGGCAGCTGTAAGGATGAGACTGATATGATGGAGCTCCTTGGTAGGAGGTCTTTTGTGAACTCTGGGTAATTTGGATAATCTTTGCCCCATTGTGGAACTCAGAATTATGAATACAAGAAGATATTTCCTTTATAGGCCAAGACGTTCCTCCTTTTTGTGTGAAGCATAATGCACAAACTAAAGTGTTCATTTCTAGTAACTTTGTTAATAAGTTGTTATATATGTAACCAACAAAGGCATCAGAATGCAGACAAGGGCATTGTGTCCCATCCCATTTTTGCCTGGAGGCATCTCTGGTTCAGACTGTGTCTGTGTGTGTGTAAAAGGTGAGAAACTGTGTTAATAGGCAGGGATTCCATTGTTAATGCATACTCATTTAATTTCATGGGGCCAAGAATAAAAGCAAATCTTAAAATTTACCCCTGTTTTATCAGTAAGAAAATAAGAAAGAAAGAACAATATGTTTCTTTAATAGACATGGAGGTATTTTGATAATAACTGATAGCATTTAAGTAGTCATCTATATGTTTTTAAATAAATGGGGCATTGGGACTAACAAATTGAAGAAAATTTGGCATCAGGCTACTTTTGTGAGTTGCTTGGATTTATATTGCAATGTCAGGTCATCTCTATATAAGGAGCACTAAAATGACTGATTGATCTCCTGACCAATTGTTAAAAACTGTTGGAGAGCCAAAGGAAAAGATGGGTGTAAAGAAATCAGATACATTGAGAAAAGGGAATGACTAGGAATTATCATTCCCCTAGCTCCTTTGAAGGAGCACAGAAAGGAAATCTTAACAAAATCAAGTTGCAATCACTTGAATAGAAGGTTTTTTAACTGGGTATCCGGACTTCATAAAGGGCAGTCCTGTTCTACTAATCTAATCTTTTGAGATAAAAATGAAAGGCCGGGTAGATAAAGGAGAAAGATTCATATGTAATTCATTTAGACTGTGGAATGCCTGAGATATTGGGCATCGGAAGCTCCCTGTCCACCTGTGGACAAATATAAGGCTGAGTTCAAAGCCACTGTTACTTATATTTCTGTCCACAGTCTGGTAGTTGGAGTGAAGTACATGGGTGCTTCATTTGCTTTCTACATAGAGCTGGTAGAAAAACTAGCAAAGAAACAGATGCATAGAAATCAGCTTCAAAAATACAGCTGCCCAGCCATACTGACCTTCCTTCTCACCATTTCTATGACACATATTCTCAACCTTATGTTATCATTTAACTTGGAAGAGTCATCAATTATTTTGTATAATTTGATCTTATTTTCCAATGAGCTCATCCTGAGGATGAGGATGATGACTTATACTTCATCTCTATCTCCCATAGCATCTGATAGGCATTTAATAAATATTTGATAGACTAGCAAACAATAGAATCATGAAGAACTGATTGTATGACCAGAATAGAAGAATACTTTATGGTAACAATGCATACCAAGTCCATCACTAGGTAACAGCACCAGTATGCTAGTGAATGGATGCACAGGAGTAAGGCTTAAGGAACTCATGAAAGTCATCTCTGTACTATTAGGCGTGGGTTGGACTTTTACTAGATGACTGTGACCATTCTCTGGTTCACAGGGAAAACAGGAGGCACAGGTGGGGACTGTAGCAATGACTAAAGGAGGCTTGAGGATGTGTGCAGTGGTTGAGTGTGTGTGTTCTGAAGTCCCACCTGGCTAGACTCTTGAACCAGCAGTGACCTCGGGTGAGTCAGTAAACTTCTCTAAAGCTCATTTTCTCTGTTGGTGAAATAGAGAGAGTAATAGGGTTTACTTCACAGGGATATGAGAATCAATTGACATATGCATGTATAGCACCTGGTACACTGTAAGCATAAGCAATTCAATATTTGAATAAGAACCATCCTAAATGAGAATTAAAGGGGAGGGGTTGTTTCACACTAGATTATGACAAACCATCACCAACCTTGACATCAGTTTGGTTTAGTTCCATATCATTTTTGAGGGCCTATTATGTGCCTTTCACCAAGGACAGCTCAAGGGCCAGAGGGCTTAACCTACAGCACAATGGAATCATGATACACATAGGGAAGGAGTTCTGAAAGTCAAGGTTGCTGGACTCATCAGTCTGTGTAACTGAGGAAAAGAGGAGACTTTTCCTTGAGGACTTGGAAAGCATTCTAGTTCCACCTCACATTCCCCCATACTGGTTTCATGGTGGTCCTGTTCTGAACTGGACTAGTGTTATCTCCAGACACTCTGGTTAATGTCTGTTCTTTGAGATCTTGAGCTGGCATTATCTAACAGTTTAAATGGTCTTATACAAGATCAACATATTGTCACTTTTGAGCAGTAACAAATCAACATCAGAATGTCATTGCTGAGCCAGAAAGATGCTCCCATTTTGTTTTGTTGGCATAGCTCAGAATTCACAGCCAGCTAATGTGAGTCTGGTAGCTTCAGGTGAGTTTTTACCACCAGTTAAAGATAATGAGACTGTGTCTAGGACTCATACTTGTCTGGGATGATTCATCTATAGGCAGAGGCCTGCTGTGAAAGATCCAGATTAGAGACTAGTAAATGCTACATCTGGTTGTAACATAGCTTTGTCTCAGAGAGTCTGATGAGGATGGGTGAAAAGATAAGCTCTGAGCTTCTTTCTGTTTGAAAATGCCAATTGGCATTTTCTTTTAAAGAGCTCTTTTTTTCTGCTTGTATGCTTTGATCAGAGGAAAAGTATTAAGTGAATTTCTGTGAACTATAGAAATGTTGGAGACCACTGAATGTGGTTTAAAAACAAATACTGTGTAAACAAACTTCAAAACAAGGATGAATAAATGAGCCATCCCTTTACTTGTCCAGTCCTTATTTGCAGGAATGGTCTTGCCAACTTTGGCATCTCCTTTGAGTGATGCTGTGGTTCATCTCTGCCTCATCATCTTCCAGAGTCAAGTTGAGATTTTGACAGCATTAAGATATTAATGTCTCTCCCGAAATGAGAGACATTTCAGCTCCCCAAGGCCCCGGAGGGGAGAACCCTAACCCTGGCTGGGCCAAGGGTATAGGCCAGTCAGGACCTTCTGATGGGGTCTTTACTGGTGGCACCAGGACTGTGGGGAAAAGCAGACGAAGAAGAGGCCTCAGAGCTGCAGTGCTGATGACAGCAGTGACAAGATGGCTCCCAGGTGTGTTGGCAGGGTTGCTACTGCTAAGTCAGAGGGGACAGACCGTGCCAGAGAGAGTGACCCTCGACTGTGATAGAAGCTTGATCCCCAATATTCTGTACTTTCTAAACCAACTGTTCCTTCTTTGTCTACTGAGACCAGGCATACTGGTATCCAACAGTGAATCTAGGGAGAGTCAAAAGGCTGGAAAGGACTGGACTTAACCTTGCCATGAGGTTTCCTGTCACAGGGTAGGGGCCAGCAAGCTGTGAGAAACCAATTTCAGATCGAATAACATATTTGGTGTGATTCAGGTAGGTAGGTTATGCAGGGGGTTGATGTAATAGTGGAGAAAGCAACATAACCCTGTTGGCACTAGTAATGTGCTATTTATCTCACAGTTCAGGGCAGGAAAGGGTGTCAGGCTGAAGCTGGCATTTGCAGATATAGGGAGCAGGGTCCAGCATTAAGGGTGTTAGCAGTTTGTCAGGGACTGAGCAAAATAGTAAGAAGTTCTGAGTAGGGCTCTTCATCCAGTAGAGATGGAATAAAACTGAAGACCTGGAAGAGAAATTTAGACCTTTGGATTGGGCACATGGTGAGGCTGGTTTTAAAGGAAGGGTTCTGGGTGGGCATGTTTGCACCTAGCCAGGCTCACATCGGGTATACCAAATACTGGGCTTGGCATAGCCCAGACAGCTTTGGATGTTGTTAGTGATTCCTGGCTGGTCTTGGCTTAAAAATGGGAAGGCATGCTAGTTTTCAGTCCTACAACTGAGTAAGGCCAAGGCAGGCAGGTACTAACAAGCTATTGAAGATGTGTGTGTGTGTGTGTGTGTGTGTGTGTGTGTGTGTGTGTGTGTGTGTGTGTATTTTAATCTGCCCATATGCAATTTTATTTTCACTTCTGGAGCCCTTCAAAATGTGTTGCCTCTTTTAGATGGCAGACCAAAACTGGTTTGGACAATGTGAATAAATTCAAAGCTGCATTGGTTGTGAACAGCCATACTTTGCTCTCTATGAGGAAGGAGGGGTCAGCTGTCCAATTCAGGGACTTAGGAAAACCTACTCCTGGATGTTTAGCGAGAAAAACTTTCTTAGGAAACTTATTTTTGCCACTGGAATTAATGGCTTGTTCACCTGTGCCAAATGAGTGTGATAGATCCAAATCATAAAGCCAGTTATGCTTCATCTTTCTTATGGAGCAGGGGCAGAAGGAAAAGGAGATCTTGGTTTTCTGGAGACCCGTGTGTATGAACCAATATCTAGAAACAGTGTTTTTGTTATCTCTAGCAACAAATGAGGTACCAGCACTCACAGCTTGGTCAAACACAAAATGCCTTTTCTACCCTTCGCCTCTTACGGGCATCTCCCCACTTCTCTGTTCTCACTGGTATATGAACACAATGTTCGTATCAAGTACATATGAAGAGATGGGAATGTTAATTTATTTGAGACAAATATCAACATCTATACCTGAAAAAAGCTGCTAGTACATTAAGCACCTTCACAGGCTGGTACTTAACCCTGTTCTTTAATGACCACTGCAGCTCTTCTGTAAACTCTACTCTCTTGACTCTGGTGAAAAGGAAAGATTTTGATGGCACAAGCAGTTTTGGATTTAGTACTTCACACATAGTGGAACATGTCTTGTCTTTCCTAGGTTCTACAGTTTAGTTTTATGATGTCTTTCTTTTTATCCCAGAAAATGCCCAGATCTATATTAGCGTTGAACACATTTAACTTTGTGAAGTTGTCTAAATAAATTTCATGTAATACTGATGATCCTACTGCCCAATTAATACTGTTAGCTTCATTTTTACGCTATAATTCTCTATTCATTTTATTTTTTCAACTTATTCCATTCCCCTACCTGCTTTCTGTATGTTTATTTAAAAGTACACTTATTCCATCACAGAACTTGACTGTTGCTGAACTTGACAGCTTGCTCTTTTACAGAAAAGAACCTCTTAATGAAAATACAAGCCAATCCATTTGAGAGTTGTTTTGATATGCATAATGGAGCAGGCCATTTAATTTAAGATGAAATGAAATAGCCTTGTTAGGATTTTGGCAGTCCTGATACCTTCCAGAAGAGCACAAACACCCTCCAGAAGTTCTCTTGGTATTCTCTAGGCCCTTTGATTGCTGACTTTAATTCTATAATTCATTTGGGTATCTCAGTGAGAAGGTATCTGCCTTTGTATTCTTCCTCTTTTATTGCCCTATCTGTTGCTTATATGCTTTCTTCTTGCTATAAAATTGTCTCTGAGACTCAGAATAGGAAGGGCCTTGGAGGCATTCTCAAAGTGAATACCTTTAGTTTGTTCCTCAGCTGTGGCTTAAAGTTGGTGATTGAAGCACATCCGAAAGGGAGACTCAGTCAGGGAGGAAAATGGGGCAAAATTCAAGGAGAAAGCAAAATTTGCAAGAACAAATATGAAAAGGAATGCAGGCTTCTGCCAGGAGTTGTTTAGTCATCCAGAATGGCTCTTAAACTAGCCCAGCCTGCTTGAATTTCTGTTCATGGGTTTTAAAAACCCAGAGTGTTCTCCTTTGTTTTCAAGGGTTTTGCAGGAAAAGATCATGATTCTCTACCATTAAGCTTCTATTGAGTGTCATGCTTCAGTCATGATATTTCTGATTAATGATGAGGCTAGAGAACATTGGGCATTTTCTGTATCTTGCAAAGTGTTGCTCACAAAACTCAGACATGATTCAAAACCAGCCTAAATAGCTAAACTAGCCTCAGTCACCTGAAAAATGATAGCGTGGAATCAGAATTTATAGTCACCAAAAAGGGAGTCTCTTGGAATTAACTAGGGAGGGAAAATCCTACCCTTATTTGGGGAGATAAATATTCTGCTTCTACTCTGTGCTCATTGTGATAGAATTAAAGAATAAATACCCAGGACTTTTTTTAGGGCAGCCAAGGTAACCCTGTTCTCTCATCCCATCATTTCCACACTTGCCTTCTAAATCTCATAGTAGTGAAGAAAATGTTCAGCAGAAGCTTAGCAGTTCTGGTGTTGTATTAGACACACAGATCTGCCTCTAACTGAGGTTTGAAGGATCTTCTTTTCTTATATACTAGGAGGAGCAACTAGAAGGAAAACCAGATTTATTTAATCTAAAATTGTATTAATGTTCTAGCAGGACCATAATCCCTGTGATGTTATGAAGTACTAATTGAATAATGTGCAAGACTTTATGATAGTAGAAAAATAAGATCTCATTTGGATAGCTAACAATGACAAATTAAATTTGAGGATTATCTGGTTGCAACATCAATTACCACATTATTTAATTCAACAGATACCTACTGAGAGCCCACTGTGGGCCAGGCTTCATCCTAGGTGCTCAGTTATAGTAATGAACAAACAAATAATGATCCCTGCCCTCATGGTGTTTAGACTGTAGTTGAGAAGAAGCAATACGTTCATAATAAATACATGGAATAAGTAGTCATGCAGTCTTTTAGATGGTGATAAATACCGTGGCAACAAGAACAAGTGGAACAGGTTAAGAGGGATCAGGCAGGCATTAGGATTCCATTGCAGGGTCAGGCTTGGGCTTTGTTGAGAAGGTGACATTTTAGCAAAGACTTGAAACAGGTGTGTGCGTTGGTCCTGAGGATACCTGAATAACTGGAGCAAGAGTGTTTCAAATGGAGAAAATTGCTAGAATAAAGGTCCGGAGCAGGAATACGTCCAAGAGAGGTCAGAGTGCGTGGAGCAGAATGAGAGGGAGAGTAGGAAGACATGGGCTCTGTGGACCAGTGGGGGTCCAAATCAGGGTGTTGGCTTTTCTTTTTAGTGAACCGGCCATTGATTAATGCGAGAGAATAACATCTTATGATTTAAGTTTTAAAAGGATCACCCTGCTTCTTTGTTGAGCATAGACTGTAGGGGGTTGAGGCAGATGCAGGGAGGGCATTTAGGAGGCTCTCGTAGTGATTGGATAAAGGATGATGGTGTCTCAAACAGAGTTGAAAAAGGTTGTATTATGGATACATTCTGAAGGTCAGCAGTCAAAGCTGATTGATTGAATATAGGGTTCCAGAGAAAGAGAGGAGTTGGAACTGGAGGGGTAGAGGTGCCTTTAACCGCAATGGGAAAGGCCAAGTTCAGTTTTGGAAATGTTGGAGAGAGTTCTAAACATATCTGAGTGCATATGTGTTGTATAACAGGTGACTTGATAATAGAAATTTGAAATATGAAAGTGGTTGGCATATAAATAGGATTTCAGTCAGGAGACTGGATGAGATCTCTGAGCTGGTGGATGTTGATAGAAATGATATGAGGACCAAGGATTGACCCTGGGGTGCCCCAGGTTCAAAAGATCTGAAGGAAGAGGAGCAACCAGGAAAGGAGACAGTGACAGCAGCCAGTAAGATAGGAGGAAAGTCAAGAAATGTGAAGCCATGGAAACCAAGAGAAGAAAGCTTATCTAGAAGTGATTGATCAGCCATGTCAAATGCTGCTTATAGGTAAGTATGGCTACAGGTGGACACTGGAGTTGGCAATATCAGGCAGCTTTCCTTTTACAAGAGGAGTTTTAGTAGAGTAGAGGGGTTGGAAGTCTGGTAGAGGTTAGTGTAGGAGAGAATGGGAGAAGAGGAACTAGAGAAAGTGAGTACAGATGATGCTTTGAAGGAATTTGCTGCAAAGAGAGTAAAGTAGCAGCCAGTAGCACTTTCTGCCTTGCTAGCTGGCTCCAAGAAGGACCCGCCCACACTTTATACAAGTGCAGTTACTATACAGCTCTTCAAGCATACTTTAGTTTTATGAAGTAGATATGTACCATCAGCATAGAACTTCGGAACCAGATGAGACTCTCAAGGTCATTTCAGTTAATCTCCCACATAATAAAGAAATCTTCATTATGCTAATACAACAAAAATAAAAAACACAAATGTTATGTGCTATCTTGGGATCTAGAGATGCAAAAGACACAATTCCTGCTCCTTAGAAACATATATTTTTAGTGGGAGAAAGCAGGTATATATGCTTCCTGTGTGATAAATGTTATGATAGAGGCACATGCAAAATATTGTGAAAGCACAAGGGAGAGAAGGTTAATTTGGGGAAGTTAGAAAAGATGGCATGCATAGGAAGCTGACATGCTCATCTTAAAGATGAACGTGATGTTTTCCAGCGAGGTTGCTGGGGAGAATCCCTTTCTCAGGTGATAATCCCAGCTTTTGTTTGAATGCTGATAGCTACAGAGAGCTCACTACATTATGAGGCCAATTCCATTTCAAATAGCAATAATTGTTGCAAATCCATTTCTTATATTAGACCAAATAATGCCTTCTAATATTTCTATTCATCAGTCCCAGTTTTCTCCTCTGGTGCTAATGGTCAAAGTCTTACCTCTCTACCATATAGATAATTTCAATATTTGAAAATAGATATTATGGCTTTTTAAAGTCATCTCTTTCCATGTTGAATACAAGGGAAATGAATAGTCTCAGGCTGGGTTCCCTGGGAAGCAGCCCCTGAGATCAAGGTTGGTGTATAGATAGTTCAGTAGGGAGTGCTCTTGAGCTTAGGGAGTGCTTTCAAGATCAAGAAAAGGACGGGAAAATGGGGCAGGAGTGGGCAGAAGGAGAAGTAAAGGTGTGATGCTTTTTAAATGGAAGCTCCAACCAACCCTGTTGGGAGTTCTGAAGATACACCGATCCTTCAGAGTGGTCCAGAGCTAGAGCAAGGACCAGGCCTTTAATTCCATGACAACCAGTCATTGGGCCAGTTTACTCCAGCCAGAGGGCATGACTTTGGGCAAGGTGGTTCTTTTCAGCTGATGCAATCCCCAAAGTGGGCTGATGGCTGAAACCTAATGCCAGGTTGTACTCAGCAGCTGGAGTAGCCAATCATTTATCTCTGAAGTGGGTCTGTAGGGGATCTGGCGATGCAGAAGAAGAACATCATGTACTGCTGCTAATTTTTTGGCAGTTATTTTCTGAGACAGATAATACAATGAAAAAGTACCTGGGTTTTATTTTGTTTGTTTCTTCTTATTAGTAACCAAACACCATGAACAGCAAAGTGATGAGAGTTGAAGATAATGGTTCTAGACTGATGAGGTCTAATGTACATTGCACCTTTCCTGTGCCAATTGTTCATCTCAGTGGCCATTTATATAGGAATGCTTTAAAGATACTCTCAAGGCAAGTTAAGAAGTACATTCATGCAATAGATATGTCTGGGATCTTACTAGGAGTAGGCGACTGCTCCAAGGACCCACACACATCACCATGTTGTAATGATATTAGGAGATAGCAATGTAAGTAAGGAAGTAAACTGAATTCTATCCCATCCTTCATCCTGGAAGATGACAGTTCTCATGGTGATCACAATGTGAGCTGGGTGCCGGCAAAGACGGATGTGTGACCACTAGTCCTTTCCACTCTGCACACATATGAAGATTGCTCTTTGATTTGTGGCTTTGGCCCTAATTCACAAAGCCTGTCACTGCTTACAAGTTACAGTAAGCCCAAAGCTTTGTTGAAAAAGAGCTGTCCCATTCCTGACTACTGTATACCAGATTGGTGTATCAACTAAATTAACAACACCGGACCACTTGTTATACTGGGAAACACTGCCCAAGCTAAAGTTGTCTCTTGATTTCTGTTTGGCTTCGTTAACTTCCTCCTGATGCCACAGATAAGATCATCATGTAAGGCATTCTTATTAAGTGAAGACTGTCAAGAGAAAGTGGTAGAACTAGGCATTGATAGGAGCAGAGGAGTGAAAAAAGGGATGTTTATAGGGATGATAGAAGGAAAAGTAAGATGGGGACATGGTAGGGGTGTGATGGAGCCATTTTTTTCTTACTTTCCCCATCATTGGCTTTCTTCCCGTAGTAGCTGGCAGTTTCTTTAGGAGCTCATTATAACTGTGAGAGAGTTTTAACAGAAGACTTAGAGAGGAGAGGGTCAGGTTGGTATATACTAGATTGGTTTTCTGTTAAATTCAATCTTACTAGCATAGGCCCATTTACTATGGACCTCTGTGAGTTTACTTTAAAGCTATCTCTCCATGTGTATTTGAACATCCTTGTGATAAGACATGTTTATTTATATCATAGAATGGGTCATCTTTGTTTATCATTGGAATCCCTTTCATCCTAAGCCTGTGCATTCTAAGGCATATTTGGGAGCCTTTGTCACTTTTGATATCCACTGGGCTTGTGAAAACTCAAGTGATAATGTGTCTCGTTTGAGGATCCCCCAAATTCCCTTGAGCTGGAAGTATAACAAGAAAAACAAATGGCCGTTTATTTAAAATCGTAGCCATTCTGGGAGAGTTGTTTGTTATTGGCCTTCCTCTTCTGTTGTCGTGGTTTCCTGTGGGCCCCTGACAAGTCATGAAATAATCAAGCATTGTTGCTTTGGATTCCTGCTGTATCCTAACCTAAGGACAAGGTTGGCTTCACTGGAAGAACAATACTTATATTGCAGCGGGAGAAAATCGGGAGCATGGGCAGGCTGCAGTTTGGAATGGACACACACAAAATCATTATTTTATTCCAAATTATTCCCACCCACCCATTCTTGGTGCCCCACCCTCTCTACATTTCTGAATTACATGATGCTGAATTACACGGTCCTCTTTGACTGTATGTTTAAGCCATGGGAGGAATTCATGATAAGCATTATTTGATCTATAGTAAAAGGAGTCACCACCCCAAATGACTAAGGATCTACTGTTTCATTCTGGATAGCCTGTGGAAAATGTGAAAAGTTCAAGCCACACAAAGCAACAGTGGCACTGGCAAAGCAGAGGGGCTGGCAGCTTTCATTGCCGAACCAGTGTTTTTGAACACTAATTGGATATTTCCCAACCTGCATTTTTTGAATACGTGGTGCAGCCAAAATACTCAGCAATCTCTCAAGCTGCACAACAATATGCTCCCAAACTAAGAAATAACTGTATGAATTGTTTAAAAGCCTAGTCTCTTGTAATTGAAAGCTCCAGCCTGGGAGATAAAAAAGAACTGCCCCTTTGACAAAATTTTAGTTTTTTCACCTTGGATTGCTATAAAATGGAGATGAACCATCAGGAAGAATATAGGGCCACTACCCAGGAGGAAGCTAGGGGAGAGTGGACTGAGAGAGAAGAACAAGACTGGAGGGGTCTTTATTTTGTGGTTTCAGATTCTTCAAGCTGTAAGGTGGAGATAAAATGCAGGGCTTGACATCTCATGACAGCCAGAAAAATACAGCTTCAGACGGGAGAAGTTTAAAATGGCTCCTTTCTCAAAAAGAGGGAAGAAACAGATGCTCAGAACTGACAGGGGGTTGTGTGTGTGATGCACAGGTCAGGTCGAGATCGGTGCTGTTACATATGTAAGAGAAAGAAGAATCTTTTACGTGTTGCTCTAAAATGAAGCTTAATCTCATATGAGCTTGAATACAAGTCATTCTAACTCATGCCTTAAATATACTGTTTGAGCCTTACTCTAACTTGCATATCTCATTATCAGAGTAGATTGATGGCATTTTGAATTATTCACTCTGACTGAGTCATGTACATACACAACCAAGAGGCCAAAAGGCTTGAAAAGTGGCAAGTGTGTGTGTGTGCACATGCGTGTGTGTTTGTAAAATTCATCTGACAGTAAAATCTGACCTGAACTGACATGAGGCCATTTAGAGTCCTTACCCCACTTTATGGGACTCTATATGTTTTACTGTAGAGATAGCATATTTGGTTTTAGGAAGCTATGTCTGGCAGTAGCCCCAAAAATTTAAGACAAGGAGAGTCTAGACCTATGTTGAATTCTTCTGGAGACTAGGAGGTAGTTTTAGGAAGAAAGGTGTTACAAATGTTTGCAACTTAAACATATCCCATTTTAGAAGCATTATTTGAAAAGTAAATAATGGACACAAACATTTCTATGCGGTTGTTTCACATTTTCCCTTCTTATCATTGGTTTGATTTTTCTCTCTCTCTCTCTCTTTACATTTTACTATTCTAGGATGAATCCTCCATGTTCTTCCAGTTTGGCCCATCAATTGAACAGCAAGCTTCTGTAATGCTCAACATCATGGAAGAGTATGACTGGTACATCTTTTCTATTGTCACCACCTACTTTCCTGGCTATCAGGACTTTGTAAACAAGATTCGCAGCACCATAGAGAATAGCTTCGTGGGCTGGGAGTTAGAGGAAGTCCTCCTGCTGGACATGTCCCTGGATGATGGCGATTCTAAGATCCAGAACCAGCTCAAGAAACTTCAAAGCCCCATCATTCTTCTTTATTGCACTAAGGAAGAGGCCACCTACATCTTTGAAGTGGCTAACTCAGTAGGACTGACTGGTTGTGGCTACACATGGATTGTGCCTAGTCTGGTGGCCGGGGACACAGACACAGTGCCCTCGGAGTTCCCCACTGGACTTATCTCTGTGTCCTATGATGAGTGGGACTATGGCCTCCCTGCCAGAGTGAGGGATGGAATTGCCATAATCACCACTGCTGCTTCTGACATGCTCTCTGAACACAGCTTCATCCCTGAGCCCAAGAGCAGTTGTTACAACACCCATGAGAAGAGAATCTACCAGTCCAATATGCTAAATAGGTGAGTATGGCACAGCGGGTGCACTGTTGGTGGAGGTCAGAGTTCAGCTTCTAGTACTAGGGTTGGACACTCAGAAACTGTGGGAAGGGCAGTTCAAGATGTCACAAGTTGAAGGCTGTCCCCTGGGATGGCAGTTGTTCATGATGGTGCGAGTGTTTCGGATCCAAAGCTTGCTGTGGCTGTGTTCTTGTTCTAATAAACACAAAATGGCTACCACTTATGATCACTTCCATGTGTTAGGTGTTACCCTAAGTGTGTGGCATTTTTACCTCATTTAATCCTCAGAGCAACAACTCTAGCTAGCATATTTTGAAAACTGTTTCCATTTTATAATATAAGACAGTAAGGCTTGTAGGTGTAAGTTGTCCCAGTCACGCTGGCAATGAAAGATCCATTTGGAATCGAACTTTCTCTGGCCACCATGTACTTGATCACTCTGAAAGACAGGATAGACACAGAAATGAGGGAGGATCAGCCCACGTACCAGTATCTTTGGAGTGCCGCTGTACTGGGAGAGGATGAAGAATAGGTTCCATGAGTCCCTAGGCACATGAAGAGGATTCTTCCATTGGTTCTTCTCTCCTTTGCTTCTCCTCTGTCTGCCTTTAAGAGCAAGAATGCTGTGGTAGAGGCAGCTTTTGTGGTTGCTCTTGTCTGGTTTACTCAGTAAGAAGATAAGGGTGGGGTTCTGCTTTCCTGACCTCATCTCCTAAACCAGCCATAACTACAGCAAGTTCTCCAAGGGGTAATTATGTGACTGTGCGTGACAGGACATTCTGTAGGATGCTTTTATGGTTTAATTATTTGTATAAAACTGCTACATGTGCACACTGTAAAAATTCAAACAACATGAAAGAACACAAAAAAGAAAGTAAAAATGACCTTAAATCTGACTAATGGGAGAGAATCATTGTTGAAAGAATTAGTGAATATCTTTTTAGACATTTCCCTCTGCATGTATACCTATGTGCATATAAGCCTATAATTTTACATAAATGGAAATGTATACATGTTGTTCAATAACCTGACTTTTTTTTTACTCAACAGTACATTTTAGGCATCCACTTTAAATTTATCAACTATCTTGGACACATAGAAAGGTATTTAGAAAAACTTAATACATACTCAAGTACCCATCATCCCAGCCTAAGAAATAAAATATTAGTGGAGGTTGAATGTGTACCTAGTTATACTTGTTTAATTTCTGGAAGGGAGTTGGACTGTAGCCTCTCAGCTCAGCTCCTAAACTCAAGAGTTGGAACTAAAGCTAGCATTAATGGCCCATGGACACAGACAGCAACATGATGAAGGCCAGGGGTAGGGGATCTGGGTGGAGGGGGCAAAGGGTGGAAGTGGGGGACATCTGTAATAGTGTCGACAATTAAATAAAATCAGTATTAGTGTAGCTGTGTCTGTGAGCCAATTCTAATATTCTCCCATTTTGAACTTTGCTCTTTCTGCCATCCCTAGTTATCACTGCTTGTTTGGTACTGACTGTCTTGGTTTTCTTCCTGCCTCTGGTAATTCTGCCTCAGGCTTCTTGACAGGCTCTTCTTCCTTTACACATCTCTTCAGTAGTAGTGTTTCACAGGGCTCTGTCCTAGACCCTCTTCTTTTCTTATCCATTACCAAGGATGCAATTAATAATGGCCATAAATTCTCCCAAATTGATATCTCTGGCTGCAAATTCTCACTTGAGCTCCAGGTCTATATCTCTAACTGTAACTAGGTATGTTTCTTCAGAACATACGATAGCCAAAGCTGGCCTGCTTTCTCCCCCCACCTCTTCTTGCAAAATCTGCACCACCCATAAAGCACACATTCTATTATCCAGTTGCCTAAAATACAATGTTTCAGTGTCCTTGATTCTATAACCCTGCCACCTAATAGCCAACCATGCCATTTTCTGTGGATTTCCTGTGGAGTGCTTTCACTTATTTTCATCTCTGTACCATATCCTACTTCATCTCTTCTTACTTGCATTGCTGTAGGGCCTCTTAAATATCTTCTGGCTCCTAGTTCAGCTTCTTTTCAATTTACATTGCAGCCAGAGTGATCTAAAGTGAAATGTGATGTCATCACTCTCCTGCTCAATACCATTCAGGGCCTCTTTATTGCCCCTATAATAAAGTCCCATCTCCTTAATATGGTTTACAATGTCTTCCACAGCATGGGCCCTCCTGTCTCTCCAAAATTGTCTCATGCTACTTTCTGCCTTAAGCACTGTATTCCTGCAATACTGAACTTACTTGAGTTCTTTGAGAATACCACATTCTCCTTCACACTCAGCTCTTTCCTCTGCCTTGGGTATATTCCCCAGGTGCCCCTTCCCACCAGTACACAAATGCAGATGCTCTTTTACCTGTCTCAAACTCTTCATTCTTCAGCTTTCACTTTTGGCATCACAACCCCTAGGAAGGCTTTTCTGCACCCAGCATCACCCTGTAATATGCCTATTATAGTTACATGCTTTATTATCTTTCTTCCTGGTAAGTTCTGTGAAAGCAGTGGCCTTTCTGTCTTACTCATTTCTACGTCTCCCCACTCCTAGCACAGCGAGTCCCAGAGAAAATGCTGGGAGTGAAAGAATGGCATGCCCTGAGATGCTGAGCTGCCCAGGGCATACCTGCTCTACAGGAGCTTTCTTGTTCTGCCCCTCTTTGCAAGATAATAGAGATTTTCTTCAAAAACTTACTATTTTTTCTGTTCTGTACATTCATGTTTTCTCCCACTCTTTTTAGTGTTTAATTCAAATCTGACTCAGATCATTTTATCAAATGTGTGTTCATTTAAAAATGCTAACAGTGAAGGACTATTGAGATTAAAACATTTGCTAAACGACACACAAAATCAAGTGGGTGTTACCTTAAAGCCCATAAATATGGTCCAGGAATGGCTGTTTATATCTTAAAATTTCCTCTGAGTAGAGAAGGACCTGCAGATATTATCATTTCCCATTTGGTTTACTTTACATTAGAATATAAATGTTATTTCTCAAGCGTGGCCTCTAACCACTATGTCTTTAAAACCACAGTTGTTTTTAACCTTTGTTATCACCTTCTATGGCCACTCTGGAAGGTAGCTCTCCTAGGTCCTCTCTGCTCCTTCCTTAGAGGTTGTTGTCACACAGCCACAAATACCCAGCTCCATCTTCTCAAGTATAGTAGTCTTAAAAGGAATAAGGATTATTCAGGGCAGATGGTTCACAAATCCCTCAAATACCAGTGCAGAGCAGAGAGAAAAAGTTTACCTTCACTTGATTTCTCAAGTATACTGTGGAAAGTGCCTGTGGACTTAGCATGCTTCTCCACTAAGACCCTTCCTCTATGAACTTTCTCTTCTGCCCCAGTTCCATTTCTCTAGAATCTTGTATTTATCTCCGCAGGACCTCTGCTCTTGGCTATCTCCCTGTCTGCATACCTGCATCCCCCTTGCATCTCCACTGTCTTTTCCTTCCTCTCCATCCAAGTACAGCCTCTTATGGCTCTTGAATCCAATCCCTAGCCTCTCTTGGAAATATGTTAATAGTTCTTCTCTCAGGAGCCAGAAAGGATTGGGGTTGACTAACAGGGACAAGAAGGAGCTGTCCTCAAAATCTCAGCTGTTATCACCAGGCACAACACTCAACATCACCAGTGGAATTCAATTAGGCACACTCAGTCTGAGTTCCTCCCTCTTATCCTGCTCTGAAATCAGACTCTTCCTCTGTCACTCTGGTCTCACCAGGGTCACTCTTTTAAATAACAAACCAAGCAGCCACACTTTAGCCACAGCAGGAAGTCTTTGTAAAATAAAATTGTTGCAAATAGTTGGTTATTTCATGAGGATGGCCCTCTGTTGGCCTGCTGCTCACCTCCCTGTAACAGCAGCGGGAGGAAGGGCCCTGGGGGGAGGTACCTGGGAGTGACCCAGCCCTAGGAGGACACCAGGAACACATAGTCAGGGAAGGGATCTCCTCTTACCTCCTGAAAACCCAGTAACCTGAACAGGTCCTGTCCTCCCCAGAAGCACTAGAAGGAAACATAAAGTTCTCATTTATACCTGACAGTGGCTTTCTTTTCATGTGAGGCAAGTTTATAAGTCTAGCTTTAGGGAATAGGGACGGAAAATTATATGATATCCCTGAATGCCGAAAAGAGACTCATATTTGAAGTGATTCACTTTTTACTGAAGGAAGTTTTTTTTAATGGCATATAAATATGCATTCTCAGAGCAGATCCTTAAAAATGATCTGTTTTAGTTCATTATTAAATAAACGTTATTTATCATGTGTCCATCCAAATTCCTTATTGTTACTTCTTAGCTCCTTGAAGCTCGTTCAGCAATAGACTTGGATACTATCTCCAGGTACAATAGGCTTTAGACTGCTGGGTGAGGATTTTCACCAGACTTGGGAGAAAAATACAGAAACTGTGCTCAATTTGAATGTCGACAGATTGTTTTTTCAGCGTCTGTCCTAAATGTCACATGGGGCATGCTGACACTAAAAGACAATTTGTCGTTTAACTGGAACTCAAATTTAATAGGACTCCTGTATTGTTTTGTTAAATATGACAACCCTGCTTTGTCAACTAATAAGAATTAATTTTTTGTGGGAATTTTGTAGCTTGCATTTATGCATTATTAGTAAACATACTACAGTACCCTATACCAGTGATTATCAACCTTTTCCACCTCATGGCACAAATAAACTAATTACTAAAATTCTGTGGTATACCAAAAAGTATATTTTTTGCCAGTCTGACAAAAAAACAAGCATAATTTTGATTCATTCACACTGGATGACTATTGTTGTGTTTGTTGTGGTCATTTTTTTACTTTGATGAGTTACAGGAAAAGAGGTCGGTGCCCTGACTAAATAGTTAGGTATTGAATGTTTTAAAAATCCCTGTGGCGTACTCTGGTTGAAAATTGTTGCCTTATACCATAACCTAAGACATGCTGAGAGAGTTTTATTCCAACTGGGACTTTGATTGAAAGAGAGAATTTCTCATGCTATGCATTTCTAAGTGAAGGATCTTCTTAGTTCCCGAGAAAAGTCTGAAAAGCTTTTGGTACCAACATATCTGAAAGTACTGAGAAAGGGATTTGGCCAGCTGTCTACCAGGGGTGTCCAACCTGCGGCCCACGGGCCGCATGTGGCCCAGGCTGGTTGTGAATGCAGCCCAACACAAAATTGTAAATTTACTTGAAACATTATGAGATGATTTTGTAAGTATGTGTCACAGTGTATCTAATGTGTGGCCCAGTACAACTCTTCCTCTTCCAGTGTGGCCCAGAGACGCCAAGAGGTTGGCCACCCCCGGGAGCCCTTCTTCCTTTCCCTGAGCAGGAGGATTTTTGGCCATTATTAGGCATGTGTCTGCATCTTTCTTTTATCACTTCCTGGGGCGGGGGCAGTTCATGATTATTTACCTTTTCAGTGTGCTCTCAATACTCCTCCAGTCTGTTTCTGTCACTCTGGTGGCAGTGCATCTGCCCCTTGCCTCTAGGTTCTCTTTCTCTCCTGAGGATCCAGCATTCCTACTCTTTATACAGGGCAACTTTTCAAACTTGTATAAAAAGCAGGTGCTCTTTGAAATGGCTGCATCTCAAAATAGTAAATCTCTTAGGAATGTTGCCTAATTATTTTTCCCCAGTGTCCTCAGTTTTCTTATTCAGCATACAAGCATGTTTTGCACAAAGCCATCCCACTCTTCCTTCTCCATTAAAGCCGCCATCTCAGACGGCCAGATTCCTCCTCCTATCCTAGTTTTTGGGAGATGGGCATAACCAGTGTGAAGAAAGGTGCTTTTTAGGTGCTTATTAAAAGATCTGTGATGAACACAACCTTCCTTTAACCTTGAGGCAGACTCTGCCTCCTTGGAAGTTATATTAGCTGGATTGTTCCCATGGGATGCCCACTTGACTCTCTTGGCCTGGAAAGTGCTGAGAGGTTAAGAAATAGATGAAGAATTGAGTCCATTAGTTTTTAGACACCATGGGCAAGAGCTGCTTGGTTAGTATCCATTACTGGTTATTAAATGTTCATAGAGTGCCAAACTCAGGCAGATTTATGGTAAGACAAGTATATATTAAAGGTTAACAATATAATTTACATGAGAACCAGTCAGACACTCCATGAATGCGTAGTTTTAAGTAGACTTTCAGGCATAGTGGCCCTTCCCCTGATTAAAGAAGTCTACTGGAATCCAAGGAAAGTTAGGTTTTCATATGAAATGTGAGGACACTCTCGTGTATATAGAGAGGCACTTCATCTGCTCATGGTGAAGAAGGAGATATAAATTGGGGAAAATAATGGGAGGATCTAATAACTGTCCTAAAAGTATTCAGTGCTTATTGTAATTCAGGCAAAGCAAGCTTTAACTGTTTATGGAAGACTAACCGAATGTGAGGATTTTCAAAATCTTCTGTTTTCTTCCACTCTTTCACATTTTTCACATCAGATATATAAATGGCCATTTTGGTAAGTGATCTTTGCTTCTTTTCCTTAAATTGGAACCTGTGAAGAACATTCGCAGTGCTTGACACCAAGACCCCTACATGATTCTTTCCTTAACTGCTATTTAATTTCATGGCCGAGTTGTAGAATTTAAAAGTTACCCATGATATTTTGCTGTTTCTTTTCTCTTCTGTTTTCTTTCTCCTCCACTTCCTCCATATTCTTGTATATCCTTTACTTCTTTCTCCTTTAAAAAACTATTTACAGTTTGGAGGAGAGAGCGGGAGACAGAGGGGGAGTGAGTAGGAAAAGAATTATGTTTCACTGAGGACAATTTTTTTTGAGGGAGGGAAGAGGTGCCTAGTGCTGGGAAAGAAGACACAGGTGGTAGGTACATTGTCTGTAGGAATAGGATGGTCTTGAAGGGGAAAGAATCAAGATCAGAGTATAGCAATGATTCAGGTCTCATTCTGAGTAACCGATTTTGCCTCAAAAAGGACAAAATGGATGGTGTTGGTGGTATGGGTTAAGAAGAGGGTCATGACCTCATGAAGCAGCCCCATTGTCATCAGTCTGAGGAAGTGATGAACTCTAGTACTGCTTGCCTTTCTCAGCACTTACTACATACCAGCACTGTTAGTTTTCCCATTTGATCTTTGCAAATATCCTGAGCCAGACACACGTCCTCATGATTCTCTGATCACCAGTTTAAAAAGGGTAATTTGTACTTCCCGCCCTCCCATGCGCTTCCTATGCCCATCTCCTGCTTTATTTTCTCTGTAGCTCTTGTCTGACATACTGCATGTGTTTTGTTTTTAAGTATTTTGTTGTGCCAGTCTCCTCGGTTGAATTCAAGTTCCATGAGAGCAGGACTTTCTTAAACCTCTGTGTTCCCAGCACAGTGATAGATTGTAGAACCTTAATAAGTATTTGTCAGATAAAAGCATAAAGGAAGATAGGAATCCTTATCCCCATTTTATATGTTTCTAAGAAACCTGAGGTCCAGGGACCGCCCAGGTTAGGCTGTGTGATGATGCCAGGATCTGTTCTGGGTCTGCCTGGGGAACCTGGATTTCAGCCCCTTCCTGTGCTGCACATTAGCCAAACTTGAGAGGAATCTCTGCTTCCCTTAAAATCAGAGCATTAGAGGGAAGAGTCCTTGCTGCTTATCTCATCCAATGCTTTGCATGCATGGATTCTCACAGAACACTCAATAGAATGATGAGAATGATTTTACAAATGTGAAAACAAAATCTCAGAGGGTCACTCATCTGTTAGAGGCTGGGTGGGCACAGAATCCAGGTGTCCTCATGGCAAGAGCAGTACTCTTCACAGGGCATGCCATCTCTTAACTGCTTGACCTTGTCCTCAGAAGGAGTGGCAAGCAGCCAGGGCTTTCCTGTTAACCTTTGCCCCATTCTGGCAATGTCCATATGATTCCTGATCCCTCGGTTCTTACCCAGACGAGTGTGCAAATTCACAGTTAATGGGAATTGAAGGTGGTGTTATTTAGGAATTGAGTGGGATCATTTCTCCATCTGCTCTCTCTTCCCACTAGAGGATAAAGGCTGGTTGGGTGGGGATAAGAAAGAGGGCAAGTTGCCAGAAAGCTGGAGTGCTGTCATTTATGGTTCCTGACATGGGCTGGAAGCTTGAGTGAGGGCTGGACCACAGCCGTTAAGGTCAGCTTAACTGACAGGAGATTCTTGAGAGATGGTTTCCTGGCTTTTGCACCTATATATATGACCTCACATATTTTAACTAAGCAATGGTTTGAGTTCTTTGTTCCCTCTGCAGTGTACCTGTCAGGGGTGCATAGGTGGTCATCTGCTGGAAGAAATCTCCAGGACCTGGTGTGGCTGATAGGGATTTAGGAGAAGCGGGGTATTGCGCTGGCCCGATTTTCGGAAGTGGTTGCTGGGGGCTCTGAACCGGCACCGCAGACAGAGGCACATGTGGAAGCTGGCAAGGGGCTGGCGGCAGGAGCCGGTGGAGGAAACTTCCTTGACTTTCAGGCTTTTGTCAGTGGCGCGTTCTCTTCCGGGAGGGCCCTGTGGGGTTGGTGTGCCCAGACTGGCACCAGTTCCCGAGCTGGGCTGGCCGGTCACACATGAAGGAACTGCTGCTGACAGATTAGAGCTCCCCGCTGCGGAAATCTGTTCCCTCTTGTCCAGCTTCCAGCAGCAGCAGCCGGCCGGGGGCTGCCTACTGCCTCCCTTGCTGCTCAGGCTTTTTCTTTTCCTCATTCATTACTGATTCACACCCCCCACACCCCCAAGCTTTTCTTTCTTTTTTCTTTCCCATCTCTTTCCCTATAGGGTATTCTGTTCATTGATCTTTTGCTGCCCTTCTCTTCTTTTCACCAGCTTTCATTTAAAGCTTTCCTGCCTTTAGCTTTCTGTGTTCATAAATGACTGTAGGTGGGATTCTTACACATACACATACTCGTGTGTACATGTATTATTTATCCATACAGCACATATTTGTGTATGTATATTTACATCTGTCAAATGGAATGGATCAGTATTGAAAGAACTGGGTAAGAACATGTTTCTGTGTTCAGTTTGGTGGCATGAAAAAAGTTGAGTATGGGGGAAAATGTTGGGAGGAATCCTTCAAAGTGGCTTGTCTGGAATTAGCTGTGGTCAGTCTCAACAAGGTATTTCTTTCAATCTGATCCCATTTTGAAAGTCTTGATGGCTGTAAGGGTGGTTGCTAAGTAACCCTGTCACATTTATTGTTTGGGCAAAGGAGGTAGACACAGTAGTCAAGTGGTTCTATATACTTTTAAGAATCCCTTAATGTTTTTCTTTTCTAAAGGAAAGATTGTCTGTGATAAAGCAACAGAAATAGCCACGGAAGCCATACTGTGAATATCATCATATCATAAAAATAATACCGTATTCATTCTAAGTGGTTCTTTTGAGAATTCTTTGAAAGGTGTCACAGATGGAGTCCAGATGAAGATATGTGTCAAAATACATAAAACCTGATGATCAAAAACTTCAAGTTGTTCATTATTATGGCTAATAATGAGGATAATAATAGTCACCAATTTCATACAGAGAATCTTCATGTCTGTCATATCACTGAATCATTACAACAAACCTGTGAAGACCTCTATTCACTGCAATCAATGGAGGAAACACATGTTTTTCCTCTCTTTAATTTTCCCAGTGGCATTTCCAGATACACCTACTTTTTCCCCTCCTTGAACAACAATCCAGGAACTTCTGTTTAGGTAAAAATAGCACAATAGACATAGGTTTTAACATGTCAAATTTCTCTCATTATTAAAGGCAGAGAAAAAAGCTGGGTGTGTGCCTGTGTGTGTGCATGTGTGTGTCATAGACTATGACTTAAAATAGTGTGTGATCCACAGGCTACAGAGTGTCATTATCCTCGTCGCTCAGTTACCACACCTCATGTGTGTTCACACTCCAACTTCCTTGTTTGTACCAAGAACCACAGAGAAAGCAGGAAGGGGCTTGGAACTAAAGTCACTGACACAAATTTTTGTCTTAAAATGAATGTGGTTTTGTTTAACTCCGAATTCATCTACTCTCCTTTTATACATATTTCTAAGAAGTTTGTGGACAGTTGGATTAGACATGACATAGAGCACCAGTAAACCAGTTTAAACATGATACATAAGTGTATGTAGGTGGTCTGTCCAGAGTTGGCATGGTACCTGCATGATCACCGGGACCTAGACGTTCTGCCAGCTTTCTACTTTTTTGTTTATAAGGTCTGACTTTTATCCCTATGTCCAGGATAACTGCTGAAATCTAGAGTCAAGCAGCAGATAGAAGTTTAGAAAGAAAGAAAGAAAAGGATCACTTTCCCTGTTAAGGAAATTACCCAGAAATCCCATACTTTGCTTTTAGCTGATTTATCAGAAATCAGTCCATGGCCACAGCTAGCTGCAAGGGGAGCTGAAACATTTATTTTAGTTTTTGACTGTGGCAGTAAATATGCTTAGTTAAAAATCAAAGTTCTGTTAACTAGAGTCAGGCCCTGTCTTTGGTAGGCAGCCAGTAGTGACTAAGATACTTGATTATCTGATTTTCCAGATAACAACAGCTTAGAAAAAAAGCAGACATGATGGGAATTGGGTAGGCAAACTGACAGCATTAAGAAGTAGCAAACAGAATGGTAACATTCAGAAAGTGTTAGAAAAACCTAGCAGAAAGCCTTCAAGGGAACACTCATCAAAGACTATTTGGGGGAAATTTCCATGTACTCTCAGAAAGCATGTAACCCCTTTACAGCATCCCTATATAGCAAAATAGCATAGTCATTGGTAGGTTGTCAATAGAGCTTACATTTTATTGACTATCTTTAAGAAGTCAGAGAACATAACAAATTTCTGAAATTTTCCACTTAAAATGCTTCCTATAATCAAGAAAAAACTTGGTACTTAAAAATACTAAGCTTCAGCAATTTAGAAAATTTACTTTAAGAAAGGTTATTAAGTGAATACTATGTGCCAAGTCCTTTATATAGCCTTATTTAATCTCAAAAGTACTGTACAGAGGCATTATTACTTCCATTTTTCAGAGAAAGAAACTGAGATCCAGAAATGCTAAGCCACTTGCCTACTTTACTTACAGATTGCATTGGGTTTCAAACCCAAGTCTGTGAATTCCAGGTGTGCTTTGCCCCACATTGACCATCCTTCTGAGAACTATGTCTGTGGCTAAGGAGGCTAAGTCAATTAGTCATGATTCTGATGTATATGAAGACATTATTAACCGGTGAGACAAAGTGGTTTTGTAATAAAAAGTTTCATTTCTTGGCCTCTGAGCAGAATTCTTGTCCTGAAGCCATGATAAATCCAGCCTGGGAACAGCAGCCAGTACTCCCATGTTAGGGATGCCCCAAACTCAGCCTCCTTATTTCCCCTCCGTCCTGGAGTGTGTCACACTCTAGTTACTAGCCCGGTAGTAATCTCCTTTATGCTTTCTTTTCTAACTAGAAAGGATGGATTTTTTCTTATTTTATTCCTGTATGTTCCAAAGTCCTTTAGCCTACATAGGGAAAAACAGCAACGTATAGTCTTTGCAGACCTGAAAGTCCTTAGAAGTGATGTGAGAGCTGACTTTCTGTCCTAAAATCTGCTGAGGTGCCTGAAGGTTATAGACACATTAAAAATAATGTTGGGGGCATGTAATAAAACAAAATAAGACCTTGGCCTCTGTCATGATTTTCAGGTGCTCTCCAGGGCCACTATTCCTTTGTGACAGGCCGGATAAGTGTGGATTTGTTTAAGGCCGATACTCAGCCAGAGATTAGAGAGAAGTAGAAACAGTGCTATTGGGAGTAAATGAAGTGTGACGTGTGAAGGGCCACTGTTCTGTCCCTCATAATATTGCATTCACTGACAATTGACTTAGTGACACATTCAGGTGACACATCTTGATTCCCTGTTATGTCCTGACCCCTGAGTTAGGTGCTAGGCATTCAGACAACACACGTCATCCATTTAATTGGCTTTGTGAGAAATGTGGCAACTATGGAAGCTTCTTTTAATTTGCTGGCTTGGGCTTACTTTTCTTGTAACCCAAAGTGAATTGCCTCACAGGCTGGCAGAATGAGTCTAAGAAAAAAATGATTAAAATTTCAGATACACTGGTTAAAGTACCTAGAATTTCCTGGTACTTCTGACAGAAGACCATGAAGGATCCCTTCTGATAGATACAAAAATAGTGAACTTAAGGAAAAAAGATCCATTCTAGTATAGCTGATTCTGGCTTAATTCTTTGTGATCTCATTGTCACGGATTATTAGCCACCTGCAAATTCAAAAAACCTCATAAAAGAATATTCTCTTGAAATACATGAGAATTTCCTCCCCTGTGTGTATACACATGCACTTTGTGTGCTCACTCACCAAGTTCAAAAATAGGAACCCTGGTGTTGCCATGACGCCTCCTGCTACTCTGCAGCCTTTCTTTCCCTTTGATGTGATTTCACTTCTGAACAAGGTTTAGCAAGGATCTGGCTCAGAGCGGCCTCTAGCGGCTCAATCCTTAGGGAAGTTCTTCCTTCTCGGATATTCAGCCCAATTCCAAAGTTAACCCATACCAGCCAAGTTAACACTTGTGTGTAATGAACTATTCTTTCCACGTGATCAGCTTTTCACAGAATCTTTCTCCTCGGCGTGAGCAACAAACCAGTTGGTACTTCCTGTGTGCGCAGAACTGTGCTCTGCAGTTCAGGAGTTCACTGTGTTGCTGTGGGGATGAGACCTGCACCCCACAAACACTGGGAGAGCAGCAGCAGGGAAACTGGGTAGTGGAAGGATGATGGTGAATGAAGTAATTCATATAAAATATTTCTGCTATGATCATTAGAAGTTAGCATTTTCCTTTTTTTGGATAAAGGACTCTTCTAAAATATAGCCCCTGACGCGGATTGAACAGCCTCTGGGGAGTGTTGATGTGCTGACGTGCTCCCTTACCATCTTTAGTTCCCAGTGTCAGTGCTTCTCAGTCCTGACTGCATGTCAGAATTTTCTGGGAAGACTGAAGAAGCCATAGTTGGCTTTTGAGGTCCCACCCTGCAAAATTCAGATTTAGTTGGATAAGAATGGGATCAGGACCTGGGAACAGAAATGCACTGGAAGCCCCCAAGTTGATCCTGAAGGGAAGCCAGGGTTGTGAATCTTTGTTCTCAACTCTGCTGTCACTTTTGTTGCCCCGTCGACCAGAATCAGGTGAAGGACAATGATATGATTTGCATAAATTTGAACTTGGTGCTAGTGAAACAGTGCCTTCCTTTAATTCTCTCCCGATGATCAGTCTAAAACTTGTGATCCCTGTGAGTGCTGTGAAACTCATGTTCTAAAGGGAATAGGATGTGGGTACTTCCTCGGTGGCGATCCTCTTGCGGGCAGTCATGATTTTCTGACATGGGTTTTGGGCCTGTTGCTGACACTCCACATGTTCGTTTTATGCAGAGAGATGAGTTCCTGTCAGTAAAGCTGGTAGCATGGGCATCAAAAGAAATCTGACTTTAAATGGCATTTTAATTTCCCTGAACATAGATTGATTACAAACCCAAAAGAGACAGAACTTCAGAAGCTTTAGATTTGATGTTAGCTGGCCTCGATGGGAAATTTGTGATTTACTAAATTTTGGAGCACACAAGTGGTTTTAAAATGAAGGTTATTAGTGCTAGCAAATGATGTTCTATGTATTACTACACTATTACTGCACTGTTATTACATTTAATGGAATTTCTCCCTAAAGTGTTACAGAATGAAAGGAAAAACAGAGTTTAGAATCAGGAAGACAACAGGGTGAGGGCCAAAGTAAGAAAATTAATGGTGGGCCATTGATCTTAAAACTCTTTCCTGAAGTCTGGGAGAGATCTCCTTTAGGGAAGTCAATTGTGTCGGGCTTAATGAAGTTCTGGCAGAAGTTTGCAGGTGATTTCATAATGTGTGGCATTGTTGTGGTTCTGAATGCTATGAGCAAGCAAGAAAGCTAGGCCAAGGCATAGCTTTGGAATTATATTAAAGAAGGATATATATTTTTTCAGAATAGAATAATGCCATCTACCTGATTAATGACTTTGCATGGCATAGGAAACTTTTATGTTTGTCCAAAAGGATAGTAGGAAGAGAAGAACACACTGCATTATTTTTAAAGCTTTTTGTGATTTGTTCAAGAGAACCATGACAGTCCCTAACAGATTTACCAGATACATGATTATTAATTAAATGATAGTTATCGTTGCCTTTAACCCCTGTCTTCCTCTCACCCAGCTATTTCTCCTGCACTTATCATGAAGGTGCCTGCCTGAACAAATGGCATTTTGTATAATGTCCTTAAGGCCATTCATCAGACTTGAGCTTGCTTGAATGAGCAAGAGGGAATGAATCCAGAGCATTTGTTCTTCTCCAAACCCCAGGTTCCAGGTCTGGGCTATTACATGGAGCTTTCTGGCATTTGTTCACCAATAGCATAACAAAAGGAGGAACTAACTGCTATAAAGAAGCATTTATTAACTGCTGCACTATGTGTGTTCCTCTTTGGGGCTCAACTGGGCATGTTCTAATATTGAACTGTCTCTTCAAGGTTAAATTGAAAATGCCTGATGCAGGCAGTCGAATCCTTACTTTGCACATGCCAATGACTGGTGCTATAAGTAGGATTATATGTTTAGTTGTTTGTTTTTAAGTATATATATATTTTTCCAGATTTCACATCAGGGATGCACAAGACAATATCAGGGTCTAGAGGTGAAAGGTGGATGAAAGAAGGTATAGAATCTACACTGCAAACCTCAAATAATTATGGATCTGTGAATCTTAGTGACCAAGAGCCATAGCGATTCTTAATGTCCCTTTTACTTTTCAGGGATTTTCTTCCCATTGCTGGCATTGTTTTCATCTTTCCCAAAGTGATATTGACTTCATTTCATGCTGTCTGTTCAGTATTGTCTTAAGGACCAGGCAGCCAGGAGCAGGGGCACAATAGTTAATTTCCCCAGGACACCTCACTGTGCTCTCCACCCTCCTTACGTGTTTACCCGAAGGGGTGACCTAGAAACTCCACATGCTCTCCTGAAGGAGCTGAGGAAACATCTGAGAGTTGAGTGGCTGCCTGATGTTCTTTTCTCCCTTTTCTGTGTGAGATGATAGTTCATATATCTCAGTGTCAGGAAGACTGAGACATAGTTCCTTTTCTATTTCAAAGGGAAAATTGGGAAGTGGGAAAAGAAAACAAGTACAGCATTTGGTTCAGCCTTTGGAATCTTTTTGATCCTGTGTAAAGGACGCACATGCTAAGTCTGTCAGCCTGGCACTGACATGTGCTTCAGATTGTGAGGCTTATTTTTTCTTAAAAAAAAAAAGTGCCTGTCTCTTCATTCCTTCTGAACACTGGGAAAGGATCCTACTTCTCCACACTTGGTTGTACCAGCTGTCGAGTGAGTCAGTCTACTTATTAGTAAGCAGCAGGGAAATATGTCTGCAAAAAAAGAATTGACAGGAGATATAAAGAAGGAACAGGACATATCTGAGAAAAAAGAGACACTTGAGAAATAAATAAGACTAGGACATGATCCTGTAATGCCCAGGCACTGAGCCCCATACCACGGAGTCCCACAAACTTGCCATTGGTCCAGGCTGCATTGGCCCATTGTGATGGAGCCGAGATGCTACAAAGGAAGGGCAGCATTAAGACAGGAGGACAGTCTGCCTTAACATAGCTTTATGCACTGATAAGGACATGGAAACCCTGCTTCTGTGAGTCTGAATCAGGGGTGAAGAAGTGGTCTCCCTGAAGGGTGTGTGCTCAAGATTCCCCAAATACACTGTGCTTCCCTTCACAAAGGAGGAAGAATTAGGGCCTGATCAGACCAATTCCAAAAGCAGGACAAAGGCCTCATCAGACGTCTTCCAGGAAGCTGATGTCTGGTGGTGGCACTGGATGATAGAAAATCCATCACCTTGGCATCCACCTGTACTTTTTCGGATGGAGACATTGTTATTGTGTATCTCAAAATGGCTTTAGTAGTCTTTCTAAAATTAAGCTGGGGATAAGGAAGAATTAATTTTAACCCATGCCTTATTGAATGAATTAAATAAGATTTCAATATGCTACAAAAAATGAGGAGTTGGATAGCTAGAGCAGAAAGCTAATTTTCCTGCAAATCTCCGATGGCTCCACTGGATGAGATACATGTTTCTCAGCAAGCCATAAAAGACCCTTGAATAACCGGGTGTAACTTTCTTGATCGATCCTGTCTCATCTGCCTCCCTCTCCCAGCCCCCCACCTTGCCCTAATATGTCTGCAAACTAGCAATATCAAATGACATGACTGGCCATTCTCTAAATATGACAGGTTTTTAAAAACTATTCCATGCCTCTGCATGGCTATACTCTCTGATGCTCCTTTTTCAGTTCCCGTGGTGAATACATGAGTGTCCTTTATGGTCTAACTCAAGTGTTGCCTCCTCTGTGAAGCCTTCTCTAGCAATTTCAGGCAGAATTAGTCATTCCTGTCTATAGGCTCCCATAGACTGTGTTCATACCTCTATTATAACACTTAGATGTGCAAGCAGTTCAAATTAAAAGTTTATCTGGGAGTGTCTAAGGCTGGGAATGTCTCGTTCATTTTTGTAGTCACCCCAGGATTCATTGCACAGAAGGCTCACACAGTTTTTATTGAATGAAAATCTGAGTGAATCAATAAAGATGAAAGGTGGGGGCTTAGGCATGTGGAATGGGAAAGTGATTATTCTTTTAAAATTTAAATATGCTGTCTGTCATGTGTGAAGGTGATTTTTCTGATTTATTGGCAGTAAAATGGAGGCTTCGAACTCATTTTCCACATTTGCTTTATGTGCAGAGAGTTCTCACGTGGTCTTTTCCCTTATCAGAACGTACTAAGGGATGATTCCTTCATGCTCTTCACTCCTCTATGTGCAGTCAGACTCCAGCGATCTTGCACAGTGCCCTTAACTTAAGTCATTCTTTCTTCCCTACTTTCACAGCCACTGTCTTTGTGAGCTTGTGCCTGGATTTCTGTAATAAGCTGCTCTGTGTCCCTCATCTTTAATATCACAACTATCATCTTACCCATTTATCAGGTTTGTATTTTTCAAATATCATTTGGAACATTTCATTCACACGATTAAGGACTGAGTGGGACTTAATTTAGCCAAATTGAAACTTAGCATGGCAGTCATCCTCCCCAAATATCAGAGTACTGATCTCAAAACTGCTTCTTAAATTACTTTCCAAAAGGGACGTCTCTCCTAGGCACGCGTCTCCCTTTACCATTCCGACAATGTGGTATGGACAGTGGAAGAGGTACCCTACTGTGAGGCAGAGAGCCTGGTCCTGTTCCTAGCTTTGTTACCAGTTAGCTGTGTTACAGGTCATTTTACCTTTGCAGGCTTTTCATTTTCCATCTGTAAAATAATGTCTTAGGAGAGATGCTTACTTGGAAAGAATTTGGAAGAGATGAGCCCTGCGTTCCTTCTCATTCTAAAATTCTTTGGTTCTTTGATTTATGAAGTATTGAACTTCTGTGTTCCCTTCTATAATCACTGAAGTAGCTTGAGTAGGCTTTGAATTCAGAACCTTGGCCTCATTCCTATTATACAGCAGCTGACCCAGCACCAGAAGGGGAATGAAGAATAAGGGACTCTGTGTTAACCCTGACTTTTCTATGGGTGTGTACAACACCAGAAGCCATCCTTTTTAAGGTGAAATTTAGTTTTTCGTTCAGCCAAGCTTTTGATTCACTTAATAAAGAAAAATAAACAGGTGAGATTTGATTTCCTTTGATTGAAAAAGATTTATTTTATATTCTTCCTGCCTCAGTGAACACTGACCTGCAGTTACCATACTTTTTGGACTATAAGATGGACTCCTCCCCCAAATTTGGGAGGAAAATGCAGTGGCGACCCTGCTCCTGCCTCCTGTGACCCCACTCCACTGCCGCCTCCTTTCCTCCTAAATTGGGGGTGGGGAAGTGCATCTTATAGTCCAAAAAATATGGTATTCACAGTCTAGTTACCCATTTCAGGGCTGAGTTCCTTGATTCTACTTTCTTCTTTTCAGGCCCAGTTTTTGGTAGAGCATTTACTTTTTCAGAAACACCACCTGAAGATGAATAAGCCAAAGATCAGAATGTGGGCCCCAAACTTATTGTCACCTTTATTTGACAGGGCGCTACTAATGAGATTGTTCAGCATGCCCAAGGTTGAATTTTCACGATATAATTCCATAAACCTTGCCCTCCACTACGTTTCTTCATCTTAGGAAAATAGCATGGTTATCCTTCTGGTTTCATGTGTCAGAAACTTGCAAGTTATCTTGGATTCTTTTCTCTTTCCTTCTTTTACCCAATCAGTGTTCAAATTTTACTGGCTCTGTAGGAAAATATATTTTAAGTCTGTCTACTTTCTCCCAGTTTCCCTACAGTCCTGGTTAAAGTACATGCACGTACACACGCATGCACACAGTGTATATGATTATTTGTTCAATGTTTGTGCCTTCCTTTGAGTAGACGGTTAGCTCTTTGTGGAGCTAGTGATGTGTTGCTTCACTCACCATTGCATTTTAGTTTTAGCACTTTAATTGGCTCAGAGCAGGTACTCAAAAATATTTGTCAAATGAGTGAATTAACTTAAGCTCATTATAAAATTAAACTTTGAATTATCTATGGACTTGATTTCCTGGGTCTTTGGATTATCTATTTAAGACTTTGTTTCTTTATATTTTCAACAAATACTGAGGTACCTGCTCTATGCACAGAGCTACACTCGGTGTAAAGACAAGAAACTAGAAAAGTCGTGGTGGTAATATTCCTCAGAACTTGAGTTTAGTTGAAGAAGCAAAGCTTGCACATACAAAAAATACCGAGTGGAAGTGTGACACAGAACAGGAGTAAGTGCCTCAAATGGGTAATGCAGTTCGTAGGTCAGAGTCAGGGAGTGCTGTCTATGTCAGCTGAAGTTGCAGCCTTGAAACATCATGGAGAGACTGGACGTAGTGAAACTTGACCTCGACTTTGGAGAATGTAGAATGTAGAGGTTCACATTTCTCTAAGTGGGAGTGATAGCATGAGCAAAAATCGGGACTTGACACTTGACACCGAATGTTCATAATGAGGGTTATATTGGGATCAACTTAGTCTTAATGAAATTATAGGTAAGTGATGGGGAAAAGTGCGGGGTTATAGTGAAACAGGGTTGGTTTTTTTGAGTCAGCATGCTATCATTGGAAAGGTACCTACTAGGAACTGACATCTAATTGTACAATCTTAAGCCATCTACTCTGTCCAAATCTCATTTTTAAAAAGGGGTGAAGAACATGCAGCATTAAAAGGTAGGATTACGTCAACTTTTAGCTGTTATATATTATGTCTCTATAAAGGAGCTGAAAGACACCACAGGTACATGTTTCTTTTAGAATTTCCTGTCTATGGAACAGTCTAGTTCTCGAATCCCTGGCTGGGGCTGAGTGTCAGTGCTCCCCAGTGGGTCACGGAAAACCTTGAAAACTATATTAATGCCATTTGAGTTTGTCCTGGGAAGTAACCATAGGAAAGACTTGACGAAATGGTTATTTTAAGGATTTTAGTGTTGTCCCGCTGCATAAGTGAATGGAGGAAGAGGGACACAAGGTGGGGAGCCCAGTGAAACCCACTCCAAATGCAAGGCGACATGGGCCAGGAATGTGCTGGTCTCCAGTACTGCAAGAGAATTTTGAAGGAAGCTTCCTTAGGATCTGGAGATGTCCTTTATAGAGATAATGCAGAAAATAGAATAATCAAAGCTGATTTTAGGTTTTAGGATGGAAAAGATGGTGATAGATCAATAGAAATGGAAACATTGAAGTGGGAACCTCTTTTTCACAGAAGATGCGTTTAATTCTCAGCTGAGGGTTGGACATGTCAGTGAGGATGTCTTAAAGTGCCTACTATAAAGTGTGGAGTGCGAAGTTTTGAAATTCATCACTGTAGTGTTGATACAACTGTCAGTGACCAGCTGAGAAAAGATCAGTTTTCGCAGGAGAAGAGTAATAGAGAAAAATAAGGTGAAATGTAGACTGAGCCTTGAACACCCAGTACAGTTGGAGGAGGCAGAATATTCAGCAAAGCTCACAGCCGTGGCAGAGACAGGGAGGGAGGATTGTGGTGGTCAGCTCTGTCGTGGAAGCAGAAAGGAATGACTTAAAAGAAAGGAAAAGGAAGATTACAGTGTCAAATTAGTAGAGAGGGCAGGTGTTGGTAGACCACACTTATCTTTTATTTGATCAGGGGTTGATTATTTAGTTTTTTGATTCTTCAAGTCAGTTATGTAATTCTTTTTTATCATTTTATTATTTTTTAAACAGCATAGGGAAAGAATTGAAGAGAAGGGAAAGATTCAATCATTTTTGCTCCCTATTACCAAGTGGAGGAAAAGTTTGGTGGGGAAGGAGCTTAATAATCACTGTGGGGCCCTTTGTACAATATCAGAAGCCGGAGAGGTCTGTCAACATCCCTATGCTCGTTAGCTGGGCAGGCTTGGGCAAGTTACCTAACCTCTCTGAACTTACATCTTCCCCTATGAAAACAAAAAACAGCAAAGGTGTCCTATTGTTTTCATGCTGCTTAAATGGCAATGTAGGCGAAGTGTTCAGCACAGGCCTGATCCAAAGAAAATGATAAAAAACATGGCAATTGTTTTTGTTACTATTTCTTATTTTACTAGTTTTTTGGGGGGTGGGCAGGATTGTTTCTGCTCATATTGGTACTAACAACTAGAATTAAAAAGAAAACTGTATTTAGAAAGTGTAAGCTTGAAACATTGTATTTTTTCCTTATATTCTCCAAGAGGGACAGATTTCTTCCACTATAGTTTTGTAAGACATAAAACTATATGAAATCTAGATAGTTACTTGCTCTTGAATGCTCCCTGCCACGAGCTCCTAGGATTGATCTGTCTAAAGCAAGGTGATAGCACATTTATGTGGAACGCTGAGAAAGGGGCCTTGGAAATGCAACGTGATGGGAGGAATGAAATTCTCTCAATCTACCAGTTTGAAGTGTTCTACTGATTTCGGAATGTGGAATCATCCTGAAAGAAAAAAATGTGTATATTTCTGAGAGCAAAGATGCATGTGCAGACAATTTAGATTTCTGCCCAGATATGCTGGCATTTTCTTTCTGGGGGCGGTTCTTATGTTTCTAACAGTGTTCCCACCGCATACCATGTTCTCTCCTCCTCGCCCTTCTCCTCCCACCCCCCTCCCCATATGTCTTCCTTTTTGTCGCGCCCACCCTACTCCTGGTTTCTTGCTCTCTGTCTTCTCTCGTAGGTTATTTCCCTTCAATAACAAAATGAATCCTGTCACAGAACAGAGGATTACTTTCCCCAAACCCACTCTCCATCTCTTCAGCTATTGCTTTTCTGTAAGTTCTGCAGAGAGATCTGGGAAACAGTCCTTTCTGCATATTTCTGCTTCTCCCATCTTTCTTTTTACTCTGGTAACTCACTGGGGACCTTCCTCTCTGTCCATCATCCCCAGGCTTCCTGCCTCATAGCTCTTCCTTCCTTCTCCTTCAAGACTGTCTCTCCGTGAATCAGAGCTTCCTAGCCCAAGAATCCTCTGGCCTTGGAAATCTCCATCAATTGACAGTGAGGGCAGACAGAGAACTGCACAGACATAGGAGGGACAGAAGAAGTAAAGGTCTCAGAGAACAAGTTCGGATGTGGATAAAGATGACCTGAGGAGCCAGATGCAGCTTTGGGACAAACAATTATGATACATGACATGACTCACGGGGACTAATTTACATTAGGCTCCGTCCCCACCCTCATGCGGCAAGTGAATGTTCAGTTATTGTTAGCATATTTTGGTTTCTTGTTTTGAAGCAACAGAGTAGCTAGTGCCAAATAAATGACAGAAGAAACAAAACAAAACATCTGTCTTCGGCTTTAACTGCTCTGACTTCATCTCTTTCTCAGATGGAGACACAATGCACTGAATGAAAATATCATTGCATTATGCTCTTTGATTTGTGTGAGAAGACACTTGTGTACGTGGAGTGTTTTGCTGTTAGATGAGAGAGATAGGGTTTTCTTTGGAATTATTGAGTAAAGAATTGAAAATAAGTGGATACCAGTTGTGTGCAAAGAAAAGTCCAGAGAGAGAATTAATGAGGAAGAAAGCGGTAGATTATTTAGGGCATTCTGACCAGAACTGCACTGGTTTATAGGTGGCTGTCGGTAATGGTAGCAATAGAAAATTGCATTCTGTCCACTCATCCATCCATTCATCTGTCTAATTTTCACTGCATTTGCTGTCTACATGGCCAGTACTAGGGGCTTTGAAGGTCTACCAAGTTTACACTTGCTTCCTGACATTACAGAAGTCTGAATGTTCTCAATATTGATGTACACCCAAAGAATGTTTGAATTGACATCTCTTTGTTTCGGGCCTTTTCTCCACACTTTCTTAAAATCATCTTTGAATCCAAATACTACAAGTTTATGAGTGTCTCCTTAAGGATTAAAGTACCACAGGAAAACATGCTAGGTTGAGATTTAAAAGTTTTTATTTTTCAATATGTATAAAAATTCTAATGCATACAAAGTTGTATGCACCTTTTGGTGGTTGAGTGATGCAATGTTGGAGAACTGTCAGACAGTGGTTTTCAAAAACTGGATCTAAACATCTTCCAGCCCTGGCCAGTGTGGCTTACTTGGTTGGAGCACTGTCCTGTAAACTCAAAGGTTGGGTGTTTGATTCCTGGTCAGGGCACGTGCCTGGGTTGTGGGTTCAGTCTCTGGGCATGTACGAGAGGTAGCCAATAGATGTTTCTCTCCCTCTCCCACTCCTTCCCACCCTCTCTGAAACCAATAAGCATGTCTTCCAGCGAGGATTGTTTCTTAAAGGGTTCTTCTGATGCAACCTTTTAAAAAATCATAATAATAAAAAAGTTCCAGCCTTCAATATCTCTTCTCAATCTTCCTAAAAAATTGCGTTGACTCCTGCACTCCAGTGTTAGTCCTGCTCAAAACGCAGTCCTGGGAACGCTGCTTAGTATGTCATTCTTAGAGGACAGTCTGAGTTCCAGTCTCCTGAATGAAAGCAAAATGGTTACAATTCAGAGAGGTTTAAAATCATTTATTCACTCACTCATTCATTATTCAGTCACCATTTACTGAGTGCCAACCATGCCACTTGCTTTGTAAACACAGAGATGAAAGACAAGGATTACCACTCTTGAAGGGTTCATAATCTCCAGTGACAGAGGAGGCTGAGAAAAGAGCTGAAATACCAAATGCAATCATTCTGCATGAGGTTTGCCTGCGATGCTACAGGAAGGGCTGATAGGAGAGAGTAAGGGAAGGCATGCTACTCCATGCCCAGGGGGAGGGCAACACTTGGAGGTATGTTTCTATGACCCCCAGTTTCTCCATTATGAACAGCCTCACTTTTTGTCCCACAAAACTGTTATCCAGAGATGTTAATAACAGGAACATGGTTTGAATATCCTAGTTTCTACCCACAGCTTCCCCTGTCCCCACAGTGATCTCAGCACCAAGCCATCCCGCTTGGAGAAACAATGGCCATCTGAGCCTATTCCCTTGTTATTATTTCACAAACTGCAGAAATAATGGGTAAAACTGTGTGCTTTTAACAGGACCGATCATCATCATTATTTTAATAACAGGATTTGTATGCTTCCTGCAGTTTGCAGGGTGCCTCCCCCCATATACAAACCAGACTTTATTCAGAGAAGTGAAGAAACATGCCGTGGCCTCACAGCTAAGCAGGAAGCTCTAACACCTCTGTCACCTGGTTCCAAAGCCCCAAAGGACTAGATGCAGATCCTCAAAATCCCAAATGGTTTTCTGTACAACCTTGGTAGTTCACCACCCACTTTGATATTGTAACTTGACAGAGCATTGAAGGGGAATCACCACTGATATATGCCCAAGAGGTGAAGACTGCTTTCTGGAATCATGGCCATGGTCTATAGCAGCAGAAACATTGACCTGGAAATCAGAAGTCCTGCATTCCAGCCCACACTCTACCTTACCCTTCCACAGGCCACTTAGCATCCGGTGTCTTAGCTTCCTCCTCTGTACAATGAAGGGAGTGTATTAAATGGTGTGTGTGGTTAAGAGCACAGCTGTGGAGCCAGACTGCCTGGTTCAATCATGGCTCTGCCTCTTGACAGTGTGTGACCTGAAGCAAGTTATGTAAACTCTTTGATCCTCACTTTCCTCATCTGAAAAAAATTGGGCTAATAACTAACTGTATAACTATAGCACCTAATTTATAGAATTGTTATGAGTATTAAATAAGTTAACCAACTTAAATAATTAAACAGGTGTGGCTTAGGGTTAATGGTGTATAATTGTTTCTTGGATTTAAAAAATTTGGTCTTTTCAGTTCTGAGGTATTATGCCTCTTGGAAGCTTAGTTATTACTAGACACGGAGAAAGAATGTACAGTCTACAAAGAAAGTGGTTTAAGAGAGGAATGCTCAAATGGCAAAGAGTTACCATGACTTCAGCAGGAAACTTGACTTGAGAAAAGGCTATAATATAATAAGAAATTAGCTATCTCATTGGTACAGGTGGAAATCCATAGGCAGAGATCTTAGTAGGGAAGTGAGGGGAGGTGGTGTAATGCTCCGGATCTCCCAGAAACAACACAACGATTGAAGGGGCACAGGAAACTTGGCTCTGTCCAAGTGCCGGGGGTGTCATGGATGAGCTCATGTGGTCCCATTTCTATTCCCGCAGCTGCCCTGGTTCGGGGCTCCCTCATTCTGGCACTGTCACAGTGCACAGTCCAGAGAAGTCGGTGCTTCTCCTCATAAGCTTTTGGTCCCTCTTCCCTGGAAACTGCCTTATATGTGCTTGTTCAGTGAGTTACTTGTTAAGCAGAGGGAAAAGGAAAATATTCTGGTTGCCTGCATTCCAGTGCTGTGAAGTTCTCCCATAAATTGGGATATGCAAATAAATTCATGCTGTAAGGAGGCAGAAGCCTAAAGGTGTCTGTGCATCTGGTCTTGGTTTCCTTCATTCTTGATCAAGCCCCGTCTCTTACTCATGCAGTGGTACTACCTGCAAGTCCTAGCTGCCAGTTTTGCTAAGAAGTGGTTGTTAAAAAAAAAAGGCATTATAAGCCTTGGCTTCCTCATCTGTGTGAAACAAGAATACCTTGCAAATGTGCTGTGATGAGTGAATAAAATAAGGCCCGTGAACTCACCAACTCCAGCACCCCCACTCTTCTGCCTTACTCCTCTCCTCCCCTCTCACCTACCCGACCTCCTTCACCCGCCCTCTTCCTTGAGTTCAAAGTAATAGTCTGGTGACTGATTCTTAGTCTGCTTTTGATTTTCCCAAAAGGGGGTCTGATTTCTCCAGGGGAGTTATCCCTAGGCTAGTGACAAGGGAGGAACACAGTGTCCTGGGAAATGAGAAGCAGAGTCATGCCCTAGAAGGAGAGGGTTTAGAGAGACCCGGGTAGGCAAATAACAAATGAGATTGCAACGGATATCGGATATGTTGTGTTTGCATTATTGTTCTGTCTCAAGGAGTTGTTTGCTCTTAACTGCTGTCTGAATTTACTGATTCTGGTGAAGGGAGAATAAGAAGGGAAGGAGGAAATTATTATCTCTTGAGGACACACTGTGTCCCAGACACTGTAGTAGAAAGCATCAGGCAGTAATTTCTGGAGTCAGTGGTAGGGCCTGGAACAATTTCAGGATTCCTCAGCTTGCCTGTGAATTCTGCTGCTCAGAAGTATCCTGTCTGAGCCTTCATACAGGGAGTTTATGTAGGGAACAATCTTTGGAAGCAAAATTAGGGACTAGAAGAGTGAGAGGGAAGGGGGGAAAGCCACTAGAAAGAGCTTCATGGAGCCCATAAACCCTGTGGGTGGCTGGTGCTTGACCACGCCAGCACTTTCTAGGGGAGCCTTATGAAATACATCTCAGAACAGAGTCAGATAGTCAATTCTCAGTTTCACACCATTCTCCCAGTTTAACGTAGCCACCTCCCTAATCTTCTGACCCCTGTTCAATATTTTGCCAAAGTTGTTCCATTATCTGATACTTCATTCAGTAAGTCACTATCCTACAGGCATATTAGGAGTGATTCTAGAAGTCTTTGTCAGGACCTTGACCCTCAATTCACAAAAAAAGTGCTGCCATGCCAGTGAATTCTATATCCCTCTCTACCCCACTCTAAGTCCCCCAAAACCACTCCCACATGTGTTCCCAGCTTTATGAAGGTCTGTATTAGCCAGGTCTTTCCACAGCAGTTCCTTCCGTATGTAAGGTATTTCCTCCCAGCTGTCTGCCCCTTTCTAAGGACTGTGTTTTCTGGTTGTACTTGGTCATGACCTGACTCTAGTTTTTGGTTTGGAGGGGATGAAGGGGGACGGGGGCCCATACCTGGGGAGGACAGGAGTCCTGGGGATACCTTTTGGCCCTGGTTAGTGTTACTTCTCAGGTACATCAGTGCCACTCCTTTTCCATCACAGTCACTCCTGTTCACTGGTGTAGACAGTCTGACACAGTGCTGGAAAGGGCATGTCGTTTTGTATTGGGGATGTAAGAAAAGAAGCTACTTGGTTAATTATGCCGAAACTGAGGAGCCAGATGCCCTGTGACAGATGCCAGGCCACAGGTGCCTGGGAAGTGACATAGGAGATTATTCACATGAAAAGGTCATTTAAAAAATTACACAAAAACAGGCTCTCTTGACATTTACCTATGTCTCCATTAGTTCCAGGGACTGAGACTCAAGCTTGTCATCTTCTTTTTTTTTTTAAATTTTATTTAGTTATTTTTCAAGTACAATTTTTTGTCTGTTTTTCCCATCCCAGCCTCCCCCGCCCCTTGCTCTTCTTTTTTTTTTTTTGGTCACATCTTCCCTCACACTGTAAATGAATTCTTGTGGCTAGCTCTTTACCGACTTCATGTGGGAACTCACGATTTGGCTTAGTGGCCCATTCTGTCCCCACAAAGGCACAGAGGGGATTTCAACTGGAAGCCTTGCACAGTTCACACAGTAGTGCTGTGATTAACCAGTTTGGACCCTTGCAAACAGAGGCTGCAGAATCTTAATGGACAGGAGACTCAGGTAGTAAGAGTGATTGACCTTACTGTCAGAGTGCCTTCCATTCATATGAAATAACAAAAGAATTGCCTCTGCTTCTGTGGCCCTAAGACAGAGACATTTCAAAAGGGACAGGTGAGCATGAGAATGGATTTCTGAAACATATGCGATGTAAAGATGTCAAAAGCAGTAATGTGAATTTGATATTTATGTTTTGGGCTTATCACAAGTTTCCAGGAAAGGAAACCCTGAGAAAATGAATAGAAATGTTGGCGTGGCTTTACTGAAATCCCTGCCCACCATGCAGGGATGGTCTCCAGTCCAAGTGGCCCTGTATAACTTCTTGTAGCGGCATGCTGGCAAACTGTCATTTTGGTTGTCAGGAAGGGCCCCCCTAGCTGAAGTTCCGCAGAGAATGAATATTTGTTAAAATTTATCGGTGAATTTCAACATTTTCCTAAATAAGAACCATGTCCATGCTTTGGAATTTACAACCTCGTACAGGGGTGATTTATTGATACTTTCTGATGAGTGTGAGTGAGATAAGGAGTAGGTCTATGCTGGAGTGCTCATTCAGATGGGAAAAAGCAAACACGAATGAGTGACAGCATGCTTTGTGCACATATTTATGCAGAGGATTGATTCAGGAAGAGGTGGATCAGTGTGCAGGAGGGAGATAGGCGTGTTGGGTTATACACAGCAGTCTCCACTGTTAGGTGAGGGGCACAGGTCAGCCTCTGGCCTCTGGAAATGGAAGAGGGTGAGTGATGATGGGTGGAGATGAGCATGTGTACGTGATTCCAGTGTGAGAGGGGGTGTTGGGGAGGATTGGTATGAGAGCAGGTGAGCGGGTGGATAGATGGAGGCCTCTAGCCAGCACCATGACTTAGCTAAGACCCAACATGTACCTGAGTAGGTGGAGCAATGCTCTTGTATTTTGTAGAATGGGAGCCTTGGTAGATAAGGGCACTTGTAGTCATCATGCATGTGGCTAGTTGGAGAGAGGATTCCAATGAGGCATATTTTCTCCTCTGTGTTTCCACTTACAGCTGAAAGGAACCAGTAATTGCGCCTTTCTTTAAAATTATATACACCAAAACCATATAATCAGTGATAGCCCTGTGGTGTATTAACTTTCCCATCTCTGCTAAGCCTAGTTCCAGGTGACAGAGTTTGCCCCCCAGGAAAGTCACATGATTGACTAAAGGGGCTTCCATACCCTCTTTAGAAACTGCTACGTGAGATAGCATTATAGTTTCTCTTATTTATATTTTTATCATCTCTGGTCCCACAGGAGTTTCCAGAAGAAGCTTCCCAACACCATACAATGTGTAGGGCAAAGCAAGCAATTTACACTTGGGTGCAAGCCAGCAACAACTCCGGGTTTCTCCTCTTCACCCCGCCCATTCGTCTGTGAAACTGCCTCCATCCAGGCATTTGCCCTTTTTTCCTTGGAACTTCCTCCCTAGCACTTGAACACTTGTGTGGACTTTCACAGTTGTGATCCTCTCCTTAAAATACTCTTAGTTGAATTTCTTGAGTGATCAGCCTGAGAGACTTTGTCTCCTAGCCTTAAAAGTGGGGAAAGGAGGAGGAAGAGCTGCACTGTGTGAGCAGCTGCAGGCAGCAGAGGTGTGTTCTGGGGACTGAAGTTCTCCTGCGCCTTTCTGGACAGTTGTACAGGAGCTGCTGCAGCTGACTCCCTGCTGCAGCGGTGGAGGGATGGGGGGGGGAGAGTTTAGGGGGAGCCCCAGCAGAGGAGGCTGGGGTGACCATGTCAAACATAAGAAGAAAGTGGTTGCCCATAACAGGCAAAAGACTTTCCTCCATAAGGAGAAGCAGGGAATCATCATTGCAGATTCAAGAGACCAATGGGGTCATGGAGGAGAGAGGCGGGGAAAGATGTTACAGAAAAAATGGTGGGGGGGAAGTTCCCCAAGGAGTGTCCTTCCTGGTTAAGGGCTGTGCCTCAGTATCTCCCCTCAAGCCCCTGTGCTCCCTCAGGGGACAAAGAAAAAGATACTGTGATTTTCAGAAAGAAAAAGGAGACTTGTTTTTCCTTTTGAATTCCCCACTGACCCCCAGGCTGTGCTTTCACCTCTAGCTCCATTGCTTTTGTATCTTTTCTTTTGGTTGGTGGCAGAAAAGGCATGAGTAGAGTGACCTGAGGGTGATGGAGGCACTGGAAATCCCTACCAGTAAGTTGACCATTGGCCATGGTTTGGTCAAAAGGTGGTGCTTTCTTGTGGGTTTCCTGACTTTTACTTCACTGTCATTCGACAGGTAGTGACTAGGTGCAGATTCTGTGCAGGAGTCCTGTTGTACCAGTTACAGAGTGGGCGCGTGCACAGAGTACTGGAGCACACTGAGTTTGTGGCTCCATCTTGCTGGGCAGCTGCGACCACGTCACTGTATAGAAGAGAAAACGGAGGCCAACAGAGTTGTTTGTCCAGTGGTTGGTGACGGAGATCGTATTCTGAGCAGGCTTTCTGAGTTTCACTCTACTTATATTTTGGGTTTTTTTGCACCGTCTTGCTCTTATTTCAAGTCAAAATTTTGTTTTAAAGCTTGGAATTGCTGTGCTCTGGCTGTTTTCTGAACTGCAGTGTATTTTAGAGTCAGCCAGGCCAGTTATGAATCCCAGGTCTACTGGGATGAACAACCACTAACTAGCTATTTAATTTGTATAAAACTATCTGCACCTCAGCTTTACCATCATAAAAATGAGATATTAATGCCTATTTTTAGAGTTTCTTTGATCACTGAGTGGATCCATCGATAGGTCATTCAATGTAATGCATAACACACTTACTGGATGGGAAACACCAGTCCTCTTTTGTAAATTCCCCCTTCTGCTGAGAACCCTTCTCCTTCTTTTGTGTAATCGCACAAAATTTAGTAGTTTTCTATAGTTCTTATTCTTTAATAGAAGAACCAAGCTATGATATCTTTTGTCACAACAGGGTCGGCACAGAGGTTTGAGGAGAAGGACTTGCTCAGTCACAAAGACCAGAGACTGGAGAACCACAGTGCGTGGACAGGATGGGAACAGAATGAGCGGGATACTTGGCAGTTCTAAATCCCCTCCACTTTGTATTCTCCTGAGGGATATTAGGACATTCCTTCCCGAAGGACAGATTAATCCTCTGGGATTGGGAGAAAAAGAGAATTTCTTTCATTGAAAGAATTTCTTTCTTTCTATTTTTCTTTTTCTCCTTCATCCCATACACCTGTATTTTATTCTTGAAAAATTCAGCATTGATCTCTTATGGGGTGATATTTCCCACTGCCCGGTCCTCCAAAGCGTCTCCCATTTCATCGATCATGGTCCGCTGTGACAGTGAAGTCCGTGGCCCAGTTAGCCACAGTCCCCTGAAAGAGTGAGATATTGAACATTGGAAAAGCCTTGGGAGAGGTGCCACCGTGAGTCGGCCATGGACCCAGAGCGCTGAGGGCTTTTTTGTACAGGTGCTAAGAGGAGTACTGGGTCATGGCACAGCTGTTTATTTCAATACATTATTTAAGTCCTTTGCCCTCCATGAAGTCAGCTCTGACTTCAGCTCCCCACACTGTGCTCTCCCATCTGTACACTTGCACAGTATTTATTCCCTGTTGTATCAGCCTAGTCCCACTTCCACATTTAATCATTGGGCATTCATTAAGAGCTAGTTTCAGTCAAAACTTTCTATTAGATTTGCTGTAAATACAGAGGTAAATTAGTGGTATTATTATCTCTAAGGATTTTTCAATCTTATGAAGGTTTAGCTCACCAACTATTCATTGATATTTTACTGGTAAAGTTTTTTTTTAATACTACAGAAAGGATTTTGTGTCTGTTACCTCAGTTATTTTGGATTCAGATTATTATAGACAGCATAATGATTTGGAAAAATATTATGAAGGAAGTAAGCAAATATGGAAAGAAATACTTCTGTCACCACTTTGCTTAGGGTTCAAATTCTTTCGCTTCTACAAATCTTCTGGTTAAAATTCTGTGGGAATTGACATGAAATATTATAAGGGTTTAAAAAAGGACTTGCTCTTATGACATCATCATGACCAGTTTGTTTTGCTTTGTCATCAGAGGGTCAGGTCGTATTTTGTAAAATGTTTCTGGAGATTATAGTGAGTTGGCCAAAAAGTTCATTTTGTTTTTTTCATACAGTGACTGTCGTGGTGCTTAGCTGTCTTTAACTTCATTTGAAACAGTTTGTTAGACTGTATTATGACAGCTATCATATCAGCTTGCATTAAAAAAATGATCAAAATTGGTGAATTTTTGTGCAGCCATTTTAATAATGAAAATGGAAGAAAATATGCAACTTTCTTGGCATATTATGCTTTATTATTTCAAGAAAAGTAAAAACATAACTGAAATGCAAAAAAAATATTTGTGAAGTGTATGGAGAAGGTGCTGTGACTGACCAAATATGTTAAAAGTTGTTTATGAAGTTTCTTTGTACTATTGACATTTTGACCAAATAATTCTTTGCTGTGGATATGTCTTATGCATTCAAAGATGTTTAGCAGCACCCTGGCTTCTACCCACTAGAAGGCAATAGTGGGAGATAGCTAACATACTCAGCATATCCAAATCAATAAAGTCACTGGTGAAAATGAAAAACACGTGTCTTTTATTTTATGGAAAAACAAAATGGACTTTTTGGCCAACCCGATGTAATCTTGAATTATTCATTTGAAAGACCAGAGTTCGTTTTCTCTGGGATCATTCTCCAGGGATCATTCTTAAGCCCCACATTTCTTAGAATATTATATGTGCAATAAGTATTCTAATAATCAAAGAAATATAGTTCAGGAACCATTTATTAATGTACTTAGTCATGTATTTATTCATTCATTTTACAACCAGGCATTCATTCATTCTAAACTTTTACTAAACTTTTACTAAACTTTTTAATATTACATATTACAGTACTTGTCTTAGAGGGAGAGGACTGGAGACGCTTCTTTTACCTTCTATGTAGGACTGTCCATACAAAGCCTGATATTATTAAGAACTTTGGTAGTTATTATTTTATTAATTCCAACTAGAAAGAAAACTACTTCTCAGTCTAACAACGATGAATACGTTTAACTTAAATTCTGTTAGAAAATAATTACCATGTATGTCATATATAATAACTATAGATACATAATCACTGTTTTCAGGATAGTTCACCCTGTCAGGTCACTTTGTGAAATTTTGGCTTAGTCTTGTTAGTGAGCATCGTTGTTTTTCTGCATTACTGTCCCCTCCACCACCGCCACCGTCCGTCCGTAAGGCCCACAGTGTACAGCTGTGCACTAGGTACTGTGGTGGGAAAGTCTGCACCAGTGTCTTGGTGCTTGGCAATGAGTAATTTATCTTAATAATGTGCTTATTATGCACAGGAACATATTTCTTAGAATTCTGAAATCTCTTGGCAAAACTCTTTACTTTTGTTCTCTAAAGAATTAGGTGTCTTCTTGCATATAATGTATTCTCAGAACATTTGATCTTCTCAGTCTTCTGTATCCATTTGGGGGTAGGAGGAAGGCTGCTTCCCCTCCTAGGGTTTTCCCTTGAGCTTGTGATTAAGAAGCAGCATCAACATTATTCATTAAAGTTCAGAGCCCACAGAATGCTTAGAGCCCAGCAGGACTCTGTGGCATGGAGGCATTTTACAGAGAAGATCTGACCTCCTTTTCAAAGAGCTTGGAGTCTAGGTCAGGTTTAAAATCATAAGCATAGAAACATAATATTTCTTAGAATCACAAAATCCCTAGGGAAGCTGTTTCTCCACCATTTCTCCAAAGAAAGAACTGTTCTTTGTTTAAAAATTTTCTCCATATCAAGTGTCTGTCATGGACTTTTTTTTCCCCTCACCTTATCAGAGGAAGCATCTTACTGAATAGATTTGCTTTTCCCCTGTTTGCGGCAACTCATTAAAAGAGCTGACTGCAAACAGATTTTTCCTGCCTCAGTGTGGACTTATATCAGGTAGCAGCCAATGAGACTTGACAAGCTGACGTCTCTTATCCATCAACAGTGATGGGTGGGGAGGGACAATGGGAAGGAGAGAACCTTATTCCCACCCACATTCTGAGAGACAGGCTTTGGTTGAGTGATACAAGGTCCATTTTTAGAAATCTGTTTAATTTCTGAGTTGGAGTTGCAGGAATTTTGCTTTTGGAATGTAGGGCCAGAAACAATATCTACCTTGTCAATACTAGGCAGAAACTAAAAATTACATATCCTTTGGGTCACAAGGGAGCAATAAGAATGAGTTTTTAGGAGGAAGGGAAAAATCCTTACCAAACATTATTGACAAAGCCTCTTAAACACTCTGCATTGTTCTACAGCTGGGCAGCCTAGCAGCCTAGTGTTACTAGTAACTAGTAAGCTTTTGTTCAGAGGGAGGAAAGACCTTGCAAACCCAGGTTTCCGAGTATGTAAGCTTTGCAGTGCCAACTTTTGTCCCATCTTCTCCCTAATTTTAATTCTTAAGCATTGGTGAGACTTACTTAAACCACCCCCCCCCCAAAAAAAGGGCAAAACTACAACCAGATTCTGAGTTCACTTACACAATTTTCATTTACCCCTGAAAGAGAGACCAATTAAAGTGATTTCTTGTTCCGTTAAGAATATGTTAGAAATACTGATGGTTCATTCCTAGGAAAGAAGTACTTCATGCCTGCTCTTTCTTTGGAAAAATATGAATACTGATTTTTTTCTAGATAATTTTCAGGATAATTAGATTGTATGATTTTTTTAAAAGAAGTAGGTGCTTCTTTAGAGGGAAATCACATTGGCTGTCTTGTGCATTTGGGGACCACTTGAATATGTGTGGTTTAAGCCACTAAGGTCAATGTTCTTGGAAGATTACTTGCAAAAATTAATAGGACTAGTGGGAATGGAGGTTTGGTGGAATAAAAGCATCAATGTCTGTTAATTATGTTTGCTAGGAGCATAAGAGTAACATCAAATGGATGAGAAATATGAGTAAGAGAGACCTGTTAATAACTTAGAGTGCCTTTCAACCAAGGATGTTAAAAGAGATACCTAACCTTTCTCAAATGTATTCTAAAACTTTTATATCTCGTTGACTTCCCATTACCTGTTCTACTTTTAAAAATTGCTTATATCGTATCTTTTTTAGTTGTTTGGTATTTCACTACCCTATTCTGCATGGTAAATATCTCGAAGGGAGGACTACATGCTACGTGTCTTAGATTCCTTACATTGCTCAGCACCTTGCCTTGCACAGAGATACACTCAGTTAATATTATTGAAATGAACTACATTGGAATGAAGAAATATTTACACTGTAACACACTCTGAATTTTAACTAAACACCAAGAGAAGCTATGTACAAGAACAGTTTGAAGATATGAAGGTAACTGGAACCTCAAGAGATATTGACCATATTAGTTTAGGCTTTAAAATGTTGACGTTAAAAAAACATATGACTTACACTTTATGGAAAGATACTTTGAAAGCAGATAGAAAAGGTTCGCTTGACCTGATGTTCAGACACTCTAAAATATTCTTGAAAGATAAAATTATAATGAAAATAAAGCACACAAGGTATTTCAGCATGTATTTTGGGTACGTATTCAGTGGGTTTTGACAAATGCCTTCATGGGTTAACCCATCGTCTAATGTTGCCTCACAGTGCTTCCCAGTCAGCCTTCCCTGCTCCCTCTCCCCCTCAGAGGTGACCACTGTTTCCTTTGTTTTAGAACTTCATGTAAGTGCTGTTATATAATATGTATCATTTTGTGTCAGACTCCTTTGCTCAGTACAGTGTTCTGAGAATCATCCCTGTTGCATTTATCAATGGTGCGTTCGTTTTCACAACTAGCCAATATTCCATTGTGTGACTATACTAGAATTTTTTCCTATTGATGAACATTTGAGTTGTTTTCAGTTTTTGGTTGTTATGAATAAAAATGCTTAGAACATTTTTGTTCATGTCCTTTTGTGGGCATGTTATTATTTCTGTTGGGTAAATACCCAGAAGCAGAATTAAGTCATAGGATAGGTATATGTTAACCTTTTAAGATACAGCCAAACCATTTTCCAAGGTGGTTATATCATTTTACCATAATTATATGAATATTTTGGTCAGCAGGGAATGTAATGTAGAAAACTGGAGGGCTGAAAGAACAAAAAGGAAAAGCTAAGAAATAATGCCTGCAGGAATAGGTATTATTCCTAAAACTAGGGCTTTAGTTGTCAGAACGTAGAAGACTAGAAGAAGATGTGTGTTTGGGGTGCCCCGTGAAACCGGTGTGATGCTTAGACCTCCAAGGAGGAAGCATTGCCCCACCTCTCTCGGTGCCTTTCTCACGGGCTCTTCCCTCTGCCATCAGCATTCTGGTTGCTGAGTCCATTGTCCAGTAGGCATCTTTTTAAAATTTTGGCTGTTAATTTTTTATTTCTAAAGTTTCCACTTGCTTTCTATTTTAACTTTTGTTTCCAGAGTGTTTGTGATTGGTTGGTTGAGTAATTTGATAACAGCTGCTTTAAAAATCTTTGTGGGGTAATTCTAACATGTATCATCACATCGTCAGTGCCTGGTGATTGTCTTTCCCCACACAAGTTGAGATTTTCATTTTACGTAGCTGACTGAGTACCTTTGGATTATATTCTGGGTATTTGGAATATTATGCTATGAGATTCCTAGCCTTGTTTAAAGCCACTATCCTGGTGGAACTCTGAATTCTGGTTGTTCGACCAATCTGCCGATTGATATTTGATTCAGAGACATCAAACACCTGTTTTATGGATGCTCTTCAGGTTTTATCATTGTGGTCAATGGGAGAGAAAAGTTGGCATGTGATTTCTACATTCTACCTGGAACCAGAACCAACAAGGTTTAATTCTAAAAGATAAAAGAAAACCCATTTGTTCATCATCTATATGTCTGGTTACCACCACTAAAATTTAAGCTTCACAGGACACAGGGCTAGGATCTTTGTCATATTATCAATGTATCCTAAGTACTTGAGTCTCCGAACTGAAATATTAGAAGTATTCAGTAGATATTTTGAAATGAATGAAAAATAAGCTAATAAACAAGGAAGAATACACTCGTGTACACTGAATGATTTTACCAGGTGACAATTAGAATGACCAATATTTGTGACTTTGTACAGTTAATTAATCTCTCTCTGTGTATGTATCAGCATCTTCTTTCATGTAAAAGGAAAGTGATATTTATTTTATAGGGAAAATAAAATATGTAAAGTATTTAGCACATGGTGGATGCTCAAAAAAAATCCACAGATTCAGATCCCATATTTTCTTTCCACTCTTCTTCAAATGTGGAGACAATAAAGATAACTTGAAATTTAGAGCAAGAAGAATAAGCAAAGGATATGCTCATTTCACGGGGAAGTTGGTTTTATGTAAACATATGACAAATGAAAGTATTTTCTCTATTAAGGAAAATGATCTTCAACTGTAAAAAGATAATATCATGATCTTTGAAGTTAAATGGACTTTATATATGTGACTTTTCTTAACCTTCCTCAGCTTAAGCCCAGTTCTTCTCATGAAATGAGAATAATAATATTTACTCTCACAGAGCTGTTTTAAGTGTATCAGGATAAAAATTATGGAGAGGCGCGTGGGTACTGGGAGGACATATACTCTTCTCCACAGCCTGTCAAATGGAATCTTATAACTGCCACCTCAGTTCCCAAACCAATTCAGATGGTGAATAGGCAGCCTTATCATTTTTGTTCTGTGACCTTTCCGTCCAGGATAGCTGGGCTAAGTTTGACACAACTCTGCCTGCTGAGTCACAGCCTACTCTACCTTACTTTTACTGCAAAAAGCCTAGGACTTTGGTGCCTGCAGACCAAACACCACATTCACCAGCCTTCTAGTCTCACTTGGAAACAGCGTGGATCCACACTATAGCAACTCACCAGCAGGGCTCTGTGGGAGACCAAGAAGCCTGTTCTTCTCGCACATTATTGCCCAATAACCCTGCTAATATTTTACCTCTTACTAATTCTCAGTGCATCACTTCTCAACCAAAGCGATTTTATCACTTTCATTTCTTTTGTTGAGGCATTGAATAGAAAGATTCTCAATAACAATTTCAAAACCTAAATTAGTCCAATTTTTTCATTCTGCTGTCCACCAAGCATCCATATTTTATACATCCTCACATTCTCTATTTAGCCTATGCCCAGCATCAAATCAGTGCTAAATGGCAATTTCAGACTTTATGACTGGTGTGCACTGATGCAAGAGACCCAATAAGCATTAGAAAAATATGCCTGGACTGCCTTGAATTAATCACTCATTGATAAAACACTCTTCAACTTTCCTTTAGACTACCACAACATTCTGAAGCCTACGGGAAGGTGCTGTTAATGTCTTGTAAATTATATAAATGTATAACAAATGGACATCTCTATGAGTACCATCAGCTCTGTTTACTATTCTGGCATCATAGCTGTTGAATTCAGGGAGAGGATGTAGGGATTGAATGTGGAAAAAAGATCAAATGGTTCTCCAGAATTATAGGTCATTTTAAAAAATATATTCTCTAGAGGGTGTGAAGAGACCTACTGAGCTGGGTGTCATCTAGTATGGAGATCTTCTGAGAGGCCATCCGAAGCTAGGTTAGATCTGCTCTTCTCCTTTGAATGAATCTCTCTTGGATGAAAAACAGACTATAACCCTTCATTAATAGGGTGAGAGGTGACAGGATTGATATTTTGTAGGTTCTTCTAGAATGAAGCAAAATGAGGTGTCCATTTACCGTCTCAGAAGGGAGTTAAAGCTAAGGAGCCAAAACAAAACTATAAGGATATTTTCATTTTTATTATAGTCTTGTGTTTTAAAATTTTATTCCCACTTATCTGTAAGACTATAGTCATTAAGAAAAAGACCTTTGAGTAGAAAGGAGTTATACTTTAGCCTTCATGGACAGCAAGAAATGAAGTCTTGGAGAGACTGACTTCCACTCTATAGCCAGGCTTGAGTGAAGAGGTTTTACAAGAAATGGTGAATGCATTGGGAGTCCTTGAGAGGAGGGGAAAGGAGCCTGCATTGAAGGGAAAGAAGGCAGCCATAGGAAGTATGTGGGTTTGGGAAGAGGTGGGCCAGTATTTCTCCCTACTATAGTTGACTTCCAGTCTTTTGTCTCTGTGACCATCTGGAGTTGAGGCAAGCAGGGACCACAGAGCTCTGATGGGTACAGTGACACAGATACAAAGGCAGTGATGTGTGAAGATGCGCATTTCAGCTTGGGGGATTTGGCCAGTCTTCATAGAGAAGGTGGCATCTGGGCTGAGATATAAAGGTGATCAGGACTTGAATGGTCAGACACAGGCGTTGGGAGTGGGAATTCCAAGCTCAGGCTAGAGGAAGAAACCTCTGAGACTCCTTTGGGGATTACTGCTGTCCCTGGAGCAGCACAGCATAAAGCTGAGCCACAGATCTGTGGGAAGCATATTGGTGCACTGGAAAATATGGTTAAATATGAGTCTGCTTTGGCCTTTTTTATTTTCTCCACTAATTGAGTTCTGCTGAGGTCACTGAAAGAAACTTCATTTCATTTCTAGCCATTTAGTCTCCCACGGAGAAAGTATAAGTTTATGCATTTTTCTTTTGGTCTTGACAGCACTAAAATGTGATCGTGTTGGAGGATGGCACTTCTGATGTCTATTCACTACTTAATTCTACTGCTAATCCCCACTTTTCCTTAGCCTTATTGATCTCAGCCTTCTGCCAGTTCCAATATATTATGTGATGAATGAGATACCAGTAAACACTGTGAGAGTCATCAAGTCAAACAGTTGGGAGGCGCCTCTAGAGGTCATCGTGTCTAGAGGTTGATGATTTCCAAAGCCCAGGAAGACCCAGTTGTTTATCAGCTCCTGGAAAAATTCGGGAGATGGAGACCGACAGCCTCCCTGAAGTAGTTCATTTTACTAATGAAAAAGCTGGAAGGTTCTTCCTTTTGTCTAATTGAAACCCTTCCTGATGTAATTCCATTTATTTGCTCCGGTTTGTCCACTGTGGGCATGTACAGCAAATGATTACTACCCCGCTAATGACAACACTTCATGAACTTGAAGGCAAAAATCTCATCACCTTTCTACTCCTTCCTTCTAGACTAAACAACTCCAGTTTTTCACTCTGTTCATCACAGGGTTCATTTTTGTATCTTTCGCTATCTTTATTGAAGTTCTCCAGGCTCTTGAGATTCTCTACATTATTTTTAAATAATTGCGAACATCAATGTAGACTGAGTGCATTAATAACTTTGGGAAATCTCATTGATGATTTTCAATGTGAAGAAGCTCATAGGCCACTTTTGGAGGTAGGATCTGGTTTTAGGTAGGACGGTTGATGACACAATGCATTTTTTAATTTCAGCAGACTTGATATCATTGTGGTAGGCCTACATTTCTTTGGAATACTGTGGACACAATCTTGTGCCTCTCTATCATAAAATTACTTTTAAATTACAAACGTAGAGAAGGTAAAGCACTGTGCTTTCCATTGTCCATTTCTTCTTTGATCAATTTAGGAGTGTTTCCTTGAATGTACTGTAGAGTACTTTGTCCAAAGAATCTGAAATAATAGACATAATGATTACTACCAGTAATTATAATAGTGTATGACAGTTTTCACTTTGTGAAATGACTTTGTGGTTTATGGAGAGGTTAAGGAAATAATAGGTAATGGAGACAAGCAACAGTGGGAGAGTGAAGGAATAAAATTCAGCATTCCTTAGGTACCTCCCCCGCGTACAGCACTAAGCTAGATACTCTGATTACACCAAGGTGGGTATAGACAGCATCGTGGGAAAGGGAAAGGAATGGATGGGATGCTCATGTCCGTGATGACACTGTAGGGCACCTGGGCACTGGAGGCGGAGCAGTCGAAGCAGGTCTCAGTTGTGAATGTGGCCACTGAAATCGGTTACTTGGTACTATTTGTCAGGCCGAAGGAAACTGGCTTCTCAGAATTTGGTAAAGTAAGCGATGAGGAATGAAAGAATCAGGGATATGCAGTTTTGTTTATAAATGAGGAAATAATTGTAATAAAATTGGCATTTTTGAGCTTTCATAGTATGTCAAAGTTCTAAGTCCTTTCACATGTGGTCATTCACTTAACCTCACAGCAGTGCGATGAGGCACATGTTGTTTTATGACCATTTCACAGAGACATGGATACAGAAGTGAAGAGAAAGGAAATTTCATGAGGATACATGGAGGGTGAACGTGAGTGGCAGGGAGGGAGTTCAGTTGGAGACAGCGCTGGTAGGATTTAGAGACACGGGCAACTAGATTCGGTGGGTATGTGGATGCTTCTCAGGGGTTGGGATGGCACTGGGACATGGTGCGATATCCAAGAAGGACCGTGATGCTGCAGACATTACCAGAGCACATTTCTGAAAATAGATGAGTGCAGAATAAATATCTGCTGGTTGTGTCAGTATTTGCTTCGAGTCATCGAGAGATGCTGGGCAGCAGAAGCATGTGCATTGATTGGCCATTTGAGCAAATCCGTTCGCAGGGATCAAATCCTGTCTCTCTTCATCAGCCTGTGCTTTTCTCCTCCATCTAGTATTCTGTTCTCCTTCAACACCCCTCAGAGGCCGTGTTCTCACGGTCTCAGCCGGGGCTGTGCAAGGTTATGATGTGGCTCCTCCTCCTGCCTGCATCATACCCTCGGGGCACAAATATCACTGCCAGCCTCCCAGTCTCGGCACCACACCTTTCCTAGCTGATGGCTGTAATACTGATTTCTTTTCCCATAACTGGAGGTGCCACTTTCTTAAACCCATTATTACTTTCTGGTCTCTGACAAATCCCAACCTGCCTTTCATCACTCCCAAGCCTTCATAACACCTTTCCTTCCCCACTCCCATCTTTACCCACCCCTAACCCCATCCCAGCCTCCCCCTTTGTTTGGGTGACAGAGACAAGTGAGAATATGAACCTGTAGACTTACTGGACTTTTGTGTGAATCTGAATGTGATTGTGAATGGAAGTGATGGTGTGAGGGACGTACAGAAGTAGGGGTGTATTTGAGCCCATTTATATATGTATATATATGTTCCTTAGGTGGGAAGAGGCAGCTGGGAGTAAGTTGATTCAAGTCAAAAGGACGGTCAACCCTACTAGAAGAAACAGTAAACTGCACACAGATATGCACAGGAGGGTGATTATCCAGTTTTTGTAAATTGAGAACATCCTCAATTGCCATTATGAAGAGATGGATTAAATTTTGGTTAATCATTCAGTGAAATACTGTGAATTACAAAACTATTATATTATATATTTCTTACCTGTGTGTGTAGGGAAAGAGATGAAAATCTTAAGTGATAACAGGCTAGAGCAATTGTGTATGATGTGATATATTTTTATTGCATTTACATATTTATACTTACAAAAAATCTGAGAAAATTGTGAAAATAATAATGTGGTTACCCCTGGAAAGTACAATTATTTTTAAGCTACATTTCTTATTTGCCACAACAAGCATGTGATATTTGAGTAATAAAAATTATAAAGTTGTGAGGCAGTAGCACTATTTTATGAGTAGGACGAATATAAAGCGTGGGCACGCAGGAAAAGACCCACTAGTACCACCGAAGAAGAGGGGGGTTAGCGGTGTGTCGGCCCTGCTTCCCTCCCTCTCCAGCCAGCCTTGAGTGTATGTAGCCGCTTAAAGAAAAGCCACCCACTGCACAAAACCTCCTTCTGAAGGTTCTGCCCAAATAGAACATTATTTAAAATAATAAACAAATACCTGCAGGAGGGCAAAGATTTATCAGTGATTCACAGAATATTTTAGCCCACAAGTCACATTTGGGCAAATGAGAGAAAGGTATTCATTCTTCAAGACACTGTACTGCCATGTGTTAGAAAATTGTAATGAAAAGATTGATGGACAATATTCATACTGTGATGACCCTCCTAAATTTGTACACTGCCATCCTGCACACTCATGAGCAACATTCCTTTCACCATTGCGTGAATTAATAGCATGCATATCGCTTTCTTCCTAGTTTGGCTGAGGCCTCAGGAAAAGGAATAGGAATTTTGATTACGTGATATGACAGGACAGAAGGAGCAGTGAATTTGGAATACCTTGCAAAGGATGTCTGATAGAGCTCAGAATCCAGAAACTGTGGGCAGCCTGAAATAACAGAGGACATCAAACAAAAGGAAAAGCAGACTCTGGGAGGCCAGGGCATGGGAGACTAGAAAGGAAAGAGATGGCAATCTAAAGCTGTACTTCAGATTCTTAATGCTGGCCTGTGGTCTCCTGTGTTTATGAGAACATGGGAAGCTGCCCTTAGTTCTTGGGGGGGCTCCTCCTCATGGGGCCGTGGGAGTGAACTGAACCCCTGTTTTATAATGGAGCTGCCTCCCAGAGGGGGACAGACCTGTGCTAATGATGCCCCGTGGAGGGCAGATTAATGGAATCTATTCCTGTGTTCAAATCACAACATCGACTCAACAGCTGTGCTTCTTGATTTAGTTTATAGCCACTTATGATGATTTCCATTCTAGATCTTTTCATCTGTCGTTGATGCAGAGACATTTCTGATGTACTGCAGTCAGGAGCCTAGAGCAGACCAGGAAACTGATAGATCTCTGAGCCAACACGGTGGACATGCTCTGGCTGTTTTGTCATATGGTGAAGCTCTTATTGGCTCCAGGCAATTTTTACTGTTAACCAGTAAATAAAGTTATCAAATAAAAAGTAAATACCTTGAGATTTCCACTTTAAGGGAAAGACTTTGGGGAACATACTTTTGAAGTAGTAAAATTATAGACATTTTAACAATTATAATTCTGTTACCCTGGGCGTAATGGTAATAGCTGAGGAGGGATGGGGCTGAGGTCCTGTAGGAAATAGTTCCTGAGAATAATGGAAGAACTATGATACACATGAAAGAGATCCCTGAATTATAAAACACTCATTATACAGATCTTAATTAATGTGATTATTGGTTGGCAAATTGCGGCAGTTCTGTTACTGCAGAGTTTATTCAAATTGAAAAAAGAATCTTGGAATTTGAATTGACCAATATTGATTTGTATAACAAAGACTCTAAACTTACGTGGGAGAGCAGTTGCATATGAATTTTTCAGGCTTTAAGGATTCTTCTCAGAACTCCTACAAACTTCCGCTTTGCTTTGCATTTGTCTCATTCACCGACCACTAAACTAAGGCTGTGCCCAGGAGGGTGAGGAGAGTTCATGCCTGGACCTTTGACCTCTGGGCTCGAGAAAAGCCACAGGAATGGATGCCAGCAGTTCCATGTGCATTTCAGTCGTGCAGTTCTGGGCTGCTAGTGCTAGGCTAGCCTTTACCGCCAGAGCAGACCCTCCGTTGTGATCTGGCCTGCACAGTGCAGCTGCAGTAAATTCGGTTAGAGCAGGCACTGCCTCTGCCGTGGCAAGGTGAATGTAGATGTTTACTAGACTGAGAACCTCGGGACAGTGGGAACCGTGTCTGTTCCATTTGCCACTGACTCCCCAGAGCCTACCACATAACGCTTGCTTAATATTAGTTAAACGAATAAAACTATTACAGAGGGAGGCCAGTGGGTGCTTGAGCAGAATGTGAAGTTATTACTTTGACAACATTACAATGACCTATGAATTTTTAGGCTCCCAGTCTCAATTTCATTTCCCTCAGAGTCGGTCAGAATCAGGGCAATAACCTATCAGCCCCACAAGAGACTGAAGTGTAAACCTGATGCCAGTTACTAATATAGTTTCCATCATCAATTGTTCCAGAACAAATCACCTCCAAAAGTCCTGGATAAAAGTAACAACAATCATTTAGCTAATAGTTTTGCAGTTTGGGAAGGACTAGGTAGGAACAGCTTATTTTGGCTCCAAATGGCATCAGTTGGAGTGTTTCCCTAGAGCGGCAGAGTCTCATTCTGAGATGGCTCAGTCACGTGGTCGGCTGACCGGTGCCAACTGGCCACTGGAGATGCCAGGACCCGATTCTCCTTCATGTGGGCTTCACCACCTAGCCTCCTGGGCTTCCTCAAAGCATCGTGGCAAGTTTCACCTGGCACAGTGTCACTTCTTTGTATCTCCTGGCCAAAGCAGTCACAGGCCAAGCCTTCATTTACAAAGGGAACTAGGTATAAGAAATAAAAATGATCCCTTGAGGGAAGGAGTGATAAAGAATTGGTAGCTAATTGTAAGGAACTCCAAGTGTTCACTGAAGAATATCTATTAGGAAGATTTGATACTGAAGTTGACTGTTCATTATATTCTCTTCCTTTTAGAAAAGTTCCACAGTTAGCCAAATTGCATAAGCCAAGAGGAGGAGAATGATACTTGGCTTTTTTTCCTTTTTATTGAATTTATTAGGGTGACAGTTAACAAAATTAGATTGGTTTTAGTTGAAATTTCCGTAAGTGTCCCTTTCAAACCCTGGTAAATCAACATACAATCTAAGTAAAACCAGCGTACTTATTATGCGGGTGGGGCTTTAAGAAAAGCCCCGTTGTGCTAAGCCTGCCCCCCCAGCGTCCCCGCAGGGGACGGCACGTTGCCCTTCCTGGAGGAACTCTGCTTCCATTGAAATGCTGGAGCTGCCACTGCAATTATAAGAAGATTCCCTGGGACGCTTTTGAAACAGAAAAAGGAGTGAATTTTGTGTTTGCAGGAGCTGGTGTCACCAAAGTTACACTGAATTCATCTCGGCTATAGTGTCACCTGCCACATGTATCTGGACAAAAAGTAGTTTGTTTTGTTCCGTTTGTGTGCTGCTTCTGTGTGTTCTTTCAGACGACTTTCTCACCTTTACACTGATAGAAAAGTCATCCATTCTTCAGACTCTGGTTCTTTATTTCCAGGTTTCAAAGAGAAAGTTTTCTTTGTCCACTGAATCTTTCTTCAGAGAGTCTTTGTTAAACAAATTATATATGTTAATTCATTCGATTCTTTTGCAGATTTCTTATACCACTAAAATTGGATAAGAGTTCCAGATTTTGCTCACTCTACTTAGATTTAGGGGATCCTAGCAGCAACCTGGTAGGAATTACCGATTAGTGCTGGGCAGTACATACATGTTACTCTGTCCACGGTCCTTACTTAGCACAGCACCACCCTGGTGTGTGTTTGGGGGGAGGCCAGCTTACCCCAGGTCTGCACGGTAAATGCTGCCCTAGAGGTGGGGCATGCGCCTGGGTCTTCTAACTCTACTGCCTTCTCATTTTTTATGTAAACCTGTATCAGCCATGATGAGTTGGATTTTACTAGTTTACCTCCCACAGCCCACTCACCTTCATTTCCAGAAGCACTTGGTCCCAGTCTGTAGTAACCGACTAGGTGACTCATGGTACTGATTCCATTTTTTAAAAAAAGTAATAGGTAGGTAGACAGCAGAAATAGAAACACTGGAAACAAAAGCAAATTAGTTTATATCTCTACCACCATAACACAAGTGTCTTAATTTTATGAAAACCTTTGACCAGTGCCTACCTATTTTTATACAATTGCCATCACAGCATACACCCAATTTTTCATTATATTTTTCATACAACATTTTGAGGTATAGACATTTTCCCAAGGGTCTACATATTACAATAATAATTTTTATTTGTAATGTAATATTCTGTGCAAAGGGCCAAAGTTGATTTTTTATTTTTAAAATATACATTTTTGTATATAAAAGTAATGCATGTACTTTATAGAAGCATCTGGAAATTTATATAAGCATAAGAAGAATACAAAGATTTTTATCACACACAGAGATAATATTCTTATATTTTGCAGTATTTTCTTCCAGACTTTAAAAATGTATTATAAATATATTTTTTATACAGACACACATGTCATTTTATTGTATACAAAAGTGGAATCATGCTATCAAAATAATACCTTCAGCTAATGTTTGTATGTCTCCACAAAGAAATTTCTTTCCTGGTGCTTTACTTTTCTATAGGGACTCTCCTTTTGGAGGGGTTGCGTTGGTTCCACAAGGTAGAAATTTGTTGGGAATTTGAGGTATTTGGGCTGCATCAGTACTGAACAGCATGCATGTGCATTCTTAGCAGCACTCACAGTGCACTCATTGCCTCATAAACCATGGAGCAAGGCTGATAATGATGTGGGGAGGTGACCTCCAGCTAACATTGAAGCTGAAAGAAGGTACTATTCTGTGCACCTTTAGTTAACATCTGAATATTGTCCCAGCCTCTCATTTAGAACTGTTAGATACCTAATGGAAGAGAGTGGGTAGAGTCTATTTATCACCCTACCTGTGAGATGGGAAAGTGAATCTTATCTGTTAAATGTGGTGCATATTTCAGAGGCACATGCTGAATGGGCTATGGATGCTTCTTAGTTTCCAGTATACAAAATACTGTATAACATAGCCAAATGCATTTCTTAGGATCAACATTCTCTTCTTTAATTAACTGTGAAACAACAGAGTCGGTGCAGTTTAGCTGTCTTTTTTTGTTTCATACAGTGAAACATTTTTAAAATATGAAATTCTTTCAATGTCCAGGAAAATACAGAAAATGCTCTTAGATACCAGGCTTCCGCAGCACAGAATTAGTGGATGTGAACATTGGCCGTATTTGCTTCGGATCTCTCTCTTTCTTTCTCTCTCTCCCTCTCTCTCCCTTTTTCCCTCTCTTATTTCACTAATGGGTACATACACCTGTATGCAGTCTTGGAGAAAACAAACTTTGGGGACGGGAAGCATGGGGGCCAGGCCTTCCCACCTAGTCCTTGTCTCAGAATGTCACGGTCCTATGAAATGGGACTCCCTACTGACTGCAGCAGCACAGAAGAGAAAGCATGGGCTAGACAAAAGGAAGGATGTAATCAGTGTTCCCCAAAGCTAGTTGAGTAACAAGGGGGGAAAGGGTAAAAAATGGGCTCAGTTAGATGTTAATTGTACCATCTGTGAGTGTCAGAAGCCCTGGTAGACTCAATAGACCGGTTTTTTCCCCCCATCACTTTTAAAGACAAGCTGCTTCCTGAATTGGATGAATTTTAAGGTTATGGTTGCACATTTCAAAAGTGAAAATTGAGGTTTTTCTCATTCTTTGCCTCTCTCCTGAGTTGTGGGAGTGATTCATGGCAATTCAGAATTTACATCTTGGAGCAAACTTGCTTGATTATTTGTCTTCATTGCATTTGGGGGGAAAAAAGAAGCCTTATCAACTAGGGCCTGATTTTCCAAAAGCCCATCATCTAGTCACTTATTATCCACTTCATGAAGTTTCTAGGTCTTTTGATTTTCACCCTTTTAACTCCTGCTGAGATTCACTCATTTTGCAGCTTGTTAGGACTTCGACCAGCAGCTATGGAGGAACAAAGAGAGAAAGTAAAGCGTTATTAAGTTTTGCTTTATCATAGGATCTCTGCAGAAGACTCGGTGGGGGAGAATTTAGAACCCTTTGTCTCCAATAAGGGGTAGAGTTACCTGTTGATTTTGGTTATGTATGCCCTCCCTGTCCTTCATTAGTGCTGATAACGAAGAGTTGGCTTGCAGAAAAACAGGATGGAAGGGGATTGCAAATACAGCTGAGACTCACAGTGAGCCGTGACTTAAACATGGTCCCGTAATATGATGCTGTAATGAGAGGGAGCCTGAGTCCATATGAGTTCACTGAAGTATCAAATTGATATGCAGCCTTTTTCTCATTCAGCATAGATCAGGCACTCATGAAGGCAGAAAGTTCCCAGTGGGGGGCTTCTCTCCAGTGGGAGAGAGTCAAGAATCACCTGGGCAACTCTTCCAGATTGTATGCACAGATATTTCTGCATGTTAACATTTGAAAGGAGGTCAGGGTGTGGACATCAGAAGAATTACTGAGGGAATCATATAACCTTAACCCTACCATGTGAATGAGATAGCAATGATTTTGAGAGGGCCTGAGCCAGAATAATGGAGATGGTTAAAGAGAGCCAGGGCCGAGTGGCTCAGTTGGTTAGAGCATCACCCTGATGTGCCAAGGTTGTGGGTTCAGTCCCTGGTTGTGGCACATACAAGAATCAACCAATGAATGCACAAATAAAGTAGAACAACAAATCTCTCTGTCTCCCACCCCCCTCCAAAATTAATAAAAATTTTCAAACGTATTTTTTAAAGATTTTATTTATCTTTAGAGGGGAAGGGAAGGAGAGAGGGAGAGAAACATCAATGTATGGTTGCCTTTCGTGCGTCCCCTGCTGAGAACTGGCCTGCAGGGAACTGGCCTGCAGGGAACTGGCCTGAAACCCAGGCATGTGCCCTGACTGGGAATCGAACCGCAATTGTCTGGTTCATAGGCCTGTGCTCAATCAATCCACTGAGCTACAACAGCCAGGGCCTAAAAACGTGTTTTTTTTAAAGATGGCTAAAGGGGCTCCAAGAGGTGAAAGAAATCAGAATCCCCAAACCTGTAGAAAGGAGGGCTCCCAAAGTACTAAATAACTTTTGTCAGACGTGTCACAAGTCACTTGGGATGTTGGCTCCCTCGGGTCGTTCCCCACACTCCTGGCAGCGTGGTCTGCCGACATGCGGCGTGGTCATGCTGCTCCCCTCCTGGCTCCTAGTTAATGCTCCAAGCTCCCTCTCCTTCTTGACTCCCAGCTTTCCTTCTCCTTCCTCTTCCATTTTTAATAAGAACCAGTCAGTTCACCAATGACCTTGAAACTCTAAGGAGGTTGTGTTTAAATAAGAAAGGTCATAAATGCAAGGTGTCATACAGAACTCAGTGCTGTGCTGCTTCTCCCTGTTTGAGGGAGCAATGTGCGCATTTATATCTGCTGCGTTTTACATTCTATATCCATCCACTCTGTTCACAATAGCCCGTTAGATTGTCCTCCTGCACTCAACACTTCCACTACCATGTTTCAACTTCACATTGTGTCTCTTATCTAGACTGAGCCCTTTAACTTGTCTTCCTGCAAAGCATTATTTTTATTAACAAAAAAATTAATTAGAAAAACTAATTGGATAACTTTCCTGTTTGAAAACTTTTCTTGGATACTGTTCATAGGGATATAGCAGTGATTTTCAGCAGGTGTGACAGGAATTTTTAAAACATGCAAGTTTTAGTAGTCAGCTCTACTGGCCTCTTTTCCACTAGAGTGTCAAATAAAAATACGACAACAGCCAACACAATAGCATCCCAGTGTGAATGAATCAAGATTATACCTATTTATGTCAGATCAACAAAAAGTAGAGTATACATTTCTTGGTGTGCCACAGATTTTTAGTAATTAGTTCTTATGTGCATGAGATGAAAAAGGTTGAAAATCGATGGGATATAGCATTGTGTTCAAGACATTCACAAGTGGTCCCACTCTCTTTTCACACTTAAAACTTGGCAGTGATTTTCCCCACTCCAGGGGCCTGTCCCCTTCTCTGCGGCCTCTCTTGCAGCAGAGTCTTCCTCTCTTCTCTGCTAAGTCAACTACTCATTCGTTAGGCGTCAGCTCAAATAGCTCCCCCTTGTGAAGCCTGAAGCCCCTTCCCACACAGCTTCTTTGTGTCCTCTGTGCTCACTTTCTTGTAAGGCTGTGTAGCAGTGGCCGCAACTTTTTTGGAGCCAAGGACTGGTTTCATGGAAGACAATTTTTTCATAGACCAGGGTCGTTGGCATGGTTTGAGAATGATTCAAGCATATTACATTCAAGCTCACCTCCTGCCGAGCGCCCCAGTTCCTAACAGGCCTGGACAGGTACCAGTCCGTGGCCCGGAGGTTGGGGACCCCTGTGTGAGTACTTAACACGTCATCTCTGTGGGTTGTTCCTCTCCTCAGCAGTGCCCCTCATTGGGTCACTTATTACTGTGTCACATTTCTGAGCTACATGGCAGTGCAGGATGAGTGTTTGGGAAGGTGCGAGGAGGGAAGCATAGCCGGGGAGGGACGCGATAACCATTTCCTGCAGTGCGTTCCTGTACTGACTGTGTATGAGGGGGACCCGGGAAACTGGAGTTTATTTATGTAAATTGTGTATTTATTCTTACATGTTTAAACTTCTGTCCTTCAAAGTACTCTCTGTTTGACGTAATATACCTATCAAGATGTTTATTTCCACTGCTCAAAACAACTTTTGAACTTGTCGATTTTTTAGTGCTTCTGTTGTTTTTTGTTTCACCTCTTCCACACTGGCAAAATGTTTCCCTTTGTGGACTTTTTTCATCCAGAAAAACAAAAAGAGTTGCTGGGGTGAGATTGGATAAATAAGGAGGGTGGGGCATTGGGGTTCATGCTTTTTTTGGCCCAAAACTGCTGACCACTCAGTGTGTTATGGGTGTGCTTCTATTGATAAATCACCCATCATGAAATGGACAGATGCTTTGAAAGAGTCTTCAAAAAAAATTAACTGAAGCCAAATGCAGCCTCTCACAGCAACACCAGCTGATACATTGATACAGATGGGTTTTTAGAACACTCACTTAGCAGGGGAATCCTGTACTGCAAGGAGCCTACCCTCCAGAAGATAAGTCTGTTTTGGGGGGGATCTCCCCATGTATGACTGTTGGGATACACATAAAAATATAGGTTATTTTTATTTTCTTAATAAATGCTTATTTCATGTTTGTTGTCTCTTCTTGGTAAGTTGAGTGGGACAGTGTGGAAACCTTAGGGATCCCTTTACAACTTTTCACAAAAAAAATCTAAGCTCCTTATTCCTTGCCTTTGACATATTAAACCCTCAAGTAGAAGGGATACACAAGTCCTTTGAAAGAAGAAGAATATAAGGAAAGGCAAAGATAGGGGTATAATTTATATGTGATAGCTAATCCTTTCCTTAACTCATGGAAAGGCTTTCTTCACTTTCCCACCCCCCTACCCCTGGAGAAGGAGTGGAGAAATCTCTCACATCTCAGAAGAGAGCACATGTTTCTTTCCCATGATAGTTTTCCACGGTGTTCTTGGTGCCTATCTGGGGATTGAAACAGAGGGGCAGAGTAGACATGTGGTCAGCAGTATTAATTTTTAATATACATTTATTTGTACCCCAAACTCTGGAAAAGAGTTAGTGTGGTAGGTTCAAAAAGAATGATTTGTAAATCAGACAGACTTCAATTTTAATGACAAGTCACAGAGCCTAATATATAATAGGGCTCTCAATGATCATGTTGCATAAACTTGACATCGCTCTTGGGAGATGCCTCACCTAGTAAATTTTGCTTTTTTGTAGATATTATTTAGTTAGTTTTGGAAGAGAGTGTTCATGTTTGCTCTATAAATCTGAATTAGAAGAAGGATGGCATTATTGAGAGGTAAGAGAACTGAATTTTGAGGTAAGTGATACCAAGGGTTCCCTTGAGCCTCCTGTGATGTTTGTGGCAGGGTTAAAATTCAGAGAAGTACCTCTGTGGATCGATAGGAAAATAAAAAAGAGTGCTTTTATTTCTCATTCACAATTTTGCTTTTTTTTCTTTTTCTTTAAGACCTAACCAATCTCACTACTGCCTAAGACCACTGGTGTTCTCTTGCTCTCTAGCTCTCCTCTTTCCCCTCCCTCTGACACCCCCAACCCCCAGCATTTATAAGAGAGTGGTTCTAAGAGCAAACTCTCCTAGGCAGGAATGCTTGGTGAGCACTACTGGCCTCTGACGCATTTTTCACTGTGGATTTCCACTTTTTCTGGCCTGGTGAGTGTGCAAGGGCAGCTTTCTGCCAGCTTCGAGGATTCTGCCACTCGGAGGAGTGAGGAGAGACTCACTCCCTCCCACTCTGGTGAGGCAGAGAGTAGGCAGGTGACCAGAGAGTGGGGGGAGGGCTTCGTCGGCGGTTTCCATGTCTGTCTAGACAACAGAACCACTGAGGGGCTTTCAAATACACATTCTTAGGCTCTCTTCCAGTCATGCTGAATGCCTGTCTCTGGGGTGTGGCCCAGGAATTCTTATTTTTAACGGGCTCCCCACATGAGTCTCAGGGTCCCAGCTCAGCCTCTGGGTGTAAACCTCTGTACGGAAGGCCTGTGGAGCAAGAATGCAATGGGAAGGCACCAAAATCTTGGCATTCTCGATGATTCTTATATGTGACCACCTAAAGTTATGAAGGACGTATACATTATTTGCTGGGTGATTTTGAATGTCTCAAGAAAAGACCTTTTTAAACATCTAATTTTTCTAGAGACTTATAGACGATGTCTACAAACAGGCCTCTGCCTGCATTTTGGGGATGGATTTCACCAATGGGCAGGCAGCCTAGATCACCGGCGTAGACACTTTGTATCTGTCTTTGCACATCCAACAATACCTCCCTCAATGTTATTTCCCCTCCATAAGCTATCTAAAGAATGAAAAAAATATTTTTTTCTGTGCAAATTGCTGAAAAAAGGTTGGGAAATCAAGCTAATGGCTACAGGGAAATGATTTACCTCTCTCAGGACTTTTCTCTTTTGGCTTTACAAGGGTATTGAGCCTCATCCCTAGCATCCCAAGACATTCCGGTTAAAATTTGAGTTTGGCAGCAGCCAAACTTCAGTTGCATTCTCACTTAAACTGGAGCTTTGGGTATGGTTAGAAAAAGACATGGGAAAAAGAGTTAAACTTGCAAAGATAACTCATCTCTTCTCGGAGCTTCCTGTCCATTGCTGAGCTCTTATCTCCTCTTTCCACCAACACCTACTTACTTGGATCTTGGATCCTGGATTTTGACTTATTTTGGCAGTTCCCTGTGCATGTACTGTGGTTGCCATGGAAATGCGATCCAGCGTGCTGCATGCTGTTTCATCTTCCCTCCCTCTCTTAATTTCTCTCCAGTCTTATACACCCACCCTAATCCCCTTTGTAATAGAAAACATCAAACACTGCATTTTTTCAAGCTATTTTTCTACTCTCCCCTAGTCACAGTGAGTGTGTGTTAACTTCATATCATCAGAGCAACCTGGTAGTAACTGAAAGAGAGGGAAGGAAATGCACTCTAAATTCCTCCAAATTATGCTAGGAAGCCCAAGAATTTAAGGGAATTCAGGTAGCTGTTAATGAAATTAATTTCCCTCTGCTTTCACAGGGATTAAGCCTTTGCTGAGGTTCAGAGAGACTCATTAACCACACGTTTCTGTTGTCCATCTAGACCATTTCTTTGTGTCCTGGTGTTATCTACAAAGGAGAAAGTCTAAACTATCTTGGTGTCTTAATTCCCCATCCAGGAGGTAATCACTTCACTCATTGTCTGCACTGATTCCTAGGCATCTCTGCAGATGTTGACATGCTGGGTTAGCAAGAGTGGGGCCAAATAAAGCCAAGATCTTAGTGTGAAAATCTGATATTCACCCTGACTTTCTCCTCTGCTCTTGCCATACTGTGCGGAGAACTGGGGAGTGGGAAAGGGTGAGAAAGGACTTTTGTATGTGCTTAACCATATGGACATTGAGAAAAAAGTCACTGCCCTCCCTCCTGAGGATGTTTTAATTTTCCCCCAAAATTGAAAAATACTAGAAAACAAATAACAAGTTAATTCCCCTTTTGTTTTTCTGGTTGGTTTTTTAAAGATATTCTCATTTTAGTGTTATAAGCAAAGTGAGTTTTATCTTTCTCTGATCCTAATCTTATAAAGTGAATTTACATGGGTAAAGAACATCCAAATGTTATTTCTACATATGTTTCAGAATTCTTCGATGTTTTTCTTTTTCAAACTAAAAACAAAAATCATTGCCCCAAACCCCAATATTAAGAAGTTTCATTTATTTTTCTTTCTTATGAAATAAGATTTGAGTAAGTTTCATAATTCTCACAGACAGATGTGTTTTTGTGGATAACATAATAGGAAGAACATTGAAAGGGGAATAATTTAAACAGGGCCTTTGTAAGAATAAAGTCAACCCAACTTTTGTTTCATAGATTTTAGAAAAGAAAGATTATAAGTATATGTTCTTTAGAAGTTATTATTTTTTACAAAATTAGTTATTGCCCTGGCTGGTGTAGCTTGGTGGATTGAGCATGGGCCTGCGAACCAGAGTATCGCGGTTTGATTCCCAGTCAGGGCACATGCCTGGGTTGCAGGCCAGTTCCCAGCAGGGAATGCATGAGAGGCAACCATACATTGATATTTCTCTCCCTCTCTCCTTCCCTTCCCCTCTAAAGATAAATAAACAAAATCTTTCTTAAAAAATTAGTTATTGGAGGAGTCACTTTCTTCCATAGGGAATTAATGCTCAGCGCTGGTATCAGTGCATGATGTCAACTGTGTGTGTGTGAGCGTGTAAGAGAGTGAGAGGAGAGAGGGGTAGGGCGACATAGAAGGCGTGGATGTGAGGGTGGGAAGTGAGAAAGCAGAGGACAGGCTTTTGAGACTAATCTTCTGGATGTTCAGAACAAATCATTAAGCATTTATTGAACACTTAGCCACAAGCAAGGCATTAATCCTACTCTGTAAAGGACAATAGAAGACAAGATTTGGTTCATATCTTCCAACAGTGTATTGTCTAGCACAGAGGACAAAATACAGACACTTACGTACATTTGGTAACAGAAAGGTCAGGTCAACAATAAATGAAAGGCTGAAATGTGGACTGGGGGCTAGAATGGGCAGGAGGAGAGGGGAGGACAAAGGGGCCTTGAACAGTCAAGAATGTGTAGATAAAGACCAAACTTTGATCTGAGCCCATAAGCATGAACAAAATACGGATTATTCTCAATGGAGAGAAAATGAAAAGGAGGCAGTAAAGTGCGAGTTAATGTTCAAGAGACAGTGAAGAAACCACTTGTCATCGGCAAGGATTCACATACAGGTCAAGGGAACTCCAAACAGACATGGCACCAGGCTGTGGAAGGCCTTGACTAAGGACTGCTTTTTACTCTAGGTAAATCTTAGATTTTTGAATGTTACTTACGTAGCACTAAGAAGTATTATGGTAAGACTAAGTGCAAGTAGTATTTAGAAGGGGGAGGGCATTTAGACCCCAGGAGAGGGCTACTGCAGGTATCTGAGTGTGAAGGAATAAAGGCCTGGTCTAGGATGAAAGTCGTGGGGTAGGAAGGAAGGGGCAAATGGGAGAATTATTTTGTAAAAACAGGAATGTTTGGGAGGACTTGTTAGGCATGGGAAACTAAGAAACAGAAGATATCAGGGATACCTGGGAGACTTCAGAACTAAAGAAATAAAGCCAGTTAATATTTAGTGAGTGCCTACTATGTCCCAGCACCATTCCGAGTCCTTGGTAAATGTTAACTCAAGGAGAGAGGGAATTAGAAAGTCATCTATTTTGAGGGGAGAGATAAAGCAACCCAGTTCCAGCACTAAGAATTTGTAACAAGGGAGAAATGCAAATAGTAATGGCTAGCATGGGATGGAAATGAGGGATGAGAAAGAGGTCAGGACTGCAGGCATAGAATTGGGACTCACCCACTTAAAGAAAAAGCTGGTCTCCTGAGAATGGCTGAAATGAACAGGAACCAGTACTGAATTTTCTTAAAAACCCCAAATAAGGGAAAAAATAAATAAAAGCAGCTAGCAAAGAAGGTAGTGAAATAAGTCATAGATGAAGAAGATCCAGAATAAGATAGCGCAGTGGGGCCTAGAATGAAAGCATTCATGGCCCCAGAGTCACACTCACTGTGACTAGGAGGGAGTAGCATTCATGGCTTCCCGGAGGAAGGAGATGTTCCCCTTTGTAAACAAAACCTACGAAGAGATCAGCAGGATAAGCACCAAGAAAAATCTGTGTATTCGATTGTCCATATCAAGAATCGACTATTGAGAATTGATCGTAGCTCCAAAGAATAACTTTAATACTGTGTTTTAAGTCCAGAGAGAGCTTGACTATTCTGTGCCAAACCAAGTAAACCTTTTTTCAGTCTTGACTGAGCCAAGTAAGTATTCCAGCTCTTGTTTTCTGCCTCTAACAAGAACTCCAAGAATATAGTCCTAGACTTTTATAACTGACTTCCTCCCAGAGTCTGACCTGAGAATGAATTCCTCTGTAAGTGGAGTCAAGCTTACTGCTTGTGGTTTGTCTCCTGTTTTCTTACAAGGCAAATTAATTCCATTTCTTCACTTTTTAGGGGTTAGTGCCATGAAATGTGACAGATCAACAGTCCCTGGAGACAAGAGTTCTTTTGTTATTCTATGAATGCATCTCCTGACCGCCAGCATGCCCCCAGGCTTTCTCAGGCCTGTAGGGAGCCTGTGTGTTTCACCCTCTTCCCTGAAGACCTCCCTATGACGCTAGCTTTAGGGATAATTAAAGCTGGTCCAACAAATGATGGACTGCTGGTTGATGATATAAGTAATGATTAAGAGCCCAGGCTCTAGAGCCTTTGATATCCAGATTTAGATTTTAGTTTATCACGTTGGAAGTTTGGGACTTCTTTCTTTCCCTCTCTCATGAGCACTGCTTCTCTTGACAATGTTATTCTTAGTGCGGCAGAAGAATGGATTTTAGAATGACTCAGTATTGAATGGGATGAACTCCCAGTGCCACCAACCTTGGACTTTCATTATAATATGATCTATTATTTTATAGCATTGCTGTGAGAATTTAAAATAATGCAAAATTTAGAACAGAGCTTGTTCTGCTCAATATGCTCAATATACATTGTTATATGTGTATTTAAAAATGAAAACATTTTTATTGTTTTTTTAAAGCAACTCAGAGCAAAAATATGACATCCAAGCAATTTCACTTTTAGGCCAGAAAGCTATGAGATTAATTTATCTCATGGAGACAAAACTCTGAAAAGGGGGGAAAATATCAATCAGCTTGTTTTATACATAATGCTAAACTATAGCTGACATTTTAAATGATTTGACTGGTTATAAAAATGTAGCTCATAAGAGCAGCCAGATTATTTTCTTTTTCATTCATGTTGTAAAGATGAAATTATAACAAAGAGGGAGAAGTCAAAACTACGCCTGAATTCTAACGCTCTAAGAATGGTGTCACATTTGCTAAAACACGAAGCAGCCTGGCTTTATTGTGGGCACGCTAAGTTTGACCGGGTATCAGGACATTCAGGTAGAGTGGTCTAATCAGAAATACCAAGCTGAAGGTCAGGAAGAGGTGGGCCTCTGATGGAGATTCTGGAGGCCTTGGTGTGGAGGTGGTTGTTGATGCTATGGCTGTGAATGAGTTTCAGAGGGAGACCATGGGAGTGAAAAACTGGGTCTTGGGGTGTCCTGAAGTTAGAGAGTTTTAAGCAACATGGACAGGAAAAGAGAAAGAACTGGCCTGCGAAGTATAAGGAGAAGTAAAAATTATCCTACTTTAAACAACAAATATACAAGGGTAAGGAGGATTGCCAAAAACTTGGGAGGGTCAGCTCTTAGAAGCTCTACAATGTCAAGGAGAATGCTGACAGAGCAAAGGCTACCGATTTTATTTTTTTTACTTTGTCGTGATTATCAATGACCTTGTAAAAACAGTTTCCTAGAATGATAGGGGGGAAAGGAGTGAGCTCTGGTGAGGAAATAGGGGCATCAGGTGTCAGTTCCTTTTTTTTAAGTAATTGCAGTAAAAAGAGGTAGAAAATGAAGTTACTTTTCACAGGTTGGAAAATAAATCTCTTTGTGACCTGCCCTGGTCTACAAAGAGTTAATGGTATAAATGCACAGTGATTTCAGGAGCCTTAAAGATCATGTTTCCATGGAAACATCAACCTACAGAGAGAAAAAAAGATCTAGGATTCCCTGACAAAGGAGGAACAGCAGAGTTCCAGCCCCCACACAGCACAGCAGGGAGAGATGATTACACGTTTCTCTCAGCTTCCCTGTGAAGATGCAGTTGGGTTCACGGTGCTGTCCTCTTGAGGACCAGGAAAGAGGGAAATGGGTTTGCTTCAAAACACTCTTGCTCTCACCTTCTTTGAAACCTGACTCAAGGGTCAAGCCCATTTTAGAATACTGGGAAAGACCAATGGGTGTCTTTGAGTAACTAACTACAATTCAGTACATAAATAAACAAACGGGTTTGATCTTCCCCTGACCTCTCTATTCTAACCTGGTCTAGAAACACTGTCATAAAGTATTGTGATTTAGAGCAACACAGACAAAACTCTGGAAATATAGGATGAATGTTTGGCCAGCACCTTTGCATTATGGTTTCTATCTTGGTGTGGTGTCATTGATTAAATATACATTTTGTCTGACTGTTTTCAGTCTGATTTGCTTTTTACTACTGACTCGTATATGGTTCCTCCATCTTCAAACCTAACCATACTTGTAGGGATGGGTCCTCTCACTGAACTTCAGCCCCAGAAAGCTGTTCTCCAGACTGTGCTGCAGGAGCCACATTAACAAACTGCTTGTTGCTAACTAATTTTCCTGACAGCCCACTTTCTCTATCCCCATGTTATATTCTACTTTGCAGCTGGGATGTATCTGTGTTTTGTTCCATTGGTCTTTCCTTGGACCCTAGACTCAAGAAATTTCATTTCCTGTGTGAAAGGGCTTTAGTCCTGTGTGGCTCATAACTGGGTTTTCGAAGGCAGAGGTGTGTTTTTGAATGACTCAGCGGCCTCTACCACTCTTTGTCTTGCATCTGTGGCATGATATAATTATGGGACACCCCTCTCCCCAAAAGACATCATCTTTACGCAGGCATCCTGAGTCTTCTGTGTGTTGAAAACTGTCCTCTGTCTCTAGAATATCCTTCCTCTTTGGATCTCATCCTCCTACATTCAATATAAATGCTACTAGAAGTCAATTCCTCATAACACGCTCTCTCAGTCCCTGTAACTGAAGCCATCTCACTAAGTCATTTGTTCACCTCTTTTGCTCCCCTGTAGTAGAGCTGTTGGAGGGAATTGTGAAATTAAGCATATGGTAGCTGCAAAGGGTGTAGGAGCTGTGAGGTGTTGCCAATGCACTGATTTTGTTGATTGCCTAAAGTGTGAGAGAGAATAGAGAGGGACTCCAGTACAGGGAAGAACAAGTGAAGGAACTTGGAGAAAGGTCAAAAGGGAGAGAAAAGCCTCCTTATTTGTTTCACTTGAAATCCTGCTAAGGTCATTTTGTTTAGACCAAGGGTTTCTTGGGTATACAGGGTGTGGCCAAAGTAGCTTTACAGTTGCAAGTACACAAAACACAGAGTTAATTCTTGTATTATTATTTGTAAGTATCATACTATTTTTCATACAAACAACTGCAAACCTACTTTTGCCCATCCTGTATATGTCCAGCATTTCTTTCAATAAGTCTGAAAGCTCACAAGAAGGAAGAGGCTTCCAGTCAAAGTTGAATGTCCTAGAGAAATCTTTGCCAGTCATTGATTGTATGATTTTTGCTTAACCCCTGAGTAGCATTGCAAGCCCATGAGCTAAAATGGGTTTCAGAGAGGCAAGTCTTCACCTTAAAATCATTCGTAGGCATCAACACAGAAATATCAGTGTGCTCAGTGATCAGCCTTTGGAGCTCTTACGGTATTTTCTCTGGGAAGGTCCTACCGCCGAATCTGCATAGCCCTACACTGGGCTATATTGTGCATATTGAGCAGCTTATCTGTAGAAGAGGGTTTTTATTCAGTGCTTTTTAAAAAGAAAGTGACTTTTAACTTATGTGTAGCATGGAAATTTGAACTCAAAAGGAAAAAAATCCAGTGGCAATATCATTATCCAGAAGAATTGCTTGGTTCCTTACCACTGAGGAGTTTCGCCTGTCTAACTGCTTCTAGAAAAAAGGTTTCCTGTAACACCTTAGCAGGTTTTGCTTACAGCAGAGGTGACTGAGGTTGTGGGTATAAAAATAAGGAGGGCTTCTCCTTCATCACTGAGTTCTATGCACAGTTCCCTGAATGAGAAACAGCTTCGGCACACTTGATCAATTGGCATCAAAATGTGGAATCGCTAGTTCCCTAACGAACACGCAAGATGAGTGTGCCCCTCCAACGAATTTTAAAGAGAATTACATAGTGCTTAAAGCAGGGCTGTGGGAAGTCAGAATGGGGGTCATTTTGAGGAGTCGTTTATTCTAGACTAAAGTGATGGGGAAATGAGCTCATCCTTTGCCTTCCTCAGGAAGTGAACTTTATATTGAAGTATGATTAAGTGATTCCCCACTGCAAAATACCTTACAGAGGTCACTAACCGCAGTAGAAAAAAACAAATATTTGCAAGTCTTAATAGTTTGGAATACTGTGGGAATGAGAGGCCTTGTGGTTCAGTGGTCCCCGTTCTCTGTGGGGGAGATGTTTCAAGACCCCCAGTGGATGCCTGAAACCACAAACAGTACTGAACCCTATATATATATATAGGTTTTTTCCTATGCATGCACACATATCTATAATAAAGTTTCATTTCTAGTTAGGCACAGTAAGGGGTTAACAACAATAACCAATAATAAACTAAACAGTTGTAACAATATAGTGTAATAAAAGTTATGTGAATGCTTTTGAATGCTATTACATAAAGATTCCGTGCACACAAGCCCTACAATGCCAGGACAGCCAGTCTGATCACTGAGGTGGCTACTGTAAGTGACCAGTGGGTGAGCAGCACGTGTAGCTTGTAGATACGCTGGACAACGAAACTATTCATGACCGTGGGTGGAATGGAACAGGATGGTGCAAAATTTTACCACAATACTGAGAACTGTATGCAATACAAAATTTATGAATTGCTTATATCTGGAATTTTTATTTAATATTTTGGACTGCAGTTGACCATGGATAACTGAAACCACAGAAAATAAAACTACAGATAATAAGGTAGGAGTAGTTATACTGTATTATGGAAAAAGGAAGATTTAGGAATTGAGAGATTTGCAACGAAAGAGTTGGCAGCATCTCTCCAAGGCCTCAGTGTGTACCACTCCAAATAAGAAAGGTTAGATTGTGATCCAAAAGTTCCTGCAAACTCTAACATTCTCTGATATACAAGTGATACCCCCCCAAAATGCAATCACAGCAGCAAGAGCAGCTAAAACATAAGGCTCATTATGCACAGGTGTAGGTAAGTGCAATTCAAAGACTTCTGTGTACACAGAATCATTTAATCCTCACAGCTATCCTATGAGACAGGTACTATTATTACTCACACATTTTATGGTGAAGAAACTAAGGCTAAGAGAGGTTAAATAACTGGTAAGATAACACAGCTTCTGAGTGGTGGATCAAGGACTTGAGCAGAAGCCACCTGAGTGCAGTGTCCTGGCTCTTACGGGCTACACTACACTGCCTGTTGTTATTGTTGTTCTGTTAGTGTTTAATATACTGCATTCCTCTCCTCTTTGCTTAACTTACTCTATTTTTCCCTTTTATTTTCTTTCTGTTAACCTCTCACCACTGAGTTGGTTTCAAAGCATTGTCCAGACCTTCTCATTCATTTGAGTGTAGTATATATCTCACTAATGAGAACAAGCTTTTGGGTTTGATCCCAGATGTACCTATAGGTCACTTCAGTGGAGAATTGGTCCCTGGCTGTGGCCTGCCACATTGACCTCAAAGGGTACAGATGGGTAGTTTTGAGGAAGTCACAGCTGGTGGCAGAGCCACTCAGAATGCTCATTGATTTAGCATCTTTATGGAGAAAGGTTGATATACTTTACCCTCTTATATTTAAGCAGAGATTGTTGAACATTTCTCCGCAGTACTTCTCTCTGTTCTTGCTTTTCAGATAAAGATAATTCATGGCATTCAGTCATGAAACAGAATCCAGGTAATAACGCAGAAAATTTTCATTGTGAGGCACAGGGTCACGAGAAGGCTTTTCCCTTAGAATAGATGGCGCACTGACTGACACATCACCATTTACCCCTCAGATGAAGGCAGTTCAGCTTAGACTGCTAAGGAGCCAAAGTACAATCTCTCCAACAGCAGGGGAGAAGAAGTATATTAAATTATGTTAAATTTATATGTCAGTCTTCAAGATATTTTAACATCTAATTAATTTAACACTATGAATTTAGAATTCAAATAACTAAGATATGGACAAGCTCAAACATGAACCTTTTATGAATTGGAAAGAATTATTTTATACCCAAATAAATTAATGGTATAAATACCATTTCAGAGAAAACTTTTTGTCCACTGGAAGACAAACTATTTTTAACATGCTTCAAGTAATTATAAGTTAATATTACAATCTGCTCTTTAAGTTAGTTTTTCCTGAGGCTCTCTACTAGGTATCATTTTGAAAAAAATAAGGAAAAATGACTGCATGTAACAGCTTAGGAAAACTGTTATTTCAAATTATTTTGCTCAAGAGTATCATTTCGTATTTTTATATATGTCATTATATGTCAAAGGAAACTTTCAAAATGCCTGCAAATCCCTTTTCTTAAGAAGAAAACTATTGTTGGCAAGAATAATTCACATGCCTTGGAGACATTGCCACATAACTTTTGAACTTGTGGATCAAGGATTTGAACAGAGGGGATCTGATCGCAGCATCCTTATTCTTACATTCCACGCTACACTGACAACTGTTGCTCCTGGTGGTGGTGGTGATGGAGGGTGTGTATGGCTCATACTGCATTCCTTTCCTCTTCCAGTAACATTTTTTTGTTATTTCTTCTTATTTTCTTTCTGCTGGCAGCTTGGGGGTATTGGCTGTGTCAGTCATTTGCATGTAGGGTGTCTTACTAATGAGATGTTTCTTCTGGGTTTGATACAGAAGAGCCCATTGGTAAGTCCAGAGAACTGTTCCTCGCCACGCTGACCACACCACAGTGGATTAGTCATTTTGGGTGCATTTTAATAATTACAAATTTCTAAGTTGGAGGAAAGTTCAGAAATTTCTATTTAGTCTACCAAACTGTAATACTGAATATCTAATTTTTAAATATCTTTACCTCTTTTCCCCAGTACTAGTCTCTAAATCAGGGAGCTTTTGAATGATTAAAGTTCACTGTTTCTAATCCTGTAGGAAATTATTTCTACTCTTTCAAGAGAAAACATTTACACAAAAATAGTAATTTCTGAAAGGAGACCAGAGAAAGGTATTTTGAAAAATCTGTGGTTTTGCCGTTCAGATGACGGACTCTAATAACGTAACAGCCATAGTATTAACCAGAGGAAGTGGAGAGACAGAAAGCGTGTCCAGGAGCATCTCTGATCTTCCCTCCTCAGGCGAGTACCGTGTTTTCGGGCCATAAGACACACCTAGGTTTTAGAGGAGGAAAATAGGAGAAATTTTTGAAGAAAAAATGTGGTAAAATATTTAATAACATGAATTACATAATATTTCACCAGTGTAAATTCAAACAGAACTCAACAGCAGTATTAACAACCATTATTCCTCCCAAATTTGGGGTGGGGGGGTGGGGGAAGGTGCATCTTATAGTCTGAAAAATATGGTAAGATGGTATTTTATAGATGAGAGCACTGAAGGCTTTAACAGGTAAGTGACACACTGAAGACACAGTTATGGAGTTGTAGATTTTCAGAGCTAGAAAATTATAAGCAAGGGTCAAGAATTGAAGTCTTCTGTCTGGAACTGTGTTTCCTTATTACTTTGCTCTTAATAACTGGAGAGAGGAAACTGAGAGCTGTGAAAAATTCCACCATTTGTGAGGCATGGCAGTGAGTGGACAGAATGCTGTACTGGGGGTCAGGACCCCCAGATCCTGTTTCCAGCAAAGCACAAAACCTTTCTGGATGTCCTCTGCTTTATTGAAAACAAAAGGATTGGATAAGTGACTTATTTCTTTTATTAACACATTGACAGACATTAATAAAAAAAATCTACTGCCTTGTAAAAATATGGAAGGCAAAATGAGTATCGTTGGTGCTAGAGCTCTTGGTTTGCTGACAAAATTCTGACAGAGATCTTTGGAACACCTCCCACACAGGGCATATTGCAAATCATTGCTTTAGGTATCAACGTGGTGCAGTGGATGAGCTCTGAGGGTCATGGACAAAGTCAAAGAGGCACAAGGGCTTTTTACCTCAGCTTGATCCTATTAAACCCACTGGAGTATGACTTTGGCCATATAAAACAAATGTATTGGCTCTGAGCCCATCAGGGTTCTATGGCTCTTAACAAGCAGGAGTCAAGCAGGAAATGAGATGGACTTTATTTTATTCAGTCTGTGCTAGGAATCTACATAGTCCAGGGCACATGTGATATGAGATTGCTAAAATGCACCTCCAAGGCTCTGGAAAACTAATTTCAGTTTACTTAGTGATATAGCAAAAAGAGTATGAGCTGAAAATCAGAAGACTTGAACTCCAAACAGGCAGGTCAGGGTTACCTTGGAGAATTGGGTAGCATCATAGTGCCTATTTTCTCCTTTCTGAAATGAGAATTCTCAGTAGGTAGTTTCTAAGTTTTCTTCTAGTTCTAGCAATCTGAGATTTTTGTAATATTAGAACTTTATGAGACAGGCCATCGGGGTTTTTGTGGGTCAGACTACATCCCAGAGACAAGTCAAGCACTATTTTTTACATATCAAACCTGGATGGGGATTTTGGGGATTAGAGTGTTGTATATGGGTAGAGCTTCTGAATTTGGCTGCCACTTGAAGCTAGGCTTCCTGATTGCATACTTGGGGATAACATTTAAAGTAAAACAAAAGAGCTGTGGCATCTCTTAATCTTGTGGTTTAATCCTTTACTGAGGATTTACACATGGGAACTTTAAGGTTTTAATTAATATTCAGAATTGATGAAGTGCAGTCAGATCCAAAAGCGGTTGGGTAATTTCATGTCTTATGGAAAGTTAAATTGATGAATATCACTACTTGACCTAGCTTATCCTCCATATGTGGAAGGCATTCTCTATTCCTCCACTGTGTTCTATGGATAATTGAGTTTTGTTAAATGTAATCATCACACTTTTGCTGAAATCCAAAATGAGGCAAGTACTCAAATCATACTTATACATTCTTTTTCTGAATTCTGTATTATGTAACTTTTCATTTATATTTTATATAGTTTTTATTCATTATTTTACGTTATCACCACAACAGCCTAATCTAGTAAATTGGAGTTAAAAATGGTGTTTCTAGTTTAAAGAGGAAAAATGGAGGTTCGGGTGCCAAGGTCCCATGTCTCAGAGTGACCACACTCCTAATCATTTTTTTCGCATCTTTCATTACCAATGAATGGATAGTTTGTTCTGCTGTTCAAAGGGCATCCTTGCTTGAGGCAGGTGGACATTTGTAAGCTCCTCACTAATAGCTAAATGTTGGCATGTCAGAGGAAATTACTCAGAAAAAAACACAATGTGAATGATTAATCTAAATAGTGCTAAAGGATAGTAATGATTAAAGGATAGTTTGGAGAAAAATATTTTTTGTATTGTCATAAAATTAAAAAAAAATTTTGATAAGTGTAAAATATGTGAGCAGTGCCTGGGTGCAATAAAATGAACCTGTAGAACTGGAAGGTGAGTATATCAGAAAGAGAAATGTTTATAAGGAAAATCAGAAGTATCTGGAGCAGAGATAACTAAAGAAATTTAACTATAGAGCAGTTGTATTGCCTGCTAGTGGGGTTTATTTTCTCAAAGTTTGAATTTCTCAACTTAAACACTGAATTCAATGCTGTCCCCTTCAGAGAAATCATCCTGAGAAGCTATACACTTCTTCCATTTATGCTGCCTATTCAATTATTTTTGGAACTTCTCTCTTATAATTGCCTTTTGAAATGGACACTTTCTTTTAAATATTCTTAATGGTGTTTAAAGTCAGAATTATTCAGAGCAATGGAGATAAGTTATGTCTCTCTTTCCATCTCCTTTCCCTCTTTCTCTCCCCTCTCTCATTATCCTTCCCTTCCTCCCCCCTGCTTTTCCCTTCCTCCTCCCCTTTCTCCTTTTATTCCTTCTTTCTCCCTCTCCCTTCTTGCTTGCTTTCTTCTAAAAGAGAGATGAGACTAAATTTTTTTTGTGTCTCATAAACCTTCTCTCAAGACTTTTTTGTTTTATACTTTTGTAATTATATTTCTTGAAATGAATGATGCCAGGCTTTAGTTGGACTGTTGAAGTCATTGAAAACTATAGGAGACATGGGCTTGAGCAAGCATCACCAAGTGAGAGGTGAGGAACAGTGCAGGGATGGAACAGATGTGTGCCATGTGGAACATTTGGGTTGAATTAGAGATGCTACAGTTTTATTAATTGGAAACATCCAGAGAGAGCAGTCAATGGGAGGCAACTTGAAGCCATAGCATATGATAACTATATGAATGAACTGGAGATATTAAATCCAATGTGGCATATGAGGATTTCAAGGTGGTATGGTAGAGAGGACTCGGGAATGGGAAGGTAGCTTAAAATGTTGTTTCTTCTTGCAGTTAGCTGTGGAACATTGGACAAACAATTTGACCTATCTGTGCTCCTGTTTCCTCCTCTATGAAGTTGAAATTATGCTTAAATGAGCTTAAGTTTCCTTCAAAGATAAACGTTTTATAAGGGATACATGATAAATGTCTTTAAATACTTTAAGAGCTCTCATGTGAGAGGAGGAGTACCAGGATCAAGGGCTCGCAGGCAGCAGTCAGATGCTCCCTTGAGGGTGGAAGGTAGAGTGATAAGCTCCCCATCAGTGGGAATATTCAAGAAGAGCAGAGATGCCTAGTTTTATGATGCTGTAGAGGGGGAGCATGAACTGCAAGAACTGGTAAGTTAGTAGATTGTGTTGGTTTCTTTGAATTCTGAGATTCTAAAAATCTCTGCTCTTTGAGATCTTCAGGGTTCTTTATGTTTGCATTGTGAAGCTACACAAGACCAGAGAATGGGAAGCTTAAAAATCCCAGGCAGCCCTAGAAGTGAGAAGTTGTCCGTGGGAGTTTGGCTCATGATGCCCAGTCATTCTTACCATTGCCTAAAGGATGTACATTCTACCAACTTTGTTGCTCAACCTAATGTTACCTGGAAGAGTCAAAGAAGAGTCTCACAGTTTCATTGAATGAGAAGACATAAAAGAGGAACCTTTAAACTGCCTCCTGATGCTTTCTTCTTCTCTCCTTTAATATAGTGTTAGGAAATCATTGTTGGTCACATCTCAGCCCTTCAGAACCTTCAGGGCAATGACAAGATATCCCTTTTGCTTCTTAGCAGAGACACATCTCACAGTAGCATCAGGCCCAAGGCTCCCAAATAGCATGTCTTGTGGACACAGAGCTAATCAGTATTGATTCCTTGGGCCATTATGGTAAAGCGACATTAATTACCATCAGCACAGTGGCACTAATTTGGTTGTAATGAGCACGCCTGTGGGAATTTCCAATGAGGGAGATCTTTATTAGATCTGAGTGGCCAACAGGGTAGATGGGGTGAGCAGGAGGTGCAGGTGTTGTGGAGGAAGACAATTTCGTTGGTCTGACTCTAGTTATTTCCATAGTTTCTGCTAATGTATGAGCTTATATCTAGACCTCTCTGTGAAATGTCTCTCCCTTGTTCTCCCTCTGCCCCAAGTGTTTTCTATTCACTATACATAGGACAATAACCCTGGTTTCCAGAATGCATCTTGTGGAACCAGATCCCTGACAGCTGGACTCATCTTGCATCTCTTAGAAGTATGGGCTGGGCAGGATCTTAGCAAGAGAGTAAAGACCTGTGCATGTCTCTGGGAGGGGGAGAGATCCTCAGCTCCAATATGTCACCTTTCTTAGCAGAAAGTTGTCTTGGTACACTCACTTTCTTTTCTAGCTTCTATCACCTCTGCTCTTTTACCCACCACTTTAAAACAAATTATTAACACAGTGAGTGTTTACTATGCACCAGCCCCATGGCAAGTTATCTCATTTAAGCTAAAATAAACCTAATAAAGTAGGTTTCTTTATGACCCCATTTTTTGTAGATAGAGAAAGTGATGTTCAAAAGGCTAAGTAATTTGCTCAGTCATAATTATAGACTAAACTCGAACTTGGTGCCCTTATTTTAAATTATTATATTATGTTCTTGTATTATCCCTATTATGTGAGAATTTGAGGGCTCTGTTGAGTAATCAAATGGGAGCTTGAGGAGCACCACGTTTCACATGGTGTTTGTGTATCTATCTGTCTATGTGTCTATCTCCATCCACCTTTCTCTCTATCTTCCTCGCTGTCTTGTCCTGGACATACCTTCTTCATGCTTTTAACCTTCCTTTTATTTTATCTTCACAGGTATCTGATCAATGTCACTTTTGAGGGGAGGAATCTGTCCTTCAGCGAAGATGGCTACCAGATGCACCCAAAACTGGTGATAATCCTTCTGAACAAGGAGAGGAAGTGGGAGAGGGTAGGACATGTCTTTGGCAATTCTTGAGCACACTAGGGGGGTAGGGGTGGAAAATTTTACAATACATGAACTGAAAATAGTTTCTTGCTTATGGTCTCTGAGGCAGGGAGCAAGAACTCAATACTTTGAGAACACAGGAGAAGCCATTTCTCGAACTTATATCTTCATTTTCTTGCTCTGCTGGTTCACCGAGAGATTATTTCCTATGTATTGACATTTTGTTGGTTATTGTGTTGTCTGAATTTTAACTTTGTTTTAATGGAAGATCACACATGTACAACATAACACTATTTGGTGAAGAAAGTATCAGTGGTACAATTTAGAAGTTGTGTCCTACATGATATACTAGAGAGGCCTAATTTATGAGCAGGCAGGTATGTATGAATTTACAGTGATTAGAGGCTTGTCATGCCAGGCTCTTCTCGGGATCTCTCCCACAGCCAGCTGATCACAGTCTCTGAAATGGTGCCATTAGAAATTAATTTCTGCCAGTGCCAGACTGCCTAGGTTTAATTCCCAGTTCCCCTACACATTAACTGGTCTCCCTAGGACCTTGTACAGATCTCTTAACTACCTGTGCCTCCAGTTCCTCATCTGTAAAATGAGAATGATAATAGCACCAATATCACAGGGTTTTTATGAAGATTAAATAGGGGTGTGCAGGGTGGAGGGGAATGGAGGGGGGAAAATAGAACAAATGTAATGGCATAATCAATAAAATAAAAAAAGATTAAATATATTATTATATGCAAAAGGCTTAAAAAGGTACCTGGCACATGGTAAGCACTCCATAGGTATTAGCTTTTATTATTGTCCTGGATTCCTAATTAAATACAAATGTTGCTGAGAATAATGCAATCACTGGTCTTTCTCAGTGTGTTCTGTGGGGCGCTGGCCTGTTGAGATGCTTTGCTGAAAAATGGTTCTGCATGTAAGTAAGGTTAGGAGATGCTACCTACTCTTTCTCATTCAGAGAGAGTCTCAGAACTTATTAGCACTTGAAGAGTCAGAGGTATCTTATATCAAAGAAACCTTTATTCTTATTCAATTTAGCCATTCCCCAAATTATTCTAACATAGCACCTCTTTGGTCCTGAAATTCATATTCTGTGAAACACACCAGGAAACACTGGTTTAAGGCAGTTTCTACCTACTCCATGGGCCAATTGGCTGAGAACAGGCTTTCAGATGTCAGCATGACTCTGACTAGGATGGAAACCAAGCTGTGTATTTCTAGAGAGAGTAGCCAGAAAACAGAGGCCAGAGATAAACTTGAAATTCACAGTCTTGTCACAGAGGACCCTGGGCAGCTAGTATGGGACTGCTCACCTGAGGAACTGGCCTGTGTGGCTCACGTAGTGGAACCTAGGACCTTATTCTCGAAAGACATCCACCTGTCATGTTGTTCCTCATTTCAGGGCACAGTATAAGGCTTGTACTATGCCTGATGTTCTTGATTAAAGTTGTCTTCCGTCCTCTACTCAGAGAATTTCTGAACATCACTTGTTCAGAAATGGTTGTTCGCTTGGCTCCTGCTCTACAGCCCAATCAAGCTTGCGCTTCACTGCTGCTGTAGAGGCAAAATAATTTAAGACATGAGCTGGGACCCTCACATATAACAGGCACTTCTGTGTATATCCAGAAGAGGAGTTATTAATAACTGAGGCCTCATGTGTGGATCAGAAGATGTCCAGCTGTTGTAGCTTTTATGCAGTAGGCTCATGATTACCATCTCAGGTATGGGGCACCTCAAACTGTCCTTTCTTAAAGAGACACCACATACTGTCACTTGTGCTGACTTCTCTTCCTTAGGCTGGAATCTGAGGCCTGTGGTCCCGACTCCTTTCCAAAACTAGATCCTCCTCCCTGGAATTTGGATCCCCTCTCTCCTTGTCAATTCTACCTTTATTCTAGCTCTTGAATTTATTTCCTTCCTTTTATATGATGGAGAAACAATGTGATATGCCTCCATGTCCTTGATGCCTACCTTTGTCCATTCAGATCTGTCCTAAACATGGCTACAGAACAGGCTTCATAAGGCACAATTCTGATTTTGTTCTTTTTCTGTCCCAAACCCACTCAAAGCTTCTGTGGTATATGGATTGGGTCCAAACTTTATCTTTTCTTACATTCAAGGCTCTGATTTACCTTCTAACTCCTGTCTTTCTCTTCTTAATTTCCCATCTCACCATTAAGCTATATTGGACGACTCTCTGTTCTGAGAGCGTGAGCTGGTGCATGCAGAATGTCATGAGGTTTCTTTTTTCCTGGGATGAATTGTGCACTTACATAAATCATAACCCTCCTTTGAAACCCAAGTAAAAGGTTGCCGTCTCCTTCCCTGATGTTTGACTGAGACGTAATCTCTCACTCCCTTGTCCTCCACAGCTTTTGTCCCTCCCCTGTGGTAGCACTCATCCCATCTGCCTGTGTTAGAGCTGCGTGTGTGCATGCCTCCAGAGGACAGAGGCTGTGTCGCTTATTGTTGTGTCCTCACAGCGCCCGGGAAGAGTGTGTTGCATAGAGCAGTTCAATAAATACGTGTCGAATAAGTGAGAACCATTACATAATACAAGAGTCCAAAGTCCATCATTAAGAATCCAAGTTTATGCTGTTATCCCTGATACAGTAACTATTCTTTTATTATTTTTTTTGTTGGGGGGGGGATAAGATCTTTATGTAGGTTGAAATTTCTAATATGCTAAGGGAACTTATTATTTAAAGAAATTATGTGGTTACTCATTTTGCAAAGCACTTCAGGAGGGGCTGAAATCGCAGAATAGAATGTTTTCATGCTGACCTGATTAAATAAGGGAGCTCTGCTGAAGAGAGGTCTCTGGTGCTCACTGAGTTCACCAAGTGCACAGCCCGAGACTCGGAAGCCCAGGCTACTGATCACTTGTGGGCAGGAAGGGGTGGCAGGAGCCAGGCACAGCTCCAGGGCATATCTGAAAGGTGGTGAAATTGCACTGTGGGGAGTTATACCTTTTCTTCCACTGTTACCGTGGCCCCCAGCACTCTTCTGCATTCTCAGAATTCCCAGTACCACTCTAGAAGGCACCCCCTTGCCCAGGGAAGATACAGTGTCTGTGGACTCCAGAAAGGCAGGTACCAGGGTAGGATTGTACAGTGAGGAAAGGGGCACTGGGAAGATAACTTGGGGTGGTGAACACACAATAGTGTACAGATGATGTGTTATGTAATTGTGCACCTGAAACCTGTATAATTTTGTTAACCAGTGTCACCCCAATAAATTCAACGAAAAGGAAAAAAAGAAGATAAGCAGGGAAGGAATCTAGATGTATAGAAGAAACACGAGCTGAGAGACTGGACTCTTAGTCATGCTAATTAGCCGTGTGGCTGGCTCTTTTCAGTTTTCTAGATTGTCCTTTTTGTGTGTCTCAAATCATGGCATAAGAGTAAGACCATTTATAGGGTCCTTTCCAGCTGTAACTGCTGGGATTACAAATTCACATTGTAACTAAAAAGATGCTTGGAATGAAAATGGGATGAGCACTGCAGCATCCAAAGGAAACTGGAGGGCGATCGCTCCCAGGGTGTATTTGTCATTCTCACCATTTAGGTAAATGCTACCCCCTCAGGAGGCCGCCTGTTGACCCGAGATGAAGCAGCCACCCAGTCACTCTATCACAACAGTCTATTTTAATTTTCTTCAACATGCTCATTATCCGATGTTTTTCTTATTTGTGTGCTTGTTTGCTTATCGCTTGTCTCTTCACACCAGCATGAACACTCCATGGGAACAAGGACCTTGTTTCTGCTTTCTATTATTCTTACACTGAAGAAGGGTGTACACTCAGAAGATAATTGTTCAATAAATGAAGAATCCATATGCTTAGGAGATTTAGAACATTGACCAGCTAGTTCACTTCTATCTGAAAGTCACTGAAGGGACTGTGAGAGCAGACGCAATTCCCACCTTTGCCGGGAGCCGTCTGAGAGCCAGCAAAGACCCTGGGGGCAGCCCTCCGTGTGGCCCCGTCCCCAGGGGAGTTGTGCTGAAACAGCCTCCACAAGCAGGTCGAGGAAGGTTCATCAGGTTGTTGGTGTGAACTGCGTGATGCGATTTCACAGTATTCCTTCAAGGAATACTGTTCCTTCAAGAAAGGCAGTTTCAAAGCTACTAATGTGGTTTCTTTCAGATGAATTGAAGTCAAGGCAACAGTCTATGGGACTGAGCATGGTTTGGGAAATCAGAAAGAGCCAAATTTGTGTTCTCATTTGTCAGCCATGTAAACTGAGCAACTGATAGCAACTGAGCCTATTTCCATTTTGTAAAATAGGGTCTAACATATCGCTGTTATAAAGATTAAAGGAGATTTTATAGTAAAACAACAGTTAATAGGGACTAAAGTACAGCCAGTATCCCGCAAATACCAATTGGTAGTCCCCACCTTACTTGTGTAATTTTTTAAGGTAATATTTGCACATAGTATAAAGTTAAATGGTATAAAAAATTCTAATGGTAAAAAGAATGCTTCTTATCAGCTGTGCTCCTTCGTTTCTCCAGGTCCCTCCCCAGAGCAGTCATTATTTCCAATGTCTTATGTATCTGCTCTGAAAACACCCCAAGCATATACAGATTTTATAGATAACTCATTATCCTCCTTTTTAAAAACAAGTAGAATGTGCTCTGGTGAACCTTTCATGGGATACTATGTAAGTAGCCACTAAGGAGGCGTGGGGGTGGGGCTGGAATAGCAAAGAGAGCTCTAGGTCAGAATTATATTCACGGAAAGCCCAGCACAGCTCTCTGGTATGTAGGAATGTAGAGAAGAACATTTAAAAAGGAAACAGGGACACACACACACATGCAGGAATAGCAGAGTGAGTTGGAATGGTGAAAAATAATTGTGTGCTGAGCAGGTTCATTTGTGAGTGGAGGACAGCTGCATAAACTTGCATTAAAAATAGTCTGGCACAGAGAAGCAGCTCCAACAAGCATTCACGCTTCTGTCTTTATCAGAGCCTCTCATGATTTGCTTCATTGCTACTGCTCCCTGCTTCCATTTAATCGTTCCTAAAATGGGGATAATAAAAATGAAATGCAGTGGGGCTGTGTTCTGAGTAATGACTTGAAGAAATGATGATGGTGCATTTTCAGGCTCTAAGATGTAAACAGGCCTTAAAGGGACTGTCCGGGTCAGAATTACAGGAGGATATGCACAACTTGCATCTTTGCTTGTCTTCTCCCCAAAGAGGCAAGACATGTGTTTTATAAGACCACTCCCTCTTCCCTGCCCCACCTACCAGAAGATGGCTTTCCTTATGTAGACTATGTTTGGGTTATTATTTGGGCTCCCCAAGCCCCAGTTGTCATTTTAGCGTAGCAATACCCAGGAGACTGAACTAACTCCAAGTACGAAGGCTCTGTGATACCAGCACCTAAGGACTAGAATGAGCTGTTTGGTGATAATACAACAAAAGTCAATCATCGCTATGAAATACTCCACTTGAAAGCTGTTGACTGACAAAATAAAACAGCCTATCTATCTGCTCACATGCATGCACTCACACACACTCACTTGCATGCAAGCACACACACAAACCGATCGACTATTCATGAACACAGGAACCACATCTGTTTGGTTTTGCCCTGTGTATCTGTGCCCAGGACATGGTGAGACTGTTAAGCAGGCCAGTACGTGTTTCGTGATGGCCCAAACGCACCTATGCAAACCCTGTTTCACTTCCCAGCCTCAGAGAAGAGGCCAGGGAGTGTCATTGCTCTCTCCAGACTCTACAGAGGGGGTGTGAGGAGGTGAAACAGAAGCTCCTCATGTCAGGGGTGTTTGTTGTGGATCTCCCGATAGCACCATTGGACAACATGCTATTTTTGTTGACTTAGAACTGAGTGTTAATAGGCATCCTTGGGTTAAGGGATTAGAAAACAGGATCTATGGAGAAAGACTATGGGAATTGGAGTCATTAAGGGGAAGAAGAAAAGGCAAGGAGGTGATGACTTACTCTCCTTAAATGTATGAACATTTATTGTTCAAAATATGGAGACCAGGTATTCACTTTCTCCTCTGAGGTAGAACCAGAGTAAGTGGCCTTAAGATCAAGCAGTGAGGATTAATATTAGATATAGGAAGAATTTCATAATAGAAGTTTTGAGTTATCAGAACTGTCAACAGCACAAGGGGATGACATTGGAAGTCTTAGCAATTACGCATGTTCTCATCCCTCTGTAACGTGCAGTCCTGCTCCCAAACCAGTGTTTGAACTGCACATGGCATGGAGAGTTTTTCTTCCTCCCCTGCCTTCCCTTTCTTCCCACACATAATCACTGAGCACCTACCATGAGCCAACCATCGTTGTCACCAGATTAATACTGTAGTTTTTCTAGTGTCTGGGGGCAGAGGGTGGGAGTATATTGCAAGGAGAAAAGTGCTTATTGTGACACTTGAAATTTCTATAACTTAAGTTGATTTTTAAATTTTATTATTGGATATGGAATAATAATTGGTTGGATCTTTCATATTGGTTAGTTAGTGAAGATTCTACTGATAAATGTTTTCTTTATGACAGTGACTTACAAACAGGGCTACTGAATTACATATTTTTGGCTCTCTTTCCGAGCTGTGGTTATGATAGACTCTCATATCCAAGCGTTCCCTTCTTGTTCCCTGAGCTCCCAAAGCCAAGCCCATCTTTGCTTACACTGACTTTGTGGTTCCAGAAAGAAAGCATTGAGGGCCAGCCCTTGGGAGCAGGAGGTGTGCCCTTAACCCACACCCTCTCAACACCACTGTTAGACTTAACCCACAACGTGCAGCTTCTGTCTTCATGTGTGTTTGTAAAACAATTTGAAGAGCAGGATGTAATAAGGGAATAGATTTCAGAAATGTCATTTTAGAAAGGTGGGTTGTCTTGTGCTTGTTGTCAGCCACTGAATGGAAGGACAGCACATCAAGGTAATATTGGTTGACTTTAATTTTGAAACCTGTACATGCTAATGGGGAGAAAAAGCAGAACACAACCCAGACACCGAAGTGCTAGTGTAATGAAACACGGTAAAGAGGAAAGTGTCTGCAAAGCCAAAACAGAGCTTTCATCCATTCTGTTTACATTTTTTTGAGATTTTTTTATTTCATGAGTTATCTATGGTTGGTTCCTGAGTCCTCTGAACTATCTTTTTAATTCTTAGTTTATAATGTTTTCAGTGGTGCTGTTGAAATAAATAGGAGTGTAGAGGTTGGATGACTCTTGTGTTAATATACAGATTAAAATGTATTTATGATTTTCTTATTATTATGTAAAGGTAATCAGTGCTTATTAAAGATCTTATGAGTGAGAAAGTAAAATTTACCTATGTACAGAACTACAAAGAATTAACATTTACATTTATTCTGTTTCTTACCAGTGATTTTTTTCTGTGCATGTTGTGTTTATGTGTGAATACAATGTGAGGCAATAGAACTGGAAACATAATACAAGGTGGAACAAAAGTAGGTTTACAGTTGTGAGTTCATTATACACAGAATTTATTCTAGTACTGCTATTTATTAATTATTGTGTTATTTTTCATACAAACAATTATCAACCCACTTTTGCCCCGCCTTGTGGGTGAAGTGTGCAATCTGCTTTTTTCTTTTACAGTGATATTATAGACATTTTCCTCTTTTATTAATATTATCCAAAAGCATGAAACTTCATGACTAGCAGTCCATTATTAGGATCTATCATGCTTCTTTAAACTGACCCCTCATAATTGGACATTCATATGTGCATTAAGTAGAGACTCTTGCTCTTAAATGAAAATAATTTTAGAGTTTTTGATAGTTCAACTTTGATGCCATAGACTGCTTTTCAAGGCAGCAAGGTATAGCCACTTTTTTGTCATCTAATATCCCTAAACATTAAAAGCATTTAGCCCTCAATCGGAGAATTGCTTGTGTTATATTAATTCAATAACAACCAGTGGACACATTGGCAGTTGAGGGGAAGACTCTCCTTCATGATACTTGGTCTTTACAGAGCCATGGAGGGTTTTCTCTTTGTGATCTTCTGATTGAATGTGCTGCCCTCTAACTTTGCTGTGAACAATATTTTTTCTTAGGTAGTTACATCACACAGAGAACAGGATTGGCTACGTGCTCTGTGCCTGCAATTCTCATCACACTGGGATTCTTTTCTTGAGTGTTGGAGGCTTGGAAAATTCAGGCACATGTTTCCAAGAAACTAGTAGGGCTTATGCTTGGTGTGACATTCTATCTAGTGCTCTTCTATTCTTTCTGCCACATGTGACCCAGGGAGAAGGGAGAGAGACCCTCTTCGTTTACCAGTGGGAACAGCACCTGGCTAACTCACATACCTACAGGTTGATGGACTTGAAGACTGACTGGGACATTATCAAAGGGCACTACTGTTTTTATACCTTCATGTTGTCCCCATCAAACAAACTAATTTCTGCATGTATTGATAGCATGTTGACTTTTTCTGAGATCTGAAGTTTTACATTAAAGTATAATATCTGAATGTCATTCATATACAAGCAAGCCTCTATTGACTTAGCACCAGGAGATTTTATGTTGTGGGTTTCCTACAGTATTGATGAATTTGTACTAGCACACACACACACACTCTCCCCATAATCCCTATTTATGAGAGCTGGCCAGGAACGGGGTAAAAGTAATTCATGTACAGAGGGAGCGAGGCTCTGATCTTGGCATGTTAACTCTGCTAATGAGCCTACAGTACAAAGGTTTGAAAGGAAGTATTGGCCCATTTAAGGAAATAAAGTGTTTTAAAGAATTAAAGCCATTAATAAAAAAGATGGATACAAATCTCTCACAATAGCCATAGAACTCAGATTATTTGGGGTTATTTTATTATTGATATTTTCTGTTATAATTAGTTCTGCTCATAATTTGGAGAACATTTTAGTATATCCTTAATGAGAGAGAGAGAGAGAGAGACTCTTGAGATGGCTTGGAAGCTCTCACGATGCTCCTGTGACCCAGGATCCAGGTATTCGCTGCCCAGGAAGATGTCCCACTGCTGGTTCTGTAGGCATCCCAGGCCATAGCTGTCAGCTGCATGTTCTGAAGGTTTAAACAGAGTAAATCTGGGCCAGGGGAATGGTGAGAGGGAAGGTGTGGTCCTGGGGAGGCAAATGAAGAGGAGACGGGCACACGTGGGAGGCAGTGGGCGGGGACAGTGAGAGACGTCAAAGGGGAAGAAAACCACGCTTCTCTGCCACGCTTCCCAGGTGCACGGCATTCCCTGTTCACACCAAACTCCTCTAGAGACCCTTTCACATCCTACTTCAAGGGTGTAGGGTGTCTTCTAAGACCATCATCTTTGGCTATTCTTGTAATAATATGTGCCATTTTTCTTCACCCATCCCATAGGGAAGGGAGCTTTCAGGCATAGGAACAGAATGCCAACTCTAAGGTAGATTTCTGGTGGACATTTAAGCCACCTCAGCATTCTCTTCGTAGAAGAGGGAAAAATTTATATTTTCCCAATAGGAGCTGAGAAACACGCACAATTTCTAAAACAGTCTAGCCTGGGATTAAGGGATCTTGGGAAGATTTGGCCATTAGCCTCTATGGCACTTATATAATATCTTATTAGCAACATGGACTACAAAAAACTTTAGCATGTATGATCTTGTTTCTTTCATTGGGTAATACCTGCCCAGAAAAGCAAACTAAGGCTCAGAGAGGTCCTGTTATTTGCTAAAATTCACTCAGTTGAGGAGCGGCTGGACTGGGTATAGTCATTTATATCTATCTCCATTGAAGTCCAGCATACTTTATGCCTTAACACACAGAGTATGTGAGCACACCTGGACTAAGAGACTCAGAGTGCAGTGGTATCAGTGGGACTAAGTTTATAGATGAGAAGACATCACACCATGAAGATATGTGGGCTCTATTACTTAAGAGTTTTTAAACTCTGTATTAAGAAATGGCCCTGCACAGGGCAAAGGCATTTTCCTGAGATTAACAAAAATGAAAAATGAAGGAGAGAGGGAATGTAGGAGAGAGGTAAGAAAGATAGACAACCAAGAAGTATTTCTGCATCCCCACATCTGTGTACCTTCTCACTGTCTTTTATCAAACATACACATGCACACATATGCACACACCTCTTTTCAGTTGAGAACACTTTTCAGTAACAAAGGCCATAATTACCTGTAGAAACAGTGTCTAGGTCCTGAGTTCCTAGAGGGGTTTCTCTAGGAAAGAGTTATCTTCTGCCTTAAAGCTCTTCTAAAATGCAGCCACCGTGGCAGTGCACTGTGGCCACACAGCCGTGGGATCCAGATAACTGCCGGAGGCGCCGGGGAATGTGGCACCACCAGGGGACGTCAGATAGCCCACCCACAGAACGGTTCTCAAATCTTCGTAGGAGAGTGATGGGAAATTTTAACTTTGCTTTTCTTGAAACCAAATATTCCGTGAACTCAACTAGTTAGAGAGGAGTTTTGGGAATCTCATAAAACTAGATGAAGTTCATTTATATGTGAACTTATATATGTAAGTTCTATCGTATGTGCATGTGTGTGATAGAAAGTAAGAGCAAAACTCAGAGAATAAGGACACTGATGCTCTGGGATTCTCGTTGCCACATCCAGGTTTCCCCAAGTGTGACTGTGGGTTTCATGGTGGCACATGAGTTAATTTAAGAAGGTTGAGCCCTGGCTAGCATAGCTCAGTGGATTGAGCGCGGGCCTGCGAACCAGAGTATCGCGGTTCGATTCCCATTCAGGGCACATGCCTGGGTTGCAGGCCAGTTCCCAGCAGGGGACAAATGAGAGGCAACCATACATTGATATTTCTCTCCCACTCTTTCTCCTTCCCTTCCCCTCTCTTGAAAAATAAATAAATAAAATATTTAATTAAAAAAAAGAAGGTTGAGTATTTTTTATTTAAATAACCATCTATTTGGTTTTGTAGTTATTTTCTGTCTTTGGTTAGTGACACTTGTTTCCCATTTAGAGTGATGACATGAATTTTTTAATAAATGCATTTTTAAAATGAAGGTTTTCTTCATATATTAAAAATGGTGTAGGCAGCACATGGGTGTGGCAAACATTGTGACAGTGGCCCCTGAATGAGTGAAATTTGGGAAAGGCTTCCACGGAACACATGTGCTTCCAGTCCTGGCTCTGAAGTCACTGCACCCAGACCTGCCCCTGCCTCTTTCCCCCCTTCATCTCTGCATTTAGCCTAACAAGCAAGCACGATTGCAACCACCCTCCTCTAATGCCTCTTGTACTTTTGTGCCTGTAATGTCATGGCTTATGCTCTCCCTTTAACCTTGGATTGTTGCACTTGTTCCTTGAGGTATAGTTTAAAAGCCAAGAGGCTTCATATCTTACTCACATTTGCTTAGCACAGTGATGTATCTGGAGAAGTGTAAATAGATGTTGCTTTTCCTTTAGTGCCACAGTTTCCTCATCTATACAATAGGAAGAATAATAGTGCATACCTCAAACTGTTGCTACAAGTATCAAATAAGTTTTAATGCATATAAAACTCTTAGCACAACATGTAGCATGTAGCAAGTAGGGAATAGCAAGTGTTATGCAGTTGTTCAGTTAGCTCACTTGAAGCAATGATAATGCAGTTGAAATTGTGTTCAGAAATAAGAAAGTGGAGGAAAATGACCACACATCAGATAAGCTCAGAGTTACTAAATGGAAGAAGCTGTGAGACTGCAAATAGAATGCTCAATGTGCTTGGTGATAAATTGGCAGTGAGCAAGCTTTTTTATTTTTGAGCAAGTTTTTGCACAGGGATTTAAAAAATTAAGTCTTAATATGAAAATAGTGGCAAAGTCCATGACAGCACAGCAGTCTGTGTTTGGGCTCATCACCCAGAAATCAGGGAATTAGAAACCTCAGCTTAGATTTAGCAAGTTGCAGGCTCTCAGGAACCATTCAATAACAAGCAAACACACAGTAAGCAGTAATGACAGTTTATGAAAACTTATAGTGTGTCCTTGTGCCATTTGACCTCCTTGGGTTTGTTTCACTGTGATAAACCACAACCCGGTGGTTGAAAATAAAGAGCTGCCAATCTCCCCTTTATGGCTTCCCTTTTGTGTGGTGTCTAGGTTGGCCCACAACCATTAAAGAAATTCCTCCCATGAGGGAAAGTGGTTTATGTCAAAAAATGTCACAGTCAGGGTTGACTGGCGAGATGGAGAGTGAATGACAGTAACAAATGGCACCCGAGTAGTGTTCTACAGTTTCCACCAGTGATTCCCAAAGTGTGACCCCTGGACGAACAGCATGAGCATCACCTGGAAATTTATATGAAAAGTCGCTTCTCCAGTCCCAGTGCAGAGGTTCTAGGGCTGAGAGCCAGCGTTCTGAGTTTGGACGTATAAAACACAGGGATAGTTTATCACAGTCATTTCCTTTTCACAAGAAGAGAAGTATATCTTTAATAGATATTTAAGACTGCCACTCTGTCATTGGTCTCTGTTCTCATTTTATTTTCCGGCCATTAACTTCGAAATAAAACAGAATATTTATCCCTCCATAAAGTAGAGGACAGAGCCAGAAGCCCAGCGAGAAAGAGTTAAAGCCTGTCCCACTCACTCCAGTAGCTTCTGAATTACCTGTGGTCTTCAGCAACTGCTGTAGAAACTCCTTGATGTCAGGGCAACTGGGTTTGTTCACTCAGCAAATACCTGCTGAGCCCCTGTAAAGTGCTAGACACAGTTCTGGGTGCTGGAGAAACCGTACTGAATAAGACCAACAAGTCTCCTGCCCTCAAGGAGTTTGAGCCTTGGTGAGGATAGTTAGACAACAAACATATAAACAAATGATGAATATGATCATTTTGGGTGACCCCAGGTGCTGCTGTGGTGGCGAGCCATGCTACAGGGGCTCCCAACCAGGGGTTCCAGCCCCACCGAGACTTTGAAAATGGCTTAAAGCCATTTTAAATAAGCTGTCAGTTAAATGTCTAAGGAGTTTGTCTAATGGCTGCTGTTAGAATTTTAGCTGGCAACTTATTTGTATTAAAAAATGTTTCAAATTATCCTCATTGGTTATCTGCTTATACTTTATATAGATACCGTTTATATAAATTTCATGTAGAGACTGCAGACCCACTTCTGTGCCACAGGAGAAATGTGTGTATATTTTATCTTCCCTTTTTCCCATTTCTACTATGTTTTAGAACACAGGAAAGTGAGTTTTTCTAATTTGACACATCAGGCTATTAACATTCCAATATTTATATTTAATTTCCCCCTGAAAATCAAGAAGCATTAACTTTCATTATTTAATTAGGAACTCAGTGCATTTTGTAAGTTACATACCCTAACCCGATGTTTTAAGTGAGCATGGCATGCTTTTGTAACAAGTGTGGCAATCCTTTCTCTTCCCCAGTTGTCTCTACTTGACCCTGGAGTCACAACGTGGGGTCAAAACATTCAGGAAAGATCATAAACTGGCAGTCCTCGAACCGCTTTTGGATTCCAGGCATGTTCTGTGTAGCCTGAGAGAGATGCATTGGAGATTAAATCCTTTTTTAGTACTGAGAAATTCAGAGATTGCATTAGAACTGGACATTCCCAGATTTCCTGAAAACCAGAAGAGTAGCAACAACACTGGGTCACATTCTGCTGGGGCTGAGGGAGGAGGCAGCACCTTCCTTGGATGGAGTACAGGCTCTGCTCAACCCAGTCCCCCCACCCCACCCCACCCCCGTCCCACCCCTTTTATTAATTATCTACTTGGTTTCTATAGGCATTGGAGCTTGCAACTCCAAGGATAATGGTGAGTTCAGAGAGATTCAGTCCCTGCTTAAATTCTAAAATGTATACTTCGGAGTTGAGTACATTCAGGTATAGGGAGCTGGGTATTTATGGGGCAGACACAGCCTTTGGATTGCTCGCTGCAATTCACCTTGGAGCCTCTAGGAGACAGCTGAGAATTCTGTGCTGCCTTAATGCATCAGGACACAGGGGAATCAGCTCCGTCTTGTGCTGAATCCCCAAATTCACCTTAGAATGGTGGAAGGCAAAAAACATTATTTGTCAAAGGGCTTTCTGTTTGTGAGACAGTGAAATACAGAAATATAAACGTTCAGTGTCTTAAAAGGTCTTAGGCATATAGAGGGTATGAATTTGTCTTTTTTCTTGGCAAAGTATCAAATTATTCTGTAGTGGAGGAATAGCCTGGAAAGGCTTCACAGCTGTGACCTTTCAAGGGAAATTTGAGTGATTCAAGGGCACTTACCTGGCAAAGAAAGGAAGGCTTCAGCAGAGGAAAAACTCAGCCAGGAGACTAGGAAAGTGAAAGAAAGGGGGGTGGGCAAATGAAAGGAAAAAGATGTGGAACAGGAAAAACTGAAATTAGAATTGAAGGCAGGGCAAATGTCACATGTGAAGAACAGAAAACGCTAACGCCCTTAGATAGTGATGGAGTTGGAGTGGAGAGAGAGCACAAGGGGATCTCGGGTGCATGGCTCTGATTAAACTAAAGGAAAGAGAAGGAAAGGAAACATGCGGGGTCAGAAAGGGAGGAGGTTGACGTTGTCTAGGTAGGAGAAGAGCCACACCCAGGTGAGATTTTGAGCACTCAGGATAGAAGGAGAGTTAATAATGGAAGTAATGGCATGTGTATCTTTATCTTTATGCAAGTGCTAATAAGGGTGTAAGGGGGTGCTCAGTCTCTTTCTGGTTTGGAGATGCGGCATATTTGATCCCCGCATCCAACTCCAGCAGTGGGAAACCCTCCGTCTCAGAATGGAACTTCCCATTTACAAAGAACTACTGTCAGTATATAGCATTTTCTTCTACTCTGTGAAGCTCAGGTAAACCTGTTGACATTTCTGCTTTTCACATGAAAGCAGAATCTCAATGTCCACCAGACAAAGGCATTGCTTTTGTTTCTCGTATCTAGAATTATCACGTCTTTTATCAGACAGCTTGAGTTCAGTTCAAGAAACATATACTGATAGGCTTTTCTGGATGAAGGAGACCCTGTGCTAGGTGCTAAGAGGAAATAAAGGTTCACAAGACACCCTGCTCTCAAGAAATGTACCCTCTTAAGTTCACAGGTGTAATACAGGGAGGAAGTCACCAAGAGAACCCCCAAAAGATCTGCACCTCTATTTTTATTCTCCAGATGAATTACTGTACACTTAACATACTATACTTAAGTGTAAGATCTCAGAGGAGAAAAATGCCTTAAAGGGTGGTTTTAAATGTATCACACACAAAATTATGAGGATCTCTTTTTCAGAACCAGAGGACTCCTAAGTCTTGAGTGATAAACCTCTTGAGTGATATCATCTTGAGTGATATCAAGAGGTATCTCTTTTATGTAGTAATATTTTTCATTTGTGTCTGATTCCAAAAGTATAATAATTTTTCATTAAGAAGAAGCTAATAAAATAGAGAATGGCATAAAGAAGAAAGTAAAATTTACCTCAAATTCTACCGCCCAGAGATGATTTCTGTTTACATTTGATCTCTATCATTCCAATCTTCTCTATGTTCTTATCTATTATAAATGTGCTTTATAAATATGAAGACATATTTTATAAAATTGAAGTGGCATTATATATACCACTTTCTGATCTACATTTTCCTTTAACAGTATGTGGTGGATGCTAGATTTTAAATACACATAATTAAAAAACAAAAATTATAAATATGCTATAAAATATACCATAAATATTTATTCATTTATCTTATCTCTTTCTATTAATCTATTTGACACATAATGTTTAGTGCTATATATGATTCTATTATTTAGAAACTGTGTATGTGTGTATATGTTAGAAAATGCTCCACCCACCCCCACCCCCCTGCACAGGGTGCAGAATCTGGGCCATGGCTCACTGTCCGTGTTGACAGCAGGAAGAGGAAGGTCTGTCATTGTTGGCATTTGCCCTCTGTGTCAGTCACTTCCCAGTGACTGCCGGAGTGGGGAGCAAACGCCAACAGGTGTTCTGGAGAATGCGAGGACCCTGCGTCTGTTGGCTGTTCCTGTGTCTCTGAAAAGGAACTCCGCTCCTTTTCTAAGCAAGTGCAGCTCCCTTGGGCCTGACGTCGTAGTTACAAATCTGTCTCTGGGTGCTCTTTCCTAAGAGCCTTTTTAAGCATGCTCAATAATAGATGAGCACCTGGGCTCTTCTTCACAAAAAAGAGCTCAGGCAGTTTTTAGAACACGAAAAGGCCGTTTGGCCCTCTGGAGCTAATTCTTGGAAATCCCTGGTTCCCCAGGACACCGTTTAATAGCATCTCGCTCCAGGACAGCAAGTGGCGTGCTGGCTCGTGTTGCTCCATTTCCTCTTTGGGTTGCTTTTTCAGTCCTGGGCTCCATTTCCACTGAATCTTTGTAACCAGTCTGCTGGCAGGGTGTTCCCACCCCCTGCCCTGCTTTCTCTCTCTGGCCTGCCTCTCCTCGCTGCTACAGGGCTCAGGCAGGATGTCCATATTCCATTTGGTTCTAGTGTTGGAGAAATAGGAAGTCCACTCAAGTGCCGGCTCTGCCATCAATCTATGGGGGGCCTTGGGCAAGTCACTTAACACTCCGGGCACCTGTATTTATGTATATACAAAACAAGAGAAACCACTTTAAGTCCCTAAGGTCCCTTCTAGTTTAGACAGTCTGTGGTTGCAAGTGCACTTTTGGATTTTCTACACTATTCTGACTGTGGTATATTTTTAGTGACAACTATTTATTCATTAATTAGTTATAAGAATTGCTTATTTTTAGAACTTCATTTCATAGTTGGGGCAGCTCAGTCATTTGGCTCCATGGGCTTTGGTAACAGCCACCTTCCAGGAAGGGGGCTAGGAAGGAAGATTGAATTTTTCCACTGTCGTGCTTCTGTTGCCTTTTTAGCAATTTGCAGTGCCAGCGATCTAGAGCCGCCTTCTTGAGACTCTTGTCACTGAACAATCAGAGAGAAACCTTTGACTCTCTGTGTTGTGCAGATGGACTGCTCGTGTCTCCTTCATGAAAGAGACTCGGTGATGGGCGCCAGATGCCGTGTCTCAGGTGCTCCCACCGAAGCTCCCACTGCAACTCATTATTATGTTTTTGTTCTGTGTTTCTAGGTCTTGTTTCAAACATAACCACTTATCTCTTTCTCTGGGATCCCTTTCTTCAAAATTAGAAGTCATTTATAGGGTTTTATTTCCTTCGTATCATTTGAAGTCATTATATTTGGGACTGAATTGTATGTTCATGGTCTGGCTTATCATTTGTTCAGCAAAGTTTTAATTAGTGCCTACAATGTGCTGGATTTTGTTCTCCATGGAAAGGGGTATGAGAGAAAAGAGACACATGGATGGGAAAAGAGAAAAATTAGGAAAAGGGAAGATACTCCAACACAAACTAGAAAATCGGGGACATTTCTCAAGGCGGGGGGGGGAGCAGCGAAGACCCTGCCCAGGACAGAAAGTGCGGGGAATGACAGGAAAGGCCTGGGAAGATTCAGGGCATGAAAGCCCTGGCTCGTGCCCACCCCTCTTCTGTGGAAGAGTCTCTGAAGCAGTGGGAACCCTGGCCAACAGACAATAAAGTGTTACTGACAGCTACCTACCACTTTTGTAAAAGGTCAGTGTTTTTAAGTCAGGCACTGTTTTAGGCAGATTGTTTGTATTAACTTAAATCAGTCTTTATCGTATCTCTATGGTGTTGGTACTTAAGATGAAAAAACAAACCAAGAAACTAGTCGTGAGAACCAGAGAAGTTTAGTGGTTTTCCAAAGGTCACGCAGCTAGGAGCTGGAGGAGCCAGGATTTAGATGTGCAGTCAGATTCCAGAGACAATACCGCCCACTGAGGAAGAGGTCTGGTCCCGTGTGCGTTCTGTCAGGGGAACAGAGTGGGTTCACGCTCAGCAGCTCCCCAGTGTCCTGCTGCCTGCCTCCTTTTCCCATCAGTTCTTGCTGCTTTGAAATTCAAGCTCAGTATTTGTCAAATGTGCCCAGTATTTCTGCTTTTGCCTCAGGCACTGAGTATAGTCATCCCAGGTCAGGATTTGTGGTTCTCTTCTGAGCCATGGCAGGTTAGAAGAACAAGCTTGGCAAAGCTCTGGCATTGGGGCCTGCAGGTTTGCGTGTACCTAGAAAGGTATATGAGTATCATGTGGCATTTCAATACCTTGGATATCTTGTGCCTGGTGGGTTTTTTTGTTTGAATAGTGACTCCTTCAAAATGATATACAGCCAACTAGCTCCCCACTAATTTGTAGCTTATCCAGATGTTTTAAAAGTATATTCAACTAAACAAGTAAAACAACTGGCCTAATTTAGGTAATTACGAATTTATTTCTTTTACTAGGGGTAGGGGAGAAGGTTGTGGAAGCCCGACGGTTTCAAAGCCATTCCTTCAGTGGACACATGGTTGTGTCTTATTGTTCCGACACTCCCGGGAGCCTCTTTTCCCCTAGTTTGTAAACTTCCGGGGAAGGAGCCAGGGGGTGGGACATCATCCTCAACCCGGGAACTGTTCCTAAGCCCGTGACCAGCTCTGCAAAACTGGAGGCAAGTCTGCTGTCCTTCATCTTAATTGCCTCTGTAATAGGTGGACAGCAACATCAGGACCTTATTTATCTGGACAGTACCAGCCCAGAAGTGCAACGCACACCAGCAGGGCGGCCAGAACTGGACTCCCGAGCTTTTAGCAGTTTCAGCTACAAAAGAGAACAGAGTCAGCACTTGTATACAGGAACTCTGCAAAAACAAAAATAAACTGTCAGAAACAGAACCAGTTGACTCACGGGCAGCAGGCGGTTTGGGGGAGCCTGCGCTGAGAACACCCTGCAAAGCTATCATCCGAAAGTCTCAGCAGAGACCATCGGATATAAAGCATCAGCAGCAGATTCCTTTATATTTAATTTTATTTTTAATAACAGCTTATATTCAATGTTATTTTGTATTAGTTTTAAGGTGCACAGAATAGTGGTCAGATATATACTTCACCAAGTGCCCCCCTCCGATACTCCCAGGACCCACCTGGCACCATGCACAGTTATTACAACATTATTGACTGTATTCCCCATGCTGTACTTTACATCCCTGTGACTGCTGTGTCACTACAAATCTGTACTTCTCAATCCCTTCACCTTTTTCACCCAGTGCCTCAACACCTCCCTCCCCTCTGGCAACAACCAGTCTGTTCTCTGTGTCTGTGAGTCAGCAACAGATTTCTTAAAAGATGTGCTTTATGTCAGGAGTCTCACTTTGGTCTTTTATACACAAACAAGCACATGGGATTAGTTAACTATGGCTGAGGTCTTTTATTCTTCAGTTTCTAACTTCTCAATGTTCACACTTTCTAAATATTTTCTACAGTTTTTTTGCAAAGACACCAGGGAAGCTTTTCTTTCTCTTGCCACCTTCTATCTAGCCCTGCAGTGATCTTCTCATTACATCTCTCACCATATTAATTCCAGAAATAACATCTACCTCTCTATCATGCTTTTCATCCGAGGATTCCTGTTGAGCCCTCCAGCAGAGAGGGCTGTTCATCAACCTCACTTCTAGTGCAGCATTCCTCTGCTTCCGGGTCACAAAGGGAAGGAACTAGAAACACAAGTACAGCCCTTGCATTTTTTGAGAGTCATGGGGGAGTAGTACAAGAAGGAGGTAGCAGAGTTGTGCAACCATTTGGGGGGGGATTTTTGACAAAATTAGATGCTTAGTCCTGTGCCTGTCTCCACAAATAGAAATTCTAGAGTAAAGGAACTCTAGGTCTATATTTCAGAAAAGGGGAAAGATGACTAATTAATTTAACCAATTTATGGTTATAGACACTACTTGTCACTGTAAGTGGATGGAGGCATACTTAAGTGAAACAATGGATTATTACTTAACCTTACAAAAGAAGACACTCTGCAATTATTTGACCATGTGGTAGAACCTGGAGGACAGATACTGAGTGAAAAAGCCAGTCACGGGAAGACAAACATTGCATGGTTCCACTTACATGAGATACTTAAAATAGTGACATGCATTGAATCAGAGGGGAACGGTGGTGACCAGGGACCAGGGGGAGTGGGAAATGAGTGGTCGCTGCTCAGCGGGCATGTGGTCTCTGTTGTGCAGGGTGAATGAGCTGCACAGACTGCTGCACGACACTGTGCCTGTTAACAATGCTAGTTAACAATACTGTGCTGTGCACTTAAAATGTGTGAAAAGGCTCGACCTCATGTTAAGTGTTTTTACCACATATAGTAATATTTTTAATTTAAAATTTAAAAACTTTTAAGAGACAGACTTACTTCAAGTGGTTAGTATAAAGTCACATTGTATATACTTGATGTGCAAAATGGCAGTTGTCTGTTAAGTGAAGGTTGTAAGGTGTGTTTCCATTGTAATTGCCCTTGGTACTACCACTGTGACATCCTGGCTCTCAGTCCAAGACATTGACTTCTTACCTTTCTGACCTCTCTTAATAGTTGACCTAAGTGACCCCTCTTCTGGCAACTTCCTGTTTGTTTCTTTTCCCTTCCATGCTCACTGTCACTCGGCCTCCCCTATTTGTTGGTGAACTCCAGGGTTCCCCCCTTAATCTTCTTGTCTTCTCACAGCTCTATCTACATAGACTTTATGGACAAGCCATGCCTAAAAGTGATGATTTCCAAATCTATGTACCCAGATTTCTTCCCTGAGCCTTGGACTTATATGCCCAGCTACCTTCTTAAAAACTTCACTTTTATGTCCCCAAAAGACCCTCAAACTCACCAAACTCAAAACTGAACTCTCATCTTTTCCTCTCTCTTTCCAATGTTCTTTCCTTCTTGCATTAACTTTGGTGCCACCATCTACTCAATTATCCAAGGTAGAAACCTGGAAGTCATTCTAGGTGATTCTTCTTTCTCATATATCTGTCTTGTATACGTACCTACTTCTATTTATTTCCTCTCTTATTGCTTTTGTCATTTATTACATGAATTGCTGCAATTGCCTCCTTTCTCTGACTGTGATCAAGCCCCAGTCTAATCTATCCTTCACACAGTGTCAGTGTGCTCATCCTAAAATATAAAATTATTCATGTCAGTTCCCTGACTAAAATTCTGCTATAGCTCTTCAGTGAAGTCAAGATAAAAACTCAAAAACCATGCCAAGGAGCTTTGATTTTCATTTTCCAGCTGCACACTCCTGCCTGTCTCTTCATTTCCACTCTCCATCATCCCACAACTTAAACCCAAAGTTCTGTTCGTAAGAAATTGATCACAGTTCTCTATATGCAACATACTCTTACCTCTGCACTTATACGTTTGTTTTGGGGGGGTCGTTTGTTTGTTCGTTTGTTGGTCTAGAAGGGTCAACTTTTCCTCTTCACACCTCAGACCTTTTCTACTTGGCTACTCTTAATGACTCCTCAAGGCTCAGTTCAGATGTTGCCTCCTTTGCTGGGTTTTTCCTGACCTCCCTGCGGGCTAGATTAGAAACTAAGTATGTGTTTCCAAACTAACTGACACATACTTTCATCCATACACTGTCACACTCTGTTGTACTTGGTTATTTCCACATGCATCTTTTCTCCTGACTCTGTTCCTGAAGAGTAGAAACTGACTCTTTTATCTCCGTATCTTCAGGGCATAATGCTGCCCAGAACATGGTAACAATTCGATAAATGTTAAATGAATGAATAAATAAAATCATAATTTTTTTTCTTAATTCACATGACCTCCCATTGGGTAAATACTATTCCAATTTTATAGATGAGGAAACCAAGATCTGCAGAGGTTAAATAACTTGTTCAGGATCACACAACTAACAAGTCACAAAGTAATGTGGGCCTGTCTGAACCTCATGGAAATTCTGCATGGTCTAGTGGACTAACTTCTATCTGACACTCGAAAACTACTTCTGATATAGAACAGTTTCCAGCATAGTTAGGAAAGTGTTAGGAAAGCCTAGGGTCAACATGAAGCCAACAGGCAAATCAGCAATAGATCCCAAAGTCCAGTGAAACAGATGGACTTTATACTGGCCTCTATCTGAGTCCCAGAATTTCTAAAAATGCCTATAAAATCAACCAATGTGAAGCAGCCAACCAGTCAGCTAGCATTCACTGATGCACTACTATATGCTTAGCTTTTTGGAGAATATAACACTAGTATTGCCATTTCCTGAAGAAGTCTGCATTGGAATATTTTACTTCTCCCCCTCTCATTTTTCTTTTTCCCTCAAAGGAAATTAAACTTCTTCATAGGTTCTTCTCCCTACTGGGCTTGGGGAAAGATGTTGGGTCCATCTGTTCACACATGATTAATGACTAATTTTATTGGTCACATGCCCCATTTTAATGGAGGACAGGATCACAGTCAAAGACCCATGCTTCTGCCTGGTTTCTTTTTACGTTTCTGGATCTATATTGCCCTTTATCCTTATGAGAAAATCAGGTCTTGTCATTCCTTCTCCTTTCTACCACACACCATCCTGGCCTGGGGTACTGTCCCTACCTTGGATTAGGACGTCTAGCCAGCTTATGTCTAGGTTCTTGAAATAAATAGTGTGCCCTTGCTGTCTTTCTTACTTGCTTTCCTCTGGCACTGGTGGGTATGCTTCAGACTGGACTTTCTTCTCCTTTAGTGGAAAGACCTCATCTTTGTGGAGATTTGAGACATAAAAGAACGGAGGGTAGCAAAAGGCCACATTAAGCCCTTTAGGTTAAATGGTATTCTCTGTATTAATGTATTCACTAAAATGTTTATTAAGCAATACTATGCATCCAGCCCTTATCTAGTACTATAGCACTATGATTCAAAAACAAACAAAAAAGACAAAAATATCTGCTGTTATGTAGTATGCATTTTAGCTGGAGAGACAGAAAACCTTGGCACAGAGTAAATTAATTATATAGCATGTTAGAAAGAGATAAACGTTAAAGAGGTAAAGATAAAGCAAAGAAGGAAGTATGAAATGTTGCAGGGAGGTTGTTAAAATTTCTGATAAGTAGTCTAAGAAGACCTCACTGAGAAAGAGACTGGGCATATCTAAGGGACCAGGGAGAGGACTGGAAGTTAATGAACGGAATAAAGCGGCACTTTTTCCCCACTTGCCAATTGATAGTTATGGAATACACTTTCTTGTTCAGAACTCAAGAAGAGAAAAGGGATAGCAGGTAGACCCAAATCCTAGTCCTTAAGGTTTCATTGGAAGATAAATTAATATTCATGTAAAGGGAATTTTCTGTCACTGTATGAGAAACACACACATTAGGGTCTGTTGAATTTCAGTGAGAGAGAGAATGAGAAAGAGAAGGAGGGAGAGGGAGAAAGAGAGAGAGAGAGAACCCTCCTGTGGAGTCCGGGAAGATTTCTGGTGATCTGATTGCTGTCCTGAAAAAAGAACAGAACTTAGGTTGACAGAGGAGGAGGAAGAGGATTGCAGGCAGGATAACTCTGAAAGAAGGAGGAAAGCACAAGGACGGGGCGTCGTCAGAAGACCAGTAGAATAACTGAATAGGAGAGGCTTCCCCATGGAGGAGTGGAAGGAGGAGTGCCTAAGGCTGGCAGAGGATTACTGAGAGATAAAGAATATAAAACAGCTAGACCCTGGAAAGTCTCCACAGCCAGTACAAAGTGATTTCTTTCCATTTCTATTTTTTTTGTAAGGAGAGTCCTTGCATCAATAATCAGTTGAAAGAATCTGAAATGTGTGAGGCATCTATGACAAAGCACAGCTTGTAGTGGGTGCTCAGTTAACAATATGAAGAATTTGTTGAAGTGAATTGGTGGTTAGCTAAGCAACCAGCTAAGAAGGAACATGGTGATGGGTACAACTTTTGAATCTTGAATTATATAGCTCATGCCGACATGGATATGTTAAACTGTTAGAGCTAGAAGGGTGCTTAGAATATGTTATCTCCAACCTCTTATTTTACAAATGAGAAAACTGAGAGCCAGAGAGGTTCGAATGATTAATGCAGCTTAGTCGATGGGGAAAACAGGGTTCTTCTCCCAGATTATATTCCTAAGAGCTTCTTCTGGGGACTTTGTCCCTCAGACAGATAGTTTGGTGCCCACTGGTATGCCATCTTGATATGTATTAGTGTTGCTCAGGGGCGTATGCCATGGGACCCATGCCTCATGTGATCCACTATGAAAAACTGGTTTCTATCAAGTTAACTTGGGAGATGTTATCTACTATATCATCATCTGGGAGAGTTAAAATGCACATTAGAAAAATATATTGGAAATTCTCTTTTCGTCCATTGAGGCATTTTATTTACGCATATATATTACATTTCCAGGCTTTTCCCTCCTGTGTGTTTTTGTCTTACTTCTTCATGGTCCATGATGGCTGCTGAGGGTGTCAGTATAATGAAACCAAATTGATGGGACAAGAGCAGGTTTTTCTGCCATTTTTCTACATCTTTAGCTTGCACATCAAATTCAGGGATGATTATTTCATACTTGTTCAACTCACCTGTGAGGTTCACAACAATTTTCCCAACTCTGTGGTCATCAGTAAGTTCAAATTCACCAATGTACCCATGCTTCATCATCACAGTTAGAAACCAGACTGATGCAGACCCAGGCTTGTGGGGTCTGTGGCATTATGGATGAGACATGAGACAAATTCACATGGACTACTGAGTCCTGTGGAGGAAAAGGGACTGCATGGCCACTCTCTCAAGAGGAGAGTGTACCAACCCTCGCCTTCACAAGCTTTTATTGATTTTCTGAGCATATTACCTGATGGTCCTTTTTTACTATGCACAGGTTCGCTTTAGGTGGTTGCCTTTTACAGAAAACAAAGGAAAGAATGTTGCTAATTACTTCAAAGAGACGGATGTTGCAGACCAAGGGCAACAGTGGTCAAACCAGTTACACTCCATACTGGGGAGGTTTAGCACAGACTTAAGAAAGTTAACAGTAAGCATGCTGCCTCAATTCAGGGTGAGGGAGTTTTAGCAAAAGCAAGTCTCAAAGCTGCCTAGGTACAATGCAGGCCTGATTCCCTATCTTTGGGTGTGGGTTCTGTGCATTGGACCTCGCTTTCCCCTGGGAGCTGGGCCCATGCCACACAAGACAGTCTCCTATACCAGACGATGACTTTGGAGCACAGCCTAGGAAGAACCTGGTGTTTGCCTCTTTTCAGCATTGTTGATACTCAGCCTCAGCCAGGCATTCATGTGTACCATTATGGTGGCACAAAAAGATGGCAGAAAGAGGACCAAAAAATTTTTATAGTAAATAAACTTGTTTAATTTTTTTACATTTCACCAAAAATATTTCACCATGTCTTTTGTTTTTTTTCTCCATTAAGCACCTATAATCCTATGGAACCGCCCCCAGAAACCATGAGCAATCAGTTCTCAGCATTAGCTCGTCTCTTGTAAAAGAAGAGGAAGATGGATAAATCAGAGAAGTTTCGGAGGAAAGCCTTAAAAATAATCGAGGAACATAAGAGAGTTGAAGCAAAGCCAGTGCTCCTCCTTCTGTTTTCTGTCTTCTGCCTGTCTTCCACCTTCATTCCTTCCTTCAGAAAATAACCTTTGGGTGTGCCCTGTCGGCAGGCCACGTAGATTGTCTTGGCTGTTTCTAACAACCCTGTGGCAGGGTCCAAATGAGGAACCTGAGTCCAGAAGTAGTAAACAACTTGCCCAGGGAAATTAGTGGCAAAGCCCAGATTCAAACCAGTGTTTAAGTAAAGCTAGTATTTTTTACTTTTATGCTTTTATTTTCATGCTTATCCCTTTCCCTATGCCTTCTCTCCCTTGCAATACCAACCACACAAGGTGTAAATGTTAAAACCAAAATCCTAGTAAGTTAAGGGAGATGCTGGACTCTAAAGGAGATGCAACAAGAAGGCTTCTATGTCTCCCATGCCTCTTAGGTATTTAATTTAGCATGTAATTTAGTTTTCTTTAACTAGATTTCGGGATTCTCCAGGGCAGGATTTGTTATCTGTATTTGAAAGTCCTTATTCCATGCTGTCTATGCTCGCCTTTTACTCGAAAGTTAAAGATGATAAAGTTGAAAAGTATTCATTGACATCATACTCCTTTTCAGCTGGACCCTGCCTGTTATCATAGGAGGTAACTGCGATAGGGTCTTTCATCAGAAGGGAACTGTTTCCTTTGTGGCAGTGGGAAGGGATTTGAAATTCTAGTAATCCTTAAAGCAAATGACAGTCTTTCTCTTAGGCCTTTCCCACCTGCTCCCTGGTCTTCTCCAAATGTCTAGAAGGCTGTTTAGCTATTGATGAACATGCTTCTCTGTCTTACAGGATTATAGACTCTGGGAGGCTGAGGCCTGTGTCTCATTCATCTTCCTCCTAGCACTTAGCCCTGGACCTGGCCTGGAATAGATTCTCAACTGTTTGTTGAGCTCTTTCTGAAGCTGCGCTTAGAAATTGAGCATTATGATAGACTAGATAGAGCTAAGGTTTATACTACTTCCTCTATATGCTCCCATGTAATTTGGCATGTCAAAATTTCGATATGCCTAGTTTATTATTGTTCCAGTAACTTAGCTGAGGCACATATAAAGTAACAGTCCAAATCTGCCCAACAGCAGACAGGCCCAGCCATGCCTGACCAATGAAATTTCAGCCTTTTTAATCCACATCAAACAAACAGCCCTTAAGATATCTGAACATGCTCCTTGACTTTTCAAGCTCAAAGTCAGCCGCTGCCAGTGTTCTTTCATCCAACCCAAACCAATTATATTGAAGCAAAGCTGCAGGATTCATTGTTGCCCAGCCTCAACCCAAAGTGTGGAACCTTGCTTATCAGTTCTAGGATTCTGCCTCTAGCTGTTTGTGGTGGGAGGCTTATTATTGTACCCTCAGAACTTTTTCCTCAGTTCTTCTCTGAGGACATTCATTTCATTTCCCTTTTGAGTGGGTGAGGACCTCTCTCCAATACTAGCTAGACAGCCCCCTCCATTTTATTCTGCCTTTTTTGCATCCTCCCTCCTCTCAAGGCTGAAGAGTGGGCAGCCTTTTCAGCATGATGGTCAGGGAGACAGGGGAATGGAGGGAGGAATACATGACTTCAGTTCTTTAGTTTTTAACTTCAAGATCATGTACATTATAGGTTTATAACTGTCAGAAGTCATGTTGTAACCCATACCTAGTAATATCTCATTAATAATGTCAGATAATGAGAAGGGAAGGAGAAAGGCAACATGGTATATAGGAGAGCAGTTGACTTTTGAGCTTTAAAAAGACCTATGTTTAAATATAAGTTCTCTTACTTACTGGTTATGGGACCTTGAACATAGTCACTATAGTTCTCCAAAGCTCACAAACTTATGTTCTCCAAAGCTTGCTTTCCTCTTCTGTGAAATAGAGATAACAATCGTATTAGTTTTCTATTGCCGTATGATAAATTTTCATCAGTGCATATTTATTATCTCACAGTATCTGGAGGGCAAGAGTTCAGGCATCTCTATAACTGGTTGTTCTACTTAGGGTCCCACAAGGTTACATTCAAAGATCATGCTGTGTTCCCTTCTGGAGGCGTGCGTGAGGAAGACTTCACTTCTAAGCAGAATTCACTTGCTTGTGGCCATTTGACTGTGGGTGTTGGCTAGAGGCTAGCCTCAGCTTTTAAAGGGCCCATGAGTTCCTAGACAAGTTCATCTTTGCCATATTCTGTTGGTTAGGAACAAGTCGCAAGGGAAGAGATTATACAAGGTAGCAGTAACTCAGTGGGGGTCACCTTAGGATGTATTCACCATAATAATGTCTACCACATCTGTTACAGTGAGGATTCCATGAGATAATCTATGTAAAACACATGAAAAAATATTAAGTCCTTTCTTCCTGTCTGGAAGACACACTGAGGCAGGTGCTCTAAGGATGTTAAAGAAGAGGAGGCAAAGACAATGGCTAGAGCTAGAGGAAGAACAATGTGCAGTAAATGAAGAACTCAACAAGGTGAGGGCAGATGGCTCTGTTCATGAGCATGTCATTAGAAACCTTATATATGCGTACATCTGTTTGGATCTCTTTTTTGTAAATTCAGGAAGAGGTACTTCTGGTCATTAACCTCCTATAAGTTGCTGCTATAACAGGTTCTTGTTCTTTGTCCCATGTAGCAGCTATTGCAAACTGCTCCCTTGTTTATTAGTGAGCTGTATATGGGGGCGAGGAGAAGGGGGTGGTTAGAAAGAAAATAAAAAGCTTTCAATGTCTTAATTTGTTAAGTTCAACAAATTTCTGAGGTGAAATGATGCTTTTGAGTTTCTTCAAATCATTTGTTTCAAATACATGTTTTTCTTTTTACTCTTTCCCCACATTCCTCAAGTAGGTCTAAACATTTATTTGTATTTAACTTGCCTTGTAGGAACATTTGAGTGAATCAGACAAACCAATGAATTGGAGGACAGAATTGTTGAGAAAGGTCAGGGAAGGAGACTATTGACATCATTCCTCCTACCTGGAGGCCTAATCCAGAATGAGGTGGGAAAAAAATGAAAAATTAAGGCTTGAGCTGGGGAGGGGAAGGAGCAAGAGTAGGAGAAGGAGGAAATTGTTTATTTCTGTGAAGAAATTAGTACCAAGAATTTGAACTTTAAAAAAGTGTGATTATTTTCCAGACTTAGAACTAAATATTTTTAGAAAATATTCCTAAATATTTAAGAAATATATAAGCCTTTATATATTTCTTAAAGAAAATTATTTCTTACATATCACCAATGTAAGAAACTTTAGAATTACTTATATCTCCAGGGGCAGAGATAAAGGCCCTTCATTGTGTGATGAGGCATTTCAATTGATTGTCGATATAATTGATAGTACTTTCATTATAACATATGCCATACTGAGCTTGAACAATAAGTTAAGTGGCCAGGGGTGCATGCCACATGGAAAGAACACAGAACTCTGAAAGCTGGAAACCCAGGATCAAGCCCCAACTCTACCAAAAGCAAGTTCTGTGACCCTGGGCAGTTTTTACACCAGCGAGCCTCTGTTTCCTCATTTTTTAAGTGAGGATCTTGAAGTGAAATATTGGTTGTTGGTGACATCACAAAGAAATGACATGCATCAGAGTTCCTTGCACATAGCAATTATTCAAATATATGAGAATACATGGAAAATGAATATATAAGCAAATAAATATGCATTTTGGATAATAAATTCTAGATTTGCAAAGTTAGTCTAACCCTTATTTCTTAAATATGTTCAAAGTTATAATATTATATATAAGTGCCATGGGAAAAACTTATTATCAGAGAATGTATGTAGTAATTTGCTACTGAGAATAATTAGGTTCTTAATCAAGAGAGAATCACAGCCTCTTAGATCAAGAAGGCATATTTGTGGTCATCTGATTAGAGCCCTTTATTTACTGATGAGGATAAGGTCTCAGCTTAAATAGGTTGGGTGACTCACTTAAGGTCATGTACAGAAGGGCAGAGATGGAATTAAAAGCCAGGACCTTGCCCTCCTGGCTAGGTGGCCCCTGCCCCGTTCAAGCATAGTATGCATATGAGTGATTCCCAGGGAAGAAAGGTGAACATAGGTACTGATTTTCACGTTCAAAATAGTGAGATGTTTTCAGATAAAAGAATGTTACATTTTTGAGCGATGACTTTGCTTATTTAATTTGTATGGAACTACAACCTTGAATTGCCAAAAACATCACAAATTCTACCTGCATGATTCCAGATTCTGAAGAGAGAGGCCTATATTTTCTAAACTGAACTTCGTTTAAAAACACCTGCACATACATTTCTTTTTGACAAGTGAGCACATAAAAGTGGTGTTTCACAGGGCTCAAGCCTGGATCCACTTCTAGTTAAGATTGTCATCAGTGACTAGGATGCTACAACAGCATACTCATGAAGTTCGTAGACAAGAATTTAAAGTGGAGGCTAAGGTCTTGGGGGATGCAATTAGAATTGGAAATGACCTCAACAAATTGGACAACTAATCAGAAACTAACAGGATGAAGTTCAGTAAAGACAAGGGCAAAAAGAAGTCGAGAACTTGGGGAAAATAAAGACAAGAAAAGTCTGAGACATGGAACTGGCAGGTCAGGCTGAGAACTGCCAAAAGAATGTGGGTTACAGTGGACTTCAAACATGAGGCAATCACATAAAGAGGAAGCCCTTGGCAGCAATGCAAGTCAGTGTGTATATTTGGGGTCCTAAATTTTATGGTAAGGAGGACTAAAGTCTTTATAGAAAGTTTATTCCTTAAATGATTTACTTACAATAGAATTATGCCCACCAAAAAAGTATAATGTGGTGTAAGGGATGGTAGTTAATATTGCTCGGAAATTTTTGAAACTTCCCATTAAAACTAACCTCATTGTCTTCTGGCTGGCTGAGTAGGTACTGTATCTAGTGCGGCCCTCACCTACTGGTAGACTCATTCTCAGTCCATGTTTAGTCTCTGGAGTTACGGGGCAACCTGGTCCCTAAGTTCCTCATTCTTAACAGATAATTCGAGATTGTCCAGAAGTATTTAATATTGTTTTTATTATCAGTCTTTAAAATCAGCATGTCACTGAGATGCTTGAACATTTTGTCTATATCCAAAATTCTGTAATGTCTAATTACTTCTATAGAAAGGTGAAATAGAGGAGCATAGGTCATGAGGCAAATTATTCAAAGAGCGTAACATAGTGAGGGCGTCTGAGCTAGATGCCAAACCGGGACCTCGCAACAGTTATGGGGAGTAACAGAGAGAAGGTAGGATTAACAGCAGGACAAGAGACAGGAGAGACAGAGGGGTTTTGCCTGTGACTTTTTGATGTTCTACTTCCACACAAAATCCTGAACTGAGAGCCTGAAAAAAAAACTAAGCCAACAACTAGAACAGGAACAGAATCACAGAAATTGAGACCACATGGAGGTTTGTTAGTGGGGAGAGGGAAGGAGATGAATGGGGGAAAAGGTGCAGGGAATAAGAAGCATAATTAGTAGGTACAAAATAGACAGTAGGGAGTTAAGAATAGTCTAGGAAAGGGAGAAGCCAATGAACTTATATGTATGACCCACAGACATGAACTAAGCAGGTGGGGGATGCTGGTGGGAGGGGAGTATGAGGGGGGATAAAGGGGAGAGAAAAAGGGACAACCGTAACAGAATAATCAACAAAATATACATTTTTAAGAGTCCTGAATTTATCCCCTGGCTGGTGTAGCTCAGTGGATTGAGCATGGGCCTGTGAAGCAAAAGGTCGCTGGTTCGATTTCCAGTCAGGGCACATGCCTGGGTTGCAGGCCAGGTCCCGAGTAGGGGACACATGAGAGGCAACCACACATTGATGTTTCTCTCCCACTCTTTCTCCTTCCCTTCTCCCTCTCTCTAAAAATAAATAAATAAAACATTTAAATAAAAAAGTCCTGCATTTACACAGGTTATCTCATTTAATATTCAGACCTAAACATAAATATAGTCATCCCTATTTTTTGGATGGGAAGACTGAGGGAAGGGGCAGGATGGTTACTCGGGTAAGGGCACCCTGAGTGGAAGAACTAGCATTTGAGCCAGGTTTGTATGACTTCAACTCAAGTAATTTGCCTCCAAAAATATGTGAGGAACAGAAATTGAAGGATAAGAGGTGGGGGATGTGACATAGGTAATTTAAGTAGGTAAAAAGACATAGGTAATTTAAGAAGTAATAGGGAGAGAAAGATGCAGACAGGAAACAAGGAGAGGCAGGATAAAAGGAAAGAGAGGAAGGGACAAAGGCAGGGTGCAACTGGTGAGAAAGCGGAAGTAACGGCTGCAGCCAAATGAAGGAAGGGAATGGTGAAGCCCCAGCAGAGGGCACGGCATGCTTCTGACAAGAGCATCCTGAATGGTGATGGAGACATCTTTCTTCCAAGACATACTGTACTTTTCCCGTCTTCCTGGAGTGCTGGGTCTCCTTGAGAATTGCAGAATTCACAGAAGTTAGAGGGAACCTGGTGAGTGTCCGTTGGAAAAGAAGAGAATGATTAAAAGGGCAGTAAATAGAGCACATGTGGGAATGTTAAAGAAAATGGGAGATTGAACATTGAGAAGTGACCTATTAGTGGTCTTCAGGTATGAAAAAGCTATTAACACCGACTGCGGAAAATGGCAGAATTTATCTGGTAGCAGAGCATACCTCCTCAGTGTCTGAACCCTGTGACAGCTTTTACTGCCTCTACCACTGCAGAATCCTTTTATTTTTATGATCTGTCCAAGGCATTAGCTGGCACTAGGGTTTGCTGCTGACTGTTTGACACAGTGTATGAATCAAGAAGCATTGCTCCTGAAACTTTGCTGGGACATTTAGTAGGATAGGCATGGTCAGAACCAGACTGCCTTCCCTGGAAAGCACATGGCTTTGGGGAGACAACTGAGTTTCAATCTTGACACTGCAACTTATTGGCCCAATGACCTTGGGCAAGTTACTCAATTTTCCTGAACATCATTCCCTCCTCAGTATAAGGAAGAAAATAAAACTTACCTCACTGTGTATATAGACCTTCCGGACTTGGGACATGGCAGATAGTCCGTAAATGTTAACTTTCATTTCCTTTTCCTTTCCATGGGGTACAAAAAAGTGAAGGGGAAGCCCTGGCTGGTGTAGCTCAGTGGATTGAGCGTGGGCCTGTGAACTAAAAGATTGCGGTACGATTCCCCGTCAGGACACATGCCTGGGTTGCAGGCCAGTTCCCAGCAGGGGCCAGTTCCCAGCAGGGGATGCAGGAGAAACAACCATACATTAATTTTTTTCTCCCTCTCTCCTTCCCTTCCCTTCTAAAGATAAATAAATTTAAAAATTTTTTAAAGTAAAGGGGATGTTTTATCTTTACCATGGGCTATCGTAAGTACAGGAGCCAAGGGTAGAGTAGTTAGGTTAAGGAAAGGGGTAATGCCCTATGTCCAGAAAATTCAGACCCATTTTCATTTCACAGCCAGGGATAGGATGGGACTTGTACGAAGGTTACCAGGAGCACACGGTTCTCTGAGTGTGATGACTTGCTAAAAGATCCCTCTATCCACGTTTGCCAAGTGGTTCTTCAGTGTTAAAGGCGGACAGCTGTGCTCTGATTCTTACATTATTAAGACAGACCATTTTGAAATGAGAGTTCAAGTGCCCTCCCATAAACGGAGATGGAGTTCTACACTCTGGAGATATGTTTAACTTGCAAATTAAAAAGACCATCTCCTGTGTTTTTGACTGAGGGCCAAATTGAAAACTACAAACTCCAATTCTGACTCTCTTTAAGAAGGAGGGCATGGCTTTTCCCCAGATGTTACTTTTCCCTAGATGGATGGTTGGTGCCCAGTGATTGCCTCTGCCAGTAACCTCCTTCTGTCCGCGTGTACTTGTCCATGCACGTCATTCAGCATGCGCTTGAGCATATGTGTGGACATACTGTGGTCTGGGTTTACTCCTTGCAAGAAAAAATTCACAGTTTTTTAAAGTATATTATTGTCATGCCCAGGTATTGCAGTATACCTTGGACTATCTCTTATAAGGTTTTTTTAGTTACCTTGTAAACCATAATGTAGAAAACAAGGTCAAGTGTGATGTCTTTGTCTGGGAAATTATATCTTCTGTATGTAAAGCCATTAGCAATAGGCTTTTGCTCAGTTTGTCTGAGCAGATCTTGTTTGTCTCTTTGTTTTCTTTCATATTATCTTTGGCTCAGGTCAGGGAGTGCATAATTTTCACCATCTGGGACAGTGGAAAGATGACAGCAGGTCTTTCTGAAGAGTAGAAACCTTCCTTTCCACTTCAGTGGGAAATCTAATCTTGAGTCTTTTAAATCCCAGCCAGACCTGCAACACTTACTTACAGGTCAGTGACATCATTTTGGTTTAGACTTTTAACCAAGCTCTCTTTGAGTTATTGAAACAATTTACTGATGCAGCATAGACTTTACTTATTTGGTACACAAAATAGAAAGTAAAAAAAAAGACTGTCAGAATAGTTGGTGGGCCATATAAATAGGCATCTCAATATATATAGTGTCTGTGCATACATCGCAGGTCTAATGTCCTGAACAGTGAAGAAGACCTTTTCATCAGGGTCCTGTTTACACCTAGGTTATGGCGGATAATGATCTGTTAGCTTAGGTAAGACCCTGTGCCATAATTACTGTCCTCATTTTGAGAAAATGCTGACTAAACCATGAATTATTTCTTTGCATTCTGAAAATGCAAATGTGTGGAAATTCTGAGATTTCCTTTCACTGGTAGATATCAAAACTTTACTGAAGATAGAGCATCTTATATATTTACTGATGTTTTTCTTAAGAAAATGTACACAGTACACAATTAATTTATTGTCCTTTTCTGTACTCATAGTTTTAACCTCCTCCAAATGGGCCATGAGTTATGACTAAAAGCATACAAAGAGGAGCAGTGAGCTTTCTCCACGTTTTTTTTTTCATTTTCTTTTTCTTTTTTTATTTTTTGATTATGCTGTTACAGTTGTTCTATTCCCCCTTTATTCCCCTCCACCCTACCCCTCATCCCCACCATTACCCCCCCTTTAGTTTATGACCATGTGTCTCAAGTCCTTTAGATTCTATATTTCCCATGCTATTCTTGCCCCCCATCTATTTTCTATATACTGTCTATGCTACTTATTTTCTGTACCTTCTCCCCCCTTCTCCTCCTCCCACTCCCCTGTTGCTAAACCTCCTTGAGATCTTCATTTCTATGTTTCCACGTTTTTAACTTAAATATCAATCACTCGAGGAAGCCTTCCCTGTCCCTGAAGTCTAAGTTAGCTCCTCTTTATCTTACTCTGCCACCCTGCCTTTCCTTCTAAGCCTTCAAAACACATGAATTCCATCGGCAGATTCCATCATCTCTACCTTCCAAATATATCCTGAAGCTAAACAATTCATAATTCCTCTGTTGCCACTGCGATGGACAGAGTCTCCACCATCTTCTCACTCAACCTTGTGCGTCTGCTCTTGCTCCCCATAGGCAAGTCTGCATGTAGTTGCCAAGGTGCTGCTTTCAAAACATACCAGGTCATGGCAGTTGTTTACTCAAAACCCTGTAATGGCTTTTCAGCGGACACAAATGACTCAAAGCCTTAACAAATGGTGTGTCTCCTCCCTCCTTCGCCAGACTCGTTTCCTGCCTTCTCTCGAATTCCCAACTCCAGCCATACCGACTGACCTGCTGTTCCTCACACCCTCCAAGGAAGGTCCCATTGCAAGATCTTTGCCTTTGCAGAGCCTGTTGCCTGAAACCCTCCTCCTTCGGATACTCACATCACATACCATCCTTTCCCCCATGATTAGTTTTCTCAACAGCAGCTTTCTCTAGCTGACATTTTAACATATTTCTGCTTATTCTTGTTCTCCCTCGCTGGACTATAAACTTCTGGAGGTCAGGGACTGGATCGTTCATCTTTATCCCTAGCACCCAGAAGAGTGCCTTTCTCGCGATGGGTGTATAATATTTGTTCAGCGAATCATGAGTGGATTAAAGGACAAAACTTGTATTCTCATTACTGGTATCAGTACATGAAAGTTCTTTCTGAGCTTATATCTCTACCATAACATGACAAAGGTGTAAAATACCCTTTCCAGCATAAGGTTCAGGAGCTCGAACACACACCCATTTCCTCACCACGGCTAACGGCCTGAATGAAGCAGAATGTCTTGCTTACAGCAAACAAATAGCTAGATTCAGGCACCAAGTGTGGATCCCAGGTTTACATACTTGCTAATCCTTCTGTGCTCACTGTCAGCCTTTTGATTACTACTTACATCTGCTGTTTCCACCAGGCCCTGACTATCTATTGGTTCCCATTAGAAAATTATCTTTGCAGAAAAGCAGCAGGGGGTTGAATCCCAGATGCGTGCTGCTTTCCCATCTCCTTCTGCTCCTCCCTGAACCAGCGAATGTCTGGGAGAGTGCTGGCAGGGCAGGGAGGAGGAGTAATGAGATAGGTAACCGCTCTTCACCCGGAGAGAGCTCTTACGCTGGGTCTTTTGAATTCCCTTCTTTATAGAAAAGAGGGGAAAACGCCAACAGCCCTCTCCCTGTTCCTAATCCCTCTTTAGAGCTCCTGACTCTGTTTCACCATCCTGCTCATCTCACCACGAAGAGAAATCGCCCCATTCTGTAGTTCTTTTAAACCTCCTGTCAGTATGAACGTCCCATCAGATCCCGCTGAGTAAAACAGTTGGCGTCTTACCGTCCTGGGCCTCTCTGGATCAAATCTGTCACTCCCTGTAAGGGCCAATGCCATGGTGGTTTTCAGGGACTGGTATTAAGCAGTGAGTTATTGGCTAAAAGATGGGACAGAAAGAGGCCAAAGGAACGTCATTTAAAGGTTTTTGCCCCTCTCTTGCTGAAGTTTTTCATAACTTCTCGATAACATTCAGGTCTGGAGTGGACTACACTGTCTGGGATTCCACAGGACTCAGGGAAAAATCAAGGGGTGTATAAGTACAGATAGTAGGATTTTCAGAAGTTACAGAAGTAAAGTATGATAATGGGAAACCATGAAACAAGATAAGTTCCCCTGTGCCTCACGTACTGTCCCAAGCCATGCCTAATATGGCAGAGACTATAGCTATTTACCGAAATGTGTTTGCTCTTCTTCCTAAGCAGACAGCTGGGCTCCATCTCCAGCTTCTCTTACAATTAGGCACAGCCAGTAAAATGTGAGCAGGAGTGATGGGTGTCCCTTCCAGGCCTGGCCCACAAAACCCTGCACATAAGCTCAACTATGGTCCTTTTGTCTCTGGGTAGCTGGAGTGGAGACACCTCCATGAGGACCCTGAAAGACTCATTTTGGTGACAGCAGATTCTCCGTTGGCCTGGGTCCTCGAATAACTGCATGGAAGAGGCTGCCCTGCCAACCCTGGTATAGTTACACGGACCAGTAATGAAATGGTGTTGGAATTACAGTACATTTTACAGACTATCTGAAGCTGCAGATAACCTACTGTATTAATGCATACAGTATTATACACATTATATTGATTATACACACTGTATTAATACAACCAGATGTTATAAGTTCTTTTTCTATACATGTACCTCTTTTTTTCTCCGTTTGGTTATGCACATCTTGAAAACAGAATCGGTGTCCATACCCTCTGTAGCCCCTGCAGGGAGCTCGGCCTGCCACAGGACACCTGAGTAGTTACTGATCAGAATTTATTTCTACCTCTTATTTGAGGGTAAGTTAAAACATAGGTTGGGAACATGGCCAAATCATATGGGTTTTTCATTTTGCTTTGAAAAATATCTTGAGTAAGAAGGCTCTCTTATGCATGTACAGCAGCTCAGAACTGACATGGTCAGCGAAGTGTGACATGCATTTTTTGTTACCCATAAATGGATTATCTGCTGTGACCCAGTCTTCCATCATTTTGGCACATTGCTCTTATCAACAGCTGTGCGGTAGGCACTGAGAAGGGCCCGGAGCCAAGGGAGAATGAGAAACAGTGGGGTGGGTGCTTGTGTCACTGCCTGCGTGTGAGTGGTGAATACATTCAGCAAGCAAAAATGTTGATTATTTTTTACTATTATATTCATCTTTCTTATCATCTAAGGCATAATTAAGAGTTGATAGCAGGAATATTTAAGTTAATACTAGGTAGGGTACCAAGTAAACCCCGATTGTAGGGAAAAAAACGGAACTTTTTCAAAGCAGGAATTTGTCAGTTTGGCATCAGAACTCTTTAAGGGAACAAAGGGCATTTCGTTTCCAGTAGCTATAGGCCAGGCAGGCGGCACGTGGTAAATATTAAAACCCTCACTGTGGATGGCTTCGCCCTCTGGTCCTTGATTACTCAAAAGATAAACAAAAAACACTGACAGTGATTTTTTTCAATGTAAGAAGCAATTTTTCTTTTTTAGTACTTTTTTCAATTGAATTTATTGGAATGACATTGGCCGATAAAATTATATGCTTCAGGTACACAGTGCTACAGTACATCATCTGTATATTGCATTGTGTTTTCCACACCAAGTCTCCTTCCATCACCATTCATCCCCCCTTTACCTTCTTGTACCTCCCCCCATCCTGCCTCCCCTCTGGCAGTCACTATTCTGTTATGTGTCCATGAGCCTTTCTCGTGTTTCTTTGCTTAATTCTTTCACCCTTCTCACCCAGCCCCTCACTCCCTCCCCTCTGACAGTTGCCAGTCTGTCCTCTGTATCCATGAGTCTGTCTCCACTTTGTTAGTTTCTTTTTTAATCATGAGATTCCACATATATGTGAAATCATATGGTACTTGTCTTTCTCTGGTTGGCTTATTGCAGTTAGCAAAATGCCCATCACGTTCATCCATGTTGTTACATGAAAGTACAATTTCCTTCTTTTTTATGGATGAGTAGTATTCCATTGTGTAAATGTACCACAGCTTTTGTGTCTACTCACATACTGATGAGCACTTGGGCTGTTTCCAAATCTTGGCTGTTGTAAATAACATTGCAGTGAACATAGGTGTGTGTATTTCTTTCAAATTAGTGTGCTGGGTTTCTTCAGATATATTCCCAGAAGTGGAATTGCTGTGTCATAAGACAGTTCCATTTTTACTTTTTTGAGGAAATTCCATACTGTTTTCCACAGTGGCTGCACCAGGCTGCATTCCCATCAACAGGGCACAAGGGTTCCCTTTTCTCCACATCCTCTCCAGCACTTGTTGTTTGTTGATTTATTGATGATGGCCATTATAACAGGTGTGAGATGGTACCTCATTGTGGCTTTAATTTGCCTTTCTGTGATGATTACTGATGTTGAGCATTCTTTCATGTGTCTATTGGCCATCTGTATGTCCTCTTTGGAGAAGTGTCTATTCAGGTCCTTGGCCCATTTCTTAATTGGATTGTTTGTTTATTTTGATATTGAGTTTTGTAAGTTCCTTATGAATTTTGGATATTAAGCCCTTATGAGATATATCTGCAAATATGTTCTTCCATTCCATAGGTTCTCTTTTTATTTTGTTCATGGTTTCCTTTGCTATGCAAAAACTTTTTAATTTGATGTAGTCCCATTTTATTTATTTTTTGTTTCCCTGGCCCGAGGAGATATATCAGAAAAAAATATTGCTACAAGAAATATCCAAGATTTTACTGCCTAAGTTTTTTTCTAGGATTTTTATGGTTTCAAGTTTAACATTTAAATCCTTAATCCATTTTGAGTTTTTTCGTGTGTGTAGTGAAAGGGAGTGATCTAGTTTCTTTCTTTCTTTTTTTTTTTTGCATATATCTGTCCAGTTTGCCCAACACCCTTTATTTAATAGGCTGTCTTTATCCCATTGCATGTTTTTGCCCCCTTGGTCAAATATTAATTGATTGTGAAGGTGTGGGTTTATTTCTGGACTCTCTGTTCTGTTTTGTTGATCTATATGTCTGTTTTTATGCCAGTACAAAAAAAACACCCTGCCAGCCTTCACCCTCAGTTGCAGGGACCAGCGCCCTCATGAAACTTGTACTAGCATATACCTCCCTGCCTCTGAAGAACCACTGTGGAAAACTGATGGTCTAAACCAGCACTTCTCAAACTTTGGCACCTGTCAGGCTCGTTAAAACCCCGATTTCTGGGTTCTACCCCAACATTGCTGACTCAGTAGATCTGGAGTGAAGCCTCAGAATTTGCATTTCTAACAAGTTCCCCAGATGCTAATGCTGCTGGTTTTAGGACCACATTCCTAGCCACACTCCACATTAATGAAGGAATCTACAAACATGCACAAGTGTAACAGCCTAACAAGGTGAAGGACCCCTGCCAGTGAGATCTTCCTTTCTCGTAAAGCCAGGTTGAAGCTGTTACTCAAGAGTGGAGTTGCTGGTGTGTCTCAGTGGATTGAGTGCCAGCCTGCAAAGTGAAAGGTCGCTGGTTCGATTCCCAGTCAGGACACATGCCTAAGTTTCAGGCCAGGTCCCCACATGGGGCCGTGCGAACGATGTTTCTCTGTCTCTCTTTCTCCCTCCCTTCTGTTCTCTCTAAAATTAAATAAAATCTTTAAAAAAAGAGTGGAGTTGCTCAGAACAATTCAGTGAACTGTCACCTAACACCATTGTCCCACACTCTGTCTTTTGTGTCTCCAAAGTTGTTACCTCATCCTCCCCATTAGTAAGGTGAAGAGGTCGCCATAGATGAACAGCCCTCAATCCTGCTGCTCATTAGAATCATCAAATAAATATCTCTTATTCTGCTGTTTATGCTACCTCCTGCTTAGAGGTTCCAAGTACCTGGTCTGGGACAGGGCCCAGGAGGCAGCATCTTAGGAGCTCTGTGGGTGATTCTAGTCCAGGGCACAGTTGAAAAGCCATCGAGGCTCTCCAGATCACTTCCACACCTGGCTGCCTGTTGGATCGCCCCCGCTCCCAGGGGAACCCATCTTGTCTGCTATTCCCCTGCCCGCGGCCCAGGCTCCCACCCCCGCCCTCAAGTCTCACTTGACTCTTTGCCCTGACCCCTCACTTACTTCTCTCTGTGCACAGTGTATTCTGTTTACCGTGTGGCACAAAGTCACTTCATACCCCATTAACTTCCTCTGCTTAATTAGGTAGAGGACAGGTCCCAAACAACTGCAGAATACACGGAAATTCACTGATAAATACACAAACAACAAATTAGGAGCGCTTTTAGAACCCACAGAAAATGTGAACTGTGGGAGCAGAGGACGTATCCACTCCTGGAAAGTGACTTTGAGGCAAAGTCACACAGGAGCTGCAACAGTGCACATTTTGTGTAATACTGGCTCCAAGTGATGTGTTCTCCTAGGCTGGCCCCAGCCCCTTTTGTTGCAGTGCCTACAGATTCCACACACAGTGTGTGTTTATAACAGGTAACTCAGGTGACAGGACTTCTGTACTCCCCAAACAATGTTTATCCTTTAAAAAGCCAAGTGAACTAGGAAGCTGAGGCAGTGGTCTGGACACTTTGGCTTCCCCAGGCACTTCCACAGCAGCAATGGGGAAAGTGGATGTGAAGGAGGCGGCTTTGCCTGGTAAGAATTCAGGTGTTGCTTTGGTTTTCTACTTTGTTTACCTTAGGGGTTTCACATTTGTAATTTCCAAGTATTAGTGGGGTATAACCTAACTTCGCTTGAATTTTATGGTGACCCTTTGTAACTGAAACTAGAAGCACTGGAACCTTCTGTACCTTCTTTCCTGGCCTGCACTTGGAAGCTTTCATTGGTGGATCCTTTTCATGCTTAGTAAGGTTTTAGTTAGTTTTTTTTTTCAATAAAATTATTTCAGTTCAGTTGAGGAGCAATCTAGTTAAGGTGAGGGCCACTGTGGAAATTTGGTATCAATTTGATTCTACCATGTGTCTGCAGAGGAATCCCAGGCTGAGGACTTGTGCTTTTCTGCTAATTAATTCTCCACATCAGGCATCTGGAAACCCGCCTCTTTGGCCTCATCTGAGTTGACTAATTAATTAAGCCGTATTTGTAAACAGACATATTTCCTCCAGCACTTTTTTCATCAGCCGTTTCTTTAGCCACAAGCTGGTGACCCCGTTTGATGGTAAACTGCCCGGCCAATTCTGCTGTCCTACAGGCTGAGAAGTTTCCATCTGGAGGCTTCCCAGCATCGTACAGGAAACGCAGGCTTAAAAGGGAGGCAGATACGGAGTTGAATCCAATTTAGCCATTTATTAATAATGTGGCCACAGGCAAATTAACTCACATCTGAGTATTTCATGCCCCATTTTCCCCCTGCAAAACCTACCACTTAGCCCAGAGGCTGGCCCATCAGCAGTATAAATAACACTAATAAAGAGATACCTTGATATACTGGGGATCTTTTGCTGAATGGGAGCATTTATACTACCTTGCCTTGGTGCAGAAAGTAGATACAACACTTCTTTTTTCAAGGTACAGCCACGTGCATTATCACATTGGTCGCTCATGAACCCCAGTGGGGAGTTGGGTGAATGTTGTTACCCTTGTAACTTATAGATAGAGAATCAGGCTCGTCAAGGTTAAGGGACATGGTCCAGGGCTGGTTTGAGGCAGAGCCTGACCTCGTCTTCACACTCTTGACTTAGTTCTGGTTCTGAGAGCAGCTCTTCCCCTGACCTTTAGTGGATGATGTGCAAATAGATTATAAACACTGGGAAAAAAAGAGGTACATGAGTATCCCAAGAGCACCTTATAAAAGAAAATGATAAGATACTACTGAAGCTGAAGGTGTTGGAATAACTATTAGAGAAACGTGATTTGATCCATGGAAACAAGGTGACGAACTAACTCCTGGATTTCTATCACGTCCTCCCCTATCGTCCCACCAGCTTTTGTGGGCTCATGGGTAAATTGTTAGTAATTGGTGTAACCCAGACTTATTAACTAATACCGACAACATTAATATTTATATTTGGACAGTGCGATATACACTTGATTATCCTATTAGCCCTGTGAGACTAGTAGTAGCGAAGCATACACACGTATATACATATCTCTCCACTTTGCTGATGAACAAACTCAGCTTCTAAGAGGTTGGTGGTTTGTCGCATTCACAGAGCTTGTCAGTGGTGAGACTGGGCCTGAAGTTCAGAACCTCCCGCTCTCTGTGTAGCACTGTTTCCACAGAACTACAATTAAGAAGGACTTACGTCAGTACTGTACTTACTTATTTTCTTAAATACATTTTATTGATTATGCCATTACAGTTGTCCCACTTCCCCCCTTCCTTCCCCTCCACCCTATACACCCCCTCCCCCCACATTCCCCCCTTTAGTTCATGTCCATGTGTCACAATTTCTTTAAATTCTATATTTCCCATACTATTCTTGCCCTCCCCCGTCTATTTTCTACCTATTGTCTATGCTACTTATTTTCTGTACCTTCTCCCCCCTTCTCCTCCTCCCACTCCCCTGTTGCTAACCCTCCATGTGATCTTCATTTCTGTGGTTCTGCTCCTGATCTAGTTGTTTGCTTAGTTTGTTTTTGTTTTAGGTGTAGTTGTTAATAATAACTGTGAGTTTGCTGTCCTTTCACTGTTCATCTTTTTATCTTCTTTTTCTTAGATAAGTCCCTTTAACATTTCATATAACAAGGGCTTGGTGATGATGAACTCCTTGAACTTGACCTTATCTGAGAAGTGCTTTTTTATATTAAAGAGCTATGAAGAATGTTGTGCTGTTTTGTCTTCTAATTCTATATAATTCTATCTCTATTTGTCTTGTTGCTTCTTCTCTTCTTCCTTGGTTTGTGCTGTAACCTTTTCCCGAGATGGATATATTTTAGTTAACCTCTGCTTAGTGGCTTGAAAGCACTACTATAATTGTTACTTATAATTCTTTGGGTCAGAAGTTTGAGTTGTGATAAACTGGGTGGTTCTTGGGTTGGTCTCACATAGGGTCACGCATCAGCTGCAGTCATTTTTCTGGTGGCTCTGCTGAGGGCAGGTAATCCAAAGTGGCCTCACTCCTTATCTAGCTGTTGGTATTGGCCCTCACCTGGGCCTCATCTGCACGTTTGCTCATACTCCAGGAGGATGGGCAAAGTTTCTTCAGAGTTGTCAGCAATGTTGTAGGAAGGCAGGGTGCAATGCAGTGTCACTCATCAAGTCTCTATATATGTCACATTTTTTGCTATCCTGTTGGCCAGAGCAAGTTACAAGGCTAAACCCAGAGTCAGTGAAGGGGGCACTACACAAGGGCAGGGATACTGGGGTGCGTGATTCATTTTGCACCACTAATATAACCTACTATCAAGGGATCTAAAAATACCTCCCTTATCTACCTTATAAGACTGTTCTGACAATTAAATTTGATAATGTATGTGCATTGCTTAGCATGGTTCCTGACAAACAGCTAGTAAATGCTCAATAAATATTAACAAGTATTACTAATAGAATCACTATTATCTGTTATGATCTGCCATAGCAGGTTGTCCTTTTGAAATCCCATTTACTCATTTGTGTAACATTTCCTGAGTGTCTGCGGTGGTTCTATGCCCTATGCTAGGCATTAGGGATACAAAAAACAATGTCCAGTCCCTGCCATTGAGGAACCCAGAGTCTACTGGAGGAGGCCAGACACAGAGGCAGTTAAATATAGCATACTGTGGCAAGTTCAGTGGTTGAGATATGTACAAGGTATTGGGGGGCACCAAAGAAGGGCATCTAACTCCTTAACCCAGCCTGGGGGGGTGTGAGGAAAGGGTTCTTGGAATAGATTCTACATGAGCTGAATCTTAACTTGTTGAGTGGGTGCCATCTAGAAGAACAGAGATTTAAAATAGGCAATTCCGACATGAGTAAAGGCATTCAGGGAAGAAACAGCATAGTGTGATGTTATCTGTTAAAGTCTAGGAATCCTAAAGTAGCAAGACAAAAAGAAAGCAGAAAGGCAGGAGAGGAAAGGGAGAAAGGGAGATGGGAAGGAGAAGAGAGAGAAAGAGGGAGGGAGGGAGAGAAAGTGTGGGGAACAAGTGTATACTCTTCCAGGAGGTTAGATACTATTCTGTAGGAGGTTTGATATTATTCTGTAGGTGAACAAGAAGGCACTGGAAGGCTTTGAGAAGGGTTGGGATGGGGTCAGATCTCTATTTTTAAGAGATCACTCTTGGGGCCAAGTGGAGGATGAGCTGGAGAAAGGTAAGAATAGAGGTGTGGAAGCCAATTAGTAGTAATCCAGAAATCCAGGCAAGAGAAAAGTATCTGAGAATGCAAGCCAGTGTGAGATCTTTCCTGCCATTTATACCCTACAAAGCTAGGGGAAGAAATTTCAGTGAAAAAAAGGAATGATTTTATATCCTAGTTTGGGAGAGCATAGTCCGGGATATCCTAGAAAAACTATTTGCTACATACGTAACAGGTGTGTTTGTCCACAATATTGGCCTTTTCAGGCCAAGGAGAGAGGGCAGATGCCAGAGAACCCTAGAATGACTGTTACTGTTGGGGGTCAGTGCTCTCTCGCATGGCCTTCGTGAGGTGTGAGGAAACTATTCTGTGAATTCTACGAGGTACCTTCTCTGACACACCTCATATCTTTTATGACTTTTTTCCTCTGTGGTCTAGTCTCTCTAAATTATGATGTATTTCCAATGACTTTGACCCCTTCTCTTTGTGCTCCCTTCTTGCCTCAATAATTTTATATGTATTTGCAATGTTTATGCCTTCTTTCTTTTCATATATACTCACAACCTTATGCCTTGAATTTTCTGGGTGATCATGCTCTCAACTATGCCGCTTCATTGTCCCTGAAAACACATTCATAATCATCAGAGTTTACATTCAGATTTGTGGTCTGGAAAACATTGTCATTATACTTATTCAATATGTTCCTTTTTCAGAAGGTCTCCCGTTCCTTCCCGTTCAGCCCTTGTGCATGAGCACCCTGCAGTGCTAAACACAGCCTCCACAATCGCACCTGATGAGCGCCTGCTCCAGTCCTGGCTGTCCTTTCTAGCTCCTGAAAATTTAGATAAAAACCTGATTTTCCTTGTTGAGTTGTTTGGTTTATTCAATGTATGGACACGCTTTTAAAATTCAGAGGAGGATCATGAGGAGGATGCGATAAGACTCATCAGGAGGCAAAAGGCAAGAGTGAGCTGGATCAGTCCAGTAGGCATTGTTTGAGGAGAAAAAAGATCACTTCTGGCTCCCAAGGGGCTTCCATGATAACGCGGTGACTTCTAGTGGGTGGTACTGCTTCCACTTTATGCCTTTCATCCTCCTGCTGCTCTGGACCCATCCACCAGTGCTGACAGGCCCGGCGTGTGGGGCCACCTAAGGAGAGCGGCACAGGTGGGCGATTCTGGGTCATTTATTGAGAATTACTACCACATGCGCAACACTGTTCTTATATGTCATCTGATATTTGACACAATAAAGGAGAGGTGAAAAGCAAAGGCCCTGGTGTGTCAGATCGCCCGGGTTCAAGTCACTTGCTTGACTTGGGGCCTCTGACAGGGATCCTAGAGGAACCTTCTGGTCTGAGCTCTTAATCTCGGGAAAGGATTTGTAAAGGGACACATGGGAGTAGAAAGGCAGGTGGGAGGTGTGGAAATGACTGGGCCTGGCATGGAAGCCGTATATGAAGAGGAGCCAAGCGACCCACTGAGTGAGATTGGCTGCAACAAGAAACACTGTGACTGTCCAAGTAAGTGACCCTCACAAGGCCCGGGGGCTGGGCAGGGTGTACAGCCACAAGTCACTGTCGGACTTGACAACAGACACTCTAGCTGGTTGGATCCACGTGAACAAAGACTCCGAGAGCTTGAGTGGAGACCTCCTGCTTCTCCTTCCCGCGGCCCCATGCAGGGAGGCACCTGTGAAGGAATGGCTGTGGAATCTTCCCGTCACTGGTGGCCCAACCTACTTCTGGGTGCCTGATGTGTTCAGAGAAAGCTGATGATCAATACCACCACAACCACTATCATTTACTCAGTGCGTACCACATTCCAGGCATTTCACAAAGTGTTTATGTGCATTATTGTATTTAATTTTTACCAAAACCCCATGAAGATAGTTATAATTATTATCTATTGCCATTTATAGATGAGATAAAGTGCATTATGAGGACTGCTTTGATTATAAAGAATAAATACCCAACTTGAATTAACTTATGCAAAAAGGCGGATTTATTATGAGGATACTGGATTGTCTCACCAGAACCCAGAACAGAAATGCAGCTGAGCCTCTAGGATAGCCACAAACCAGAACTTCGATGCCGTCATTTATCTCGCTCACTCTCACTGTATATAATTGCCTCTGCCACTGGCTTCATTCTTCTGTCTCTCCATTGGCCAGTGTCCTCCATAGGGTGCAAAACACAGCTGCCCAGAGCCTGTGAACTTTACATATTATAGCTCAGGGTGTGGGGTGAGGCTGACTTAATATTCTTTTAGGTTATGAGGCCAAACTCCCAGGGATCTGACCCAGCAGATCAAGTGCCCGGGCCCTCAACCACTCAGCTGTGGCTGGGTCAGGGATGGGCTAGGAGCCGTGATAACATGACGGCTCCCACAGGGTCATGTGCTGGAAGTTGAAGAAAGGGCAGTCTGAGAAGGAAAGACTGAGCTAAGAAAAGGCACAGGGGGGAGAGAGTACTAGCTATCAAGAGAGAAGATGGCTGTTGGGTAGAAAAAAATGGCAGGCATCTACAACACCAAATTTAAGAGCTTAGGGTAATTTATCTATAGTCACACACAACCAAAGCCAGAATTCAAATTAAGCCTTTCAGACTTTAAGGCCTATGTACTTCACTAATATGACACATTAGAATAAAGTAGTGGAGTGAATACATACATATATAACACGTGACATGTACACATACATAAATTCATACATATACATATAAACTAGTGGAGACCTTGCCAACCCAGCACTGAGACCCAGTAAGACACATTCAGAATGGTCAGATACCATGCACTCTTGCTTTACCCTGACAACTTGTCATTTGAAGATGAAGGTAGGGAGTAATGAGAAGCTGATGATGAGCAGTGTCAGTGACCAAAGCCTGTGACCCAGGTCCCCCAAACAGATGACAACAGCCCCTCTGGAGCCCGCCTACATCCATCAGTCAGTTCATCAGCATCCCTGCTGACCTGTGTTCTGGAGCAAGCAGAAGCCTTGGGCGTGTTGCATCTACAGCCCTGTGATATAGGAGGAAGTTTATTCAGAGCAAGTTCAAGGGGTGTCTGCCTGCATGTCCCAGAAGATGGTTCAGGACTCAGTTCTGGTGTTCGAGAGGAGGCGTCTTTTTTGGAAGAAGGTACATCAGAGAAGTTGAGCTCAGCTCTCAGTAATTGAGCTCATCTAGTCCTCGAATGGGACTCCGTGTATTTCTGTCCAAGGATGGGAATGGAGAGCCTGGGAGGAAAACATGTTGAATCTTTCAGCCTTTCTGAGCCTGTTTAGCAAAGTATTTACAAAATGTGCTGGCCTACAAGAAACATCCATCCTGCCCCAGCGAGGGGTCTATGGAGAGAAAGCACCTGGCTCAGTAGGACTCAGTTCAAGGCCTTTGGTAAATCTAAAAGGGTTGTAGCATTTTTATTTTTGTGATTTCAGTTTTTATTTTCACCTGAATGAAAATAGTGCATGAAACTGAAAGAATTGCATGGAGCTTACCCTGATATTTTGAAAAATGAATTGAGTTAAAGGTTTGAGAGGTTGGAGTTTTTTTCAGTATTTCCCTCATGGCAGTTGCAACCAAAAAACTATGTTTCTGGGAGGAAGTTAGGCACATGGGCATTGCACTGATGTTTTCGATAGTGGCAATAACAGTAATAACCAGGAGGGGGAGAAGGAAGAGAAAAATAGGACGTACTTGTATAAAACTAATACTACTAGCCACAGAGAGATGAAATAACTCACCAAGGCCACATGTCTTGTCACCACCCTGACTCCTACTGCCACCTGCTGCCATCCTGCCTGTGTGGCTCCCATGTGGACTTCAGTTGCCACTTGCTCCGAAGCCATTGGATACAACTATCAGTTGTAGTTTCTGGGAGGCTGACGTGAGGGTGGGAGGCTACAGAGCTAAGAGAGACTTCTCAGATCACAGCAGTGTAAGGAATAGGTTAGAAATATTGTTAGCAACATGGCATGGTGGAAGAAACATAGGCTTTTAGAGGCAAAGAAATCAAAGGTAAAACCCTGACTCCCTGGTGAGCTTTGGTTTCATTTGTCTGTCTTATGGGTGTAACATACCTACCTTTTGGGAAGTTGGCAACAATGAAAACCATAATTCTATGTGACATACCTAGCCCATAATAGCTATAGTTACTCTAATATTATCACACCTCTGTTTATGATGTTGTCTGAAATGACCATAACTGTCCACTGGTGCTGAGGGATTTAGCCACTTCCATTCCGGCACCAGAGTCTGCTTCAGCTCACCAGTTTCCCATCCTTGCCCTCTGCAGGGCAGGAGATGAGGAGGAGGGAGAGACAGTTAGAGAACAGGGGTCGCTCAGAGGGTGAAGGCCAGCAGCAGCAGTGGATGGAACAGCCCCCAGTGGCCAGCCCGCCTCTCTGGGAGAGGTGAGGGTCAGCCAGGGGTAGCGGCTGAGGCCTGAAATGGTAACTGGTGTCCTAGTGTCGCTGGGAGAGTCACACGGGTTACAAGCCAAATGGCTGGATGTGCTTCCTTTCTGTGGATTTTCCCAGGGCCACCAGTTCCCGCCTTGGTAAGTGCCAAAGCAGTAATGGGTCAAATTCTGATATGGACATTATTTTAAACACCACCAAGTACATGAAAGATTAGGAGAAGGAGCATCAGGCTGCCCCAGTGGCCCGGTTGCATATTCGGTGCCACAGATCCGCAGGGAACTGAGTCCACCCGGGGCCACTTATAATCTGGATGGCTAAAGAGGCAGGACGTGAAGCAGACTTTACATCCTGTGGCCTTTTCTTGAAAGAACACTTGAGTGGTGTCTAGTGGAGATTTTGTGGAGCATATGGTGTATTCTCCCCTCCAGTGACATCAGTCAATGATGACTGAGAACACACTTGTTCACTGCCATATAAGGGACAAAAAGAAGTAGAATAATATAGTCCCTGCCCTTACATGCTTAAAGACATTCTGAGACAGGATCTGTATTTCAACTATAGCTAACATTTTAGTGGGAGCTGTTGACCCACAAAATGACTACAGAAGATCAAATAGAGCGTTCTGTCTGGGCAGCAGTGGCCAGGGACAGCATCATGGAAGTGATGAGGCCTGAAAAAAAGTGAGAAGGGTCCGGAGCGTTAGAAAAACATGGGAGGGGCTGACGGAGGGAAGACTGTGTACACACAGAAAGCAAAGCTACATGTCAATCACACACAACACAGAAACAGCTCCATGCACAAGTAAAGACAACGAGCAAGTTGAGAGGGGGTAAATTTTTTTGAAAGTGAGGTAAGAAACCAAACACTCTATATAAAAAGACATATTTTACTTGACAAGAAAAAAGTAAAGTTTTATGCATAAAATATACCAAAAATAGTCAGGAGACAAATCTCTGAGGGGAAACGGTATTTCAAGCATATCTGACAGATAAAGTGTGCCTATCATGCTATACCTGGAGCTCCCTAGGAATGGATGAGAAAGACAAGTCATTCAGTAGCAAACGGGCGAGAGGTGTGACCAGAGGGTGTAAGAGGGAATCTGAAAGGCAAGCGATGTGCAGAGGTGCTCCAGCTCACTGCAAGTCAAGGAGACGAAAATGAGAGCCGTCAGGTACCACTTTTTATTTCTCAGCTTGGCAAATGTTTAATAGTGAGAGAAGTCCAGTGCTGGTGAGAATGCAAGCAAGAGTCTTCTTGTGCTTTGCTGATAGAAATTTCGGCTGCTGTACATCTTCAGTAAAGTGTTCTGGCAACATCAAGAATGTTAAAAAACATAAATATCTTTTTATTCTATTTCATTATTAAAAATTAATGCTTTGAAAACACCAACATATGTATTATGCACTTTAGTTCATTATTTTTTAAAATATTATAAATATCAATAAGAATAGGACTAAATAAATTGAGGCACATTCATTACTATGGACTACTATCCAACTACTCTTAAAAGGAATTAGATCTGCCATCTGCTGAACTGGAAGAAAGCCTGTGATGTATACTTAAGTGGAGAAAAGCAAGTTACAGAGACATGTGTATAGCATGATCTGGTTTTGGGAAACCATACACATATATGCACATGCATATCCCCTTCTTCATCTATATGCGTATGTATTTCATATGAATGTAGAGAATCAATAGCCATACAAGGGATGGGGGGATGGATATGGAAAAACAAAGACTGAGCAAAATGAGGTGCTCGCAGGCACCCAACCTTTAAAGGTCCTCAGAGCTAAGTTGTGCAGCTCTGGGGGAGGAGTGGTGGGAGGAGGGCGGTGCCCTCCTACCCTCAGACTGCTGCTCTGTTGGGAGTCTCGGGCCTGACTCGGGCCTGAGCACCAGCAACACCAACACGTGGCCAGCCCAGGTCAGCTGTCTGATGTGACGCCTGTTTGGGACGGGTGCAACGCAGATACGGGCTGCCTTGCAGAGCCTCTGCCTGTCCCTTCAGTTTGCTCAGGAAAATTACATGTAGTTTTGAATTTTGCATTTTCCAAGTCAAATGAAGGCTTAAAACAAGCAGTAAGTGTTCAGTGTAAGGTCCACGTGTCATCTTCAGCAAGAAATAAAAATGCTTTGGTTTTTGAAAAGTAACCTTTAATGCCTAAAGAGGATCTTTAATAAGTGCTTTATTTCAGGATCTTAAAAAAAATGACTTTCTGTGCAGATGAGAGAGGCAGCCTGGGGGGACTGATGTCCTTTGCTCTCTGTGCAAGAACCGCAGCAGCATTCACAATGGCCTCGTCCTGCCGGGGCCCCTCGCTCTTCCCCACGATGAGGCAGACCTTCATGGACGGGAGGGACAAACACGGGCTTTCAGAAGGCATACTGTCCCTGTGGTCTTTTCTTACACATGGCCTTGCCAGGGCCCTATTTGGTGCCAGTGTCATTGCCAGTAACAGAGGAAATTTGTTAGTGTCCCAGAAAGACTTTGAAGTCTGAGATCAACACAGGTTGGTTCTCTTGAATTTTCATAAGGGAAGGCTCAGAGGGTAGTGCGCTCTGGGTTTGCGAGGTAGACGCCCTTCTGAGGAGAGAGCCCTGGCCGAGCAGGTGTTCTTCAGCTTGTCCTGAGAGAACCAAACCAGAAACCCTCAAATGGCCCCACACTTTCCTGAGAAAACGAATCAGGAATACTTTTTTCTTTTGAGAAAGATGATTTCAGCCCTCAAGAGATCTTTTTAAATGTTAGTATGACAGATAACTGCATTTTTTATAGACAGATGTTGTTAAATGTGCTTGTGATAATGATGTTTGTTTAGTGCTTATCTCTAAGGAATTCAGAGCATTTTACAACCACTTTCTTCATTATTTCCTAAGGTTTCCTTCTTCCTGATCATATTTTAATTGTGACTATAACTTTTTCATTCCGTTTTTCTCATGGAATTTTCTCGGAAGGATCTCCTGTTCACCTCATTTCCTACTCTCTGCATTCCCCGTATTACGTCCTCACGTGGGCTGAGACATCCTAGAAAGGCATCCAGGGTTTTTCTTTGTGTCTCTGGCTCCCCCTTTTCTGTTTCCTATTGTTCATCAGTCTTAAAAACGTTCTCATTTATAATATTTTCACTATACTCCCTCCCCCTTAAATAAACAATTGCTTAAAACATACCTTATTCTTTTACATAAATAGTCCCTATTTTATTTAATTTTAGTTGTTCATTTATTTCTAACTGACTTGCTCCACAGAAAGGCTCAGGTAACTAATTTGAGGTAGCTAAACGTGTTCTTTAACATGAGCGCTGCGTGTTGGCATCGTGAATCTGATATTCATAGCGGATTTTTCTTCAAAACTGTTTCTCCTTTTAAATTCCAAGGAATTTGTTAACTTGCTTCTTCAGTGCAATAATCCATGAAGATATAACAACAAAAAAGTCATGACTTATGACAAGCTAGTCTTCTGTGTGTAGATATCTATATCTATATCTATATCTATATCTATATCTATATCTATACACTTCCCCTCCTTCAGAAATTAAGCACTAAGAACAGCTTTCTTTTTACTTGCTCTAATCAGACCGAGTGCAGTAGAAAGTCACTGTCCGAAAGAGCTCCTGGGGTCATGAGATTACGTGGAAGACACCTTAGAACTCACTCCCTTATTTTACAAATGTACAGAGGCTCAGAGAATGTTATTAAGAGAAATGCGTCCATGATCACAGAAACACTTAGGGGCATGTTTAGAATTTAGTTTAGGAGACAAGATATCTGAAAGTTAAAAAGTCACCAAGTAAAGTAGTATATATCATGAAATAATGAATGATTTGGTAACTGTGGACCGAGGGGAGCTGGTGAATGTTTAAGAAGCACCGGAGGCAGGGGTGGAGGCAGGAAGCCCTGACTTGTTCTGTTTCATGGTGCCCAGTCCGTTGGGAAGAGATTAGTACAATCCAATTGGCTCTTAAGCGTGATAGAGATTGGCTAGCGTGATCAGGTCTTTAGTGAGGAGGAGAGCTGAGCGAGGCCATGTGTCCACACACACCGTAGCTTTCAGCTGTGAAAGAACATCTTTGATCTTCGCATCAAGCAGCTGCAGGACTACAACGCTGCTCTTGCTGTTACCTTCGTGGATGAAGCACTCTTCACCTGATGAGCTGTTATTTACATTTCAAGGCCCAGCTCAGAGATAAGGATCTTCATCAAGCTTAGCCCTGACCCCTTCTGAAATAATCACTTCCACTCTGAATCTCAGAGTACTTTAATTGTACCTTTTATTAGGGTAATTACCAAAGCCTAACTTGATATTGTTGTCACTAGATAGTGTCTTGCTCCAGGAGACTGACCTTGGATACAGGGACTGTGTCTTCTCTCATTGCCAGAGCAGTACTGTGTGGCAGGCAGGAGCCCAAGCTCTGCAGCGAGCCTGTGTGCCTCACATCCTGACGCTGCACTCACTCACCTCAAGACTGAGCAAGTCACCAAACCCCTCTGCTCTGCTCTGTAAAATGAGAAATGAAATAGTAATCTCCATCTCACGAGTTTGCTTTGACGATGAATGACATTACTAGATGTGTTCAGTGATTTGCACATACTAAGCCCTCAGTTAATGTTACCTGATGCTGTTATCTCTAGCATACAGCCAGTGTGCCTGGCACAAATTTGGTGTTGTTGGTTGAATTGCATTGAAGTGAGGCAGGAACATAATCCAGCTAGCTTGACAGGAAGTTGGGGAAGAGTGTGCCAGAGGGGACTGCATGAACACATTATTGTTGGATTACTGAGAATGATATGGTAAATAAGAGTCAGTTGATCATAGAATTACAGGATCAGAACCTCATTTTCCAGCCGTGGTATGAGGAACACAGAGCAAGGTGTTATCATCTGTGCCCTCCCCGCATCCCATGTGCTTGACCCCGTAAGTCTGTAAATATATAATTTGTTGTTGCCATACCTTGTGTAGTCTGTTGCAAATTTCAGTATCTCCTTTTCAGTACTGTGCAATTGCTTTTAAAAAATCTAAATGCTAGACTTTAAATATAAATACTGTTAAATTTCATTGCATATGCCAGTTGGTTCACTCTGTTAAGCCAATTAATTCATATTGCTTCCAACCTGACTCTGCAGTGCAGTGTATCTTCTGTTCTGCTGAGCTCTGCATCTGCAGGTTTGTGATCATGACTTCTAGTTGTTTTCTGAAACACTGTACAGGCCACTTCTAAGAACAGTGTTCCCTGACATGTCACTACAGACCTCTTTCAATGTTGGCATTGATTCATTTAAAAAATCCTTTTTTCCCCCCTGGCTGGTGTAGCTCAGTGGATTGAGTGCAGGCTGTGAACCAAAGGGTTGCCAGTTCAATACCCAGTCAGGGCACGTGCCTGGGTTGTGGGCCGGGTCCTCAGTAGGGAGCATGTGAGAGGCAACCACACACTAATGTTTCTCTCCCTCTCTTTCTCCCTCCTTTCCCCTCTCTCTAAAAATAAATAAATAATCTTTTTTAAACAGGATTTTACACTCCTTTGAAATCTAGAAAAGTATATAATAATCTATGTTATATTTCATCTTGTTCATAAGGGTGTCATGAAAAACTTTGCCAAAATGCTATGCCTGCAGCATTTTTGTTTCACAGATATAGGAAGTCTATCAGAAAAGAAAATGCAATTAGCTTCTTGAAACCTGTTCCTGATTAACCTGTGTTAGCTCCCAATACTAATAACGTACTTTTCTTTTTTTTTTCTCTTTTCCCTCCCCTTATCTATTTTCTATCTACTGTCTGTACTACTTATTTTCTGTACCTTCTCCCCCCTTCCCCTCCTCCCACTCCCCTGTTGCTAACCCTCCATGTGATCTTCATTTCTATGGTTCTGCTCCTGATCTAGCTATCCTCTTAGTTTGCTTTTGTTTTAGGTGTGGTTCTTAATAACTGTGAGTTTGCTGTCCTTTCACTGTTCATCTTTTTTATCTTCTTTTTCTTAGGTAAGTCCCTTTAACATTTCATATAGTAAGGGCTTGGTGATGATGAACTCCTTGAATTTGGTCTTATCTGAGAAGTACTTTATCTGTCCTTCCATTCTAAATGAAAGTTTTGCTGGGTAGAGCAATCTTGGTTGTAGATCTTTGGTTTTCATGACTTGGAATACCTCTGTCCAGCCCCTTCTTGCCTGTAAGGTCTCTTTTGAGAAATCAGCTGACAGTCTGATGGGAACTCCTTTGTAGGTGACTGTCCCCTTAGCTCTTGCTGCTTCTAGGATTCTCTCCTTCCAACTTGAACAAAGGATTCATGTTTCGAAATAGTGAAGTTAACTACATCAAGGTGGGTTAGGCTCAATGCACAGACCTAGGTGAGAAGTTTGGATACAGTCCTGAGGGTGATGGCAGGTTGTTGGAATTTGCGAGTTGGTATCATATGATGTAATAATGTTTTAAAAAGAGTCATCTGGCAGCAGTTCCTCTAGGAGAAACCTTATGTGAGGTTGAAGTTGCCTGCAATAATCCCAGAATGGGCTGCTGGACTACTGGGCTAGGCTAATAGCAACAAAGATGAAAGAGAATAAATTTGGATTTAAAAGGAAAAAATCTGAAGGAATTATTGTAGGAATAAGATCAATGAAATAAATAAGAAAGGAAGAAAAGGAAGGAAGGGAGGAAGGGAGGGAGGGAGGGAGGGAGGGAAGATATTTTAGGGCTGCCCAACATTTTTCACATCAGTGAATATGCAGAGAAGAATATTACTTTGGCCACTGGAGTAAATAGGACTGCTTGTAGATGGAGGTGACCCAATATCATGGCTCGCTCCGCAGGGTAGGGTTTTCTCTTCCCCAAGCCCCAACTCCCCCTAACCACAGACCAAAGACATTGATATCTCCACATGGCTGGTAAGCTATTTGAACATTTCTTCTTTAGAAATAAGTAGTCTTAGCAATAAAAGGAAAAACAGACTTGCACTAAAATGAGGGCCAACAGTACAGAAAAGACTGTACATATACAAGAAAGCAAACATTTGGATCTATATATAATTCTGAACACAGAAGTGAAATATGGCTTAGACACTTGGAAGAAAACTAATTAGCATCAGGGTTAATTCCAAACAAGATGGCTCAGACCAAGCCACCACCTGTGTTCTAGTGACGCAGTAAGAAAGGGGCAATTGTTGTGTAGGCCTGATTTGGGCCTCGAGATAGGCAGCACCTGCTAGACAGGCTGGAGGGAGATGCAGACCCCACCTACTGCGGCACTGGGCAGAACCTAAGTGTAGACAAAGGAGAAACAAAGGGGAGAATTTTGGTTGTGTGTGAATGTGGAAATCTAAGCTCATTAATCTAAGCCTGCTAGAAAATTTATGAAGTTCTGCCCAGTTTTGGCTCCTTATTGGTTTAATACATTTCATTGAGTTAATACATTAGGTAGTTTTGTAGTCCTGATACTTTACCTGCACATCTAATTTGCACTGCTATATGGAGGAAATTATAGACTGGGAGAATGCAGGAGCTTGCGATCCATAATTCCCTGCGATAATTGAAGATATTCAGTTATAGAAGATTAAAAGGTGTTCCCTCTTTCTTCAATAAACTTAATAACAGGGTGAGAATGAGAACCCACCAGCGAAGTCATGCAGATTCTACTATAAAAACAGGAGCGAATGGCTCTTTGAAAGATAATGGAACCCACGCATTTCTCCTGATGACTGGCAGCAGGACAACCATGAGCGTGACTCCAGGGGGCATCCCCCTATCATATTGGAGTATGTGTGATTGGCGCTCCCTGAAGTTGGGGTGCACAGCCTGTGTGGCCATATGTGACAGCTCACAGAGAGACCTGGGGCTTTCACCCATCCCGGCAGGTGCACACCTGCATTGACCTGTGGCATTCGTCACCAGCCCAGCCACACTCCCTCCCCCAGCCAAGCTGGGTCAGTTTTCTTTAGTCCTGACTTACCATTTTATTCCAGTTCAGATCTACCCCATTCTCCATGTGGCTTCCCTCTGGACCTCTGTAACAAGCCAAAACACATCCTTCTGGCTCATTTGTTTCAGTCATTCTGTGACCTTTCTAAAGCTACTTGCTGCTGTCACTATCATGTTCCTTGTTATAGTTAAATAGAAAAAAACCAACAGCGACACAAGGCAGGAAACTCTGGCATCCTCCCAGTGCTTGGTGCAGACTTCAGTTTTGGCACTTACCACACATCACTGTAAACATTTGTTTACATTTCTGACTCTGTCATTCATCACGAGCTTGACGGAAGTCAGAATGATGCTTCTTTGAGCCATAGGTCTAGAGGGTGCCTGACACATGGTCAGTCTTCTTTTAATGTTCGGTTAAGGAGGTGAGTACATGAATGGATTACTTTTCTTAGATTTGGGCATGGTGGCCTCATTTGAGTATGTGGTTTAAAAATGATTCTTTTCTCTATTATGCACAACACCTGCGTCCATTGGCCTTTCTTTAAGTCTTCCTGGGTCAGGGTAGGAGAGGCTGCTATGTCTTCACCGGAAGTTTCTGACTCTTTTGTTTATCCCTGTGCAGGTGGGGAAGTGGAAGGACAAGTCCCTGCAGATGAAGTACTACTTGTGGCCTCGAATGTGCCCCGAGACAGAAGAGCAGGAGGATGACCATCTGAGCATTGTAACGCTGGAGGAGGCTCCATTTGTTATTGTGGAAAGTGTGGACCCTCTGAGTGGAACCTGCATGAGGAACACAGTCCCCTGCCAAAAACGCATAGTCACTGAGTACGGCAATTTCCCCAGTGGCTTTGGGTGGCATAGGATGCTAGGATCTGACCCAGCCATAACACTCGGCTGGCCTGGGACCTGAAGCATAGAATGAGTTGAGCACCATGTCTGATTTTCAGTTGCCCTTGAGCAATGGGGTTACTGGCAGCCCTGGAGTCAGATGCCTGGTTCTGTCCAGACCATGACCTGGAAGAATTTCTGCTAATTATGCAAATATTTCTTTGGCCTTGCCTGTTCTCAATGACTAAAACCTCCAGTTTATGGAGATTCAAGTTTACATCGATATTGAAATATATTTTAGGGGGCCAGCTTGTCCTGAAATTTTGAGATTTAGAAACATCGTAGAAGTCAGCATAACGGTTCTCTTTGGTGAGGGTGGGATGTGCTTGCAGGGAGCATGAGAGGCCTCCAAGGTGCGGGTAGCTTTGCTGTATCTGGATTTGAGTTCTAGTTAAATGTGTGGATTCAGTGTGTAAAAATTCATCCAACTGAACCCTTAGGATATGTGCACTTTCCTGATGTAATTATACTTCAAAGGAGCCTGAAAAATTGTGAGAAGACCTGGTTTACTGCAATGAGCTAATGAGAGAATTGCAGTTCTGTGGTCTGATTTATTCCCTTACTTAGGTCTGATACAAATTGTGCTGAGCTGTGAGTGGGTTCGGAGTTTTAGTGGCAAAGGGTACTATTTTGCTTCTTATATAAAGCCTTATCTTTTTGTTTGTTTGTTTGTTTGTTGTCTCGTTAACGGCTTAGGAATAAAACAGATGAGGAGCCTGGTTATATAAAAAAATGCTGCAAGGGGTTCTGTATTGATATCCTTAAGAAAATTTCCAAATCTGTGAAGTTCACCTATGATCTTTACCTGGTCACCAATGGCAAGCATGGGAAGAAAATTAATGGAACCTGGAATGGTATGATTGGAGAGGTGAGTGTCAGGAATGAAGGGTTGTTCCATTTTTCACTTAGTTTGTTTCACTTAGGTATGAAAAATGCTCATTTTATAAATCTTAGAACATAGTAAATAGAATATACTCTTCCCACTGAATAAAGAAAACCACTGGAGGGCTATGAGGTATTTCCCTTGTGGTGGACCCTTGCCTTCCTGAATGTTCTTTTTTAAAAATCTTTATCATATTTTTTTCTATTACCATTTAGACCCCTTATAGCCCTCCAACCCTAGCAATCACCACACTGTTGACTATATCCATGAGTCCTTTTTCCTTTTTGCTCAATCCTTCCACTCCCTAACCCTGACTGGTATAGCTCAGTGTGTTGGGTGTCACTCCATGGACCGAAAGGTCTCTGTTTGATTCCTGGTCAGGGCACATGCCTGGGTTGCAGACCAGGTTCCAAACTGGGGACTTGTGAGAGGCAACCAATCAATGTTTATCTCATACATCAATGCTTCTCTCCCTCTGTTTCTTTCTCCTTTCCCCTCTCTCTAAACATAAATAAATAAATCTTCCTGAATGTTCTGATTGGAGCATTGTGCCTTTCTCCCCAGGTGGTCATGAAGAGGGCCTACATGGCGGTGGGGTCGCTGACCATCAACGAGGAGCGATCTGAGGTGGTTGACTTCTCTGTGCCCTTCATAGAGACTGGCATCAGTGTCATGGTGTCACGCAGCAATGGGACTGTCTCACCTTCTGCCTTCTTAGGTAGGTGATGTGCTTGCAGGTGTGAAAGAAGTAGACAAAGGGCAGGTAGATGGAATGAGGCACAGTGAAGGAGCACATGGCCAGGCTCGTTCAGCCAGGAGGTGCTTTGCTACGAGCTTAGCTCAGCTAGGATTTCATTTGGGGGCTTCAAAATGGATTATTCTCCAACATAAACATTGAAGAGCACCCCCCAATGAAAAGGCATGATACCTTAGAAGAACCATTTCTGTACTTTAGCCCCATTCCTCCTTTATCCTGGGATTCCATTTCCTTAACCACAGAAGACGATGTTTCAACAACCTGATCTTTGGAGCTGCTTCCTACTTTAGTAGTTTCTAATTGTGTGTATCATCAGCATACCTATGATTTTAAATTTTCTTCAAGAATCCAGCCCAGTACTACCTATGGAGGTTCTGTGTGCTCACATGACTTTTCTGAGGCTTTCTCAGGTAAAGCTGGTCTGCTCCTTGTCCACATCCCACTGCATCCCGTCCCCCACCACTCAGTGCTTCCCCGCTCCCCAGGATTGCGTAGGTGTCAGAAGCCTTGGTTATGCTGTAAGGCTGGGTGAGACAAGGCCACGATTTTGATCAGAGAAACACTTTTGTGAGCTCAGATCCCATATTTTTTCAGAGGCTGTGAGAGAAAGAGTTTAGAAATTAAAATGTCATCTTGAAAACAGCGCATGGGGCTAGGAGACAGGAAGCCTGGTTTGGGTATAAACAAGCTGTAACCCCTTGGACAAGTCACCCTTTCTCTCAGAGGCGTCAACTTTTTTTCATGAGGATATTGGATGGACAGTGGCTAACATTTCTTTAAACCCTATGCAAGGGTTGGTGGGGAGCAAGGGTGGGAATTATTCAACTAATGCACTACAAATTGATGTTAGCGGTTCCCAAGAATATTCCTATAATCTACTCAGTTTTCTCAGCCAACGTTCTTTTTTATAGTGAAGCAAATTCTGACTCTGCCAATTTTATATGAAATGTTATTACATAGCACACATTCAACACAGGCATTAATCCTCAGAGCAGTTTTATGTATTTTATTTGTATTTTCCTTTACAAGGATATTCAGAACATTAAGATATACAAACAAAACTGCAATCCGTGCCCTGGCTAATGTGGCTCAGTGGATTGAGTGCCAGCCTTGGAATCAAAGGGTCACTGGTTCGATTCCCAGTCTAGGACACATGCCTGGGTTGTGGGCCAGGTCTCCCGTGGGGGGCACGTGAAAGGTGACCACACATTAATGTTTCCCCCCTCTTTCCCCCTCTCTAAAAATAAATTAAAAATCTTTTTAAAAACCCTGCATTCTGATCCTAACCCTGTTGGCAGAGATCTAACCTTAGCTTCTGAACTGGAAGAGCCAGTGATAAATCCAGTGATAAATTGGGATAGCCCTAGAATGACATAGAAATGCCAGGCATTTGTGTGTTTGTGTTTGGAGGAGGATCGGTTAATTACAGGGGTAAGAGAAGACAGTATTTATTGAACACCTACTATGTGATATATCGGGCATTATTGTACAAACTTTGACTATGTGATCTCAGTGATGCTATCATTATACCCATTTTATGGCCTAAGAAGTGAACCCCAGGTTGCACAATTTTCCAACAGTCTCTCAACCAGTAGCAGGCAGAGCCAGGATTAAAGCCCAGATGTGGTTGCCGTCAGAGCCTGTGTTTTAATACACAGCTTGAGGTCTGAAATGTGGTCAGAAACGAAGATGTGATAGGATACAATGGGAAAGCACAAACTTTTGTCCTCAGTCGACCTCTTCATGACCCGGCCTTGCCACTTTCTGAATTTGAACTTGGAAAGGACCTTGACCTCTGAGTGTTAGTGTACTGCTCTGTTGAACAAATATGGTAGTCCCTAATGAAAGAGCCATTATAAGAATTATATAAAATATGTGGAGAAAGCACTTTCTAAATTGTAAAGACCAATGCAATTTGGGGGGGGGGGGCAGGTAGGTTATATATAGAAAGTTTCCCTAGGCTTAATGGGAGGAAAGAAAGTATAGAGAAAACACTTTCACTCAGTTATGCCCCAATTTTAAACAAGTGTGAAATCAGGGTAGGATTGCAGTCAGTTAGAGCCAACAGGGAGATTTGTTGTCCACTCTACTGCATAGAGGCGTTGAATTATACCCTCCCCCTCCCATGTCCGGCTGTCACTGAAAGGTTTTACACTTCACCATTGGCATGTGCCTTATCAAAGGCCTTTTAAATTGATTAAGTGACCGGGCTTGTATAATTCCCTTAGGAGTTCACAAGTAAAGATTTCAAGTAAGAAAATATTTTCTAATTTTCAGCCATTTTTCTCCCTTTTCAACTTCATCTTTATTAATAATTTGGCAAATGGAGAAAGCAGGATGTTAATTCACTTAGTTATGGTTTTACAATGTGATATGACAGCTAAAAAGGACAGAACTATTTTGAGACACAGTTGAGGGAGCATTGTATCATGGGACAGAATAGTAATTGTCCATTTTTATAGAGAGATGGCTCCTGGAATATAGTGTTCAATTTCTGGACACCTCTGAGCCAAAGAGACTTAGACCAACTGGAAGGAGTTCAGCAAAAGTGATTAAAGAAATTAAAGAAAGCATTGTGGAACACTATTTTTTCTTTTGCCTGATCTTGTCCCATCAACCATGTGACCTGCTGATAGGGACTAGCTTATAGTTGTTTAGTTAATTATAGCCAAAGTGTGTTTCCTTATCCACTGTTGTAGACATTGATATTCAATGCAGGTGTATTTTTTTAACACTGACTTAAATTCTCATACCCTAATGATGTCTAATAAAATACATAAATTTCAGTGGGCCAAAAAAGCACATTTAGGAAAGTTTAAGAGAAGTGAGGGAAGGGAGACATTCATTGTATGTAATTATTAGAGAACTAATACTGGCCTGAAATGCTGTTGAGGATGAATTTGGCCGTAAGGCTCAGAAGCACTAGTGAAAGCTTTTCCGGGTCTCCACTGTGTATTGTGACCATGTAGATGAGATCACAAACCAAGAATCGGTCCAATGTGATCCATTGACTCCATCACTTCCTGCAGTTTTACCACTTACCGAAAGACCCAGATACTGGTCCAATGGCAGAAACTGTCTCTACAGTCTCAAAAGTTCACAGGCAAGAAACTGTCCTTTTTACATGTTGGAATGGAAATAAACCTTGACATGCCCATGGAGGAAATAGAGATGCTCAGGCACCGCTTCCTACTCCTCCCCAACCTAAGCTGTGGCTGTCTGAAGGGAGGTACACATGTGTAATTTGTTTCTAAAAAAAATCCATGTTACATGAGTGAATACATATGCAAATTAATTAGAATCTCTTTGTGCTCTATTTTAACCTTGAGCACTGGTTTTTGACTTCCTTCCCCAGAGCCCTTCAGCGCTGATGTCTGGGTTATGATGTTTGTGATGCTGCTCATTGTCTCGGCTGTGGCTGTCTTTGTCTTTGAGTACTTCAGCCCTGTGGGTTACAACAGGTGCCTCGCGGACGGTAGAGGTAAGGCCATCGTGACCATTGCATCTCAGCAGTTTTCTTGTTCTCAATCTGTACCCTTCATTTGCTACCTGCCTTCTCCTTAATTTACCCATATGTGGAAACGAGCCCTCAGCCTTGTCACCAGCTCGATCACTCACTAGCAATACCCCAGTGAAGATGTTAGTTTGAATCTCTGTGTCCCCTCCCTGTCTCAAGCCTGACACCAAACCCAGTTCCACCCCTAGGAAAATGGGAGGAAAGCTGGCAGGCGATGTGTGTCAAATAGCACACACACGTAAGAGGAAACTCTTTGATAACCTTAGGCTAAGAGCAGTCCATCTGATTGGAAGGACTAACAAGTCAGACTATACCCAAAAATTAAGAATAAGGAAAAATAGGCTACCGCAGAAGATAGGATAGTTGTGGCTGAAAGAGTTTGCCCTGGCCGGTGTGGCTCAGTTGATTGGACTGTCATCCCTTACACCAAAAGGTTGGGAGTTCGATTCCCGGTTGCAGATTTGATCCCCTGTCAGGGCGCACATGGGAGGCAACCAGTCAATATTTCTCTCTCACATCAATATTCCTCTATCTCTCTCCCTAAAATAAATGAGTGTATTTTAAAATCTTTAAAAAGAGAGTTCTCTGTAGCTAAAGGATCACCACTGAGGCACAACATTTCTAAAGCATGTGTCCTGCTCTGCCTCTCTGCCAGGTGGCTAGCTGACATACAGCAGCCAGGAGATGATAATTCTCACCCAGTGCCACTGCGGGCAGTCCAGTTTCTGGGCCATGTGGGTCCAGAGATGTGAGGGCTGCCCATGTGTTTGAGGCATTTATGAGATTTCACAAAACGTTCACTAGCTTTATGAAGGGCTCATGGGACCCTTGTAAACAGGTCTTCTAAAACTTCCTGAGAACTCCAGGGTTAAAAAAATATTGTACCTTTTCTGAGTCTTCCCCCATTCAGAATGTGGTCTTTATCCTGGAATTATGCCTTCCAGATGAGACATTCTTAGATTCTGAACCCTGGCAACACAGAAGAATTATCTGTGGAACACTTAAAAAACAAAGTTGCATGGACATCACTTTTGAATATTCTGATTCACTAAGTCCAGAGTGGGGCTTGAACCCTTGAATATTCCAAAATAGTGGTTCTGTACCTCAGTTGCATATTAAAATAACTACCCACCCCATGCCAATTTAAAAAGAATCTCTAGAGGCTGCTGCATTTTGTAAAGGCTCCTCTAGAGCTTCTGTTGACTTCACAGTCCAAGCTGCGAACCACCACTACACTGAAGTATTTCCAGGTGCCGACCCCCCTTCTTATTTGGTGTGTGAGTTCTGGGTGGCAATTGGGAGGTCTCCACACATGGTATAACTGGAGCTTTCGGCCTGTGCCAAAGGGTCATCCAAAAGCCATGACCTGCTCCCTGTCCCGATGGGCACCAGTAACAAGTGAAACATCTGAGAAACTCACCAGTACATACATGTGTTGGCAATGTCAAGAACTGAAGTTAGTGTGCCCCTTCCCCTACACTTGGAGAAAATCAAAGAGGCCTAAATTCAGAGACAAGATGCAGAGCAAGGGCTGACTTTGTAATTACTCACTTTACCAAATGATGCTTGTCTTCACAAAGGAATACAACGTGAGACCACTTTAAATATCAAGTCCCCTTGAGGCATTTTACAATGTATAAAACTTTGATTTGTAAACATCTTTTTAGTTACACATCTGTTCTGTGAAATAAGGTCCACACACACAGATGTGTGTACACAGTTAGATATCAGGCTCAACATGTGTAGTCACCGATGATTTAGGTGGCTGAGCAGATGCTATCAGGATCACAGATAGTGTCGTAAGACCTGTGCTAATGTGTTGTAAAACTGTGCAGGCAGATGTTCATTTCTGCAGTGGAGGGGCTACGTGCAGACCTAGACATCAGGGGAGATTTTGTTATCACCAAGCAGAGAAAGCGGTAAAGTTGCAAGAATATTGTTGGCAGAAGTCTTGACATTATCTGTGTGAGGCTGGTGGGAGGAAGGTCAAAGACAGCCTTCCTCCCTGCCCACAGATACCTGTGGCAAAGCCAGGGGGTTATGACAACCTAGCTGGGCTTCCTGCTACTGTAGGAAACCATTAGGGAACTTTGGCATTAAAATGGGGTCAGAGTTGTCCTTGAAATATTCAGTGCTAAATGCTAGATGCTAAAGAAAAATCAGGATAAAGTACATTGGAAGCCAATCAGCATCAGTGTGATTAAAATTGGAGGAGGTCTAAGGCAATTGTAGAAAAAGACCCCACACAGTTCTTGCTGGTATTATTTGAAGTGGAAGTACTTTTTTGGTAGATACAAATATAAATTTTAGGAACAGTGGGAATAGGGGTGTGTGAGGGCTATCATGATGCAGTTGCCTTTGTTATTCTGATTTGATATGATCTTGGGGGTCTAGATCTTGGGGGCAGAAAGCTGGCGCCTCCAGTGCCCTCTCTGAGTAATGCCCATTAGTTGGAGCAGGATTCCACACACATCCCAGGCCTCTGGTTTTTCCCTTAAGAAACTTTCTTATGTCTTCCTGGGCGTCCCAGAAGAGAGACACAAGCTCTCAACTGTAGAAGCTTTCTGTGAAAAGGCTGGGTTTTGGTTGGACGGTTTTCTCCTCTGAGGAACTTCCCTGCTCTGTGTATTTGTAAGTTTCAATAGAACCAATGACACTGTCTTAACGTCTGTGTTTGTCTTTTATTCGTTGCAGAGCCCGGTGGCCCGTCTTTTACCATTGGCAAAGCCATTTGGCTACTCTGGGGCCTGGTGTTCAACAACTCCGTACCCGTGCAGAACCCAAAGGGGACCACCTCCAAGATCATGGTGTCAGTGTGGGCCTTCTTTGCTGTCATCTTCCTGGCCAGCTACACTGCCAACTTAGCTGCCTTCATGATCCAAGAGGAGTATGTGGACCAGGTTTCTGGCCTGAGTGACAAAAAGGTAAGAGCTATTTAAAATTTTCTGTGTTTCCCTCAACCCCGCTCTGAACCATACTCAATGTTCTCACATACCTGTTAATTTTTTAAATCTTTAGAATCCACAGTGCTTTCTTGTGTTTCCTTAATTTGGAGGTGGTCTTAAATGGAGGTAAAAATCAGTTCTCTGCCTGCTTTCAGTAGGTAATATAACTCCCTCCTGAAATTATGTTTCTTCACATTTGCCTTCTGATTTGTGAAAGTTTGTCACAAGTACACCGCAGGCTGCAAATAGGGGGCTTGGTGTGTTAGCAGCTTTCTGAGTACATGGTACCTGTTGTTGGATACACTTGGGTGGTCTATCCACACAGGGCTGCTATTCAGTGTGTTATTAGAGGGCCGCCCTGTGCGCCCACACTGAGGGCACTGGCCCATTATGGCCTTCGTTCTCCTCCCAAAGGTCTGTGGCTGTGGGCTCTCCTTTTGTGCCTCTGCACACTCCTGTGTTCCCAGGGCTGAGCAGGAGAGTTGTTCTCCTTGTGTCCTGAAGAGAAGTAACTGCTATTTAACTTGATGACTGCCCTGTATGGTGCTGATGAATCGGCTGCCTCCATACCAATCGCAGGCCTCCCTGCTGGCCTGTGCAGCTGAGAGAAGGAAACTGTCTGCTGGTTTCCATCTTTTCTGGGTGCAGATGTGCAAAACCCATTCTGAATGCATCTGACTCTCTGCGTATGCCAGAAGCATCACAGTTTCCATGGGAGTTCTGCCTCCCGAAACCATAGTAACCAGGTTGTCCAAGACTAGTGTGATAGGAGCTACCTTCATGGAGTGTCCGGTAAAGAATTCTGGAGATTTTCATTTATAATAAGTTCTCTAATCTGTGTTTCCTTAAAATTTAGGAAATACTGATTTCCCACTCCTTCCACCATGATGAAGCTATGAAATATAGGCAGATGTGTATTTAGACCAGATAGGTCAGACAATGAATGATTTATCATCACATGGGTGAGGCTTCCCAAAGATAAAACTTTAAACACTTAGGAAATGGTTTGAGAAGAGTGAAAAAGAGGAGCTATTCTAGTTGGGGACTCGATCCTGATGTCTCCATCTGCTCATTGCTACTCACCAAGAACATTCAAAAACATGTGAGGAAGATTAACGAGTTTCTTAAGGGAAGAAAAAACTGCAGGTTTATATATATTCCGTATATGGGCCATTCACTATGTTTACCTCTTCCTGTTATCTCATTCTCTCATTTCTCTTCCTTTTTACTTTATTTTTCTTTATTATTTCAGAAAATATTCTCTCTCTGGTATTTCTTTCTTGCTTATTTTTAAGATTTTTAAAACTTCTCTCTTCTAATTCATGGTTTATTATGTATTTATTTATATTTACTCATTTGTTAACTTATTTTTGAACCTTTATTAACTTTTGTGCCTATTTCTGTGACCTTGGCAGTTGAGGGGCTACAAATGGCTACTTCCCCAAGGCTCCATACTTGAACGGGGCATGGCTGCGGTGGACCATGCCCATCCTAAATCGTGAATGTGGCAGAAGCATGATAGATATGTCCCCACATGTGGATTTGTCAGAGGTGAGGCAGACCATGTCCTCACATCAGGATATAGCAGAGGCGTGGTGGATCATGTCCCCATGTAGAGTAGAGTATGGTGGGACCGTGTTTCCACACCATAAACAGCATGGCGGAGATGTAGTGGGTCACGGCCCTTCCTGGGGCTCTGGGCTGTAGAGCAGAGAATCTATCATATTTACCACATTGTTTCCTTCAAATGTCTCTAAGAATTGCTCAGGACACTATATTTATCTTTCTCAGACCCTTATGGGCCAGCCAGCAACAACTGAATGATCTCCTTTCTGAACTAAGCGTAATCGAGATGGAGGGAGATTGTTATCCTTTGTGGGGTTTGGAAAGACATGTTCTAAGCTGCTTAAACCAGCGAGACTTCACCTATCTGTCTCCCACACCATGTTGGTTATGATCTGAAAAGTTGGATCCTGTCAGTTATTTGCTTAAAGAACTTAAGCGGCTCTACTGCTTATAGAATATGATTTTTTTCATATGTGCTTTTACAGATGATTCCCCACCTGCTCCAGCTCTTCAGTCTCATCAGCAGGTGCTTAAATTCTTGCATCCTACAATTCTAGGCATCTCAACCCCTTATCCTACCCAACCATGCCACCAACTGTGCATCTGCCTGGGATGTTCTTCCCCTTACTTCTTCACTCACCAAACTCCTGCTGAAACCTCGAGACCCAGATTAGAGATCACTTCATTTGTGGAGCTTTCCTTGGCTCATCTGGGCAGTTAATCATTCTCTCGTCTGTCCTGGCAGTCATTCTTACCTTTATTATAACACTTGTCTTCCACATTGTACTGAAATAATCTGTAGTTCTATCCCTGAGTGTATCTCCTTCTATCCAGCCATGAGCTCCGAAAGGTCAGGGGTCATAACTTAGTTATCATTTTTTTTAAAGTCTGTGGTGAGAGAAAGCAAGAGGGTATATTCACTTAAGAGCCTCTGCACAGGGCAGCACACTGAGCATTGCAGGCAAAGGAAGCAACAGGAGAGCCAGAGCCTTCAGCAGCTGTTGTCTTTGAAGATGCTCCGGAATGGCGATCTCTGATTCATTTCGGAACTTTGCAAATGACAAAATCATAAAGTATGAGCATCCTACCAGAAAGTGTCAACATAACTTACATAATTGTAGAAAATATTTTAGTAACTAATGACATAGAACTACATATCAGGGTCAGCAACAGTAATATAAATCAGAGTTTTCTGAAAATACACTTAAAATATCCAAATTTGTATTTTTTTTTTACTTCAAAACACCTAAAGAAAACAAGATCTTGGGACTGACTTTGCATGAAAAGAAGTACATTCTTGAATTTAGACAAAGAAAAAGAAAAAAATAAAGTCGCAAAAACAATAATATTGAGAATAGGAATGAGGTTATTTTGAAGATTTTTTTTCTAATTAGTTTCATCAAGGAAAATAACATTTAAAATGGACAGATATTCTTAACTTGTTTTAACTGTGGCAGATGACATAGCTTCTATTAACTCAGATCAAATGATAAATATTTTAGAATTATGATGGAAGATATTTGCAACCATTACATTTATATGTTTTAAAGAAATTATCTTCCATTTTATAGCAGAAAATATTATCATATTTTATTTACACTAACATACAAAATCAGAATGTTCAGAGTGAAATTTCTGTTAAAACCTAGTATGGGGCTGCTTTTTACTGGATGACTGCCTTTTGCAACAGCACATACCTTCAGGGAATTCAGAATTACTCCTCCACTTGCTGTAACTAAATACGGTTGCAAGTTCTAATATTTAGCAGCCCTGCTGTACCTTCTGTCGGCTCCCCCAGTGGAAGGAGGATGTAAGGAAGCCGGCGACACCTTTCTTCTCTTAGCAAAGAGCCCGCAGTGCTAATTCTCCTGTTTCTCACCTGTCCAGATGGATTTCCCCTTTTGCAGTCTGCCAACCACAGTGTGGGTGGAGAGAGCTTGGCCAGGTGAAAGACGGGACATATTTGCTGGGTACTGGGTATATTAAGTATGTCACATATACTTTATGTGTATAATCTTCATATAGGTATGATTACTCCCATTTTACAAATAAAGTCATTGAGACTCTGGGAAGTTTAGTGACTTCCCTAAAGTCACACATTATCAAGAGACAGAGAGCCCTGGCTGGTGTAGCTTGGTGGACTGAGTGTGGGCCTGCGAACCAGAGTATTGCTGTTCAATTCCCAGTCAGGGCACATGCTTGGGTTGCAGGCCAGTTCCCAGCAGGGGACGCACGAGAGGCAACCATACATTGATATTTCTCTCCCTCTCTCCTTCCCTTCCCCTCTAAAGATAAATAAATAAAATCTTTAAAAAAAAGAGAGAGAGAGACAGAGCCACGGTTTGAGTCTTTGTGTGTTTGGCTCTAAATATGCCAGGGTGTCTCCCTTCTGGCTGATCTGAGACAAAGCTATGACATAGCTAAGGATTGGTATTGATGCTCCCACCCTCACTTTCTCATTTAATTTCCTAGACTCTTATTTATTTCTGTATCAGTTCCTCTCCCAGCCCTTCCCAGGGCACAGTACACTACCCCTACCGAGGCTACTGCTATTCCTGCCTCTATTACTACTGCTATCACTGATACTAATAACAGCCATCATTACTGTTAACATAACCTCAACAATAATGTCTCTGCTAACATTTTACGTTTTTTCAGCTCTTATGAGTCAGCCATAAGAGCCAAACACCAAATACATTACATAGATTACCTTCTGTAATGGTGCTATTAATATCTTCATTTGTGCATGAGAAAAACCAAAGATTGGAGAGGTTAAGTAACTTGCCCTTCTGATGTTCCTGGCTGCTTATTGCCCCCAAACAGTGAGCCCCCATTCAGAACCAATGGTATTTCCAGTTAACCCCCTCTCTTTCTACCCTCCCATCTACCTTGTCAAGGTTTAACAAGTTAGATCCTTTTCCTCTACTAAAAAGTAACTATCTGGTTAATGGGTCCGTAATAATGAGAAAGTATTTTTACATTTGCATTTTACATAATGTCTTTCAGAGGCATTACTTTAAACAGAGAATAATGGTGATTTTTAGTAACTGGGCAGGCTAATGGCCCTTAAGTTGACTTTAGTCTAGGCCTCCTAGAACCCCGAGATTGAAGCCAGTGTTGGAGAGTGAAGGAAGGGTGGCAGCAGGAAAAGCAAGGTCAATTATGAAGTCGAGGTGAAGATGACCTGCCGGGAGGCAAAAGCTGCGAGGGTCACTGGAGGCTGCCCTCTGGCCATCGTGCGCCCGAGGTCATGTGGCTCTGTCCTGCTTCACACATTCCTACCACCAGTGGGACATATACCCATATTATGTCTTGCAGTTCTTTTCCGTAAGGAACTAGAGGAATTTTATTAACTTAAAATGTTGCAGAGGTACTTACCTAGTCAGTGAGGGAAGGCCTCTTTGCCGGCAACATTGGAAGTACGATTGGGACTGATTGGGACAGCCTACTAGCAACCAAGTGAGGACCCCATGGCTGTGCTTCAGAATGTTTACTTGGAAGTTCCAAGAAGTCCCGTAGGGTCTGTAAGTCATCTCATATCCTTTTGGAATATGGGCAGGGTATGACTGACTAATCCACATGCAAACCAATAAGTAAATAGGCATTTCGGAAGAAAATCATCATTTTACACCACGGCTGCACTGAAATGTTTGGATGGTATCTGAGCATGTGTGAGGATAAGGGCCATGTTTGCCACTGGACAAATGTGTTTTTCTTGCCCTATTAACTTCAGGCTGAAAGCCAGTGGGTGACAGCTGACCTCAAGCCTGATCTGTCACAACCTGGTCCCGGCCCAGACCATCTTGGTCAGCCCATGGAATACATGGATAAAAATAGCTTACAGTGCATGACTAACTAGCGGGGAGCTAGAAATAAGGGCCTGGGCAGGACCTCCAGGTAATGGAGCAAAACAAAAGTGTATGATTTATTGTCTGGAGCTGTCAAGCAACTGGTCATCTTGTAACAGCTGGTCAAGAGCAGGTCTGCAGGAAGTGACTATAAAAGAAAACTCCCCAAACCCTGGGAGTATACGCGGTACAGAACATGTGTGTGCAGGGCAAGGGATGCCTGCCCCTTTGTCTCTTAGCAGAGCCAGTCTGAGCCTGTGCATGGACTACGGCCCCAGATACTGAGGCTCCCTCTTTCCTCCCAGACTGGCCTCCACCCATATGGATCCAGAGCAAAGCCCCAGGGCTTGGTCAGTCCAATGTCTGTCGGTCAGGGTCGCCTATCACCACTGCTCTGGTTTTGTTTGAGAAAGACTGCTTATGTCTCTTCAACAGGCCCTCTTGAACCCTGATTCCCATCTGTCTTGACTGAGGCAGGAAGCCCTTGCCCTCAGCTCAGCATCCAGTGGAGCTGAGCAGTGATCGCTCCCAGTCCCAGGATGCAGAGGCCCCAGTGTCGACTGCTGTGCTCCCAAGGGGCCCCAGAGTCCTCTTTTGCTCCTTTTAGTGCAGCCCTTCTCCACATCCGGCTTCACTTTGCTCTCTTCCCCTTGCTTTCTGACACTCTGTGACTTCCCACGCAGGATTCCTCACCTCCCAGCTCTACTATATTTTTGGGGACTGCTGTAGATTGGATGGTGTCCCCCAGAAAAGATACATCTACATCCTGCCCCTGGAACTTTTGAATGTGGACCTTATTTAGAAAAAAAAAGTTATTTGCAAATGTAAGTAAGTTAAGGATCTCACGAGAAGATCATCCTGGATTATTCAGATTGACATTACATGCAGTGCCAAGTGTCCTTATAAGAAAAAGGCAGAGAGAGATTTGACACAAAAGAGAAGGCCATGAAAAGGCTTAAGGCTACAAGGAATGTCTAGAGTCACCAGAAATTAGAAGGGCCAAGGAATGGGTTCTGCCCTCCAGCCTCTGGAGGGAGCACAGCCCTGCCAACACCTTGATTTTGGACTCCTGGCCTCCAGAATTTAGTGGGAATCAATTTGTATTGTTTTGAGCCACCACATCTATGCTGATTTGGTACGGCAGCCACAGGAAACTAGCCACACTAATACTGACTCCTTTTGTAACCTGTTCTCTAAGCTCGGCGCACCCTTCAGACTTCGGTGCTTCTCCTACTCCTGTCAGTCTCCTTCACCAGCCCCCCAGCCCATCCTTCCAGTGGGTGTTTCTTACAGCAGGGTCCAGGTCAGTTCCTCTTCTCAGTAATTGCCTTTGCTTGAAAGAACTTATCTACACATCACACCGAGGATTTGCAGAGATATGTTTTATGCACAGAAAGAATCTTCTCCATGCTGGTTAATTTTAGGGAGATCATGAAAACCTGAATGCTGTCCTGTGCTCCCTTTTGCTCTGTCCTTGGGCCTGATTAATGATAGTTTCTACAGTATATGTAGCATGTTATTTGTGTGCACACTTCCCACACAATCTTCTTCTAGACCTCTTAGTAGTGCTCTCACTGGCAAAGGGGATTGAGGACGTGTTTCTCTGTGAGGTATTTTTACACAACTCTTTTCTGGGGAAAATATTACTTATGCATCTCTCTCATTCTCTGGATTGTGTCATGTTGTTCAAGTCACGGGACTGGAAGGGACTTTATCTGATTACCAGGCAGAAGTGACACTTTTCATCATCAAAGGCAATCAGGTGACTTCTTCATGTAGATGAACATGTTACACAGAAATGCATAGTCAACATGTGTGTGTGCATGTCTGTCCTCCAAAACTACATACAGATAGGAAGATAACTGGGTAATTAAGAACTTGGTACTTAAAAAGCTGCATAAGGAACACCAGTTTCCCAAACCAGTTTTCAATGTACATTAAACACAAGTTTTATAAAATGGACCCCAGGAAAGTCGTCTGTCTTACCTGGAAAAAGAAGAAAGATTTGGCTTATTTTGCTGACATTAGTGGAACCATCTTTGTGAAATGAAACAAAGTGAAAAGGGAGGGAGGAAGGAAGAAAAGCATGAAAATCCAATCTTGGGATTAATCTGCTTTGTATGACTGTTTTTGGAAAGGTGTTATTATGCAAGATATTGAAGGAATGGAAGCCTTCCTGGAGCCATAAAATATTTTTAAATGTTAGTGTGCAAACTAGCGTGAGTACGAATGCACAGTTTCCCTACCTGCATTGGATTGAACTGGGCCCCAAATGAAAGACAGCAATAGGCAACTACCAATTCTGGTTAATAAACATGAAAACATAGCATGGTGTGTGCCTTTGAGCTTCGGGTTCTCTGATGGTAGGAGAAGCTGGGGGAATTTCTTCACACTGGCCAGTTCATCGGACTTTCCCGTGTGGCCTCCCTGTGGGGCCTCTCCCCACCACGCCGCCTGTCCCAGGTTGGGAAGAGCAGGTGGCTCTGGGGACTGCCAGAGACTCACAGCCAACTCTCTGGTTTTAAGAGAAGAGAGCCGTTCCATTTAGCTGACTGTTGTTGAAAGCAGTTTCTTCATTCTGAAGTTTATTTATATCAAAAAAAAGAATTCCTTGCCTGGCTGGTGTAGCTCAGTGGATTGAGCGCGGGCCTGGGAACCAAGCAACCACGGTTCAATTCCCAGCCAGGGCACATGCCTGAGTTGCAGGCCAGTTCCCAGCAGGGGACATACAAGAGGCAACCATACATTGATATTTCTCTCCCTCTCTCCTTCCCTTCCCTTCCCCTCTAAAGATAAATAAATTAAAATCTTAAAAAAAAAGAATTCCTCAACATCCTTTTATTTCTCATGAAAATGAGAATTAGAAATAAGTGGTTTAGTGCAAGGGGGCTAAGCTTTTATATGTTCACTGAATCTTGGCTTCTGAGTTAAGGATTTTTTTCTTAACAGTTAGTGTTTTACTTCTGGACAACTAAGTTCGAGTCCTCTGAGACAAATTAATGTATCCATGAAAATTTATATGTGGCCAAAGCCATCAGACCTAAAATGAATCAGATTTTGGAGAGGTCGGAATTGTCTTCAGAGTGAAAATTGTGGCCCAGACTGGCTTTGTGCTTTTGTGGATGTTTCGGCCCTTTGGCCCTTCTAGTGCCCCCTTGCTGTAGTGATGGGAAGAGTGGACAAGAGTCTCAGTGGACTCTGTGCAGCCTGTTATATATTTGGAAGTTGTCTGCGTAGCTCAGCCTGTGCTGGGGCCAGTGGGGGCCTAAGAGTGCCTAAGGCCCAGCCATTGAGTTTGCAATTTGATATCAAGTTTTCCCATCCAGTCCAAGGGCCATTGAAAGACCCTCACACTGTGTAAACACTGTTGTCTTAGACATTTCCTGTGGTGTTTTATTCCAGTTCTGTTTGGGGGCTTTGAGCTGGAGTATCAAGGGTGTGAACTTCAGGCTGACATGATACTGAGAGCTGCCCTAGGAGAGAGCAGAAGAAAAGCAGGCAAGCGAGCAAGCTCCCTCCGGTGCAGGCAGCTTAGACTTTCAGGGAAAAAGTCAGGAGGAAGAAGGTCCAGGTTTCAGGTCCTCACTTTAAAAATTATAGGGTTAGTCAGTCTGTATGAGTCACTCTTTCTTTTGTGGCAACACAAGGAGTGGCTGCCTAGGAAGGGGTGGGGTAGAGCAGAGTGTTGATATCAAAGTCACTTGGGGGACTGTTTCAAATCAAATAGGCCTCTGTCCACCTGGCTGGAAATAAAGGTATAAGTGGGAAGGCTCCCATCAGAGCTGGGGCTGCCAGGAGGCAACCGTAAAAAGGTTTTGAGAACTCTGTTAGTACTTCAGGAGAAAGAAGTTATTGGAGGGATTTGCTATCCCCCCTCTCTCCCACTGCCCTAAATCCTACTGAAGGGGCTTTGAGGGGACCACGTGGAGAGCCTGGTATTCACCCCCTGCACCTGAGCTGGGGAAGGGGCTGGCATTTGACCCGTATGTGTGAAGACCTAGGCTAACAGGTCTTGGCTAGAGCAGATCACCCAGTAGGTGGGCCAGACTCCAACCAGTGGTGGGAAAGATCTGTGTTTTCTAAGACCAGGTGAGGCCACATAGACAGGAGGGAGTCAGTGTGGGCCTGGAGTGGAGGGAGGCATTTTTAAAGGTACCCTGCCCAAAGGACTTCCTGCCCAGGATGAGGCAACTGAAACCAATTTTTCTGGAGGAGTATCACTCAGTGGAGAAGCTGAAGGGACTGATGTAAGCAACTAGCTGCACTGAGGGCGTTGTAGACCAAGGTTCTCACTGAGAGACCATCTAGGGAACCCATGAACTTGCCTGACAAGGAGAGGAATCTGCTTTGAACACCCACCATGCGTGGAGAGCATCGGTGCTGCACCACTACACGGTCGCCCAAGTGAATGCTTTCTTGCCTCTTAGGGCTCCTCCTTCTCTTGCCCTCACTGCTTTTCACCACATGCCAGAGACTGGGAGGAGAGCAGCTAGAACACAGGATCTGCAAGAGCCGACTTCACTTTGGTTTTTATTTCTTGGCTAGCTGATCACCACTGGGGTTCCTGGGGCCATATCTTCCTGGTTCTCTCTTCCCTTATCATTGAACGTTTATTGATCGATTTAATGAATATATACTGTGTGCCAGGCCTATTGTTAGGCTCTTCCTATCTGTTGCTACTTTTAATCCTCAAAGCTGCCTTTGGATGAATATTAGCCTCATTTTACAGGTGAAGCGATGCATGTAAATGTGAAACAAATGCACCAAAGTCACACAACTAGGAGGTAAGGGTGTCGAATCTGATCCAGGGAGAGCTGATTCGATGGCCCACATATCTGCCATTATGCGGCGCTGCTGTTACAGCTCTGTGTCTTTCCGTGAACACAGGAAAGAGGTGCATGGCTTTAGAGATGTCGGCCTGATGCAGCAGAATCCAGTCAAACCCCTTATCATGGGGACCCCCTCTGGCCTGGCTTCTTAGATTCTCAAGGGGGTGCTTACGAACCCCCAGTGGCCCACAGACCACCCTCTACCCAGCTGTGAGTGCACAGGAACCTAGAAGAGACTTTTGTTCACTGGACTCTAGGAGTAGCTTAAACATGGGCTGTATTGTCTTCATTTCTGTACTCATGGCCTCTTCTACATTTAAGAGCTACTAATTTAATGATTCAAGAGACATGGAATGTTGTCAGGTGCCATGTTCTCTCTTATAGGAAGTAACCGATAGACTAACTTACTCCAGCTAGAAAGAAAAAGATCCCACTCTCAGGAATCTTCCCTTTAGGGGAAAAGAAAGGAAGTCAGAGAGGAAAGATTGGAGAGGAGGGAAATACACTGTACTCTATCTCTCTATCTTTATCTCAGAAGAAAATAAAACAAGAACAGTATTAATTGTTTCTCAAGTGCATCTGGTAGGAGACTGTGAGTAGCTTAAGTCAATAAAACACCTTAATGTTAAATTTGCTAAATGCTTAATTCCTTAAAACTTCCTCACACATCTGTTTATCACTAACACCACAGTACAATCTGAGTTAAGTATAAACCAGTTTGTTTCTTCCAAAAACTGATTGCCGATAGACCCTGAGATGGCTAGGACTCAGCCATTTTTGGACTGAGTCCAAAAGAGATATTGAGCTGGGTGTCATCCTGGTACTAAAGAAAGAGTGCTGTGATGTCCAGTGATGTTTCCCAGTGGCCTGAGATACAAGTTGAACAAGCTGGCTAACAGCATTGCGATATGAAGGACACTGCAGCCGAGGACCTCCCAAGGAACCTCTGGGGAGTGAGCCTTCTATTGCTCCCAGAGAGAAAAAATCAGAGTTGAACACACAAGGTTATCCCCTCACGGGCCTTTACATGACACACCCACCCATTCCTGCAAACTCATGCACACCCTACAGAGGGTGCAGATGCAGTGCTGACCGAGAGCACTGAGCAATTTTCTGCGTTTTTCTTTTTCCTCATAAAAGCACATCAAATTAATTATGGCCAATTACATACAAATCCTTTTCTGTCTGCCAATCAGGACTTGCCTGACAGGAAAGAGGCACTCTCACCTACTTCATTATGCAAATTGATATTCAAAGGCCGAAGAACAATGCAGACTTCAGCACAGCAGTGATTTCAGGCTGCTGCCAGAGGAGTTGCTTTAATCCTCTGATGATGTTGAGAGAGGGCTGAGAAGGCTTCAAGTAGCTACGGAGGCAGAGTCCAAGTCAGTGCTGCCGCCCAGAGTAGTACAGGTTGCCCTGATGTGAACCGGGCCCTGACGTGGAAGGTCACCACTAGGTCTGACAAGACTCGGGACGATTTGGAATCCAAATAGTTTATAGAGAGAATACCTTGATTTTTTACATACCCTTATGTTCTGACAATTATAAAGAACATTTTGTAGAGTGTGGTAGGCATCTGTAAGCATGAGGTCAGGTGTGGCCATAAATGTACTGATACCCAGAATACCTTGACCTGCAGTCAAGGGCAAACATGATCCATCATACACGGAAACAACCAATCCTCACACGCACACACATGTGCAGAGGCAGAGATCAATGAACACTAATATTTCACATTATGAGATTGTTTTATGTGGAAAAGGCCTGTACCATTCAGCCATTTGTTCATTCAGGAGCTACTATATGCAAAGAAAGAGTAATTTATTTCACTCCTCAGCAGTCACAGTTGTGAGGACTTCTCTATTACCTACCTCACCTTATTACCTCGTCCCAGCACTTCAGAATCTCCTCTTGAATTAGAATTAAAATCTTGTCTTTGACTCGAGTCATTGAAAAGAAGCCTTTAACAAAATTATGTCATTGTCACCCTGGTTCTCTCTGCCAGGGAAGGTACAAGCCAGACATAGCACACAGCAGTGTGGGCATTTCTGCTGGGCAGCTGTGGCCTCAGCAAGGTGCAGTAGGGTTAGGAGGAGTTTGGTCTTAGGAAACTGAGCAGTTTTCTAGCTCCTGAATAGCCTACATAGTGTGACTTCAGTTTTGGGGTTCAAGTGTCATGAAATCACCCCTCATCTGACACTCCCATGCTCCGTGATGAGTCCCTGCAGGGCACAGATGACCCACACCTGCAGCCATTCCACCACCACACCTGTTGTGGTTGGTGCCAGCGTTCCCCATGGGTTGCTGTGTACACATTAAAGGAAGAACAGGACATCCTCGCAGCGTCTGAGAGATGCGTGGATCAGTGAAGAAGAAGGAATCACTGAGGGAAAATAGACCCAGAGCAGTTCATAAGCTGGGCTGACAGGTCTGCATGGCCACTACTCTTTTGGAATGCTTTTATGGGCTTCTACTTCTAGTTTAAATATTTATATAAAATAGAAAACAAAAAAAATTACACTGTCTGCTTCTTAAAATGTATATATCTTTGGAATATTGAGTGATGGTTCAATCACAAATCAGTGAGGCATTTTTTTAGGGTTGTCTCCATAGATGTAATTGATCCCTTTGGATGGAAAAAATGGGACATTTGATTTTGTGGACATGGGTCATATAGAAAAATAGGGACTGTCAGGTAGGAAGGCCCAGGAGAGGATCTTATGAAAGGAGAAGGGCCCAGGAAGTGGGGTACAAATATAGAAAGTGAAGTACAAGAGCAAGCCCTGAACCCAAGCCAGAAAACTCCCTCTGTTTTTCTCCGGGACTTCATCACCCATCTCCTATCCCTCCCTGGTCCCCAGATACTCACCCGTGTCTGTCTACAACAGCCAGAACCCACCTTTGCCACCCTCCACTAGAATCATTGATCAAATGTCCATTGCCTTCACAGCTCTGTAAGATCCTTGAGGCTGTAGATGTTCTTACAATAACTCTGTCTATTCATCTCCTGGGACAGCGCCTGCTACCTCATAGAAGTATGTTAAGTGAATGAGTGTTCCCAGAACATAAACTAACAATATTAACATGAAAAGTTCTGCTCTCTTATGGATGCAATCGCCTTTAATGAGCTAACCACTTACAGTATTGTTCCTCTGGGGAAATGTGTTTCTGTTTCTAAACAGCTGATTTATAAATGAACTCTTGAGGACACTGTGTTCAGTGGTTGGAGCCTGCCTATTGAAAACTGCAGTTTCAGAGCCAAAAATAAAATAACCTTTGTATGATATGTTCTTTTGGAGTGTTGGCAACCATGGCCCTTGTCCATGGTAATCACTATGCAAAACCACATCCATAGTTACAGTTTCAGAGAGTAGACCAGTCATTAGTGGCCATGGGTGGCATTCCCTGGAATGGAAATGACATTCTTTATTGTATTTACTTTTCCTTCCAGACCTTTTAAGCAGATGCTACCTTTGTTTTACAGAAGAAAACACGAAGACTCCATCACTTGAAAGTTTGTGATATGGATGAGCTCCTAAACCCCTCTGGTGCCTCGGTTTCCTAATTATAACACGAGGATAAAAATGTTGCTTACAATATAGGTTGTGCTGGTTAAAGACTTATAATACCTGTAAAGTGCTTAGAACAGTGTCCCATACATACTAACTAATCCCTCATTAAATGGTAGGGCTCAGATCTTTCCACAGACCCAGGGTTTGTGCCTAAATTTATCTCACAAAGCCCATACTGCTTACAGTTTATGATGAATATGTATCTTGAAAACCATAGAAAAACTTCTACTAATCTACTCTAGAATCCGCATGCAGTCTTCCCTCCACCCAACCTGCTCCCTGCCCTTGTCTGTTTCAGTGAGATTCCAGGGAAGGCAAGGTGTGTGGAGGACAAGTAATGTGAATATATCAGGGTGGGAAAGGTGTGCAGGGGAGAACCGAAGAGCCGCTTTCTGTGCTCAGACTACCCGAAAATAGCTCTGGATCCATGGATGCTCGGAGAAGGGTATCTGCCATGGGTGACAAGTGCCTGGTACTTCTTTGCAGCCGTCCCTGTGGGTCTTTTGAGAGAAAGTACTTAGCATCCTCCTCGGTGCAGAGTAAGAGCTCAGTGAATGTTTCTAAATCTGTATCTGTCACCATTGCTGTGATAGAAAACAATGACTTTATGTTGTCATTTGACTACTACTGGGCCCTCCTCCAAACAATTCTTGCAGCAGTGGACAAACTACAAAACTGCATGGTCTGTATTGCCAAAGAATTGTCTGTCCTTTCAGACTCCCAGATAAAGTGAGTCTAACTACTCCTACTTCAGCTCTCTTGGAAACTTAGAAAAGAGCGTTAGCTTCACTGCAAATTGTTGACGAAACAGAATTTATAACTTTCCTAAGTTATCATGAATGCCCATTTTCATTAGCCATAGAAAAAATGTTCTTATTGTCATAAATAGTTGCCACTTTATGATAATTTGTACACTGATGAGGGAACCGCTGAGGTTCCCTAATGACCCTTTGCCATTTGGAAAATTCCCAGAATGTCAAGTGAGATGTGAGCTGGGAGAACCTGAGACCCAGTGGTTTTAGTCCCTGATGTTCCTCTGCTCACTTCCCAGCCCAGGGAGCTCTCTTCCATCCTCCCTGCCACGTAGGGTCTTTACTGGCCAATTCCTGCTCAACACCTGCTGTTTTAATGAGCCTGTCCCACCTGTCTGTATGACAACTATAATGCTGTGGTTTTCTCCAAATAATCGGTTTCCTTGTTTTTCAGTCTCATCACCCAACCTTCATTCATTCACTCAACAGATCGACCTTAAACAGGACCACAAACCACTTACTGAGACAGGACAGGACGATTGGGACAACTCTGCAAGCACATTATCTCAACTTTTTGTCTGCACTGAGCTCAGGGTCCAGCCACACAGTTTATCTCAGGAGTCCTGGCAGCTGCCCTGCTGTCCATGGCTAAGGCCCTGGAATTGGAAAGACCAATAGTGTCTCCAGAAGCCCCTCCTTACCCTTTACCCTTTCAACCTGAATTCTACCTCCCAGCATAATCCTGCCCCTCTCCACAGTTCTTTGGATTAACTAAGGCCTCTGTGGTATCATCTGCCTGGGTTTTTATTTAAATTTTTATATTCTCTGCACTTATCATAATACTTAGTACATAATAGCAATTAACTTAACAATTATTTATTGGATGATAACTAGTTACCTTGTGAACATGGTTGCCAGATTTAGCAAATAAAAATATAGAGCACCCACCTAAATTTGAATTTCTGACACATATGAATATAATTTTGGTACAAAGTATGTCCTGAAACTGCAAGGGAACCCTACCTATGAGGTGTTGGAGAGGTGCTGAAAAGTCTCAGGGTCCTAGTGCAGTGCCGGGGACAGAGGTGGCTCTTAAAACATAAGACGGCGGGTAGTGACGGAGGGATCTTCCTGGGTGCTCCTTTCAGCCTTAAATAAACCCAGCCTTCTACACTTTCACCATAAGACTCATTCCTCTTTTTGATTATTTTGCAAACCTTTTTAAATTTTAGTTGTGAGTTTTATAAGTTATAGAAGAAAGTACACAGTAAACATAAAAGTCTGTCCACTGGCCCAGGACCTCGCCATGTCCTTCCCACCTGCCACAATGCATAGGCTCCCTGTTTAAACAGTGGTGCTACGTGGTCTACTCGCGCAGCCTGCGGTCCACTGGGGCTCCACAGTCTTTTCTGACTGTGCTTTTCACAAGGCCAGTGCCTGTGTCTTCTTATTCCAGGGCTGCGTGCTGTTGCATCCTGTGCAAGCTACTGTGTGCCCTTCCTGATTGGACTTCATCCTTTTAATGTCCTCCTTGTCGTGCTGGACATAGTGTTTTGATGTTTAATTCTCTTTCCCAATGCAATGGCCAGCTTATCCAATCCAATTTAGTGTCACAAGCAGATGTAAAAAGCAAGTTTTCCGTCCCATCATCTAAGTTATTACAGAAAGTGAGGCCTTTCCCTACATGTTGCATAAGTTTCCCCACGCTCCCAACTCAGACTGGCCATGTGCACCCTTTCCCCAAGTGTCCCCCCTGCCTAGTCTGAGAGGCCTCTTATTCGAAAAGGAGAAAGTTCTTTCTTTACATTTTACTTCAGCATTGACTAGGGACTGTTCCTCATTCTGTTACCTGGCTCCTGATTTGGAATTATAGAGTAATTTTGAAGCAGACGAACTTCTTTTTTTTTTTTTTTTTTTGGTATTTAAAAAAAATTTTTATTTCCTTATTTTTCAAGTACAGTTTTCTGCCTATTTCTCCCATCCCAGCCCAACCCGCCCCGTGCTCCCCGCCTCCCTCCCATTTCCACCCCCCTTGGTTCTTGTCCCTGTGTCCTTCATACTTGTTCCTCCAAATCCCTCCCTTTTTTTCCCCTTAAATTCTCTCCCCTCTCCCCTCTGGTCACTGTCCCCCTGTTCTCTATTTCAGTGTCTTTTGTTTTTATTCTGCTTGCTTGTTTGTTTTGTTGTTTAGCTTCCTGTTAAAGGTGAGATCATATGGTATTTGTCTTTCAACACCTGGCCTATTTCACTCAGCATAATGCTTTCCAGTTCCATCCATGTTGTTGCAAAGGGTAGGAGCTCCTTCTTTCTCTCTGATGCATAGAATTCCGTTGTGTATATGTACCACAATTTTTTGATGCATTCATTTACTGACAGGCACCTAGGTTGCTTCCAACTCTTGGCTATTGTAAATTGTGCTGCTATGAACATTGTGGTCCATAGGTTCTTTGAAATTGATGTTTTAGGATTCTTAGGATATAATCCTAGCAGTGGAATTGCTGGGTCAAAAGGCAGGTCGATTTTTATTTTTCTGAGAAAATTCCGTACTGTTTTCCATAATGGTTGCACCAGCCTGCAATCCCACCAACAGTGAACTAGGGTCCCCTTTTCCCCACAACCTCTCCAACATTTGTTGTTTGTTGCTTTGTTTATGATAGCCATCCTGACGGGTGTAAAGTGGTATCTCATTGTGGTTTTAATTTGCATCTCTCTGATGGCTAGTGATATCGAACATCGTGTCATGTGTCTCTGGATCTTCTGTATGTCCTCCTTGGAGAAGTGTCTGTTCAAGTCCTTTTCCCATTTTTTAATTGGATTGGATGTCTTCTTAGAGTGGAGTCGTGTAAGTTCTTTGTATATTTTGGAGATTAAACCTTTGTGTGTGGTGTCATTGGCAAATATATTTTCCCATACAGTTGGTTGTCTTGCTAATTTAATACTGTTTTCTTTAGCCACGCAGAAGCTTTTTATTTTGATGAGGTCCCATTTGTTTATTCTTTCCTTTATATTCCTTGCTCTAGGGGATATATCAGTAAAAATGTTGCTGTGTGAAATATCTGAGATTTTCCTGCCTATGTTCTCCTCTAGGACTTTAATGGTTTCATAGCTTATATTTAAGTCCTTTATCCACCTTGAATTTATTTTGGTGTATGGTGTAAGTCGGTGCTCAAGTTTCATGTTTTTGCATGTAGCTATCCAGTTTTCCCAACACCATTTGCTGAAGAGGCTATCTTTACTCCATTTTATGTTACTGCCCCCTTTGTTGAATATTAATTGACTGTAGAGGGTTGGGTTGATTTCTGGGCTTTCTGTTCTGTTCCATTGGTCTCTGTGCCTGTTTTTATGCCAGTACCATGCTGTTTTGATTACAGTGTCCTTGTAATACAGTTTGATATCAGGTATTGTGATCCCTCCTACTTTGTTCTTCTTTCTCAAGAGTGCAGCTGCTATTCAGGGTCGTTTATGGTTCCATATAAATTTTTGAAGTGTTTGTTCTATGTCTGTGAAATATGCCATTGGTACTTTAATAGGTATTGCATTGAATCTGTAAATTGCTTTGGGTAGTATGGACATTTTGATGATGTTAATTCTTTCAATCCATGAACACGGTATATGTTTCCATTTGTTTGTGTCTTCCTTGGTTTCTTTCTTCAGTGTTGTGTAGTTTTCTGCATACAGGTCTTTTACTTCCTTGGTTAGGTTTATTCCCAGATATTTTATTTTTGTTTTTGCTATATCGAATGGGATTTTTTCCTTGATTTCTGCTTCTGCTGTTTCGTTGTTGGTGTACAAAAATGCCTTTGATTTCTGGATATTGACTTTGTATCCTGCTGTTTTTGTAGATTCTATAGGGTTTTCCATGTACACTATCATGTCATCTGCAAACAGTGACAGTTTTGTTTCCTCCTTTCCTATTTGGATGCCTTTTATTTCCTTTTCCTGCCTGATTGCTGTGGCTAAAACTTCCAATACTATATTGAATAGAAGTGGTGAAAGTGGACATCCTTGTCTTGTTCCTGATCTTAGTGGAAAAGCTTTTAAGTTTTGCCCGTTGAATATGATGTTGGCTGTAGGTCTTTCATATATGGCCTTTATTATATTGAGGAATGCTCCCTCTATCCCCATTTTGCTGAGTGTTTTCATCATAAATGGGTGTTGTACCTTATCAAAAGCTTTTTCTGCGTCTATTGAAATGACCATGTGGTTTTTGTTCTTGCTTTTGTTTATGTGACATATTACATTTACTGATTTGTGAATATTGAACCATCCTTGCATCCCTGAGATGAATCCCACTTGGTCATGGTGTATGATCTTATTGATATATTGTTGGATGCGATTTGCCAATATTTTGTTGAGGATTTTAGCGTCTATGTTCATCGGCGATATTGGCCTGAAGTTTTCTTTCTTTGTTGTGTCTCTATCTGGTTTTGGAATTAGGATGATGCTGGCTTCATAAAAAGAGTTTGGGAGTTTTCCATCGTTTGGGATTTTTTGGAATAGTCTGTGAAGAATAGGGATTAGCTCTTCCTTAAATGTGAAGCAGACTAACTTCTTTATGACCCATTGACCAAGTAAACATGACACACACACTTGAAACCCAGGGGCCTGGTGTCTTAGAAGAGTCATCACAGAGCTCCCTGCAGAGGCCTTTGAAAAATGTCCTACTCAGTAGCTCAGAAAATGCCCCATTAGCAAGCATAATTTCCTCTAACTATGTCCACCTAGACAAAAACTTGAAAGTACAAGTGTGAAATGGAATCACCTAAATTGTTTTCCAAAATATGTGTTGTAATTTATAGGCAAGCTGTCCTGCTGGTAATCTTATCTCTTCAGCCATTTGCTTATCCTAGAAAAAGTATCTTTTCCAAGCCTGGGATAAAATAACCTTGGCTTTTGTTTTAAGTGGAAAAATTAATTTTAGTAGGTTTGTGGGGTGCAAACTTGAAGTTGTGCCACTGAAAACTCAAATCAGACCAAGCTTATAGGGCTAGCTTCAAAGAGGAGGGCACTCACAGGTGGTGTATGGTCAGAGACCAGAGTTTCCAGAGCACAGTGACTTTGTCCCTGAAAGACAGTCTAAGCTGAGGACATCCTCTAGGAGAGTAAAGGGCAAGGGGACAAGTTTTAAGATGAAAGTTTAAGCATCTAATTTAAAATCTGGAAGAGGCCCTAAAATAGTTTTATCTCACCCTTTCTCTCTCTCTCTTTTTTGCATTTATGGAAATTATGTTACATGGTGTAACATACTAATATTTAACACATTTACCATGTTTATTTGTCTCTCCCTGCTAGACTATAATGTTCATGGGGCAAAAATTTTTGTCCTTGTTTACTGATGTATCTACAATAACTATAATAGAGTTTGGCAAATATAGGTGCTCACATATTTGTTAAAGAATGAATTAATGAATCATTTAGACAATGAAAAAATAAATGGATGGGTGAATAGGCAATTATATAATTCATATAGTATTCATAGTATAAGCCAATACTTTTCTTTCTTTATTAGCCATTTGAATTTGACAAACAGCTAACCGGTTGAGGGGAGAGAAAGAGAAGGTAATATAGATAAGAAATATTTGACATTCATAGCCTCAGATAAAATTTGCTTGTGGTTTCTACTATTAAATCTTCTAAATCAAGCAGGTATTTATAAAGAACACTAAGTAAATGGGTGTCCAAATGTATTACTATTGTAGCTTATCAGATCTTAAATTAGAAAGGGATTTAAGGACTTAATTGGCAAGATCCCTGATTTCTTTGAAGCCCCTGAGCGCCCCTCCCCTCGTGTGTGGGAAGAACACAGTAGGCCCCTACACCTGTCTGTGCACCAAGCCCGCACAGTTCTCTGAATGGGAGACCTCAGCTTCTCCATCAGCCAGGTGCTCACTGAGCACTTTCTGCTTTCCCATCGCTCATTTCACAAGAGGGGCCAGCCCTGAAATGACTGTCACTGTGCCACTTTCTACCTTTAGAGGAGAAAAGAGATCAATGGTAACAAAACAAGCTTATCCAAAGGAATGATTAAAAGTAAAAAGAGTTTCTAAGATTGTCCTGGAATAAGAACATAATAAACACAACCTTTTAAACTGTCTGTGGTCATTTGTAGCTAAACACCTTGTAGCATTCACATCCCAGTATCCTGATGCATTGCAGGTACTCACGGAATGTGTCTGAATGAAGGGTGACCCTAAAGAGGAATGTGAACAGTGTAATTCAGACTGATTTTCAACAGAAGGGTTGAAGGCAAAGGGGCTTTTAGACTTAACTCTCAGTCAACTGGAAAAATTAAATTCCATTTCTCCACTAATAGTGGTACTGATCTTTTCCTTTTGTAGCCGTCACCTTCCAATAATTGGGTCAGCACTGCAATCGGAGTCCTGTTAAGGATGACTTAAGTCCATTGGATTGTCATGATCCCAAAAGGACTGGGGCATGGAAGTGTCTGCCTTCCCTTGTCATTGACTCTAGTGCAGTGCCTGGTGTCTAACGGGCACTTGATATGTGTGTGGTGACCGATGGGGAGGACGGGAACAGAGAATGTCTGTTTGCTCTTGGATAGCCAATGAACTGCCCAGGCCTCTGCTTCCTGCTTCTTTCAGGGGGGGACTTTGTTCAATCAGCTTTTTCAGACTCTATTTCATAGTCTTAAAGACATAATGTGTATTCTTTAAAAAATAGATGGTAAACTTTGTCAAGGAAATGCTGTATCAAGGTTAAATAAGATGGACCCTGTGAGGGTCCATTGTGAACCCCAGAAGGGGATGAAGTTCACACAGCAGGATCCCTTGAGGCTCCCTCCCAGTGGTGACATTGTGTACACTGGACTGCCCCCACACAGGGCTGACTTCACTGACCAGAGCAAGAAGCTCTGCTGCGCTGTGAGTGGGTAACAGTGAGGCCATGTGTGCACATGCCGGCATCTCCACTTCTCAGTTCATGGGACGGACTGATCTGATTGATCACCAGGAAAGTTTGCCTGCCACCCTGACATGCCTGTCCCTGGGCCCTCAGTTGCCCTTGGCCCTGCCTGGCACAGATCTTAGGCAGTCCTAACCCAACCCTGAAGATATTGCTGCTGTGATAAGAACCTTGGGTTATCATGCCAACAACTGGAGCACCACCCCTAAATCATTGGGGCATCTTGCATATGGAAACCCTCATAGTGACCTTCAGCATTCTCCCCAAAACTGTGTACAAGCTGTTGGAGCTTGTTGTAGAGTTCTAGAATATCAGTTTCCATGGTGAATCCATTGCACCCTTTACTGAAAATCATCTTTGAAGACTATTTCTCCTCACTGGCACCCAGAGCTTGCATAAAATACCCACAACCATCTCTGCACTCCCACAAGTCTGTCTGAAGTAGAGTCAATGGCAACTGCACATCTTTGTAACTAACAGTCCCCCTACCCTAAGGGCAGGTCGAGGGAGCATAACCAAGGCCACCTGTAATGCACAGAACGACTTAAGGGTAAAACTCAAATGCCTTAGTCCTTAAGCCTCTGTTTCATTCCGTCTCCATGTTATCACAATTATCTCCAACTCTGCCACAGTTTTGGTGCCAAAGAAATATTCATATGCTTTGTCAGGTCCTAAATTTGACAAGCTCTTTTGAGATCTCAGATCTGATATATTTTTCGAAGAGAAATGGAGAAGGTGCCAAGAAAGATGTCCTTAGCTGGCATGAAGACGTATTAACTCCTCACACACCAGGGATAACAGAATAATGCTAGACTGAGAACTGTTAATGCTCAACTGTGTGTTGCATGAAAATGCAGTAACCAGTGAGGAGGGTACCTTGAATCATTTTTAATATAGTAGATATATTTACATTTGTGCTATTAAACTCATTCATGCATTTAGTCATTCATTCATTCATAGTGAGAGCCTACTAAGTGCCAAGTACTGTTCTTGACACTAGAGAGACAGCAGTGATCAAAACAGACAAAAGTTTTGTCCTTCATATCACTTACATTCTAAAGGAGCTGAGAAAAAAAATACATTAAAAAGGCAATTATATACAACATTAGATGGTGTTAGCTGCTACAGAAAAAAGTAAAGCAGAGAAGAGAGATAGTGACTGTTGGCAGAGGAGTGGCAACTGTAAATTGTGTGATCCAGGAAAGCTTCAGTGAGAAGGGCCATCACGTCCGACCTGACGTTAGTGAAGGGCTTTCCAAGCAGGGAGAAGAGCAGACTGAGACAGAAGTCTGCCTGCTGTTTTCTAGGAACCATTGCGGCTACTGAGGGAGTAGGAGGAGATGATATGGTGGGGATGACATCTGCCACTTCCTCTCCTGCCTTCTTCTGAACTTGATTTTGCCCAGCCTTCCATCTTGATGTCTTTTTTGTATATTCCTCCCCTTACACTCTCCCTGACAATGGGCCAGATCCTTAGTCATTTCCAGCAAATGCCCCTACGCCAGCCTCTCTGTTCTTCAAACCCATACACTTGAGCAGAATAACGATGCCTAAGTATTGTGGCGTGCACATGGTGTCCTTTCCCAGCCTGACCATTCAGCCTGCTGCACAGGGTGGCTTCTCTCTGTGCACCAGCTGTGTTCGATGTTCACGTCAGAACATTCTTTCCAACTTCAGGTAAGACATGGTGCTTGGGTCCCTCTGCATCTTAGCCTGTCATTCATACCTCTTGCCCTAAGTGCCCTGCCCACACCTCTGCTTGTGTATTGCCCACCAATCTGTAGGGGTCAGCTCCAGCTCTGCTTCCTGCAGCCATCCCGTCCCCACCCTGACATTGCCATCTCCACTCCCTCTAGACTCCCATCACCTCTCCTTGCCTTACATCTTGTTTGAAACTTGGCACAGTGCTCATTTAGTCATAGGCTTTTTCTATCCTACGTGTGTTGATCGAGCATCTGTTCTGTGTATAGAGAACTTTGTGATGTGTTTTACAGCTGAATGTGAGGACCCTGCATTTGAATTCTTGCTCTGCTGGTTTCTAGCTGCAGGACCTTATTGAAATGACATACCTCTCTGTGCATCAGTTTCCTTGCTTGTTAAGTGGGGGCAACAATACCTACTTCATGGGGTTAATGGGAAAATTAATGACTTACTTAATGTGTGGTACATTAACATAGAAGTGTCAGCTGCTGCCATAATTATATTACTGTTATTTCTAACTGAACTATAACTTAGGGATTGTATCTGTTGCCTCATTTCATTTCAGATATTCATTTCAGAGCTCAATGACTTATACATGGCTTTTACCCATTAAATATATGTTGATGATGATGTTTTATGGCTAGACATAAATAAAAGTTTGCAAAATACCTATGACTTTAGGGTACAGGTTATATATCACAGTAAAGTTAATACAGGAATAAACCCACTTCCTCTAGCAGCTCAGGGACCAAACCTCAGTTAGTTAGCATGAAATGTAATGTCATTATCTGATTTTAGGAAATATTTATTAAGGCCTATATATCCAAATTTTGTAAAATACAAAAGAAATAGTTGATTTACTATACGGAAAAGTGGTATTTTATTTTTCTACAAGCTCTTGTTTTGGCCGCAGCAGGAGAGGTAGCTATGGGAGAAGAAGTTCCATCCCTCCCGCCCCCTCCTCCCCTCTGGAGCCCGTCAGAGGAACCCCAGCTCCCCCTAAGCTCAGGGAGGCCAGGGGCTTCTACCCTGGGAGCACAGCACCCAGAGTTGTGAAGACGTACTTGCCAGGATTCTCATATCCAAGTGCAGGTTTCTTCACATGCAAGCTTTGGTGTGTTTGCCACTGTGGACAGTCGTGGCACTGATACTAACGATAAGAGGGAAAAGAGCAGAAATGACTAAGGTGTTCGGTGCTTGTTATATAACTCACTTTTGGTGGTAACAAAATGCCACTGGGTTCTCCAGGGACCCAGGAAGGGAACTAAGTAAATTTTGGCAATTTTGGCAATTTTATTTTATACCTGTATCTACTAGCTATATTCTGTAATGTTATTATCACAATTCAGTCACCTACTTTGAATGAATTTGAACAATATTCTCTCCTATGAATAATGTATAATTAAATGTAAAAATAACCATTTTTCCTCCCACCTCCACCCCCAATTAGAACTTTCACGAAAGGGAAGAGCCTGGCTTTCATACCAGTTGCTGTATCCACAGCCAGGTGTGCCATGGGCAGGGTTCTGGGTGCCTCTCCTGGGCCCCAGGCTTTGGAATGGAGGCTTTGTAATGATATGCTGCACCGTATGTCTCCTCTTAGAGCCTTGTTGAAGTTCAGTTTCAAAGTTTCTTAGGTCACTCCGTTAATAAATGCTGGAGCTCAGGTCTGAGCTTAGATCTTTTGAGCCCTTAAGTCATGTGTTTACTTACTGCTTTATCATTAAATTGCCCTTTCACTGTAAGTACAGACTGCCTCCTTTTAGCCATCTGTTCCAAGCATTTGTAGCCACGGAACAGTGAAGAAGATCCTGCCTTCAAAAGTCTGCTCTTTGTAACCTGGTCTGACCTTCTTCTTCCTACTTGGGGCAAACAAGGGATCATTTGGGGCGTGTGGGGAGGCCAGTTCCTCCAGCCACCTTCTCCTGTCTTCCGACGTTGCTCAGAGTCTGAAGTCATGCGCACAAACCTACTTCCTCCCGAGCTACTGTAGGACAGTATTGTGGGAAGATTGAGTAGCATACAGCATACGAGTGGCTGCTATACTTACTCATTCGTTCGTGGGAAAATTGAGAAGATCTAAAGAGAGAAGAAATACCAAACGCGATGTACTCTGGGATGGGGTGGGGGACATAGGACCCAGCACTCCCACTCCCGGGAATTACCTTAGAGAAATGAAAATGGACATTTGCACAAAAACCAATACATGAATGTTACAGCTGCTCTGTCCATGTTTACCCCAGACTGAAACTAACCCCCTAAATGTCCTTCCATGGGTAATGGGCAAATAAACTGATACATTCATACAATAGATTCTCAGTAGTAAGAAAGAATGACCTAGAGATACATGCAGAGCGTGGAGGCATCTCAAAGGCATTGTCAGTAAAAAGGCCCATCTCAAAAGGTCACAGACTGCACGATTCCAGGTATATGACATTCTGGAAAAGACAAAACTGTGGGGCTAGAGAACAGATCAGTGGTTGCCAGAGATGAAAGGTCAGGGGAAGGTGACTTTAAGGGAGTAACTCAAGGGAGTTTGGGGGCTGATGAAATTGTTCTGTGTCCTGATTGTGGTATGGTTACAAGATTCTATACATGGTTACAATTCATATAGCTAGTGGGGATTTAGCACGTAGTAAATACATAGATTCACTTGGGGAAGGTGAGAAAGGCCTGGAGACTCACAGCAGTGGTGGCTGCACAACAACAGGAATGTACTTGATGCCACGGCACTGTCCACTTAAAAATACTTAAAACGGTAGATTTGTGTTAGGTTTATTTTGTCACAATTTAAATGGATGAATATATAGACAGCAGAATTCGTAGAACTGTACATAAAAGTAGTAAGCCAATAATTACAAAGTACTCTGAAACCAGAGGGTACTGAATGTAACAATAAGGACAAAGGAGGGGGTTGGGGAGGGAAGAGGGTCCCTGCGGAGCCGTGATGCTCCGCCACCTCTCGTAATTGGTAGCAGAGGCCGAAAGCAGCCCTTGCATCCTAAGCCTTCCCACTGCTTCTCTTGGGTGCCTCAGAGAATTGAGTAGCATTCGGGCATTGATTCTCTTTGTGATTCAGATGTAAAATCAGGAGTAACGGAATAAATATTTATGTGTTGGATTGTCAAGCTTTGAAGACAAAAACCCCCAGTTCCGTGTCTCATGTGGATGGACCCAGCAAACAGGACGTATGATACGCATCTCTACAAGGTCACTGTGCTGGTTTGTCCTGATCTGCATGTGCTGATTGAACTCCGACTGGATGAGAAGAGCCATTTTTCAAAGGAACCAACTACCCACGAAGGCACTTGCTCGCCCTCCTCATTGTGGGAGATCACTTCCATTTGTGTGCTGTCACTCACAAGACCTCACTCTGATTAACCTCCTCAGCACCTGATGGCCAGTACAGAAGCCTGGGTGCCATCAACATGTAGCAGAGTTTTTGCTTTGTTTTCAGACCCTGCTCTTTTCCCAGGCTCTTTCTAACACAAAAACCCAGTTTTGACAATGCCAGAATTCTTCAGTTGCTTCTGACAATAGTGATGATGATGATGATGATATTAATAATGATAATGGTAATACTGTAATAATAGCTAATCATGTACTTACCATGTGCCAAGCACTGTGCTAATGCTTTGCCCAGAGTAACTGATTTAACTATGATCCCTATGAAGTAGGCACTCCAGGAAACTGGGGCACAGAGAAGTTAAATGAGTTGCTTTAGGTCACACAGCTATCAAGCAGCAGAGCTGGAATTCAACCTCAGGAAGTTTGGCTCTAGAGGCCCTGCTGTTTTGTATGCCTTCTAGCACGAACAAAGAAGTCTCCGTGTACAGAATTCAACCCCCTTCGTGACGCAGGCCCTGCCTTCTTCTTCAGCCAGGCCAGCCTTCTCAGGCTCCTGCAGTGACAAGCTCTCGTGGTCTCTGCTCATGCCCAGGCTCTCTCACTGTCTGGTCTGCACACACAGTTTTCTCCTTTGAAAAACCTCCTCGCTCCTCTTGTCTGCCTGGAAAACTCTTCTTTCAAATCCTAGCCCCCTGCTACAGCCTCTGCGACCCTGCTCAGGACAGCCCCCTCTTCTCTGTGCGGCCACTGCCCAGCAGGCATCTTGCTCCATAGCACCCATCACGCTGCCCCTTGTGCCCTAGCCATCCTGAGCCTGGCCCCTGTCAGGCCTTCATGTTTGCTGTTCCCTGGGTCCAGTACACATTCCTGCGATCTGTGCATGTCCGGTTCCTTCTCATTGTTCAGGTCTCCCCACAGATGTCACCTTCTCAGAGAGGCCTTTTTGGGACAGCGAGTCTAAACTTGTTCTCCTACCAATCCCTCTCTATTCTGTATAATAACTCTTCCCATTTCTTCATAGCACTTTGTTTTCACTATTGGAAATCATCTGTGCTCCAGTTATCTACTGCTGCACATCAAACTATTCCAACACTTAGTGGCTTAAAGCAAGAACCATTTCATTTTATTTTGCAATTTTGTGGGTCAGATATTTGCATAAAACTTAGCTGAGTGATTCTTCAGCTTCATGTGGCATCTATTGAGGTCACTCAGTATTCAGTTGGTGGCTGGACTGAAAGGTCCAAGTTGGTTTTACTCTATCTAATGTCTGGTGCCCTAGGCACCAGGAAGCTGGAAGGGCTGGAAGGCTGGGCTCAGCTGGGACTACAGACAGAAACGCCCACATGTGGTGACCCCCACATGGCAGCCTTGCGGTTGTTGGACCTCTTAGAGAGTGGGCTGCTTTCCTCAGAGTGAGGTTCACGTGACCTAGCCTCAGAAGTCCCCGTGTGTTACTTCTGCATATTGTCTTGGTCACACAAGTCATCAAGGCCAGGTCGGAATCAAGGGGAGGGGACGTAAACCTTACCTCTCAATGTGAGGAATGGCAAAGAATTTGTGGCCGACCCCGGTCCACTACATTAAAATTTTTTTAATGAAAAAACAGGCTTATCTGCCTGTCTTTTTTACAATGTGAGTTCTTTGAAGGCAGGATCTTATTCTCTGTAACACGGCATCCTTAGAACGCAGGGAAGTATCTACACCTGACAGATGCCAATAGGTACTTGCTGAATGTCTGTATGAATTAAAGACTAAATGAATAGGCAAATGAATTAATGAAAAACTAAATGAATTAAAAAATGAATGAGTGCATAGATCTCTAACACCCTGGTATGGAAACTTCTTAAAAACAGATTCTATCTTTTTTCGTCTTGTGTCCTCAGTTCCTGATACAGTCATCTATACTAATAGATGTTCGTTAAATATTTGTCAAATAAATTAATGCACTTTAATTATCACAGTTAAAGGAGACACATTGACTTATTCCCAGCACATACATAGGTGTTGAATTAATAATGCTATACATAGGAAAATCAGTTTACATATTTATTTAATAAATAAAGTGAAACAGACCAGATCCCCACTTCCCTGACTTCTTCCCTTCCCCCTTTCTCCCTGCAACAGAGGCCCTCTAGAGAGAAGGCAGCAGCTGTAACAGCCAATAAGCCCTGGAGTCTGATCATCTTTGGGTAGGGGCAGGGACCTTTGTACTGGCACCGTTCTTCTAGCGTGGTTGCCAAGGCTAGTTCATTTTGAGGTCATTAAGATCGGGGACTGAGATGATGATGTGAATAGCTAGAGGGCTAGATTCTGATTCTCTGCCGCTCTCCAGGAGAATCAAGTGAGATGCAATTCTCTTAACATTCTGACATTGTTTTTGCCCTTGTGCAAGTGTGTGCTTTACAGTAAGTGCTGAAAGCATGTGTGGAATCCAGAGGGGGAATGGGAGTTGGCATTTGATATGAACAGGGAGTAGGACTTGTGGGCTAGCATTTGAGGCTGCAGTGGAAAGGCTCCGCTCCTGGGGGTCAAGTTCTCTTACTTCACCACATGGTCTTAAACAATTTACTTGGCCTCTTCAGAGCTCCAGTTTCCTCTTCTATGAAATGGGACTGATCCCTACAGTACCTTCTTTTATGTGTTTTTATTTCCCTATCTAAATGTTTTTTTTAATAAATAATCCTAATCTGGGTAACTCTGGAAAAAGATTCCAAGATTAAGGAAGCCCTATTTTGGCCACAGGTGACTAATAAGAAGTACTGTATATAAGTTCGGTTTTAAATCCCACGTATGAGTGAAATCATATGGTTCTTAGCTTTTTCTGACTGATTTATTTTGCTTAGCATAATGTTCTCAAGGTCCATCCATGTTGTCACCAATGGCAGTATTTTATCTTTTCTCATGGCTGAGTAGTGTTCCACTGTACACATGTACCACATCTTCTCTACCCGGTCATCTACTGAAGGACACTTGGGTTGTTTCCATGTCTCGGCCACTGTGAATAATGCTGCTATGAACATAAGGTGTATATATCTTTGCAAATAAATGTTTTTGAATTTTCAGTAGATATCCAAAAGAGGGATTGCTAGGTAATATGGTAACTCTGTTCTTAATTTTTTTGAAGAAATTCCATACCATTTTCCATAGTGGTTGCACCAGTTTATATTCTCGACACCAGTGATAAGGATTCCTTTTTCTCCACAACCTCTCCAACACTTGTTATTACTTTTCTTGTTGGCAGTAGCATTCTAACAGCCGTGAGGTGGCATCTTGTTGTATTTTCCTCTGCATTTCTCTAATAGCTAGTGAAGTGGAGCATCTTTTCATGTGTCTGTGGGTCAGAGGAAAGGGAGTCGGCGGGCAGAGAGGGTAAAGGGAAGAAGATCATTTGACTCTGGGTGGTGGGCACACAATGCAATAGGCAAAGCACGTTTTCCTACTAATGCACATTTTAAACCTCTGTAATCTTATTAACCAGAGTCACCCCAATAAATGTAATAAAAGAAAAAAGAAAACAAATACCATACAAAATTCTCCACTATAACATTAGAGTGAGTTTTTTAGTCCAGTGTTGGTCTCCTTGATGTATTGGGTTTAAATTTTTTTTTAAATAATTGTTTCTTGGGGTTCTCCCTGTCAAATGGATTTTTGGTTCTTGACAGCATTAAACTCTTGTCCTTCTCAGAACCCCAAGAGCACTGATTGTCCCTCAGGCTAAAGAAATGCCATACAATGCCTCATGGCTTGAAGCGAGTTTTATTATGAGGCATTTTAGGGAAGTATCTGGGTATTTAGCAGATTATTTTTATAAACCTATGTTTTATTTAAACCTCATTTAGCTGGGACATGAATTTTCAAAGGAAAAGGCAAGCTCACTTTTGCTTCTGCTTTGGCTAATTTTGAGGCAATTGTGCTCTCTCCCTGTTGGTCTCCAGACTGGCCTACTTTAAGGAATAAATTAGAGAATGAGAGTTTTCAACCTTAAGGAACATTGCCTAACATAAGACAATTTTAGATATTAGAACTTCATCTTTATAAAAGCAGTTAATAATTTTGAGACTCCATGATGTGCCGGATATTGTGTTAGTTGTTTCCTATATATTATCTTATTATTTATGTAAAATAATACTTCTAGGAAAATGGGCCTTTGTGCGTGTAAGTAACTTGCCCATGTTCATACAGCTGGTCAGAGACAGAGCTAGAATTCAAATCCGAGTGGTCTACCTCGGAGGGCAGTGCTTTCCCCAGGACTGCCTTCTCCTCCTTCCAGTGCTGAGTGGTTTCTCCGATGGATTTTTATGGAAGGTGCTTTAACTATTAGAGATTTGCTATGTTCTTATTTAATTCCTTGAGTTTCTTAATTGCTTTAATTTATTTTCAGATATTTTATCTCAGTCCCCGGCTTGTGTTTTTGTGCTGCTGCGTTTCTCAGAGAAGGTCTTACTTTGATGCAGTCCAGTTTGTGTTGACTGTGTGCTGTGTATGGATTGTGCTTTTGGTGTTGTATTTTAAAGAATCAACGTCTACCTCAAGGTTATGAAGATTTTTTCCTAAAAATGTTATAATTTTAGAATTTATATTTAGGTATACACTCCAGTGAGTTACTTTCTGTGTATCTTGTGAGGTGTGGAATGAAGTTCTTTTTCTGCATAGGGGTATCAGATTCTTCCAACACCATTTGTTGAAGACTGTCGTACCTCCACTGAATTACCTTTGCAACACACGAGTGGTCTGTTGGTGGGCACTCTGTTCTGTTCCAATGGTCTCCTCACTATTTCTATTCTAATGTCACACTGTCATGTATTATAATTAATAAGTTGTGAAGTCAGGTAATGTAAGTCCTTCAACTGTGTTCTTTTTCAAAATTTTCTTGAATACTTGAGGTTCTTTATCACTTCTTTAGCTTTTAGTTATTCAGGCTTATTCTTATAAAACAGCATCTAGAAATCCAAACATAACTTAAAATTCAAAGTTACTAAAGAGTAGTATGGAACCGTTCCATAATCTAGCTTCACCAGAAGTGAGGCAGTCTGGGTGCCAGATTCCATTTGGTTAATCAAAAAGCATTCTGTATACCTTATATGGATTGCCAATTTTCAAAAAACTAGAATATAATAATTTATACTAGAATTGTGTTGGACATGATTTTAGCTTTCATTGATATTCTCAAGAAGATACTTTGAGCCTTAAAGTATGTTAGTCATTGTGAGCATTGGTTGTCTTGTCCTGGCAAAGTAAAAATTACTGATTAAAGGGAGTTTATTTGGTTACATTGCTGCCTGCCATGGTATCTATTTCTACTTTTGACTTGGAGGGTACCTTTTTTCCAACATCTGAAGTATTATAATTGACAGGGGTATCCATAGCATTTTGGTATCTGTCTCTTCTAATAAAGCATATCCCTATTCTCTTTGAATTTGCTATCTGCTGGAGACAGTGAGGAGTACTATTAGTTAAGCTAACTGAGCCCTGATAATGTTAACCATCACAGCCGCTGTGCAACAGGTAGCAAACTACTTGTCTTTTTGGGGCTTCCATTTCTTCATTTGTAAAATGAAAAGTTTAGACTAGGTGACTCTGAGTGTCTCATCCAACTCCCAAAACTCTTTGACTCTTGTAGTGTCTTCATTCACCTAAAAATCACAACCCTTTTAAAAATAATTAAAAATTCTTAGTGGCATAAAAGCACTGTGGTAAGTCTGACTGGAAGCTTTTTAAGTCAGAAAATAGTGGTCTTTGATGCATTACAAATTGCCTAATACCACTGTGTGACTATTTTTGACTGGCCAACTCTGAGCAATTAAGATGCATTTATGGTTCCAGGTACTGTGCCATGTTGTTGTCCATGAACCCCATATGCTGAGAAGCTCTTGAGCTCAAATCAAGGGAAGAAGGGAGAATGGCTATAAGCACAGGCTACTCTGAAGGTTCAGAGTACACCTAAGCTGGCAGGTTAGACTTTCAAATGTATCTCCAAAGCATATGGTATAGTATTGAAACCAAGAAGACTTTTAAAAATATTTTATTTATTTATTTTTAGAGAGAGGGGAAGGGAAGGAGAAAGAGTGGGAGAGAAACATCAATGTGTGGTTGCCTCTCATGTGTCCCCTACTGGGGACCTGGCCTGCAACCCAGGCATGTGCCCTGACTGGGAATCAAACTGGTGACCCTTTGCTTCACAGGCCTGTGCTTAATCCACTGAGCTACACCAGCCAGGGCAGAAGACTTTTAAAAATATCTACATCTTTTCCTATGCCAAGGCATAACAGAGCTAGTGTCGTCATATTCTGTCTGTTCATTGTTATAATAATAAAATGAGATGCCTCTAAGTATTAAGTTTTCTATGGAATACAGAACATGAGTATGAATTAAAATAATAAAAAGAACACTTATCGAGCCTATTTATTAGGCACTTACGATATGCAAGGTGCTGTGTGAAGAATTTCTTATACATTATATAATCCTCCCAACAATAATGAAAACTCAATGTTATTGTTTTCTTCTTACAAATGAAGAAATGAAGCACAGGGAGTTCATGTCACTTGCACAAGGTTCCACAATAGTAAGTGGCAGAGCTGGTCATCAGTCTGTGTCTGTCTCAAGCATAGAGCTCAAATTCTTAATGACTACATCAGAAACTAGCTCTCATAAGTTAGGCAGCTCATTTGAAGAGTAATTGAATTTGTAGTATGAATTACAGTTATCTAAACCAAGAACACCGAGTACCGATGGGTCACTTTTGGGTAGACTTAATGGAAGAAAAAACTCATGGAAAGTTTCCTGAGAAATTGCTTTGCCTTTTGAGATGAGAACATGAATTGCCCTAGGGAGAAAAGTGAGTTCGTGCTGAGGGGACAGCTATAAAGATACAAATGAACAAATCACGTGTTTAGGGAGCAACCCACAGACTTAGTCATTGCAGGGCAGTAGCCAGAAATAAAGCTGATGTCATAAGGGTAAAAATCCAAGAGATTTCACTTTATTACGATAGGCACCAGAGAGCCACTCTCAGTTCTTAAGCAAGGAAAGGAACCTAATTAAAACTGTGTTTGATATTGAAATTTATTCTACAATTTATGTAGGATGAATATGAGCTTTAAATGCACCAAGGTAAGTCAAGAGAAAATATCTTAGCAAATCATATTTGACACCCAACAAATTATTTATAAGACTATAATGTAGCTCACCTCTTCAAGGCCCCGTGGCCTTGATGGTGCAGTGACAATATATTTAGGCCCCCAAATAAGAGGCATGGAAGCAGATTTTACACTGTTTTCAGAAATAAAGGTGACTAGTGCACCACAGTTAAGCCAACAGAATGCTTCCATCATCACCAGTATTGTGCAGTGTGCACAGATGGGGCACGTGGGTTATAGATTGAAGTCAGGGTCAGGCAAGCAGAAAGCTTTCAACAATATGTATTCAACTGAGTGGAACTGAAGTCCACTTTTAGATAGCAATCATTGCTCCTGGGTGAGAGCTCATGCATTCCGTGAACTATAGTTGGGTCCGTCCCATTATAAATCCACTAATACTAACTTAATATCTGTTCACCTTTTCTGAAGTATTTTCTTTCTCTACCTTTCTGCCTCTCCAGTTCCAGAGACCTAATGACTTCTCACCCCCTTTTCGCTTTGGGACTGTGCCCAACGGCAGCACGGAGAGGAATATTCGCAATAACTACGCAGAAATGCATGCCTACATGGGAAAGTTCAACCAGAGGGGTGTGGATGATGCATTGCTCTCCTTGAAAACAGGGTAAGAACTGCTTTCAAGCTCAGAGTCTGTCATATGTTTCTCGCATTTATTAAATGTACAAAGTTACAGCAAAGAAGATTTCACTTGCTCTTCATGGATTTCTAAATTAAATGATTTGGGGTAACAGAAGACCTCTCTGTCACCCACATGGTTATGTCTAAATTTCTTCCTGTAGCTCTGATGTGCTTAAGTGTTGGTTTTAAATGTTGATTTATATGATGAGGGAAAGTAGGGGAAGGGGCAAGTCAAGGAACATATATAGAGGGGCCACAGGCAGGGACAATGGGGTGGGGATTGACTGTGGGAGCCAGGGGCTGGCTGGCATAAGGCAGGTAAGAGCAATGGAAAAAATGTGGGACAACTGTAATTGAACAAAAATAAATTTTAAAAAAATATATTGACTTTTGCCTTCCTGCTCTTAACCCTAGTCTTAATTCAGTTCCCTACATATTTCCTTCTTGCAAAGTACAATATACAGAGGAGGGCATAAGTAAGTTTACAGTTGTAAGTATGCAAAGCACAGAGTTTATTCTTGTTTTTTTTTGTATTATTTACCACACAAACAACTGTAAACCTTTTTCCTGCCCCTTCATAAAATGAGGTCCTTACATGTGTTTAGGAATTGGAGAGATCTGAGTTCTTTGTTTCCGTCTCATTCATTTCACACATTCACTCTTAACAGAAGCCTGTGCTGCTGCCACCCCAGCCACTTGTTGTTCCCCGTGTACACAACAGAATGCTGAAACCTTCCTGACCACAGAAATAGCTTATACTCGATTGGAGCACACACACCTACACTTATCCCACTCTGGACTGTAATGAACTGAAAAATGAAAAATGTTACATAAATCTAACCCATGCTGTTTGTTGTTATCATTGCAATGGTTACTTTTCATTATTTCTGTTATTATTTTTATTGATTCCTTTTTACTTCCTCTCCCTTACAGACACAGCTTATGAGTTGGCTTTAGGCCCTAGTTACATTCTTGTCATTCCCAGTAGGAGGGAAACAACTCCTCCTTTTGACTTGAAATCACACAAAGAATATCCTGGGATTTAGGCTTTAGATCCTGTCTGAGTTTCAACTTGCACTTTTCTTTGGACCAATTCTCCCCATAGTTTTCTGGACCCTACTGCTTCATATTAATGGTCCCATAGATAGCTTTGTACTAAAATTCCTCTACTGGATTTGGTTGGTTTGCTTCTTTCTTGCACAGGAAACTGGATGCCTTCATCTATGATGCAGCAGTGCTAAACTACATGGCAGGCAGAGATGAAGGCTGCAAGCTGGTGACCATTGGCAGTGGGAAGGTCTTTGCTTCCACTGGTTATGGAATTGCCATCCAAAAAGATTCTGGATGGAAGCGTCAGGTGGATCTCGCTATCCTGCAACTCTTCGGAGATGGTGAGTTAAAAACGGGAAAGTGCCTTCTTGGTCTCTTCTAATGGCCAGTCCAAAACATCAGCCCCTCTTCTTTCTCTGTTCGTTTACCTCTGCATTTACAGTATTTCCAGAGAAGCATGTCACATTATACTGTGAGATTGGGGGTTTGTATTAGTTTCCTAAGGCTGCCATACCAAAGTACCACAAACCAAGTGGCTTAAACAACAGACGTATATTCGTATATTGTCCTATATAGTTCTGGAGGCCAGAAGTCCAAGATTGGTTCATTGGTTTTTTTCTGAAGGTTGCTACAGAAAATCTTTTCAGTGCCTCTTCCTAGGTTATTGTGGGTTGCTGGCAATCTTTAGACTTCCTTTGCTGTAGACACGTGATCACATCTCTGCCTTTGAGTTCAGGTGGTCTCTCCCTGTGTGCATGTTTTTCCTTTATATGTATGCATCTGATTTCCCCATTTTTTAAGGACATCAATTACATCAAATTAGGGGCCTTCTCTATTCCAGAATGACCTCACCTTAACTAATTACATCTGCAATCATCCTATTTCCAAATAAAGTTCACATTCCAAAGTATTGGAGGTTAGGGCTTCACCGTAAGAATTCAGGGGACACAGTTCAACCCATAACAGGGTACAAGATGGGATCAAAGATTAAAGTAATTGATTAAGGAGGTATGTTTTGGAATTGCAGGCTATGATCAGTCCTTTAGGGAGTAAGAGAGGCTGATATTAGATGTTCCAAACAATCATCTCACATGGGGCCAAAGTGGATGGCACTTTGGAAAGATCTTTGCTTTTCATGTGCCCAGAGAAAGAGCAGAGCAATCAACTCGTGGCCATATCCTCATTCTCCCCTCTCCCCCATCTTGCTTTTTTAGCTGGAAGACATAGGAGGCAGACATCATAAGGTTATTCCCCAGTGCCATTCTCGCAGCAGACCGAGCAGCCAACTTGCTTTGAGAAAAGCTCATCTATAACATTATAGCATGTCTTCTGCATCCCTTTTCACTTTATTGCCCAAAGTTTGTCCTCCTCCTGTTAGCCCCACATAAGCTAATCCAGTTATGGTGGTGGAGCTTGGCTCTGCTTGGCCCCACAGGCCATCATCCAAGCAGTTCTCTAAATTACGTCTGCAGAATCTTGCTGTTGTGGATGAGATAAGAGGCAGAAGAGCACAGCTGGATTTTTCAGACCCCAGGGGAAGTCGGTTGCTCCACTGGTTTGGAAAATCATAGTTTGATCCAAGAAATGAATAAAAAGTGGTTTGGTTAACATTGGAAAGAGGAGGGGTTACAGCTAGAGTATTAACCAGACATTTTGGTGTAAGGGCTTCTGTGATTTTCAGTGTAGCTGTCACTTAGAGGCAATGACAGAGCCCATCTCTGAGGAAGAACAAAGTAGAGATAATTTGTGTAAGTGATCAGTGCTCTAGTCAGATTATGCAAAATTCAAATTTTAAACCAAACCAAAACTATTGGAACGTGCAGTTTTCTTCACGAAATTTTCAGAATTTTGCTCATCTAGAATTAGATTCATTCAAGGGCATGAGGCTTCTTTCATGTTCTTTTCTCTAGATTTTCTACCTTGTAAGTCCTAGTACCCAGTGAAGTGGATAAAAGTCATTGAAACCTGACATGAATTGAGTCCATCAAAGCTCCCTTAAGCAGTGTTAAAAGGAGGCAGACCTGAATTCGTGGTTGCATTTAAATCAGGCTTACTCCCCTTTGCTCTTAATGTTTATAGTTTCCTCTGCAAGAAAAGACCAGTAAGTCTGAGGGTCCCTAGGGAATCAGTGAATCTCTCTGCTGATCGCTTTCTCTCCTACCTTCACCCAATGGGTTTTGGTTTTTTTAAAAGCAGTTTTTTTAAGAGCGGTTTTTTAAGAGCAGTTTTTGAATCACTTGTTTGATGGTGTTATTTTTCACTGTCTACAAAATGAAGTGCAGAGTGCTTAGTCTGATGCTCAAGCCCTCAGCAATGCTGCATCAACCTTTTCCATTCAGCTTCCTTTGCCTATTTGTATTCTCTTTGAACTGTTCTGCATGCCTTTGCCTAAATAAGCTTTCTGTTTTCTGACGTTCCTCCCATTGATCATGATATTTCTGCTGCCTGGAGTGCCTTTTCATACAATATAAACTAAAACTCACCCATTCACCATGTCCACCTCCAAGTCTTATCTCTCTCATGAATGCCTAACCAGCCATCCCACCCGTGAAGTTACTCTCATTAATTTGAACTCTTGTTACTTGTTTATAGCTTATCATATTAGAGTATTTATATACTAGTATTTATATACACAGGATAGGTAATGGAGAACTGAGTTAATGTCTCATATCTTTGTATGATCTGCAGTACCATAATCAAGTTCTCAATAAATACTTGTTGAATATATTGAAGAATATGCATGATGTTATTAATAAAATTACTGTTAACTTTCTCTATTAATTTTCTTTCTATATATCTCCCTCTTTCTCTTTCCTGTTTTTCACTCTTTTCCCCAATGCTCCTCTTTCCCCTTGTCTTTACTCCTCTGCTCTTTCCTCTCTTTACCTATTCTTTGCCCCATTTCCAGGGGAGATGGAGGAGTTAGAAGCTCTCTGGCTCACTGGCATTTGCCACAATGAGAAGAATGAGGTCATGAGCAGCCAGCTGGACATTGATAACATGGCAGGCGTCTTCTACATGTTGGGGGCAGCCATGGCTCTCAGCCTCATCACCTTCATCTGTGAACACCTTTTCTATTGGCAATTCCGGCACTGCTTTATGGGTGTCTGTTCTGGCAAGCCTGGCATGGTCTTCTCCATCAGCAGAGTAAGTAAGCTGATTTAGGTGCCTGGAGCCTGTAAAAGGCAGCTTAGTCCAGTGCTCCGCAATAGGAAGAAACCCAGGAAAGCACTAACTCCAGCCTGGGCTGCTAAAGCAAGAAACCACATCATGTTTCCCCACAGGGTTGCATGATTTAATTTCGAGTGGCTCAAAAAACAGGTGATGCTGTTTTTTTCCCCTTCAAGAAATGGCTTTCTATGTGGGGGTTGGCCATTTGATTATCAATAAGAACTAGCACATCTATCAAAATTTAAAAATTGGCCTTTTAACAAGTGCCTTTCATCACCATTGGTTAATTCTGTATAGGCTGTAATAATCATTTAATCCTTTTTTAAAAAATTGTATTTCTATCTAAATAGAGAAATACAATGTGTCCCCTCTTGTTCTAACACACAAAGGTGTACTATTGTTTCATTGTTCCCCTCTATGTTTTAGCCATGCATGAGTTATGGTGAGTTAAATAACTTAACAGAACCTTCAAAAAATAAATCCTGACCCATAGGAAATTTACATCCCAGAAACTTCCTTAATTGGAGCAAAGTATAACTCTGAAGTTGTTCTTTATTTAGGCTTCTTCTACATTTCTAGTCCAAACTGAGGATTTAGGACAGTTTTGAATATGAACAGAAGGTCACAGGGAAGAGTAAAAAAAAGAACGAGAGAACGAGGGATTCTTTTCATTTTGTTAATGAGGTTATGGGACTCATTCATGAAAGGCAAACTCAAAAGTCCTTTTAGAATAGAGATTTGGATTTCAGATATGACCAACTTTAGCTCAAATGGAGTTACATAAGAAAATGGATTTTTCATCAAAATGTTCCATCTTTTGATCATTTTCCCGTAGTATATTGGTGATAGCAATTTCCTCTCCAGCTGTTAGTTGACTCAGGCTGTTCAGTAACATGGGAACAGGAGGATGGCATTCGTGGTCCCAAAGTCATGTTGTTTCTTTGTGTGGCCCTTCTCAAGGTCCTGGGTAGGGTGATGGCAGAAACAATGGGAGCTGGTGACCGGCAATAGAAATCCCATTCATAGCCCTTCTATTTAATCACTGCCTCTGTCCAGAAACAATGCTGGGCACTTTCTCCCGGCCATCATTAAGAAAGGCCAGAAAGGGGACCCGAGGAAGAAAACAGAATAACCCTGGCTTGAAAGGCTACCCTGCTGCTGTCCTCTGGGACAGTGAGGCTCAGCTCCTCTAAACCTTGCTTCTACATCATTTAGCTGCCATTCTCCTTCCTAACCTTCTCTCCTCTCATCCCCATCCAGGGACAACGTCCCTTTTCATATTAATCCTTTTCTTTTCAAGACACAATTCAAACAACCTCCTCTTCAAATACTTTCCCTTGCCAGGGAGAAAAGTTCCAAATTTGTCCACTTTTGAAGGCAGGGAGCAAGATACTAGCAGGAGGTTGGCTTGACTTTCAACCCAAACCCAACCCATTTTCTCTCCTGGGTGCTGTTCATTAAGGCTCTATGCACAGGGAGTTTTCCATCAGTACTAATTTGCTAAGAGATTAATTATTTATGATAAGATTGAGTGAGAAGATATAAGAAGAAAACCAGGAGCTAGAGAGAATTCAAGAAGGAAATTATTTATTCCCATTAGCACTAGATATCTGTCCCAGTTCTTCACTCCTACAGTGTGGGGCACAGCAGGAGAAAAATCCATCTTTGACCCTAGGGCTTCCCAATTCTCTTTGTGAGTTTGGTTTGTGCTTGGCTCAAGAAGAGAATTGCTCAGCTGTTATTTGATTATTGAAATTCTAAAAGCTGCTCAAAATTTGTCAGCTGGAAAAGAGTGGCAATTGTGAGCTACTGAGCTCCCCTGTGCTTTACTGCAAACCAAGAGTGGCCAGCCAGGGCAGAACACTTTCAACATCTGTGGAGCATTGCTGCTGATTTTCAGAAAGCTGACAATATTTCTGCTATTGGCTGATGTTGGTACCATGGCATCATCTTTAAGATGGCAAAACCTGGGCATAGAAAGGGGAATCAGTGTGATTCAGTGAGGGAGTCAAGGCAACAGTGTCATGTCTTGTGATTTTATCCTATCTGCTCCAGTCACTTGGTATAGCCATGCCTGCTCTCAGATAGCCAGGCAACAACCTTAGCTCTTAGTATGAGACTTCTACATACAAGGGGATAAATCATGCTAGCTTCTAGCCACATCTTATTATGAGTATATTAGACTGTCTTTCATCTTTTCCCTGACTTTTCTCATCATCGGATAGACAGTTAGTAGCGGGGACAGGGCGGATTCTGTACAGTCACCTCTTAGCCTCACTGGCGACCTAATCCACCCCATCCTGTCCTTCAGGGCATCTACAGCTGCATCCATGGCGTGGCCATTGAGGAGCGCCAGTCGGTGATGAATTCCCCCACCGCGACCATGAACAACACGCACTCCAACATCCTGCGCCTGCTCCGCACAGCCAAGAACATGGCGAACCTGTCCGGGGTGAACGGCTCCCCGCAGAGCGCCCTGGACTTCATCCGCCGCGAGTCCTCCGTCTACGACATCTCCGAGCACCGCCGCAGCTTCACGCATTCCGACTGCAAGTCCTACAACAACCCTCCCTGCGAGGAGAACCTCTTCAGCGACTACATCAGCGAGGTGGAGAGGACTTTCGGCAACCTGCAGCTGAAGGACAGCAACGTGTACCAGGACCACTACCACCACCACCACCGGCCCCACAGCATCGGCAGCACCAGCTCCATCGACGGGCTCTACGACTGTGACAACCCGCCCTTCACCACCCAGCCCAGGTCCATGAGCAAGAAGCCGCTGGACATCGGCCTCCCGTCCTCCAAACACAGCCAGCTCAGCGACCTGTACGGCAAGTTCTCCTTCAAGAGCGACCGCTACAGCGGCCACGACGACCTGATCCGCTCGGACGTGTCCGACATCTCCACCCACACCGTCACCTACGGGAACATCGAGGGCAACGCGGCCAAGAGGCGAAAGCAGCAGTACAAGGACAGCCTGAAGAAGCGGCCGGCCTCGGCCAAGTCCCGGCGCGAGTTCGACGAGATCGAGCTGGCCTACCGCCGCCGGCCGCCCCGCTCCCCGGACCACAAGCGCTACTTCAGGGACAAAGAAGGGCTGCGGGACTTCTACCTGGACCAGTTCCGCACCAAGGAGAACTCGCCGCAGTGGGAGCACGTGGACCTGACCGACATCTACAAGGAGCGGAGCGAAGACTTCAAGCGTGACTCCGTCAGCGGAGGGGGGCCCTGTACCAACAGGTCGCACCTCAAACACCCGACGGGCGACAAACACGGTGTGGTCAGCGGGGTCCCTGCACCTTGGGAGAAGAACCTGACCAACGTGGAGTGGGACGACCGCTCCGGGGGCAACTTCTGCCGAAGCTGCCCCTCAAAGCTGCACAACTACTCCTCGGCGGTGGCAGGGCAGAACTCAGGTCGGCAGGCGTGCATCCGGTGCGAGGCCTGCAAGAAAGCAGGGAACCTGTACGACATCAGCGAGGACAACTCCCTGCAGGAGCTGGACCAGCCGACTGCGCCCTTGGCGGTGACGTCAAACGCCTCCACCACCAAGTATCCCCAGAGCCCAACCAACTCCAAGGCCCAGAAGAAGAACCGGAACAAACTCCGCCGGCAGCACTCCTACGACACCTTCGTGGACCTGCAGAAAGAAGAAGCCGCCTTGGCCCCGCGCAGCGTGAGCCTGAAAGACAAGGGCCGGTTCGTGGATGGGAGTCCCTACGCCCACATGTTTGAGATGCCAGCTGGTGAGAGCACCTTTGCCAACAACAAGTCCTCAGTGCCCACTGCCGGACACCACCACCACAACAACCCCGGCAGCGGCTACATGCTCAGCAAGTCGCTCTACCCTGACCGGGTCACGCAAAACCCTTTCATCCCCACTTTTGGGGACGACCAGTGCTTGCTCCACGGCAGCAAATCCTACTTCTTCAGGCAGCCCTCGGTGGCAGGGGCGCCGAAAGCCAGGCCGGACTTCCGTGCCCTTGTCACCAACAAGCCAGTGGTCTCGGCCCTTCATGGGGCTGTGCCAGGCCGTTTCCAGAAAGACATCTGTATAGGGAACCAGTCCAACCCCTGTGTGCCTAACAACAAAAACCCCAGGGCTTTCAATGGCTCCAGCAATGGTCATGTTTATGAGAAACTTTCTAGTATCGAGTCTGATGTCTGAATGAGGGAAGAGAGGTTAAGGTGGGTATGGGAGGGTAGGGCTGTGGGCGTGTGGTGCGCATGTCACGGAGGGTGACGGGGGTGAACTTGGTTCCCATTTGCTCCTTTCTTGTTGTTTTAATTTATTTGTGGGATCCTGGAGTTCTGATTCTTTCGGAGGGCATCCCTGGTGACCAGCGTTGTCTCGCCTCCCTTTCCAGTTCGCTCCTCCTCCCCCCATCTGTGTCATTCCTGTCCCCGAGAGAGGACGCAGTGGGCTCGCTCAGCATGGGAGGCCAAAATGGAGAAAGGAAGTGGCTGCTGTGAGCCTTCTCCTAGCGTGGAAGGACTCTGTCACCCACTTTGAGTGAAGCAAGGAGAAGGAAAAGGAGGCCACGTGAGCACAGGGTAGCTGTTCCCAAACTGATCTTTATGTGTAGGTGAGATGGCAAAAGCATTCAAATAAGACCATGTAGCACACTTGCCTGTGAATGAAGAGAGGCTTTTGCTAAATTCTTGGTGCTTTGATGGCATCTGTCTAGGGGTCATGTGCCAAGCAGAGGTGGGGGAAGCCATGTGTGTTAGTATATAAGCCAAAAAATGCTTGCTTCTATTCCATGAGACTCGTTAATGGTGAACAAAAGGTCATTGGTGGATGATGAAAAGTACATTATAGCAGTCTTTCATGGTGCCTTGGAGGCAAGAGAGGATGGACTGCATGTGTATGTGTGTCCAGATACACTTGCACACATGTAATCAATACGTGTGTGTAGGCAGGGACCTACAAATGTAGAGAAAGCAATCCTGACATATGTTTCTTTCAGTATCTGTCAGCAACTTGCTTTTTTTTGGCTTATATACAAACAGAGATGGTCATGCGTTACCTAAGATTTTGGCTGTCTCATCCCTTCACCCTTCCTGAATGAGAAGAAGGGAAGTTCTTGACAGAGAAGATTCTGTGGTCTAGACAGAAAGGTGATAAGCAATCTTGGAAGAGCAAGACACAAAAGTAATGTCTCCAGCTACCAATACTTTCAGCTGATTTTGGCCAAGATCTTTCCAGGAAGGCTAAAGGGAAATAGAAGTAGCCATGATTCTTTTGCCCACACCTGAGATCAAAAGATTCTATAAAGCTCTCTTGAGCTTTAGACCCTCAGCTGGTCAAGGTTTGGGGAGGAGCCGAATGGCTTTGAAAAACAGGGGAGTAGTTTGTGGTAGGGTAAGTGAGAGAGGGGGATGTTTTCAACGCTTTGATCCCTTCTTACTTAACCCGGACCTAGGAGAGCAGGCTCGTTCCCCCCAAATCGATCGCATCTGACAGGGAAAACAGACAGGTAAGAGGAATGAGCTTGCTCATGAGTACCGCTCTGAGACGTGGAGAAAAGGAAAGAGAGTTGGAAGTAGGGAGGGAAATGGGAGGGCACCCCTGCTACCCCACTGGGTCTGGCTCCCTGAGATCGTGACATTGAGTCAGCGTGAACACTCTCGTTAGAAGCCCTTCCACCTTCCCACAGCACCTCCTTTCCCTCCTAGAGCGCACCAGTCAAGAATAAAGTATACATGGGAAAGCTCCAGGAATGAGGGTACTGGCAGATGGGATGCCCCTTTCACTAAAAGTCGGAAACTTGAGAAACGAAATGAGTATTTGTCACTGCCAGTCCTGAAACTTGGGGTTAGGAGTGTTGTGTGGGTCAGTTCCACTGTCCTGCCACCCTCCCCTCACACAGGTGGCAGCCAGAGAGCCCCGGGTCCGTTTCGAAGCTTGAGTGCAGGATCTCCATGTGTCACACAGGACACATAAACCAGAAAGGTGCTCATCCTCCTCTGGAAGGAAGCTGCCATGTCTCTTCAAGTCGCACACCCTCCAGGGCTGCCCTCTACCTTCTGTTTGCCCTGACTCACTACCCTTCCTCAGTCCCTGCCCTCGACTGCTATCCCCACCCTCCTCCTTGATTTTTACCTCAGTATCTTTCATTTTAAAGCCAACTGAAGGCCTTGTAAAGCTTTGTTTTCTTTCTAAGACAAGCCTGGGGGCAAGGGGCTGAACCTCTCACAAACTTGGAGAGAGGAGCGTGGAGTGCTTTACTTTAGATTCAAGGAAAGACTTTGAGAGAGAGGACACAGGGTGTGAGGCGTCTCCAGGAGGAAGAAGGAGAAGGGCCATATAAACATTGCTTCACCCTGATTCTGTCCAAGGTCAGGGGCTCCTCCCCTCACTCTTCCTCTTACCTCACCCCTTTCAAATAAAAAAAAAACCAAACCAACTAACCTAGCGAACAGCAATCTAGAACAAAGTGGGCTCTGTCAGTCTCCACTGCTGACAGATATCAAGATGGTGTTTATTTCACATGTAAATATTTTGTTTTCTAATTAATTTTGTATAGATAAAATGTTCTCTTGTGAGTATTCAGGGTGTTGGGCTGGAGGGAGTGGGGTGGGGATGGGAATGAAGTGGGGAAAGTGTCCTGTTAATGGGTTTTCATTTTCCATTGGGGAGATTGTTTTGTATGGCTGGAAAAAAGTGAATGTGAATGGAGGCCACTGTTGTGAAAAAGCCAGGGCAAGTGATCTGTGTTCATGCTTCCCCACCTCACCGTTCTTACTAATCTGTGAGAAGTGTTCATGCTCATCGGCCTGGGCTTAGCACAGGGTCCCATTTGGCTCTGAGCAAACCCTTGGTCCAGTAGACTGCAGATTACCAGCATTCCACGCAAAGTCAAGCTGGTGGTAGCATGTTTTCCCTGGCAGCACCCAGGGTAAGACAGATTCCCGAGAGGGCTTAAACAGGAATTGAGGTCAAGTTAACCTGTCATTCCTGATGTGCCTGAGAGGTATCAGGAAGCTCAGTTCTAAGAAATAGCCCAGCAGCCCCCTCTGATGTTTAACCACCATCTCAGCCACTCTTCTTCCAAACACCTGGGCCCCAACCTGCTCACTGCCCCTTCCCTCCCTCCTTGGAACCAGGACTGCAAGCACACCTAGAAAATTCCCACGAGGTCTACTTTTTAAATCATGTGTTATCTGGTTACTGGGAAGTAGCACTGGATGCCTGTCTTACAATTTTTTAAAAGATTACCAGATCTGCTCTGGCTGGTGTGGCTCAAAGGATTCAGTGTTTGCCTGTGAACCAAAGAGTTGCTGGTTCGATTCCCAGTCAGGGCACATGCCTGGGTTGCAGGTCAGGTCCCTGTAGGCGGCACATGAGAGGCAACCACACATTGATGTTTCTCTCCCTCTTTTTCTTCCTCTGTTCTGCCCTCTAAATTAATTAATTAATTAATTAATTAATTAATTAAATGTTTAAAAAAATAGATTACCAGATCTGCTTAAAACTCAGAGGCTAGATGATCCTCTTAGGTTGCCAAAGCTGGTTTTAGAGGTAGAAAAGCAGGTATGTGAAAAATGGTGCCAACAGTGACCTTATATTTGCCTGTCCTCATTTCTGCCATCAGGAAGGTGCTATTTGCCTCTAGCCAGGTATTCTTAACCTGACCTGGGTTTAGCCAAGCAAATAGAATATCTTTCACTGGACTCGCTGGCTTTGTGAATGGCATTAGCCTCTCTTTCTTTACCACAGGATGAAATTTCCAAATCCATTTACCCAAGATATTGTATTACTTGTTTTCCTATCCTTCATCATCAAAGCTGCCAGCTGAGTAATTTTATTTTTCTAAACCCCTCTTTTGGCCTCAGTTAGTTAGTTACCTCTTCTCAACTGGATGTTTAAATTGGGACCAAATAAGATATTTATGGCCTGCTCAAGAAATCGTAAAGAAAGAGTGGCTGAGCATTGTTCAGTTCTAGGTGTTACTTCGTTCCAAAATAACAAACCTGTAAAATGCATTCGGATGAATTCAGCAGTTAGTCCCATCTAGTTCACATATGGACAGAGACCCAATCTGTTCAAAACTGCCAGATTCCACAGACATCCTCAGGAGTAGCAACTGTTTCGATTCTCTTCAGAGTCCGTACTTTCTGTCTCCACGCCCGCTATAATTTCCTTCCATTGTGGAGGTGGGTGGTGGGTGTGGTCCTGTATCACTCCTTTCAGTGGGATACTTAAATCTCAGCATTTCCGCTGACCTCAGATAATCTGACACTTGAATTTGCCTGAGTTAAGAATGTGCACACCCTTCAGAGTGATGCATGGATAGTGGATATTGTCTTTCAAAGGATGTCACTGTGTATTCTCAGCCAGAAAATGGGAAACATCCTTGATGTGCCTTCCCCTGTGCTGGCCACTCGTGTTGTGACTGGGGGGAGAAAATCCCAAATGATTCCATTATATGTCGCTAGTGTCGGTGGTGCCAAAATGCATGTGTAGTGTGATAATATAGGAGTCATCTATGTAATTAAGTTGATTATCACCTCCCAGTCTTCTATGGCCATCTGAAGTTTCCCATGATGGGATTCTCTGCATGGGAGGTGAAGAAACTATAACCAAAACTGCAGTGTGCTGGTCACCTGCACATTTCTCTGGAAGGAAGCTGCCATGTCTAGCTGCCAGTAGAGTTCTTTGAGGTTTTTTTGTTTGTTTGTTTGGTTAGTTTTTTGGTTTGGTTGGTTGATTGGTTTAGTTAGTTGAAGGTGTATGAGCAGAATAACCAGATGATTTGGGCTATTTAGAGCCTTTGGAAAAAGCTACTCCAGAACTCTCTTTATTCTTTTAATCCCCTTATCTCTTAAAAAAAAAAAGTCCTGTCATTGCTTGACACCCGGATGTGTCCACTTGGTGTGTTAGGAATGATTTATATGTGTGCATAAATATTGTAACTGCAGTGCTATTGATGAATGCATTAGGTGTTTCCAGGTATTGTGGCCATAAATTATGTGCTCTTGAGCCCAAAGCCATATAAGAAATGTGTACTCAATAGACTGCCAGATACTTCAGTAGAGCGTTTGCTTTCTTCACTTGAGTGTCAGAAACTCTTCTTTCTATTTGAGGAATTCTTTATGGATGAGAAGCAGCCCAAAGTAGACAGCTATCCTGAAATGGGTCTAGCCTTACAAATGGCATATGGCCCATGGTGTGATTTCAGAAGCCCTGAGAAGACCCTCCCTCTTTATTCCCCACCCCTCTCCACCTGCGGGCTTCTCACACAGATTTACTTATTTAGCACTGAGCTGCTCATCTGTCATTTAAATGAAACCAGGAAGGGTGATATATTAAGCCATATTAGGAATTTATACACTGAAATGCCTAGTGTACATTAGGATTCTCATTTATTTTCCTGAGAATAAAGTAATGACACAGGAGAAGACAGAAAGAGTGAAGAACACTAAAAGTAACAGAGTAGGGAGTAAAGATACAGGTTCTAGAGTATAAAGATATTTAAACCATTTCATCCTCCACCTACTTTTACTCAATGCTCATGTGATATGGGAATGGACTCCTAGCTAGGAATTATTTTGAATAAACAGTTATGTGAATATATAGCTTATGAATTTCTGATTTTAATACTTTGTAGGACTATGACTTTTTCAATAGAAAATGGGAGACTGATACTTCCCCAATACAGGTTACTGAGTGGGCAGCTAGAAAGATCGATTGAATTAATGTTATGATAATAAAAAGTTACTGTGGTGAATCTGTCTTCTGTTCCAGTTTAATTAATTGTCCAATTTAGCTGAGTTGTTCTATATATTATACTTTCCCACTTCCATAGGGGGTGCCCAATCATCCAATACACGATTAAAGAGCTCCGGCACTCCAAGGTGCTACCTAACCAGTGGGCAATTCATTTTTAGACCTATGAGGTATTTGGGAACATCACTAAAATTTAGACTTGTTATTCTGAGAACTTCTAATACTGCTCTAGATCATGGATTCCATTCTAGTTTGGGGGTCCAGTATTATATTAAATTATACATTATCAGAATATATCCCACCCTCATCTCATTTCAACCTTGTGGACTCAGTCATGTCCTGTGGATTCTGACTTAAAGTACATAGACCTGTCTATTCTCATGACCAAGAAACCCCCCAAAAAAACCTTACATGATAGTGCTTTTTTGCATGCCTTGGAGAGGTAGGTTAGTGAAGTTTGGGACCTCTAATTTACAATATTGAAGCAAGGAAAAAAGAATTTTGCCCAAAAAGTGATGGGTTGGGATAGCAGTACTGGAAATAAGTGGGAAAAGTTAGAAATCATCCACATTTCTCTGCCAGTGTGTCCATTTGCATTCATCTCAGAGCTCATCACAGTGGGTTTCTGGCGCTGTTCAGTGCTTTAAAACAGAATTGCTGCTGGGAATCTGAGGGTGAGGACCCCTGGTGGCAACTGAAGGTGGAAAGCAGAGTGGCTGAGTACAGGTTCCCATAGCCTTGGGACTCTGGTGTGTAGAATCTGTTTTTTGGGAAAAGTAAAAGAGTTAGGGTACAATTAAAAGCACAACACTAAGCCCACTCTAAAACTGTTATTTTAAAGATTTGGTCTCCACACTTTAAATCTGAACTCTCTTTATTTGTAATTATTTTAGCATTGTGATTTAGGGGGTGGAGCAGATTCCAATACTATGCAGGAGAGAAAAATAAAAGCTCTTTAACATAGCTAAACGTGTTAGTTCAGTTAAAGCAATGTCTGTTGAGTATATACTATGCCCCTGGGCTGGTGCTGTGAAGAATATAAAAGATTTTTTAAATGGAGTATATTATATAATATATTAATACAAAAGTATAAAATATTTAAATATATATAATATGTATTTATAAATAAGAGTGCATAAATTAGTATATTTATAGAGGCAGGTTTAATTTTTTTGTTTCAGGGTGTGCATCAAAATATTATTCATTATATTATTTATAAAAACACTGCAGAGATTCAGCTTTCCCCATCATGACCAGGCCTGGATCTCTTCTTTTGGGAATTAGTCCACCTCCCAGAGGTAAAACTCTGAAATTCCTTTTCTGGTCACAACCTTGAATTTTCTATATCTTATCTGCCTTCCTTCAAGCTCCTTTTGTGGTCCTGGCCCATAACCCCTCTGGCTTCATGTACTTCCCCCTTTGTTCTAACTCTGTGTTCAACCACATCAATAGTATTCTTGCCAACAATCTCTTCTTCTTGCCTTCCATATAAGAACAGAAGGTCTTAAACCGTTGCTGAAGAGCACAAATTTGACCCACTTAATTTCAGCTGAACCCTACCCAACTTGGACATCTTTTTATATTTCCAACGTTGAGTCCATATTATATTCTCCAAGTGTTTGTTGAATTTATTGTCACTTTTCCTTTCATTTTTATTGACCTTTTCCACAAGCAATCTTTCCTACCATGTCACTAAAAAAAGATATCTGATTTATGAATTTTCATGTACCTCTCCTCTCGACTTTAAATTTCTTGTCTCCTCATTCATCTTTTCCATACTCCCTCCCAGGCTCTGACCTTACCTCTTCTGAGGTCCACTCCAGCCAGTAGGACTTCTCTCCGTTGCATCTTTAATCTTTTCCATACATCTATCTAGCAGTATCTCTAAAAATAAATCCTATAACAATCTTGAAAAACAGATCTTGTTTCAATCCAGTTAGACTCTTGAATTCATGTCCTATCTCCACTTATTTTATCACTTCCCAACTATTCAAAGGGGTAGTCTTTCTTTTTTTTTAACTTTCTCATCCAGTGCTCATGACCTGACTTTTAAGATTGGGCTATACCCTACAACTCTACTGAAGTACCTATGGCAACATTCCAATGAACTTCTTGGTACAAAATCCAAAACATTTATTTTCTTGGCTCTTCAGCCTCATGGAAATTAACCTAAACCACCATTGAGAAGCAGCCCACTGCAGTTTTCATCCTAGACCTCTGATCTTCTCTCTGTGTCCCTCATTGGTTTCTGCTCTTCCTCCTGTCTTCTCAACTTTGACTTGCCATGGTGTTCTGAGCTTGACCCTCTTTTCCTCCTCTCCATGCTTCTGTAGCACTATCTCTGTCCTCCATGGCATCAACAATTCTGTGAATAAGGATATATTCCAACTCTTCAGCCACCTTATGTTGGTTTGCAGAAATGGTGTTGAAATTTGACTAAATTTGGAGTTAGTTGTCCAGAGAAATGTGTGCATTAAACTGAAGTGAGATTTAGAGTATCGGGGGTGGGGGAGTTGAAATTCATCCTCAAAGAATGAGATATTTGTCTCTTAACCTTCCTGTAATGACTTGTTTTCCCACTTCTGACTTAAGCTATTCCGAATTCTCTCCTCTTCATCTCCCACCTGACTCCCTTTTTACATAATATCCATCATCCTCTATACAAATCTTCAAAGAACAAATGGACCACCATGTTCACCTTCCTTTATCTCTTATCCAGGAAAAAAATAAGGCACTTTTTGAATGTCCATAACACTTTAAATGCATTTCTCTAATAGCAACTATCACAGATCATCTTAATTTATAGTTATTTGGTATATATGTCATCTCCCCTCATAGATTATAAACAACCTGTAGTCAAAAGCCATATATTTACTTATCTTCTTAACTCCTTAGTATCTACCAATGCATCTTATGTATGGAAGGCACTAGTAAATATTTGATATTATAAATTTTAACAGAAAATGGGTCACTTTATTTCAACATCAGTATATTGAACTGCAGTGAAATGAGTCCCTCTGAATTTACCTACTTCTGTACCTACCCCCAATCAAAGCAATACATTGCATGCACGTTTCCATGTTACTCATTTCAAATGGGAATTCAGGTGTTTCTAAGTTTTGCTTTGTCTTTTTGAAGTTACTCTGTGACTGTTTTATAGTTTGTAGAGTGTGCTTGGAATACAGGTATACAAACAGGTAAACAGGTGACAGAGGGAGATACCATGGAGGATATTGATTAAACATTAGGTATCAGAAACTTTTCAGATGCTTTGAGAGGAGCTTGTCACCAGACACTTCACAACCTGAACTGAGTCTCTAACAACACAGCCTATGCTGGGATTGAACTCCCTTTGACCCAACCTGTAGCTTTGTGTATGTGAACACTAGCAATACCAGAGGATCTTGCACAATTCAGGCTTTCTAATCACACAGACATATGCACCCTACATGGTTGTCTAATAGGAGGAATGTATGATGCTGCATGCTGGGTACTTTCCACATCTGTACCTGTGCTAGGCCAGATGGGGGAACAGTTTGTGCTGCTCATGACCTTGTCTTGATGATGTTCCTTTTCTGTGGATTCTTACCCTTTCTGAGGCTTTGTCTATTGAACTTCTCCAAAGGGAAGATGAGAATTGAAGTCATTGAGCAATTTATTTCAGATCTGTATATTTCTAGTGACAAAGGTTAAGATTTGAATGAGCTGGCTCAGAATTCCAGTCTCCAAAGTACTCATTTATCTATAAGTGTGAAGGGATTCATTACATTAGGGGAGATAACATCATTTCTGACCTTATGGACTTCCTGTCTCTTTGGTCTTTGAGCCCTATTCACCTTTCCCCCATCCCTTGGTATATCACTTAGCAATCTGTCCTGTTCCTTCTAGTCGTTGTCACTCTATTTGCCCCCCTACAAAACTCTTGGAGCTGGTACTGTCCTCTCACTACTGCTGGTAACTGATAATGTTCCCTTCTGGCCACCTTCCTCTATAAACCTCATTAAGTCATTGACGATCAATTACTTTCCTGTAGGAGGCATCTTCTGCCACTGTGTGCTAATTTAAAGCATGCTATAGAGAACTGAGCTCAAATAAGTTACATGCAGTGACAAGTCTCTTCTTAAAAAAGTAAATGCAGTCCACTCTTCACTAAGACATGAGGAGGTAGAAGAATTATTGGTAAGATGGGGCAAAATGTGACAACTTTGAAATGCCATAGTGAAAATTAAAATGCAAATCTGGAGGAGAATTTTTCTTTTCAAAAGTCCTGTAAGATCTAGTTCTGTTTCTTGGGAGAGTTAGCATTTTAGATAAAAATGTAGGTCATTATGTAATTAAAGATAGATAGATAGATAGATAGATAGATAGATAGATAGATAGATAGATATGAAAAAATAGCTTCATAAGAGCTGATGATGGAAGGGTAGGAAAGTAGCTATCCTCCTGACAAAGGACCTTCTTGAATCTCTGTTGGACCAATGAAATGAGGAGGATTTTAGGAAACTTAGACATAACAAAGTCTATCCAGAAAAAATCTAGCCATTTTTAATATAACAAGAATGGCTTGCATGACATCAATATAACCTGGCAGCCAAGGAGAGTGGACTGGAATGCTCATGCATGAGCAATGACAACTTCACTGTACTAGTCAATGGGGGTAGTAAACACCAGTGAGTGAACATGTATACTGTGTGGCCATGGCATTCAAAATGACTGAGTGAGTAGGGCTACAAATCTGCATCAAATTTTGTGTAAGCCTGAGCATTCTTACACGCAAACTATTTGGATGATTCAGAAGCCCGAAGCTATGGGCAACTGATGATTGGCAGCTTCATCATGACATCACACCTGCTCAGACATCACATCTACAGAGTTTTCAGGTGAAATATCAAATCACCCAGGGGACTTAGCACCCTTCTACAACCCAGACTTGGCACCCTATGACTTCTGACTTTACTCAAAACTGAAAGAACCTTGGAAAGGGAAAGATTTCAGATGGTCAGTGAGATTCAGGAAAATACAACAGGGCAGCTGATGGCAATTGGAAGAACTATGTGAAGTCACAAGGTGCCTACTTTGAAGGAGACTGAGGCATCATTGTCCTGTGTACAGTGTTTCTTGTATCTTCTTCAATAAATGTCTATTTTTCATCTTACATGGTTGGATACCTTCTGGACAGACCTTGTATATTCTGAAGGCAGTTCTGCCTATGAGGTGTCCATGTGAATTTTCTGCCTATAAACACCTGCAGATGTTGAGGGATACTAGGAAGTAGGGAAAAGACAGGAAGTGTACAATGAAGCCTACTTTCATATAACAAGTAAAGCCAGGAGTCTGCACCTGAGTCTCTTGGTTCTGCCGTGGTTGCTGGTTTGGAGGATAGTTTTAGAAAAAGCAAGACCAAAGGCTTGTTTCTTTAGTCACTCCCACAGAGCAAAAGCTCACCCAAACTTGGAGCTTGTTTTCTGGGCATAATTGTACTGAGAATAGAATTACATTTATTCTCCATTTTCACCTGTAACTCAAGATGCAAAAGGCGGAAAAGAAGGAATTTTATTTTAATGAAAAATCACTTTCTGAGGGCTACCTTCATGCCCGTATATAGACTGGAAGCTGTTTGATCAATACCAAAACCACCAGGGAAGATAACAGCTGTCCAAGGAAGTGTCAAGAAAGCAAAAACCACATCACAGCTGCCTTCAGCTATAACTGCACCTGCCCTGGAATGAGTAAGGAGCCTGCATCCAACCACATCCATGAGGTCCTGATTGTCCACAGGGATTCAGGACACATGTCAGCCCTGAGACAGTTCTTAGGCTGTGCCCTTTGGACTACAGCACCAGAGATCATCACCCAGGGCAGAGAGGGAGTGACTCGTCTCGCTACCTCTACCCTCAGACTCCAAACCACCAAACCATGGCTCAGTCTGTCCTCCTTGCATTAGGAAGACTCAGTCTCTCAGATCTGACAGGAGCACAGCTTTAGGGGATGTGGCTGCTAGAATGTGAATGTGTGCTGGGCCTGCTTCTCTTAAATAAGGGTATCACCTGTCTCTAGAGGAAGCATGAAAAAATGCCTATCTGAAACCTCAGTCATATTCAGAACAGTTTGTGTAGTCAACCCCCAATGTCTTTGTCACACTTTCATTGTAATTGATCATTTGCTTTTAAAATCAAAAGCTATTTTAATGCTCCCTCTGGCTGTGACATAAGAACCATCTGGAAACCAGAGACTAGGCCACTGTGCTGCCTCTCCCTGAGTTGTGCTCTCAGTAACTTATAAATTGCTTTCACAAATCCACCCAAACAGCACAACCACACATAATTCGAAGTCTTTGCCATGAGCTCCCTCATGCTCGTACATCTCCCCGACACACACACACACGCACCGCATACACACTCCTAACAAATAGGTCCCAAATTGCCCATTTCAGTCACTTTATGGAGGAACAGGGATACATTCTCAGTAGATAAAAGTGTTCATTTAGAACTGAATGGACATATTATAGTTTATCGAGCCAGTCTTTTCTCTTTTGCTCTACGTTGCCTGTGGGTCACTGACACTATCGGGTTTGTCAGAAGTATCCAGACTTTATGTGAAGGGAGCATTTGCTTGGTCTGTGATGGACCAAGCTAGTTATCCTGCCAACTGTCCATGTTTTACTCTGGAATCTGTGTGGTTCTGATGTTGTATTAATGGATCAATCCTAAGAGGATGGTGAAGCCAGTCTTCCTAGGACAGACAGTCTCACTGCTTAGATATGTTCACATACATGTGTTCTCTGACCTCTTCTTGACCACACCATGAGTGAGTGTGGAGAGGTCTGTCCTCAGTGGGGATGGGAATGGCAATATGTGCTTTGGGTGATTCAGCAGTTTTTCCTCTCCCAGAGTCAGGAGCAGGAAAATATCGTGTCAGCGGGGAGCAAGGAGGCTAGGGAAGCATCAGGTAGAACTCTTACCAATAAAAACATAAACGTAAAATAGTAAAAATACCTTTTCTTTGACATGAGTGCAATTGGAGATCAACCAGGGCACGTAAACGGCTGTGTTTTCCCTCATTCACTTGTCTCTTGCCTTCTCTTATTACCATTTCTCAGTTTAGGGATCTTGAAGTATTCTGTGTCCTGAGTCAGCTTCAATCAGCTCACCCTCAAAAGACACATGCACACTGTTGGGATGAGAAGCTGAAAGAGCACAGAGCTTGAACGTGCACATGGTGTTAGAGCCCAAGAAGCCTGGTACAGTCAGCACTCTCGTATTTTAGTGACCGAGGACAGAGCCTGCTGTGCACATCAGGGTTCTCTGGGTCCCAGAAAAGAGAACAACTTTGTTATTGATTGCTCCTGAGATTCCTGGACACTTTCAATGATCAGGGCAGTTATATTGGGTAATTCTTGGTATCAGGGACAAAAAAAATGGAGCACATTTTCTACCCCACCAAGAGGCAGAAAACTTTCTGTAAAAAAAGTTGAAGTCCAAATAACTGAAATGTTTTTGAGGAGTCATTCTTTGAACATTCTTAGCTTACTTCCCACATCAAAGGCCATGAGCTGTGGCAAGTTGTTGCCTGACCTTGCTTCCCCTCTGTGGGGAGTTTTAGGATCACCAGCAGCCCACACAGGTCTCCACCACATTTAGCCTATGGTACATTCTGAGTAAATTGAAGATCTTGGTATGTGGTTGTGGGATAATTTACCATAACTATTTTTCCAAATGGCTTCCTTTGACAGAGAAATATAATCATCTTTTAATTTCACATATGAAAAAGTTGGAGAACAGCAGAACTTGATGATGATATAAGTTATTCTGGTCAGCTAATAGAAGATTCTTGGCAGAACCCAAACTTGTCTGACTCTCAGCCTACTCCACTGAGTAATGGTACACTTCAGGTGTCCACTGCACCCTATGGTTTGGCATCTAATAGTGGAGAAGAATCATGAAAGCAGGCTGATTTATCCAAATCTTTTCCATGGACATTTGTCTTTGCGGACCCATATGTACACACACACACACACACACTTCACATGAGTCTATAGACACAAGTCAAAAACAAAACAAAACAAGAGCTTTGAAAACGAGTAGCTGAGTTTTTGTAATAAAGAAAGGTTGAAGGCTGAATAACAAAAGTGTTTTTGAATTTTGTGGGGTAAGACATTGTGAACATTTTTTTATTGTTTAAAACAGTTTTACATGGCATGTAACCCACACAAATAAAAGCTCAAGAAAAACTAAGAGAATTTTTTTCAGAGTGTTACGTGGGGAAGAGAGCCTTCAGGAATGTGTGTGAGAAAGTCCTGGGACTCTGAACATGTCATCAGTTAAAGTCAGTCCACAGTGAAGGGGGCCACCTCCAGGGAGCGTTCCCTAGATTTGTCTTCTTGGGACCTTTATGTAATTTAGTCAAGATCAAACACAGCAAATTGGATTCAAGGCATGAGTTCTGGAAGCATAAATAGAAGTATGAGGTAGTCACACATACAAATGACTTCAAGAAGGAAGGATTTATATCCTCCAGACCCTCCAGTGTGCCTAAAATCCGAAGGAGAGGAGGTATGGGTGTTAGAACAACTGATAGAGCTCCCCTGAGAATTTTTATTTTATTTGGATTTTGCCCCAAGATTGCAATGGCGAATTCTTTAAGCACCCAAAGGCCAGGGAATCCCACAACTATCTTCTCATAGTCCACCTGGTCACTGATGAGTGGTGTCAAAGTAAGGAAGTAATCATGCGTCTTTCCAAGTGACTTTAGTTTGTGTCACAGAGCATTTTATGCACAGATCATTCTGCTGATACTAAGAGCAATGAAAGAGCTGTAAGTGTCCTAGCTTAACATAGAGTTTTTTAAAATTTCATCAGTCCATCCTGCCCCTAGTGGGAAGATAGGAGAGGAAGTAGTCAGATGGAAAAGCCCTTAAATGGGTGAGTGGGGAGTCTTCTATACTATCAACTGTATACTATAGTTAAGAAGAGGATGTATAAGCAGAGAGAGGAGTGAAGTTTTATTCCATAAGTAGGGATGGTGTTGAAGAGGGTACTAGAATCTCCGTGAACTCAGTTTAGAATCAAGCCAATTACAGATATCCTTTCTCTCCTTTTTGCCTCCCAATAGGCCACATGGAATCATGGTGGTAACATAGTAAGCTAAGAGAGAGGGGCCAAGCCAGTTGGTCTTGACCTCATGGTGACTTCATCTTTCTCATGGGTGTCATTACAAATACCTGGATCGTAATGCTCCTTAGTGACAAGTAAGACAGCCAACAGCTGAGAGCATCTGAGCATCTCAGTCTCCTGAGATCACCACTCCCTGTTACATACGCTACAGCTGTATTCACTAGAGAGAGAAATAACAGGATTTGTGGGGACCCTGAGGGTATGAAATAACAGAGCATTAATTAATCAAAATGACAAAAGTTCTTGTGCTTAGTACTGAAAACTATAGTAGAAATGAAAAAAAAGCTCCAAGCATAGCTGCCAAGAACCATTTAGGGAAGCATTATGGAGGGACAGTTTCACGAAGGAGACCCCTCTCTGCACAAGACTGAAGCCACTGCCAAGCCAGTGGCATGCATAAAATGAGGGCACCCTACCGTCTGGAGGAGATTTTAGTGCTGGTGCTAGGTGTCCTAGGGAGAGGCAGAGTGGGATAAAGTTAATTTGAGAGCCCAAGACTGCTGAGCAGCAGCCTCCACGGGAGTGTAGACACTTTCTCACGGAGCCTGGAGCAGAATGTAATTCCTCTGATATTATTGTCTTGACTTCTTCCCAAGCCAAGCTTGTCCATTTGGTCACTGGCTTGCACCTTTCCTTGGCCTCTTGCTTCCTGTAGCTTACATGAAGGAACCGTCTGCATAACCCTGTTTGCCTAAGGCCTGGTGGATAGGAAGATGAATGAGGCTAAAAACAAAACAATGATCTCTGGAGCAGTGTGATTGTTTTATGATTTCCTTTGTTTCTTTTTCACTTTCTTTGTCACTTGCTGGAGAAATGTACTCAGTCTGGTTATTACCAATCAGATATGCTACTGGCGAAGTTTGGTGTGGGAATTCATTAAGAACGAATAGAATCAGCATATTTCATTTCATCTTGACAGCCCTCTGGTTTCTTATTCTTTCCCAGATTTATCTCTTCTTTCAGCCACTTTCTTCTCCTGGGTAGTCATGATTCCAAAACAAATTTCAGTGGTTGGTGCTAGACAAAAAGAATGATAGTCGTAATACTAGATAGACCAAAACACCCATGTTTTTACCTATTGCTAAGTGGGCTTCATCATAGAGAATAACCTTCAAGGTTCTTTCTGTGGAAACTCGTCCTCACCTAGCAGCCTTCTTGGCAGCTCTCCTGGTTCCTCTCCTCACCTTCTTTCCTGTGAAGGTGGGATATATTTCTTAGGCTGCATTGTCATCTATCCTATTAGATTGTTCAAAGAAACCCTTGGCAGTAATTTCTCATGGTTTTCTCACTATTTTTTAACTTGGGAAGATACGGAAGGTACAAAGAATGATAAACAAACAAGAAAGGTTTTATTACCTGATATTTCAACTCAAGGTCAAGTGCTGGGGAAGTGCATGCTCTCCAGTGATAGCCTGCAGTTTTGCTAGTAAAGAGGGGTGTGCTCTGGAATATTAAGCAACTTCCATGAGCATGTGCACCGAGGCCTTGATTGAGGTGCCTGTCTGTGCACAGAGGCATTTTGTGGCTGTTATTGTATTCTCTGTTTTATTGCTTCAAAGCACAGGCCTGGCATGATGGGGGAGGCTTAGGTTTCGGTCTAAACATGCTGGTGATAGAACAGTGCTAAAACCACAGCGTTTCTAAATATTTCACCCAATAAGCTGCTGTTGCACATTCTTTTTTTAACATTAATATTGTGTCTTCTGTTGGAATGAGAGCAGGAAAGAATAGGAAACAGATTCAATGACAAGCAGACAGAAAGCTATCTTCTAAAAAAAATGCTCTTCCCAGAGCTGAAAAGAATCTAGAAGCAAGGAAGGGGGAAGCCAGGGTAGAATGGCTTGAGGGTGAAGGGACAATGGCCCTGGCATTCAGATGCTCTGGGTCACTCTGTACGAGGTCTGAGAGCCGTTGGCTATCAGCTCCAGCAGAAGGAGAAGCTGTGCTGCTGCTGACTGTTCAGAAAGCGGTGACAGCATGACTTCAAAGAGAGGCACAGATAGGCTTCCTTCCAGGAAGACATTGATGAGCATTGCACCTTAACTCTTCAAATCCTTGTCTACAAACTTGTAGGGCAGCTCCTCTCAGATGATTTCTATTCTCCAGTCAAGAATATTCTGGGTAGAAGATGCTTAGACCCATTATGATTACATTGCCTTAATTTGGGAAGCCAAGGGCACAGTGGGGAGCAAAGTGCATCTGGGGAATATAGTTAACAGACGGTTTTGCTTAGTGTTGGAATGACTTTGGATCACAAAGTTAGGTCACCTCTGAGCAAGAAAATCTTTAAATAAAATTATATCTTCCCATCTCCAGCGAAAACACCAGGTTTGTAATCTGATTACTATTTACCTCAGGAAGGAAATTGGTAGATTAGATTACAAATAGGCATTTACAGATTGATTTAATCCCTAGTTTTACACAAATTAACATGGAATTTACTGACTCAGACATGATCTTTTAAGCTATAAAGTATCATTGGAGGGCATTAGATCAAATGTTCTGAGCCAACCAGAGAGGCTAAAATGTTAAGTTACCCTCTGAAATGTTCTGCTCTGTAAATCCTACTGTATCCACAGAGGGTTTGGGAGTTAGGCAGCAGAAGGAGAGGAGCAGAGGTTCAGCGATTGAGACTTGAGGTCATTTCTTCATGATTCAAAAGTAATAATAAACCTAAGAACAATCTTCCAATTAGAAGAGAGCAGAGAAAGTGAATTCTATTCTTGTCATTTAGAGATATTTGGTTAAAGTTTAGAATAAATATCCAGAGTTAATTGTTAGTTTTTTAATCTAAAGTCTTCTTTTGAAGAGATTTGGCCTACAGTTTACGAGCGTAACCTGGGAGACGATTTACTAGTGCACTTACTGAGTGGAAACCCCAGGCCAGCAATAGTGAACAACCAGGCCCCCATGAAGGTTACATATTGAGGAAAATAGACACAAGAAACAAATAAATATGCTTCATGTCAGACACTGCCAAGCGCCTGTGAGAAGAGCGAGGCAGATCAAGGCAGGTAGGGGATTGCGGTAGGTGTGCGGTTCTTACTTTTTGTAGGGTGGACAGGAAAACTTCTATGAAAAGGTAATGTGTGAGCAAGAGCTTAAAGGAAATGCGGGAGTGAGGCTTGGGACTTGGTGTGTGAAAGGTTTTTCAAGTGAAAAGGAAAAAATTACAAAGTCCTTGTGGTCAAGCCCCATGCTTGAAGCTCTTAAGGAAGAGCCAGGAGGCCAATATTTGGAGACAGAGTGTGAGAGATGAGGGCAGGGAGGTGTTATTGATCCATCAGCCTGGTACACTATTGTAAGTATTTGGGTTGTTACTAAGAGCAAGATAAGAAGTCACTAGAAGGTTCTGAGGAGAAAGTGTTATGACCTGACTTCCACTGAGAAAAAAACACAAAAACCTGTGACTGATGTATTGAGAATATACTGCAAGAGGGTGGGCAATAAAAGAAGCAGCCAGTCTGGTTAGGAGGCTCCTGCAGTAATCCAGGTACATGACAGTGGCTTCGGCAATGGGGCTAACAGAGGAGGTGGTAAGAAGTGGCGAATTCTGGAAATATTTTCAAAGGTTTGCTGATGCATTAGATTTCAAGTAAAAGAAAGAAAAGAATTGAGAATTACACTAGAATTTTTTTTGCCTCAGCTACTGGGAGTTTGGAGTTACCATTAATAAGACAGGAATCATGCAGGTGAAGTAGATTGGGGAAGACAGCCTTATAGTAATATGTCCATCAGACTTCCAAATAGAAATGCTAATTGACTGTATGAACCTGGAGTTTAGGAAAGAGGTAGAGCCTGAAGATATCATTTGTAGTTCATCAGCATCTGGATGGTATTTGAAGCCATGAGACTGGATCTGGTGAGTGAGTGCAGATGGAAGGGAGCTTCCAGGTCTGAGCCTGGGAGTTGGAGTAGGAGGTGTTCGGAGCCCCAGGAGATCAGGAGGAGCCTGCACTGGGAGGAGTGGCCAAGGGTAAGTCAGGCTCTACTGTTGAGCAGAGTAAGATTATCTGGAAACATGGAGGTCATTCCACTGATGACCTGGGAAAGAGCTATTTTCGTGGACTGGTGGGAACAAAAGCATGATAGGGGCGGATTCAAAAGAGAGTGGGAAGGAAGGAAGTGAAGACAATATGAGTAGGCAATTCTTTTAGTGTTGATATAAAGAGAACATAGCAGTAGACAGTAAAGGACATGAGGCCCAAGGAAGGGTTATTTTTAAGATGGGAGAAGTAGCCTGTTTTATACTGATCAGAACGATCCAATGGTGAGGAAAAGTTGATGACGCTGAAGGAGAAGGGCGATTACGGCAGTGATGGTTTTGATGAAGTGAGAGGGATGGGATCCAGGGCACGAGTGGCGGGACCGGCTGCAGGAGCCTGGCCAGGCTGATAGAGTAAGAGCAGGCAGACCGTGTATTTGGGCACATGTACAAATGGGGTGGCAAGTGTGATGGTGGGAGTGTGTCTTTTCTGACTGATACTTTTTGGTGAAATACAAAGGGATTTTTATCAACTAAGAGTGAGTATTGGGGAGTGGGAATTGGAGGTTTGAGAAGAGAGTGTGGCATTAAGCATTTACTTGAGGTTCCTTTCATCATGAGTTTGAAAGAAATTTGAGCACTTCAGCTACTTTCAGCTTCTTAGACTGGAGAGTCAGATTTAAGCAGGTTTGGGGGTTCATCAGGTGACTCCAATGAAGGCAGCAAGACACAGAGTTGGGGCGACTGCAAAGCAGTGACTATGATTGGCTGTGGATCTAAGCTGGGTGGAGAGAAGACTAAGGATTTTTAGGGAACAGGGAATAATGAAGTGTGATAGGAGGAAGGGATGAAGATGCAGGTTGAAGTCACAAGATTATTGACCCAGGTTCCAGAAGGAACAATCTGGAAATTAGGAGCCAAGTCAGAGAGTGGGATGCTGGAGGTTTGATAATGGAGAAGCTGTAGTTACTGGTAATGACCTATATAGTTTGGGGTTAATGTGGGACAGTGGGCTCAGGTTAGATGTTGGAAAAGGGTATTGAAAGAGCAGAGGCCAAGGAACTGAGAGGCCAGGATGTGGGAATGGTGGTTGTTTATATGACTGTCAAAGTCAACAAAAATTATGATGAAAGTGGTACTGAATTGAAGACAGTGACAGGAAGGAGAGTGAGTCAAGGATATTACTGCTTCAAGCAAAGGAAGCAGCCAGTATGGTCTGATGTGCTTCAGGGCTGGATTGTTGTTTTGTATTGATTTTTAAGGAAGAAGGAAAAGAAGATAGTCCAAAAGTGGCCACGAGGAGCAAGGAAGGTGCCTGCTCCACCCCTGGGCCCAGTGGCATGGGAAATGTGGGACAGAAATGCCTGTCATCTGAGAAGGTCCCCAAGGGAGGGCCAAGTTTCACTGAGTAAGGAGGTAAAATGTATCCTCAGGGTCATGGCTGACAATGAGCCCTGGATTCATGAAAGGATTTGGGGAGTTCATAAAAGATGGGAAATGAGCATGGGGGGGAGATATCCTTGGTCATCTGGGATGAAAGTCTGAGTGGGAAGAGCTATTCATAAAGTCTTGGGCTTCTCATGGTGACTGTCCCAAGCAACACTCACAGGCATTTTGGGTCAATCCAGATGGTTTTGGTCAGAATGAGGTGGTCAGGCTGAGGGTACTGGGGGAGGGGCTCGTGAGCAGCACACGGGACTCGGGTGCCTCTTTTTCTATCCTAAAGTTTGTTTCTTTAACTGCCACTAAAAACCACTACTGCCATCTGAGGTAGGTCACAGTATAGAAGTCAGCAAATGTGACTGCAGGTTGAGACGGCATTTTGACTATTTGCCCTGAAAAGAACACATTTGCACAGTAAATCTTGTCTTTTCTATTTTCAAGGCTCCCAACTAAGTTCATTTCCTTGGGGAAATCATAATCTTTGTTCACCTTTTTCCTCATTTATTCTTTAAAAAAAAAAGTCAAAGTGAAAGAATTAGAAAGCAGCTTTGCTTCTGCCCAGTTCTGCTAAATGGAAGTTTTCCCCGATTATTTTTATTTAGTATTTTCTTCTGAGACAGTGACGAACAGTAGGACAGTAGCATAAGGAAAGTATTGACAGTCTTCAAAAGCCTTGGGCGAGAGGTTTGGAAGATCAGGGGGGAGTTGAGGGGGTGGGACTTCGAGTAGGCCTGCATGAAACAGGCACAAGGGGAGGCTTTTAGGGAGAGCCTGAGAAAATCAGTCAGCTGACCAAGGGAGCCGGAGGGGTGGGGGGCAGAATCCACTGTGTTGGCATTTGGAGACTTAGCAAGAGCAACCTGGAGTCTGGCCCCAGGTACGCTCCACATACTTCTGACACAGACGGTGTGCTGATTCTTTTTTTTTCTCCTGTATCCTTAAAAAAAAACCATAATTTGAAAAAAGACAGAAGCTGTTCAACCATTTCTAGCACACAATTTCTCTAAGCCTCCACAGACTCTCGAACAGGGCATGGATCTGATCCCAATGACTGGGGCCACTGGCTCAACTTCTCCGTTGACATGCCCAGTCATGTCCTGCCGGGCATTTTCCCGGAAAGATAAACTTACGTTCATCCTGGCTTGTCTCGTGCCACGTCTTCAGTTCTCGTATTAGAAGGTCGTTGTGGCCAATCCAAGGGGCTGCAGTGTGTGCTTTATGCACTGAAGACTGAAGAAGCCCCTTAAGAAAGAAAGAGGAATCGAGGAAGCTGGCCAGGCATGGTGTTGTCACGCCCTCAGTTTGCTTTCTCACCTCTGGGAATAAACCCCGTCAAAGGTGAGCAGAAAACAATGTGGCTTCCTTTGCCCCTGCCTCAGATTTCCCTTAGTTCAGGTTGCCCTATTTATTTGGGATCACCTCTTTGTTAAGGGAATTTATGGGGGGGGGGGGGAGATCTTCATGGGAGTTTTGTGACTCAGTGGCCTTCCCAAGATGAATACTTCAGAGTAGCCCTGACATTTGTAGAAACGTTTCAGGGAGCTAAATGGTATGTTACCTTGCCGATCAGAGGAGGGACTGGGTAGGGCAGTGAGCTCTTGTCCCTAAGGGCAGATTTCTTTTCCTCCACTTGACAGGGGACAGTGCTCCAGCAGGGTCGTAATTATCCTTTGCTGAAGTGACTGGCACATGTGCCTGTGAGCGTGTGCACGAGTGAGTGAGCGTGAGGGACTGAGGATGGAAACCACACAATACGAATCCACTGTGGGGCTGGGCTGCAGACCCCGAGCGGACCCCCTCCCAAGGCAACGTGGCCAAAGGGACCCATGCAGACTTTCCCGGTGTGGTGGCCTCCCCAGGGAAACACAGCCAGCTCAGGCTGACCTTGACTCTGGGAGGCCCAGACCCCACCCCCTCCCTGGGGCCAGCTCTCCTTCCTCTTAATTCTCCGATCCCCAGCCCATCCACCTTCAAGTTCTTTTTTGTTTGTTTGTTTTCTTTTTGTTTTCTGTAAATATATATCTCTTATTTTGGACGTGCAGGGATCAATTGAGATTCTGGAGTGGGGGGAGGGGGCGGTGACTGGGTCTTTTTATTTTTTCCTTTCTCGGATTTTGGTGTTTGAACTTGAAAAAAATAATTACAAGTATATATATATAAGCAAATGACTTACCTTAAAAAAAGAAATAAGTTGATTTCACTCTTTTGATTTATCTTGTTTCTCATTGGGGTTGGGTGGGGGTGGGGGGTCTTCTGGGTGGAGGGCTTTTTTGTGAGCTGTATAGATTTCCAGTTTGGACTTGTTCAAATGATGCAGGAACAAAAATTAAAATGAATTTAAAAAAAAAAGACACAACATAAAAACAAGAAAAACTTTGTGATGTATAAAAGCTGTAAATAGTCAGATTCTTTCTCTTTTCTAATGGCAAATTATTTCTGTCACTTTATATTCAAAAAAATAAAGAAACTTACCACAAATTATCAGGGTAAAAAAAATCAAGAATCAGAGTTGGTTTTTTTGCGGGGGATTGGGCCTTTGGATATCTGTGCTTTCTTTACTGTGGCTTGGAAGACCTTGTTATAACAAGATGCTGTTTGGGACAACCCCTTTCCCATTTGGTGTCTGCTCGTCAGTGGTCATCTCTACTGACAGATCCGGGTGCGTGCGGAACCTCTGCCAGCTGAGGCTGTCGTCTCCTGGCGAGGGGTTGGGGGAGAGTAAAAGATTACGATCTGAAAGTAATCTCTTAGTTTCCACAACATGTTTTCTTTACTACATAATAACTGTCATCTACACTTTTTTCTCAAAACGGAAACATTTAAACATATTTAAAAATAGACAGAATGGTGTCATGAACCTCCATGTGTTCATTCATCATCCAGTGTCAACAGTGATCAACTTCTGCCAGTCTCGTTTCAGCCACACCCCTCCCCACTTCCTCTTTCTAGTCTATTATTTTGAAGTAAATTCCATAACTGTATAACTTAATCTGTAAATATCTTACTGTGCATCTCCAAAACTTAAGGACTCTATTTCAGAGTGACTGCAACGTTGTGACATCAGAATGTAGCAATGATGCCAGGAAGGCAAGCACCTGACTACTGTTCCAATATCTGATTGTCTCAGCTATAGTATCATTTTACAGGGTTTCTTATTAGAAGCCAGATAAGATTCACACAATTGGTTGCTATTTCTTCTGAATCTATAGTCTCATCCCTCAACTCTTTTTTTTTCTTGAAATGTATTTGTTAAAGAAATGGAGTCTTTAATTTTGTAAAGGTTTCCACAATCGGTTTTTGCTGGTGGCCTCCCCAGGTAATCATTAACAGGCCCGTGACCTCTATATTCCTTATAAACTGGTACATGTCTTACTCTTTTTGAATTCTCGTTCCATTGCTTAGAGTGCAGGTGGCTAACACAAGGCCCGTGGGCTAAATCCCGCCTTCCGCCTTATTTTATCCTGCTGGCACCTTGTTTCTACCCAGTGGCAGCGCCGAGCTCCTTGCCCCTACTTAAGGAGTAGTTACATTCATACAGCGCAAAAATTACGTTCAGCTTTTTGAAGGAAACCGAGAGGCTGATGCGGCCTCTGATGAAAATGAGTTTCACACCCCTGGCTTAGAGGCATCAGGAAAGCAAACTGGCCCTCATTTTAACCAGCGTGCAGTGCATCTAAAAGAATTGCCTAATCACGGACATCTTCCAGGTGGACCACAGTAACGTGGGTCTGTTAGCAAGGTGACCAAGCTCCTCTCAATGCCAAGAGCAACAAAGACTTGGTTGGCCCCTCAACCTGTCCCTTGAGCTATTCCATTTACCTGCATGACCTTTTTTCTCTAGACCTAGTTCTGTCACGGACTGTGCCTGTGGGTACTGGATGAATTCTCTTAGTATACTTTGATTTCTAAATTACTCAAAAGATATTTCCGATAATAAAAATAACAGAGATATATTTAGCTTTTCAAATGGAAATCATAAAGCACATTTCAGCATCACTTTATTAAAGAGCCACATGTTCCTCTTTTAATCCTAGTAACAGCAAGTTCTCCAATAATGTTATTTCATTTTAATGTTTATGAGGAAAAAGATTAAAGCTCAGCAGGGCCACTGTCTGTGGAGTTGGTAGGTTTCCCCCCACATCTGCGTGGGTTTTCTCCAGGTGCCAGATTCCCCCCACCCCCCATATCCCAAAGATGTGCACAGGAGGTGAATGGGCGGCAGGTCCAAATCGCTCTCACGTGAGTGTGGGTGTGCGATGCGCCGTGTGATGGAAGGGCCTTCCCGTCCAGGGCGGGATCCTGCCTTGCACCCTGAGCTGCAGAACGGTGCTCCAGCCATCTGTAACCCTGAACTAGAATGAGCAGGTTGGAAAATAATTATCTTACTGGCCTTCATTAATCTTTCTTAAAAGCGTGTATAGCTCACATTTATTTCAATGTTCAATATTAGAAGTATTTTAGGTCTTTATTTAGAAGTTTGATGATATTTTTGTGACCAGAAATACGCTGCAGGAACTTTACTCTTGTTTACGTCACTTAGTCCACGGTAAAATTGGTTTCTGTGATACGTCGCTTTGCTTAGAGTCACAGTTTCCAAGAACCTGGTGGCAAGGTTAAGTGAGGACTTACTGTACTGGAGGAGACTTGTGTAGAGAACAGTTGGTAGAGCCCCAACTTATGGCTTAGGGCCGCAGAGAGCTAACATGTGGCAAGGTCATGGCTGGAAGCCAGGGCTCCTGATTCCTGGTTCAGAGCTTCTTCGAGGGTGATGCACTGTCTTGCTGGGCTTGTTCTCGCAAGGCCTTCTCTGTGAGGGCTCCTCCCCCATTTTCTTCCCTTCGGAAACAAGACAGTCTCTTTTCTCCCTGCATACGCCTGGAAGTGGATGAGCCCTAACATAAAGCCAGAGCTCTCTTCAGTTAGAGTTAATTCTCTTCACTTCTGGAGATATTTCCTTAAAGCACAAGCTGTCCTTAGGCCACAGAATCGTTTTCACAAGAGTACGGTGGGTTTGATTTAAAAATCTAAGGCTTGTTTCTTTTTTCATTTGTTTGTTTTTTAACTGGAGGGAGACAAGAATTCCACTTCAGTCTTGGCTCTGGTTTTAAAAAGCTGAAGCTTAAGAGCAGGTGTCTGGTTTATGGTGGGAAAACCACTAAGGACTTGGTCAAAGCTTGGGATCACAACCAGAGCATCTCAGAACAGAACAGAACACAACAGAACAGAACTGAACAGAACTGAACAGAACTGAACAGAACAAAAAAACAACAACAAAGACTGACCTAACCAGGCCACCCTGTAGGGATTTTCTAGGCTGTGGCAGGTGTGAGTTCTTTATACTGTTTGCCTTGCCCACCTCCTGGGACCACTTAAATCAATTAGCTCGGAGCACCTGTGTTCTTCACGTCTCGGTGCCACCCTGAGTTCCACGGGGAGGGGCCGCCAGCAAAAGCAGTCAAACGACAGGTGGAGGAGGCAGCAATGTCTCCATCAGCCGACTGTCTCAGGAGCGTGGGCTTCTTGGCCCACTCCGGGATCGATGGCCTTGCTCTGCACTTGCCACTCAAACACCAACCCTGCTCATTTCTTTTGAATATTATTATTTTCTCTGTCCTCTTACGAACCCAAAATAATACCCCCCAAAATATAGATATTCTCAAGAAGCAACTTCTTGTCAAATTCTAGAATGACCAAGGGAATGGGAAAGGCCACCAGCAAGGTGAGTCTGGTATAGAAAAATGATGCCAAGCTGTGCTTTGTGGTCTTCAACTCATCATTTAACTTCAGTGTTCTACACCACAGGGGTGCCCAACCTTTTGGCATCTGTGGGCCACACATCAGATACACAAACACTAAGGAAAACTGATGAGCAAAACAAATGGTTTTACTTAACTGAATTTACGATTTTGTGTTGGGCCCCATTCATATACATCCTGGACCACATGCCGCCCGCAGGCCGTGGGTCGGACGCCCTGAACGGTTTTCTTACCCACAAACCCAAATGTGAACCTCTCTGCTCTCCCCGGCCAAGATTACCCAGAGCAGGAGTTTTCAATTTTGGTTGCATATTGGAAGCATCTGGGGTGATTTTTAAATGCTGGTGCCCGGGCCTCCGCCCGCCCCAAATTCTAATTCAATTGTTCTAGGGCGCAGTTTGAGCACGAGGCATTTCAGAACATCCTCGGCTGATTTTAACACACAGAAGGAGAACCATCACAAATGTCAGTGTATGTGGGGGGAAGGAAGTCTCGTGTTTGCTGCGACTTCCACACTGTGCTGCCGCTGTTGGTTGTGGTGATTCTCGACCTTGCTACTACTCACTGCCACTCACTGCGGGACGGCCCCCCTCCAGAACTCTGGCACCTCTTTCCTCCTCTGTTAGCGCTGCAGAGGGAATGTAGGGTAGGCTCCATCCACTGTCACAATCCAGTCCTTTACTTTCATTTGCCACCACCACACAGGGCTAGATGGATACACTGAAAAATGAGTCTGTCAAAAACAAACACCACATGGAAGTTTGAGATGGACCTTACATATGACTGACTATTCCCATGGTCAGGGGAGGAAAACCCAGGAGCCTATTATGAGAGGTTGGTTTCTGGACATACCGTAGTTCCTGTATTTACCCCACAATTTAGAAAATCTTCCGTCTTCTAAGGGTGCGCCTCTCTCTTCAGCCTTCCACAGGTGGAGTCCTGATTCTCCATTCCCTTCAGTCAGGGAAGCTTACCCTCACTGGTGACTTCTCGGCCTCGGAATTCGACCCTCCCCATTTGCCAGGCAATCCCAGGATGTACCGGTAAATCCCCAAGTACAAGCCTGTTATCTTAGCAATTCATACCAGTCTGACGCCACACAGGGCTTCGCCAGAACAGCCAGAGGTGGGCTTTAGTCCTCCACATGCAATCATCTTTAGAGTCCCATTAGAGAGCAGGTCTTCCCTGTTGACCAATAGGCATCTCAGGTACTATCCCACAGATAATGAAATCTAACCCCAAAGTCAAAACCAGGTGCCCTGTAGGCTGATTCCAGCAGAAAACCAGATTTTTTTTAACTGGCACACTTTTTTGAATATTGAAATTTGAAAGCCTCTAGATATTATCTGCTCTTGAGTTTAGCACAATCCCTATCATTTTTCTCTACATGTATGTCTCATCTTAGGAGGTAGATAAATCAGCAACACTCTCCCTCTTTCCTACCACCAGCCGACAGCACATGCTCACGACTCCATTCTCCTAACTGCTGGAGCATACTCCACAAACTTGAATTTCCAGCGTGAAATAGCATTCCTTGTTTAGTGAAAAGCAGGGGCAATGTTTGTTTTCTTCTTGCTCTCTGTCTTTGTGCCACGGTCCCACCCATGACTAATAAAATGGCCCACTACCTGACCATCTGCACCATTTAAGTACAAACACAAATGCTTTGAATGTCAAGTTTTTTCTGTTTCCATTTTTTCAGATTACATTCAGTATTTGAGTAGATCCTTCCTTAATCCCAGTGAGCACAGCAGTGTGATTTCTCTCCTACCCAGGAAAGCTCCCAGACATCAGAGGAAAGGATATTTGTTCCTTAGAGTTGCATCTAAAAGAGACTATCATTTAATGTGCACCTATTATATTCCAGGCCCATTAGCTCATGTAATCCTCTTAATAACTCCATTTCACAAATGCTGTTATTGAGGCTTGGAGCAACTCAACCGCTTGCCCAAAGCCACACAGGTATTGTTAAAAATAATTAAAGATGACAATTCAGATGATACAAGCAATATATTTAGTATTTCCTGGAGAGGACAGTCTGTATTTGGAGAACTAAAACAGGCCAGGAGGATCCTATAGAATGAAGAATAAAGAACAGGGAAGTCAGTATAGGGCCAGGTTGTCTTGGCACCGGGGAGGGGCCGACAGGGCATTGCATCTCTGGGCAAGCAGAGCATTCACAGGGCCATGAACGGTCCCTGAGTTTTAGTTGGCTGCCGTGGCCCCCTGGGCAGGAGCTGTTCCATATTCGGCCTGGAAATTTACGTCGACACTGTTATGTGACAGACCAGCAAAGCTGGTCCCACACAACCCACTCTCACCAGTAAGTCGAATAGCCTTATGGGTGCATTTAAAAGAATTAACCATGAATGTGAAACTGTTCTGGAAACCGCACTCAGGGTAAATGTGACACTGCACTATTATGTCCAGGAGTGGCTCGGTGTACACTTACCTGATTCTAATAGTCAAGAGTTAGTCACATATACTCACCTAGGCACCAGTCTTTGGAAATCTGGTGCCTTCAGACTCTGTAATACTCTGCTTTGTCCAAAGGGTCACATTTAGTAGCCATTCTGAGAAATTCATGCAGAAATGGTCTTTACCAGTGACAATAGCCACCACCTCCAACACTATAAATATCATCCATCAAGTACTGAATAATTACCAGCATTGTGCTAAATATTTCACATATGTTACCTCGTTTGTTCATAATGATGCCGGGACAAATCATATTTCCTTCCCCATGTCTCATTTCACAGAGAAGGACATTGGGGTTTAGTGAGGTTAATTAACGTGCCTGGAGTTGCTCAGGTGGAACGAATCTACCTCCCCGGACCTTCCCACTGCAGAGCCTCAGCTGGCCTGCAGTACCCGGAAAACACATGGTTTTTGTGGTGACCTTCTCCCCACTGACTGGTCCAGCGGTTTTCAACTCCAGCTGCATATCAGAGTTACCTGAGGAGATTCTGAGAATACAGATGATAAATACTCAGTATTTTGTAAAAGCTCATTGGCTGATGCTAACATAGAGCCAAGATTGGGAACAATGGTTTTAGGTGATGCCAGAAAATAAAATCAGGGCCATGAGATGGGAGAGAGGCTGGAATAAATTTCTGCACTCCAGTGAATGCAGAGGGCTCATGGCCAGAATCCATAAAGCCCAGAAATATTTTTTAACCCCAACCCCATATGTCCTTTGGAGATGTGTCACTTACTAATTTTGGCCTCCAAATTCCATGTGCACCCTTCTTTGCCCTGCTTTGGATGCTAGAGCTGGTTTCTGCAGGGTTCATTTCACCTTTATCAGCCTCTGCCAACAGAGGGCACTGGAGGGACGCTGGGAGGCCGCCAGCTTCTCTTTGTGGCTGGCCCGAGTCCAAGTGCCACAGCAAAGGGCAGTTACCGTGGTCCCAGAACAGCCCCCAGCCAGCGTCCTCACATGCATCCAGGATGCGCTCCTGCAGCAGGTGTTTCCCATTCAAGGCTGAATCCCAGCCTTGCCAGTCTCTGCTTCCTGTTTGCTCTTCCCTCAGTCCCAGGGATGGAAGAGCTTCTCTGCAGAGTTCAATTGCACCTTTCCAGTAAACAATTACTCAGTAAACACTTCTTTAAGTTATTTTGGTTTTACTTCCATTGCTGTGTCACAATGGTAGGAGAATTCAAGTTAATTAATTTGCAAGCTGCATATAATTAGGAGACATTATTTCCTGACAACTTTATATAGACAATTATATTTACATAAGCTTAGTTACATAACATATATTTTATAATGAGCTTTCTGCGTAACTTGTTTGATAATATAATTTATATAAGTAGATGTTTATGTTTTCGTGTTTCATATTTATTCTGGTGGCAGTGGAGGAGAGATAAGGAAGTCTTAATTATTTTGTCTCTCTTTTAATTAGGGTAAACTTACTGGAAAATTTTGGTAAAGCTGGCCCACTCCAAGTTAACGATGATCTCAAACATTGGGTGGGAGCTGTGGAGATGATTCCCAGGCCAGGCCTACGTGCAGATTCTAGGGGAAGAGCAGAACTCCCACTCTTGCTACATATTTTTCATTTATTCATTCAAATGTTTATCATCTACCATATGCCAGATATTGTTCTAAGAGTCAAAGATACAGCAGCTTGCAAAACAGAAAAATAGTCCTGCCCTCGAAGAACTCTCATGCTAGTGCTTTGTGTGGTGGTGCCTTGGAAAGCCACCCCTGCCCTAATGGACCCGGGGATTAATTTCTAGGGCGCACATGGTCTAAGGATCTAGATCTTGTCCCAGGAAGGGCTACCGGTGCGTGGGGGGCCAGCTCCAAGGGAAGAGCCTTCGAGTCAGACACGGATGCATTAATACCTCCTCGGAGAAGGGGTTCTCTTTCAGGCAGACTCTTTTTGAGGAATGCCTCTACAACACGTTATGAAAACCATTCCCGAACTGCCATGAGAAACAGACACATGTGTGAGATTGGAGGAACTCCGGAACTGGGATGGGGGTGGGAAGGGAGAGGTAGAAAGAGGCGAGTGACTTAGAAAGAGAAATCCCACTCCATTCCATTTCAGTTGTTTGTTTGTTGGCTTTGTTTTGTTTTTTTGAGTCTCTCGTAACATCCCTGACAAGTAGGAAAACAGAGTATCAGCATCATGTTACGGATGGGAAAACGGGGGGAAAGTGACTTTTCCAAGGTCGGGCAGTGAGTACAAAGTGGATCCCAGGCTTTCTAAGCCCAGTATGCTCTCCATTGCGCCAAGCTCCCTTCATGGTGATTGAAATGGGTAACTGCAGGGATTTATGAAAAAGAAAAATGGTAACATAAGGGGACAAGGATGATGTGGCAGAAGTGAAGGTAGAATGGAACCAAATACAGAGACAGATGCACACCCTGCCTTATGACTTCGATTTAGTCACGATGACAAAACCTTCACATGAAAACCACTTGGCAAATCCTTTCTAAACATTTAGCAGCAAGAACTGAACAGCATGAATCCATAAAACTTGCTTCAGCTCTTCATCTCACCACCACGGCATCACGGTGTTGACACCTAACTGCACAGAGGCACCCAAGAAAATCCCGAAGCGAGGGCTGCAGTTTAGCCTCGTTTCCACTGGTCTACAACCGGACTATGCTCAGAGCCCGAACCGGAGCCCTGATTGCACGGTGTTGCTCCCCTGACATCCTGCCACGTCAACAAGTACAGCTGTCGTCTAGGGGCAGGGAAGCGAACCAGATTCTTGCTGAGGCACTGCCTTGCCGTAACCACCCGGTGTTTCGGGCTCTGCGCTCTGCCCCACCCCATGGAGTCCGTAGGGTGGCAATCCCCTCTCTCCCAAATCATTCCACAGCTCATGGCCATTCTCACCTAAGTGGGAAAGCAAAATGAATGAGAGCCTTCAGGACGCCACACAGCCACTGCAGGAACTCATATCACCTTCCCCCAGCCCAGCTTTGGCCACTGAGATGCTCTTATGCCACACTGACCAAGGGTGACGAGCACCTGGGCCCTAATTATCAAAAGATGAAGCTCCCTGTCTGTCCCAGTGTCACAGCTCTAGTGCCATGCTGTCCCTTGCATAGGCTCCGAGCCATGGCAGTCTTTATCTTCCACTGGGTGAATGTCAGAGAAGCAGAACTCAGTGGAAGAATTGCAAAAACAAAGGGAAAGCAAAGGAAGAGCTCTCTTAGGGACAGAGACCTTCACAAGAGAGTTTGGAGAAAGGATTCAATGCCTCATGACATGAATTTGTGAGGACTGGCAGAAGGGAGGGTTAAATGAAACCAAATATAGACACAGAAATACACCTTTCCCTGTGATTAGCTCGCCCTTCCCAGTAGCAAAACAAACAAAACAAAAACATGCCCAATCTTCCTCTCCTTTTCCGCATTAAGGTCAATGTCAGACATGGGTCAGATTTCTATTTTTAATACGAACCTTTCTCTTCTCTGTTTTTGTCTTTAACATGGTTCAGGCTCAGCTCCCCTGCCATGGCCTAGGAAGGAAGATGACAGGAGTTCCCCAAAGTGGCAGGATCAGACAGGCCCATGACCTCCGGGAAATGCTTTCCGTGTGAGCTCCGGCCAACCCAGCTCTCCCCTCTCACTGTCTGCCCTGGGAGTGTTGGCTCCTAAAGACGGAGAGAGCCATAGCATGGGCCTGGCGGCCTGTCAGCCAGGTCCACGCTTCGGGGAAGTCGCCTGTCCCACTGGCTTCTCCCTGCACATCCTGGGCCCACACTCCCTCCCATCTGCCTTAAGTCCTCCAGCCTCTCTGCCAGTGAGATGACAGCCCTGGTGTTCAGGCTACTGTTCATAAAAGGTTTGCAGACTTTTGCCATCTCCATAGCACAGGACAATATGTTTCACTTCCTTGCACCCGGCGGGAAAGCAACAGCCACTGCTCCGTGACCCTCCATTGCACAGCAGCTATTGCGTTCACGTGGGCTGGCACTGGCATAACTCTGTTTGTGTCCCAATTACCCAAAGCCAATAGGTCCAGCGCAGGCTCCAAGCTTAGCCTTTGCAATTAGATGCCACAGGTAGCTTCATGTTTGGATGGTTGAAAAAGGAAAAATAATAACCTTGCCTTGCTCAGGCCCCTGCAGTGTCCCAGCGTCCTGGAGTGTCACAGCCTGTGTCTCTCAGACCCATTTAGCGTCCTTTCTGTCCTCTTACAGAAGCAATGCCTTCCCCAGCGGAGCCTGGTAGGGGTGAGCATACGCACAGGAACAGGGCCCAGCGCTGAGGGCCAATAGCAAGGAGGGAGCCGTGCACAAAGGGAACAGGAGGGCGGCCAAGGAGGCAGTGTCCACAGGGAGTGTAACTCCATTAGCTGGAATCTGGCCTCTCCTGAGCCACCCCAGCCGCCCCCAGGCTGCCTCACCTTGTGAAAAGCACAGCGGGCTCTTTAACAACACTTCCAACACAATGTGCCCTTGGTGTGGACAGACCAACTGTGTTCCCAGCCCAGTCCCTTTTAGGCCAGGAGTTCAGTGCACATAATAAACTTCGTCTTGAGACGTGTGTCCTGCAGAGGAGCTTGGTGAAAATCAGCATTACCCACTTCCAACGGGACAGGAGAAACGGAGGCATCATCGGTGCAGGGACTTGGCCGAGGTGACTCATTTCAGGAGCAGGGATAGGTCCTCTGACTTTGAAATGGTTGCTCCGTTGCCCAGCGTGTTGCCAAGCAGCTGCTTTGTGCAGCTCTGCCTCTCAGGTTCCCGCAGGATCGCGGAGGGGTCCCGCCAAGTGGGAACAGGTGCTCCCACGTTGTGGTCCCAAGGCTTTGCTCCTCAAAATGAGGGCAAACCGACTGGAGTTCTGCGCACGGGCCCTCTGACAGAAACGCACTGCCTTTTCCCGCCACGTGAGCTCTCGTCTCATACCCCATTCTCATCTCCTGTGCCCTCGGGCTCAAAGCAGGGGCATCTTTGGCTTCCCTGTGTTCCCCACCTCAAGGCGAACCAGTTCCCAAGTCCTGTCAACTCTGCTTCTGAAAATGTCCGCCTGCCTCCCGGGCTCTCCCTCTGTCTGGGTCAGGCCTCCGATTCTCTCTGGGACAGCGACAGTGGTGTCCTGAAGGGTCCTATGTCCTTAGAGAGCGCCTCGCGCCAGTTCCTCCTTCAAACCTGTAAGGCCGACCTGACGGCGCAGCACGGGCCTGGCCATTTCCTCCGGCACCTGTGGCTCCCTGGTGCCTGCGAATGAATGAGGTGTGCACGCTTGCCCGACGCGGCGGTCTGACCTCGCCCCCTCGCCCCCCCATCCACGTTCCCTCACACGGGCTGAGTGGAAGCCCACCCCACCTGCGGATGTCCCCATTTACACCCGTTTAGGAAGGAGCGCTCCGTGGTCCTCCTCCACGACCACACTGAGCACGTCTGCGCCTGGCCTGTGGGTCCTCCTCTCAGCCAGCCGCTCTCCAGCACCAGGGGGACAGTGTGCGGTTCAGTTCGGCTCTGACACTAGCTACCTGGAGACAGCGCCCACGGTCGCAGGGTAAGGGCTGACCCCCACCCCGACTTGAGGTGCCAATCACACGTTCATGTTGTCACCTGTGCTTCTGGCTATAAATAGAGGGTTCCCGTGACACCCCTCCTCAGGTTTGGTTAATTTGCTAGAGTGGCTCACAGAACTCAGGTAAACAGGTTACTGAGTATATGACCCGCCTGTTACGAAAGGATACAAGTCAGAAACAGCCAGGTGAGCGAGGTGCCCAGGGCAAGGTGTGGCGAAGGGTTGGGAGCCCACACGCGCCTTGTCCACTCCCCGCCCCTCCCAGCACGTCCATGTGTTCCCCGACCCAGGTCTCCAAACACCATGGTCTAAGGGGTTTATGGGGCTTCATTATGTAGGCAAGGCTGGTTGAAGCCCTGGCCCTGCTGATTAGGTCTTCGGGGCCTCCTCCCAGAGGTGGAGGTGGGGGCGGGCAGGTCTGAGAGCTCCAGTGTCCCTGCACCTGTAACTGGCCCTCACCCTGGGGTTATCCAGGGGCTCTCCGAACTCACCTCATCAACATGAACTCAGGTGCGGGCACAAGGGGCTTCTTGTGAACAGCAAAAGACACCTTCATCTCTTTTACCACGTAGGGAATGGCAAGAGTTTCAAAAACTCTGTACTAGGTGCAGGGATGAAGACCAAACTTTTTTTTTTTTTTACTGTAAATTATAATGTCACCCCTTCCCCGAAGCATTTTCCAGTCACCCCAGAGAAGCGGCCTTCCCTTCCCATGGTGCCCACAGCTGTCTGGTGCCACCTGTTTTCTCACAGGCAGGTCCTGAATGACCGGCTGCCACCACTGCGGCTCTGCACCCAGCCTGTGAGCAGGGTCTGGGCAGGGAGCGCGAGTCGGAACAATCTCCTTAAACGCCATGGAAAGTTGGGGGTGGGGAACAACACTTTGGCTTTCTTTGTGTCTCCATTTTCTCTTTTTATATCCTGCCTTCTCACAAATCTATAAGCATCTCCCTTATGCCAGGTAATGCTTTACTGAAGAGGCAGCACAGCTCAGACCTGACACAAAGCCCTTGCTAAGGGGAGAGAAAGGGTGAACAAACATGGAACCGATTTAGGGTGCCGAGTGGTGATCGGTGCTGCGAAGAGAACGATTCGGGGTGGAGGGGGAGGCCAGGAAGAGCTCCCTGAGGAGGGTCCACAGGAGCAGAGAGGGCGTGAGCCCAGAGCCATGCAGGGAACAGTATCCTTGCAGAAGGAGTGGCCAGTGCAAAGGCTCAGTGCACAGAGCTGTGTGGCTGCTGGGGAGACAACTGGGGAGAGGGACGGAGGGGAGAAGCGGTCCAAGTCATATTCTCTGTTTTTCCCTCTGCCTTCACTGTCATCTCAGAGATGCTCGTCACCGTGACAGACAGAACCGGTATTATCAGTGCCAGCGGCTTAGAGTTTTCAAACCCTGGGTCCCTTTTCTCTGCATCCCAGGTATTGGAGGGCACACTAGTCCTGACTAAGTGACATAAAAAGGGGCCTATTTTCTTGGAAAAGGCCTCATTTACCAGTTAATTGCATTGTGAACATAGTATTTGGAGCGCTGCCTCACTTTCCGTAGCTAAGGCCTTTCGGCATCCAGTCCCTGTGATGGATTCCAGGCGCAGAGTGTCTGAATGCAAACAGAAATCAACCCTGAACAGAGGAGGAACCAGAGGGAGTGGCAGAAACCCCTGCAGCCTAGTGACAGGCAGGGGGCGGCTGGGGCGGGAGAGAGGGCTGTGGAGCAGCACCAGGCTATCTGGACAAACACTGCTGCTGGGTTCCTGCATCGACCTCTGCCCCGAGGCTACACCTTGGGTCCCCCCTTTACATCAAGGGGGAAGATCTCACTGGTGGCCTGTCCTGCTGTGTTTCCCCTGACCTTCGATATTTCTGGATGTGTCTTTATTCCCAACCTGCTTCATGCCAATGCTTTTGGTGCAAAATCATACATCACTGTGTAGGGAGGGCCGGTCACACAAAGCTGAGGAGTACGTTCAGAGCGCTGTGTCGCTGGCTCTGTCCAGGTAGAGTCTCTAAGGCGGCACTCGTGGAGATGCTGGCTGGGCTGCACACAGCCCTGCTTGAAGTTGAAGGTGTACATTGTCCCTTAGTTTTAAGAGTTCCTTTCTGGCCTTCAACCAAGAAGGCAGCTCGGCTTTTCACCTCAGTGCGTTTAGTACCAGGATCTCTCACCTGACGGAAAGTAGCCTTGGGCATTTTTACATTTCCCGTTATACCATCAAACTAACCGCCAAGCTGTGAAACCCCACACTAGCGTCAGATAACCCGGAGGTGCTTGGAGGCAGAGGGTAGCTATTGTTTATCCCCAGTTTACAGGTGAGAAACTATTAAGTAAATGACTGTGTACTATTCTTTGTGTTGGTCATTTCTAATGCTTGTATACTTGAGGGACAGTTGAGATGAATAAAACACATTGATTCAGCACACACTGGGTGCCAGGCAGTGGGTTAGGTATTCCCCTTTTCAGATTTCATCCTCCAGTAACACAGTGAGGTAGGTATTACTATTCTCACGCTCAGCATGGAGGAAACAAGGCCCAGAGAGGTTAAGGAACTTTCCCACAAGTGCAGCACAGAGCGCTGGCAACAGGACTGGGATCTGGGCCTGTCCGACTCCACAGCTCATGTGCTCCTGAAATACCCACGGCTCCTGAATTCCGAGAAGAAAGACACCGCACAGTGTAGGAAGCACCGAAACCCCAGGTTGATGTGAAATACGCATGTTGGAACCTTTGGGTGAATGGCCACCCCCATAACAGGCTGCTTCCTGTGGCGTGTGCCCACAGCACACAGACGGGCTGTTCTCAAGGCGGGCAGGGCAGCTCCGGGTCCAGAAACAGATGACGAGAAGGTAGTCAAAAATAAAGCGACATGGGAGTTCATGGCTAAGGTCATTCCCTCAAAGAATGGGGTTTGTCTGTCTCCCTTAAGTGAGCCTCCAGGTAGTGCAACAGAGCTGGGGTGTAGCCGCGCCCGCGACGAAGCCCACGGCCCCTCCACTCTCCTCCAGGGTCTCAGGCAGCAAACTGTTTCTCCTGAACTTGCTCACTCTTTTCCTGAGTAAGTAAACAAGCCAGACCTCTCCTGTGCTGAGCGGTGCCCTCCTCCAGGCCTGGGGCCATTTTTAGCTATAATCGATCTCTTTCAACTCCCGCCACAGGCAAGACTCTGGAAAAGTGGCCAATACTCTACTTACCACAGCCAACATTTATTGAGAGATAATTTGGTGCTATTCACTGGCCAAGTGGCTTCTGTTATTTTTCTCAGTTTCTTACAAGTACCCAATGAGATAGAGCATATTACCATACCCATTTTATGGACTGTTAAACTAAGACTAACTCAGGTTAAATAACCTATCAAGACCCCAAAAGTAAGAGTGTCAGAGTCAGCATGCAAATCAGGTAATCTGAGAATGTTAGTTTTTGAAAGAGAAGGGATTTTCATCCTTTGCTTTTATTTTTGTTGTCCATTATATATCCCCAGGACTTAGTGCCCCAAATAGAGTAGATCTTTAATCAATATTAGAGGAATGAACAAATCTGTCACCAGTCTCCTCCTTAATCAAAAAGCTATGTGCTTCCCAGATGCCACAACACTAGGCTGCCCATCTTTGCCACCTGACTTCCTGCCACCTCCCTACCCTGTGCTTCACCCCCGAGCTTGCTCTTGTCAAACCAGTGAACACTTTCTGGACTTCTTCTATGGAATTTGACTGTTGAACATCTCTCGCTGAAAGTCTTGTTCCCTTGTGGAGTCCTAATGGCAATCCCTCACAATTCTCTGCCTGCCTCTCTGGCTGGTAGTTGAGGAACTTCACAAAGAATATATTTTTTCCCTCCAGTCCACTTCTTAAATATCAGGAGGCTCTGTTCTTAGTTCTACTATGCACACACATGCATGCACACTCATTTACACCTAGTGCTTCGACTACCAACCAGAACCCATCATTTCCAAGTCTGTACCTGTAAGCACACCTGTGTTCCAGCTCCAGAAAAACTCTGCCTGTCTGTCAACAGCATGCCACAGCTGGCGACCTGTAGGTGGCCCGAAAGTCAACCTCTCTGAAACAGAACTTGTTATTTTCTCTCCCTTCCTATAGCCCCTGTCTTGGCCAATGGCACTACCATCTACTGGTGCCCCCGGAGCAGAAGCCAGGTACAACTGTCCACACTGAAAAGTCACTCCCTCCTGTCTACTCTGCTGGCTCTCGAGCCCACCTCTCAGAGTCTCTCCTTCCAGTGTTGCTCACCCTGTTTGCCCACCACTCCCATGCACCATCACTGCTTTCTTTCTGAAACACCACACTGTGTCATTCAACTGTCAAGCATTCTTTAACAACTCCCTGTCACTTACAGAATAAAGTCCACACTGCTTGTATAGCGCAAAATCATAATGAAGCCCTGTTCACTCCGCCTGCCTTGTGGCCCATCAGGCTCTCCAAAGCACCATCCACTCCACTGTAGTGTGTTATATGAAATGTCCGTCATCTTTCCTATACATGTGTTTTCTTCTAACTAGAACTTTTCCCCTTTCTTCCCACCCCACCTTCATCTTCTCCAGCTCCTCTCTCCAGATAAAATCCTTTTCACTTCTCAAAACTTCTCAGTCCCAACACCATCCCTTCTATAAAGCCCCCCTCACCTCTATCTGATGGGCCACCTCCAAAAGCGTACCCCAGCCCATGGGGTCCATGTGTTGTGGCTGCAAGGAACAAATTCACACAGACTACAAAATTCCTGTGGAGAAAAAGGGACGGCATAGCAACTCTGAGTAGGAGAGGGCTCCGACCCCTGCCTGAACAGGCTTTCATTGCTTTTCTGGGCACATTACTGGCAGCATAGTCCTCATTTACTATGCACAGGTTCGCTTTAGGTGGTTACCTTTCACAGAAAACAAAGGAGAGGAAGTAGCTAATTACATCAAAGAAGAAGGATATTTGCAAATGCAAAGGGAAAAAGTGGTTGAACTGGTAACACTTGTCCTTGGGAGGTTTAGCATAAATTTTAGGGAGTTACTTTAAAGATATGCAGTAAACATTTTCTGCCTCAATTCAGGGTGAGGGATTTTTAGCAAAAGGCAAGCCTCAAAACAGCCTGGGTACAATGCAGGCCCGATTCCCCACGGGAAAACCTATCCATGGGCTTGGGTCCTGTGTGCTGACTCACTCCCCACTGGCTTTCCAAGTCAGGGGCTGGGCTACATTCACCTTGCCATGTGGAACGGTCCCCTAACAAAGGAAGTTATCCCTTTGTCCTCCCACAGTGGCCAGCACATTTTTCCTTTTGGGCACTATGACACTGAATTTTAAACCGAAGTCAGGAACCAGACATCTTTGTATTATTACCCAAGTCCATCATGAAGACTTAGCACAGCACTTAGCTTCCACTTCTCTTGAATGAACGAGTTGGTAAGTTAGTAACTGAGTAAAGAAATGAATGAGAAAAACTGAATTCAGGGTTCTGCCTACTAAAGTTGTTCAGTCATTTTGATGTAAATGAGAAAAGACCCTTGAATCAAACAGAAATTTGGCTCAGAGACCATTGACTTCTCTGAACTTAATTATATTTCTTCTCAATTAGAATTGTCTTAACTAACCCTCCAGCAGCTCCGTAGCTGGGTTACTTGTAACTCAGAAGGGAATATGTCATTTAACTTATGCTCAACATGTGTAATTAACAGCAGCCTCCATTCATGTTATTTCCCCCATATACACATTGGGATTCTTCTTTTCAAAGAAATGAAACTTGGACCAGTAGCTTGGGAGCACAGGGGCAGGACTGAGTTATTCACTGACTTCAGCTGAGGGAGGGTGTAAACCACATTGATTAGAGCAGGGATTTCAGCCTGTGAGTCTCAGCCTGATGCTAAGTTGTGAGAGCAGTTTAGAGAGCTCTGTCTAGCATTCTTCATGAAATAAAATAGAATAAAATCAAACAGCAAATGCCAAGGAACCTGGCACATGGCGAAGGTAAGTATTAGTTTGTAAAACTTTCCCGTGTGTGTGTGCGTGTATTTGTCACAGGTCATAGTGTGATATTTCCTACTATGGGTCATGGTCAAAAAGTTAGAAAACACTGGGTAGCAGCATGAGCTTTATTGAATTGTGTTGATAATTAGCTCTGCTGCCAATTCCTTGTGTTACCTTAGACAATTGTTTAACCTCTCTAAACCTTGGTTTCCTCTTCTATAAAATGAGAATAACAACAACGCTCACTTTTTTGCCTTATTATGAAGATTAAATGTGTTTAAAACATATAAACAAAGTATGTGCTTGGAATAGTGCTTGTCACAGTAAGAATCATATAGATTGTAATATTATTATCTATAATGAAGAACTAGACTGAATTTAAACTATTAACCTTATAAAGAAGAAAGGGCAAATTTTTAGGAGCGCTGGTTCATAGATAGATATGAGTACAATCAAATGTGAGAAATAGAAAATTCTCCAAATAGGTTGAGTCATTAATTCAATTAAACAGATACTTATTGAGCATCTACTACACATTCCCTGTGCTTCAGAGATCAGATTCTAGATGTGTACTGCTCCTCCTGGAAGGAAGGCTCTAAGCCCAGCCTAGACCAGAATACCAAGTTGTATAGTTATGGTCCTTACCCTGAGCTCTTAGAGCCCAATGGGGTAGCTAAGACAGAAAGTGTACATACTATATTAATGGTAGAAGTAATGCCATGAGAGGTAAAAGAAATAACTTCTGGCTAAAGACATCAAGGTGTGGGGAGAAGGGGATAGTAAAGGAGGTGCCCTTTGAGAAAGGACTTGAAGAATGAGTATTATTTGAATGAGAAAAGACAGAAGGAAACTGTGTCCTCTCCCAGTTGAGAGGACACACGAAAGGTATGGAGACAGTGGAGTGCAATGCTCATGTAAAGGACAGCAGAAGTGACTGTGAGGACAGTAAGAGGCAGGAATGGAAAGAGGAAGGACTGGTTTTGCTCCCTTTCACTTCGTTCTCACTGATAATTCATCTTCTCCAGGACTTCATTTTCCGGCACCCAAGCACCTCCTTTCATCTTCCAGTTCAACTGCTCTCAGCTGTTGTTGCAGCACAGCCTTGACCTTGAGTCATCTTCCAGTCCCAGGAGCCTGCTGCTTCTACTCTCCCTCACTCCCACATCTTCTCCCCTCACTACCCCGTGCCTGAGCAGCCTCATTGCACTCATTCACTCCTTTGCAAACCTCACGAACGCCTTTGCCCTCCTCTCACTAGAAAACCTGCTATGCAAAGCCTGAACCTAGTTAAACCAAATCGTTTGTGAAGTTAAACCTGCCCTATGCCTGCTCCCCGACTGGTAAACTCTGAAGGGAAAAAAGACACACCATGCTGTTTCACCTTGAATTCATGAGCACCAAGTTCAGATGACACTCAAGGCTGATGTGGGCAATCTTGTCACTGCCATGGAATCTCTACACTCTCAATCCCCAAGACTGTCAGTTCACACTTTGTCCATAGAAATCAGTCCAAACAATTATTCTGTCACTTACTAGTTGTGTGAATGTAATCTCAATGGGCCTCAGTCTCCTCATTAGTAAAATGGAGTTAATAATGGGGTCATTATATAGGATTGTTATGAGGATTAAGTGAGTTAGTAGATGAAAAACATTCGGACATTGCCTGGCACATAGTAAGCTCATTGGAAATATTTTTGTGCTTAGTGTTCTCATCTCTCCTAAGGACCCTACTCTCTTTTCTCTGGCCCTACCCACTCTTAAGAATGACCTGGCCTCGTACTATATTTGGACATAAGAGCAATTGGACAGCAACTCCATCTCCCTTCCGCCAAGTTTACCATCCTTCCAGCACCAGTACCTGTGCCCTTCACCCCCTCTCCTTGCTTCCACCCAGAGCCGACCTTTCTCTTTTACTCTGGGCCCATTGGATCTCCCCTTCAGGGACCTCGGCCTGCAGCTCCTCGCCCTCTCTTCTGCGTTCATTACTTTTCCGTCTCACAGAATCCTGCTCAGCATACGAGCCTGCTCTATTGTCCCTTAACTTTGAAATGAAGCAAAACTTCCTCATGAGCAACACATCCTCATCAACTACTCTCCCATTTCTTTTCCCAACTTTACAGTAAGATTTTGTGAAAGAGTTTCCTGAGGTCACTTTCCCCATTTCCTGTCCTGGAATTCTTTCTTCCACCCCTGTTGGGCTTCTAATCCTGCTGCTCCACTGAGGCCATTTGGCTAAGTGGCCGGTGACTTCTCTGTTGCTTCTGTTTCATTTTACTCCCCTGCTCAGCATTCCACAGGGCTCCTCACCATCTCCATGTAAAATGCTTTCTTTAGCTCCCATAATATCTCACTCTCCTGGTAGGCACTCACTCCCTCTTCACTGGCCACTCCTTCACAAACAACTATGTCATCTCTTTCTCTTGTATTCAATTCAGAACACTGATATGCCAAAGACCTTGGCCCCACACCCTCTCTCTGTGTTATCTACACGCTCTTTCTAGGTGACTCCACCCAGTCTCAGGGCACTACCTACACTGCATACCCATTTTATCCTAAACTTTATTGCTACCATTAACTTTTTCCAAAGCTAGATGCCTATATCAAGAAATGCCTGCTGTTCTCAGCCTGGAATGATTGGTCATCAATTATCACAGGCCTGGCTCCTTCTTGCCCTTCAGATCACAGCTTAAGTGCCACATTCCCAGTGAGCTCATCAATGACCAACATCTAAAGTAGCATCTGTCACCCTATCATTCCAGTTTATTTGAATCTTCTGCATAGCGCTTAACTCTAATGTATTTATTTTTAAGGTCTATCCTTCCTCCTCCTTCCCACTAAAGACAGAGAAATAAGATTAAGTAATAGCTCCGGGTCAGTAAGGTGAATCTGGAATCCGAACCCAGAAAATCAGACTCCAGAACCTAGTCCAATCTATCAGTACTGGCAGCAGCAAGCACTTAAACACAAGCCATACTGAGTACCAGTCAAATGCTGTTTGAAGCGTCTGACACATATTTCTCATTTAACCTTCACAACAGTCACGCACAGTGACGACTACTATCATATCGTTCCAAGTTTACAGATGAGCAGACTGAAGCGCAGGCTGGTTGCTGCCACCTCCGAGATCCCTGAACACTCCACCAGGGATGGGGAACAGGACCGTCCTGTGCTTGCTTCCTAGGGGCCCGTGCCTCTGCCGTCTGCCTCCAGGGGTGAAGCTATACCCTCACTATCCCCTGCTTCCAAGAAAATGCTCAATGGCTTCTTGGTACTACCGCATTTGTAATTTTAAAATAAGTCCGGTCGCCTGTTTGTGAAGGCCTTGGGGAGCCCACTGCAGACAGCCGACTCGTCATACAGCAGCCCTCCTTCATCCACGGGATACATGTTCCAAACCCCCATGTGGATGCCCGAAACCATGAACAGTGCTGAGCACCACGTACACTGTGTTTTTCCCATAGAGACATAGCTATGATGAAGTTTAATTTATAAATTAGGCACACTAGGATTAACAACAACTAATCATAAAATAGAACAATTTTAACAATAACCAGTCATAAAATATAACAATTTTTAATAATGTACAGTAGTAAAAGGTATGTGAATGTGATCTGTCTCTTTCAAAATGTCTTTCAAATTTTGTTGTTTCTGGAATTTTCCATTTAATAATTTTGTGCCACAGTTGACCATAGGTAACTGAAACTATAAAAAATGAAGCCATGGATAAAAGGGGATGAATGTGTTAGCAGAGATGAGAGAAACAGGGTCCCTCATCTCCTCAGGGGCATTTCTGCAGTGTAAGATTCTGAACTTGATCTCTCTACAAGGACCTGGGCTGCACATACTCTATTACAAAGGACTCTGGGCCCATGCGAGACCCCCCCTCTTGTGTCCTGTTCCATCTGCATCCTGGGCAAAGACTCCACATCTGCCTGTAGAGCAGGCTGTTCATCATGCTTATCCTTTCTCCACCTTGAGCAGCACACGGTGCTCTAGTCCAGACCTCCTTTCTTCCTCTCCCTCCGTATGTACCACCTGAAGCGTCTGTCATAAACATTGCCTACGTGTATGAAGAAAGCTTTATTTGAAAATGCCCATCCTATGTCTACAAGGAGCCTGCTTTCTATCCATCTGTCAAAGGTACTCACTGTAAAATTTTTAACTGGTGCTAATGAGTGACCTCCCTATCCTTTCCAGGGGCCATAATAGTTTCATTATAACTATGGCTTTTGGAGGAAAGACAGATATTAATAATGGAAATTTCAGGTACCTCAGCCTAGTAGAAAGTTTATATTTCATTGTATAGGCAAGAGGGAGATTTTGCAGGTTTTGAGCAGAAGAGTGACATGGGACCTGCTTTCAAAAAATCAATCTGGCAGTGATGTGTAGAGTAAACTGGAGCAGCGAAAGGAACAGTCGGTTGGAACATGGTGTTGCAAAGCCAAGGGCTCGGAATGTTGGCACAGAACGCGTTGATTCATCAGCACAAACTATCCTTGCTGCTAGAAAGCTGGTCAAAGAGCAGAGCTAACTGATGATGGATTTGTATTAGGACAGCACTTAAAATCTGTGTCCACCCTGAATTGCTTTTATCTGCAGATACCGTATTAAGCAAAATCTTCCATACTTCTGTCATTACTGAGTTAGTGGCCTCCTTGGCGTATTTAGCTTCTATTTTCAGACCTGAATATCCTGGGCAAGTAAGTCCATTTCAAAGGGATGAAATGGACTCTTTCATTGCTCTTTACGTCATTCAGGGTTGAATCTAGGCAGAACTTTCCTTTTTTACCACCTGCCCCACGAGTTGGCTCTTCCGTCTCTGACCCCAGTTGAGGACAATTCGTGGAGCAGAAAAATCCTCTTTATCTCTCTGCCATTTGCCCTCCACCATGCTGCCATTCACCCTGGGGCCACCGAAGCACTCACTAGGTTCATGATCTGAGCTCCAATCCAGCACGGTGACATACAACTTCAAGGACAAATAGCTAGGAATCTTGTCCCTGTGAGAGGGGCTTTTCTGACCCCTTGGCCAGGTCTTGCCATGATTTACAGCCGCCACCTCAGCTGGGCCACAGGAGAGCCCCAGGCCCAGAAATTTGTGAATCTGGGTCCTGTGTTCCTACATATTCTTTCCATGTCCTCAGTCGACCAAGAGTAGAAAGACCATAATCCAGTCCTGCCCAAATGTGGCTATCAAAAACATTGGAAATCAGGATATGGTACATAGTTTGGGAAACCCACACTTTAAAGATTATAATGATTCAGAAAAGTAAATTTGCTAACCCACCATTCAGGCTTCATTCTCCCTCCCACTAGGCCTCTTGTGCAGCAAGTCCACTTCCAAAATCTCCCTCTGCCCACTGCCTACTTTGAGCAGGCTCTGCAAATCACCGCCTTCCTTCCCTTGCTTCCTGTCTAATTATTTTTCTAGTTTTTCTTGCTGGGCATCAACATACTTCTAGTTCTTTTTTTTAACTTCCTGCCTTCTTCTCACACTCAAACAAAGCAAAACAAAACAGTCCGCTCCCTTTAGAGTATTTCCTAACTCTGCATACAACAACTTCATTTACCCAGAAATCCCAGGCAGGCCCTGGAGGTGATTCTGGATGAGTGTTTCTCACACTTGAGTGGGCAGATCTCAGGCTCCAGCATCGGAGCTCTTGATGCAGTAACTGATTCTGAAGGTCTGGGACAAGCCCCCAGATTTACACATCTAACAAGTTCCTAGGTGGCACTGCTGCTGCTGGCCTGGCTATCACACTTTGAGAACTACTGCTCCAGAAACCTCTTTCTCCATTTCCTCTCTCCTCCCACCCAACAAATAACTGATCAGGTTCCATTTATTTTTGTCTCCAAATTAGTCTCTCACCTTTCTATCACCACTACCCTGGTTCAGGCTCTTGCCATATTTTCTTGAACCATCAAAATCACCAGCAGGCTGGCCTCTGTACCTCCAACCTCGCCCTTCCATCTCTCCTGCTAGGGAAATGATTTATCTGAAACCCAGATCAGATAACCCACTGGGGACCCGTGGTCCCCAATGGTTGCCTTCAGTGGCTCCCATATTACCAACCGAACAATGTCCAGCTTCTGTAGGATGGGATGCAATGCCCCATGTGGACTGGCCCTATTTACCTCTCCATTCTCATCTTCCAACACTCCAGGTAGCAATGAAGTGCTAGAAATTTCCAGCACATACCTGGCAGTTTCCTGCTCTCTTGGCTGCTATCACTTTCTCTAGTTCACTCTTCCTAGCTGTACGTCTTGGCTTCCACCTCAGACTGTAGTTGTTCAGGAAGCCACCCTTCAAACCCCCCTGGTGACTTCAGGAACCCCATGCTGTGCTCCCAGGGCTCCCCAGCACACTGACCTCTATACTGCTTCTTAGCACATTGTATTAAAATATTGTGTTTTCATGCCCTCTTGAGGAGGGACACTGAGGGAATTTTCTCTCCAGCACCCAGCTCAGTGAATGCGTGCTGAACTGAATCTCCTCCCCAGAATGTCTTCCCTCTTCTCCTTCTAGTGGGCTTTGTCCTGCCGTTCCCCAACACCCACTTCCCCTTGATCTTCACTGAAAGCTCAGAGATCTCAGAAGGGCCAGTAATGGCTGAGCTGCAACCGATCAGTGGCCTCCCTTGGCCACTCTGTGAAGCCCAGTTAGATTTTCTCTTGTATCCTGAATAGAACAACAGCTCTGCTTTGCTCAAAACTCAGCTTTTCTCTTCAAAGAGCTTGCGGAGCTTTGCAGCTCTGGTGGTGATATCCTAAGTGGAACCCTGTGAGGTGAGGAGAGGCCAAAAAGAGATTAATGTGGCACATATAAAGGCCAAAACCCGAATCAAACACGTTTATTTTGTTGTGCTCATGAGTCACGGTGGCTGCAGGAATCTTCGGCCCTGCAGAATTCGGAGTTTTGAGTGTTCCACTTCTAAACCGGGCTAAAGCCAAGCTGGCGTGTGCTGATTCGTGAGCCTCTGACCTCGGAGAATCCGGGTAGAGGTAACAAAAATCAGGTACAATCAATCCCTAATGACAACAGGTTCTGTTTGCTGCTGCCCCCTGATTCTTTCTGTTTTAGTTTTCTGGGTAGGAAATGACAAAATCAAAGGAATGTGCCCACAACTTCCTACTCATCTATATAGTATTAATAGATAGTAATTTTGATGCTCGAAGATGTAAATGAGCAAAATTAATGAAATTAGATGGAAGTTAATATAATATCTGGGATTAAATGTTTTAAATAGGCAAGATGAATAAATTTTGGAAATTAATCAAGCAACTGACAATATCTCATTGAATCATTTAATGTACTCAGTAGATACTGTGTACATTCTCTTACAGGCATATGCAAATGTGTAAACCTTGCATATTAAATAGCAGACTAGGGGATGAAAGGCGCTTGAGGTATATAAAATATTATTATTTTCATTATTACTTTTATTGCAAAATTGAACACTCTTGATTGGAATTGTTATTTGCTTGGAGAAATTTGCTGAGTTTGGCAATTTTCCAATACCACTGTGCATTTCTCTGCGTCAGGCAGCAGGGCCTCTGAAGAAGAAAAGGTGCAGAATGCAGACAACTGGTTGGAAAGAACCCTGTTCATTATCAGAACCTGTCTGGCCTGACAGCTGAGTCCTGTGGTCATGAATTGGCTGAGTCACCTGTCCCACACCTTCCACTTCTGAGAACTAGTCACACTTTCTTTACCAGGCGGTCAGCTGTTGAGAGACTAACAAGTGAAGATACTCGAAGATACTTGCCAGCAGGATCCGCCTTAATCCATAAGCACCAGACATAAGGAAGTTCTGGGTTCTTCATTCTACAACTTACTGAGGAATGGCTCTGGTTGCTGGTCTTGAAATATAGATGGGAACTCAACTCAAGGTGTGACAGCGTGGTGTGCGTTAGCCGCGGAGCCACACCTTTCTCAAGCCCTCTCAAGAGAACCATTAGGTGGATCCCGGTGAATGTACTCAGGCAACAGGACGAATACAAGACTGGCTCTTGATGATGTTCTTTTGGCCCCTTTAGAATTCACCCTGGTTTTGTATTCTAATGCCAAGCCTGGAGTCATATTATGCTTTTGTTTCTGATAGTCTCACTTCCTGATTCTGGTTTTGCAAATATGAATAAGGAATTGTCCAGCCAAGTATTTAGTGCTGACTGCTTTGTGAGCCATTAATGCAAGAACTAGGGTCTCCATAGATGTGAATGACAAGGAGCCTAAACCAGCAGCACCCAGTCCACTTCGCAGGGCTTTCTAAACAATGGAGCATGGGCATTTTTACTTATGAATACATTACAAATAAAAATACTGGGGCTGGCCTACTTGGAATTTGGCAGATATGAAATGTCAAACTCAGCAAAGGGATCTTAAGAAATAGCGAATTTAATAAATGAGTGTTACTTTAATTCAAAAATGTTTTATTAACCTCATTGGTTTCTAATATATTTCCTTAAAATATAATTCCATCAAGTTGAAAGGCCTGAATTATGGTTTTCTGTGTATTGGGGCAGATCACTCTCAGCACATCACAGACCCAAAGGTCAGGCTGCAGCGGGGCGGGCCTACTTGCTTGACCTGTAAAACGCACACTAATCAGTGTCATTGTGTTCATGAGAGGAAGGAACAGAGTAGGATAAGAGCACTTGCTTGGAGTAAGAGTAACCTTAAAAAGTCCAAGGTGAAAGCCCTGGCTGGGTTGCTCAGTTGGTTAGAGCATTTCAGTCCCATGTACTGAGCGTTTGTCACAGGTTTGACCCCCAGCTGAGGTATATACAGGAGGCAACCAACTGGTGTTTTTTCCTGTCTGTCTGTCTGTCTGTCTGTCTCTCTCTCTCCACCCCCTCCCTTTCTCTCTCTCTAAAATCAATAAGCATATCCTCAGGTGAAGATTTTAAAAAATTCCAAGGCTACCTAGAGCACAGTAGAACATTCAGGGAAGAATTCTTGATGTTTTACAGTTTTACCACTGCCCATAACCCTTTCTTCCTTTCTGAGTCCTAAAACAGGATGGAGTTTAACAATGATAGTAACAACTGCAACTGAAGAAGCACTTACAGTTGTGCTACTCACTTTATATGTATTGTGTCCCTAAGGCTGTACAATAATCTTATGAAATATGTAGTGTTTTAGCCCCAGTCTACGTGTAATAAGAGTGAGGCACAGAGAAGTTGAGTAACTTGCTCAAATTACACAGCTAGTGAGTAAAGGATCAGGACTTGAATCCAGGCCATCTGACCAAATCGGAATAAGCAAAGTGCCACTGTTTTCCCAGTCTTATTGCAATTATTTCCTTTGGCCAATGGGAAAACGGAGAAGTCTATAATCTCCAGGTGGGACTAATTGATGGAGTTGGTCATGTTCCCAGACTTGCAGGGGTGTCCAACTTTTGGCAACTCTGCGCCACATTGGAGGAAGAGTTGTCTTGGGCCACACATTAAATACATTGTGACACGTAATCACAAAAACATCTCATAATGTTTTAAGTAAATTTATGATTTTGTGTTGGACTATGTTCATGGCCACCCTGAGCAGCATGCAGCCCATGGGCCACAGGTTGGACACCCTGCAAGGGTTGTAAGTAGTCTGTCTGCCACCCCATGCTCAAAAAACAAAGGAAATATTTGTGTGTTGGTATGGTAACCAGCCTTCAAGAAGGCCCCCAAAAATCCCCACCTCCTGATATTCACTTCCTTATGTAGTCTCCCCCATCTTGTACAAGGTTGGTTTGTGTGGCCAATTGCAAATGGCAGAAATTATGGAATGTTGCTTCTGAGATAGGTCATAAAGGAGTGTGGCTTCTCTCTTGGCGCCTCCCTCTGATATACTCCGTCCGATCATGGGCTCTGCGGGGAGGCAACTGCCATGTCCTGAAGATATGCAGGAACCTATGGAATTGCCGTAGTGTGGAGAACTGAGATTTCACCAATAGCTGGTGAGGGACTGAGACCTGCCAACAACCACAAGAGTGAGCGCGGAAAGGAATTCCCTAGTTCTGGTCAGGCCTTGAGAGGACTGCAGACTCCCCGACAACTTTATTAGCCAGCAACACCCAGCTATGTTACTCCAGGATTCCTGACCCTAAAACTATGTGAGATAATAAATGCTATTGTTTGAAGCAGCTAAATTCTGGCTAAATGCATCAATAGATAACTAACATACAAGATGTAACCAGAAGTCTACATTAGTATGTGTGCGCCAGAGGCTAGCAGACACAATGGGGTGAGGGGAGGCAGTCCCCAGGGAAAAAAGAAGCCCTGTGATCAGAGGAAAGAAGCATTTGATTACAGAAGAATGGCTTCGGCATTTAGGAGTTTTATTTGTGCAAGTCTACAATCAAGAATGAAAGTGGGCAGATGTGCTTCATGCAGATCAGGATTGATGAGAAAGCCGGGGATACAGTGTGGAAATGAGCTGTGGACTCTGTGAGGAACCAGCTAAGGCCCCTGGTGCATTTGCCGGTGCCTCTGGGTGCTCCCTGGGGGTTGAGGCATGAAGCTCTGTGACCAAGGGAATAAGCGAGCTCTGAGCAGGGAGGCCCCTTGGTGAGGTCTGCAGGGAGCAGCACCCACTTGCCAGCCTTCCGTGGTCCCCAGCCACCCACTTTGGAGTTGAAGTGCCAGGACACCAGGAAGTGGCTGAGGGTTTCTGGGCCATAACCAGTGAATCAGTCTCATGTCAAGTTCATCCAGACCTCAGTCTACCCCAGAGGGAGAGTTTGGTAAGAACTGGCATCATTTCAATCTTCAGCTTCCCTTGTGAGACACGAATGCGTCTGGTTCCAGTGTGCCTCACCCCCCACTGAAAGGCCGTGCCCTCCGTGGAGTGAGCGAGCAACCAGGGCTGTCTCCCGTTCTCCTAAATCTTGCCTTATTAGCCTCCCCTTTCCTTTCTGAAAGGCACTGAGTTTCCTCTGCCCCTGTTAGGGTTCCCTGTCCTGTTCAGCACCCCACTGCCACTCTCCCCACAGGCAGTCTGTGTCTAAGCGGAGCACTGCTGGAGCTGTGTGGGCTTGGAGAAAGCTCATTACAACCCAGTCCCTGGAGTGGCAGCTTGTGGGGGGCTGCTGGCCCAGCCTGGCTTACGCAGGCTGCACTGCTGAGAGTTCCTGCACCTGCAGGCTGCTCTCAGCATGCTCCCCTCCATGAGAGGCTGCTGACAGTGGGCTGCTGTCAGGGCTGAACCTGAGCTCTGAATTCCAGCCTGGAAGTGTCAGGCAAGTGAGGGGGGTGCTGCCTGTGTCCCTGGGAAGCCATGCACCCCTGCATTTCCAGCTTTGTTTTTGGTCTCTGGTAATTCTAGGGTGGGACCACAGCACGCAAGCTAAGGGTTTGGCTCTCCCACCTCTTCCCTTCTCATGCTTTGAAACCCCAGGACCATCATTCAGAGCCTGCAGGGAGAAGCCCATCCTTCATTTGGTGCAGTGGGAATTCAAGGGAGAGAGAGATGAAATTCTAAGCTCCTTCTATCAATGTGAAAGATGCTTCAGACCCACTTTCAGAGTGGGCCAGGGATTTCACCCAAGAAACTTGGATGTGCTCAGAGGACCAGGGACAAATTCCTGTTTCGGGGCTAGCAGAGGATCTGGGAAGCCGGCACATGTCCACATGGAGGCAGCTTCTCTGCTCAGCACAGACCCGGAGGGGGCCTGGGGCCCAGCAGCGGCAGGTGGCTGGTGGCAGGAGGCGCAGGTGTGAGGCAAGGCGGTGAGGCCCGTGCCTGCACCCACTGCCCTCACGTCAGCCCATGCTGGAAATGTCAGGCTTCTCTGTAGCAACACAGGAATACTTCATTCCCCTTTGTGAAATGAGAGAGAACATCCAAGAAGAAAACAGCGTAATGATTGTGTGAAAACCAGCGGAGCTCAGCAGGAGGCAACCAAGCTGCAGAGACTCATCCTCCGTGCTGGGGTGTGACAGCTGGAGACCCTGTCGGGAACTGTGTGGGCTGCGGCTCCGCGCTGGGGCCGGGGCTGCTGGCTCGGGAGGGCGAGGCGGCCAGGGAATTCAGTGCGGCTCCCTGCCGCTCCGCTCGGAGGGCAGGGCACCTTGGCTCTGAAGGGGCGAGAGCAGACTTACACAGGTCCGGTGGCTGACCAGAGATGCAAAACTTCTACAAAGATGCAAGACTAGGAAGTGGGGTCAGCATCCAAAACTGCCCTCGAGGGGTCAGGGCTCACGGAGAAGTTTCATGGTGACCACCTGACAGAACTGGGAGCCTGCCCAGCCATGGCCAGTGGGAGGGCCAGCCAGCAGCGTGGGGGTCCTTGACTTCGCGTAGGAAAGATTTCACAAAACACGAGCCCTGGTGGCCGTGAGGATACATTCCTTAAAGCTGGGGACAGTGAAACTAGGAAGGGCTCCGCGCAGCAGAGGCAGCAGGAGAGCCTGGGCTGCGCTGCCTCAGCTCCCTGGGAACTCAGACGGAAGGGGGCTCTGGGGGCGAGCTGCAGGCTGCGCACTGCGGAGACTCTAGAGACTGTCTGTGAAGAAAGACGTTGGCGGGTGGGAGAGAAGAAGGAAAAGGAAATGGCTGCTCCCCAGAGGGAGAGTTTAGGTGGTGTCCTTTGTCCTGAGGCTTTTCTCTCTCTCTCTCTCTCTCTCTCTCTCTCTCTCTCTCTCTCTCTCAGGCCAGAATCTTAGGGGAGCCCTCAGGGGAGGGCTTCAGCAGAATATTCTTCAGATCTCCAGGCGTGTCCTTGCAGGGCCATGGTCTCCACCGATGGGCCTGTGACAGGGGGTCTTTAGTCACTGCAGCAAGTCCTGGATTCACCCAGCGGTTCTGCTGCTTTGGGGCCCTGGAGCTGAAATGCAGCTGAGGCCTAGATGTTACCCGCAGGGAGGAAAGGCCAGGGGAGGAGAGGTGACCCTGGGGCCAGGTCCCTGTTTTCCCACTTTTGGCCCCTGCCAGGCACTGAGAGGCCTTCTGCCCAGGTGACCATCTAGTTGTTGGTTCTGAGGCAGGTTGTTTTTTCATATTTTATGATATGTGAAACCAGTCTGCATCTTATTATAACATGGCATCTTGCAAACTCAGAGGGGTGGTGGCTGGCAGTATGACATCCCTCTTATTCTCTGTGCATGTATAGCATTTCTCTTGGCTGTTTATATCATTGCTCCTTCAGTTGGGTATTTGTTACTCTCTGTGCGCTGAGAGTACCACGGTGATTTGGCTTTGAAACGAGAAGTTGTTGTGTATCCACAGAAAGGTACAGAAACAGAACAGTGGGACATCAACTTGATGATACCAAAGCCAACATTTGCTATTAGAAAAATGACCAAAAATCTTTATTGTCTTGCAAAGCAGCACCAAAAACTTCGTAAGGCACAGGAAAGGAGATGCCTGCTAGCATATGAAGCTTTGTGATGTCATTTCATTGACGTGAGCACAGAGACCAACCAGCACACCCTAAACAGGAATGAATTGCAGAAGCATTTCACCAGCTGAAAAGGAAATCCCAGAAAAAAATCTTTAGAAAAATTCTACATCCCAATGATCCTGTTGGCCCAGAAGCTGGCCAGTGTGTGGAAAAATACAGATGTTAATAACTCAGAGTTGGCAACAATATTAACAAGTAAAATTCTCAATGTATAGCAGCGTTCGGAATTTCTAGACCAAATTAGTTGGCTTCCATTGTGTTTTTGATGCATGCGGGCACATCACTAATATAAAAAATTCTAACTCTGTTTACATAAGCTAAAGGAGCTCTTTTAAAACATTAAATAAAAATTTTATGTGATAATGCACTGTGTCATAATTTATGACTCAGTATTTTTTTCTGGAACACAAAATCATGGTATATCTTAAAATTTATGATATGCTAGATTTAGTGCAATATGGCATACCATATTTTGTATTCAACAGTCCTATTTTGTCTGACTTAATTATTCAATAAAATGTTCATTGAATATTTTATTGAATCTTTTTATTTTTTAATACAAATTTTAGATTCTTGAACAATATCCACAATCATTTTGTTCTTGTATTTAAATTTTACAAACACAAATAATAACCTGGTGAAATTACCACAGAGCTGTGATCAAATGCTTCACAGTAATTGGGGGGGGAGGGTGTTTATGGTGACCTGTTGTGAGATTGGCCAATATGTGGCATTCATGATAAAATCCTAGGAGTTTAACTCTCAAGTGAATAAAACATAATATTGTAATGGCAAAAAAATCCCAGCCGTGGGAGAGTGTGGCCATACAGTTCAGACATCAAAGGCACAACCTCCAGTAGAAATGTTGTCTGCAGCATGTAAGCACAGAATTCTTAGCTACTTAGCAGAACCTACCAAATATCTTTCTCAGAAAAGCAGCATTTCATTACTGGAAGGCAAGCTCGCCATCAGCTGGAGTAATTCCTCATGATTCCTTCCTGTGTACTTCACCTGGCTCCGTGCCCGGCATGGAACAGGCAGTCGATAAATATTTTTGAATACGTAAATAAAAATCACTCCTGCGCAGGCCACAGGGGATTAAACATCAATCCTCGGGTTTTAGAGAGACAGCATGAGAGAGTGAAAAGAGCAAGGATTTTGGAAGGAGGCAGATTTCCCTCTGGCCAATTGTTAATAGTAGCAGAGCATACTCACAGGGTTCTTGGGGTAATAATACTTGCAGAGCACTCAGCATGAATGAAGGACGCATAGACTGTGCTCGTGTCTGACACTTGTCCTTCTCATTACGGGAGAATGTGACAAGTACTCTTCTAGAAATACAACCTGGGTAAAATGGACTTCTTTCAATGCAGCCCGTCCCTCCGAAACCAGGAATCACCGAGACTTTCTTCAAAGGCCTTTTTGGTTTCTTTAAATATGTTTTTCTTTCATCGCCTAAGGTTTCCTCCAGTGTTAATTGTGTTTGCAGAGTAGACCCATCTAACCTAGAGTGGGCTGGAGGTGCTGTCAGGCCACCCTGGGACGCAGGCTCCTGAGGAGGCCTCCCCCAGTGGTAGACTTGCAGAATTTCCCACCAAAGAAGGAGGCTTACCAGGAAAATGCATATTCATGCGGCATTTTCCAGTCACTTACTGAACTATGATCCTTTGGTATTTAAAATAGAACCCCATGGTCATCCACTGAAGATTTATATTTAATTCTTGAATTATTTATTGAGCAACTACACAGTTTGGTATTGTAGGGAATTGAAAATATATATAACAATACTGGCATATGTCCCAATGTGCCTTATAGTCTAATAGAAGAGGTGAGATATGTACACAGGTGACTGCATTATACAATAAACTATATATAGATAAATACTACAGATGAGATACAATTTGCCAAGGGAATCTCAGAACAGAGGCAGTATTTATCCACTTCTGAAAGCCAGGAAAGTCTTATCATTTGAATCTCGGCATAAACGATGGTAGGATTTCAACAGGCTGTGACCAGGGCAACAGCACCCCAGACAAGGTAACGTCCAAGTCAAGACGTGAACATTTGTAGGTAACAGTGAGCCTTGCCATGGGGCTAGAACTCGAGTGGGGGGTGGTTTGTGGGAGAAGGAGGTTGGGGACAGAATTCATGGTTTCTTGAAAGCCAGAAACTTGGATTTTATGTTTGTAGATAATGGTGAACTGCTGATGGCCTCTGATTAGGGAGTAATCTGGTCTATATTTAAGATTACCCTGGAAGGTATACAAAGACAATTGGAGGAGAGAGAAACTGGACGTATGAGGTAAAGCCAAATATCATAATATCATAACAACCAAGCAAACTCGAATCTCAGCGGCTTAAACAGTTTATTTCTTATCCCTGCCCATGTCCACATCACATGGGCAGGGGCTCGACTCCACCACATCCTCCTGAGGACCGCATGGGCACAGACAGACTCCACAGTCTAGGATGACATAACTGACGCTCCATCATAGGAGACAGACAGCAGGGGACACTGTTCACTTCTGCTCATATCTCAGCTCCAATTTCACTGGCCAGGGAAAGTTGTGTGTCCACACCGTACTGCAATGGAGGCACCAAGTACGGGGGCACATCACATCGGTGACCAGTGGTAATGTTCACCAAGCTTGGAGAGCAGACCTAGGCCGGGAGACTGACACCACTCTCCAGGATAGAAGTGGTGAGGATCTGGACTGGAATGGTGGCAGAGGTCATGAAGAAGAGGGAAGGAACTTGGGAAACAGTAGAGAGAGTCAACAGGGTATGGATGTGCAGAGCTCGGGAGAAAGAGTCCAGGAAGCTGGTGCTAAGCTTTTGAATGTGTTGGTTGCAGAATTCTGGATTAAGTAAGAACAAGGACATTTGAAAACTATCCTAGGATCACCTGTATTTCTCAAAAGCACCAAGACAGTGGGGACTGTCCCCACTGAAAAAGTGCTTGTTTTATGTATTTACCAAAAGCCAATGAGTCATTCAACAATTTCACCTGGGGGCTTGAATAAAATAACTCTGGGGTGCCAAAGGTCATAATCAAAAATAGGTTTACAGCTCTGGCTGGTGTAGCTCATTGGATTGAGCGTGGGCCTGCGAACCAAAGGATCACAGTTCAATTCCCAGTCAGGACACATGCCTGGGTTGCTGGCATGAGAGGCAACCATACAATGATGTTTCTCTCCTTCTCTCCTTCCCTTCCCCTTCTAAAGATAAAAAAAATAAAGTCTTTTTAAAAAATTAAAAAAAATAGGTTTACAAAGGGAAAAATGCTCTTCTCAGAAATAATCATATGCCTTCAGCTCCTGATTATCTTTAATGGAGGGATGTGATAGTTGCTACATGAGTTTAATGTTTAAATTTGTATTTGAATTAATAAAGCATATCTAATATTTTAGGGATGGAAATTACCCATAATATAGGTAATTCTGATGGGCCAACTCGATAAGTGCCAAAAAGCTTATTGATATCTTTATTTTGGTTTTCCGTTTTAGGTGGAGATTATTTTACTTCTACAACTGATGTTTAGTATCAGCTCAGAACAAATCACTCTACATTCTGATGTGTCAGGGTGTTTATAAAAAATAACTTTTCTAAATCAAATGTGAAATCTGAGTGGTCTCTCTTATGTAAAGTCTGGTCAACAACAACAATGAACAGAGGCCAAGACCCATTCTGTTCATGAGCCACATGGTGGCATTTTCTGTGATAACCCCTGTCTAATTCCTCGTGAATGGTTGAGAGTAGATGGCACCATGAGCCTGATCCCTCTTCCTTTTGTTTCCCTGGATTTCTGAGCTAAATCTGAATTTTCAGGCTCCACAAAAATGAGGATAATGATGCTGCTTGTTGAGAAAACCTCATGGAATATGTTGCTGGTCATCTTCCACAGAACACTCTGCCTCACACAGCTTCAGTTTGGACCTTTAATTCCAGGATGGTCCTGTCTAGAGATGATACTAGGGGAGAAATGGAGCCAAAGAAAAATGGGTTCCGTCTACCTTTGCAGACTTTGCAAGTAGGACATTTGCCTCATTGTGTGTGTAAATGGCCTCTATTCTCCTTCCGCCGCCGCTGATGTCATGAGGGAGATCCCCTTCGGTGCCCTTATTCAAAAAGCCAGCGCCTGCGGGAAGTCACTTAGTCGCACTATTGGGTTGTGCGTGGGCCATGGGCTTGGCCACTTCTACCCTCACACTAGGGCATGAGATGGAGATCTACGCCCTGGTGGCTATTGCCTATCTCAGCAAAGAATCGTAACTTTGCAAATCTAGCTGAAGTCTCTCAGAATATTCCAAGTCTTTTTCTAGAATGTTAATCCGTTGCCATCAAATGACCATCAGAACGCTTTTCCAGTGTTGGTCTCCTGAAATTCCAGACACACAGAGCCATACGGACTGAGCTGTCGGGTCTTGCGGTGTCTTATAACCGGGGGCGGAGGAACACATTTCTGAGGCCCTTGTTTCTTGGTGTGGATGTCCCTTAGTCCATCACTGGGCCTCTGTTACCAAAGTGGTAACAGTGGTACTGTTCAAATGACACTATGGAGGGGAAAGGGGGTCAAATAATTTGCATAAGGTCATGCAGCTAGAAGATTGCCAAACCAGGTTTTGAACTTGGGTGGACTCACTCCTGAGCGCATGTTCTTAACCATCAGGCAGCCCCACCTTCCACAGGACCAGGTTTGGCCCTGTGTGTCCAAGCTCATCACTCCAGGTCGTTTAAAGGTCTGGCCTGGCTACACCAGGGCGCTCTGAAAACTTCACTGGAATTGTTCTCTATTTGCTTTTTCTCAATCGTAGTCTACAAACTCTTCATTTACCATCAACATTATTTTATCTAGTTTCCTAAAAACTAAATTCTCCACTCACCAGCAGAGCTGAGACGTGTCCTCTCTTCTCCACATGTTCGCAAACAAGGCACAAGCCAAGCAGGGAATCTGTTGGAGGGAAGGAGGGTACCGGGCAGAGGGGGCAAAAGGGAAAAAATTGGGACAACTGTAACAGCATAATCAACAAAACATACTTAAAAAATCTTGAGAGATTTTCTAACCTGACTGGGCATAAAATCAGTTTGGACAGAGTTTCATCTCTACAGCATTGACACCTGTCCCCGTTAGGGTTAATGACATTCTTGAGCTGATGGAAAATTGGTTAGTAAGCTATGAATGCATTTTGAAAAGCTAAAAGGGACATGCCAGTAAATGACGGTCTCTTGTTATTTAAATTGTTACTATTACAAAGGGCTGAATGTACTTGATAGAGTTTTACATAAGTAATTTCAAAGTGATCTGATCTCTGATCTTTTTTGTTTTAAAATTGGCAACCCATAACATGTATGGTAACTCTGTTGACCAGAATATTAAATTAACATAATACATTTAAGTGGGAATACTCGAGAAACAAAGAGGTTTAAATAACTTGAAAATTTCTTTTAAAATGGGTAACTACCAGATGAACAGTATCCGGAGTTCAATTATATGACTTTACCCCCAAATTCTAACAAACTCATGTTTATTTCTAGGAATATGTACACATGTAAACACACACACGTGCAATATAAAGCTCTGTCACTTTGTTCTGCATCCAGTGTCAGGGCACCCGGTCCTGGCCACAGGGTTGGGGGGAAGGAGAGATCGAAAGCCAAGTTTGGAGTCCGGCAGATGGCTCTGTCTGGACTTACTTACCTGCTGCACCTTGGCATGTTGCTTAACTTCTTCAAGCCTCCGTTTCCTCATCTGTAATATACTGTCAAATTCATAAGGTTTTTGTAAGAATTAAATGAGACTAAAGCACTTAGCATAATACCAGCTACATGTGTAAATATCTAAGTGAGCTATAATTATTTTAGAAATCTTAAGAACAAATAATCTCTTTTTTTTTGCAATGCAAAACGGCAAATGGCCACATACATTTGATCCATTTGCTAGCATATTGCATTCAGTATAATTGAGGATATAAATTATATTGAAATATTTCCTCTCTAGCCTTGAAAGCAAATTTCCCCAACTCTTTAATTTGAAAAATACCAAACCTACAAAATAATTGATGGAATATTACAATGAAAATCCATTTATATTTCAGATTCACCAGCTGCTCACATTTCGCCACATGTGCTTGCTTTCTCCACGTCCCCACCCACTGAGCCTGTCCCCCATCAAAGCATTTGAAAGTAAATTGCAGACACCATGATTAAAATGTACCCACAGACACTCTAACAAGTGTTTCCTAAGAGCACCATGAGAATTCCCAGGAAAGTGAACACTGATATAAGAATATTTTCTGACGTAGAGATCATGTTCAATATTTCAATCCTTCCATTCTCCCATGGATTACAGACCTTGTATTCTTCACTTGATCCAATTTAAGATGATACGTTGTATATCGTTGGTGTATCTCTATAACCTCTTTCAATCAAGAACAGTCCCCTGCCTATTTTTTCTCGTTCATAACATTGGCATTTTAAAGAGCTCGGGTCAGCTGTTTTATAGATTGTTGCACAATTTATATTTATACAGTTATTTTGTTATGCTTAGATTAAACATTTCTGCCAAGAATACCTGATGTGACCTCTCAGTACATCAAATCAGGAGACACTGAATGTCAGCTTCACCATCACTCAGTGATGCTGAGTATGTTCAGCTGGCTGAGGAGGTGTTTTCGGTATTCCTCCATTGCAAAGTGTCACATAGTTTTCATTTGTCATTAATGTATAATCTGTGGGGTGATACTTCAAGACTGTATGAATATGCCGTTCCAATGATACTTACCCAGGGGGGTTATCATCCATTGGTGATCCTTGCCGAACTTATTTTGGTGATTATAAAGTGGTGACATTTTGATTCTATAATTCCCTCTATATCTATTGGCTGGTATTCTTCTATTAGAAGTGACTACCCCCTTTTTTTGTTGAGGTGGTAGCTCACTTATCTCTGCTGGTGAGTATTCTGAACTCAGAGATCCTTTATTTTATTAAGTATATTATTATAATCCATTGCTAATATTATTCCTTTTGATGCTTGAATTTTACCAAATGTTGGCCATTATGACTTTCTTCTAGTTGTATCCTTTGTACTTTTAACACATTCTCATCAGTTTTTGATCAGTTCCTTGAACTTGAACTTCCTATGTCCCAGAACTGGAATCCACCATCTCTCCATGTGGCCCTGGTTTCTTTTAGTGGCAAGTACTCAAGACCAATTAATAAAAATTTATACGTATAGCTCTGGGTGGTGTAGCTCAGTGGATCGAGCATTGGCCTGTGAACCAAAGGGTCTCGATTCAATTCCCAGTCAGGGCACATGCCTGGGTTGCAAACCAGTTCCCAGCATGGGGCACACAAGAAGCAACCACACATTGATGTTTCTCTCCCTCTGTCCTTCCCTTCCCCTTTAAAAGATAAATAAATAAAATATTTTAAAAATGTATACATATATATGCCACTAGTCAATCTAAAGCCACTGTTAATCTAATTAAAAGGCATTTCTGAGGCCATCACATTTTGGGGAGTTAAACTTCACACTGAGGAGACTCTGGTGTTTGCTTGGGTGGCCGTTTTCTGCTTTTCTGAGTGTAGTTAAGGGAATGTGGAACCAGGCCTTTTTGGATAATCGGATGTAGTAACTTGACCCAGTACATGGTAGATTTTGCTTCAACACTAATCAAAGCTATATGCAGCCATATATACATGCTGTGTGTATTTATATATGTAATATATATGTAGGTATGTAACATATACATTTATATATATTACTGAATATGGAAACTGTGTATCCTTTCAGGCATTCTCAGTAAATTTCAGTCACTGTTCATGTCTTTGGGGCAAGAGAAAGAGAAGTAGCGCTGGGGGAGGTTTCTCCGCCTTGGCGATCAGTGATCCATCTAGACTCTAAGCTTTAAACATCTAGAGCTTTAGCCGAGAGCTGTTTTCAGAGTTCAAATATATTCATATACTCTGCTCTTGATCTTGCCAGCTCAGCTAAATGTCTTTCTTTCAGTCACCTCCCAGATATTCGCTTTGGGCATCTTCTGTTGGGTTCTTAAAGCTCACTTGATTTCCCTGCGGTAGGCAACTGGCACCCGGCCCATGCTTAATCTTAGAAGACAGTTGGGGGTAAATGTTCTCCTGTTTGGTTCAGTGGTGAAGCCTTTCTCCTCTTCTCTCCTCGAGGCCGGCGGTGACTCTCCTCTGTCTCACTCCTCTCTCCGGGACCTCGTCGCTATTTGTCAGTATTATTCTCAACTAACATTTTTCTCAGCATGTATAGCTGAAAATTTTTATCATTGCAGGTTATTTGGTTAAGATGACTCAGTAAGTTTAGATTAAATTTTTAGCTCTCGAGTCTCTCTGGTATGTGTTTAAGTCGACTGGGACGTGTACATGCATCATTAGACCCCAGCACCCTGACCAGGACTTCGGCCACGCCCCCCAAAATGATCCCTGCTATTTCTATCATCCGGTCTTGGAACTTGTGTGGCCTTTTGTTTACAGTAAGACTTGATGAGGGTGCATTTAAAATTCAGCACCTTCTAGCCTTGCCCATATATAACCCAACTCTTGTCTTTGGAATTTCACCACATGGATCTGTACAGATGGAGAACAGCTACCAGCCTGACCCCCGCGGTCCCGCCCAGCACTTGGGAGCCCGTCATCAGCTGTAAAGCTGCCCTTGTTCCGTGTATGAGGCCCCTTCTCGGAAATCTGGGGAAGGTTCACTCTGCTTCCATGAGATGTTTCCCTGCTTTCATCTGTCTGCAGACACATAGCCCTGTCTTTTCACATTCCTCATTGCACCAATCACTGACTCAGCTTGGGGTTCTGTGTCTCAGAAAAAAAAAAACAAAGTACTTTAGGAAATCCCCAAACACCTCACCTGAGTCAGCTACCTCCCGGGGCTTGACATTTAAACTTCTCATGTGGTGTTAATACAAACGATATTGTTGTGATTCTTGAATTCTGGCTGTGGACTCTTCTCTGTGAATGGGGATGTGTTGTCAGGAACACAGTGTGCCCGGCTACAGTGCTAACGTAACAGTGTGCAGGTATGAGTCTCCCAAAGCAAGGTCTCATCTAGATTTGTGGTGACTTCCACGGCAGTTCCACGGTGGACAGTCTGCCCACACTGCCAAGAGAGACACGAACACATTCTTAACACAGAGCCTTAGTAAAAGGAATTGGGTTTGGATCGGGCTACTGCGAAGAACATATCAGCAAACGTGTGTTGAGGAGCTGTTGGCACACAGATCAACATGCTTGTAAGAATCAGCATCGTGTGTAAGAAAGAGCAGAGTGGAGGAAATGAGGAGACCCCACTTTTAGACTTGTATTCACACACAATTTGGGATGAGCATCAGAGAGAGGACAGCAAGTCTGGAAGGGGAGACCTAGGGCAGAGGTCACGGGTAGATGATCCTCATTGTCAATGGCAGGTGGCCTGAGAGGAGGGGCCCGGGGAATGGTCCTAGTCAGCATGCCTGACCCAGGGAAGGAACTTGTGAAACACTTGTTTATTAAAGGAAGGATGTTGACAGAATGTCTGAAACTGAGAGAAAAGAATGTGTTAGGTGAGGCCTGATGAGTGATCTGCTTTGCCCAGCGATGCCATGGAGGCAGCGTAGGGGGCGAGAGTCACGGGAGACTTGTTGGTGCTTGCGTGACAAAAGTTACTTCATAAGCTCCTAAGGATGAGTGGGCTTTATTAATTAGAACGTAAGAATTTGTGTAAATAAAATGGAATCCAAATGCACACGGGCAAGTGGTAAATGTGGATCCTCCATAGGCACAGTACATTCTGGTTCCTTTGAAGGAATTTCTGTCTCCAGTGCGGCTGTGAACACCTTGAGGAGGGAAGGCCTGCGGAAGCCCTTGGGTTCATGGTATGTTCTTCCCATAATTAGCCCTGTGCTATATAGTAGGCAATATGTGTCTCCCGATTAGGATTACTCTTCATTCTGTTGCGTTGGTGACAAACTCCTGTGATTATATAAATAATATTTATAATAACGAATATGCTAATAAGAACCCCTTTGGTTGATGACAGCAAAAAGCACCTACACTATAATTATGATATAAAGTGAGATTACAGAAATTTCATAACACTGTCTAGAATGCTTCTGCAGATATAGATGTCCCTCTGTCTCAACCATTTCAAAGAAACAATTCCTGTTTTTGAGCTGCATCCTGAGAAAGCCAAGCCTGTTCCCCGGGAACAGGAGGGTGGGGAGGGATTCCAGCCAGTCCCACTGCCTGTCATCTTGTCAGGTGAAAGCTCAGAAGACTGGGGACTAAAGTCCAGCTCGGCTCTCGCTCTGCTGAGGAGGATCCACACCCTGGGAATCCTCCACACTCTAGGCCCCAAGTGGTCAAGGGCAACACCTATCTGTTCCTATCTGAAATTTGCCACAATGCTGACACATAGTAGCTTTTCTGTAAATATTTACTGAATGCCAATCAATGGAAAAATGACTGATCTGGAAGGCCCTAGACAGGGGCTTCCCTGAGGGGATGAGAGAGCGCAACCTTGGACCTACAGTCTCCCATTCATATACTCGGTTTCCTGTCCTGGCCCTAGAACTCTCAGAACTTATTTCATGTCCCCCAAGTTGGGCCATCTCCCAGCTGACAGTCAGTAAGACCCCTTGATACGTTAACTGATAAGAGAGCATAAAGTCTAACCCTTTCAAAGGGAATGGATACACCTATGGTGCTGGGGCTCCCGGCACCATCATCACTCTGTGAGCATGATCCTCAGGTCACACACACCACAGGGTCCCTGTCCTGCCTTCTTGTGATGCCAGCCTGAGCCTGCTGCCTGACCTCCCCAAGTTTCAGTGTCTTCATCGTATTTATTCCTTCAAGGCTGGGCATTATGCTCATCTGGGGACTTTCCTCAGCAATTGTTTTTAAGTAAACTCTCTATCAAAGTATAATTTTATACAAATCATGTGAGTTTAGCTTATTGAGTTGTCACAAAGAGACCTTCCTGAACAACCAACACCCAGATCCATAAGTAGGACCTCACAGGCACCACAGACGCCCCACTGGGACCCCAACTTGCTGCTGCAAGAGCAGCCGCCATCCTGACGCTGGCAGCACAGGTTACGTGGGATTATTTTTCACTTCATATAAATGGAACTTATACTATTTTGTGCCTGGCTTCTTTTGCTCAACACTGAATTTGAGATTCGTCCATTGTGAAAAGCGGAAGTTTGTATAGTATTCCATTGGATGCATGTAGTGATATTTATCCATTCTACTGTTGATGGACATTTGGAGTTTCTGGTTTGGGAATAGTGATGCTACAAATATTCATCTACATGTTCTCTGGGTGCCCATCAGCTCGTATTTTATGGGTGTATTTCTGGAATGAACTGCTGGGTTATGAAGTATATTATGTTTAGCTTTAATAGGTCCCAGCGAACAGTATTGCATGCGGTGGATGAGCGCGCACTCCCACCGGCAGTGTCTGGGAGCGCCTCCATGATAGTACTTAACACTCAGCCGTCCTGGTGATGGGCAGTGGGATCTCCTTGTGGTTTTGAGTTGCCTTCCCTCCTCTCTCCTGAGGCAGTGCTTGTTTTCAAATGGTTATGGGCTATTCGGACATCCTGCAATACCCTTCCAGGCTTTTAGCCCTTTTTCTGGCTAAATAGTTGCCCTTTTTTTTATGGCTTTGTAGGGTGTCTTTTCTATATCTTGGACTAGAAAAGATAAAAATATAGTGTAAATATGTTCTTCTACTCTGTGGTTTGCATTTTATTTCTCTTAATAGTATTTTTAATGAGCACAAGTTCTTAATTTTTCTGAATTCCCATTGGTCATACTTCCCCTTTCTGATTGGTGCTGCCCATTTTCCATCTCCTCAATTGCACCCTCTGCTGAGCTTGTGCAGATCGGGACCTTCCTGTTTCCTTGTCGAGGCTCTGCACCGTTACCTTTCCCGTTTAGGTCTACGATCCATCTAGAATTGATTTCTGTGTGTGGTATACAGTAGGGTAAAACTAATTTTTCCCATTTAGATATTCGATTAAGCCAGCACCATTTATTTACTGAGAAGATTATTATCTTCTCCGGGCAGAACTGCATTGTTGCCTTTGTCATAGATCAAGTGACCTCACATGTAAAGTTTATTTCCAGACTCTAGTCTCTTTCATTTGTTTGTTTGTGTGTCGATACCACAGTGTCTTAATTACATCACGTTATAATAAGCCCCAGTGTGCAGCGGTGGGAGGGCTGCAGCTTTGTTCTCAGAAACGCCTCGCCTTCCCTCATCCTTCTACAGAGCCACATGTTTTGGATCTGCTTTCCCACGTGAGACACACACACACCTCTGGTGGAATTTTGATTATGATTATATTGAACCTACAGATCCATTTAGAGAGAATTTACATTTTTACAATATCTCCATGTATTTGTTTAAGTCTCTTAATTTGCCTCAGTAATGTTTTATAGCATGTAGTATAGTGGAATTGCACAACTCTGTGAGATTTACTCATAGGCGGTTTATGTCTTGGATGCTTTTTAAATTGTAACTGTTCAAAAAGATTTCAGGGAAAAATTTGTTGCCAATTATAAAATACCAATAATTTTAGATTGATCATGAGCTTGGTATTGTTGCTAGTTTCCCTTGTTAATTCAATAGCTTACCAGTAGATTTTTGGGGATTTTCTGCATAAGCTGCATGCCATCTGCAAATAATGCTAGCTTTATTTGTTCTTTTCTAGCCCTATGCTTTCTTTTCTTGTCTCCTTGCCCTGGCAGGGACGTGTAATACAGTGGTGACTGTCACTTGGGATGGTGGCAGGCATTGTTTAATTTTCAGGATCAGGGAGCCCTGAGTGAGTGTTTATCTGCCTCAATTAAATCAAGGCCTCCTCTCTTCCCAGGTCAAGAAATCTTGGCTTTTGATAAGCTTTCGAATTGTGCAACAGAGGTAGCATGGAAGAGAGAGTTTGCATGAACAGAAATAAAGGGAGGAAAAAGAAACCTGTGGAATAAATGGCAGATCTGTTGTGATAGTGTCTTGCCCACCTGTAGTGCAGCTACTACCACTGTGTGTCGATGCGCTGAGGCCCATGGTGCTGGGAGAGGAGAGGGAGCCCCCTCAAGGGGAAGTCAGGGTGTGCTGGGCCACACACGACTCTCACATCCCCCCACCACGGGAGAATCTGGCTGGGTCACCAGAACCACCGAATCTTAGGCTCAGAATGTATCTCATTCAGTCTTCTCCCCAAGGCATGAGTCCCTGGGAATAGCTTCAAGAACTTGACAACTGTGGTCACCTCCAGATCCGTGAGCATCTCCAGTAACCTTGCCCAACCCTTCCTTGGCCCCTACCTGTTCCTTTCCAGTTTATGACCCTGCAGAGTCACCCTCTGGGCCAGTCAGCCTGTTTGGATCCTTTGCAGCCCCAGGTGCTGTGATTTCAGTTTTCAGCGAGGCCTGGTAGGAGCCTCCTCCAGGCAAAGCAGGAGGCGGAGGCCTAACCTACTGCAGGAAGACGCTAGATACTGAGGGCGTGACTTACTCCAGGCCTGTCTCCCCTGTCTCCTCTTCTTTAGATATTAAATTGGAATGTTTCCAGCCCTTCTCTATGCCCACTTTGGTTTTCTGGAGTCCTCTTCCTTTTTCCTGGTCTAATCTGGTGACCAGTGTACAGAGTGAGACCTCCCATACTTCCTCCCCCTTCACATCGTTGCCTCTAGTTTTTCACTCTCCTGACTCCCTAGGAGGCTTGTCCATGTTCAAACCCTGTTCCAACCCTGTTGCCCATTTGGACTTATGCTCTGGACAAGAGGAAAAGCCAAGTCCCTGCACCTGGCACACAGTGGGTCCTGTCACGTGGGGCTTCTGTGGCACAGGCTCCAGACTGCATCACACCCCTCTCCCCCACCCCCGCAGTCTGCCCCAGCTCACTGTGGAGCTGAAGGACAGGAGCTTCCAGCCTGCACCCTGCCCCCACCCCTGCGCGTGGCAGGCACTGCCAGCCAAATTCTCACATTCCCTATTGGTTAGATTTTTTTCTCTTGAAAGAGACAGATTGAATGGGAATGACAGATCCCAGGTTCACTCTCTCCTTTCGTGTCTTGTCTGCTCTCCCTCACCTCTCTCCACTGTGTCTGTGGCTGACAATTTCTCCGACCCTGAAGCAGGGAGTGGGGAAGCAGCAACCCACAGGGCTGCCAAGAACAAGCAGTTACTTGCAAGGACCGAAGGAGGTGCAATAGTGGTTTCCATGAATGAAGATGCACAGTGGGGGAGGGGGAGGAGCCCCCTCCCGTTCCTCTGAGCTGGGTCCTCCCTCCACTTCATATTTATTCTCCACATCGCACCACCAGGCCTGGGACACGAGCTGTGCATAATTAATCTTCATTGAAAGAGTTTTTTGTCTGCACTGTGTTCTGCTTTTGCCATGACTATAAAGTCTCCAGTACAATTTTGGATTTAATTATAGCCCTATTTCGAGGGAATAAAAAGACACCCTATGTCAGAGGCACAGATAATTGGTAATGCCAGGTGGAACTGAGACGTGGGTTCTGGGGCCCAGAGCAGTTGCTTCCGGCTGATTCAGATCCCAGAAACCGTTCAGCTGGGCTTTGGTTGCATTCAGGCCTCCCTCTACCCCAGCTCCAGAAATCAGTTTAACTTGGTGCAGGAAGGATAGAGCTGGAACGATGTGACTTTGGAGCGTGCAGCAGACCAGTTCCTAACCCTCCTTCTCAGCCCCCTCCCCCAAAGTGACCTTTTGACCTTAAACCAGGCGAGGATCTTTCACTGTGGCATTGTCATTAGATTCCTCAGGCCTGGGCAGGGGCCTGGAACCTGGGCCTCAAACATTCCCTCTGATTCTGTGATTAGGCTGGGAAAGCCTTCATGGGGAAAAGGGGGCTTTGCTTCTGAGAATGAGATGGATGCTCCTGAATTTGAGGCCCCGGGAGATGAGAGACTTCTGCAGGTGCAGACTGGATTGTAGGATCGGCCTTGGGCAGCTGGTCCAGGAGTGTGGCATCTCATGGATACGAACAGAGAGGGAAGTGATGGGAAGAGTCAGGGGAGAGCGAACCCGAAAGGAGAGGACGTTTAATCCGCCACGGAGAGCCTGGGTCGGCAAGAGAAGCAGGCAGGAGCCCAAGTGACAGGGGGCGGTCTGGGAGGGAGACACAGTCTGGAAGGCATTTGAATGTGTCCTCGACCATCCCACATGGCCAGCGAAGGAGTTTAGAGAGATGACATGACTCAGAGTCGGAGCTAGAGCAGTGGGTTATTTATGGGGAACCTTGACTAGGTTAGCATTACATTTTTTGCACAAAAACTCACAGTTTATGTGCTTTTTTTGCAAAGGCCTAAAATCATCAGCCAATATTTGAAAAGTGTAAGAGATGGGAAATATGAAAGGCTAACGCAGTGGAAACAGGGGGGAAACGCAGCAGATACAGGGGGTCAGAAATCATTGACTGGTGAGGAGCCGGGGAGAGGAGAGACCCCGAGATGACGAAGTTCAGAAAGACGGAAGTAAATGAAGAAGCCACAGTGGTGACAGGAAGCGGCACAGTTGCTGAGCTTCCAAGAGAGGCAGAGAGAGGAAAAGAGAGAGAACGGGTGATCATGTCCCCAAAACAATGATGTTTTTTTCCTCTAGTGGGTCATCACCACCCTCTTGTGTGGGCCCCACAGTGGGCCCTCTTGTTAGCACCCCGTGGGTATGGACCCCCACATACTCTGTGCTGTTCTGTGTGAATCGCTCCCCCTGGAGTTGAGCACTGGGGTGGTGCCGCCTCCACTCCATCCATTCTTCTTCAACCTCTCCTGGTGCGTTCCTGCAGGGCTGGTGGCTTGGCCCTCGGAGCAGCAGCTTCTCACCCAGGGCAGTGAGTGCCTCGGAGTTGGCCCTACTGTGAGAGGAAAGGTCCTGAACAGGCAGTGCCAGGTTAATGGCCCTGTGCCCCACTTGTGGGAAACACATGTTCACATCTATGAACCTACCGTCAGGCGAGGAGTAGAAAGATTTCATGCTATAGCACTCGGTGAACAGCATTAGAGTTTGAATGATTCCGATGTATTTTTTGTCTTCTCAATAAGTTTATAAGCTATTCTGGGATTGGGCTCGATCCTGTAAAGTCTCTTCAATTATAACATTTTATTCATGTGGATGAGAAACCTTGAATTCAGAAAGTATGTCACAAGAACAATAGTTACAATGCAAAACAAAAGAGGTGAAGGACTAGAGAAATTCAGGCTTTTAATTTTAAAAAGTCATTTTCTACAGAAAATTTTCAAGTAAAGCCTTCTTCATAGCTATAGGTGGGTAGCTGTAAAACCCAAAGATCACTGAGCAAAATCTAGCTTCTGATTACACAGAGCTTTTGCTAAAGAGACGTGCCCAGCCTTTTCCTTTCATCGACCATCATCCTTAATGCAAATTTGTCGCACGTTTTCATTCCCCTGGATCACAGGCTTTTCTCCCAGCACTTTTGCAGGATCCACCTGCTGGCAGGTGCAACAGGTGCATGTGGTTCACGTTTTAGGATCCAGGAAGTGGGCCTCTTGCCTCTTAGTATGATCCTTCCCACCAGCAACCCCCCTCGCCCAGAGGCAGCTCTAAACGTCTTCGGGGTGAGGCGCTCAGCTCCTTACTCTGTGACGGAGTTTACAATACAGGAACACAGGCACAGGCTCAGACTGAGAGGAAAGCACCAACACGGGACAGCGTCCTCGGAGCAGGAGGGGCGAGGTGAGGTCGCAACCCAGACGCCTGAGCCGCACCTGTGGAGAGCCCGAGCCTGACCTCCTCGGGCGTCTCCCACCGAGAAGCATCTGGTTCACGAGATGGGTCAACGCACCTGGGTCAACGCATCCTTTAAACTCAGCCGTGCACTCAGGCATCACCGTTCGTGGTAGTCTCGGCGTCCCTCCTCTGCGCTCCCACCGCTGCGCTGCCCTTCCCACATCGCGGGGAATGTTTCCTCTGCCATTTGTCAGCGCCAGGACCCTGTGAGCTACACCGAGGTAAGAACTGCGCGTTCTCCCTCTGCCTTTCCTGGCTCTGCGCACAAAGGCCTGTGCACGGTGGGCACTTAGCAAATGCTTCTTCTGGCCTGAGCTTAGCAGTGGTAAGGCAGAAAGAGTGTGGGCCTGGGAACCAGATGTGGCTGTCATGATAGCCTCAGAATTTGTGACTGGCTTTGTGACTGTGGGCAAACAGTATAACTCTGAGCTTCATCAGCAAAAATGGCCGTAACAAAGCGAGCCTCGGGTGGTTGAGAGGACCTCGTGAGGTTTCAAGTGAGCACAGACCTTCCCTCATTGTTTGCGATACGGGAGGGATACCTACCGCGAAAGCTCATGATGCGTCCTCAGCCTGATGAGGATGTTTGTTGTACACGTAGCTGTTTACACAGCTTCTTAAAGAACATCTCTCCACATGTGCTGGGGAGAGTGGTGGCCAGGCCAGAGGAATGGATTGTCAGACCAATTCAGATGTGGGAGTCAAACCTGGCCAGTCTGGGGCACGTCTCAACCCTGCAGATACTCACTGCCTTCCACTCTCCTTTTCTCTTTCCTTGGTAACGTCTTGAGTTGCTTTTTATCATTCTCGTGTAGGAAAAAAAAATCACTTGAGCTTAAAACTTAGATCTCAAACCTGATTTCAATCTCAGAGCCTCTCCTCTCCCCAGAAGGTTCGGGGTGAGGGGATGTAAGGGAATGTGACGGGTTGAATGTTTGCATCTTCCCCCCAAATTCACATAAATCCTAATGCCCAGTGGCATGGAATTTGGAGGTGGGGTCTTTGGGGGATGATTAGGTCATGATGGTCAAGCCTTCATGAGTGGGGTTAGTACCCTAAAAAAGAGGCACAGTGACAAGATGGTGATCTATGAACCATGAGTGGGTCTCACCAGACACCAGATGGGCTGGCTCCTTGATCTTGGACTTCCAGCCCTCTGAACTGTGAGAAATAAATTTCTGTTGTTTGTCAGACACGCAGTCTAGGGTATTTTTGTTACATTAACCCAAACAGACTAAGAGAGAGGCTGGAGGATTCTACCCTTGGTACCTTGCACTTTTCCAAGAGAAGTTCTGGAGCGAACAGGAGCTTAGTCTAAACTGGGAACCCACCCACTTCACTTCTTTTCCAAGTCTAGCTCCTCTGGGGTTGTGCTGGGCCTGGGGGCTCAAAGGGAGGTGGTGGTACCCAGTGGTGGTAAGTTGAGGGGAGAGCTGCCCTGATCCTGATCTGAAATGCCTGAGTGTGCTAAATCCCTGAGTGTGTCTTCCAGGTCAGTAAGGGTTTGGGGTATGTGGGCGGAGGGTGGTAGGCCAGACAGGAAGTAGCAGGTGCAAAGACACGGAGGCACCAGAAAGCCTGCTCTGCTTGAAGCAGACCAGCACCAGGAATGGCCAAGTCCGAACTGGTGTGAAGGGCTGACAAAGCAGGCAAAGGTCACACTGAGGGTGGGGAGGGTGGGAAACTTCTTGACAGGCCAAATAAGCTGGGTTTTATCCAATAATGATGGGGGGTAGCATTGAAGGACTCCGAGGCAAAATTGTGGCAAATTGGAAAAATCTCCTAGGTATATATTGGAGGGCACCTGGTTCTGCTGATGAGCTCAAAGGCAGTGCTTTGCGGAGCATGGCCTCCCATGACATTCTCTGTCAGATCCAAGGCCCCGCCTGCTAACTTCAGGCCCCTTCCACCTGGAGCTCTCTTTCCAAAGCTGCCCAGCACAGGTGAGCTAGGGAAATCGTGGGCTCCCTGCTACTGCAGCGCTTGCTGCCAGCAGCAGGAGGGAGGCCTTCCTTTTATGGAAGGCCGGATTCTTCCTTGACAACAGCTCTTAGAGCCTTGCATAGTAACGGAAGATTCCCCCCTCTCACTTTTCAAGTAGCTCCCACGCAGGCCCCACCAACTCTCAGCCTGCCAATGGCATCCCCTACTGAAGCTGCAGAAGGGACTCAGCTCCGTCCCTTTGGGCACATCCTGCCACGTGCGCAGAGGAAGAATGACTTTGATCAAAAATCTACCAATGGAGAGAGATGCATTTGGGGAGGCTAGGGGACAGCACTGGGGCCAAAGTGATGACAGGCAGCGGCCTGGTGGTCCTGGAGCCACACAAGACCACACAAAACTATGGAATCCTAGATTCCTACTCTGCCACATCCCTACTCAGTGAATCGGACAAGTTATTTAACCTTTCTGAGCCTCAGTTTCCCCAGCTGTAAACAGGAACAGTACCTACCTCTCAGTTGTTTTGAGAATGAGAGATAACATTAATATTACTAAAGTTAACATTGCTGCCTACATCAATCAGCATTCGAGGCCTCCCAAAAGGATCCGCTATCTCACCTCCCCCACCATTCGACGTTTCTAATCAATTGTATTTATTTCACATGTTGAAAGCCTGCTAAATTCAGAGAACTGCCCTAAGAGTTATGGGAGATAAAATATATAATAACCCTATCCTTGGATTGTGTATACCGAGGATGTCAGATGAAATGTTTTGCTTAGAGGCTAGATTCAGCTTTATTTATACCTCCCTTCATAGATCTTCTCAGACTTGATTTTTAGGGTCTGTGGTCCCCTAAGGGGAAACAAAAGATAAAACTATATTGTTCAACTGAACCCTAAGCCAGAAATTGTGCTTCAGTGACGTTTAAACATCTGTGAGCAGGTGCATCCGAGTGTATATGTGAGAGTGAAAAAAGGGTTAAAGTTATTATAAACCAGTTTAGTGACATTAATGGGAAGGACGCTGCACCTTCCTTAGAATGTAGGAGGTGAATTACGAACCACGGGGTCTTGAGCAAGACTTTTGACCTCTCTGCAAATGGCAATCATAAAATCTGCTCTCAAATCAAGGAAGAATCATTGAAGCCAATAAAATAACAGTCATAAATATTTCATAGAAGAAAATGTCAACTTTCTAGCAAAAGGTGATTGATAACTTCAATGTTAGCCAAAGTATGTCTGGATGAAGGTTGGAGGGCTGGTGGGTGAGAAGGGGAAGCTGTGTTGGGCCACGGAACTTGGCGGGTGGTCCCTCCTGGCATAGGAGCTCCCACAGCCTGCAGAGAGGAAGACAGGGGCCTGGGTCTTCTCTGTGAAATGAAGAGCCCCAGCTTCTCCTCTGATACTTCCTGCCAGCCACTGGCCACTTTCTCCAGTGCCCCCCTCTCATTGTCTTTCTTCCTTGTCACCGACATCTTCAGTATGGCTTGGTAGGCTACTAGTTGGTCATCACCTTCATCATCATCATCTGCACAGGAAGGTCCTTTAACAGGGATTGGTCACTAACTTTGGGGTTCACATTTGAAGCTCTTATTCTTAGAATCTTAGCTTTTCTAACCCATTAGTACATGACAACAATAAAAAAATTATTGAGGATCTACCCCTTCACTAAATACATTACATCTATTAACCTCACTCAAGCTCCACAACAGTCCCGTGAGAGGGGTCCTGTTATGATCCTCATTTTACTGATGAGGGAGTGGAGGTATTAAGATTGAATAACTTACTTGAAGTCACACAGTAACTGCAAGACCCAGCTCTGACAACCATGCTCTCAACTACACTCTTCTCACCTTGAAGTTGGAACTGAGTAGCAAAGGCCCTTTACCAAAGGTCATCTGAGGCCATTTGGGGATTTGGACAGTTTTCTGGAAAGATGAAGCTTCCTGTTTCATCTATGAATGGGAGACCTGGAGTTGAAAATAAGAGTGGCAGCTTGGTAGCCACCCTGGTAGAAAGAGTGCTAGAATGCTCTAGGGACTCTCCTCTGGCACCAGCTACTGGGTGGGTGTCCTTGGGCAGGGCCACCCTTTTGGGGCTCAGTCTCACCCTCTAAAATGTGGGGCCTGGCACAAATAGTGGCCCCCTTTTATTACAAAACCATATGCCTGTAATCATGTAACATAACAACATCACACTCAAGCACACCATATGACATTTTAGGTGAGATGTTCAAGTTAAAACTATAAATTATTACACCCATATTATTGCCCTACCAACCACACTCAAGCAGGTGATGCTTCTGCAAGATCATGTACAAGAAAATTGGAAACAATGCCCTTTAATCTCCCTTTAATTCAGCTGGAAAATGATGTGATTTGGGGTTCACATCATTCTCAAGAAAGCATGGAGGCCCCTCCTCCTGGAGGAGGATTTTCAACAATCTCCTCTTCACCTCTTTGGTCTTCAGCTCCAAAACATAGAGGTGATAGCTGTCATTAATCATAAGAAGATAGACAGAAATATGGGGGAAAGGAAGAAAGATCTTTAGAAACCCCTTTCCCCCTTTTTTTTCTTTAACTTTTCCTTCTGGCAGCCAAATAACACATCTTGTCTCAGAGAGGCTTTCATGGCGTATAATTTAAGGCCTATAAATAGATGGCTGTTATTAACAAGCACGCACGCAAGCACACTCACACGCACATACATTTCCCCTCTATTCAGTCATCAGCAGAAATGATGCAGATAGAACAGAAGAGATAAGCTGTTTAAAATGGGAGGCACCTTTCTCTCTCCACCAGCTGGATGGCTGCATCTGTTGCTTCCTCCTCCCATCTTTTGCTCTCAACTCATTCTGTTCCTCTAGGTTGCATCTCCATCTCCATCCCTTCTGTGCCCTGAAACCCCACCCTCCACGGTCTCACTGTGCTCTTTGCCTCAGTGCTTGACTCTCCCCTCTAATCTTTATGGCTGAGTCTTTCCCTCATTAATGATGAGACCCTGTGCCATTTTCCAAAGTCACTTTAAAAACCTTCTTAGTCTTCCCTAAAATTCCAGCCAACACAGTTCACACAGGTATGGATAAAACCCCACTAGTAGAAAGAACTAGAAGATAAAGGTTACAGAGGTTTGTATCAAAAAGGAGCTACATCAAGATACATAAAAGGCAGGGCTGACAATAAAATCTGCATGTCAGCTACTATTTGTTATAGAAAAATTTAAAAGATGCTCAGGTCTGGTGGGGTAATATAAGGAGATAGGTTCATTGATGATTAATATATTGAAATGGATGCTTATGTGGCATAACTAGGATTCCGAGGAGCTTTTAAGTACATTATTTCTATTGATCCTCAGACCAATAAACTAGAGGACAGAAGGCCATGGAGAGTGAGAGAATTTGTCTTCTTCCCTAAGGTACCACAGCCAGTGATGGCAAACCCGGGGCTAACACCCAGGTTTGTGAGACCCTTGGGGAGTATTCAGGTATATGTCTGTCTTATCACGACGTTATACTCATCACAGTGATTTATGATACTCTGCTAACACTTGTCTTTCTCCTCCACTCTTCTGTGGTTGCATTTTCCATGCTCAAAAAATGACACAGGGAAGGAGGGCCATAAACATTAATTTAGAGGAGGAGGAGGAAAGGAAAGGATGGACGCATGCATGCGTGTTCCCCTAGAAGCCGGTGTTAAACTCAGTGGTGCACAAGATGGAGTTTGATTTGAGACACCTTATCGCCCACCTCACTCCATCCTGTTTGCTTATGGGCCACTTACTACAGCAGCAGAACGACACTCACACTCCCCGTTCAATCTCCAGGACCCCGGTCCCTTAAACTCCCTCCGGCCCCGCAGACACCTGGCATCTCCAGCACAGGCTGCCTTCTGCCCTGAGTTGTTATCCGGCCCTGCCCTGTCTTTCCTGCTACCACACACTTTAACCTTCTTAAGTAGCTGTGTCTTCTTAAATTAGTAATGAATTCCCTCATTCATTAATTACAGGAGGGGGAAACTAATACAGACGAAAGGTCTACTATATGCCAAACAGTTTTGGAACCTTAAGAGATTTCTACTTTAATCTGTATTTTATTGATAAGGAAGCTGAGGCTCCAAGAACTTAGATAACTTATCAGAACACAGAATTGGAGGTTAGTACATATTCCTTTAATTAAGGGAGAAGAGATGCTACGGGTAGTGAGTGATTGATCTGGGATTCCAGGCCAAGCCTTTCTGATTTGACAGCCCAAGATTTCTCCAGTAAATTAGCCTCTTCCAATTCTAACTCTGGTGGGAATGTCCCTTTGAATTCTAAGACAATAAGAAGGACTTATGAAATCAATGAATTGAAAAATCATAATAATAATTCTTTGAAACTATTTTAATCTTTTCTTTCGGAGAATATGAGGAATAATGTGCATAGTGCTTATCCCTAATGCAGTTTTATTTACACACAAGGGGGCCTGTTATTAGTTCCATTTTTCAGGCTCTTGCATAAAGCAATTTCCTGTGTGGTCCATGGCTACCGAGTGAGTAGGGATAGCTCTGGGAATGAGAAGTTCATGCCCCTACCAGGCGCATGTGCCCTGGTCCTTTCACTAGCCCAACAACTAAGGTTTTCTTTGATTTTTACAATACATTAGTTTTCATGTCTCCAAAAGGAGACCGGGGACTCAGCTGGCACACTGTACTAGTCAATGGTTCTGCACGTTGCCCATGAGAACTGGAAGGATTCTGGAGTTCTGTTCAGTCTAATGAACTAACAAGCCTCTGAGCAGGCAAACACAGATGAAGTAGTTCCTCTCTTCTTCTGATATTAACTCTGCTCTCATCCTCACGCCCCCGTCTTCCTGTGCATTCTCCCTCAGGCCCAGGTCATCCCTGCTGGCCCCTCGAGGCCCAGGCTGCCTTACCTCCTCCAGAAAACTGCCTCTGACTGTGCCCACCTCCTTCATCACTGTCTTCTCTGAATCTCACTTTCCCTCGTGGTCAAGACTCTTTCTTAGCTTCGCGTGTTTTTGATTGTTTACCGACTAGATTTTCAACATCTTTAAGATAGATAGACACAGTAAGTGAGGAGAAAATAAATTTCAATCCCACGCAACCTGGAAATATACTAATGCTCCATACGATAAACAAACTGCTACTAAGAGATTAATCTAAGCCTGCATGAATCTAAATTAACAAGAAAGAACTCTTCATTACTCAAACATAACAGACCACAGAGACTTCGGGGTTCCCACCAGCTGGCCAATGGCTCTTTAAAAGCACCCAGTGGTGACGAGGGGTCCGGCCTGAGGAGGACCGGGATCTGATCCCAGGAGCAGTGGTCCCACACAGCGTCAGAAGCCACAAGGGGGTGGGGGCGGGAGGCTGACTCAGAGTCGCAGGTGCACGCAGGGTCCCGGGCAGCACACTGTCTGAATAGCATGCCAGCAAGCGCGGGCCCCTGCAGAACTGGACCGGAACCTCCTCTCTCCCTACAACCTGCCCGCTGCCCAACATCTGGTGCTCACCTAGAAAACTGTCATTTTGTTGGGGAGGCCGGTGTTCCCGCACATGAGGTTATGCACTCTGCTGAGGACCAGGAAGGCGCTGTGTTTGGAGACTGGAGCTCTGACATCTTTTCCTCAAGGCTGGGGCACATCATGTCTATGCATACCGCCCCCCCCCACTGGCCACCGGCTCCACCAGTCTTCCTGTTGCTCACATTGTGTTGGACTTCAGTGGCCAACAGCATCGTACAGGTACAAGCCTAAGCTGCCCTCTTGGGTATTTGAATTTTAATGTGGGAAATTATGTATTGGCCAAAAATAACCTTTTAATCAAATGTCCTCTAGAACCAAACCACAGTGGGGCTGTAACATTACAAAGGAAAAGACAGAAGTCAAGATCTAGAATTCAAAGTCAGTCAGAACCTCCTGGTTTCCAGTTTTCAAAGCTGTGGGGAGTTCCTGTCACTCTGTGTCTTATAACAAGACTAGCAGATTGAAGCAGAGAAGTCTTCAAAACCGTTCTTCAGGCTGAAAAAAAGCTTTCCTTGGGAACTGTCATTTTTGTAACTGCTTTCACGTGGATGAAATTACATACGTAAAATTAACTGCCAAGGCCAGCAGGGATTAGGGAGTTTATAGATAATTCCTATTTCTGTTTCTAAGTGAGTATCTTTTTGTTTGTTCATTTATTTTTTTCTCTCTGTCTGTGTATGCGTGTATAATTCAGTAGATAACTGTTGAGACTAGAAAATTTAACAATTGTGCCTCTATCTCTTCTTTTGTTTTTTGTTTTCCTAGCTAATGTTTAAAAATACTCTTTTGAAATGCTAAGAGACTCTGAAAGATTTAATGAACAAACTATTAAACCTAAACTGTTGGGTTGAAAACCCAAGTGTCAAACAACAAAGAAATGGTGTAGCATTTTGCCATTTGGTAAACAACATAGAGCTACTTTGTAGGAAAGGAAAAAAAGTACAAAATCAACTCCACCTGACAGTCAATCTACCCACAGACCCTGCGAAAGGGATCACGGCAGTAAGCTACAGTTTCCTTGGTTGAGACAGCTGGTTTTCAGTCCAAAACACCTTTCATAGACGCTAATCTCTTTTCATTCAGTAATCATGGAGATTGGCAGAAGTTATCCTCACTTTATAGACGAGAGAACTTGAGTTTCAGAGAGGTTGTATAACTTGCCTAAAGCCACACAGCTCAACAATGATCGAACCAGTGCTAAAACCACATCTTTTTACTCCAGGCTCGGTGCTATTTTCACAACACCATGCTGCAAGTGGAAAGCATTACACGCCTCCAAGTGTCCTTTGCTTCTGGGTAAACCCAAGGAATGCCTCAAGTGGCCCTTTTTTTCTGGCTCTCTCAGCTTCTCTTACACTTACTGAATGTAACACTATAGTACTCTGTGGGCAACAGCTCTATTGATCAGGACCTTATTATTTTTTTAAAAAAGATGCCCTGGCTGATGTGGCTTAGTAGATTGAGCACCAGCCTGTGAACTTCAAGGTCGCTGGTTCCATTACCAGTCAGGGCACGTGCCTGGGTTGTAGGCCAGGTCCCTGGTTGGGGACCACATGAGAGGCAACCACACACTGATGTTTCCCTCCCTCTCTTTCTCCCTCCCTTTCCCTCTCTCTAAAAATAAATGAATACAGTCTTTAAAAACCAACAACAATGAAAAGAAAACTTGCATCTGAGAATTTCAAAGCAATTTTACCCAAGGGAAAATCCAGGCCCTGAGGGGTTCAGCACTGTGTCAGTCCCCGTAGCAAAGCTCAGCCGAGTGTCTCGTCCTCCTTTAGTAGGTGCCGGTCCGGGGTCCACAGCCTGCAGCAGGTGTTGCGCTCCAGCCGTGGCAGAGCCATCAGGCAAAACCCCTAGTCTGGGTGTCTCTTCTCCTCAAACTGAATGAAATATTTGTGAAGAGTTAAAAAATGGCTAAATGCTATATAAATGTAAAGCATTATTGCCACCTTCATATTTTTGTGGGCCTCAACCGAAATGCTTTTTCTCTCTCTCTCTCATCCTGCCTTCTCTATTTGCCACTCCAACACCTGTTTTGTGTATAGTAAAAACATGCTGCTATTATTATGGATTTTCACACCTTCAGGATGTTCCTTCTAGGACTACTGTCAGAGGCTCTTAAAGCTGAAAAGATTTTATTTAATTAATGCATAATTGTGGCATGCCAAAGATGCTTGGAGTTCACATGGTAAACCTCGTCTTAAGACTGCCCCGACCTGTGCGCTCAACAGCACTCAAAATACCCAGATCTGTCAGTGTTTCTACAACACAGCTGTTCTCTCTCTCGCTTCGACTTGCTGTTCCTTGCCCTGAACTATCTATCCTCCAGGACTTCACATTTGTTTGGCCACTGTCCTCTGCAGCAGAGCTTAGGAGCCATCTCCTCTGGGAAGATGTCTCCACCGAAGACCCTCCCCCTAACTCCATCCCCACCCTGAGACTAACTTGCCCCTGCCGTGACCATCACTGCCCTCCCCGTGTCTCCTGTCTGTGTGGCAAACCCTCTGAAGCCCACATATTATTGCGTTCTGTGTCTCAGCACCTAGCACAGTGCCTGGCACATTGGTGGTGCTCAGTCCATGTTTGCTAAGTAAATATTTGGTGCCTAGAGTAGTTGCAAGAAAATCTGGAACAAGAAACAAAAAAGCCTACTCAAGTTGTCCTCTTCAAAAGTCTTAGAGTCGGGGTGTCCTTAGCGCCCAAGTGGGTAGTACTGAACTATTTCCCACGTGTTCCTTACCAGGAAGTTTAGCCAGGCCTTTCAGCAATTTCTGTGGGCCACGGCTATCAGTAAATAGAAACTGCCATTCAGCGATGATAATTTTATCTTCCCCCCTTTTTTAATAAAAGTGGTGATGCATGCGTACACACACAGAAAAACACAGAAACACATTCATGCAGTTTAACAAGCAAATAAATACAATAAAGGGAACACCCTCATGTCCGCCACCCAGGACAAGAAAAGGAAGACTGCTAGCATTGCGGATGATCCTGGGGGCCCTTCCTAATGACAGCTTTGCCCTTTCTTCGTAGAGGTCACCTCTGTGCTGACTTTTATTATCGTAATTCCTTTGTCTTTTTTTTTTTTTTGTGGTTTCACCACTCATGCCTGCGAAGTCTAAATGAGAAAGTTTTGCTTCTTATTTTTGATGTTTGTATAAATGGAGCCATTCTGTCCGTGTGCTCTCACTTGGCATTGGGTTTGTGAGACTCATCCGTGTACTGGCATGTGTTAGAGCGCTCTTGTAGGATTCCACAGTTTGAACGAACAACAGAGACATCAGCTGTTCTATCGCCGATGGGTATTTGGCTGGTAGAGAAGTTGCAGTTATCACAAACAGCGCTGCTATGAACATTCTTGTGCTACTTGCTGCACATGCAAACAAAATCTACTAGGGCATGTATATTTCTGGGTAATATATTACATATTGCCAAACTGACTTCCGAATGGTTGCACCAACTTACTCACCAACAGTCAGGAGGAGATCCCAGTGTTTGTCCCCTCTTCATTGTCACATTCTCCAAAATTTCGCCTGTCACCTGAGTATGGAAGGAATCCCGTTGTTCTGGTATCTGTTTTCGCTGATTAGTAATCTTATATTTAGTTTCAGTCATATTTCCTGTTTGTAAAATATCTGTTTAAGCCTTTTCCTATTGGGTTCTCTGCATTTTTCTTATTGATTTGGGAGAATTCTTTAAATACTTAGAATATCAGTCTGTTGATGGTTATGTACATTGCAAATATTTTCTCCCATTCTGTTTTACACTTTTATCATTTTCATGTGATAAACAGAATGTCTTAATTTTGATGTAGGAAAAATTTATTAAAATGGTTTTGGTAGTTAGTGTTTCTCTATCTCATTTAGGAAACCCCCAAAGATCATGACAAAGATCTTTTCTTACTGACTTTTCCTTCCACCTAAAGTTTTTTAATTGCTGAAATAAACTCTTTTAGCATGGTATGAAGTAAAGCTCCAACTTCATTTTCTTCCACATGAACACTTAATTGTCCTAGAAATTTATTTAAAAATCTTTTTAAATGCTTTTCCCACTGACCTTGATATCTGACAGAGCCACTGAGTTCGAGAATGTCCTGGGCAGTCTCATTAACCCTTTGTGCAGCCATGTAAAATTTAAAATCAGCCTGCCATATTCAAAGAATGGAAAAAGGACAAATTCATGATGCTTTGCTTATGTTTGCATTAAATTCATAATAATTTGGGGGTGAGTGATTGACATCTCTTCTGATTCACAAACTTGGTGTATCTCACCACTTATTTAGCTTTCGTTTTTAATGTTTCTCACTAACACTTTATAATTTTCTCTGTGGACATCTTGGACAAAAATATTTTGGTAGCTTTATCTCCAAGGATATCGCCTTGTTTTATGCTATTGCAAATGGTAGCTCTTTTATTTCATTCTCAGTCTGGTGCTCAATTATATGAATTAAGGTTATTGTTTTAAGTATTGAATGCAGATACTACAACCATGTCAAGCCTCCATAATTATTATAATAATCTCTCTATGAATTCCTTTGAATTTTCTGCACATAATTATATCATCTGGATAGTGACAGTTATTTTCCCCTACTTTTCAATTCTTATACCTTTTATTTCTTTTTATTGGTTCATTGAGCTAGCAAGGAACTCGAGAACATGGCTGAATAGAAGCGGCAATAATGGGAATTCTTGTATTGTTCCAGATTCCAAATGAGAACTCAACATTTCAACATTTACTGTGGAGTTGGCAATAAGACTGTGATAGATACCCTTTGTAACATTAAGCAAATTTTATTCTATTCCTATTTTGATGAGTTTTGCCATGAATGAATATTGACTTTTGCCAAATACTTTCCTTATATCTCCATAACAATCATATCTTTTTTTCTCATTTTTTGTCTATGTAGTAAATTGCATGAATTGTTTTCCCATAGTTGCACTAACCTTACACTTCTAAGATAAACTCCAATTAGTCATGCTGTAGTTTGTATGTATATTGGTGGACTGGGTGCACTAACTGTAGTTTATGTTTGGCATTTACATTCATGAGTGAGATTCAGTTCTAATTTTCCTGTATCATTTTGCCTTTGTTGAGTGTCAGAATCAAGATTACAGACAGTGTCATAAAGCCTAATGGAAGGTTTGCCTTTTTATTCTATTGTCTGAAGCAATGAATATAAATTAGAAATATTTTTCCCTTGAACATTTATAGGACTTATTGGTAAAACCATCTGGGCCTAGAGAGTTCTGGATAAAAAGTTTTGGTTCATTTTTACTAGTTAAAGTAAAATTCAAAATTCTTAGTTCTTCTGGAGAAAGAATTTGTATGGTTTTCCAGGAATATATAAATAAATATATTTCCAGGAATATATAAATAAAAATATATATTATATGTTATATATATTTGTATTTATTTTCAAACATATTGGCATTAAGTTTTTTATATATCTTATTATTATCCTTTCAATGTGTGCTATATTATTAGTAGTGTGCATTATTTAATTCTGATGTTATTTGTGTTTTTTCTTTACTTTCTTCATCTATCTCACCAAAGTGCTGTCAATTTTATTTATATTTTTAGAGAACCAACTTTTGATTTTGTTTGTTCACTTTATTATATTTCTATTTTGTACAATATTTTTCTATTCTATTCATCTTTCTAATTTCATTCTCCAAATTTTCTTTGGTTTTATATTGCTTTGTTTCTCCTAGTTTCTGAAATTGAAATTTCCAGTCTTTGTTTTTCTTAATCTATCCATTTTAAAGTGTAAATTTTCTTCTTCATAATGTTGGTGTTCTGGTGAAACAAAGAGAGGAAGGAAGGAAGGAAGGAAGGAAGGAAGGAAGGAAGGAAGGAAGGAAGGAAGGAAAAAAGAAAGAAAAAAGGAAGGAAGGAAGAAGAAAGAAAGGAAGAAAGAAAGAAAGAAAGAAAGGGACAGAAAAAAGGGAAAGAAAGAGAGGAAGGGAGAAAGGGAGGGAGAGAGGGGGGAAGGGAGGGAGGAAAAAAGAAAGAAGAAAGGGAAGGGAGGAAAAAGGTAAAGAAAAAGTCTTTGTAGTATTCCAGTTTCATATATCTGTGTTGAAAGTACTCCACTGTGACTGATTCCAAGGTGCTAATGGGTTAACCACCCGCTGAATATTTAAGTCAGTTCTGTGAGCAGATACAAGTCAAGTCCAGCACACCATTGACTGTGTGTCTCAAAGTTTTAACAGTATTATCACAACTGTTTAGTTCAAAATATGTTCTGGTTAACACTATACTTGGCCACACTTCTTTGAATATTTAGAAGTCTATGACTAAATTCCCAATCACATTGAAATATTCCACTTAATTTTTTTAATTTGTTGTTTCCTTGTATTTTAATTGGAGATCAGGATTGATAGGATTTCAGATTAGTAAAACCTGTTGAGATTGACTCAAGGTCCAGAAATAATTGATTCTTATAAATATTACATGTGTGCCTAAAAAAAATGTTTTCATAATCTTATTCTGCAAATGTACGAAGCAGCGTTCCACAATATACCCATTCTTAGGGCAAAGTTTTTATCTGGTTTAACTCTTTTGTCATTATGATATTCCTACAAGATATATCTATGATTCAGAAAAATATATTAAAATTTCCCACTCTGTTATTTTTTTCTCTTATACTTCTTTCAGAATTACTTTATATATTCTGAAAAGCCTTATTTTTTAGGCTTTTTACATATTTCAATTGTAATATTTTTTTTGTTAATTAAAATGTGTCATTGTGAAATTATACTCTTTATATTTAGTAATATTTAGTCTATTATGTTTAATATGAATGAATCCTTCTAAGGTATCTGACAATTGGTATTTGCCTGCCATATTTTTCAACCCTTTTATCTTTCACATTTTTGTATCTGTTTTAGATATGTCTTTTAAAAATAGTATGTACAGAAATATAAATCAGGATTTTTTTTCTCTTTGTACTGGAGACCTGAATACATTAAAATTTTTGTAAGTTGTAACATTTAAGAGTTAAAAATTAACCATCTTATTTTGTGCTTATTTTTGTCCACTTCTTATATTTTTTTCTTTTTTTTATTGCCTTCTTTTGGATTTATTTTTCTTCTTTTAGTTGGGAGTTATATACTCTTTCTATTATTTTAGTATTTGCCCTGAAATTATAGCACTCATATTTAATTCATAAAATTGTTAAATTAATCAATACCCTGATGTTCATTACAGATAGCATAAAGACCTTAGAACATTTAACTTCGGTTTCCCTATTACTCTTCCTGAAGATTTTCATTCTTTTTTTTCTTTGTAGTTTCAGAAGACATTATTGTTGTTGTTGTTGTTGTTGTTGTTATTTCAGTGATCAAGTACACATTTTGGAAGATATGTTTATAATTGTGTCCTTCCTTTGTTCTTGGAAGAAGACGTGCGTGAGGGCAGATGTGGGTCACAAAGACTGGCAATGCAGGGCAGGTGTTGAGGCAAGACTTACAGTGAGCAAGACACAAAGGGACATCTGAGAGCTGGTGGTCAAGGCCGAGCTCACATCAGAGTTAGGTGAGAAGAAAGAAATCCAGAGAGTCTAGCCAATGTGAGGAAGCAAATCTCAGGTGAGCATTTGGGATCCAGGCATCTGAACAAGCAAGGGAGAGACAGACAGACATACCAAGTTGTCCTGACCACAGATGTAAGGAAGGCATCATCACAGCCAGTGGGCCAACATTGAGGCAACACCCAGCACAGTCAGTGAGCATCTTAGGTACCTTTTGCCAAGTGGGACATAAGTCCACAGATGTGGTCAGCAAGTCATGTTAGGGAGCTAGAGACTGAAGACAAATAGGGGTCACCAACAAAAGATGTTATTTCATCTGTTGACAGTTTTCTGTGCAAAGTAGGCTCTTTCTCCAGAGCCTAATGGAATGCCTAGCTCTTAACAGGCACTCAATAAATAGGTATCTGTTGCTTTATTTCCTGATTCTTACTGAACAAATGAGATTATGCCAGCCTTTTATGCTAAAAACATAAATTGGAATTATTTGTTAACCTAAAAACACTTATATCTGAGGACTGAAAACAACATTTAACTAAAATATAAGACGAATGACAGAAGTTGAAATGCCAAGGTGAAGCCATTAAGCTTTGCCTGAGATTATCAAGGATGGCTTCATAGAGGAGGTGGTAGGCTTGTTTGAAGGGTCAACCAGGGGACATCTTCATGACAATGACCACCACTGGAGATATCGTTAATATTCTGAACCTGTGCTTCCTGAGTTACTGGTTCTGAAGGTCAGGGAAAGGATGTGCTCTGTGATGAACAGAATCATCAGGAAAAGCCTGCCAAACAAGGGAGACTGCTCGACCCTCCGCTCCTCCCCCACCAGCCAACTGGGAGTGCTCTTGTCTCTGACCTTCTCCTGAGTTTTCTTCCCATCTCGTGATGCTTGCCACAGTCTACCTTGTATTCCAGATGGACAAGTCCTGGGGCACTCTAAGTTTTTGACACTAGAAAATGGACCAAGGCACATTCTAGGGGGATCCCCAAAGCCCTTGATGACAAACATCACTGGGATTCAGCACTAACTGGAGGGCGAGCCATGGCAGATGTCACTTTTCACTCCCAGCCCAATTTCTGATGGTGGCATTTCCCCTGCAGCAAAGAAAGCAAATGACGGGCATAGTGTACAGCTTGCATGTTCTTCGTGCAAGAACGCCTCAAGCCTATTCCGACACCCAACTTTTTCGTAATCCCAAATTAGCACCAGAGAAGTCTCCAGAAGGGGGAGCAACACACGCAGCCTGCCTAGGATTCTCTCACCTACATCTTCCTGCCTGTCAGCAGCCTCCCAGGACCCCAGACTGAGCAGCAACTCTGATCCCCAAGGCACTTAAGCATAGCAGCATAGGCAGTGTCTGTCCTTCAGGTGACTAGTGGGTCCCCTGTGCTGTCAAGAAGAAGGTGACCTTTGCCCGAGCCACTTTGCAACCTGCCACCTTCCAGACAAGACCTTCCCTGAGGCAGTTCCTGTCTTCTCACTTTTTAAAAGATCTGTTTCACATTTTTTCATCCTGCCTCATACTTATACAGGTAGCTTATGTGTGGTCACACACAAACACTGGAAGAGTCGTGAGGGTGAAATCATGTCACATTGTATTGCAACAGGGTCTAGGATGGTGCCATTCATCAAGGCAGAGTCAAACTGTAGGTCAGTTGGCACCAAGTTATGGTTGAGGTTAGATGCCAGGACCGTGCTACCCTCAGAGAAGAGGTTCTATGGGATGAAGCTGGATCCTCAGGTTTGATTCATGTACTAGTTTCCGGGGCCTGCAATAGCAAAGCAATACAAATGGGGTGGCTTAAAACAGAACTGTACTATCCCACAGTTCTGGAGGCTGGAAATCCAAGTCAAGGTGTTGGCTAGGCCGGTTCCTCCTGAGGCCTGGGAGGTAGGATCTGCTCTGGGCCTCTCTCCCAGCTTCTGGTGGTCTCAGGCATTCTGTGGCTTATAGATGGTGTTCTCTCTGTGTCTTCACATCGTCTTCCCTCTGTACATGGTGGCTGAGTCCAAATTTCCCATCTTTATAACAACAGAATGTATTAAGATGCATCCTAATGGCCTCATTGTAGTCATTTGCAAAGACCCCATTTCCAAATAGGGTCGCATTCAAAGGTGCCAGGCTTTAGGACTTCATGATTTTGGGTGAGACACAATTTGGCCCCCAACTAGCAGCATTCGGGCATGCAGATTCAGAGGAAGGGCAGTCCAGGCTGTAGACAGAAAATGAGCTAAGGCGTGGAGATGGGAAGGGAAGGGATTTCATGTGCTTCAAAGAGTGATTGGTTTCCCATGGCTCTGTGATTAAAGTCATTAATGAATATGAATGCATCTGAATAAAGTGTCCATGTACAGGAAATTTGTTTATATATAAATTCCCAGTGTAGCTCTGACTGATTTTATATCTCTGGTTCTGCATTTGCCCCTTTTGTGTGGGGGAGGTTGTTTTTTTTTTTCATTTCAAAAGGTTACAGTTGACATGCCAGTACTGACTGAGTGCATCCAGCACCTCCACTAGTTTTGCAGAGCTGAGGGGCCACCTGGTGTGATGAGGCTCCCTTTGTGAAGGTTGGCAAGACCTTTGATCGAGAAGAGAGAAGTCAGCACAGGTGGGCTTTCAGAAAGAGAGACTGAAGCCTCAACCATCAACTCCTCCTAAAACATTATGTAAACCATGTTCATTCCCCATTCTGCAAGCACAGAGTCCTGTCCTGGATTGACGGATCCCGGGAGGCTGGCAACTGTGGTCTGCTCAAGGCTAGGAGTAGAGTTCATCACATGTCACCTTCACTCAGTCACCACCTAATCCCTCAGCATGCCCCAGCCATGACCCTGCTGCCACTTTCGAGAAATGCCACACAGCTATGTACAAACACATTTCACAAATGGATACTTTCTTGTTGTTTTTGTTTTTAGGCACCGGTGATGGTGGTGGTGATGGCCAGGTGCAGGGGGAGGTGCTGGTGATGTGACGCTGGCAGAGCTCTGGCAGTGATGGTCACAGAGCTGGTGACAGTGATGGTGGAGAATGTAGGATGCTGAGGTCCACTGCTTTAGTGAGTGTGTATGAGCCTGTAGCTTGGTGAGAACTGGAACCAGACTGTAGAACTTTTAATATCCCACCTAGTGCCTAGCCCAGAATTTTTCCACAATATCCGCGACTGGATAAATAAATATACGATTTGATTGTTTTCTCTGAAGTTCCCAGTTCTGTGCTTGGGAATTGAATCCTCACTCTGCAACTTGAGGACTACTGTGATCCTACAGAATGTATTGTATAGGGGCAAGTCTTGATACTCTATCTGAACATCATAAGCCATCAATGAATGAGCTCTATTAATAGTAGTATTATTCGACTGTGGAATTTATTTTTTAAAAGACTACATCCCTACAGACAAGTCGTAGAGGCTGTGCACCTCCCTGCCTGCCCACGTTCAACACCAGCGTGGCAGTGGGTGAACTGAGGTGGCGCCGACAGGCCTCTGCAGTCCACACCCATCTGCTTCTGCCCCTACGCAGTGCTAACTGTGGCACTGCAATGATAGTGACAAGTTACAAACGACCAACTTGCCAATAAGTGACTCAGCAATAAAGACCTGCAATTGCTGTTATTCATTAAATAAATTGAACCTCCTTAGCAGTAACTACTATTGCTAAGCTCTTTATCTTAGGGAAGGAGGGACGAAGGATCTGACCTCAGATGCCCCCTCTGTCCCTCTCTACTGTGGCACTCCTCAAGGAGGACAGGAAGGTGCAGAGAAGGATCAGTGCCTCATCCACGCAGATTCCCTCTTCCTCTGGACTACATCGCCTTTCCCGCTGTTTCTCATCAGTTTCCATCTCTTCTCTGCCACCTGTCTGGCCTCTCTATCCTCTCCCTCTTCTGTCAGTGAGGTATTGAGCTAACTCGTCTCATTTCTCCCCAGATGAGAAATCGGACTGTATTCAGAAAGAGACCAAAGTCCATTTAAAACTCTTTGTAAAGGCATTTTGTATCTTTCAAGAGAGTGTTCAGTAGCTAGCTCAGAGGGGAAATTCTGCCCATCCAGAGTGTTAGGTCACAAATTATTCATCAAGATTGAAAATTCTCTCCCTTGCTCTCTTCCCACCCCCATCCCTACCTCCCACACAGAGATAGTCATATCAGGACTTCAGATTTAACAAACCTTTTCTAAGCAGCTCTTGAGGGCAAAGGGGCAGTTTGGGAGAGGAGACAGGTGCACAGGCCAGAACTGTGCCCCAGGCAGGGTGATCAGTGTTCCGATGGACGTGCAACGTTCTGCTGTGAGAACCCAAATGAGTCCAGCTGGGAGGCTTGCAAAAGTCAGCTGCAGCCCATTTCAATCAGGGCTTTGTTTCCCCAGCTTTGTTAGTAGCTGATTGTCTCAGTTTGGGTGAGCTCTGAATCAGCTCTTAGCATTGTGGAACTACCCAGACCAGCTATGCCTCTATGTTTCTTAATAACAGCCCACATTTATTTAGTGCAGCTTTTCCATCGCCTCTGCATGCATTATTCTGTTTTATCCTCTCACTGTCCCTGTGAACTCGCAGAAATCAAGGATGGCCCAGTGCTGAGCTCCATACGACCACCCAGGAGGAACTCTTGCATTTGTGTTGGATGAGGCTGGCTGGCCAGCTGGAGGAAGGAAATTACCTATTTAGGTTAAGTGACTTTCCCAAAATGTCATGGGTCTTGAATACCAGAATCGGGACTAGAACCAAGCCTTTCAGTATTTCTGTCTTCTGTTCCTCTCTGTGTTCATGTACCACATGCTCAGGGACCAGTCGTTTTCAAGGTCAGATTCCCGCGTTTACTGGAGTTGGCATGTTTTTCATAGGGCCTCCTGATTTTCTTCAGTTTTCATGGTGATTTGCAGATTTCAAGAAACCAGTCAAAGTATTGTCACTATCATTATCAAATTAATTTAGTAAGAGTTACATTAAGCATCAGCACTGATTCAAGTCTCTTTTTGCACTTCCATTCTTTTGCCAAATGGACCTCTCACTCCTAACAGGCCTGAACTTCAAGCAAAATGATTTATATATTTTTATATCACAATTATATCTAAATTTTTACTTGAAAGGTGATGTAGCCACCACCGTAAAGTCATTTTTAAAATCACTCAAGTTAATACCAGGCTCACTTTTGCGTATCAGCTTCCCAGCTTGTTGTGCACAGTGATAGTTGTTATTATGGTTTCAGGCTATTTTTCTCTTTTTCCATCAGTTACAATTCTCTCATATTTTTCATATTGCTCCACAGATATTATAATGGCCATTTTAATAACTTCATATGCCCCTTCCCATTAATGCACCATCATTTATTGAATCTTATTCCTCATTATTGGGCATTAAGTCATTTCCAGTTATTATAAATAACATTGCAATAAAGATATTTTAATTGCAGACTATAGTGTTTTACTTTTTATGTCTGTGACTCATGAAGATGCTTGGGTGCATCTTTCATGAGGGCTGCTTGATTTGTAAACTTCAACAATGTTCATAGTTACAATATGGTTAATATTGTAACTATGGATACAATGTTGTAAGACACTATTTTCTCCTTCAAGACATTGACAGTTTTTCCAGGAAGGAGATAAATGTGAATGAGGTCACAGAAGCTATGTGAGAAGGTAGAGTATGATATCCTCATACTGAGCAGACACTAAGGGCTCTCAGTGCTTTGAGAAATGTGTGTGTCAAAGGAGGTGATTGAAAGGTACACAGAAAGAATGAGGCATGGTGTCTTCTGTCTCAGTGTCCTTGCCTTCCCTGGGCACAGGGTGCTTGCCCTCCCTCTCCTTCCAAGCAAAGCTACGCTTCACTTACCTGCCAACTGATTACCAAGTCCAAAGAAATCAGAGATGGAGAACAGGCAGCCCCAAACTGTCAGAGGGGAGGATGAGACGAGGGAGTTGGCGGGGAGAGACAACTCTCGGAACTGGGTGTCGGACCTAGGAAATGCACTGTGTCACTGAGTGGGGACCTAACCAGGCACATCTAATCAAGGAGTCTGCACAAAATAGATCAGAAAACACCCTCAGGGCCAGGGTATGGGCAAGATGCTCCAAGACATGGGCATGCATGTTTGCCTTGCTCTTCTGCAAAGCAGAAAATGTGTCTGGAAACATATTAATCCCACTCAACAGTGTAATGAAATTTCCTATCCAGTTAACAACCATTTATCAGTTACCTACAGGGCCACAGTGTTTTGGAGGCAATCGTGGGCTTTTGGGTGAACATTTGAACAAGATGTGGCTATTTAAAAGGATATTACAATCCACTGAAGGAGACAGACTTCCCAACAACTGTCTATCTTTCCTATGAGAGCACAAGAAAATGAGGGCTCAGCTAGAGGAGGAAGTGTGCATTCTGAGTGGGACCCATGAAAAGAGTCCGAGTGGATGTGGCGCTGGAGTAGGGCTTTGAAGGCAGAGGATGCCAGTAGACTGAGGATGAAGCAGGCAGTGGGGGGACGTCAGGCCAGGCAATATATGAGCAGGGTGTGCTTGAATAACCATGAGTGGTTGGTTATGAGGGGAACACTGGGCCCAGAGATGTGGTGTGGGTACTAGGATGAGCAGGTAGGTGGGACCAGGTCAGAGAGGTTCCGTCAATGCCAAGGGGTGTGAACTCAATTCTTCATCCATGAAGAGCTACTGATGAGGCCAGTGAAGTTCCTCCACCCCTAGAAGCCCTAAACTGAGCTGGGGTCCTCTTCCAGCATGTTATTACCCCCTCGTTTGCTCCCTGTCTTTGATCCTCACTGGGGCCCCACTAGGCTCTGTAATGCCCCAGAGTAACTGCAGCCTCTGACTCTGGCCACCCAGCCATGGCCCTTTGCCCTGCACACAGAGCTGGACCATCTGCCCAGGCTCTGCTGTGCACCCATCTTCTGACTCTAAGTCTTGCCTTTGCTACCCAGTGTTGGTGCAGCAACCAGCCCCCACCCCAGATGACTGAGGCCACTGCATCTCCAGGAGAAGACTGAGTAAGTTCTGCATCATCTAGGTCACCAAGGAACCAAGCCTCCACATGGCTCTGAACCAGCACAACCCAGGAAAGCAGTCGGGAGGCTTCTGAAGGAACCCAGCCAGCCCTCTGCACTTTCTCCAGTGCACATGGCACTGGGCATGATGCCTAGGACAAAACGAGTGCCAGTCGTGAAAAGGCCAGAGTCTTTTAGACAATTGGGAATTATTTCCCAGTTCTAAAATCTGAGACTCAGGGAGGGTTCATTCACATGGTACATTGCTGAGAGACTGGTTCACTCGACCAAATTTAATTGAGTAATTAATACTTGTATAGCATTGTATCGAGCGTTCTTTCAGATGCAGAAGTAAAACTGACATAGCCCCTTCTTTCAGGAACATACAGTTTTCAGTGGAAAATGAGACAGCCCTCGGAGAATGCAGGTGACGTGCTCCAACTTTTGAGAGGAGAAATTGATTTCTTCCAGCTTGGAGAAAGAGGCAGACAGAGGAGGCTTCGGGAAGGAGGTGATGTTTATAACAGGGCAAAGGAGGCACTGAGGCATAGATGGAACGTGGGCAGGTGTAGGTGTGGGGTGGAGGAAAAGAGCATTCTAGGTGATGAGGACAGGAAGATCACAGCCCAGAAGTGGTGACTGACGGACCGGTAAACTGCTTGAGATCAGCCATGTCGTCTTTCCTCTCTGTATCCTCAGTGTCTTGCCCTGTAGTTCAATAAACAGCTATTGACTAGACAAATGAGTGAGTGAATAAAGAAGTAGTTTGATTTCGTGGAAGCAGAGGGAGCCTGAAAGGAGTAATGAGAAATCATGTTGCAAAGGCCACGCCTTGAATAAACGTGAACTGTATCCTGCAGGGACGAGAGGAGCCACTGAAAGGTTTCCAGCAAGGTTAGGGCACGATGAAGCTGTGCTGCAGGCAGATTAACCTGGTGTGGAAGGCTGATGTGAGTGAGGCAGAGAGACCATCTGGGAGGCTGCTGCTGCAGTCCTGGCCAGAGGGAATGAGCACCCGAACTAGGGCAGCGGCAATGAGAACAGAGGAGGGCTCAGACGAGAGATGGTAGAAAGGCAGAATTGACAATGGATAGGTTGGGGGAGAGGGTGGCATGCGAGGGAGAGAAAGAAGCAAAGATAACAGGGGGATTTTGAGCCTGGGTGGCAGGAAGGATGCTGATGCCATTAACAAAAATAGGCTACACGGGAGGTGGTGCTGGGTTGAGAGGGAAGGTGACGATTCTGTTTCGCACACACTGAGATGTGGAGATGCATTCTTTTCTGCCTGGAGCATGAATTCACTCTTTATCAGGAAAATGCACGAGCAGAGTGAATGGGAACCCAGGCCAAGAGGCAGCATCGTCCCATTTGTGCAGACTAGGTCAAGACCCAAGTCATTTCCCGAATGCTGATTTTGTGGACAAACTGTAATTGCATTTTGCACAGAACATATTTTTGGAAAAAATATCCTGTAATCGTCATGATTTGAGATTTTTTAAAAACCCGCCAGTATTGTTCCTTCTCCTCATTATTAATGAATTAGGAGATATTCAGACCTAATAAAAAATCACATAAAAGGCTCATAAGCAGCCTTCAAACCTTCTTCACCAGTCAGTCACTCCCATTTTACAAAGCTGAACTTCTAGTCTGAATATTGTGTAAGAGCAATATTTGATGCTAGTTTTAACACTCTATTTCAGCAACAACAAAAACAACAGACTAAGCAATCTCTATGGAGTGATACCATGCCAGGCACTCAAAAATAGTGACAAAGAAAAAAAATCCCACCATTACGGAGGCCACAATCTAGTGGATGGGAATAAACAAATAGAATGAGAAACATATGTAGTGTGAAATGTGCCATAACAGATATGTAAGCAGGTAAGAATTGGAGGGTGATTTATCCTGTCTTTGGAGAAAGCTCTGAGGGAGACTTCAGAGAGGAGGTGACTCTGAATGATGGACTTAGAGGACAATTGTGGAAAGCTGATGGGATAGAAAATGAAAAAGATGAAGATACTGGTCGAGTTTGGTGGAAGGAAGGAAGGGAGAGACCAGAGAGACAATTGGGGTCAGATCCTGAGAGATCATTGTGCATGTCAAATGCTGAGAGACATGGACTTTATTTTGATGAGGTGGTTAGATGCACAGTCTAGATGGGCCACTGCAGCAGCATTGTGGTGAATGGGGCTGTGAAATGGGCCAAGGACAGCAGCAATGTATGGTCACCATCCAGGTGACAGGTGGTAGAGGTCAAAGGAGACAGACAAGAATAAAACATAGAAGATGGTTTTAGGAGATGAAATCAATTGAAGTTGTTGATTAATTAAGGAATGAGAGAAGTCCAGGGTCAACCACAGGCTCGTGGATAATGATCCTGCCTACAGGGAAAGAAAATTTAGGGCCAGAGATATTTGGGGGGCAAAGAAGACTTTGAGTTCAGATTTGGATATATTGAATTAAATACCAAACACCTTTAGAGCCATTTGGTTGTCGCTGTCCAGTAGGTAAATATACATATTTATTTTTTCATAATATGTCCTTTATTGAAATTTTTTACAATTTTCTTTTTTAGATTTTTTTATATTTGTTCAGATACAGTTGTCTTAATTTTCCCACCACTGCTTTCCCCTGGCCCACCCACCCCCACCCTCCATCCAACCCCCCTTTGGCTTTGTTCATGTGTCCTTTATACATTTTCCTTGATGACTCTTCCCCCATTATTTCCTTCCCCTCTTCCCTCTGTTTACTGTCAGTTTGTTCTTTATATATAATCTGACCCATGAGAGAAAATACATAAAGCGTCTTTCATTCAGGCCTTGTGGAATATGAAGCACAGGACTGAGGTCCTTGAGGACAGGGACATGCTCACGGGTGTGCATGGTGTCCTATGATCTAGCCTAGTCACACGGTGTCTTTTGTTTTTGCTTTCACACACCTCTGCCAGATTCAAGTAAGGAAGACATGGACTCTACCTGCTAACAGAGAAGAGGCAAGGTTCAAGAAGAGCAGGTGAACTGAAGGCGTGCTCAGGGCAACATCTGGAAAAGGCAATCTGTCATACTCTACCCTATGAGCCAGGAATCCCATCCAAGAGATGAAAGTATATGTCCACAAAAAGACTCATCATGAACATTCATAACAACATTATTTATAATATTCACATTCAGGCCAAATGTCCACCAGCAGGAAATGGGTAAACAAATTAATGTATATTCCTACAATGGACCACAACTCCGCAAGGAAAAGGAGTGGTTGGCTGATACAATACCATGGATGATTCTCACAGACATTATTCTGAGCAAAGAACAAAAGAATACGTCTGTATTATTCCACATACGGGAAGTTCTAGAACAGGCAAAACTAACCTTTGGTTAAAAAAAAAAAGGTTGCCTATAGGACATGGCAATATTGACTGGGAGAGAGCATGAGAGCATTCTCTGGGGTAAGGGATGTATGATATGTTATTAATAAGAGTATGAAATATGTATATACATTCATTCATCTTAGTGAATTATACATTTAATATCTGTGCATCACACCGTTTGTATATTTTACCAGAAAATAATATATAAACAAATGTTGAAGTCTAGTTAGTAAATTTAGTTTTAGCAGCAGTACAGATTAGGAATTCTGAAACTATTTTCTGTTTAGGCTTGAAAAAGTCAGTAAACATATTGAGGACAGTGAAAGCCAGGTTTCTTACTGTTGGAGAAGAAACCCATACATACAAAAAGAGGAGAAGAAATGTGTCCTGTGGTGCCCAGGATTTTACTGCACACATATTTATGAATCAGTCTTTCTGTCACATACATGTGTATATTCTGGCTCTGTCTCCAGGGACAGCCTTGGAACAATGACATGCCAGGAGCACTGCGTGTGTATGTAACACACAGACCCCCGTTTCCAATGATCGTTCCCCATTTAAAGGAACCCCAGCTCTTGGAGAAAGGCTGATGTCAGTCACAGAAAGGACAAGATAAGCCTGGAACATCTTGTTCCTTCAGAAAGTTAAAAAAAAAAAATTCAGAGAATGGTAGAGACACAGAAGCCAGCTCACAGGCGCTCCCTCTGGCCAAAATCAGGGCCATTCGAACATCAAAAGAAACAATGATGATAGTTGATTAGAACCCACTGAATACAATGAGAATTCACAAGTTGTTACACATATAAATAAAATAAAAATTTCTTAAAAAGAGGTCCAAGGAGTAAATATTGAAAGAAATAAAGAGAAAACCAATGATGTTAAAACTAATGAGTGAAAGTTTGACAAAAGACAGGCTATTTCCATATTTTCTGTTTTCCCATAAATTACATGTTTGTTACAAAGGAAAAAAAATGTAATTTAACAAATAAAAACTGGCCGATGACACCTTCACTAAGTAATCAAATTCAGCATCACCAGTATCGGAACGAACCGACACCGCGGGCCCGCCACAGTGATATTCCTGCCTGGCCTGCATTTTCTCATGGGGAAACAAACACAAATTGTGTGACACTCTAAAAAATAGCCTGTACTATGAAAAAATGCCAAGGTCAGTAGAGACAAAAAAAGAGGAAACACTTCAGATTAAAAGACACCGAGGAAGTCTGACAACAAATTAGAATGTTATTCTGAATTAAACCCTGGTCCAGGAAAAAAAATTGCACAAAACACTATTGGGACGATAAATAAAATTTGGCTATGGAGAGTGAGAATTCAGTGCAACTATGATACCAATGTTAAGCACCCCAATTTTGATTACTGTGGTTATGTAAGAGAATGTTCTTGTTCTGAGGATATACACAATGAAGTATTTAGCTGTACAGGGACAGAATGACTCAACTTATTCTCAAATTGTCCAGAGACAAACACACAAGGAATGAGAGATGCTGGGGAGGGAGGAAGGGTGGCGGGGGAAGAGGCAAAATGTGAACAATTGGTTTGGGTACAGGACCTATGGGAATTATACAATCATCACAACTTTCCTGTAAAGTTTGAGATCATAGATACACATAAAATGTTTAAATCAAGACTAGGAAGAAAATAGAGGTGAAAAGTTCTAGAGAGGTGTCATGGGTACACAGAAGAGAATACGGAAAATAACTGAAATGATTGGGTCACCCCTAGGTTTCTAACGAAGAAACAGGGTGAATGGTGATGCTATGAATGAAAGGCACACACCACGAGGGGTGGGGGGGAGTACAATAAGGAGATCGTTTGGGGCAGTGTGGAGCGGGCCAGTGGGACGCCCAGGGTGAGCCCTGCAGCCAGCTCCTCCCCAGCCGTCCTGTGCTGCTCCCTACTCCAGGAGGAGGGAGGAAGAGAGAAGCCCCAGGTCACAGGCCCATTTTATCCCTTTTACTGTGCTGTGACTTGGTCATTCCAGGACACAGACCTGAGAGACTTCTGTGGTTCTAGACCTGTAGCTCTAGTACACGCTTTTGGAAATCAGGAGTTTGAGGAAGATGAAGACTTGGTGAATGATGGGGCAGGAGTGGACACCGGTTCATACAACAGAGGCAGGTTGGGGCATTTTTCTCCAGGAGGGACTCATGGTCTCTTTTGGCACAGCCACTCCTGGGAGACCCCTCCTCTCCATCTTTTCTTGAATCTCATCCTACCCATCCCCCACCCAGACCCAAGAGGATTAACGTGACCTCAGAGCCCAACGTCCCTCAGACAGACCAAGAGATTCTAATCCACACAACAGAACATTTGTTTGGATCCCATGAACTTCCTAAAAAATGAAACAAACAAACAAACCCACTCACAGAGCTCCATTCTTGTCCAAGAAAGACTGTACTCTCATAATCTACACCTAATTCAGTTGTTGACTCAGTCTCAGCAGTGTCACACTGACATGTGTTGTCTCCAATTCAACATTTGTGGAGTTTTACTACATGCTGAACCCAGGCTACTTTTCAGGTTCCGGGTCTAGGTTAGGCCTCGAACTCTGCAATACCATTCAGCTCCAACTCCATCCTAGATGCTTTTAATAAGTATTATAAAATATTTTAGATGTAAAAGTTATTAAAAAATAATCTCATGAATTCCTGTGTGTGCTGGTTTTATGTTACTACCTGGCAAAATTACTGCAAGCTTAGCAGTTTCAAACATCTGTTTTTTAGCTCACAATTCTGTAGGTCAGCGATCCAGGCGTGGTGTGCCTGGGTTCTCTTCCCAGCATCTCACCACACTTAAATCTAGGTATCAGCCAGATTCATTGTTCATTTCGTCTGCGGATCAAGGTGCTTTCCCAAGGGCTTTCAGGTTGTTCAAAGAATTCAGTTCCTGGCAGTTGTAGGACAGAGGTCCCCATTGCCTTGCCAGCTATCAGCTGGGACTACCCTCAGCTCCTCGGGGCCACTTTCAGCTCCTTGCCACATGCCCCCTCCATCGTCCAACTGGCAACAAAGAATCCTCCTCACGTCAAATCCCTCTGGAGCTTAAAATCTTTCTCACCAGGATGAGGTGAGTCCCTTTGCAAGGGGCTCATCTGATTACTGTAGGCTCATCTAGGATAATCTTATTTTAAGACGTATCTTAAAGTTAACTGATTTGGGAGGGACCTTAATTACATCTGCAAAATCTCTTCACAGCAAGACCTCAATTAGTGTTGGATTGAATAACCGAGATTAGGTATGTGCATACCAGGTAGTGAGAAACTGGAGGACCCTCTTAGAATTCTGCCCATCACACCATGAACCCACCCTTCAGCTGAAGAAAGAAAACGTTCTAATAAGCTGATACCCCTGTGTGCCCCTCCCTCCCCTACTATACTGCATGCAGGGGTTTTCCATTCTTTATGCTCTTCTTATATCTGTATGTACCCCTAACCACTCTAGGCTCTGTGTTTTTAATCATTTAAAAAAAACATTTTAAATCCAACATGTATATATTCATTTGCAACCCTCAGGTTTGTTGTTTTCACTCAGCATTATATTCATGAAATTTATCCATGTTGATCTGTGTAGCTTCAGCTTATTTATTTTCACTGGTGTATAATATGACTATATCATGATGTATGCATTCTTCTATTAGTGAATATACAGTTTTTTACTTTGATTAGGAATGGTGCTGCTATGAACATTTCTATATATGTGTCTTCTGCTTCTGTACATGTTTCCAGGTATGCAAGCACACGCCTAGGGGAAGAGTTGCTAGGTCATAGGGGATGCATCTCTTCAACTATACTAGCTATCACCAAATTGTTCCCCAAAGTAGTTACATCAATTTGCACACCATTCTAGCTGTTAGTTACTAATAGTACAAGTGATAAACTTACTGAGCATTTATTGTGCAAGATAATAACCTCTGTACATGTATTCTGCTTCACTGTCACAAACTAATGGGTAAGGTATTATTATCATCCCTATTTTACAGATGAAAAAAACAAGGCTCAGATACTTAAATATCTTTTCAAAGCTCACGTAGTCGGTAACAAAGCCCAGGATTTGAATCCTCAACCAGAATCCAGAGAATGTGCTCTCAGTCACTACACAACACTGACTCCCTTCTCCCCCACTGAAAACCAGGTGGGATGTGAGAGGGGAGGGAAAGAATGGGTAGACATGTGGCTCTGACTTGTGTCCCTCCCTCTACTTCATCAGGACATCCTTGGGACTCCCCCTACTGGAAGATGAGGCATAACATTGTGTCATGTAGGAAGAAAAGTTCCAAATGACATCCTTCTTGTACTCAGGGATATGTACCCATGTCATGTCCTGCAAAGATACATGCTATACAGTTCTAAAGCCAAATAGATCTTGATCTGAAACACATTCCACCACTAGCCAGGTGATTTTGGAGCATGTCCTTTGCTTTTTCTATCAGCTTCTTTGTTTATAAAATGGGATAATGATAATAATGATGGACAAACCTGATACTCAGTTGAGAGAGATGAAATTCTTGCAGCAAGCCTGGCACATAAGTGGCACTCAGTAAAAGCTCATGCATTGAATCCTTGGCAGTGGGATATTTTAAAGCCTCAGAAGTTCTAGTCTCTGAGAGATGAAGAAGCTAGGCATTAAAGGTACAGTGACCCATTCACAGTAGACTGGTCACAGCACTGTCAGCAGGTCCCAGCAGTTACACAACTATGGGAAAGCATGATGAGTCATGTGGCATCCATGGCCACAGGAACTCTGAGCAAGGGATGGAATTCCATGTGCTGTTAGCTCCAATCTATGGTCCATGTCACTCCAGAATGCAGAGGCTAGATTCTCACCCATGCAAGAGAAGAGCCATGTGTGTGGCTTTGCTGCATCTGGGGGTGGGGACAGACTGAAAAGCAGCAAGGGCCTACAGAGAGAGGCGCTAACATTTGATTTAGCTGAAGTCAGAAATAACGTTGGCAGTGTTTACGGGGCAACCAGAGTTCACCTTTCTAAGGCAGCTTCCCAGTGACGTGAGTCAGAAATGCATGCATGCAACTGTCTATTTATTCTACCAACTACCTCTTCTTCAAAGGGGTGAGTGGGCAAGCTGGGGGCTCTGTGCTTGGTGGCATATTAGACAGCAGAATGAGCAAGACCTTGCATGGCTCTCAGGGACCCTGGCTCCTGCTCTGTCCAATGCCATTTGCTAGAGCAAGTCACGGCTGTGTTCCCTTGGGTCTATTTATTCCTCCAGGATGCTCCTCCCTCCTGGAAGACTCTCATCTCAGGAATGAAGCCCTCTGGACCTGTGAGGTAAATGACCTATTCCTTTGCTCCTGACTAAAATGTCTCTTCATTAAAGAATTCTACTAACATTGAGAACTCAGGTGAATAAGAAAGGTAAAGACGATGAGATGATCTCTTGGCACAACTCCAAGCATGTAATTGAGCCCTGTTCATGGCCAGGCTACAGAAGAAGTGGGAGGATAATGTCCAAGCATCATATGACTAAAAGGGAAGGAATCACAAAGGCATAACAGAATTGGATCTGAGAAGGCCCGGAATTGAAGTGCATCGCCAGCCTAATTCCCCTACAGGTGTTAGCTGGAATTAGCCTCATCTGGAAAAATCTGGCTCTAGGAGGTGCCAAAACTGGAGAAGAGGCTCCAAATGCCCTGTACCCTGATGAGGGTATGATTGATAAGAAAATGAAATAGTGCCAAAGCCAAAAGTCCAACAGTAAAGAAGGACTTGGTCAGTCAGGTGACTAAGTCTCAGGGGATAATGGAAAAGGCAGACTTCTCATTCTCCAATGGAATACTCTTGCAAAGCAGTAGGCAAGTCTTTGCCCTGGCCTGTGCATCAAAGGGTCACAAGTTCAATTCCTGGTCAGGGCATATACCTAGGTTGCAGGTTCAATCCCTGGTCCCGGGATATATGAGAGACAACCAATTGATGTTTCTCTCTCACATCAATATTCCTCTTTCTCTCCCTACCTCCCTCCCCCATCCCTTCCTCTCTCTCCAAAATCAGTAGACATATTCTTGGGTGAGGATTTTTACAAAAACAGTCAAGTCTTGACAACATCAGCCACTGAAGTCACTGAAAAATGAAGATAAGAAGGAGAGAAAAAGAAGGGGTGGGGAGAAGATGACCCTGCTTCTCACACACAAGTCCCGGGATCCAAATCTCTGAGGGAGGAAGCAGTGCTTGGTCATAATACCTTTTCCGTGCGAGAAGGAGAAATTAGGGTTTGCTGCTTCCAGAGTTCAGGTAACAGAACATTTCCCGCTGGGACTGTGTTGGAAGAACAATGGTAGCAGGGTCATCCAGGTGCACGGTGCCAGCCTCAACATCAGTCTATAGGAAAACAGTTTCAAGTGATAATAAGCTACCTCGGGGGCTAACCCCTCATTAGAGAGGCAGATGGCCCTGATTCCACAATGTTTCTTCTCTGTGGCTGTATCACAGTCTGCTTGTGGGTGAGTCACTTCCCAGAGCATTTCAGCTTTCCATCTGCAAAATGCAGGCACAGTCTGAAACCTGAGCATGAGGAGGGGAGGGAGCAGAAAAAGCCTGGAACTTCAGATTCGGTTTGGCTTCAAGAAGAAGTAAGCAAGGCATGCATTCTTGCTTTTAAATGAAAAGTATTTACTTCTGTGTTGAGTAGTAGATTTTGCCCAGGTGTACCTAAAGCTTATTTATCTCCAGGGCTAAGTTCCATAAAAGATCTGGTGTTTGTGAAAGGTAGCAGAGTTTAGAAATTTATTCCTTCATACTAGCCTTCCAAGGTGTGATTTGAATACATGCCTCAGCAAAATAAAAACAAAACAAAACAAAACAAAACAAAACATAACATATTCCTTTTTGGGGTCTCTGGCAGAAAGTCAAAACTATAAAAATATTGGTAATGTTGATTGAGTTTTTTCAAATTACAAAAGTGATATTTTTTTTAACATTCACTCTTCTTTTTTTTTTTTTTAAGCTCTTATTTATTTATCTTTAGAGGGGAAGGGAAGGAGAGAGGGAGAGAAACATCAATGTATGGTTGCCTTTCATGCGTCCCCTGCTGGGAACTGGCCTGCAGGGAACTGGCCTGCAACCCCGTATGTGCCCTGACTGGGAATCTAACCGCAATTGTCTGGTTTGCAGGCCTGCGCTCAATCCACTGAGCTACACCAGCCAGGGCCCATGATATGTTTATTTAAAAATATATATGTTCAAAAACCATAAAAGGATAATAAGAATTATCCATAATAATGGTTAATATTTTGGTCCCAATCTCTCTATATGTAAATAAGATAATAAGATCACATTATGTGAATCCATTTTTACTTTTTATACTTTATACTGTGAGCATTTTCTGGGGTCATTAAATATTCTTCAGAAACATGATTTGTAATAGTTCTATAGAATTTCTTCCTACGAGTACAATATAATTTATTTAACCTTCACCCATTTGAAAATATTTATGCATGCTGTTTCTGTTTTTCTCTCTTATAAATAATGGTGTACTTACGGGGTTTTTGTATGAATCTATGATTATTTCATTAGGGTAGATCCCTAACAGTGAAATTACTGGGTCAAAGCTAGCTGGCTTTGAGTGGCAAATGGCAGAAAACAAAACTCAAACAGACTTAACAATAAAGGGATTTTGTTGTCACAGATAAATTAGAATTCCAGAAGTAAGCCAGCTTTCAGGTTCACTGATTCGATGGTGTGGTCAGGGATTCATTTTCTTTCTCTCTCATCTGTCAACAGCACAGGCGACTCTATGCTTCGCTTACTTCACTATGGTTGTAGGATGGCTACCAGCCACAATCAGGGCGACAGACTTTCTCAGTCACATCTAGAGGGAGAGAAGACATTTCTGTCTCTACATTTCAAGCCACAGTTTTGTGATTCACCAATGACCATGGGCCAGGGGTTGAAATGTTCTGATTCACTTAAATCAATCTGAGACACTCCGTGAAGGTAGGGAGGGGCCACCTTCCCCTAAACACATGGACGCTTGGAGAAAGATGAATATGGACGGTATTAAACAAGAGCAGCAGAAATGAGGGCTGAAAAGGCACAACAAATATTCACTACAATGATGAATTCTTAAGGGACTTAGTGTGAATTTTCTAATTATTTTCCATAGGATTGTATGGATGTAAATTCATCAGTGTGTTAGAAGGTCTAACTGTACTCTTGCTGGCACTGATTATTTTACTTAAAAATAAAATTTTATTTAGCCAATTCCAATTTGATGGGCCCAAATAACTACTATACAGCCCTACCTAAATTTATAATTTTTTGTTTATTATTATGTGCTTGTGGTCATTTAGGATTGCAAAGCCTTTATAGTTAAATTCAGAATATGAAGAGACTAAATAATTCCAGGCCTCTGGCTGACCTACCCATCCCTGAGCACTGAGTAACAAATGGGACCCTCTCTCTACAGTGAGTGGAGTCTGGATTCAGCCTCTAACCCTAATTAATGTTCCCTTAGTGAGTGCCTGGCACCCAGAATGTCCACTGTATTTCTAGGCGATAATTCTCCCCTAGCCCCAGCCCCAATTCCCAACTTGCTCTCTAGGGTCCCATTGGAATTAGAGCTCTGATATTTTGCTCCCAGGGGGAGGGAAGGCTGAATAAACTTAGTCCATTTTCCAGTCACAGCTCTTTGGTTTAAGCAGGGAAGGGAAGCCCTGCTGCCAAGGCTCTGGATTGCTGTGCTCTGAGAATCTCCACTGAGCCCTCTTCTTGCAGATTGAATCTCTTAAAATGCTGTTTTAGCATCTCAGACTGGACCAGTACTTGTGACATAATTTAACTTCTTGCAAGGCCAGCTGTACAGCCATGTCAGTCTCTCTAGAACTGGCCCTCACAACTCCTGTTGGCTTCCATCTCCCTCTGACCCACCATTGCATTTTCCTACAACCAACCTGTTGCAATACTTCAACAACATGGAAGTCTCCTCCTTCACCATACACCATGGCCTGGCCCCTTTTGGAGCCCTCTACTACTTAATGTCCTCTTTCCCAGGAATGAAGTATAAAAGAGGACAAGGTGTGTGCCATTAAAAGGTAAAAACGGGCTCCAGATTATAATTTGGCTTCCAAACAAGCCTCTAGCAAGAGTCACAGGAAGGGAGGCTCAATCAGCTAGGTTGTGGTATTAGAGATAGCCATAGATGCATTGTTGAAATCAGTCAGACCTTGGCTGCCCAGACTTTCAAACCAGAAAAAGGGAGTCCATAGGGACTTTGTAAAAGTCCCCCAGGATGCTGGTTTGACATGCTGAAAATCTTAGACTGTTTCCTTAACATGTGGAATGCTGGAGCAAGTGGGGACTTTAAAGATCACCTCCATTCGTTCTACTTTTCAGTGAAAAGTGCCAACCTGGGCTAGTTGCTGTGTGAATATAAACATGAACCAGACCTGGCCTCTATCCCCAAATGTTGAAAGGCCAGGACAAACAAATGTATGTGAAAAGTAATGTTGGTGCTGTTGATAGACATTTATTCATCTGGGGCATGGAGAAAGGAGAGTTCAGACCAGTTCCACAGAAAATGTGCCCTTGAACTGAATCTTGAAAAGTGTACAGGTTTTCTCCAGGGACACAGAAATGGCATGGAATGTGCTAAATATGGAGAGAAGAGAAGCTGGGGAAAGCTGGGATACATAGAACATGCTAGTATCTTCCAAAGAACTGCATTTATTGTTGCTGGGGCATAGGTCAAGAGGAAGGAGGAACAAAGGATGGGGCTGCAGAATGAATCAAACAAGCAAAAAAATGTTTGAGTTTATACTGTGGATCAGAAATGAAGATGTATTTATCTCAGGCGTCTGTATGGAGATTGAGTGTAGTGCCATACTCAAGGTGAACAGGAGACTGTTGTCACAGTCCAGATAGAAGATAGAAGAGATGGTGGAAATTAGAAGGTACCAGATTTGATTACCAGTTAGATGTGGAGACTAGGGGATAATGACTAGTACAGGAAATCTACTAACTCATCAAATCATTCATTCAATCATTTTTCTACTCAATAAGTATTTAAGAGCATGTTAATTGCTGGTTAGGCTGGAGGGACACAAGCTAGTCATGATCTCTGTCTTTATAAACAAGTGATACAAGAATTATTGTCGTTATCATAAGGGAGGTACAGTGAGATGAGGGTGATTAATCTTACACAGGGGACAGGTAAAGCCTAGATGAGAAAGAGACGTTTACTCTGATACATGAAAGATGAGTTAACATTGGCCAGGTAGGAACAAAAGTAAAGGAAAAATGTTCTTCCCAAAGAAAAATAATTTGTGAAGACCCAGAGGAAAAGAGTGCAGCACATGTGGAAATTGAAAAGCGAGAAATATGACTAGCACATAAAAAAGGAGGCTGAGAGACAAGATGTGAGGTCAGAAACAAGGCTGGATCCAGAAAAGTAAATGCTTGGTAAGCAGTTGGAGATTTCAGACCAGATCCAAGAGGGCTGGCTAACAATTTGCAAAGCTCAGAATACACTGTAAAGTCTCTGACCTTGGAAATGTGGCTGATCACATTAAGTGGCATGACCAGATATGCATTTGGAGAAGGTGATTCTATGTGCATTGTGGAGAATGATCTGAAGGGGAGTGAGACTTGAAGCAGGAAGACCAGGGGGAGACTGATGAACCACTGATGAGATCACAACTGAGTTAAGGAAGCCAGTTGGGTGCTACCTGGGCTATGGCTGTATGAGTGGAAATGAAACCCCACTGAGTTTCTAACACATCGATGGAAATGTGTCAAGATAGAGATACTTGTATATTTCAGTTGTCCTGCCAGGCAGAAACATTATATGCAATTGGAAAGAAGGCTTTGATAAGCCTCTGTGTTCACAAGGAACAGCTCGCTGCCTCCCAGGCCTACCAAGGAATGTGGTAGACTTACAGCAGATGGTGGCTGAATTATCTCATGAAGTATGCAAGTGTGGGGCCAGAGCTGAACTGTTGAAAACAGTAGAACAGAGGACAGCAAGTGTTTTCTGTAAAGATCAAAACTGTAAATATCTTAGGCTTTGCTGGCTGAACATGGTTTGTCACAACTAGCAAATTCTGATGTTGTTTCGTGAATGTAGCCGGGAACAGCACACAAACAAATGGGCGTGGCTATACTCCAACAAAACTTTATTTATAACACTGGTGGCCGGCCCACTGGCTTCAGTTTACCAAACCCTACAATAGAAGATAATTAGAGTGCTCCTTCCATGGGTATTCCTTCTCTGTTCTTTCACTCTGAGTATTTAAACAGTGGATTGACATTACACTTAAACAATGTTGTGTTGATATGCCAAAAACTACCCTTCCTGGAGAACCCACATGCTAGCATCTACCATTGAAATACGGTAGATGGCGGTGATGTGGACTGTGACAGTGGAGGAGAGAGGTGGGTGGAGCCAAGGTCTATTTGGGGGTTGTCATTATTAGGGCTTGGTGATTGGTTGGATGGGATGTGGCCCAGAGGATGGGGCTAAAAAAGACTTCTGTGTTTCTGGTATCGCCCACTGTAGAATGAGGGGTGATAGAAGAGAGAGAGCTGTTTGGAGAGTGGGGGTAAACAGAGCACCTGAGATGTTTTCTAATGGAAGTGTGTGAATGACATAGCGATGAAGCTATACTCCCTCATACGAAGTGTGATTTCTGAGCCTGGAGCTCAGGAAACAGTTCTTGGGCTGTAAATATGGGTTTGAAAGTCAGCAGTCAGGAAATGAGTGAAGTAATTCAGAAACAAAGAGTGGCTAAGGACAAGCCCTGGTGGCACCAGCATTCCTGGGGCAAGTAGGGGAAGAGGAACGTGAGAAGGAGCTGGAAAAGCAGCAGTCCAAGAGATAAGAGTAAAATCAGACAAGTGTGAAATACCAGAAGCCAAGGAAAGTGGGTTGTAGAAAAGGGAAAATGGCTAGTAAGGTCCGATTCATAAAGGAGAGAAAGAGAGAGTGTGCCCAGAGCTAGAGAGAAAGGGTAATAAAGACAATCTGTCCTGGAATGGTAGAGACATGAGTATCTAGCAATGCCCTGACTCCCAGAACTTACTTCACAGAAAAGAAAATAGACCTCCTTAAGCCCGGCTCCCTCCTTTCCTTTCCTCTTTACACAGCAGAGGCAACTAACAAGCAGGAGTAAATGTGTCAGGATTCACATCCAGGGCCCACATGCAGTGTGGGACAGTAAGGTGTCAAGGAGAAACCTGGCTTCCCACCAGGAGCACCTGGGCTGCTGAGAGATAACTCTTAAAAAGAAGCAAACATAAGTAAGAGTGCCCTTTTCTTGCTCAGACCTCCAGAATGTCCTCTCCCAGAGCACCAGGACACCCTGATGGGCCCAGGCCAATGTCTCTGCCTGTCCCCCCGCTACCCACCCCCACCATTCCTACCATCCCTTACCATCTCCTCCTTCAGTGTCCCCCCTTTAGGACTGTCACTATTTCCGAAAGCACCAATGCAGTTCAGGCCTAGGCAGACCAACAGAAACCATCTAGTCTATCAAAGAAGCAGGAAAAAAACCTAATTACTTTTACCTACTGTAAGGCAAAGAAAGCAAAAGTTTGTAATAAGGAAGCCCTGGCTGAGCCACCCTTGCTATCTGCTATCTGCAAGAGGGGAAGTGTTAATTGCAGCAAAAAGCCCTGCTGAGGTCCAGCAGGATGAGCATAACTGACTTCCCCATCACCGGCCCATGCTCTTTTCTCTCTCAGTCTCCAGGAGGGAGTGGGAAAGAAATCCCAGGGGAGCCGTCCACCCCAGGAGCTCAGCTTGCAGCCCACGCCCTCTAGGGACTGTGCATAAATTTAATGGGGCAGCTCAGTGGGATGCACTGGGGATGAAGAACTAAGCCCATTACCCCAGCAGAGCTTGATGGAGGCCACTGGGAATTAGGTTATGGTAGAGATTCTCCTGGGTGTAGAGTTCTCTGGTATTAATCTAGAGGCGAGATGTGAAAGGGGGCTGGTCTCTCAGCTGCCTGTGAAGTAGCTCTTACATTGAGGGAGCCCCTTTATTGCCCTGAGGGCTCCCTCAGATGGCAGAGATTTATGGTCCTGAAGTTTCATCATTAAACATCAGATTTAATCACAAAACATTAGTGATTCGAGCATTGAGAAGTACCACTGGCCCGAGTCTATAAACTGGGGGAGGTATAGGATTGTTTCCTACCTATGTTGCCACAGCAACCAGCATGCAGCCTGAGAGTAATCCTGGCAAAGTTCCCAAGCATCTGTTGGGTGAAGAACGTTTGAATCTGCCTGTAACTGGTTTATTGAACAGTCAGAACTCAGCGGGGCGTGTTCATAAAATAATTGTATTTTTCCCCATCACTGCTTTTATCTTGCTCTCTGGGATCTCCTTTTCCTAGTACATAACACATCCTTCAATAAGGCCTTGGGTAGATTCCGTAGTTTCTGGTCATTTTGGGCTCTTAGAGTGCAGCCCAGGTTAGTTTTAGTGCACGAAATAGTTCTCCTTCCCATCCCTTCAGCACAGGTTTGAGCTGTATGTTAGTTTCCCGGGACTGCTGTAGCAAAGGTCCGCCAACAGGGTGGCTCAGAACAACGGAAATGTGTGGCCCCACAGTCTGGAGGCCAGCAGTCCAAAATCGAAGTGTCCATGGGGCCATTCTCCATCTGAACGTGCTAGGGAAGGGGCCCTCACCTCTTCCAGCTGCTGGTAGCTCCTGACGGTCCCTGGCTTGTGAGAGAGTGACTCTGGTATTCACATAATGTCCTTCCTGTGCCTCTTCACCATGTCCTTCTGTGTATGTCTGTGTCCAGACATCCCCCTCTTATGAGACACCAATTATATTATTAGAGTCCACCCTAACAACCTCATTTTAGCTTGATTACCTCTGTGACGACCCTTCTTCAAGGAAGGTCACATTCTGAGGTACCAGGGTTTAGGATTTCAACATAGCTTTTTTGAGGGCGGGACCACAATTCAGCCTATAACAATCTGGAATCTAGGACTCTGATCTGACTCTGAGACCCCTCTGGTACCCTAACTCTGCAAATCCTGACTCTCCCAGTACTGTTGGGGTGGGAAGAAAAGAGACAGAGAGGGACAAGGGTCTCTTTGCACGGCCGGTCACTTACCGTGGCTCTGTCTCTGCTGCTTGCGGCTGCTTCCACAGTTTCTAAAAATTGGCCGTTGAAGCCCTTCAGGCTTCAGAGTTCAGCAGGCTTCCAGTTCTGGGCTGTCTTTCCGTGGACACGTGTGTGAGTTCTTCAGAGTTTCCTAAGGGCCTCCACCAGCACAGGCCTTTGATAAAGAAGGTTCAGCTCAGACTTGACCTCACCTACTCCACCCCCCAGTCCTCCAGCTCTCAGACCTGTGAGCCACCCCCAACCTCCTTGGCCTCCTGCTGCGGAAATTCTCACACCTGGTAAGTTTTGCAGCCCACATACAAATTCCCAAGGGAGAGGAAACATTTCACTCATCATCCTCTGATGTGTGGTGTGTATATATAATACATATGTGTGTCATACACACACACATTCCTCACAACTAAGACATAACTGAGTGATGGGTTATGTGTTGGATAATGTAGAACACATTATATATTGGTATCACTGCAGAATTGTTGAAACTATCCAAGAAACAAATTGTCCTTGCCTTTACTCTGTCTTTCTAAGGCTAATGATTGTTTGGGAACATGATTTTCGTGAACTAAGCACTTCTCTCAGTGATAGTTGAAGAAATAATGGTCACAAATTGCTGATTCTGGGTGGACATTAGTAAAGGGGTCAACACAGAATGACGGCTACTACTTATTGATTACTTTCTACATATAGGCACTGTGCTGAGGAGAGGAACTGGGATGACCCATTTTATAGGAAATGCTTAGATCCATTAAGGGTCGTGCGCCTAAGGGCCGAAGACTGAGTGGCTAGGACAGTCTGCAGGTAGAAGTTGAACACAAGCAGCCTGACTGCAAGTTTACATCATCACCGCTGTAACTTCCTGACTTCCTTGGAATCCATACTGTACACAAACCACCACAGAGTCCTGATGGTCTAGGGGACTCTCTTAGGACTTTTCACCCTTTCTCCCACTCACACAACTAGGCCCCAGGTCCACAGAACGTTCAAATCAGTGCTTAGTATCACTCAGTACTTAGTACTTAGGATTTCTCCCCATGTTAGCCTCTGGATTTCACTGCCTCTGACCTCTAAGGAACCCTATGAATTTGCACTCACATCTACTGAACCAAGCTGTAGTTTCTGCTAATGAATGTTGTACTTAGCGTGGAGTTCATCAATATTTTAGGGTTAAATAAGGGAGCGGGGACAGGAAATAAAAATAGACACATACAGGGAACAAAAAAGTTGTTGCCCTAAAGAGCAACCAAAGAGAGGAGGGAAGGATGGGAAAAAATTATCCCATTAATTCTTTCTATCTCTCACAGGTCAATTTGAAATATTTAGGCTATAAGAAAATCTATGTCATATAACAAAATCTATGTGCAATTATATAATTAGCTCTGGTAGTATTTATGTTATGTTAAAAGCATCTTTGAATATGAATTTGGGGGAGGCAACCATGGAAATGAGAGAGCAGGAAGCTGACAGAAGAGAAGAGAAAACCCAGACCGAGGCTAACGGGGGAAGGAGAGAATTTGCGTTTAAGCTCCCTTGGCCTTTTCTCAGCAGAGTGTCACCTGACACATGACGACAGCCATTGTTTAAGGCTCTAGAAACACTTATATAAATGGTCACAATGCAAAATTAAATATAAATGGATGAAAGTAAACAGAGAGTAGAGCAAGAGAGACCTGAACAAAGTAAAATAGAATGTGCTCAATTCTGGTGTATTTGGATGAAAAATATAGTTGCAATTCACAGTACGAAGCAATGCTGGGTCCCTTTACAATAAAGAGAGAAGAAAGCATATTTTTCCTCTGAATGGAAGGAGAACTGAAATAATGGCACAGAAAACACACACACACACCCCTTTGCTCACATTCATTGTTCACTGCTACTAGCACCTTACTCCCTCACACTCACAATTTAACGTTCAATGAAGATGCGCTAATCATTTCCATTTTCTAGGAAACATAATAATCTGAGTTAGATACCTAAGAGTGGTCAATAAGTGGCTGGCAACAAAACTCTCACAAATAGAAAATTCACTTGAATGCATGTTCACGGAGAGACATTTGTTATAAAGACCTGGACCACTATATCATCGAAGGGAGAGGAAGAGGGCTGAAACCTCAGGCGAAGATTGCTTTCATTTTTTAAGCACTTTGAGAGATCCACCATTCACATCATTTTTGACAATCTCAGTTTACTATCTATCAGCCTTTACTGCCAGGAAGGGCTTTTTTTTACATCAAACCCAAGTCACTCTTATCAAAGCATTGATATATGTCCTAATGCATTCACAGATAGGAAGCTATTACAAAAGCCACCCCCTTCAATTTTACCTGTTTTCCAACCTCTTCATCATCTTTCTGACTGGATACTAAAATGTTCTTTCTGCTCTACTGCAACTGTACTGCTCTCCTGAAGTACTCCATTGGTGTATTTATTTACAGAATTATTAAGTACTTACCAGTATATCAGATCTTGCTAGGGATACAAACACGGGGGTACAATATATGTTCCCCCCTCTGAGAAGCTTATAACTTATGGCCTCTAATTGTTAAATCAGAGCATTATAGAAGTATTAAGTTACAACAGAACCTGTGGTTTGTTTAACCCACTCAGCAGTTCGCAATCATACACAACAGTGCTATTTATATATTGAACCACATGTGTTCAGTGGGCATGCCATAAGCTTTGTTAGGTCTGATCTCCAGGTAAGTTACTTTTTGGGTAAGATACCTTTCAAGAAACCATGTCTGAATGCAAGTCAGTGAACACAAAACTGTTAGATAAATTAATGTGCTCTGATTTATTATTATAAAAAGCAAATCATTTGTAAAATTCTATACTTTGCTACATTAGAAACAACACTTTTGAAACATCACATTTGAAAACCATTTAATCTAACCCAACTTCCCACCTAGTGTGGGGCTTTTCCTGCGATATCCACGACATGCTTACCTAGTTGTTAGTCAGAGTTGCAGGACCAGAGGTTTTCCTGCCTAACCAGACCCCTCCCATAGTTTTTAACCCACCCACCCGACTTTGACCTCTGCAGAGCAGCCCCAACTATTAAAGTTAAATCCTCTCCACCATGGATTGGCATACACTGTCCAACTCTGCTCTGATTATGTGTATCCCATCTTAGTTGAGGTCTAAGTTATCAACTTTATATTCAATTGCAGTCTAAGTTTCAGACTCCGCCCCCGTCTCTTCTCCCTCAATACTTTCTCTCAGGGAGCAGAAGGCCTCTCAGCTCTCCACTCCTCCCCCCACCCCACCCCTGCCCCCAGCTTCTGCTCTGAGCTTTAATCCTACATTTGCCTCTGCTTCTGAACTTTTCTCCGTGTGAGCCCTTCTATCCCTTTCTATAGGACCAAAGTCTAAAGTTTCCCCTCCTGACTCTTAAACTTCTCTATGTAATTTGCCCATTGTTATTCCTAGAAGATATTGGGCATCCTAAAGTTGCTTGTGGGTAGTATTACCCCACTTCAAGCTGTAAGAAATTTGAAGTCTGGGGTCCTGTCTTATCTATCCTTGTGTTTTCAACACCTAAGCCCAGCATCCAGCAAACAGGAGGCGCTCAGTGAACGAGAGTGCATGGGTGTCGTCAAATCCTCCTGAGACCCAGAGTGAGACTTTCAAGACCCACAGTTGACCCATCTCTCTCTTCAACCCCATATTTACACAGCCATGAAACTTTGTCCTTTGCAGTTTCTCTCTCATAAGTCTACCGACTTTCTACTGTGAATGACCATCCACAGCCCTTGTTAGGTACTTCTAGCCCCAGGCTTAGAGCCTTTTTTTTTTAAGATTTTATTTATTTATCTTTAGGGGGGAAGGGAAGGAGAGAGGGACAGAAACATCAATGTATGGTTGCCTTTTGTGTGTCCCCTGCTGGGAACTGACCTGCAACCCAGGCATGTGCCCTGACTGGGAATCAAACCGTGATTGTCTGGTTCTCAGGCCTGTGCTCAATCCACTGAGCTACACCAGCCAGGGCCAAGCTGCTCTTTTTAAAACCATTCTTGACTTCACTGCCAGAGAAAATTATTCTAAAATAGTGTGGCCTTATGGAAAATTGCTAGTGACTCTTAATTGCATAGGGGGGGTGATGTGTAAACTCAACAGTGTAGCTTTTCATTGCCTTCATAATCTGTTCTTAATCTTTCTCCCCAGCTTTACTTCTACCTACTCCATTTCTAACATGTATCTATTCTAGCCAATCTGGGCCATTCATTTTCCTCTGACATGTGTTCGTCATGCCCTACCTCTTTCTTTTGCTTATGTCATTCTTCACTCTTTCTCCCTGTTGATGTCTTTCCTCATTTCCATTACCTTCAATAGCCAATCCCACCTACTCTTGAAAAATAAAGTAAAGTTCTATGTCAGCTGAGAAGCCCTCCCAGCCCACCTTCTCTGAACTCTTAATGCTTTTACCGTCTATCGCATTCCTTCCTTGGGTAATTAAGCACACAATACCTTCTGAAGTCTCCTGTGCTGCGGTTGTCTTAAGATGCTATTTATCTCTCATAATGTTATCTAACTTTTGACTAATTTATGCCTTGTCTCTACAGCTAGATCACAAATTTGCCAAGGGCAGAGACCCTGTCTTATCATTCTTTGTATCTTCTATAGTATTTAGTACAGTATCTTATGCACAGTAGGCACTCAATAAATACAATGATTTATCCTTCCCCATCCTTCAAGCCCAGTTAAATGCCACCTCATTAATAAACCCTTCCCTTATGACTCCAGTACACATTTGTTTCCTTTCCTTCAAATTCCATTGTACTTGCTATTCATCATCCTCTAAGCACACGTTTTGGAGTGCAGTCCTGTTAATGACACTGAGTGTGTACAGTGGGTTCATCCTCCTGCACAGCCTGCTTCCTGAGAAGAGGTCATCCTCTTAGACCTCTCCTATGTTCCTCTCAGGGCCAGGCACTGAATAAGTTCCACATAAATATTTATCCATTGACCTAAAATAGTTTCAAATTCCAGTTGGGTATAATCTGACAAGATTGACATTTAAAGAAGATCCCCCAATAAGGCTTGAACTGTATATGAATATAAATGTTATCACACCTTGAAATAACTTAGGAACTTACAATGTTACATATATACACATACAATAGGACATGTATTTTCTCCATCTGAGTTTCTACTGTGATGAAGATGCACATATCAAGTCACTTGCCTGGAATCTACTTGGCAGGATAGAAACAGACCTAAGCAAACATAAAGACCCATAGAGTATGTTGTGAAGGCTTCTCAGCCAACCCGTGGTTGGCTTACAGAAGCTTTTTTCCACTAGTATTTGCTCCTTTAGATGTCACGGGTTCAAAAAGTGGCTATGGTGACTAATATGAAATAAGGCCTAATCTCCCAATCCTTTGTATTTTATTTGATAATAGGTTTATTCATTACAGACACTGTATTAGCACTGGTTATACAAGGTGAACAACGTAGAAATGGCCTTTACCCTTCGGGAGAATGACTAAACAGGCAACCACAAATAGTTGAACACATGAATAAGAAAAATGACTGAAACTTATTTAATGTGGTAGTATGAAATGGATTTTTAGGAAAATACATTTGTTTTAAAATATATTTTTAAATATTTTATTATTTATCTTTAGAGGGGAAGGGAAGAAGAGAGGGAGAGAAATATCAACATATGGTTGCCTCTTATGTGTCCCCTGCTGGGAACTGGCCTGCAACCCAGGCATGTGCCCTGACAGGGAATTGAACCGTGATCCTTTGGTTCGCAGGCCTGCAGTCAATCCACTGAGCTACACCAGCCATGCCCAAGAAAATACACTTAAACCACACTGAAGAAAGCAGTCAAGGAAGAACAGGGCAAACATCATTTCAGGGAACTATGTGCGCAAAGCCCCTGAGGTAGGTTTCAAGGACTGAAGGAAGAGTAGGGTGGCAGAAATACAGCAAATGAAGCAGCTTGTTATAAAGAACATACATTTAGCACATTAAAGACATTGCAGCCTTAATCACTGTAGAGGGTCAGGCTCCAAGCTTTTCTACTTATGTTCTAGGAGCAGGGACCAGGAGGGCAGACCACTTTGGCTTGTGGTTGATAACAGAGCCAACTTCCTAGTTCTATCTCTATTTAGCCATGTGACCCTAGACAATTTAGTTTTCCTCTCTGGGCCCATTGTTCTCTAAAATAAGTAACTGATTAATTCATTTAACTAAACTGCTATGTACAAAGTACCTACTGTATAATTGGGTATCTCCTGGATATAAGATATATACAGAGGGATATATATATATGATACCTAGCATGAAATAGGAGGATAAAAATCCCTGCCTTCCCAGAGCTTACATCTGTTGGGAGCAGACAAACTATAAACTTTCTCTCTTTCTCTCTTTCTCTCTCTCTCTCTCTCTCTCTCTCTCTCTCTCTCTCTCTCACACACACACACACACACACACACACACACACACAAATGTTAGAAGCCAATACAGCAAGGAAGAGTTTGGTTGCACTGAGGTATAGCCTGGGAAGCCTCATGGGGAAGATGACAATAAGCCAAGACTTGAGAGAGGTGGGGGTGTGGGCCAGTGGCTCTCTGGGGGCAGAGTGCTCTCGCCGAGAGGAGAGCAGCAAAGGCCCAGAGGCAGCAGGAGGTTGTGTTCTAGCTCATGAGGCTGCAGTAGAGTGAGGAAGAGAATGAGGAGACCAATCATAACTGATCTTACAATTATCTTCCCCTATGAAATTCAGCAGTTCCATGCTCATCTGCAAAAGAGATTATCCTCAAATCTCTTTAAAGGATTAAAGAGAAGGATTAAAACTGAGATGGGGGGGGGGGGGATGTAGGACAAAACAAGCACTATAAGCTCCCTGGATTCCAGGGAACAAAGTGTCTATCCCAGGAGTGGGTGGTAAAAGACAGATTGAATGTCATGAAGAGACATGGGACATAGGCCATTAACAGCAGGAGGCTCGAGGGAGAGAGCATGTGCAGTACCGACAGCCAGTGATTATGGTGGAAGGCAAGGGTTAAAGTACACACAGACAGCAGACAAAACGTGGTGAGTCTTAGGGGAGAGCACCACCAAGGCCCAGGGAACTGCAACTCTGCAAACAGTGAAGATAATTGACTTCAGCCAGTGTGGCTTCACAGAAGTAAGTTCAGCACTTTATAGATATATTTTTTTAATGAAACAGAAATGAAGGGAAGCAAAGAAATTCCTAGCAAAGGAATTCTTAACAGGTAAGCAAATCAACATTAGACTAAGTCTAGGTCTAACCAAGGCTCTCCTTTAAACCCTTCCTTGTAGGAGACAATCTGCTGGGTGGTTTGTAGGTGTTATTTCATTTAGGCATTAGGATGGGTCACAAACATGCCAGCTCTTCGAACCCTGTGTCTTCAGAGGCCAAGCTGCCTGGTCGGTGCACAGTGACATGTGGCTGGTCCTCAGCTGGAATGGCGATTTGGTGACATATTCTCCCTCAGCTATTTGGGTGGCCAGAGTCCCTGGGAAGTAGCCTCTGCCATGGATACCTCTTCAATTTATCACTTTTTATGTGTGACCTGAAAAAGCCTGGAATTCATATAAAGGTTCTTACAAAGGGGGAGAAGTTATACTTAATTTGAAATAATAACTAACTGCTGAATTGTTTGTGTTTCCCCCAAATAATGGGTTGTTGGGGGCAAGAACCCATTCTACATTGTGTCCCTGTTTTCTGAGCACCCAATGGCTATAGGCTTATAAGTTTGGAGACGTAGGATTTGGGCAATGAGGAAGTGGACAAATTTGGAGGCCTGCAGGTGTTAGGAAAGGGTTGCCAGGGATGTGGGAAGCGGGTGACCCAGAAAGCTCAGCCGGTGAGTCTGGGCACTGTGTGAGGCAAAGAAGGAGAAGAGAAGCCATTGGTGAGCAGAGAGATGGAAAGACTTAGGAGAAAGGACCTGCTCACAGGAGCTTATAGGGTTGTAGTGTTAGAGGTGTGCATTGTAAAACCCTCCTACACAATTATCAGTAAACTCGATGTGACTCTGTTACTCTGTGGTGGGGTGGATTCACTGGGAGGGAGAAAGACATGTTGAATCCTATGGGCTGGTCAGAAAAAATGTTAGCCTGCCCAGAGGAAGAGAGCAAGGGCATCTGCCTATATGCAGCTGGGAAAACTGAGGCTGAAAAAGTGTGTACGTCTTTCCCAGAATCACAGAGAAACAAGCTGCTGAGATATTGCAGCTTCTGAAGCCCAAGTTCTTTCCACTCTGGTGGGCTCTGTCCTTGGACCATTTGGGACAGTAATTTGGCAGTTACTCCCAAAACTCTGGCCTTGAAATGTTCTGTGTTTTGTTCCACCAACCTGACTGCTAGATAAAGCGACATCTGCACTTTCTTCTTTTTTTTTTTCTATTTGAGCACAAAATAAGTTGAAAACAGAGACAACAACAGCAAACTCTTATGAAAATATAACTGGAGCTAGGGTCAGTATCAGTAAGACTATAAATGTAAAAGACAAGATGCTCAATTTTACTCTAAATTATAGGAGAGTAGTAAAATGCAGCCTTCAATTGTCTTTCATTTAAGGAACAAAGAAAGCAGAAGTGGTTCTCCATGAAAAATAGTTGTGAGCATTTAGGAAACAATAACTTTGGTAGATCCGAAAATGTGTATTTCCAGGGATAGCGTATTTTGTGATATAAACAAATTATTGTTGTGGTGGTTTTTAAAGTTGGCTTCCCTAAAATAATGTCGGAAGGCTGGGCAGTGAAAGATATAAATCAGAACCTGGAGCCTAACCACTTTCTGGTGTGTCCCTGTCCTCAAGCTTCTTCTGGGACCGGGTTTATGCATTATTTGAAAAGCAAAGAGCTCACCTGAGGGAGCAATTTCTGCAGCTGATGTGTAAGGAAATATTGGAACTGCTGAGAAGAGCCTGTATCTACAGCAGGGTGTCTTAACTTTTTTCTGGACTTAATTCCTTGAGGATTTTAAAAATGCAAAAAAACTTACTCATTATAAAATGGCACAGAGGCACATATATGGAAAGGTTTGCACATATATTGTCAGAGGGGAAATTATGGGGTAGGAACAGCAGGCCATAGAACTCTTGAGACCTCCTAGGCAGAGTGTCTCAGAGTGACCTGAGACCACTGAGATGCTCATTGAAAATGCAGGCCAACTCCCTGCCTCACCCCAGATTTACTGAAGAAGATTCTATAAGTGTTAGATTCCAGAAATTTAAATTTAGAGGACTTCCGGCTGAGATGGAGGCATAGGTAGATATGCTTTGCTTCCTCACACAACCAAAAGAAGAACAACAACAAATTTAAAAATAAAAAACAACCAGAACTGCCAGAAAATCGAAATGTATGGAAGTCCAATAACCAGGGAGTTAAAGAAGAAACATTCGTTTAGACGGGTAGGAGGGTTGGAGACGGGCAGCTGGGATGGAGAGGATATGTGGCAAGATGATAGCTGGCAGACTAGGCGATCCCACATTTGCATGAGGATAAGCTGGGAGGAACAACAGGGGAGCTAGACAGACTGAGCAACCCAGGGTTTCAGCGTGGGAGATGAAAGCCTCAAAAGCTCTGGCTGTAAAAATTTGTGGGGCTTATGGCAACTGAAGAAATTCCCAGCCATACGGAAGAGCTTTTTGGAGAGACCCATAGGGTCCTAGAACATACACAAAACCACCCACCCAGGAATCAGCACCAGAAGGGCCAATCCACTTGTGGGTAGAAGAGGAAGTGACTGAAAGCAGGTGAGAGCCAAGCAAGCAACATTGTTCCCTGGATGATCCCTCCCCCACACACAGTGTCACAGCAGAGTGAAATGGGTTGCCCCACCCTGGTGAGTACCTCAGCCTCTGCCCTTTACAATGTAACAGGTGTGCCAAGACAAAGAAATATGGCCCAAATGAAAGAACAGATGAAAACTCCAGAAAAAGAACTAAGTGATGAGGCAATAAACAACTTATCTGATTCAGAGTTCAAAACACTGGTAATCAGGATGCCCACAGAAATGATTAAGCTTGGTCACAAAATGAAGGAAGAAATGAAGGCTATGCAAAGTGAAATAAAGGAAAATATACAGTGAGCCAACAATGATGGAAAGGAAATCAGGACTCAAATCTGAATTTTGATTTGGAACAAAAGGAAGACATAAACATCCAACCAGAACAGAATGAAGATACAAGAATTTTAAAAAATGAGGTGAGGCTTACAAATCTCTGGGACAACTTTAAACACTCCAGTATCCAAATCATGAGGGTGCCAGAAGGAGAAGAGGAAGAGCATAAATTGAAAACTTACTTGAAAAAATAATAAAAGAAAACCTCCCCAATGTGGTGAAGGAAATAGACTTCCAGGAAGTCCAGGAAGCCCAGAGAGTCCCAAAGAAATTGGACCCAAGGAGGAACACATCAAGACATATCATAATTAAATTAAAGATAAGGAAAGAATCTTAAAAGCACCAAGAGGAAAGGAAAGAGTTACCTACAAAGGAGTTCCCATTAGACTGTCAGTTGATTTCTCAAAAGAAACTTGAGTGGCAAGAAGGGGCTGGAAAGAAATATTTGAAGTCCTGAAAAGCAAGGACCTACATCCAAGATTACTCTATTCAGCAAAGCTTTCATTTAAAATGGAAGGGCAGATAAAGCGCTTCCCAGATAAGGTCAAGTTAAAGGAGCTCATTATCACCGAGCCCTTATTATATGAAATGTTAAAGGGACTTATCTAAGAAAAGGAAGTATATCAAAACTATGAATAGTAAAATGACAACAAACTCACATCTATCAACAACTGAACCTAAAAAACAAAAACCAACTAAGCAAAAAACTAGAACAGGAATAGAATCACAGAAATGGAGATCACATGGAGGGTTATCAGCAGGGAAGGGGAGTGAGGGGAATGGAGGAAAAGGTACAAGGAATAAGAAGCACAAATGATAGGTACCAAATAGACAGGGGAGGTTAAGAATGAAGGAAATGAGGAAACCAAAGCCCATATGTACGACCCACGGACATGAACCAAGGGGGGAAATGCTGGAAGGAGAGGGTTGCAGGGTGGAGGTGGATGAAGGAGAGAGAAAATGGGACAATCGTAATAGCATAATCAATAAAATATACATTAAAAAAGTGTTAGATTCCAGCATCTGCAGTGTACCCCATTCTCTAGGTGATTTTTTCAATTACAGTTGACATTCAACATTATTAGTTTCAAATGTATAGCAGTCATTAGACATTTATATAAATTAGAAAGTGATCCCCCTATAAGTCTAATGCCCACCTAGCACCATGCATAGTTAATACCATATCATTAACTATATTCCCTATGCTGTACTGTGACTGTTTTGTAACTGCCAATTTGTACTTCTTAATCCCTTCACCTTTTTGACTCAGCTCCAATCCCCTTCCCTTCTGGTTACCATCAGTTTGTTCTCTGTATCTATGCACCTATTTCTGTTTTGTTTTTTGAATTCCACATAAAAGCGAGACATTACGGTATATTTGTCTTTATTTGCCTGATTTATTTCACATAGTGTAATATTCTAGGTCCATCCATATTATTGCAAATAGTAAGATTTATTTTTTTTAGATTTATTTTTTATGGCTGAGTAATATTCTATTGCATATATGAACCACCTCTTCTTTACCCACTTGTCTATTGATAGGCACTTATATTGCTTCCATATCTTGGCTATTGTAAATAATGCTGCAATGAATATAGAAATCATGTATCTTTTAGAATTAATATTTTGTATTTCTTTGAATAAATAGCCAGAAGTGGAATCTCTGGGTCATAAGGCAGTTATATATATATATTTTAGGAAACTTCATATTCTTTTTTATAGTGGCTGCACCAATCCCACCAACAGTGCGCACCAGTTCCCTTCTCTCAGTCAACACTTGTTGTTTGTTCATTTGTTGATGATACCAATCCTAACAAGTGCAAGGTGGTATCTCATTGTGGTTTTCATTGGCATCTCTCTGATGACTAGTGACATTGAGCATCTTTTCATATGTCAATGGCCATCATCTGTATGTCCCCTTTGGAGAAGTGTCCCTTCAGGTCCTCTGCCCATTTTAATTGGATTTTTGGTTTTTTGGTGTTAAGTTTCCAGGTGATTTTTATGGGCCCTAAAGGTTGAGGATTGCCCCAGCAGGTCTGCGAGGCCCAGGTTTAAAGCTGATTCAGAACCACCAAAGAGTGCTGGTTTAAAATGCAGATAAACACTCAGAAACTGTGGTGGAGCGGATCCGGGAAGAAATGAGGGAATCTGCATGTCAATCATCCACCTGGTTCCAGTGCAGGGAATCCAGCCCTAACCTTTGAGCTATGGCCCTGGAGAAGGTAGTTTTGGAGCTTTCCACCTGGCTTTGGTGTCCCCCACGTGCCTGGTGCTGAACTGAGGCAGACACCCTCGCTTCTTCCATTATAGGTCCTCATTAAATTATCCCACCCAAGAAAAGTATCTTTTCCTATATTTGCCTAACCCAACTGAGAGTGGTAATGACTCTTAAAATGTTAATTTTGTTGTGCCAGGTAATATAATTTGAAATACACTTCTATTTCTCAGGGTCCTCTGATATCTTAAGTCCCAGTAGGGACCAATAGTTTTCAGGCAAGTGACGAGAGACAGAGTACCTGGTTGCTGAGTCCTACAACTGTACGCCCCGCAGAATCAAGCCACCCAAGGGTGGAGGCTGTGGCTGCTTTAGCTTTGTATGGGCAACTCTGTACAATTCTTAAAACATGATCAGCGTTCAGTAATTGTGACTTGATCCCCAAATTAGTTGAGCATGGATGGACACCCGCCCAGGTCATGGGTCACCTTTGGCAGAGCCCTCTTCCATAGAGTTCTACACCTGGGTGTGTCTGGCAAGCAAGACTGGGGGGTCAAGGCCTTTCCAGGCTAGAAGATAGGCTACCCCTTCCCATCCCTTCTCAGCAACAATTCAGTCCTGGGAATACAGAAGGAACAGTCCCCAGCAATTAGTTCCCTTTCAATTTCCCTTTAGAGGAGGAAGTTTGTTACAGTAAAAAGAGATAAATGCTACCACCCTGAACAATTCTTGGAGCAAAATAAATAGTCTGACAGGTTTTTGTGCTCCCAACTGAGCAGTTGGAAGGTAACAGAAGAGTAGGCCATTTCAAACAGCAATTGGTCTCAGGAAAGTTTCCTGGAAAACTTAGTTTAAAACTGGCCTACATCAGAACCCAGCCTCACTGATTAAACCCGGGCTGGAAGACTATGGGGTAATGATAAACTGTCAAGGAGCCCATGTGGGGTAAGTGTCTAATTGGTGACATGGGGTGTGGGGTAAGAACCTGTCTTCCTTCACAGCTTTATTAATGATCAGGAAGCAGTTGGAAACAGAACGCGCCTACTCAACAGGGAGCTGGTACAAGCCAGAGAACAGTAGAATAATGATACAAGTAGACTAAACAAAGTAGAAAATAGCTCATGACATTCAGCTGAGAAAAATAAACTTTAATTTTTTAAAATATGGACATAAAGGGAAGCAAGGGGATTTAAAAGAAAATATTTAATGGATATAACAAACCTAGAAATACTCAGGTAGAATAGGAAAAGTGAAGTTCTTGGGAGTGCTGGACAGCCAGGGGTCAGAATTATTTTAGGAATGTAAGAAGGAAGGTGAGGATAGATCAAAGTCACCCCCTTCCCACAACACCAGTGGTGGCCCTAGCAGTCCTATGGACTTTCTATGGAAGTCCTGAGTGTACCCTAGAACAGGAAGTCTGGATTGATGCTGATATCTCCAATGATGATAGCTCTGCAGCTGGCGTGTCAGTTCCTGACATTTATAAGTTAAGGGAAGTGTCCTTGGAAGAAAAATCAAGAATTGGAAGATCGGAACCTGATTGGTGGACAGGGAGGACACTCTGAGTGGAGCCCAAATGTCTTGGACCTGGTGAGAAAACAGAGCTAGGCACACAGATGAAGGCACACAGGCCAGGTTGAAGGATATTTCATCATTACATGAAACAGTCTTTCCACAGAGAAAACCGAAGGGTATGCCAATATTGGAAGGAAAGCCAAAGAATATTTTAAATAGAATTCAGTGGAAATGATGGGATAAAATCATAAAACCAAATATAGAATGCTGTAGACTGAATATTCATGTCACCCCCCAAATTCATATGTTGAAACCTAAGGCACAAATAGTACATGTGGTAGTATCAGGACATAGCGCCTTTGGAAGGTGATTAGGTCATGAGGGCAGGGGAAGTGGAGTCTTCATGAATGGGACTGGTACTCTTATAAAAGAGACCACAGAGATCCCTTGCCTCTTTCTCCACGCGAGGTTACAGTGGTGACAGCCATCTATGTACCAGAATGTGGGTCTTTACCAGACACCCATCTGTCAGCACCAGCCTCCAGAACTGTGAGAAATAAACTTCTACTGGGTATGAGCCACTCAGCCTGTGGTATTCTGTAATAGCAGCTTGAACAGTCTAAGACAGGATAAAAGCAGTCATGGACGAGGTATCCAGCAACGCTCAGGAGAAGTGGACAAGTTAATGTCCCCAGGGATTCCCATGACTTCACGTGTTTATGTTGTGAGCACAGACTCAGACCAAGAGATAAGCAGTCTTACAATTTGCCACAAAGAAGTATTGCATCGCAGGAGTGGTTGAAACTCCGCAGGCACGGCCAGTTGAGTGACAAGAGTATGGGAATGAGAATCAGAAGAGCTGGGTCTGGGAGGCATATTCTTGTCCCACTATCAATGTGGCCATGTAAACATGTTCTAGACCCCTGGTCGGAGGAGCTAAGACCTATAGCAAATAAGCCCCCAAATTTAATCCAATCAAAGTTTATTCCTTATTCCTATAAAATCCAAAATTGGGTTTTCTAACTTAAAGCTTGCTCTTCTTTAGGATACAATGCAGGGATCCAACTCCTGTCACCTTCTGGCTTTGCCATTTTTAGCGCCAAACTTTCTAGGCAATGCTGCCCATTTTCTTCAAGCTAGCAGGAAAGAAAAGAGCTTAGAGGATCCTGCATGGCAGGTAGTCATGAACCGGTCCTGGGAGTGGAGCACACGATTTCTGTGTAAGTGCTGTTGATCAGAACCTGTCACAAAGCCACTCTTAATCCCAAAACAGGTTGAGAAACAGTCAAGTTTTGTCTACCAGGAAATGAGGAGCCAGTTTACTGAAGCACCGGCCACTCTCCACCCCAGCCCTCTTTAGCCAAAAGGTTTTCAGCTCTGTAATGCAAATACCAGAATAAGAATGTTTTACTTTCTTTGGAGTTAGCTTAAGGTGAAATAGAAAGAGACTGATGTGTATTTAGATGAGTTCACTGTAGATGAAGCCTGGAATCTGAAGGCAGAAATGCCGAGGGGAGTGTATTAGGTTGAATGGTGTCCCCTAAAAATTCATGTTCACCCAGAACCTCAAAGTATGACCATCTTTGGACATAGGGTCTTTGTAGACGTAATTAGTTAGATGAAGTCAATACTAACCAATGTGTCATGTCTTCGTGAGAAGAGGAAACAGGAACAGGGAGAATACCCTGTGAAGAATGAGGCCAGTACTGGAGTGATCCATCTTCAGGCTGAGCAATGCCAACGACAGCTGGCAACTACCAGAAGATGGGAAGAGGCAGGGAAGGCTTCTCCTCAGAACTTTCAGGAAAAGCACGACTTCATCAACATCTTGGTTTTGAACTGTGAGCCTCAAGAACTGTGAGAGGATAATTTTCTCTGTTGTTTCAAGCCACACAACTCGTGATCATTTGTTGGAAGCCCTAGAAAACTAACACAGGGAGTGATATATTCTATCCACGTCCAGGTTGTTAAGATCAAAGACAGTGGAGAATATTCCATCATGGCCTGCCAACAGGTCAGTGGGGAAGGTCCAAACTGGAAACAGGTTTGTGGCTGAGAACACTGCTCGAAATAGAGGCAAGAAAACTCACCATGGATGAGGGAAATTCCTATTTTAAGACATTTATACTGGAGGCGGGATAGTAGCAATAATATTTTATGAAATCCTAAATCAGTATAGCTCAAATCATAAAGGCATGGTCTGACATCAAGCTTTTAAGTTGGGGAATTGTTTAAATGAAAAGTCTTTGGAAATATCAACATCAAATTATAACATTTTCATTAAATATATTATTAGTCCCCTTTGTCTAAATAATAGTTATATTAACACTTAGTGGTCCAAGAAAATCCAGGGGGAAGTCAGGCGTCAGAGACCAACCTTTCTGTGGTCTAAGGCACTGAGCCAGTTTATCAAGTATTCGCTCTGTGCCAGTAATGCTGGTAGGAGCTGGAATACAATGGTCAAAGCCATCAGGTGGAAAATGATAACAACCTTCTTAAATCTAATACCTTCCTAAAACTTCACCCATAATTGTCTCCCACCAGTTCCCCAGGAAGAAATAGGCACTATGTCCTTGAAGAGACTATCAGGCATCAACACCTTCCCAGGGACTGGTTTATCAGACCATTTCCCACCCTGAAAGCAGTGTAACGTATAAAACAAGGGGCAGGACCCCGGATGGGGACAGGAACCCGGATGGGGACAGGGATGGGCATAGGGGTGGGGTGGGAGTGAGGGTAGTGGGGAGGTACTCTAAGTAAGAGTCTAGATCCCAAATGAAGACACCAAACCACCGAGGGAGGCAACACAAGACATGAGGAGAAGCCAACAGGAGAGTTTTGAGGATGTCAAGGCAAACTTTGGTGACCTCACAATTCTGCCATCTGGAGTGCTAAAATTTTGGGTGTATGCAATTCAGAGGCTCATGGGAAAGCTAGTTTTAGTGATGTTACCATAATGTTTGTCTTGCCTCGGTTTACTTACTAAGTTATTTATCTCAGAACAACAGGAGGCAGTGAACACCACAAGTTATTTATATAATATGGTTTTTTATAGATGCTTTTTTTCCCCTTCTACCTGAATTCTGTTATTCTCTCATTTTTATAAGAAAGAAAGGAAAAATAAAACTCTGTATTTCTCCCTAGATGGTCCAGCCTGGTCCTGCCTTCTCTCAGCCCATCAGTTGGCCTGATGTAGATAAGTTCAAACTGCCTGTCTGGTGGCTGGTATTCTGAACAGGGCTTCGGACTGGATCCCAGGGCCGGGGCCCAGCCTGGCTGGCCTCTAACAATCAAGGCCCAGAGATGCAGCTTAGCTGTTAGGGTACAGAGACCAGAGCATGGAGAAGTGCAGAGCAGCTCAATGCGGACCTTCCACACACATGTGAGTTCAGCCTCATAGAGACAGTGTTTCCCACACATTCCTGATCACGAGAATCCACTAGGATGCTTATTTATAACATAAGTTCTGGAGCTCCACCCCAACCTGCTAAATTAGAATCTCAGGTGCCTTACAACCAAGGAAGCCCTGAGATACTTCCATGGGCAATGGAGCCAGGAGGATTTTAAGCAGCTGTGAGAGGCAACCAGATGCATGATTTCTTAGCATTAGTCTGAAAGGTGGGAGAGAGATGGGTTAGAAAGTGATGAAACCACAGGGGGAAACCATCTAGGGGGATGTTTCAATAATGCAGGAGAAAAAAGCGAGAGTCTGAACTAAAGCCCCCCCAAAAAACAGGAGGAGATAGAGGAGTATAAAGGCATCTCAATCAACAGGACTTAGTAAATGAGTAGGCGGCTCTCAGGGGTCATGCTGAGCACCTCTCAGGGGAAGTCCTGATCTACTACTGGGTTCATGAAAATAACCTGTAGGAGGCAAGAGTCTTCGTGGTACTCTGCCGGAAGTTGAAATTTGCTGGAATATGCTCTTTACCTTCCTGACCCATTTCCTGTCAGCTATTCTCTCCGGTTTCCAGCAGAATGGTTTTCCCTGCACATTTCCAAGCTTCCTGCTCCAACTAGAGCCTTATGCCCTCTTGCTCCACCTTCGAGGCTACTGTTTTTACTCTTCCACAGACTTCCCTAGTCTACAGGGTCTCTGGGTGGACCATGGCAGATGCAGCCCCTGCTGCCCAAGGCTGTGTAGAGGGCATACAGGTCCTGCTCTGCACCCCGCTTCTGGCTTGCTGTGGGGGCGCTCTTGTCTCTTGCCCCCTGGGACAGCCTGTCCTAGGTACTCTACCTCAATTCCTGAACTTTCCAATTTTCTCCCAAGCATATTTTTCTCCCGTGCTCATACCTCCTAATTTTTTGTTGCTTCTGTTATTGACTCTGTGACTGTTTTTGAGTAAATCACCATAAAACCCTCTGTGAGGTTGTTTGCCTTAAATCCCACATTCACTGGGCACCATCTGTGTTAACTCTCACAGCATTCCAATCTGCCACCAAAGGTGGTCCAACTCAGGAACCTGGGTGTCCGTTGGGTTGCTCCATGGGGATCCTGCCGGGTAGGGTCACAGGTTAGTACCTGGAATCTGCACAGAGGGGTGGTGTGAACTCCAGAGTGACTCTGTGTCTGGTGTCACAGAGGTAGAACATGGAGAGAGTGGGTTGACTTTTCCCCCCACCTCGTCTCTGTTATTTGCTTGTCCTGCCTTATTGTTTTTGCTGTTGTTCCTCCTCGCCACTTAATTCTGATCTGACAATGGTGTAAAGAATGATTGAGGATTGTTTCAAAGTTCAGAGAGTATGGGCTGAGTTAACTCCCCAACGCTCTGAAAAAAACAGAGTAGGGTGGCGGGGGACAAGGGACAACTGTAGGAAGACAGGGCAGAGGAGGGAGACTCGGAAGAGGCATCCTCTCCATCCAATCAGGGACGTGGGCCAGGCAGCTGGGTTGTTAGTGCCATGGCAGGAAACCGTTCTAGGAGGTAGACTGTCAGAGCTTCAGGCCATGCCAGGGTGTCATCTGTGGCTTTGCCCAGCTTTTCTACAACCCCATAAGACCCTGAGAATTGTCACAGCCATGTGCCAGACTCCTCCCAGCACTCAGGGGCCTCCTCTGGCTATGGACACAATTTGCCAGTGACCCTTTCCTATAAGTCAAGGGAAAAAGTCATTTACTAAAGGAGAGATAAGGGCTTTTCCTTTCTGTTGTCTTCCCATTCATTTTTCCCCGTGTCTCAGATAAGGGAGAGTTGTTTTAATTATGTTTTCAGTGTGTGAATACAGATTCTTCCTTTGTGTGATGCCCAGAATTCCCTTTGGGCCTCCTGAACTTTTTCATGGGTCTGTATTCTTGGCAGGAAAGGCAGCAGCTTCTCCTTTGCTGGGAATGATGCCTCCAGCCTCATGCAGAGGTTGACGGCCAAGCCTGAGGAGTTCCAGGTATAGGGAGAGCTAGTGGTTAGTGTTCAATGTGGTTTCTGAAGGAAGATTCTCAACTGTATGTGAATCAACTGGTCTTTTAAAACCCAAACCTATATGGAATCTAAAGAACTTGTGACATATGGTTATAAACGAAAGGGGGGAATGGTGGGGGAGGGGTGTGCAGGGTGGAGGGGAATGAAGAGGGGGAATAGGACAACTGTAATGGCATAATCAATAAAATATATTTAAAAATAACAATAACAAAATAATAAAACCCAAACCTGAGACTGCCATCTAATCACATATAAAGGGGTGAGGCTCTCTGCTCTTGCAGCTCGGACGTCTAGTTGCGTTGCCAGGGTACTCATGTTAATCAGTCCATTGTATTTGTGCAAATTTCTCGTGTGTCCAAGCACCTTTACATCTGTGATCTCATGTAAACCTCCTTGAGCACTTCTATGAGATGGGAGGGAAGGCATAGCTATTTTTGTTTTGCAAATAAAGAAACTGAGGCACAAGATAGATAAAGTGACCACACACACACACATACACAGGACCAGATGCAAACACAGCTTTCCAAACCCCTCCTGCCTCTGCCACCATTCACCTAAGGGCTCAATACCAAGCCCTTTGGTTTAAGCCCTTGATTTTCTCCTCTCACTCTTTTACTCCTTACTGCCAGCCAGTCACAGCCATTGCCTGCCAACGCTTTCTTCGTGCAGCCTTACCTGTTCCTCACATTTGACTCCACCCCAGTAACTTGGCATTTAGAATAATGACCTAACTGCTTTGTCTACAACTGGGACCCCCTTGCCTTAACTGCATCCCCAGCACTTGTGCTAGAATGGTCTTCCTGCAGTCCCATGTGTTGACCTTCCACAGCTCTCTCTTCCTAAAAAATAAACTCTAGCTCTTCAGGGCTGTCACTGTCTGGCCCCAAACCGGTCCCCAGTTAGTCACTTCTTCATACCGACCCTCTGGTTTCATGCAACTCCCTACCCTGCTGAACTGGCTTCCAACACGTGCCATCCCTGTCCCTGAGTAGTTGGTTCAGTGCTGGCAAAACATGCAAGAATCTAATTTTCCTTCCTGCTTGGCCTATTCATTGCTGTGTAAGTTGCCCTGACTGACTTACCCTTTCTACCTGTCAGTTTCTGACTGATACTAGTACTCACTCACAGTGCTATCAAGATCAGTGCTTATCACAATGCTTACCCACAAGAAGTGGTTGGTGAATATTAGTTATTTTTATTATCTTCTAACTCTCCTTCTTTGAAACCCTCATTGCTTCAACCCTTGAGCCCTGAAAGACTTCCCTGAAAGTCCAGTAATAACTAACAGTAATGATGATAACAGCTAATACATGTGGCCTTTATCATTTGCCAGGCCCTATTACATGTTCTTTACCAATATTAATTCATTTTTCACATAAACAATAATATCATAATTATATCCATTGTAATGTGAGGCAATCTGAGGTCAGAGACATTTAATAACTTTCCAAGTTACCCAACAAGGAAGTAATGGAGGCTCCAGAAATCCCCTCTCCAGACTTGCACTGAGCACCCAGCTGGTGTAACCTGCCCCTGGATTCACATAGGGCAAGGATCAGGCCTCAGCACACTGCCTGTCGCCTGCCAGTTGCTTGGGGATGAATGTTTTTGTGTGGGATGAAAATGCAGCTCCGAGCATCTTTCTCTTCCCCAGTCTTGGCGGGGACTGAATTAGTTTCCAACCCAACCACCACTAATTTAGTGGCACAAAACAACACAGGCATACCACGTCATACTGCATGTCACTTTGCTGTTCTCTACAGGTATTGTATTTTTAAAAAACTGAAGGCAAGACCCTCCAACAGAAAGGAAAAAAAGATGACAACTCACTTTATTGAGATACTTGCTACATTACAGTGGTCTGGAACCAAACCTGCAACATCTCCAAAGCATAGCTGTACATATTTACCAGATTCTGAAGTCCAACAAATGTCTCACTGGCTAAAATTAAAGCAACAGCAAGGCTGTGCTTTTCTCTAGATGCTTCTGGAGGGAATCCATTTTCTTGCCTTTTTCAGCTTGTAGAGGCTGTCTGCATCCCTTGGCTCGTGGCCCCTCCCTCCATCCTCAAAGCCAGTGGATCAAAGCCTTCTGACATCTCCTCACTCTGGCCCTGTCTTCTGTCTCCTATTCTACTTCTGCTTCCAATTCCACTTTTATATTATTACCTTGGGCTTGCCTGGATAATCCAGGTTCATCTCCCTATTTTCAGGTCAACTGATGAGCAACCCTAATTCATTTGTAACCATCATTTCTCTTTGCCACATAACATAACATATTCAGAAAAGCCAAGGTTTGGACATGGGCATTTGGGGGGAGCCCTTTGTCTACTTACTACAATCCCATACAGAATTAAAATGGAAAACAGTACAGAATTATAAAATAAGTATAAAGAAATCTGACAATGTATTAGGTTTATCCATAATTACTACCTTGGTGATTTTTAAAGAAATAAAATATTTTTTCCAAAATGACATCCTTGGCTGCCCCTGGTATGTGGTGCTCTACATGTGGGCCTCCCCTGGCTGCTGGGCAGCCCAGAGGCCACTGAGACCCTGCGGAAGGGGCAGTCAGCTGGACAGGGGACATGACTGGATCTGTCTCGCCTCCCAACTCCCAAATCCTAGTCCCCTGACCCTAAATGGGAAGAGGAGACTGGAGAAGATAAGAAAAGTAGAATGCAGCAGAGGAGAAGATAACATAAAGACCATCCCGAAAGGAGTGGATGGATGTAGGCCTGCAAAAAAAAGGTGGTGAGTGGCCATTCCAAGTCCTTGCCCTCCACAGTAGCTGGGGCTCATGGGAACCCTCGAAGCCAGGGAACAAAGTCCAACCGGCCAGTGACAGCAAGGAGAGAGCGATGGGTGGGATGAATGCACTGAGAAGATAAAGCCCTGGTCCTCTTCACATTAAACGCTTTTCAGTTTTTATCGTAATTAAATGTTTTTAAATGTTAATGGAATAAATTGAACTTGACTTCCCTATTTTCTCCAGATCCTGTAATTATGCTCAAGGCCTATCTTGAAAGGATGCCAGAGGGTGATGGATTAAACCTAAAATAAATCAAATTTCCCTTTGCTACAGAGTTAGGGAAATACAATAAGCATTCCATCCTGTCCCTGTTGATGGAAGAGTTGCCTATTCCCTGGCTAGGAATCGTCCAAGGAATAGGCTTGCTAATAGAGTGTCATAAACCAAACTTCATCAGGGCAATAAACCTCCGTGGCCACAGTGCCGAGAGTGCGTGGGCCTGGGTAACACTTCTGCCCAGCTGCCTTCCCTTGCCAGGCTCCCTCCCTGTAAATATCTAGCTAGCAAGCTCTTGGAAATGAGCTGGGCGTGGTGCCAGCCAGACTTCGAGCTTGCCAGGGTGGGTGGTGCAGAGGGCCAGGCACCTGCTCCCTCTGCTCTCACTGGTGTGAGGCTTTCGTGTGGGGCTTCAGTGACTGGGAACATCTCTGGGTGGAATCCGGGGAGCCGGTACTGGGTCCGCTTCCAGGTCTGAGTCAGCAGTGGGGGCTCCGCCTGTGCCTGGAAATGCTGCAATGGAGGCCTGGACTGGGAGCGAGGCCAAATGGAGTCCGGGGCTCCTCCTTGGGGTTGGTGAATGTGGAATCATCTGGGTTTATTAGCAGTGAGAATCTTCCCTGCCCCCACAGGATTCGAGCCAGACAAATAAAATAAAGGCAAGTTTCCTACACTTAAATTCCCCAATTTACCTCTACTCTTTGTGCCTTCAGGGCCTCTCTATTTACTCCCCACACCTTAAAACTTTTCATTTCTCTCCTCCCACATGTATAAACATTTTATTGATAGAACTTCCAGAGGTGTTTACACAGAATAGGAATCAAACCCTTCCGCCCCATGGACAGAGTGCTAATGGGCAGGTCTTAGGCAATGGCCAGGAAAGACATTTCTAGCCATTAAAAGGCTATTTGGGACTTTCTGAAACCAAACTGAGCACAGAGTTTCCTATTCTGGGTACATATGAGGGTCTTTCTGACAATATTTACATCAACTGTATGTTGTCTTGTCTTCTCATCTGTTCCACTGTGGTGTGGGGACTAGTGTGAGCCCCTTCTGTGTCTGGAGAGTTTCCTTACACAGAGCCCTGCCCCAGCCTCCAGAGCTGTCTCACAGACAAGCTCAGCCCACCGCAAGGGCATCAGAGACATTTAAGACAGACTCCACATGTGACAGCTCTCCTGTGACTCCCGAAATTCTCTTCCACATGTTCCCTGGCTTCCTCACTGGGAGTGTTTCAAGTTGTTTTGTAAAACTTAGCTTCTCTCCTCCACCCAGATTGTTCCAGTTCCTTTGCATGATGTCCAGAATGGAAGGCCAAATTCCTAGTGATTCCTAAGCAGGACATTGTGTAACAGAAGATCGTCTCCTCATTTGCAGACCCTGTACTTCTGTTCTCACAGCCCAGTGTTCAAGCAGCATCCCAGGAGCCCACACGACACAAAGGCAGGTTCTATTGATACAAACTGCTAAACTGTTCCACGTGACCTTTCACTAAGCCATGTTCTCTCTTGCAGTCACACTATTAGGTGCATTAATTAAATATCATTCTGCCCAATTCCACTTTTTAATCCAGTCTTTCAAAAATCTATCTATTATCTATCTACTATCTCTCCCTGTGTGCATGCGTGTTTATGTGTGAATGTATCTCTCATATACATGAGAAAGATTTTTTCAGTTCCTTGTCTTCTAAAGTCTCTATTTCTATCTAGGTCATAAATAATAAGCTTGAATGCAGCAGAATGAAGGGAGGTTCCTACACCAGAAAACTACAAACGATTTTTCTCCACATTTATTAAATGGTGTCTTTGCTGACCAGCTGTTCAGATAGTTACCAATGTGCAGGTAAATCTGTGTATCCAACCATGTGTTTTCCTCTAGAACATGACTAGATCACTAGAGCCATTGTTGCTAAGCTGCTGAAGTCCACCTATACTTCCCTGACCTGTCTTACCTGACCTCATCAGAGAAAGATGTTAACCTGCTCTGAGCAAGAGGCCCTGGAGTCTTTTCCTGGGTGCCCATAATCAAGTCCTTCAATAATCTGGTGGAATTTGCCTGCCTTTTAACATCAAGCCCATAGGTCTATATTTTATATTCTATAGTTTATAGAATCTGCCTTTGGGGCATTTGGAAAATCAGAGTCCTGTCTGGAGATGGACATAGCTAAAAAGGCTCGTATGTGTTCCCATCTCTTAAAACTGCAGCCTAGACTCTGGCTAACTGGTGACTATGACAAACATTTGGCAAGCAGACTGTCTTGGCTCTTCTGTTTGCTTTTAGGTCTGGTGGTCTGCCCTTTCCTCCAAGTCCTCTGTTAGCCTTCAGCCTCTTGTATGGGCCCCCACAAACAGCAGTGAGGCATATACGAGGTGAAGATGTTTGTGATGCTATTCCTGTGAGCTGTCCTTGGGGGTCCTGGGACTTACCACTGGCCTTAGATGCCCTTGGTGCCCTGGTAAGTTCAGGACCAAGTGCAACCTCAGAAGGAGCCCAGTGTCTAGCATTTCCCATTTCCTCTCAGATACCTCTGCCATCCTTTGTGTGTTGAGCCAGTGCTGACCTCAGCCCCCACCCCTGACACTTAATGTCACTGTCCTCAGCGATATCCTTGCTTATCCAGGTGACATGTTGAAATTGTGAGTGCCTAAGGAGGGACTCAGATGGGACAAAGGTCATGAAGTGATGGGAAAGTGATGGTGGGAACCTTGCACCCCAGGAGAAACCAGCACAGGGCACTTACCAGGTTAGGCCCCGGATGCAGGTAATCATTTTTGCCCCACCCCCCTCACGGGGAATCAAATCCATGTTTGTGCACCAGAATGTGGGGGTTACTCCTGGATGTAACAGCTTGGAGAGAACAGGACAGGGGACAAAAGAGCCTGCCCGCTGCGTCTGAGAAAAACAAAAACCGAAAACAAAATTTAACAAAATGGCCTCCTGGAGGTAGGAAAGGTTCTCCCTACTCCTTCTCTAACGCCCTGCACAGGACCATCTGCACTGTTTCTGCCCTCACCCGGTCGGAGGAGTCATTAGCGTTTGCGTTAGACACGTTACTAAGCCTTGTTTCTCAGCCTGGGAAACTTTGTAAAATCCCGATGCCTAAGCCACACCCCAGACCAATTAAGCCAGACTTTCTGGGGCTGGGAACCAGGCATTAGTGATTTTCAAAGCTCTCCCGGGAACTCTGGTGTTCAACTAGGCTGGAAACCAATGTTCCTGAGTCTCCCCCCAAACCAAAAGAATCAGCCTGTCCAGGCACAGGGCCTAGAAATTAGTATGTTTAACCAGTGCGCCCTGTGATTATCACAATTACATAAGCTGGGAAAGGCTGCCCTGCTGAGACCTCTTTCTCCTTTTAAGACTGCCCCGAACACTCTTCAATTAGACTTTGAACCATTTGCTGGGAAATAGAGGTGGGCAGGGTGGAGTGCCTCACTCAGCACTTCGGGAGTGTTGGCCCCTGAAGGTTGCGGTGTGGAGGAGGCCTCAGGAATTCTGGAAGGGTAATTATTTGGGAGCCTGACAAACTGACAAATGAAGCAATTTCCATTTCAAAAAATCATCGAGATGAGATCAGATGTATTTCCCGGCAACAAAAGAGGAGGCAGCAGAATTACAGCTGCTCTGGGTCCTTAGCCCACACCCACTTCCTTTTCCAACCCCAGGTTCCGATCTACACCGTGTGGGACTATATGCATATAGGCCTGTAGACACACCAGCCCCCAGAATGAAATTTCATCCGGAGCCCCAAACAGCCGTGCCTCGGACCTGGGCGCACATCAGCAGTGTGGTTCACCCTCAGTAGCACAGAGTCTGGATAAACCCCTACAAAGACTCTAGAATGGGCCTGAGACCATTTGGGAAGGGAATTCTGGGTCTTAGGTATAGAGGGTGACAGAGCATGGTGATCCAGAGTATGGCAGTGGATGTGGGCTGCGGGTAGGTATATCCTTTGGCCCAGCCAGCTGCGTATTCTGTGGGGAAAGACAAAACTAGAAGAGGGCCGAAGTGGTGCCTTCCAAATCATAGGGCCCAGGGCGGGAGCCTGGCTGCCAGGTGTTAGGGCAGTGCCATCCGTGCACACAGGAAGGAAGTCTCTGTGCCCAAAGTCTGGCCCGTTCTCCAGGAGAGGGTGGAGCTCTCCACCACACAGCTGAGCTTCTTTCTGGTAGACCTCACTGTCCGGCAGGAGATCCACACACAAGCAACAGATTCTCACCACCCGAGCCCCAGAAGGGAGCCAGACCGAGCTCCTCTCCTTGTCTTCTCCCTGCCTGTAGATACTCGCCTTCCTCTGCTTCTCGGGTCAAGTTTTCTTATGCCGAGTCCTTTTTCCTCCTCTAATTCTTTTGACGATATCTTCTGGATGCTTCTATTCCCCTCCCGCGTCTCTGATCCAGGCTGTGGCCACCCCAACTCAGTTTCCTTTGCAAACTGCCCACCTGCCATTCTCCTGCTCAGCCAGGCTGTGCCCTGCGGCAGACGCTTCCCACTTGAGGGTCCCTTTCATCCCTAAAAGGGCACTGTGGGCCTCAAGGCTCCTAGACAAACTTTATCATCTTTGGCTAATATCCTGGCCTCAAGTCCACTCCCTTGACCCTCTCTTTTTACCTTTACCACTTTATCATATGAGAAGAGTCTATCAGGCAAGGTGGCTAAAGGAAACCAGAACTTACACTTCCACACAATTGCTATCTTCAAACTAGTCGCCTGTACTTATTTCACTAACACTCTCATTGCCCCCAAAGGGGTTATTGCAGCTCATCTTTCGAAATTGCCTTTGTGAATTACAGCCCATGCTTTTGAACATTCTAGTTCTGTCCAGGCTCTGTCCACTGTTCATGGACTTCATGCTTTAAAGCAGCCCTCTATTTCCTTTAGAGCAGAGTTGGTAAATGAAGGAAGCTCTGAGTAATCAAATTAAGAATTTTTAAAAAAGAGAGGGGTGAGTTCTAGGAACTTATCCTAGAAAAATAATCATGGATTTGTAGAAAGATTAAGTGAGGCGGGTCTCCAGAATGGTAACAACAAAAATATTCAATAATGATTGGATAAATATAATAAATTCATACACTAGAATACTTGTAGCCATCAAATGATGAAGACCACATAAGCCATGCAAAGGAATGGAGAGGAGGTGTGGGGAAGGTGGAGGGAGAGTTACAGAAGGGAACACGAGTGGGCCTTGGCCTGATGGGCTGCTCACCTTCTGACTGTGGTGGCCACTGTCCTACACATGTGATTAAATTGTCTGGAACTCGACACCCACACACAAACACACGCAAATGAGCCAGTAAAGCTGGGGAGGCCCGAACAAAACCTGTGGATTGTATCAATGTTAGTGTTTGTATTACAAGATTGCACTATAGCTTTGCAAGGTGTTACCACTGGGGGAAACTGAGTAAAGGACAAAGGGGTCTCACTGCATTCTTTTATAAAACTCATATAAATCTACAAATATCTTAGTAAAAATATGTCACTTAAAAAAAACACATTTAGCACTGGCTGGTGTGGCTCAGTGGATTGAGTGCCAGCCTGCGAATAGAAAGGTAGCTGGTCACTTCCTGGTCAGGGCACATGCCTGGGTTGGGGCCAGGTCTCCAGTTGGGGGTGGGTGAGAGGGAACTCATGATGTATCTCTCGCATATTGATATTTCTCTCCCTCTCTTCCCCTCTCTCTAAAAATAAATAAATAAAATCTGAAAAAAGAATCGCATTTGGACCAGCAGGGCATGATTTAAGCATTATCAAATGGACATTGTTTCTTCAATTTCAGAAGAGATATCAATAAACTTACCCATAGTGAGATAAAAATAAATGATATAATATAATACACTTTAGGGGAAAGTGTATTTTTTATAGGAAATTAGATCCCCATTCATCTAAAGCTGACAAAATGAGTTCATTTTGGACAAGGCCTGCGATAAGGAGAGCGAGGCGACAGCAGGGCCCTGTTCCTCTTTCCTCTGCCCCTCGGTGCCTCCCTCAGCCCAGCCTGGTCTTCATCCTTGTTTTACAATTGTTTGTTAGTGAATCCAAAGTAAAAAGGCTGCGGGAGAGGTGGGCAGCCCGCAGCCCTCACTCTGCGGGTCACAAGACTGCTGCACCTTCCTGTCTGGGCTGATGGAGGAAGGAGATGAGAACAGGGCTGAGGACTTAAAGCTGCGCAGGGCTGCCTAGGCATTCCTGGTGAAAGCGTGCTCACAGAGAATGACGGGCAGGGCCTTTGAAACCTTGCCAGAATGTTCCCGTCTCTACCAGGGGCAATATTTTTAATAAAGATTTATTAAGTGCCTGTTGCATGCCAGGCATGTTCCTAGATGCAGGAAAGACCAACCTTGAATTTTCTCATTTAGGGGACTGTGTACTTCAATGTGAGTCTCGAACCACAGCTAATTCTGGGCTGACACGAGGCTACTGAGTTTGGTCAATAGTTTAAGCTCTGCATTGTTATCTCATTTTGTCCAATTTAACAGACTTTGATGGGCAGACAATCAATGGGATTGCAAAGTGTTAACAGATGGAGGTGAAGAGAGAGGAGCAGAAAGAGCTTCCCTCCCAGGCAGAGTGATTGATTTACATCAACCACACGGGGCTCTAGGGCAGTGGTCTCCGTGGGCAAGAGCCCAGGGCCTCGGCAGCAGGCAGCCTTTGGTGTCAGCCCTGGGTCTGCCTCTTAATCATGTCCTTGGGATTCGGTTTTCTCATACGCAGGCTGGGCACAAGTCTACACACTATGCGAAGCTGTCGTGACAGTTGTATGCAGTACATAAATCACAGACCAAAGCACTGACTACAGCAGTGGCCTCACGGTAGGCAGTGAATGGATTGAGCTGCTTTCTTTCCTACATGGAATCCTCTCAGGGTTACAAAGCACCTTTTCCACAAGTCATATCATGACACAATTTGGAGCAGAGACCTGGTGTGTCAGACTGTGATTACGCGCAGACGGTTGGATAACATTATATAGGAAGGGTCTAGAAGGCAAATAAAGATTTAAGTCTGACATTTTCCTCAAACCCCTACTTCTTGAGCCTAAGTTGAACAAGGGGCTTAATAAACACTTGCAGATTTTGATTCCATTCAAAAAATATTTGTGAATCCCAAGGCTGTGCACTGAACTATTGGGGTAGAGGTTGGGTAGCTCTGATGACTACTCATTTTTCTTTGGGTTCAGAAGAATTTGGGAACAACTAAAAGTCCCACATAGAATAGTAGTAAAATGCAAGCCAGTATAGGCCCATGACATGAACTATGAAGAACATTATCAATTTTCTCATCCATTAATTAAGCACCTACTATGGTAGTGGTAGCTTACTGAATGCCTACGCCATGCCAGACATTATGTGAGAGGCCCCAGGCCGCCAGAAATAAATACTGAAACTGATGTACTTAGTTGTCTCATTGTCCAATGGAAGAGACAAGTAAATAATTGTATTTTTAGTATAATTAGTATATTAAATTAGTATAATTGTATTTTTTAGTATAATTTTTCTCCCAGGCACTAGGAGAAAAATATGTACAGGGGTCACAAGAAATAGGGGGTGAATTAGGAAGACTTCATAGATGAAGCTCAAAAGACCAGTACATGTTTCACAGATGGTCAAGAGGGGAAGACACTCCAGGTTGAAGTACCTGCAAAGTAAGGGGATGGCCCCAACACTTTAGCTCTTTGGGGAAAGAACAGGCGGTTCACTATGGCTCTAGCTGGATGGAATAACAGAGAATGGTACAATATGAGAGAGATAAGGAAGACCAAGGTCATGGAGGCCCTAACATTCCAGGCTTAGAAATTTATGCTTTACCCTGAAAGCAATAGGGATCCCTTGAAGGGGGTTAAGGAGTAACAATTTAATTAACCTTTTAGAAAAAGAGATGAACTAGAGATGGAGAGATCAATTTCCTTACTGGCCTAAAACCATGTCCATGGTGATAAGGGCTTGAGCTAAAGAAATAGCAGAGGAAAAGGAAGGAGTCAAGAGGTAGTTGGTGGTTGGAATGTTAAGGAGTTGGGGAGTTATAGGACGTGGGTAATGGGGAGCTTGGGAATAATTTTGGCTGAAGGCATTGAAGACCACAGATGAGATGGTGGGGTTTGCAGAAAGCAGAGGAGTGGAGGAGGAAGAAACAGCTGTGGGGGCAAAGAAGCATGTAAGTTTTAAGGAGGGTGTGAAGATCAGGAAGAGAGGCATGCAAATCTGTTAGTGGAATGCTCTTTCCATCTCCAGATGCAGAGGGTGCCCAGGGACCTGTGAAGTTCAGCCACATGAGAGCGGGCCTTGCTAGAGCTCATCTCGGGTGCGGGCAGTGAGCCATACAATGTGCATGTGGCCTCCTCCCTCCCTGCGTCACATTTTCTAAAGACTCTCACAAGAGCCTACTGTTGGCAGAGCCACATTCAGAAGTCAAACTTGATAATTGATGCTGTAATCCCCTGGATTCCCTCATTAGCAGCTGCTAATGGCTGGTGTGTTAACGATTAAATTAGGGCTCTAGTAGGCCCATTGTAAAGCGAATCCGTTCAAAGGGAAGGGAAGAACTGTGAGACATGACTGCAGCCAGCAGCGAGGGTCTGCAGCAGCACCAGAGCCCTCCTCACAGCCCTCTCCATGGCTCAGACTTGGGTGCCCTGGGTCTGGATTAGCATTCTCCAGAAGGCCAGCCTGGTGGCTAGATACTGAATTGCAGAGGGAAAGATGTGGGCCTGGGAGAACTTCTTCTAGACAGGAATCTAGAGACTTTCTCTGCTACAGAAAAAAAAAAAAAGAGGCTTCTTTCAAGCCTGGAGTCCCAGATCTGGACCTCCAGCTGTAGCTTACCTTCTCCTGAGCTGTAACTCTTCAATATATGCATGGGACTTGGTTTTCTTATGTGTAGGCTGGGAACAAGTCTACACACCATCTGAAATTGTTGTGAGAATTGCAAATGGTAAATAAATCATAGTCCAAAGCGGTGAGCACAGCAATGTCTTTACTCAACCTGACCCCACAGTCCAAACTCAAAAGCATATTCAGGGAACTTTGAAAGGACTCACAAAGGTTGCTATGGCAGCCACTCCTCCAGCGTCTGCCCATGAGTCCTGGTCCATTTCCATCTCTCCACTATCTTTTCCCTTCCGACGTTATTTTTGGAGAAAATATAATTTGAGATTTGAAATATGTTTGGTGGGGCTGAAGGTATTGTCACACTGAGACTTCACACAATTTAGGAAGTTCAGAGGAAGGCCTTGTGTGTGGCCTCCTTCTGTGGAGCCCTTCTTGTGGGATCCCTATTTCTTTCAGGGTAAAATTAGCTCTAAAAATCTGACTTATTAGAACCAAATCCCTCACCAGTAAAACCTGCATATCACTGGTAGCAGGCATTCCTAACTAGAGGGAGATCAGTGTGCATTTTTCAGTGGTGACCAGAAGAGAACTAGTCATAGAGCTTCTGAACCAGACGCTTAGTTGGTCAGTGGAAATGAAGGCAGGTGAAATTTTCTAAAAGAACTGGTTCAGCATCAGACTTCAAGATCATCAACTCTAACTGTCCTATGTTTCACTTCATTTCCTCTATCCTTTATTCTCTTAATTCTCACTGCTGAAAAATCAGATAACATCTGGGTAGATGTTCCTTAAAGCATGAGATATCATATCTCTTACACACCAGCCTTTTCAGTTTCTTCATCCACTTTCCATAAGCCTTAAAACTCCAATATCACACCAGACCTTGGGTTGGCCCTGGGGGTTTCACACTGCAAACCCGTTGCCACAGAAAAACTAGAAATCAGGGAGTTTAACCATAATTCCTACTGTCCTCAGCATTTTTTTACCATTCCTGCCTGTCTTTCTCACCTCAGTTTTCTTCTACACTCTGTCAGAGTCTGCCAACAGGATGCTTGGGAATTGCGTAACAGGATGCTTGGAATACGCAATTCCCCACGCTTCCCAGAAGCGGGAATTCCCTGGATAATGCAACCAGAAATCCTGCCTGCTGGACCATGCAGCAGGAAACAAACTGAAGACACTATGAAAGGCTTCTCTGAGATCACCTAGGTGCCAGGACAAAGAACCAGAGGAGAAAACAGCTAACCCTAGTATTAACCCAGAGTAGCAAAAAACACTGGACTACGATCTCTCTGTAGTCCTTTAAACTTTGCCTTCCCCTCCCCTCTGGAGTCATCTATAAAAGGAGGGAGGTGTGCTCCTCCTTCTGGATGAGGAAGGTCATCCAGGAAGGTCATCAGTAGGTCACAAGAGTGAGCCATGTTGCCAGTGTAATCTACAGAATCAGTGGTTACTACACATGTGTGGAGGCAGATTTCTAAGATGGCCTCATGACCTTCACCCCTTGGTGTCATACACATTATTATGCCACATTACACAGCAAAGGTATTTGCAGATATAATTAATAATCAGTTGACTTGGAGATAGTGAGGTTGTCTAAGTGAGGCTAAACCTAATTTTAAATGAGCCATTTAAAAGCAAAAAGTTTCCTCTAACTGGTGGCAGAAAGGGAAACAACAAAAAATGTAAAGGATGAGAAAGATTTGATGTGTGGGAGATTCTCTCTTGCTCAGAAAAAGGGGACCACAGGGAACAACTTGAGTAGAGTGGTCTTCAGAAGCTGAGAATGACTAATAGCCAACAGCCAACACATAGACAGAGACTTCAGTCCTACAACCACAAGTAACTGAATTCCACCAACAACCTAAATGAATTGCAAAGCAGATTCTACCCCAAAGCCCCCAGACAACAGTGCTGCCCAGCCAACACCATGGTTACAGCCTCGTTAGAAGCTCAGCAGAGAACCCAGCTGGTCCCACCAGGATTACAGAACACTCTGATAATATATGGTGTCATATAAGCCACAAAGTGTGTGGTAATGTATTATACAAAAATAAAACAAATGCAATATTAAACTCTGACTCTCCACCATTCTGTCCTTGCTAAATAAAAAGACTAGGCATTTTGGATCAGGATTAAGGGCTGCTATGTCAAAAGAGGAACCTAGTGCAATGGAAAGATTTTCAAATTTAAAAGTTAGGAGCCTGGATCCCGTTCATTGCCCGTCATTTGCTATCTGTGTGACCTTGATGAAGACACATAGAGCTCCACTGTTTCCTTACCTGTGAAATGAAAGGCTGAACCTGATTGGAACCAGATAGGTGGTATTCTGACCTGCTTTGCGGAAATCCTCCAGGGGCTGGACAGGCCAGAGACTAGTGGGCAGGGCTCCAGGCCCTCCCGCCACCCAGCCCTGGTTCAAACACACAAGCTCTACTTTGAACTGTTTCACACACAGGGCTTCTGAGTTGGATCTCATTAGGAGGAAGGTTTCTGTTGCCAAAATGAAATTTGAAAACTACTGAGCTGAGTGATTATTAGAGACCCTTCCAGCTCTCATGTTCTTCCAACATGAAGGTAAAGTTCAGTGGGGCAGCAGCTGGAACTGTGGAAAGAGCGCTGTGGTTTGGGCTTGAATTCGTGCACATCCTAGTGCATTCAGACATTCCCTCTCATCCAGATCATCTACTTCCACCTCTTCCTCTCTGGAGGCCTGAACTTTTGGGGGCTAGAGGCTTAAACCAGACAGATTCCAGTTCAGATCGTGACTCCACATTCAAGTCCTGACATTGGTAAATAAATAAATCTTTTAAATTCTCAGAGCTTCAAGCTCTTAACCTACAAAATGGTGAGATCACCTACTTTGCATGGTTGTCATATATGTTAATTAGGCCTATAGACTGAATGTGTATGTCCCTCATCACCCTGAAAATGCATATGTTGAAATCCTGAACCCCAAGGAAATGTTACTGGTGTGTGAGGCCTTTGAGAGGCGTTTGGGTCATGAGGGTGAGCACCTCATGTAGGGGATTAGTGCCTTTTTATAAAAAAGACCCCAGAGATCCCCCTTCCCCTTTCTGCTATGTGAGGACACAACCATCTTTCTAGGAAGTGAGCCCTTACCAGAAAGTGAATCTGCTATCCTCTTGACCATGGATTCCCCAGCCCCCAGAACTGTAAGAAACACATTTCTTTTGTTTATAAGCTACCCAGTCTATGGCATTTTATTAGCCTGAGTAGACTAAGACAATTAGTGTGGTCTTAAAATGCTACAAATATAGGCCCCAAAATATAATGGCTCAAGAATAACAGAAGGTTTTTTTCTTTCATGTTAATAATCTAAAGCAGGCCAGTTGTTGGTCCTTCTGCTCCAAGCATTCTTGGGGGGATCCGGGCAGATGGTGGCTCTGTCATCTTCAACTCATGACTCCCAAGCTTACTTGGAAATTGCCATTCCAGCCACGAGGGAGGGGAGGTGGTATGCAAGAGCTCAGGAGTGAAGTTTTATGGTCAGGTCTGCAAGAGGCTCACATGATTTCCATTCAAATTCTATTGGTCAGAGCTGAGTCACGTGAGTATACCTAATTCCAAAAGGAGCCAGAAGTTAGTCCTTGGTTGAATAATTACATTTCAGCTAAAAATTCTATTATCTAGGGTTAGCTGGGACATTAACAGCAGTTACCTTCATATTATACACAGAAAAGCGCTTAATACTCGGAAGCTGGTACTCAGCATCTCCCAATAGGCCAAACATTGCTAATTAAGTGGGTTTCTGTGTGGGGTGCGTGGAGGTGACCATCATCATCGCATATCCACATTTCAGAATTTTTCATTGCTGCTTTCAATCTACTTTCCCAAATGACTTTCTCTGGCTACATCCCCTTTACCTAGATTGGATACATCCATCAGCTGACGCCCCTCTAAGGCCCCAGTCTCCCTTGGTTCTCAGACTGCTGCTCTCACAGGCCTGCCTGGAATCTGGCCATCTGAGTCTTGTCAGCCCCGTTCTCCATCCCAGGAGCTGGGTAGGAGTGTGCCAAGCAGGCTGTCAGCCACAAGCCAGCTTTCTGAAAAAGATACACCAACTGCAGCAACTGAAAATGCATTTCCCTTGAATAACTTGGGTAATATTTGAAAATTAGTTCCCTCGCTCCTTATTGGGCTATTGGGTATTAGAATACAGGAGTAAGGACAAGGGCAATGGAAAATTAAAATGATGTTCTTCTCATAAACAGCACAGATACGGAAAGGCAGGCCTGATTACCTATAATCTTGGGATTTCTGGAGGCTCCCACTTTCTTTCCACCAGAGTTGCCATAGGGATAGTTCAGGAAAATTTCCTGGGACTTTTTTCTTCTTTGCATCAAGGACTACTGAGAGTACACGATTAAAGTAACACTCTTCGAGTCCCAAACCCAGAAAACAGCTGCTGTAGTCTGAGTGCTGTGACTCCGGTTTCTGACTGTACCCCCACTGAATGTGCCCAGTTCCAGGGTGATGAGGGGCTGTCATTTTCCATGTGGGTACAATTTAGCTTTAGAATTGGATAGGAGAGCACCTCACAGTGTGAGCACCCAGGCCACCAGAAAAATAGCCAACAGACACCAGCTTTAGACTGAAATATGAAGGAACATTTCCCTCCTGGGGCCGAGTCCCTCTGCCCTTCTCAAAACCCTTTACCAAGAAGGACTGATAGATTCCATTTTTTAAAGATTTTATTCATTTATTTTTAGGGAGAGGAGAAAGCAGGAGAAAGAGAGGGAGAAACATCAGTGTGTGGTTGCCTCTCATGTACTCCTTACTGGGGACGTGGCCTGCAACCCAGGCATGTGCCCTGACTGGGAATTGAACTGGTGACCATTTGGTTCACAGGCCTGTGCTCAATCCACCAAGTCACACCAGCTAGGGCTGATTGAAATATTTTAAAGAGTCCATGGCTGATTAGGACTGTATTATTCCTCTAAAGCATTCTAATTAGTTTGGTTTTTTTAATCATCTTGAAGAGGAAGAAATAAATAATCAGTGACAAAATTTTAGGCATTGGTGGGACCTTAGGGAAAGAAATTGTAACAGTGTCCCCCAGTACACACATGCCTCTAAGTCACGATGGCCATTCCCATGTCATCTCAAAACTAGATCCACAGGCTGGGACTGATGGGGGTGGGGCAAGTCACCTTACTGCATGCAGTGGGGTGGCAGCGTTTGAGGGGACTACGTGATGGTGAAAGGAGGTGTTCAGGTTTGAAGAAGCGTTCTGTGCCCAGTGGGACGAGAGTTGGAAACCACCAATCTCCTTGTGTCCCCTTGTCTCCCAGACATGGAAACTGGGGCTCTGAGATGTGGAAAGCTCCCCACCCAGTCAGCAGCAAAGCGAGGTAGGGAGCCAGTCCTCTGTCAGCTGGGCTCTTACTCTCATTTGAGAGGTGCGTCCTCCAAACACCCAAGTTCCACTGACCTTCTTTGTAGCAACTGAAGTCAGAAAACGAGATGAAGTCTCCAGCTCTTTGCTACAATATTCATAGTGATCGTCCATCTTTTTCAGTGGAATCAAAGGGTGGCATTTTTTTCTGTGTCTCCCCCTCTTGCCTGATGCAAATAAAATGCACCACTGTCACCCTTTTGTCCTTCTCCCTTTAGTAGTTTTGGTTTTCCCCAGGATGCTCAAGTAATGTCCAGGCCTCAGGACAGAACAACCTCTTGACTGTCTTTCTCAGTAGACCCAGGAAATCTGGGAGTTGGAGTCACTCCCTGGAACGGTCTAAATGCTCCTAAACACATTCGGCTTGAATGCACGAACCTCTCACTGACGAGCCTCCCCACAGGGCACAGGGCTGGGGACCGCAGAGAGAACTGCACGTGCAGTGGGGGCTTGGGGCAGAGACTGAAAGGAGATGTGAGGCCCCCGATGCCAGCAGATGTGTGAGAGGTGTTAGTTACAGCATCACGCTGCACTTCTGTCATTTACACAGATCAAAAAGAATTTCCAAGGAACTCCTCCATAATTTAGCACCAGCCACCTTTAAAACACAAAGTTTCTTTACCTCTTAACAGCACTTTTCTCTACCTCACTTTCATTCTAGGGGTGGGAAGTTCAAGGGATGGTCCTCACCCTGTTCTATAGCTGAAGAGTTCCTCTGGGAAGGGGTGGTGGCCGCCACAGGACTCAGTGGCACCAGCCAGTTTCCTGCGTCCCACCATCCTGCTCTTGCAAATAACTGCACTCGCCTGACCTACCCATTCTGATCTCTCCAAGATGATGGGGACTCGTCTTGGGGTGGGTTCAGGTTCATCTACAATTGGCATAGACACCACAGACTTCCAAGCTTCATGGGAGTCTGAAGAAGGGCTGATAGCCCCCTGCTTTCAGTTGTCATACTGGCAATGCCCCGGATGACAGAACATTGAGGGTTTCCACAGCTTCTGCTCTGTGGGTCTTCCAAGAGCTTTGGGACGGCAAAAGCATAAACCCTGGCCACACAGTTGGGATACTCTGGAATATGGGAGCAGGCTGCAAGTTGAACGGAATTTTAAAAGCCATGGAGAGCCCATCCAGCACACCGGCCAATGCTATGTTGAGAGAAGAGAGGCGCCGAAGACACATAGCCCTGCCCTCTTTGCCTTCTTGCTGACAAAGGGAATTTAAGCCAAGAGAACAAATGGATACACTGGAGATCCTTCAAGTTCTCACTGTAATTATGTAGCCTTGGGAGATGAGAAATTGTAAAGTTGGCTAAACATTGGACATCTTCCCAAAAGGATAATTGTTTTAGTTTATTTTTTCCCCTTAGAAAAAAGAAACCAAACCATATTAATACTGTATTTAGGACTCAGAGGGTGAGTTTGTTTTGACTGAAAATCTACCAAAAATAAGGGACAATCTTCTAAGGGTCAACAAAACCTTGCCAGCAAAATATTTATTTTTATTTTTATTAGTTCAACACTGGCTCCTTAAATAAGATAAATAGCTTGGCCAATAATAATAATTACATTATGGTCTTGAAAAGAAGGGAATCTTAGGGGATAAAAACACTCCCATTCTGACAAAAGCCTCTGCTCTGCTTAGTTGAGGGGAGTAAGGCCAAGGGGAGAAAATGGGGGACACACCACCCTAAAATGAATGCACCCCATCAGGCATTTAGGACACCATGGAATACAACCTTGTTTTGTTGTTGCTTTGAGGCTCAACTCAATTCCTACAAAACAAAAAAATGGGGAGTCCTTCTTCCTTAGAACACCGTGACGTGCAAATGTGCTCTCATGCTGGAACCAGAAGTAGGAGATGAGGAGCAAGGTGGTGACTGAGATACGTTTCTTCCTTCTTCTCAACACCCGAACAGTTAGGCTGCCTTTTCTCTCCTGTTCTGACATTTAAACCACTTAGGGCCACCGCAACGTCCATGGGCTAGGGAGGTCTGAGGTAAACTGGCCCTTGATTTCCCAGGCTGATCCTGAAGCCGCCTGTCACGGTATGAAGACATAACCATGAACTTCTACCTGGGGTCTCCCACAGACTGACCTCAGGGCTCCTTGTCTGGGGAGGGAGTGGAAGAGACATTTTAGGTTTCTGGGCCTCTGAAGGCCTCTCCTAAGGTACAAAAATTTCTTAGATATGTGTCAACACTGGCATCTTCTAAAACCTTAACTTGGCTCTACAGGAAACGAAGCTCTCACAATGAAGCTCTCACGCCAGAGTCAGGTGTGATTTTGTTTCAGTTCCAAGCTCCTCGTCACTGCTCACGTTCTTAAGGCCCTTCTTGGTGGTTCCGAATGTCCAAAACATACCACCTCCTTCTCCTCCTCCTTTCCCCCCTTCTAAGTGCCCTTCCTTAGAATTACTTGTCCTGCAAAGTTCACCCTTAGGGCTGGCCTCTGAGGCACTGAACCTACTTTCTGAGAGGGTGTAGAACCTACATCGGTCTACAACCTGTACTCAGGTACCCAACAGCAGACGGGTGGCTCTCTGCCGCACGAGAGATAAGGAACTCCGGAACGCTGTCTAGCTTATAGATCCACCCACTCTAATTCCAGCTTTGTGCCTTTCTGTTTAATAAGAAATCTTTACTCATTCCTGTCTCAATGACTGTTTCGAATTCTGTGTGATGTGAGCACCAGTCAGGGAATCTTCTACTCCCAGCTCTGCCACAAATGTGCCATAACCTTGGACAAGCCTTGTGCCCTCTCTGAGCCTGAGTTTTCTCACCTGTAAAATAATAGCACTGAGTTATACTACTTTTTAAGTCTCTCCAGCTTTAATTTTATTGGAAAATCAGTTGCTTCCTCCTCTGAGCTTTCATGGCACATTGTTCCTCCTCCTCTGTAGACATTTCATTAGAGTTTATCTCTTTACAAACTTATTTCCCCACTGGACTGTGAGGCCCTCGAGAACAAGGACAGTCTCCTAGCTACCTTTGTTTCCTCTGTACCTGGGGAGGAGGGAGGAGAGGGATGTTGAGCTTCCATTAAGCAGAACACAGCGATACACATCATACATAGAGTATTTCTTTTAAAATACACAATATAATGACAATCCCAAATGTGCAGATGCAGCAGCTGAGAGATTACTTTATCCAGGTTACAGAGCTGAATCAGAAATGAAATCCAGGTCTCCCTTCTTTGCCTACTGCCCCAGGACCTAGCATGGAGCCGAAGGGAGGCTAAATGTTTGTGGACATCTAGCAGATGCTCAGTAAATACTCATGAAGTGGATATCAAATAACTTGTTTTGTTTGGCTTTTGGTCAGGCAAGGGCGTGCCTTTGAACCTCACCTGCCCTGTGGTGGGAACGGGGCAGAGTTGAGCTACAGTTAGGAAATGAAAGCAAAGTACAATTTATTACAAGGACTTAGGAGTTCTTTAATTAAAAGGGGGGCAGGGCAGAGCTCTTCCTGGGTATGAAAAAATAATGATGAAATATTCTCAAGGTAACTCAAGGTCTCTGGTAATTCACCCTGAAGAATAAGCTAAAGCCCTCATTTGCATCATCACTCAACCTACAAATTCATAGAGGACATGATTGTTTTCACAGTCCTGGAAGGTCACATTATTCTTTCTTGCTCTGGTGCCCCTCACAATTATGTCCAGGCAAGCAGACAGAGAAATCTATATTATAGTCTCTAGGTGTGATGGGACTCCCAGCCCCTGAAGCCTGCCAGGTATTTGGCCCAGCCAGCCGGGGTGGGGGTGGGGGGGCGAGGACCTCAGCAAACACTGGCTCTCATCATGCACGCCCAAGGCAGAGATATTGGAATTGAAATGGATTACTGTCTTCAGGGCACTCTGACCTTCTACCAACACCTGAGAAAGGATCTTTGGTTCCAGTTAACTTTTCTTAACCATAAATAAATTTCAAGAGCCAACTGAGTTAATGCTTGCCTCAGGGGAGAAAGAAAAAGAAAGGAGATCATCTGTTCCTGAGGATGCCTTAGGATTGTGCCTGAAGCTTTTAACCATTCAGGAGCCACATAAATCTCACTGGAGTATCTGATGTTCTTTAAGCAAGGAGTACAGTAGAACAGTGAGGAAGAGGATGCTTGTTTCTGTCTAGTGGTGAGTTAATGCCAGCCTGCAGGCAAAGAACCCAATAAACAGCACAATGCATTCAGTTCTTTTAAATAGAGTGCTTGCTGCTTTAGCAATTGGGGAGCTGAGGCTGTTTGATACCCATTTGTGAAACAAACAAATCCTAACACTTCAGCGAGGTGCACTGTGCTGTAAGGCCTTCTGTAACTCTAAAATGCCGTGTAATGGCCCTAAACTTTATCTCCTTCTTCTGCTTAACTGGCTAGTGGATCTTGTGCCTCCATTCACTCCACAAGTTCTTACTGAGGGGCTGCCATGAGAGGCAGAACATCAGTCAGTTAAGAACAAGGAACTGTGGAACCTGGGTCTGAATCCTGGCTTAGCCACTTATTCAGTCTGTAGCTTTGGGAAAATTGCTTACGGTCTCTGTGCCTCAGTTACTTAATCTGTAAAATGGGAATAATAATAGTGCCAATTTCACAGGGTTGTTTCAGGGATTAAGTTAGAAAATATGTAAGCACTTGGAACACCTCTATGACATGGTGAATGCCATATAAGTGTTTTCCAAGTCCTGGAGCCAAACCTATCACCCAGGCTATTAAAATCCATAGGATCAGACAGACTTACACATTTTGTCTGGGGGTGAAGAACAAGGACCGCCTACATCAGAGATTTAGGGAAGCTTTAGTGATACAGTGTTTATCCAAAAGTTTGATATGCGTGCCCCAGTTGATAAACCAGAGAGTTGTGAACAGTACAGGTACAATTTTTTTCTTAAAATGTATATATATATTTTTTTACATATATTAAAAATACATCTGACACATTAAATATTTTATTTAATGTATATTATTACTTAGGAATAAGTAAAAAATAAATATTTAAGTTGATTAAGAAGACTTCTAGGTTTCCATAGAATAAAAGGCATCTGCTTAAATCTAAATTTCTCACATATCTTCCACAACCAAATAGACAACACATGGAACAAATATAGGTAAAACTGTGCCTGTAATGGGGTGCTGAGCTAGAGGTCCCCCAAAATCCCAAAGCTCCCACAGATATAGTTTGGAGGTTAGAGGAAGTAGAACAGGGCCATTGAAAGTTACTTTGCATATCTAAAGAACTTGGCTAGTGTTTTAGTAATGTTAAATAGCTGTGCCTGCTGGGAACCAGGGAGATGGGATTGACTCTAACCTGTGAAGTGATACAGCATGAGGGGCTTGCTGCACCTGCGTGAGAGCAGGAAGGTGGTTAGCTCTCTATCAGGTCGTGGGCCATGCTTGCTTGCCTAGACTAACAACGGGCAGCTGAGAAAGGCAGCAGAAACCAGAGTGCTAGCAGGTGTAGCTCAGTGTGGGAGGATTCGGAAATGGGGTTACAGAGGAAGATCCGTGCTGGGATTTAAGCTCAGGAACAGGGCAGCCATGCTGGCTTGGCCATGCAGATTGAAAGGGTAGAGAAGGACACCTCTCCCTACCATGAGAAGTCTCTTTTGGATAAGGAGCAGAAGCCTACCTAGCTGAGCAAGGACAACTGGAAGAAGCCAGAATATACTGGAAATCTGCCCAGCTAAGTTATAGACTTCTATTTCTTCCTGAGAGATAGTACCTCTGACTGGCCTGGTTTGGCAAGGGGGACAGGACTGTGTGTTTGTAGGTGCTTGTTTTAAAAACAGCATGGGATTTAATGGTCAAATTCCACCATATTCTAAACCTGTATAATTTTCGAATAAGTAGTTCCATTCCTTTTCATAAGACTGGCATTGGGAGTCACAGTTGTTATCAGTGACAGGCAATAGAACCCAGTGGTTCTGTTACATGCCCACAGCAGTGTCACTAGGAGACAAGTATAGTAGATTAGATTTAATTGTTGTTCAGCAAACATTCAGTCTCTCCTTCCCATCTAAGCATCAGCACCATCATCATTAACATTGAGCATGGTGAAGTGACTTCCTTTAGCCAATCACATTCTGCAAATAAGATGCAGGCAGAAACTAGATATGTGCTTGCATGGATGGGTTTGGTCTTTTGAACTCCTGTCTTTTGCTGTGAAAAGAATATGGCTTATTTACCAACTGGTCCAGAAATGATGAGAAACACTTGCAGAAGACTTGCAACTCATAACCATAGCTGAACCCAGCCTAGATCTGCTGAATCCCAGGAGACCTCCAAAAACATAAGTACAAAATGAATGTTTATTGTTTTATGCTCCTAAGTTTTAAGGTTCTTTGTTTTTCAGCAATACTTGTCACACAGAAATTAGTATCAGAAGTGACATGCTGCTGTAACAATAACTAGATATTTGGGGTATTAATTTGGAACTAGGAAGTAGGCAATGAAGAAAGTGTTATATATAAGGATGAAAAATAATGATCTATGATACACAATGGCAAAAATAACATGCCCTGCATAGCTACTAGTTCAAGGAGGATGAAAAGGACAGGAAGTAGACCTGAACCCAAACCACAGTTTATAACTAAGCCCAGACTAGATAAGCAAAATCTCAAGCTTCAAAGATAGATAAGTAAGAAATAAATGCTTGTTATTACATGCCATTTAAGTGGTTTCTTACATGGAAATAGCTTATCGATATAAATAAAAGATACAAACTTTTAACCTACAAATAGGTTAAAAGTATAGTGAGAAGTGATAATAAAAGATAAGCAAGGAAGACTTAACATATGTATAATTCAAGTTTCCAAAGGAGTAAAGCAAAGCAAGAGAGCAAAATTTCTAGAGTATAAGGCAAGAAAACTTTCTAAAATTAAAAAAAGACTGAATCTACATATTGGAAGAGTCTCTGATGTAACAAGAAGAACTTCATCCCAAATGGTTGACACTAGGACATAGTCTAGTAAAATGATTAAGACATTGAATGTAATGAAAAAAAATTCTGGGACTCCAGACACAAAGACCAAGTCACTTACAGTTCATGGATAGGTACCAAGTTAGCCTCCAACATCTCAAAACAATACGCAAAGTAACATAAGAATAATACAATATGTCCAATAAATTTTAAAAACTTAAAACTGGTGGTTTATTGCATATAAATTATACCTCAATAAACTAATATTTTAAAAGTCTTAACTAAAAAAAGAATGAGTTAGCAGAAGGCAATGGGGAAGCATTAGTAATATAATCAAAGAAAGAACACATGACCCAAAGATTTCATATAAAGCAAAACTAACCTTCAAGTGTGAGGAGCACAGATTGTTAGTAACATACAAAAACTCAAGGGTCATGTTCTCATGAACATGCCTAAGAAATCTAGTAGAGAACAAGTGTCAGACAACCAAATTGACCAGAGCAACTTTTATACTTGTCTGGGATATTAAATATACTGTATAATTATTTAAACAATTGTGACTAAATAAAGGCTGATCAAGAAAAAGTATAGTATGACATGGCTATAACTCTGACAATGTAGATATAGTATAATTACAGAATTAGGGGGGTAGTTTATATGCATAACAATGTTGTCATTGTAATCTGTTTGGTGGTGATAGTGTTATTATCATTCTGAGTCTTTAGGTCATCCCTCTGTGATAGAATAGACCTCCTCCCAATTGGTAGGTCAAAGTGTCAAGACTAATGGTACCACAAATGCACTGAAAGAGTATGAAAAAGCTTATTACTCACAAAATGAGGCTGTGTGGGGAGTGTGGGGCTGGCTCCCCACAGGACCAAAAATATCTTGAGATATTAAGGAGAAGCACCTGGCTTAGAGTTTTATTATAGCTGGTGGTGAGGATAGGCAGAGGGTTCCCATGCACAGTCTGGGGCTTGCAGGATTTGAACTTTCCACCAATGCTAAAAGGGGGAACACGAAAGCTTTGCTGTTAGCTTAACTAGAGGTGAGGCAAGAAGGGAAAGAAGAAAAAGTGGAGCTTGAAAGCTGTCAGCAGGTAAACATCAATAGGAGAGTTGGACTGAGTGAGACTCCTTGTTACACTGAGGTTGCTGTGTGTGTGTGATGTAAACTAAAGCAAATATGGTGTATTCTAATTCTAACATTCACTGCATCTTTGGAAAACAGTTCTCAGTATAGAAGAAACAAAATTTTTAAAATGTAGTGTAGAAAAGATTAGGCAAAATTGTCATGATCTGGATTTGAATTAGAAGTATCAGTATGAAGTCATATGATATTTTATATTGATATACAGTGCATTTAAAAATATATAATGGTATGCATTTATGTACCTCATACTGATGTCTACTGAAAATGCCTAGAAACTATGGTTAATTTTGTAACAGTAAGTCTCCCTAGAGCCCATATTATGGTCTTAAAATATGATTTTTCACTAATACCAGAAAAGCTTTCCAGAGAAATGGCAGGTTCCAGGCCCAAAATTTAAAATACACATGATAATATTGGGATATTTTTCATACCAGATAGCAAGAAAGGTATCAAACACTAAGATCATCACAAAAGAACATAGAAGCCAAATTGAATAGGCTCCAATAGGCCAAAGAAAGGACATTTTGAGCTTCATTAAGTTACGTAATTGCAATAGACTTAAACCCTTTAAATATGTTTAAATATATGACTTTATAATGACAGTAAGAAGAAACTAATGGTCAATTTTGAAGAATGAAATAGTAGAACGAGAGTATCATCACTTTCTATAGCCTAATGAATTCATGGATCTGGGCTTTGAGGTGGACAGGAATTAGGTGCCCCCAGTGAAAGAGCACACCATCACCTATAGTTCCACCAAATGGATTGAGCCTGAGTCTAATCAGGCCTATGGATCCAGCTGCAAATTCACAGCAGATATGGAGGACAGAGGAACATGTTGAACTGTACCATGAGTATGCTATCAGCAAAATCCAGACTGAGCACAATTCTACAAGGCAAACAGCCCAGATCTATGACAAATGTAAGTAAAATAAAAGAATGGAGGCAGAAACTATAGAATAAAAATATGCTTAAAAGACACATCATTTTTTAATAAAGAGCAAGACTAAACTGCCATGTCCAGGCATGCAATTTGGGGTGATAAAACTGTAATAAAACACCCCAAAGTCAAGATAGAGTTTGCATGCGAAAGAAGGGGGCGGGTGTCTGTTTGAGGCAGGGCACAGGGAGGAGGTTCTGAGTTGGGTAGCAAAGTTTTATTTCTTGACCTAGGCGATGATTACAAAGGTGTTTTCCTGCATTAATTTATATATTTGTGTGGTTTTCCCTATCTGTGTTTCATCTATAAACTTTGTTTGTAAATTGGGAGGAGGACGGGAAGTTGATTTAAACAAATATATGATAAATAATTATTCAGGTGGTAGGTAGAATTGGCAAATGTCATGAAGATACTTGTCTGACTGGTGTTCAAAAAACAGTAAAATAGTGCTTAAGAGCTTAGCCTTTGAGGAAGCCACACATTGGGGTTGAAATTCTCATTCTGTTCCTGATTGGCTGTGTGATCTCTAGGCCTCAGTGTCTTCATCTATAGAATCAATATAACAATAACAGATAGAGTTGTGAGGTATAAATGAGATAATCCATATAAAGCACTCAGCACAGTACATGCCACATAGTAATCACTCAATGAATGCTATTTGTTGTTCTTATTGCTGTTTGGGGGAATGGTAGAGGCTTTTATTTAGGCATCTTTTTCATGGGCCACTGGGGACTTCTATGAGGCATCTTTCAATATCCATTGTAGCTCCTGGAGTTCTTTTTATTCTCTGCTGCTCCAATTATAGTCCTGAGAAAATTCTGACTTCATTTCTTTACAGACTAAATGCTTTGGGATACATGAGAAAATGAAAAGTGTCATAGATATCCAAGTTATATTAAACCAATATAACTTGCTGCCCAACTGCCATGGGGACCAGCATGTCAGTAACTACTAGACTGATGGAGTCCAGAGAATTTGGAGCAACTCATTTAGCCTGCAGCTAGTCTGCCTATCACCTCCCCATATATCAGGAAACAAGAGTTATGCTAAGGCTCGCAGGTTGACGCAATATTTGGAAATGTGGCCTCTAAAGCAATTACCTTGCTCGACATACTTTTTGCTAATATATATGTCAATTTTATTATATATATATATATATATATATTTATATATATATATATACACATGTGAATGAAAAGCACATGGCCCATCTGTATTCATCATCAGCCAATTCTTCCAGTGAGTGTTGATTTCCTACTGACCTGTCCTGCAGCATTGTCTTTTACCTGGCAGGTAGGAAGATGCCCTTTGGGATGGATTACTTGGAAATAGTTTTAGTCCCCTTTAGCCTAAAGTCCTTGTTGAGTAGAAAGCAAAAATTCTTCTAATTTTCTAGCATCTCCCTTCTTTATCACTGACCATTTGGGGCATGCTCTTTCTCTTCCCATTTCCAATACCTGAATTCTCACAGTCAACTCAGGCCATCTCTGTTCCCCATTTCAGAAATCTTACTTTGCCTGTTTAGATTTGCATAGTACTTTCGCCATTATTAGTTCAACCACATCAGTCAAGAATTATTAACATATTATTTTGACAAGAGATCTGATCTCCTAGTGATTAAACGACTTGCCCGCAGTCCCCTGTGGCTGAGCCAGAACAGGAGCAGACTTCTCTCCATTGCACACATCGTGTCTGCAGTTTCTCTCCACTCTGTGCTGCAGACACTGCGTCCTCCTGTGGGAGAATTCTTATATATTTTATTTATGCATTTACCTATTTATGAATTCATTTTTTATTCATGTGTTGGTTTCATCGTATACAAATTATTATAGTATTTGTTCTACAATTATCTGATCAAAAGGGAATAAATATATAATTTAATACAGTAGTAAAATAATTACTAGTTAAACATCTTTAAGAAGTAATGAGACAAGATTTGCAAAAGTAAAAAAACCATCATCAAGAAAAATGCATTTACTTCTAAAACTTTATCAGAATGCTATCTTCTGTCATCTTTTTTGAGACAGATTTTTGTCCATTTTTCAGTTCATCTATAATGAATTTTTTAATATTTCAAATATTCATAAAAGCTTGAAGACTAATATGAACCATTTGTGTACCCACTATCCAAATGCTGTTAACATTTTCTCCGTATTTGCTTCAGATTTTCCCTTTTACTAAAATTAACATTTCCGAAAAGGCTGAAGTTCCCTGTGTTCTCTTGCTCTGGTTTCATCTCCCTCCCACCCCAGAACAGACAGTGATGTGTGTCTTCTCCATTCATGTTTAAAATATTTACTGTGCATGCATTTGCCCACAAATAACATTTATTTAAATATATAATCTTTATGTAAGTAGTATCATCATCCTGTATACATTATATGTTTTTTCCACCCAATATTATATTTTTACATCTATGAGTGAAATTCTTTTCATTTTTGTATTTACTAATATATTTGAACTTATTTTTATCTTATTTTGTGTCTTATTTTCCATACTTTTTTCTCCATGTCTCTCTTTTCCTGTCCCTTGGTACATTAGTAATGTCGTCTCTAGTCCCACTTTCCTCATTCGATGGTTGAAATCTGTAGATTATTTTTTATTATATAATACATTATATATTGCAAGTGAATCATTTAATGTCATTCCCAAATTTTTAAGAAACATATTCAATTGTACATTTTTAATAAAGTCTAAAGATATTAACTATTTCTGGCCTCTTTAATAAGACAAAGAATTCACTTGCATTAACTAACTACTGAAAATTACCTCATTTTCAGAATTTATTTCCACCTTTTTAATCAAATTATATATTTTATTTTTTATAGAGCTAATATTTTACAGATACTCCTCTTTTGGAATTATTAAACTCTTTACATATTTGGAAGGCTTTTTCTGTTTTTTGCACAGTGTATATGTACTTTTTTGAGGGGGATGAAGAAAAGAGTATATTTAAATTTTTTAAGGGTATTTTTTCCATTACCATTCAATCTTTTTATAACCTCCTCCCCTCTACAATTACAACACTGTTGTCCACCTTTTTCATACATTTCTAATGCTTTTTAATAATCCACGGTTAATTGATCAATATATTTTATTGGTGTTGAGGCTCATACTGTTTCTTGCTTTCTTCTAGCTGAGGGTTTCTCAACAGTGGTGCTATGCACATTGTGAACTGGATAATTCTTTCTTATGGCAAGTGTCATATGTATTGCAGGATGTTCAGAAATATGCCTGGCCTCCACCCACTAGATGCAAAAAGCATCCCCCAAGTCATGATAATCAAAAATATCTCTTGAGAGGCAAAACTTCCCTCAGTTAAGGACCGCTGTTCTAGCTGAAATACACCTTGGCAGTCGTTCTGCTAGCCCGAATCAGGGAATGGGGGTGGCGTGTGGCATAAACTCAATTAATCTTTTTTTTTGACCTACACTACATTTTAAAAAATAGATTTGTTTTTATACATTTACATTTCAATTACAGTTGACATGCACTATCATATTAGTTTCAGGTATACAACATAGTGATTAGACGTTTTGCTACCTTACAAAGTGACCACCCCAGTAGGTCTAGTGCCCCTCCGACTAAGTGTTTAGTGATTACGGCATTATTAGACAGCTCCCTGTGCTGTACTTTACATCCCCAGGACTACTTTTATATCTAACAATGTACTTTTTAATCCCTTTCACCTTTTTCACCTATCCCCCAACTCTCCTCCTGTCTACCTGGCGACCATCAATTTGTTCTCTGTATCTGTGAGTTTGTTTCTGTTTTGGTTGTTTTAAAACTAGATTAGTTTTAATCCCCTGGAATCCTCAGTACTTTGAAAATATACTTCACTGACTTCTCTGTTGTTGCTTACCGGTGGCCTGCCGATGGTGTAAGAGAAATTCTTTTTTTCTAAAGTGAGTCTAACCCCCACCTCTGGTAGATCTAAAAGAAAATTTTCCCTTACATTTTATATTCTTCTATTCCATCACAATGCATCTAGGTACTGATTTATTTGAGCCCATTATATGCATTTTCAGTCTGAGGATACATGTCTTTCATCAATTTTAGGAAATGTTTAGCTGTTATCTCTTTAAAAACTGCTCCTTTGTTATCTTCTCCTCTAGGATTTCTGTTGCATGGGCTATTATTCACATGTCTTAACTTTCCTTTCATGGTTTTATCAGCTCTACTCTGGGCAGCTTCCTTACTAATATCTTCTGATTCACTGAATCTCCCTTTACATACAGTGTGGAATTTATCTTGTCCACTTCAACAATCATTTTCACTTGCAGAATTTCCATCTGTTTTATTTTTATAAACTACTCTTCTTGCTTTACTTCTTACTCCATTGTGTCATAATTTATTGTTCTTTGGGGGTCTATTTTTCCTTTCTTTATCTCTGTAAAGAAGTCCTCTAAAGGTTGCTTAATTTTGTTTTCATTTTATTGAGATGAATTGACCTCCTAATTGTTGACTTTGTTTTCTCCTTTTCTTAGCATTTCTTTCCCTTTATGTTTGGGTTAGTTTGCAATCTGCAGTTTTCTCACTCCTTCTCTTCCCTCCCCTCTTTTCCTTCTCCTCCTCCACCTCCTCCGCCTTTTCTTCCCTCCCTTCCCTCCCTTCTCTCCCTTCTGTCCTCTCTCCTGCCTGGTTGTAAGCCAGATCCCCAGGAAACATTCAGATGAAGTGTATTTAGCCTCTTCTCATGGGTGGCAGCCCCACCGCCACCACAGACTTTGGTCCCTCACCTGGAGTGGGGCTGTTTTTGTCTGTTACACCGCAGTAGATGAACCCCCTGCCTGTCTCTATTTCTGGACCCAGAGCCTGGCAGGCTCCCAGTTGCAACCCATTTTGTACTTTGTATTTGTTTTATTTATGCTGCACAGAGATGTTAATCTTGTGTTTGAACATAGCTGTGCCTTTGAAATTGTCTTTTGAAAATTTTTCTATATGTAGAAAGTCATTGAAAGGCTTCAAAGAGTGACTTTTCAATGACACCCAACCAGAAATAAAATAAAATTAGTCTTTCAGTGTAGGTTAAACCCTCCTATTTGTGTCTCTCTGAACACCTGCTGCTTTCTATGGGCCCTGTGGAAGAGCTAACCTTCCCACTATTAGTTCCAGACCACTAATACACTGACTTCTTCACTTCTCAGTAGTTCCACCAGTGAAATAATCCATTCCTCTTGTCAAATCATTTGCTCTTTTAATGTCCCTTTTCCCTCCAGATTCCCAGCTCTACCCCAGAAACAGTCGCACCTTCCTAGGTCACTAAAACACCTGAGAGACACTTTTCTCCTCTACTCCTGCCTGTACTACCTTTCTGATGGTCCCAAAATTCATGTTGAAGTTCCTTCAGAATCTTGATTTTAAGGTTCTCATTCTTTTTCCCCCATCTTTTATTTATTTTTTATTTTGAAATGAATTTATTGGGGTGGCATTGGTTTATAAAATTATATAGGTCTCAGGTATTTAGTTCTATAACACATCATCTGTATATTGTATGTTCACCACCCCAGATCAAGTCTCCTTCCATCACCATTCATCCCTGCATAAATTCCTTCATCTCCCCCTACCCTCTTCCCTTTGTTCATCACTATGCTCTTGTGTCTATGAATTTTTCTTTTTTGCTTAATCCCTTTACCTTTTTCACCCAGACCCACGACCACACTCTCCTATGATAACTGTTTGTCTGTATCTATGAGTATGTTCCTATCTTGTTTGGTAGTTTATTTTGTTCATTAGATTCCACATATGATTGAAATTATGTGGTACTTGACTTTCTCTGACTGGCTTATTTCACTTAGCATAATGATCTCCAGGTCATTCCATCCTGTCAAAAAGGGTAAGATTTTCTTCTTTTTATAGCTGAGTAGTATTCCATTGTACAAAAAATATGTATAAGATTCTCATTGTTGATGACACCACAGACTTTTATGAACCAGCATGACCCAGTCATAAGGCTCTGTTTCATCACCAAGCTCTCTGATGGGCCATCCTTAGATAGACTCAGGTTTATTCTTTTTCCATGGAATGAAGACTCCTTTCTAGAATTCTGGATCCCCTCCCTCTTCACCTACCCTCATTCCCATGGCATCACAAATTTTTTTCTTAGTGTATTTTGTTGGTTCAACAGTTCATTAATTTAAAACCCATCAAGATTCTGCTATGTTCTAGGTTTACACTAGAATCCAGGACAAGAAAATACAGTGATTCTTCAGATTCCTATGATATTCTGAAGATGCTTAAAATAGGAGATAAATACATAGAAACAATTAAAACACTCTGACGATACAAAGGAGGAAGAAGCTTCATGGAGGAGGCATCATTTGAACAGGGGCTTGAAGGATGGGAAGACTCTAGACATAGGATTAAGGAAGAAGAATCTAGGTAAAGGGGTAAATATTCAGTTACCATTTGCCTTTCTCACTGCAGTATCCATTCTTTAAGAATAGGAACCATATATCTTCTTTATTTCTCACAATACTTTACAATAGGTCTCTTTCCATAAAAAGGAGCTCAGTAGACTCTGACTGAATAATGTTATTAAATATGATGTGACATGTTTTCCTGCAGCTTGATCTTTGTCTTCTTGCTCAAAGAGTGAGCTACCCATTTGTTAATTCATTCTAGCAACATTTATCAGTGCCTACTATGTGCTAGCCAAGTTAAGAGTAATGATGTTGAAATGAGCAAGTCGGGCATTCCAGTGAGTATCTCAGGCCTAGGAAGTGCCTGGGCCCAGAGGTTCAAATATGCTGGGAGTTCAGCATTCAGTATCCCTGTGCAGGCCCTTCTATTTGCAGTAAGTGAAGGTTTTACACAAGCAATTTCACGCCTCTAAGTTCACAGGCCTCCAGGCACTACTACTTCCCACTGACACCGAAGAGTCCCCTTTACAAATATAAAGGATTTTCCAGTGAGAAAGCAGCCTGGGGGCACACTTGCCCTGGGCCTTCTTAATAGGCCATGCAGGGAACTAATGGGCGAGCTCCCCAGGTTGAGGGAGACTGAAGGGCAGGCTGGAGGCAGGAACTTTGTCTCCAAACCACACAACTTCCCTGTGGTGTTGAACACTCTGTTCTCAGAGGCCATCTTGCTCCCATCCAGCCATGGCAAACAATGCAGAACCACACATTGGCTATTCAGTTACAAAGGTGTGTGTGTGTGTGTGTGTGTGTGTGTGTGTGTGCGCGCGTGCTGTTGTTGTCTCTCTAATCTAAATCCTAAAAAATTTATGTGCCATCTATAAACATGCTTCTCTCAATTTTTTACCTAAACTACCTTCTGAAAATAATAAAATAAAATATAAAATAAAATAAAATAAAATAATGGAGAGACAAGGCTTAAAAATCTTCCAAGCAGAGAAAACCAATTAAGCCATGTAAAAAGTAATAACAATTATGAATGTAAGCAAAACTTAGGTTATTTTTTCTAAGTGCGTCTGATAATCATAAACAAAATTTAAGTCATCTTCCTAAAATGATATAAGATAATTACATTCATTCCCCACCATCTGGAAACCCCCATTGTAATAACCAATCATTGTAAAGACTAGACAACTTCCTTATTTTCACTTTATAAGCCATTCTATAATGTCATGCCTCTCAGCTTCATCCTAGTCTCAAGTTTGAAGTCTCCCTGTTTGCAAAGGGTTTGTTTCTTGCTCAATAAAATATTCATATCAAGTAAAGCTCTCTGAATTTCCTTTTCACACTACATAGACTCACAAGTCCTTAGCATGAAATAATATTTTCTCCATTGACTGCACCATATTTTAATTCTGAGAACCCCCTACCAAAAATAAGATTGTATTAAACTTCGGCCAACCTACTGTAATCACCAAAACACAATTCCAAGGTCAGGAATGGTAAATTTTTACAGAACAGGGAAATGAGGCACACTTAGGAATTGTACAGTGACAGACCTAGGCAGGCTGAGGAGTAGAAAATCACCGGGTGAGAAACTACACTGTGGGAAATTGCCTCCTGGGAAACTGCCTGCCAACCCTACCCAGGGTCCTGAGCTAAGATCAGGGTCTGGGGTCAGCCTATCCGGCATAACAGGATGCAGCTTAAACCCAAGGCTGACAAGATGTATCAAGAACAATAGTCGGCAGAAATGGCGCCCAGCAACCAGCTCCAGCCAATCAGACTCTGACACCCCAGCCAGTTCCCCTTTGCATGTTTTTGCACTTGAAAACCCTGCCCTGAGATCAACTGAGCAAGTCCCAACCTCCCTTTGTTGGCTCCCCAACCTCCCTAGGTTGGCTCCACTTTCCCCTCTTCTTCTCAGCTAATAAACCCTGCTCCTTAGCTCACTGCATCCATTTGGTTTCTTGAGCAACTCTGACCTAACAGACAACACTGGTTCGAATTCTGACTGTTCAACTTTTAGCAATACATGTGGATGTGGACTTATACAAAAGATGTGCATGTCGACCTATACTTTCTGGACTTTGCATCTACAAAATAATGCCATAATGCTGAGAGGGTTGTGGTGAGGGTGAAAGGCAAGCCTGGCAAACCTTCAGTAACTGGTGACAATTTTATTTTTATTATTATAATTACTCCATGAGTCCAGCGCCCAGGCTCAGTGGCTGCCTGAGCTGTTTGTTCACTCCCACTCTCCATCTGCTTCTGCAGGAGCAGGGAAGAGAAGCCTGGGAAAGGCCACCCCTGGGCTCTGCCCACGGAGTTGGGTGTGGTAAGGGTGCGGCTCTGCCCCTGTGCCCCTGTTGACATGCAGACTCCACCAGCCAAAGACACCACCTGCAGGGCACAAATCTAGGCTGTAAAATTGGCATTACCAGGCCAGATACCTTCACTGCTACATGTTTTTCATCAGTGAGATGTAATTTATTTAAGTTGCTGTGGTAAGAATCTTCAGTTTTCACATTCTACAAAAGCTGTACCTAGGTCCCTAGTGATACAACTGTGACTCACTCAGATGCTCACGATCCCTACTTCCCAGACACTGGAAAGTGCTGGAGTCACCTCGGAACCCACCGCCACTCCACCACGCGGGGGTGGGATGTGCTGGCCAGGCAGTGGGAGGGGGACTGAGAGGGAGCGATTGTTTGCTGTAACCAGTCCCTCCCTGGCCAGGGCTAGACACAGATGGGGTGCTCCTTCTGTCTGCCGCAGCCTGGACGCTGTGTTCTCAACAAACCCAGCGTTAATTAACAGCAGACCTGGCTTACACAACTTCAATTTTGAAAACGCTTGCTCATTCATTGCTTTAGCCATCCTTCCGCCCCCATCCCCAGTCCCTTTCTTTGCACCTCAGGCCTCTTCAGAGCCTGCCTGATGAGAGCGAAGCAGACTCGCACAACTGGCCTTGTGAACATCTGGAAAGCATCTGTCTGCCAACATGTAACTGATTGCAGGTGGTGCTGGAGGGTGGGAGTTAAGAATATTAATGAATAAGACTAATTGATTATTAAGCACAATTAGCTTAGCAATAATACCACCTTGGCATTCTGCCAGTCCCTGCGACTTAGTTTCAGGAAATCCTTGCTTTGCTGGGGATTAAGGAATGCAGGACAGATCGGAATGTCTGAACCAGGAAACTGCAATGGACTCCGGACACACTCAGTGATAAATGTGAGTGGCATTAGTATTTAGAATGTATAGCGACTGTATCCCCAAGCAACCCCAAGCACCTGAGCCAAATGAACTTTATTGAAAAGTTCTCCATCACTTCTTAACTTCACCTTCTGTTCTTGGGGGATGGAAATTGGGGTGACAGGCTAGGAGAGGTGCTTTAGACCTATGACAAACCCCAATGAGTATCCCTTCTCTTTGCCCCATTAAAGTAGAAATTCAGCAAACAATTTAAAAAGACATCATTCAGACTAAGGCATACATGCCAGGTGTTTAGGGTAAGGGCACTGCTTCTGTAGTGTTTTGAGGGAGGAAAGTGTTGCTACATCACATACTCTCTGACAAACATATTTTTAGGGCTAATCATAGTTCAGGCACTGTGCTAGGTGCTGGATTCTATAGATGTATTTGTTCCTCGGAAAACTCATAGTCTTATGGGGTGGAGATAGATATGTGTAGCCTGCTTCCTGCAATATGGCTAATTGGGTACCCGGCAAGGACACTTCCACCACCAAACAACAAAATCCTCAATACAACACTTTGTGATTCATTACTGGACTCACAAGAAATCGCCACAGATTATTCACACCAACCATCCCCACTGCCCACCCCCCCAAAGTCAACTGAACTGGTTGCTGAGAATGGAGAGCTACAAGCAAATGGGAAAGGTGGGTTGTCTTAAAGGCAAATCCCAACAGAAAGACTAGACAATAAAATTTATCACAAATCATAAAGGTAGATATTATTCTCTAATATTCTTGCTTCACTTTTAGAAGTGTGTGTATATATACATACATACATATGTATATACACACATATACATTTTTATATATGTACACTATGTGTATATATATATGTGTGTGTTCTCAGTTGTGATATCAAACATATTAGAGGGGCACACTCAAAGAAGTTTAAAAGCTGCTGTTCTATAAAGCATAATAGAGGCATGAAAGAAATAGTTGCCACTTTTACCTGGGAGGTGGTTGGGGGAACACAGGACAGGAATCCAAGCTGTAGGTGAAATTTGTGTTGACTGTTGAAAGATAGATAAGACTATTTTAGGCTGATAAACAGGAAGAGTATACCAGGTTTTAAGAGAGGGAAAAAAATCATGAAAATGGACATGAAGCAATGAAAATGGGATTTTTAGCTCCATCTTCGCCTTTCCCTTAAAACCCTATGCTGCATCAATTCTGAATAACCTAAGGTTGATTTTTTTTAAAATCCCATTTATAAAGTTTGGCAGAGACCCAATTGTGAAGAAGTACAAAGACCACAGTAGGGAGTTGGGACTTAATCCCATGAGCAATGGACAGGCACCGAAGGGCTTCAGCATGGGTATGATATGATTCATTTCATGGATTAGAGAGACAATTCTGGCAGCATCCCGAGGAAACAACGACAGAGATGTTAGTGTCATTTACCCAGATCTGAGTGAAAGAGGAGATAGCTTAGAGGAAGAAGGGGAGGATACTATTATCCAGAAGACAACTATTAGCAATACATTATTATGCAGAGCATCATTTAAATTATTCACAGGAAAATTTAAGTTCTCAGTAGATGATAAATGGTATTACCTACCAAATTGTTTGTGAATCCTCACCCAGGACACCCATCAGGTGTGGTCGTGTGACTCTGTTGGTTGATGAAATGTGGGTGGGCATGGTGGAAACTTCAGAGACAGCTAGTGTGTCCCCATGATGTCTTGTTCCTTTGCCGTGAGATCTGCTCTGTTCCAGCCAGAGGCTGCTCTGTGGGCATGGCCTTAGCATGGAGATACTAGCAATGCATAGTTAACCTGTGGTGGTGGACAAGTAGAATGAATGTAGAAATCTTTGCTACTGTAAACCACTGCAATGTGTTTGTTACCCACGCTTAATGTAGCTCATCTTAACTAGTTAGAGATGCCTGCAGAGGCATTAGATTTACATGAGGTTTCTCTATAGGACATTTTTTTTAAAAAGGATTAGCCATCTTTGTCTAGCCCTGTTTGGAAGCTTCTGGAGTCACTGTTTATTAGTCTTCATCATAAAGGAGTCATGAGCCTGCCTAAGACCAGGCTGTAAAATGCACCAGGCTGCATCTCCACAGCATGGTAACCGTAGTAATGAGGGGCCCAGAGAAATGCACAGCATCAAGATGGTGGTGTGCAGAACTAAATTTCAAGAAAATATGGGTGACAGAGCTCAGTTAGGAGTATTAGCAAATGTGGGTTTTATCTTGCTGTGGATGTTGCAAAAGAAGAGGGGTTATTGGCTCAAGGGCAGAGAGAGAAAACCAATGAGGGGGCTCAGCGCAGCTCTAAAGTGAACAGGGAAGAACCAGAAGCCAGGGCAGCTGCAGAGGAGTCTGTGAGAAGGCTGAGAGGGAGGCTCAGACAGGAGTCTGTGACAGCATGTACCAGGGGCTGCCACAGTGTCACTTCAGGTGACTCTGCATGGCTAGGAGCTGCCATGAACATGTACCTGTGAGTTTCCCTACCTGGGATGACACATGCATCTCTGTGGATAGCATGTTTGCCTTCTAAAAGCCTTTCAGAGAAACAGAAGTTAAGAAGATTCTTTTATATGAGCAGTTTGACTCTGCCATACTTCAGTGGTGAGTGTACTGTCATGTATGACAATGAGAAATAGCCAGTCCTCAGGAAGTAGGAGGGGAAAGAGCCAAAGGAGGTGCCTCTCTTTTTCCCAGAAAGGCTGACCGTTTGCTTTGTCTGGAGAAGAATGAGAAATCTGCCAGGCAGTGAATGTCACAAGGGAAGGACAATGATGAGAGAATAAGATACGAAGAAAGGGGGAATAAGGACTCTAGTAAAAAGCCTTCTTGGGAATATAAATGAGTGTTCTACTAGGGAAAATGGAAGATTGTTTTGAGAAAATGAGAGAATTTCAGAAAATCCAAAAATAAATTATATCCTAAAAGGGTTTTTCTATATATTTGTGTGACCAGTACCATAAAATTCTGCTTCTTTTGTTCATTCATTCATTCATTCATTTACAAGCATTATTGAGGGGCACATGTGTGCCAAGTATATACTAATCCCCAGCAACATAAATATGAATAGGCCCCATATCTGAGCCCAAGATGCTCTGGCCTAGAAGGCATCCCCACCTACCTGCTCTTGCATTTCACTCCCTTTTAACTCTTAATCTGGGAAACCAACTAGAGAAATAATCCTAACATTCTCAGACCATTTCCCTTTTAACCGGAACCCTTGGCTGTGTAAACCTTGACCTGTAGGAACATACCTCTGATAGACCTTCATGTTCTTGCCAGATGGATGGGGAAGTACTTTTGAACTCTCAGCTCCTCTCAAATCTCCTTTGTCCTACATAAACATGCAACTGACTCAGTTGAGAACCACGAACTTATAGTCCCACTCAACTTAGTCTTTGGCATGTACCATTGTGCCTTATATGATATTAATGGTTTTCTTCACTTCATCCTCTAGGGCATGAACCAGCAACCTCAGGCCTGTGGGCCAAATCCCACCCAAGGCCAGGTTCTTTACAGTCCCTGAGCTAACAATGTTTTTCAATGGGAAAAGGAAGAAAGAGCAGGAGGAGAAGAAGGAGGCGGAGGGGAAGGAAGAGGAGGAGCATAGAAACATATGCATCTGGCAAAGCCTAAAATATTTACTATCGGCCCTTTTCACAAAATGTGGAGGAAGAAACTCTTGTATCAGGTTCATGAGATAGTTTAGGCTGAGAGTCTCTATTATCTCCAAGGGCTCATTCAAAACTGGTCAATTCAACCAGATTGTTTTTCTCCAGGAGAAATTGAAATTCCCGTTATTTCCTAAGACTCTAATGACCCCAAGTTAGAAAGCTATTTGTGCTCTGTAATACCAGGCAGGATTTTGAGGCAACTCCTCAGTCACAAGCTGCTGATCTCCAATGATTCAACATCAAATTCATGTCTTTACCCTCTGAGCATCTCGCATAGAAGGGCAACCACTCAGAAGTCTGCCCAGGCAGCCCAGGCAAACCTGTTGGAAGAAGGACTGGCAGCAGCACCCTGAGGAGATGTGCCATCAGCCTCAGGCTGCCGAGGTCTCAGCACCCTGGCTCCAGCTTGGGGAAAGTGGCTGGAAGAGCAAAAGTCCTGCAATGACACACACACACACATACATATATATCTGTGCACCACCGTGACCCTCTGACCACTCCAAATATAATCCCAGGATCCTTCAGGTACACATGTATGATTGGCCAGCCCCTGAGGAAGGCACAGTAGGCTTATGTGCAAACATAGTAACACCAGGGCGGGGCTACCCTCCGGAAAGCTGTAGATCCGGTAGCCTTCCCCAGTGTAGCCAAGGATAACCATAAATTGTCCCACCTCTAAGGAAGTGGGGTGGCCCCAAATTCCTCTCACAGAAAAGGCCTGCGTAACTTGTCCTGTATTTACCAATCCCCAGCCCCAAGGGAAGACGTGCCACCCTGTCTTCTGGGCTTGGTGTCTTCTGTGCTTGGCCTTTCAGTCTTCCCCCAGCACAGGGTGGACACTGCTCTTTCCTCTGAGCTTCCAATCTTGCATATACTAATCTTTTTAGAGAAGTCCAAGTTTGGTGCTTGAACGTTTGACTTGTGAATAGTGACCTTGTTGCCTAGCTCAGAAAGTGGGCATTGGCATTGCTACTTTGGGAAACAGAGTCCCTGTTCTGGATGTCTTTCTAGAGGTATCCACTCAAATGGAGCCAGAGCTCTGTTCTCAGCAGATTTAGCTCCTGCCTTCATCAGTGTTGGGAAGGATACTCTGGGTCCCTTATTGCCTTCCCAGGGCCAGGCTCGGTCATCATTTCTCACATTTGGAAATTGCTTGGTTGCTTGCCCACTTCCCTGAGCATTGTCCTTAGACTGCCACCAAGGGGCTACATAGGCTCAGTTTCCCAAAAGTCACCAGTGAGGTTGAAGATACAGTTACCTGATCTTGTTCCCAGGCCTTCAGGTGTCTTTCTAACTATGTTTAAAAAAAGCACAAAGAGGAATGAGACTTAGTCCCTAAAGCTTAATTTAAAAATATGAAAACAGATGTAGAATTTTTTGGTCCCCAGTGGGAAGAGTCTTTCTCTTAGAAAAGAGGCTTTGTGTGTTCACATATTAATTGATTGAAGAGGCATCTACTGAGAGTCTATTCCTGGCCTGCATTGTGCTAGGCCCTTGAAATACAGAGGTGTTTCAGGCACAGGCTCTGGCCTCCAGGAGCTCACAGGCTAGTGCAAAATCTTAAAAGTGAGACTCTGCTTCATCCAGACTCTTAAAACATTGTTACTTTCAGGGATATTCACAGATAGTCCTCACTTTCCCAGGACATGTTAGGATTTCATTTCTCTGCTTCCTTAGAAGTTAGACATGGCCATATGACTTGCTCTAGCCAATGATCTGTGAACAGAAGTGTGCTGTGTCATTTCCAGGTGAAAGTTTTCAAGCGACAATGTGTGTGTCTCTATCCCATTTTTCCTGCTTTGGGAATTATGGAAGAATATGTAGCAATTGTGTGTCTATCAGTCCTAGTTGCTGAGTAACTACCATGAACATGGTCCCTGGCCAATACAGAGATAAACTTCCATTGTGTTAAGCCACTGAGATTTGAAGGTTATTTGCTACTACAGCATAACCTAGCCCATTTGAACCTATGCACGCTAGTTCTGAGGAATGCAGCTTTTCTAGCCTGCAGTCATCCAAGAAGAACCTTTTTCAAATTAGGACCAAATTGTTATCTCAGGCACACCTAGATGCGTTGCATAGGTTGGAGAGCCTCTAGGGCAGACAACATCCCTATAACAGCTAGGGGTCACGGAGGGATCCACCCTCTTCTGTGCTCATCGCCTGTGGACTTCCACACCAGATTTGCTTTTAATCAGCTAAAACATCCCCAGCGTATAGCATCCCCTTAGAGAGACTCCCAGAAATCTAGAAGTCTGGCAGCTTATGCTTCCCTCTGTCACAGCCCTACTCATACTGTCTATCTGTCTGTCCACTTCACTAAAGTGGAATGAAGTCCAAGCATAGGCCTGGTATGATCACTGAGTTGTGATAGATAGCCAATATCTACATTTTAATGAGCACATTTCGAATGACTGAATGAAGCCCTCTACTGCTACACTTGCACACTATGTCTTTGTCACAGACAACACTAAGTCCTTTGTGTAAGGCATGAGAAAGTATGTGATAGGCAGGTATGTCTTCTGATTACCACTCCTTCTCTGTAAGGTCATGGTGTCATGGGAAGAGTTCTGTTGTTGGAAAACCTTGGCTGCAGCAGCTGCTCCGCCTCTCAGCTCTTTAACTGTGGGATCTGGAGCAAGTCTTTTAACTTCTAAGTCCAACTTGTTGTGAGGCTTAAGTGAGAGAATGGACACGGTTCCTAGAGTGTCACAGATGGAAGGCACATCTGGCCACCTTACAATTTATCTTACTCTGACTCATCAAGCTAATGAGAGAATAGAAACAGAGTCCAAGTCTTCCAAAGCCCAGTATGGAGTTTAAAGCTGTTAGTAAAAGGAATCTGAGAGCCGATGACATCATGGATATGAAAATAAGTGCATTAAAGAAACAACACCTTGATGCATTGCTCGGTGCTGTCCTGTGCTTGATTCTCCCATTCTTGTCAGACTGGGAACTGTCTTTGTACCCAGCCAGCATCAATAGGTTTCTGCCTTACTCACCAATTAAGTATTTGTAAAGGCTGAAGCCTGGTTACAGTTCCATTAAGCATCTAACCAATCTCCCCTGCCCCGCCCCCTGCCCCAGCAGCTATTTTCAAGGCTATACAACTCACATTTTTCCCAAGCTAAGTAGATTGGCTCTGAATCCCCAGGGTGGATCTCTGCCCTGTAGCATGTTAATATTCTGGCATAAATAACTCCATGTTGAAATAGAAGAGTTGATTGGGATTTAAATAACATTTACATAAAATAGACACATTCTGCCTTGACTAGTAATTAATGAACAACCAAAATCTCCTCCATATCAGTAAAGAAAATTATCAATAGCTTTGCATGGGCTGGATGGCATGGATCTTGGGGGGTTGGGAGGGGCACCACTGCGAGCAGAGCTCACATACAGAATGTCATTAATATATACAAGTATTTCAGATAGACCATGTAGTGTATTGTAAGGTAGCATGGTGTATACTATATTGTGTAGTTATAGTGTAACTAGATGTTAGGTAATATTCATTATATAGGCATGTAACCCAGACATACAGATATTTTCTAGCCTTCATGGGTTTCCTTCTTAATCCTCAAATAACAATCAGCTGGGTATCTATTCTGAGTATCACCATCTTGCACATTTCAGAAATTCATTCTTCAGCTGGTTTTCCCCTCCATGTCATTTCTCAATAGTCTTAAAGAATGCTCACATGTTACTAAAACCCACCTTTCTCGTCCTTGACCCATTTGACAAACATCCCTGCTCAAGAACTTAGTAACTAAGTGGTATTTTCTGGTACTTGATTTCCCCATGGCCTTGCTACTTCCTCTGAATCTCTTCATCCACTCGTGAACCTTCTAACCACAGCTGAGGATGGTCTTGAAACATTGGAAGAATTTTGTTTTATCAGTTACATATATACATAGTTTAAAGCACCAAATAATACTAAAAAGCAGGTTATAACAATTAGTACCTCCTATTCTCCCCACTTACTTTCATTAGTTTTCCCCTACCCATAGACTGTCACTTGTATGTTAATAACATGTTTATATTAATGTAAATTGGTTTATATGTTATATATGTGTGTATATACTCATGTGCATGTCAATATATATGTGTAAATTTACCATAATTTATCAGAGTATGTTTTGCTTTCTTTAACTCCCACCTCTACCCTCTGCCTCTTCATCCCATACACTTTTCTCATCTTGCTGTCTCCCTGATACAGATAAATTTATTTTAGTTATATCAATATTCAGTTGTTTTACTATTGTGGATATGACAATTCTATGCACAGCTGAGCTACAGAACATATGATGATGGCTTTTATATTTGAACATGATTTTTTTTGTTTTCTTTGAGTCATTAATTGTTTATTTGGTTACCACTAATTCAGCTTCAAGTCCTTCACTAACTGTCTAGATCTTCTCATCAAGTTATTAACAACCACACCTAAAACAAAAGCAAACTAAGAGGACAGCTAGATCAGGAGTGAACCATAGAAATGAAGATCACATGGAGGGTTAGCAACAGGGGAGTGGGAGAAGGAGAAGGGGGGAGAAGGTACAGAAAATAAGTAGCATAGAAAGTAGGTAGAAAATAGATAGGGGGAGGGCAAGAATAGTATGGGAAATATAGAATCTAAAGAACTTGAGACACGTGGTCATAAACTAAAGGGGGGTAATGGTGGGGGAGAGGGGGGTAGGGTGGAGGGGAATGAAGGGGGGGAATAGAACAACTGTAATGGCATAATCAATAAAATATATATATTTTTAAAAAGTGTTCTATCCATTTGATCTTAAAGAAATCTCTCCCCGAGTCCTCTGATCAGCTCAGGTAGACTCATAATTCTCTCAGTGGTCCACAGCTACCAGCTTCAGATTTCCCTTCACCATCACCCTAAAAGTTCTCTTTTTTCTTTCCCACGATGGATTATCAGTTTCCTGAGTCCAAGGTCTTCGTCTTTCTGGATTTAGTCATTTGTTTAATTGTAACACATCATTTGTTAAGAAATGTGTCTGTAAATGTCTTTATTCTACCTTCACCCTAAATGTACTGTTTGGCAAAGCATAAAATTTGATGTCAGAATTTGAAGGCATTTCTTCCTTGTCTTCCAGCTCCCAGTATTCCTTGGGAGATGTCCAAAGCCATTCTGATTTTATACGCTTGTGTATAAACTTGTTTCTCTCTGCTGTGTAGGCATGTAGGGTACTGACTCTGTTGACGAAAGTTTGCATAATATGTCTTCATGCTGACCACTTTAATCTGGAACCTCACGCCCTTCAATTCTGTGAAAGTTATTTTCATTTTTTAAATATGATTTTCTCCTAAGTTTTTTTCCCCGAGAGCTCTTATATTGTGAGTGTTGGACATTGTAGACCAATTATATAATTTTTTTTCTTTTCTTTCTATTCTGTATCTCTTTCCTTTTGTTATCCTTCCTGGAGATTTTCTGAATCACATCTTTCACCTCTTCCAGGTTTTTAATTTTAGCTATCACTTTTTAGTTTCAAGAGCTTTCATGCTTGTTTCCTAAAAGTTTTTATTTTATACACTATTGTAACCTTGTTCTATAGATTTATTGGCCTCCCTCTTGTCTCAGAATATCAAATATTTAAAGTGTTCTTGTGCCTATGTAACCTACGTTTTCTCCCAGTGTTTTAGTTTTCTTTTTGTATTTATTCTTATCTATTGCCGTTCCCTCTGGTAATCAATCGAGTTGGTCTGTTCACATGTGAGAGTGTTGGTTGAAAATGCCGATGAAAGGCTCTGAGCTGGTGGGGAGTGTGCTGGTAGCAGGGTTTGCTGCGGAGAGAATTAGCTTGGCTAACAGCCCCTCCCACTGACACTTTCACTCTCTCTGACTTCCACTGTCCACTGCCCGGGTCCCCTCTCTTTAGGGACTTTTTGTCTTACCTTCTCTCAACACCTGCCAAGTGAAAACGAGGCTGCAGTCTAGTTGTGCTCAGTGGCAGCAAGAATGTGGGTTTGGTAACTGCTTCTTTTTGTTGTTGTGTTAACTGCTTCTTAAATAGACTTTCAACCAGTCTCCCTGTTATCAGCCTCACCTTCACACCCACTTCCATAGTGACACCAATTTTGGAGTTCTTCAGTGTAACTCCAATTGCTTTTCAGTTTTTTCCACTCATTTCCCACACATTCTCAGGTCTGCTAAATCAGTTATCACTTATCCATCTGGTTTCCAACCACCAAAATTTAATTGTCATTATGTTCTCTCCTATTCTTTATCTTTATGGATAAAGACTTGCTTAAATCTCTTTTCTACCATTTTAGTGGGGTTGAGGGGAAGTGAAAGTAAATACATGTAGTCAACCTGTTGTCTTACCTAGAAGCCAATCTACGACAGTGACATTTTTCCAAGGGCTTGGTATAAGAGATACATAACTCCAAAAGGAAATTCTCTAAATGCTATACTAAGACCACTATCTGGAAGCAGCTGGATGAATTCAATCCTACAGGGATATTCAAAATTCTCCCTGCCTTAAAATCCTGGCCCCTAGCTCCCCTTCAACACACAGAGAGAGGATTTCCCCTTCCCTGGTCCATAGCCCTCTTCTGCCCAAGGATGACCAATAATATAAATATTATTATCTTCAGAGAAATCTCCACCCTTATCTACTCAGTCTAATCTGGCTTTAGTGATCCAGACAAGGCATTCGTGGTACTCTGTATACTCCAGAGGTCAGCACTCTGATCTGTGACACCATGTGGAGGACATCAGGAGTTCAGTACAGGTAATACTAGGCCAAGCCCAATGCAGAATCCATCCACGTTTTTTTTTTCCAGTGTGAGTAAAGAGATATTTAAACCAGCATTCCTCATAAGATTCCTAGGGTCCTAGGAGAAAATATTTGAGAATTTCTCCCTCAAACACAGCCCTTTTCATCAACAGACCAATGTAAATCCACATTTTATAAAATCTCAATTTTATAAAGGCATATTTTCTAAAGGCACAGCTTTTATATGACTGAATAGATCATTTAGTCCCTCAATCTACACCCGAATTCAGGTTCATCATAAATGTACAATGTTCTGTAATACAGTGAGTAGATATTATACACTGTGGAGCATATCAGGGCCCTGGTTTAAGGGTGGTACTACCGATAGAACTTGTCTTCTACACGTGAGCTGTGGCTGAACTATTGTGTGCACATGCCTAACCAGACCAGGATTCTGCCAATTCTGGTTTGGATGAAATGCAAAATGTATGACCCCTTTCTGGTCATCCACCTGGTATGAGGGAACATTGTCCTGAATCGTGCTCATTAGAGACTAAGCTACTACTCAGTAGTTCTACTCTCTTGAGTTTTAACAGTTCTTTAAACAGATGTGTTATATCAAGTTAAACTATATGATATTGCTGACATTCTATTTTTTTGACTTGCAAAAATAGAAATTTATATGATTGAATATAGTAGTTAGAAATGCTCTTGGAATAGAGAAGCTTGGTTTTGAATTCCGCTCTCCTGCTGAGTAACTGTTAAGCTTTAGCAAGTCACTGAATGTCTTTCTGAGTTCAGGTGTTTAGACGGAGCAAACTACATCTGCCGCACAGGATTATTGTGGAGATTAAATGACCTATGGAAACAGACACGCTCAATACATAGCCACTGAGTTAATGGTAAAACACTTGCTCATTTATTTGATCTTCACAGTAATCCTACGAGTTAGACGTGGAAAACACAGTCTATTATTGAATTTTAGGGAGGAGGAAACTGACACCCATAGGCTCAAAATGGTTTACACAGGAGTGTTTAGCAAGTCACAGAGCTGCAACCTAGATATCTTGATTCTTGGTTTTATAAGTACACATGCTCATTTTCCTGTCACACACTATGCTTCTTTCTGGCTAGCAGGACATTGCAAAATAAACAAGCAAACAAAAACATAATGCCAGAAGAAGTTAACTAAGCTCCAAGATTCCTAATGCAATGAATGAAACACACAGCACCAAAACTGAACATTCTTGAATCTTTCTTTTGATGATACAAGGACAATACTGTATCCATATTTTTATCCATTTATTCCCTGCAATAATCCTTCAAGGGGCTCAATAAGTCTTTATTTTCCAAATAGACAAGCTAGGTTCAGAGTGGCTTGGTAAATTGCTCAAGGTCACACATCTTCATCCATTCTTATATATCCTCAAGGTAATCGTTTTAAGAATCAATTTCACTGCATGGAAGATGGACCAGTGAAAGAATAACAGAAGAATTTCCTGTTCACTCATCAGATGGGAACATAAAGGCTCAACTTGGATTTGATGATCATATGGATATGATTTAATAGACTGAAATTTAGGAGATCCAGGTTCTCCAAACTCTAACTCTGCGACCTTGAGCCAATCATTTAACCACTCTGAGCTGATTTCTGTCCTGTAAAATGCAAAGGTGTCTTCTTCTAGCTTTCACATTGTAGAGTCTAAAATTTAGAAGGTTTCACTACACATTCAACTATACTTATCTGTCCACTTGGATCTTACTCTGAGACAGACTTGGGCTACCCTGGGAGGCCTGTGAACCTGGCTCTTGCTTCTGCCGGCTGTCAGCAGAACACTAAAACCAGCTGTGGGAAGAACCGTAGTCAATATTGGTCAATGTCAAAGGCCAAGACACAGGGAGTTCGGAGAGGATTCCGAGTGAGCTCTGGATTCCCAAGCCTCTGAAAAGTTATCGAAGTCCAAGAAAGGGAAATCCTCGGAGACGTCCTGATTAGCTTAATGCTCCGTAGAGGATCCATTCCAAACAATGGTGTGCACCTGCATTAGGAAGATTATTTGGCCCAGAGAATCACCTCCAGTGATCACCTTAGCACTTCCTGCCACCAGCTTCCAGTGAGCATCCCCCATCAACTCTGAGCAACAGAAGACCTCAGAATTTTCACTGGACTGAGAGGCCACATCAGTGCAGCTGGGGCAGGAACAGAAAACTCCCCTGGCATCTGGTTTCTTGTCTGGATGCTGGGACCGTGCAGCTGTTTATTGAAGAAACTCCAAAATGCAAAAGATTGCTCCATTTTGACAACCTATCTAGCTTTTGTTCCTTCAATTTCTGCTGATTTCAGAGATGTTGACTCTGCCTGGGCTGGTTTTCTATTTTTCCTGACATCTACTTCTCTTTGATGAATTTCCATTAGCTTATTTGGCAGCTGATTCATTGCTATCCTAATCATGTTCCTCCATGAGCTTCTACTTCCCCTTCCTCTCTTCCTCCAATCCCTTCACTTGATCCTGACCACAGCACTTGGCACAGGATCCTGACCACAGTCTCAGCATTAGAGACCTGCCTTCTTGCCCCTGCGTGGCAACTGGCCTTTTCCTGCTTTTATCTGAAGTGCGTGCTTCTGCACGGATGCTTGACAGCCAGTAGGCATGGCATGGCGGGCAGTGACTGTGCCAGCTTGGAAACAAATGCCATGTACTGCAGCCCTTGGGGCAGAGAATTACAGTGAGTTCTCAATCCCCAGTTGTGACTCTGGGTCTGAGAAGGAAGCTGCCTAGCTTCTGCCCAGTGCCTGGCACTGTCCCTTGGTGTGGCTGAGTTTCCTCAGGGAGGGTTGTGGGTGGGTGGTATTAACACTGAGATTCTGATCAGTCACTGACATGACTAATCAGATTCTCTCAGACAAAATCACTTTACGTCTAGATGGATTTAATTTTCTCCTAATTCCCTGTTCCATTTACCACATTTTACGTAAGCCAATGAACACTTTCATGTCTCCTTTAGGTCCTGTCGGTCCCCTGGTTGCTAAATGTACTTTCTCTCAGCTTTGTTCAGAAATCCAGCCCAGAAAATTTAAATACCTAGATTTATTTGCAGCCTCTCTAATGATGGTTGATATTAATCATTATAAATCAAAAGCACTGTGAGATCCTGAAATGTTCTATGAATCATGTAAGAAAGAGAAAAGCGCCTTCTGACCCATTTTGGTGATGAAATTATGGTTCTGTTGGTTCATTCATTTAATGAATACCTACTGTGTGCAAGGCATGTGGTAGCACCTAGGGGGCTGACAAAGCCACATCAGTCACAGAAAACACATTCAAAGAAATTGTGATTAATTGGTGAAATCAAGTAGATATAAATGATAATGGTATAAAGGATAAAATCATTTCCCTAGAGAAATAGAGATCAAGAATATGGGATTTCAGAAGAGGAAGATACCGGTAAAAACAGGAAGTGGGGGAAGGGAGAGATTGAGGAAGGCTTTACAAGAGGAGGAATTGACCAGATTCTTTAAGAAAGAACAGGATTTGGCCTTGGCTGATGAGGCTCAGTGGATTGAGTGCCACCCTGCATGCAAACCAAAAGGTTGCCAGTTGATTTCCAGTCAAGGCACAGGCCTGGGCTGCAGGCCAAGTACCCAGCTGGGGACATGTGAGAGGCAGCCAATTGCTGTATCTCTCACACATCGATGTTTCTCTCCCTCTCTTTCTCCCTATCTTCCCTTCCTCTCTTTCTAAAAATAAAATCTTAAAAAAAAAAAAAAAAAAGGAAATCCTAAGTGGAGGGAACACTGAGTGTGGAGAAATGTCAAAGTGTATGAAGAAGAGTGTGAAGGATACATAGAATAAAGAAATAGGGGTGAAAATAGATACTTGGGGCATATCACAAACAACCCTGTAGGACAGCTTTATCCCACTGGTTCTGAGAGTTACTGCAGATTTTCAGAGGGGGAAATACTCTTCAAGAAGATTAACCTGAAGAGATTAGAAGGAACAAAAAGGTCAAAAAAACTGAGGCCATCACTCCAGAAGACAAATTTTCATCCTCTGATAATTGGATTATATGTCAATACCCAGCTAATCGGAATACTGGAAATTGAAGCCACCTATCTCCTCCGGATAAAGGGAAATTGGCTGTAATTGGTGAAGTGTGGGGTGGTGAAAGGTTACATGTCCTGAAACCTGACATCCTTTAGTCAGCTTGAGACATGATTCTGAGCATCACAATGAATTAAGCTTCAAGTTTCACATTGTGATTCACTTTAAACAATTATTTGGTCACCAGCTATGAAAAGATGACATTTCATTAAGCAGGAGATATTTTAAATGCTAAATAAGGGAGATGAACCCAGGAAAGAGCCCAGTGAAAATTACAATTCAGAGATGTGTTTAGCTATTGTTTCTGTCATCAAGAATAGCATCCCACATAGGAGAGAGAGAGGAGAAATTTCACTGCAAATATCACCAATTAACTCTTGGGTTTCTCTGTCTGGCTCAAGTGAGGAAGCAGTTTGAGTAATGGGAGCATTTTTCATAAATGTAGTATGTGACTGAATACAGATGTTATAGCAAGACTATTGATGTTGTTTAAGATAATGCTTTATATTTATTATATTTTTATTTTGATTTGTATGTCTCATAATGGTTTTTTCCGGCCCCCAACCCTTTCCTCCCCTGCTCAGTGTACTGCTGTCTGGGCCAGGACAATTTTCAAGATTAGGCCCTGAGGTGTCAATTCCCTTTTTCAGTAAATTCCCCAACTAACTAGTTAATCTCCCGCTCTCTTGTTACTTTCTCCCTTAATGAAGATAGGTAGTAATGTTCCCCAGAGACAATCATACCAGCATTTATATTTCTTCCGAATTAGAAGCGTAGGCATCTCTCCAGATCATAAAGAATACATTTATTTTAAGGTACAGTGGAGAGAACACACAGAAATTAAAGTTTGCTTAATGAGAACTTCTGTAGTTGGCAGAAACTGTGGTTTGTACAGAAGGCCTCAGCTTCATACCTGGTGCTCCAGTTCAATATTCTTATAATCTGGCTTTTAGGCGTTAGGTTATAAAACAACTCCGGAGTTCAAAAGCAGAGGAAACTCAGGCCATGTTTTATCTGTGAGTTTCTCTATCTCCTGTGCTCTGCCTCAAATATGTTTTCTCTTTGTTAATTTACCTTCCTCTCCTTAGGACCCTCTCCTTATTAAATTTTTAATCTCTGCATCCCTGCCTCTTTGACCTTCTCCTGTCCGTAAGATCCTGAGTGTTTTTCTGTCTCCTGGGGTTTTTATCCCAATGACCATGGCCTAGTACACACACTTCCCAGGATTACAGCGTCCCCAGTCTGGAGTCACTATGGACTTTGCTAAATGTGTTCCCCCCCAAAGTTTGGCACTTATATTCCAATAAGAAAATGTGCAGACTTATCCATTATGTGTCAGATGTTATGTGACCCATGACACATGTGAGTTCAATAACTGTATCTCATTTACCCTCTGAGGACCATGTCACAGAGAAGGAAACTAAATGATACCTACAGAGACTAAGCAACTTGTCACCAGTTGCAGAATTAGAATTCACTTCTCATGTTGCTGTCTTTCCTAGTCTGATCCCCGTGCTTATCTACAGAGGCTTATAAACCTTCCTCAGTTGGATATAAGGGTGCAATGGCTCATTCAGGGGTTCAAGAGAGGCCAAGCTTATTAGATTTACCACTAGTCTAAAGGGTCATTAGTCCATTTCAGGTCTGGAAAGTGTTCATTACTGGAAAAACTAGATATACAAAAGGTCTAGCAGGGAACGTCAGTGGTTTGGTAGCAAGGTAGAATATCTATTAGTTGGATAAGGGTCCTTTGACTTCAAGTACTAGAAACAGATTCTTTCTAACTTAAGTTTATAAAAGAATATATTGGAGGAATAGACACTAGCTCCCCAAATTGAAGAGATGCATAAAGGTGCCAAACAGTTTCAAGAGGGGCAGGAGCCAGGGCTGCTCTGGAAATCCAGGAAACAGGTGCCCGTCAATGGTCTTGTCAGGGAGCAGCCATAGGAGAAATTAGCTCCACCTGATTTTTCTACCTGCTAATGATTCGAAGTTCCAGGGAGCGTCCAGTTGGAGCATCAAACCTAGATGTTAGATGTTAGATGTCCCCACTAACAAACCTAATTGCCAAGTACTTTGAGAATATCAAAGCCATTATCCCTTTTTTCCTTCCCTGATTAAAGTGCAGTTGTTTTCCATTTCATACAACCCTCCAGCATGACCCCACTCTAGAAGATTCCTTCTGCTCCACTACAACCCAGAAAAGCAAACACCTTCCCACCTCTGCGTCAACTCATGAAGTTTTCCCTCCCACCCATTCCTCCTCTACCTCCCAAACTTGATGATGCCCAATTTCTAACCAAGCATCAGCCACAACAATTGGAAAAAGTGCATGAATCAATCTTTGTACTATCCCAAAATTGGTGTCACCATAACTGCATTAGAACAAAGAGAGGGGAGAGGTGAAATGTTAACAAATGTGTGCCCAGCACCTGGTGTGTGCAAGTCCCATTCCCGGTAGATTAAGATAGGCCTGCTTCTTTCTCCTCCCCTCCTCCATAGTCCCACCTTTCACCCCATGTGAGATCATTAGTTTCTGCAGCTGCAAACTAGACCAGCCTAGTCTTTTGATCACTCTGATTTCTCTGCAGTCAAAGAAATGTAGCCTGAGTCTGATTGTCTCGCACTGATAAAAAGAGATAATTAATCTTTTGCTGTTGACAGAAAAGAAAAACTCATTCACATATCTATCTCCCACCACAAATCAGACCATCCCTCCCTCCACAGAGGGTGTGGAAAGTAGAGATTCCACACCCTCTATAGTGCACCTGTAGTCTACAGATTTCCACACTTATAGCTGGCTTCTCCGCCAAACCAATTTCTTCATGGATCACCAGGGAAATAAAACCTACAATGAAAATGATAGTATTGGGTTTCCATTTTACTTTACTGGTAATAAAAGCACAGAACTTCTCATAGAAAGAGCCCTAGCGTGCTTGAACCGCAAACCACATTGAAGAAGAAAAAGCCACACGAACACCTCCCTCTAATAATGCAAGCCACAGGCAAACCGAGCTCACTTTAGATATTTCTAAGATCAAAATAATTTATATCAGCTGAGGTGGAGGTAGCAGGGAAAAGTGAAAATCTGCTGAAAGTAGTCTACAAAAGAAACCCAGGAGATGACCTAAAATAATCTTCAACACCACAAAATCCAAAGTAGTAGGGGAGGAAATGTTAAAATGTTTTTGGAACACTGTATTAAGATGGTGAATCGATATGGAACACAAGGGGAATTGACACGGGCAAATGGAAAACGAGTGTTTTAAAATCAACTCATACCACTAACTTGTTATGTGATCTTGACAGTGTCGCTTAACCTCCCTGATCTGACTTTTCCACTGTTTATGAAAAGACAGAGAAGAAAATGTTGAGACTGATGATTACTAACAACATTTCTAGCTCTAAAATTCTGTAATTCTAATTAAGACTAGAAGATTGTGGCTAAAGGTAAAGCTATTTAAAGAGGTTTTCCCTGTAACCCAATGGAGGAGCGATAGGTAGTAACCACAGGGAAACCTCAGCAGTCATTTTGCTCCTCTGATGTTTTGACTTCTCTGTGATTCAGTAAGGTAACGCGCTTGGGCTTTTAGGTGACTTCTGGATCCTAGCTTTTCCCTTTCCTACCTCTGCCTCCACCCAGGCCACTGAAAAAGGGCTGGCTACACAATCGTAGGTGTCAAAGGGAATAGATAGAATATACAGGACCTGGCACCAATAATGCCCCTTTTTTATTACAAAATCTCTTATTATAAAATCATAAGCATTTAATTTTGTAACAAAACAATATCACACTCAAGCACACTGTATGACATGTTGGGTGAAATGTTCAAATTAAAACTATAAATTATTACACCCAAATTATGACATTACCAACAACACTCAAGCAGGAATTACTTCTGCTGGACCCTGTATATTGATGGTCTCACCTGGAGGCTGACAGAAGCACTCTCTGCATCCAACTCAGTGGGCTTGCTGGGGAAAAAATTTTTCAAAAAAAAAATTTCTTTGCTGCTTGGGGGCAACAAAGAATTTCAAACCCAATAGACATCAAGATTAAAGAATTTGGCCTAGGGAACAAGAGGAAAGTTGGAGACAACCTTCCCCCACCTAGAGGGAACACATTCTAAGAGTGAGTTGAGAGATTCTGCCTGAGTCATTTGCCTAGTTGCTCTCAGATTCATTTCCTACATTTCTCTGGTAGAATCTATTTCCCAGGTTCCCTTGCCAACTCTCTTCTCGATAGGTTCAAAGGCATTAGCATGAAACTGGAGGAAAAAAGACACTTGGCCCAATAGTGGGTCCATTTCCCCACTCTCTACTTCAGGGATGAAGAGCACAGCCTCATCAGTGAGCTGCAGCTGCCCTGTGGTTCAGTCTCCCACCACAGATCTGTCTCTCAGGCTCTGGTAATATCACCTCCTCTCCTGTTCTCTCCCATTCTAGAATGGTGGCAAGTTGCTGATGCTGCTAATCTGAGTTGTCTTGCTATCCCTAAGTGGATGTTTCAGCTCCTCCAGCACCTTTGAGATGCACTCCCCATACAGCATGTCTTCTGTGGGACTACCTGGCCTGGGCTTTCTTTTCCTGACCATAACAGATGCCTGATTCCAACCATGTGCTGATACTCATATGCCAGCCCTATGCAGAGATAATTTGGGTACAGCTGTAATAATTTCTGGTATAGTTCCAGGAATATTACCTCAAAAAGCCCTCCCCCACCTTAGTGAGAGCAAAATGACCAGCTCAGTGGCTCAGTGGTATTTCTGAAGCCAAGATTGACGGTGACAAGGACAGGTGGGCCATTGTTGGTGCTTCCATAGCATCAAACCAAGCTCACCAGGTAGAGCAGAAGAATTGCATTGAGGGCTGCTGCAGGGGAACCTTAATACCTGCCCTTAACTGCTTGTGACCCAGACACATCTACATGGAAAAGGGAAAGCATTTGAGGGACTCTAACAGTTCAGAGACAATTATCATTACCACTGAAATTATTCCCACAACCCATGGTTGTTTTCGCTCATGGTGCTGTTTTCAAGGAGAAAAAGCATGTACATGATAATTTCCAAAGCACTTTCAAGCTTTTATATCATTTGATACTCCCACACAATTCAGATGAAGAATTTGATATTCTGAAAAGTAAGCTAATAAGTAACATAGACTAAACCAAAATCTAAGTTTTCTGACCTCAAATTTTGTGCTTTATGAGTAGCATATGGCAAGAGGCAGGAAGAAATCCCAACAAGCTGCCAAGAACATACACAGAGAAGCAAGGGCTGCTGGAGGCAAAGTTCAACCTATATACATGTTTACAGCAATACCTGCCATACTGAATGTGTACTTAGATGGTTACAACTCTGCCTAGATTATGAGCTAGAGATAAGGGACCAAGTATTAGTCCACTCTAACTCCAATATCTGTCAGAGTCTGAGGCCTAGTGGTGCCCAGTAAACATTTGTTGGCTGCACAGATGAATCAAGGCAAAGCGAGCCACTAACCAGGCCAAAACAAATATTGATGGAATTGGGAATTGGGATCTGATAATAGAGTCAATTATATAAGTAGGTTATGTCGAAATGAGTTCCTTTTTATATGTATTAAGATATAGAGTGTTTTAATGTCCCATCTAATATATCCTTATAAAGGACTAGAATTCAACTGTAAAAGGTCCATTCCCTTGGTCTTTGAGAGTCTCCATGGCAAAGCAAAATCTTTGAGACTGGGATTAATAATGAGTTTGATTATAAAAGGAAAAGTTAGATCTCTGAGCCGTCTTACTTCTGGGTATTTGCCCAACAGATAAAACAGCATACATATAAAATGATGTATGTAAAATGGTTTGTATAACAATATTTTTAATAGTAAACAGTTGGAAACACCCCAATGTCCATCTATAGAGAATTGGTTAAATAAACTACAAGACTTTCTATGTGTTATTTTTTTAAGATGAAGAAGCTCTTTATTTATTGATATAGAATCATCTCTGGGATATATTTTGAAGGAAATAAAAGCAAGACGGGGACTGTATATAATGTTAACATTTGTGTAAGAAGAGGAATGGAGTAAAAATGTGTATTCTTACCTACTTTGTTTACATAAGCTAGCCCTGGAAGAATACACAAGAAACCAATATAAAACCTTACCTACGTGGAGTGAAAGAACTGGTCTGAATGAGAACATGGTGAGAGCAAGACTTCTTAATATATGCCCAATGAAATCATTTTGGTTTTTGAACATTGGAATGCATGAACTAATCAAGTTCTTATTTCAATTAATTTGATTTAGCTTAAAAGAGAAGATCCAAAAAAGTTGGAAGACACCAAGGACAAAGTATAGCATTTTAGGACATTTCTCTTTCTCTGTCTCCCAAAAATGTATAACAACTGAGTCCCCAGGTGTTACACTCTGTCCCTGCTACAGCACCTACTCCATCTGCCTGATACTGCAATTATTGCTCTTTCCTCAATTGTTATTGGGTCTTCCTCTTTCACTATATTGTAAATTCCTAGAAAACAGAGTCCATGACTGACTTCTCTTTTTTAGCCCCATGGTTCCAAGCATATAAAAGTATTTAAACAGTAAATAAATCTCTGTCAAATGGAATTGAATTTTTCCAACTGCCAATTCTGCCTTTAAAATCCTGAGCATGAGCCAGAAATTTCTCCTTCCTTCTCAAAAAGCATCTTTAAAATCCATTTAGTAAGGGCACACTTGGTGGTTTCTGAAATGTCTTTTACAGTTCCAAAAGTGATGGGAGCAGTCCTTCACTCACTATCAAGCAGTAACAGGTAGGGGGCAGGGTAGCTGTCTTGGATAAAGGGGCCAGTGGATCAGAGACCCTTGTAAGGTACCTGGTTGCCCATAAGTCTGGAAGCTAGAATACAAAATTAGCCACAAATGGGCCCCACTGGTGTTGGTGAAGGACCTAAGACTCATAGTCTTAAAAGCTTATAGAATTCAAGTTTTGCCCAAATATGTATCTTATTTTAAAAGGCTCTCTCCAATAAGCAGTCCTGGGAATCCAGAGAGTGTGTTTGTTTATATACTCATTTATTCATTGACTATCTACCATGTTCCAAATAGGATGTAAGGTATTAAGATTTCAGCAGTGAACACTACAGGTCATGCTCTAAGTTGGGTTGACAGTTGCACAAGCATTACCAATAATCAATCCATTCATAAGATTAACCAGTGCCTGAATCTACAGGAAAAAAAAACCCATCCCCTTGTACACTCAGGGTATGAGCTTACAGGGGCCCAATGAGACATCAGGGTCCCATATAAATGGTCTGGTATACAGGACAGGGCTTTAAACAGAAACTCATTGCAGTGGCCAAAAGAAGGCAAGAACTCAATGGGCATATGGAAGCCCATTACTCATATCAACCACCTGATCCATGACCTCAGATCCTAAACCCCAACCCCGTAGGGCCTGAGGCCACTGATGCCCTGGGCAGAGTTGGCTCAAGTATTGGGCAAGGCTAAGTCTGTGTGTGGGAGGGCTTGAGAAGCACAGGTTTGGCAGAGACAACACTAGAGCATTAATAAGCGTGTTCTTATTTTCTCGTTTCATGTATACTCTTGAGCAAAGCCACCATCTCCTTACCCACATTCCCCTCACATTTCATGCTGCCCTTTTGTGCCCATCCTATTCCATTAAGTTTTATTCTTATCATTATCATGATGGGGCAGGAATGAGAACACACAACGGAAATGACCCCTTACAGCTTTGCCACGCACACTGTTACTTTTTTAAATTTACTTCTTAAGCTTACTAATAATGTTTTCAAATCTAAAAATAGGGAGTCAATATGGGAATCAGAAGGGCTTTCCTTAATATTTCAACATTCAACATCTGGACAGGCTGGCAATTTGGCACTGACTCAATCACTGGTTATCCAAGTGACCTTAAGAATGTCAACAAACTTCTGTGCCTGATTTGCCCTGTGTCAAGTGAGAGTAATCATGGCTATTTTGACATATAAGGAAAAAGTACGTGAGATATTGAAGTGCTCTGAAAAAGGACTAACACTACACAAACACAGGGTGGGGCCAAAGCAGGTTTATAGTTGTGAGTACACAAAACACAGAGTGTATTCCCGTATTATTATGTATTTATTATTGGGTTATTTTCTATACAAACAACTGTAAACCTAGTTTTTCCCCATCCTGTGTGTGAGATTTTTGAAATCATTATAATTCTAAATTACATTAAAGTAAGGCTATTGGGGATAAATTTGGTTATGACATTCCACAGTAGGAGCAAGGTAGGTGCCTGGAGAGAGAGGTTAGAGAACACTGAGTGTTTTTAAAAGCTGCCTTGTTCATTATCTGTGACAATAATAGGTGGATAGAGGACTAAAATATCTTTCTATGTTAGAGATTTTCATTTTGATACCAGATGCAAGGATAAGACACAAAAGCAGCCAGTGCACAAGGTTGAAGCAATGTTGACTGCTTAGCTACTTCTGAATATTTTTAGCTCAACTCTACCACTTTCAAAGTATCTGCAGACAAGGGGTACAGATATATTATGGGCTCAGAGAATAGCTTCAGAAATAATCAAGACATCACGTGGTATATCAAGAAAAATTTAGAGATGTTCTTACAGGAGTACAGACAGTGTTATATGAGCCAATAAAAAACACAAATGCCAAACATATTCATGGACGTGGCAGGGTGACACCACATAATTCGGGGACAAGCTCCCCCTCCTCCATGTATTCCTCAATCACAATCTTAGCCCTCTTTTAAAAGGTTTTTGTAATTCATTCAGTAATATGTATTGATAGGCTTCTAGGCTCTAAGCACTGTTTTTGGTGTTGAGAATTCATCAGCACACAAGACAAACTCTTTACCCTCAGGAAACTTCTTTTCTTGTAGGAGAAACAGAAAAACAAACAAATAAATATTTATATGTGTTATACAGAGATAAATGCTATTTTAAAATATAGCAGAGTAAAGAGTAAAGGACGCTATGTTAGAAACATTTGTCAAGGACAGTCACTCTGAGAAGGTGATATCTGAATGAAAGAAGCAACAAAATGAGCCACAGGAGAGGGTTTTATCTAACTAATAGCAACATTTCATCTGAAGTTGGGAGAGACAATAAACACATAACAAAACAATTTTGACCGTAGGCATGCTGTCATTACCAGAGAAGGCTGGGAATTTCTTCTAAATATGCTTGCAGGTTGAGCTTGTTCACTTGTACCTCTTCCATCACCATGATGAGAGCTTTCCTTGGGCAGTTGCCACTTCTGCATAGGCCTCAGAATGAAGTCACGTGGAGCCCACCTGAGTCACTTGCAGGGAGGAGGCCAGACCAGACAGACCTATAGCTTGAAGCAGAGCACAAAGCCAAGCACAGACTAGCTTACCTAATCTTCAGCTGACTCACAGATGTGCTAGCAGGGAAAATAAATGACTGTTGTCACTGGGTTTGGGGGCGGCTTGTTACTCAGCACTAGCCTACTCTCCCAGCATGGCAGAGAGTGGCAAGATAGTGGTAAGGCCTCTGATGAAAAACAAAATAAGGAAGCAGAATGGGGGTTATTCAATAGGAGCAGGGTTTGTTGAGGGTGATAGGAGGTGTCCTCAACGAGAAAGTGACACAGGAGTAAAATCTGAAGATGAAGGAAAAAACTACTCAGACTTCTGGAGGAGGAGCATTCAAAGAGGAAAAGCAGATGAAAAAGCTTTTGAGTTCACAAAGAGCAAGTAAACCAGAGTGGCTGGAGTATAGTAAGTGAGGAGGAGAATAAATAGAAGGTCAAGTCAGGGAGATAAGGAGACAGGTCATATGGGGCCTTTCGGGTCTTATGCGTTGCATTCCTAAGCAGTGTCACGATCTTACTTAATTTTGAGAGGATCGCTCATTCTCCTGTGCTGAAGAGAGTGTAGGGAGACAAGTAGAAGCAGGGGGGCTTGTTAAAGAGCATATTACAAATATCCAAAAGACAAATGATGGTGGCTTGAATGAGGATGGCAGCCACAGGTATGGAAGGTGATCAGATTTTGGATGTAGTTTGAATGTAGAGCTAATGAGATCACAGTTGTAAACAACACAGGATGTGAAAGGAAGATTTTGGGGATGACTCCAAGGTTTTAGTGCTCAGGAACCAGAGGGTTGGAGTTAACATTTGCTAACATGGGGAAGACTATAAAAGGAGCAAGTATGGGAGAAGGATCTCAGCATCTTGGGTTGGACATATTAAATTTGAGTTACCCACTAACCATTCAATGAGAATGCCAATGAGGCAATTTGACCTCTTCAGTGGAGATACTAATTGAAGAGTCATCAACATATTATCTTTTCCTCCTGTCAATAAAGATCTAAGAAAGTCCTTACAAAGAAGGAGAGAACAAAATGGAAAACTGAAATCTTCAAGAGCTCAATTGTTAGTATCTCTGTAGGCCACTCTGCTAATTTTTTGTCCAGGCCACATGGCAAATAGTTAAAATGTTGCTCAGATTAACTCTCTTTTCCTGACTTTGCACTGGTCTGGGTTTGCCTCCTCTCTGTCATATTTTGATGGGTTCCCACCTGGTCAACTAAGTAAAGCCCAAATCTGAGAGCAATTTATATGCTGCTGAAAGACATGCACTATTCTGACTTCCACTCCCTTATCCATTTGGGCTGATACGTCATGAGTGTGGTATTGCATTAAGGGAAAGGAAAACATGGCCTGGCCATGTTTGGGATTAGGGAAAGGCCCTTCTCTGGTTCTGGAGACCACCACGAACAGGTACTGCTTCCTAAAGTCTGCAAGAGCAGCATGCTCTGGCTTTATTTGTTTTTGTTTTTAACCCATAATGGAGTAGAGGGCAGAAAACCAACTCATAAAGCAACATGGTCTTATTTCAAAGATTGGAGATGCCTGTGCGGAGCTGAGGACCAAACGTAGAGGACAAATCTGTAGAGAATTTCAAGTGGCCAACCTGTGGTATGAAACAACAACTTTAAAATAAAGGCCCATGGGTTGTGAAATCACTGAAAATACAACTGTTTCACACCTCAAGAAAAGTTTTAAAATGATTCCCTTTCACTACCATGATCCCCAAACTATAGCCAAAGAATTTCAGCCTCATGTATTTGAAAACAATTGATCTACTTTTTAAAAACCTTGGTTTAAAAACCAGTCCCCAACAAGGACTGGTGGGAAGAAAATTTGAAATTTAGATAGTCAAAATTAGGCTACAAGCATGGGATTAGAAGGACCATGGACATAATGAACTCTCCCAAGGGAACATAAACCAGTAAGAAGACTGAGTCGGAAGAGAAGGGTCACACTGAAGAGTAAAGAGTCACTAGAGAAAGATACTCAAAACAGATTTGGAATCACAGAGAGATTCCTCTTCACAAACTGTCAACACTGCTATGAACTGGATGGTGTGCCCATTTTCCTTTCACTTCAGGACAAATAGAGGGGGTCTTAAAGTTTCATGGCTGTGTTTAAACATTGTGACACTTTACTACTCCTAATTTATGATGGAGTCCTTCAAAGCCTAACCGCAAAAAGTGAAGCCTGGGCTTATCAGGTTAGCATTTCTAGTACATGGAGAAATAAAGGCCTGCACTTCCCTCAAAAAATGTATTATAATTGGGCTGCAGGATTGCAGGTGCAGTGACTGCTGGTCCAAGTGCAGGAGGCCCAGTTAGAGACCATGTCAGCTAGGTTGTCTTTGAACCTTTGTCCCTGCAAAATTACACCCCAGTAAATGACAGGCACAAAGGCAGCCAAGCAAGCCCAGGACTTTTAGCTCTGGAGCATCTTGCAGGGGATGTCAGTCACTCCCCTGGCCAACAAAAGAGGATTATGGGATAGGAAAAGCAAGTAAAAGTGATCACTGGCATGGTTCTCAAAGGCTGATTTTGAGAGAAAGAGAAAACAGAACAGGGACACAGAAATCAGTTCAACAGAAGAAAGACTTTTGTGACAGAATTATTCAGCAGTGAAAAAGGCTTCCTTGAAAAGCAGAGAATAAAACTATTGAGGGTGTATTTCTTTCTTTATTTATTCTTTAGACAGAAATTTATGGAGAAAATTCTATCATGTGCCAGACACTCCAACTGGATTTATGTTGTGTTGTATCTGCATGGCTATGGCCCCCACTGCAGGTAGGAGCCACTTGAATTTCTATCCATTCTTATTGCCCTGTTCTGAGTACGTAGATTTATTACAAATGTCTATCACAGGGCAGAAGGGAGGCAAGAAAAAATAAATTATAGGCAGGATTTCTGAATTGCTGAGATGATTGGACTGGTTGAAATATCATTAATTTAAATCATATCGGACAAAGAGATATAGAATCCACTGTTCAAAAAACTTCAAACAGTAATTTTTAAACCTTGAATAAAGGACGGTGCAACACTGCTCCAATTCTACGTACTTTGGTTACACAGAGTTCAATGTCTGGCTACCCGAGCAGCAGGGAAGAGTGTGGCTATTGGCCCGCACTTGAAAAAGGGAGGTGGGGAAGGATTTTGTTTTCTCATCAGTGCAGCAGAATGCCACCAAGTCCAAACCTCCTAGGAACCCAATCAGGATGCCTCTCCCACCTGCTCTCTGAGTGACGGAGAACCAAGCCCAGTGAGTTCAGAATCCACAGAATCACACCACTTAAGCATTAAAACGAGCCCTCCTGTTTCAAGCTCCACATTTAATAGGCTGTAAAACTGAAGCCCAGAGTGGGCACCTTCTCCTGAGCCATGGCAAGGCCCAATTTCCATACATTGCAGGCAAAGATAAATGGAACACCTACCCTCCATTAACCTCCTGCTTCTTGCCAGCATCTCCACAGCTCGAATCTCTCTCCATTTCCCTCTTGGGATTGTACTGGCACCTCTATACATGCCTCTGAGAACCAGCAACAGCAGAACTCTCTATTAGTAAGTGAAGTCAGGCAGTGATAAGGCAGATGTTGAAATGAGGATACCCTCTTGACCTCACCACCATTAGCAGCACTGGCAAGTGGTAGAGGTGGGGAGAAGCCCTGGCTAATTGGCCAGAACTTCTATGTAGCCAGCAAGCAGCCATAGCAACAATATGATTACTGTCCCTCTGCTTTATTGCTTTATTGCCTATCTTTATGCAATCCCCCAACTCAAACTAAAAAAGAGTCTCCTCTCAGACTCTCACAGCTTCCTCAGAACATGCCTGCCTAACTAAGCCATTTTTGGACTCTTTCAACTCACCCTCAGCAATCATTTTTATTTAAAATCATCTCTGCTTTTGAACCTGATTATTAGCCATCACTGCTGAGAGCAGGCTGGCTGCTAAATTAGTTGGTCCTCACTGTTCCTGTACTCCTTATGTGACTCTTCCTATCACAGAGGACTCATAAAAGCGAGTGCATGCAGACAAACAAGGCACTTATGAATTTAAGGCTGCAGTTGCACACTTTATGCAATTTCTGTGGCTGGATGAGCCTAGGTGTGGGCAGAAAGATGTTTTTCTGTACAATTAGTGTAAGAAAAGCCATAAACAACCTGCATCCTTAGGCACCTTTTTTTTTGCTCTTTTGGAATCATCCCAACCAGAATGTCTCGGAATGCCTTGTTTTTGTATAATCTGTTTATTGTGGGTGAGAGGAAGTTTGCTTTGACAACAGATCTTTTCAAAGATTTTGACCATTCAAATTTTTAAATTTCCCATTCCCAACTCTCATACTCAGATTAGATATCACTTATCTGGGGAACAGTAGAAGAATCTCAGATTCTGTTTTGGATGAAAAGGGTCTGTACATCCAGTAGGAAAGTAGGTGTCTGAGGCCAGAGCTTGTGGAAATGAGGCAGGAAGCCATTTTCTCCCCTCTCTGAGGAAAGCAGGGGTTTTGCTCTTCCTTTGTTGCCAAAGTGGTGTCCACTCCCATGTTCTTCCCAAAGACCAGGTCTGATGAACTCAACTCATTGATCAAAAATTCAATGGCTCAACCCTACGTCCAATTAATTTCCAGATTCCTTGGTCCTCACAGTCTGACCTTACCTTCTTTCCCATCTCACTTCCTAGACTTCGTTTACAAAATGAGCAAGTTTTACTGTTCTTTAATTAAGTCCCACCCTCTGCCACCTTTAGACTTTGTTCAAGCCCTCTCAGCCCACTTCTGCAGGTGACCATCCCATTGTCCTTTGAGAATAGTTAGAGACAGAAATTAACTTAAAAAGAGTTGATTGTAAAGATAGAAAGATATCTCATGAAAACTGAAAACACCAAGTGCAACTCTACCTTAAGAACTGGAAATAGAAACTGAAAGCCATATTTTATTTCTCCCACTCTCCCCTCCTCCTTCTTCCTTCATTAATCAAATATGTTTTATCTCTACTTCCTCCCATGAGTCTCTCTGTTGCTTTCAGCCTCTGCTTCCTTTACCTTTTCATATACATTGACCAAACATGGGCACCTAAGGATTTTCCATGTTTTCTCAGCTCCAAGCCCACTGACTGGCAGCCTGCAGCATAGACCAGTGTCCAATGTGTGGGGAAGGAGGTGTCATTGGATACATGTGTCCACTGGACCGACTCTCAGTACAACTCCATTCTGCTCAGCAATGGCCAAGAAGTGACAGTCATCAAATATGACTTGATTGAGCTTTTGTATGGATAGCTCTGTGTTGCCGAGAGGGGAACCTTCCATAGCAGCAAGGCATGCCCTCGGCAGACTCCCTAAAAGTTACCTATGTCAAAAATGCAGCCCAAATTCCAGATCCTTCTAAAAGCTTTCTCTGATTCCGCCATCTAGATATAATCTCTCTTATCCCTGAGTACCTAGTTCACTTATAAGTAATGGCTTGGTGTCCTTTCTGCTGAGCATCCTTCCTGCACTTTTTCTTATTCCAACAGATCCCTTCTTCACCCCTAGGCCAAGAAACAGGCATTCATCCAGGCTAATCCATGCATAGTACATCACCCACCTTGCCTTGATGTTAGTGCCTACAAATAAGAGGGTGAAAGTGGCAGTCCTCTAAGATTCAGGACCATGAAGGATGGGTGGCAGTGTGAGCCACTTCCTCCAAGCTTAAATGCTAGAGTGTCTTGGCTACTTCTGACAGCCTCTGATAAGATACCATAAGAAAGAGACACTGCAAGAAAAATTGGTACCAAGCTGATCTGAGTGGAACAGAAAAAGAAGTAGCAAGATGAAATATGGTTGGGGCTTAGGGCAGCATTCTAAAAATTGAGTCCATGTCTGGGTTCCCAGGAGCTGTCCATATTTCTGTCCTTTGAAGCTTAGTCTATGTATTATCTCAGGATCCTAATAAATGTCTTTTGCTTACAGGGGGGCGGCACGGGGGACAGAGTTTGCTTCTAATCAATGAGAGATGGCATGCATAGCCGTTTATCTAAACCTTGGTTTGATACTAATTACTGCTTAGGGATCACGTACTGCTGTTTTGTGAATGCCACCAAAGCCCCTTATCTTGGAATAAAATAAGCCCTTATAGTGTTTATTAAATGAATCAATGAATGATTAGAAAATATTCATTGTCCTATTCCCATGATGAGGCACTTCATAAATCTGAGGGAATGTCTGTGAATGAAAGAAGTAATTCCTCTCTACATCAATGTTTTAGAGAGTGATGGTACAGCCTTCTCTCCAGGTATCTTATTTCTACTCACCTGCTTCCTTCTACCTACTGTGCCCACTTGAGATGAAGAGCTAAAGACAGATTTGGCTTTTGTTGAATAAACCTAGTATTTGATATGATCCTAGGAAAAGAAATGGAAAATGGCCTTTTATTACATGGACTAAAAAAAAAAAAAACAAAAAAACATTTCTATTTCCCCAGAGCACTGCTTCTTACAGAACGCAACCTGTTCCATGCTGACTACATGGGTCCAATTTCAATATGGCTCAGGAAATGTTCCAAAGATACCCAATTCTTGTCCAAACACCACAGATACTATGGTTTTGTAGAGGCATCTGTGGTTGTGTTTATTTGCATCTGGAAAACTTCAAGGTTCCAGAGAAGGTACACTGGGCATTCAGAATGTAACTGGGGTAGGAGTCCTGAAACTCCGGTCTAACTCATCATTTCCTATTGACTTCTGCCTCCCCTACCCACCAAGAGCACTGAAAACCCGCTTGAAGGATTAAAGTGTGTCCTTGGTTAAGAAGCTGCTTTCTCCAAGCCCAGAGAGTGCTGCAGCTCCTCCACACCCAAATTCGCCATCCCCAGAGCCCAGCTGTCAGGGCTGGGTCTTGAATTTTAAGACCCTTCCCCTAACAACTGGGACCTGCCCTTAACTTGCTCTGAAACAAGCACTAAGGTCATCTTGGGGGCACCAGTGGTCCCAGCCCCTAGCCTACATTTAGACACTCCCTTTCCAGATCCCCATGGGCCTTTATCCTTCCTGTTTGCTTGACATTTGACAAAGCTGTCTCCCTTGAGACCATTCATCAGTGACTTTACCCAGTTCATCTTCTCTTTGTCAACATGACACAGGGCAGACAGCCTTTCCAAATGAGAAAAACAGCACACAAGCACACATGCGCATGAAGAGAGGAGGGGGAGAGGACAAAGACCTCAGTGAGGGCAGGACTGAATTTAATAAAACATAAATGTGCCTCGAAGTAACAACCGCTCAGCAAGGCATGCCTGGTTTTGATAAGAAGCCTTGGAGGGCTAAGCCTCTCCACTTCCCAAAGCTCTTAGCAGATTCTTTAGTCAGTGTGACATTTTGGTATGGCCACAATGCAGCCACTTCTAGGACAAAAGCCTCCCCTGGCCCCCCTTCAGTTGTCTACTGAAGATGCTGTCTCCTGTCGGCCCCTTCAATGCCTGTTCCCAGGCCTTGCATGGCCTAGATGGAGCCTGCAGTGCAGAGGCTCTCAGATACTGAACTTGGATTTCCAGTGAACACCTCTTAGTCATTGTGCATCTCTGCCTTTAGCAAGCTGTTCTGGACAAGCCATTGCCTGAAAGGCACCCTTGCCCTTTCCCTATTTATCTGCCAGAAAACGTTACCTCTTCAAGAGTTAGCTCAGTGTGCTCCCTCTCTGGTACTCTGCAGACATTTTTAGAAGTGCCCACTGCAACTGGTGCAGGTTTCCATTTGCAAACATCACACTGTCTTGCATTTGTCTTTTGATGTTCCCATCCATCAAAAAGATTGTATGAGCCTTAAAAGCCCAGAAAATGGTTTTTTTTTAATGTCTGTATCCCCATTACCTAGCATAGATCACACAGAATTTTGTAGGAAGCAAAAGTGCTAGGACAGGCTAAGGAAACCCCTTGGCACCAAAAAATTCTTCCTTTTGTTGCCGCTTTAGCAGAAACATATTTTAGTGGCTATTTAAAAATACTGCCTTGCTTTCCTATGGAGAACCACCCACCCACCCTATATGCAGAGTAGGCTGTCACTGACATTGACCCAGCCCTTCTTCCCCTATGGTCTGAGGGCAGGCATGTGACTCAGGCTGACCATCAGAGTATTCCATCTCCCAGCCTACAGTCATAGGTTCAGGGTGGGCATTAACACAAGTAAATATAGTCAGAGCCTTTCCTGAGATGTAAGACATTGAAAAAAGGAAAAAAGATCTTTTTACCTGGATTGTAAATTACAAGATCATAGACTTAGAACTATTAATGGCCATTCTTTCTTCCTCTTGAGCATGAAGCCAAAATACATAGAGAAACAGTGGTAGAGAGGGATGCATAGGTAGAATCCTACTATATCGTTTTAATGACTAGACCCAGCTATACCTGAAGTCAGGCTCATCCTACCCTTCTTAGTTATTAGGTTTTACAGCCAGTGCAAACTCCTCTGCATCTCTCTCATGTTTCTTTTCTTCCTTAAGCTACTTGGAGTTCAATTTCTGTCATTTGCACTCAAAACAGGCCTGATAGATAGCATTTGTTTGCTGAAATATAAAGTGAGAGTTTCTTCTCTACCAATACAACTCTTGCTTAACTATCTTGCTTGAACATTAAAAATTTGGGGAGGAAGGTAACCCATTAGCCTGAAATGATCTCAGCCATTACTAGGATTTGGTGCTTACAGAGGTTATCTGACTAAATCTGACATGATCTCTTTAAAAGAGAACAACACATTTTAACACAGATTCAACGACTATTCTGAGGGGAATTGCAACCCTTTATTGTCATAACTGGAACATTTGAACATCATTTTTTAAATCATCATCCTGGTAAAACAATAAAGCTTTTAGAAGGAAACATAGATGAATGTCTTTATGACTTTGGAATAGGCAAAGAGTTCCTAAATAGGATACAAAACGTTCTACTAACAAAGGGACAAAAAATCAATACACTGGACTATGTTAAAATTAAGAACTTTTGTTCCAAGTTGTCATAAGAGACTGAAACACAAGCCACAGAGTGGGAGAAAATATCTGCAATAGATTGATCTGTATTCAGGACTTGCACCCAAAAATACCTAAGGAACTCCTGCAAAACAGTAAAAGAGCAGACAACTCAATAGAGGGAAAAACAACAAAATGGTCAAATGTTCAATATGATGGGAAAAGGTGGCCAAACTCATTAATTATCCGAGAAATTCCAATTAAAACCACAATGAGATACCACAAGAAATCCACCAGTGTGGCTAAAATGAAGAAGACAGTAGGACCAGGTCAGGCAAGCATGGGGAGCAGCTGGAGCTTCAGGCTTTGCTGATAGGAGCACGAATGGGCACACCACTTTAAGAAATTGTTTTAAGTACTTGCTGACACTGAAGTTTTTTCGTATGGGGTACTAGTAATGTTCCGCTTCTTGCTGGGTTCTGGGTACACAGGCGTGTTTACTCCGCGTCAGCTCTTGGAGCTGTACGTTCATGAGCGTGCGCTCTTCTGAGTATCTGCTCCGCTTCATTGCTATCTGGGCCTCCGGCAGCAGTGACGTAAGTCTGGTCAGCACATCCCCATGGCTGAGCTGGGCCATGGTTTTCAGGGCCTTTCCCACCCTCCGCAACACACTTATTACCTGCCTGTGACGGCCATCTGCATTTTTCTCCTCTTGATCATTCTTTCAGCTCTCATCTTCCTCGAGCAGGTGTTTTGGAATGTTAAACTAAAGTAACCAATAGACAAATCAGGCAAATATGAAAAATAAATGAGCAGAACTACATTTACATACCCCCCTCCACACACACAGACACAGACACAGACACACACACACACACACACACACACACTCTCTCACGCTTTGGGAAGAGAACTGCCTTTCTTTAAGGAAATCCCCAGATATGCCTACTGAAGTACAGAAGATGGGTCCCCAGGATTTACTTCAAAAGGAGATAGTCAATGCCCCAGTTCAATGTTCTTGCAAAAAATTGTGACAATGTGGAATAGGACGAGAGAGAAGAGGGGAAACACAGGGGCCTGTGTAAGGTGGCTGGAGGCTGCCCTGGCTGAGCATTATAACAGGTAGGAAATGCCTAAGCAGGTTTAAGAATGGGTGTCTGTTATGCAGTGATGTTACTGTGATGCTGCAGTGTAAACTCCATGGCCCTGAACTTGCACTTGAGTCGGCTACACACACAGCCACCTGATGGTGTCACTTTGGGGAGGTCCAGTAAGTGGTAACTTAGTGAGGAAAAGGCCAGGTGTGTACAGGTTCACCAGATGATCCGTAATTGTATTAATTCACTCGAAGCAGAAACTCAAAGCTGAAGGTGAAGGGGACCAGCAGAAGAGTAAGTTTCCCTAAGTATCTCTGGAGAGACTGGGAGGGAAGGTGGATCCCATTGCCCACGGAATAAGGGTCTCAAGCCAGTATTATTTGCATTTCAAAGGACAAGGAGAATCCCAACTAGCACCTGCGTTATATAGGTTTATTGATTACACTGCTTATGTGTGTCTGTGTTCGGGCGTGTGCACCAGTCATTAGGGTGCATAGGTAAAACAATGGAGTAGTGAGAGTCCTGAGTAAGAAGTCAAAGGTGGTGAATCTGAGTCCCAGCTTCGTCACTAATCTTGGATGAACCAGTGGGCTTATCTGGTCCCCGGGTGCCTTACCTGTAACATATGGATCTGAACAAGATAAACTCTATGACCCCTACCAGCTCCAACTTTTCAGGGTACTCATTCAGACTTTCCCTCTTTGTCCTGACAACGTGAGTTTACTTTTTTTCAATTAACTGACTTTTCCCTACAGTTTTACAAACTTGGGTAGCTATTTCAAGATCTCTCAATGCAGACTTGTAGGAAGACATGCATCCATCATTCCTCCCTCCTTATGCTCAGAGATGGAAAGGCCCCTTTGCTCCTGCCCCCGAGAGCAGCAGGGCTGAGACACAGACCAAGCCTAGGGGTGGAGCAGGGAGCAAGATAAATCACTTCCCAGGTTACCTCACAGGTTATTGACATAAGACCCTGGCCTCCTTTTGTGAGTTTTTTTTTTTCTCCTCACAATGTCATGCTGTTAGTTCTCTTCCTTCTATCATTGAATACTTGTTCAATAATTGCTAGGACTCAGGAAGAAGAAGTAAGGGAGATAAAATTTTGAGGGAAAGAATAATGTAGGATGAAGTGCTTCACCTCAGAATTTGCAATAGAATTGGAAACTCTCCACCTCCCAATCTCTTCACTAATATCCTTAGCAACTGGTGGGATTTTAATAGAAAGGTATTAATTCGATAAATTCCTGAGCATCAACTCTATTCCTGCACTATGCTGTACTCTGAGGATAAAGTGGTGGATAAAGTAAGTTCCTTATGGAATTTATAAGCTAAAAACAGAAGGCAGACCTTAAAGTAGTAATCACATTGCTGCAAATAATAAATTAGTTACCATAAAATATATTGTTATATATAAAAGGGGACTATAATGGTTCATTTTATGTGTCCATTTGAATGGGGTGCCCAGGTATAAGGTTAAATATCTCTGGGGATGTCTGTGGTGGTCTTTCCAAAGGAGATTAGCATTTGAATCGGTACACTGAGTAAAGCAGATTGTGCTCCCCAATGCGGGCAGGCATCCTCCAATTTGCTGAGGGCCTGAGTAGAAGAACAAAAAGGTGAAAAAAGGGAGAGCTTGGTCTCTGCCTAACGACTTGAGCTGAGGCATCGGCCTTCTCTTCTCCATGGACTGGCGCCTGCACCTTCAGTTCTCCCGGCTCCCAGGCTCCAGCCTCGCACCAGAGCCACACCACCAGCTTTCCTGGGCCTGCAGTTTGCAAACAGTAGGTTGTGGGGTTCTCAGCCTCCACAATCACATGAACCAGTTCCCTACAGTCAGTATGATATCTGTCTATCTATCCATCTATCTATCTCTGCGTATATATATATATAGCTATACATGTATATTGATATATGTCCTGCTGGTTCTGTTTTTATTGAGAGCACAAACTAATACTAGCCTAGATGTCAAGAAAGCTTCCTTGAATGAGTGAATTTAGGCAGCCACCTAAAGTAGAATGTGAGTGACCCAGATGAAGGAGGAGGAAATGGAAGGATAAACAATCAAGGGAGAGAAAATTACATGAGCAGGGCCACTTTGAAGAACAGCTTGGCTGGGCCGTTGAGAGCCAGAAAAATATTGGTGAGAAAGGAAACCAAAGAGGTAGGCAGGGACCGGATCCTGCAGGGCAATTGTGGGGCCTTGTTAAGGACTCAGGACTTTATCCAGAGAACAGTGGGAAGTCATTTAAAATCTCTAACCACATTTTAATGAGTTAAATGCATCTCCCACATTTGTTTGATCACTGAATCTAGGCCAGTTCGAATCTGAAGTCTTGCCAGATGTGCTGTCTCCTGAAAAGCTCCCCTGGGCTTCTAGAAAGCGTGTTTGACTTTTCCCTCTCACAGTCTGTCCCTCCACCACTGAACCCAGTTACTGTGTGATGGATTGCAAATGGCAGGAAGGATATCTGGGAGGCCCAGTGGACAAAGGCCTCAGCACAGGGTCAACAGGTCTGCCCCTCTTTTGACCTCCCCAGACTCTCGTGTAAGAATGGTGGGAAAGTCCAATATCCTGTGTCTCCACACCTGAGTCTGCCTCACCTCCCCAGCATGTTGGAGGGATAATTAAATTAAAAATATGAAGTGTGAAGCTCCCAGGTGCTGAGGTAGCAGCTGGCACAGTAAATAGGAGACAGTACCACAGGGAAGCACCCAGTGCTGCCACAGTGGAGCCCAGGAGAAGCTGCCTGCCAGCCAGGGCAGTACCTACACTAACACAGCCTCAGCCACACTCCCAGAGCAGAGGGTAAAGTTTGTCTGGTTTATAGTCAATAATCTACTCAGTAAGTATCAACTCTATGCTGGATCAATGAAGATGAGGAAGACAGGATCATTCCCCTAAGGTATAGTGTGGACCATATAAACCAAGGGTCAAAATTTCTCTGGAAATGTGGCTATGAATGTATTATATGGATACATACACATTATATATTCTGTGTATAAATATGTATCGTATTCAGCAGAATAAGGACCCTCCAAAGATGTCCACATCCTAATCTCTGGAGCCTGGGAATACGTTGCCTCCTCATGGCAAAAGGGACTTTGCCAAAGTGAATTTATGGACCTTGAAATGAAGAGATTATCCTGCATCTATGCAGGTGGACACCATCTAATCACATCAATCCTTAAAAGCAGAAAACTTTTCCCAGCTTCACTCAGACAGAGAAAAATGGGACAAAAGGAGAAACAGTGCAGCATGAGATGTACTGGACCTGCAGTTGCTGGTCCATCTTACATTTGAAGATGTAAGAAGAGCATCAAGAATCAAGGAACAATTTGGCTTCTAGAAGCTGAAAAAGGAAATAGACTCTCCCCTAGAGCCTCCAGAAAGGAGCACAGCCCTGCCAACACCCTGATTTTAGCCCAGAACACTTGTGTCACACCTATGACCTATGGAGCTGAAACATGCAACATTTGTGTTATTGTAGGCCACTGTGTGTGGTATTTTGTAATAATAGAATATTAATACTGATAGTATACATTTTCAATTCTACTTATTTTTTAATCAGGGTTTCTTAGGTGCATATGACATAATGCACTCTAATGAGCTTATGCATAAAATAAATGCACTACAGGATATTGGATAAGTCAGAGATTGTCCAGGAGAACAAGAGAAGCTAACTCTGAAAGTTCGCAGCCAGGAACAGGCCCAGTAGCATCACAGAGGCCTCTCTTAGAGAACCCAACCTCCCACCACTTGCAAGCCACCTCCTGAAGCTCCTCGTGGCCATCCACAGAACCCGGTGCCCTCAGCAGCAGACAAGCCAGGATATCCATGCCCTGGCCCAGCCTGCCCTGCTCTCAATGTTCACTTACCATCATGCTTCATGCAGGTCCTTATGATTGGTGGAACCAAGGGCTCACACCTGCATCCCCAATGCAGAAGAGTTTTGGCTTCCTGGAAAGACTAACAATGTATGAAAAGGATAAAAATATAGGAAAGAAACTCAAATTTGATGAGGGGAAAAGATGACAGTGGAAAAATGTCCACTACAAAGTCCTTTGGTCAGTTCACGCACTCTATGTTTGCCAGTTTTGATTGTTAATGCTCAGCTCAATCATAACATTACTGTTACATTCCTGGACTCTGAATTTACCTGAGCCTGCTAACCATTAGAAAATCAATAATTTCAATGCACTGTGTATATACAGTACTTTTGGATGAATGGATAAAGAACTCTGGGAGCTCCAAGGAGGAAGCAGTTGCCTTAGGACATGTGAATCAAAGGACTTGAGGTATAAGATTTTGAGCTGACCCCTTTGAATCAATAGAGCAAGAATATTTCAGAAAGAAAGACATTATACAAATATATGAAGTTCCAGAAGAACTTGGCCCATCTGGGGATGATGGATACCTGGGTGAGACTGAGGACCAGAGAATAATGGGGAACAGAACCATCTAAGGGAGGAAAAGGCTATTGGAGCAGACTATAAAGTACAATGAACTATGGTATGGAGTTTAGAATTTATTCTATGGGCAATGGGGAGCCATTGAAGATTATTGGCATTGGGTCATTTTTAGAAAGATCATTCTAACAGTGGTGCAGCAGGTACCACTTGGAAGAGAAAAAAACAGGGGTCAGAACTGCTAGTTTGGAGGTTATCATAAAACCTAATGAAGAAATTGAGGTGATATTAACAAAAGCACTAGCAGGAGATATTATAGGGACAAGGTTCATTCTGGATGAATATGATGGGTAGAATGAAAAGACTAGAGACTTATGATTTTCAGACTTGGGCAATTGAGAAGAAGCTCTAGGCATTCACTACATTGGGTAATTTAGGGAATTAGAAAATAGAGAAAGAAGTTTAGGAAAAATAATAGTTTTGACTTATACCTGTGAATTTCAGATGACTCTAAGACATACAGATGTCTAGGAGGAAATTGATCCCAATAGCTTGGAGCTTGAGGAAGACCTGTGCGGGAGACATAGATTTAAGGTCATCATAGGGGTGACTAATGCCCTGGGCTTGGTAAAGATGTCTCAGGGAGAGTCTGAAGAAGAGAATAAAAATAAGAACTTATCACTGCACAAGTGCAACATGGAAGGGCACTGGAAGGCACCACAGGCTCAGTGGCCCCGTGCCTCACTTCCAAAATAGACGCCAGGCCAAAGTTTTTGATTTTACATGGAACCAAAACAAAGATGAGGGGAGGTCAAGAGTTTCCAGGTGAGCGTGTGACTGTGCCTAGGACTGAAGTCTCATCCTTTGTGGACAGTATTTCCTTCTCTTGACACAAGTGGACCAAAGCAGCTGACTACCAAATGTCTGACTTGACCACTGTCCCAATTCTAAGAGACATTGACCTGCTCAGGTGGCCATGACCTGAAATACGCAATTCTTTCCCGATTATGGAAGACTGACTAGAACAAGAGTTGTCAATGTTTGGTCTGGCTCTCAGCATATGGTCTTTGAAGTCTTATATAAAAGACTGTGGTCATGTAGGGGATTTGAAACAGACAACACTAGAAGACTGGCCATTTGGTATTTGGAGCCAGTAACACAGTTACTGGGCATTTGGTATTTGGGGCCAGGTGCAAAATAAAATTATCAATCCCCACTACCTACAAGCACATAGAGAAACTGGTTAGGAAAGAAAGTGGAGCATATGTCAGAGAGAAGCAGAGATGCCTTGAGCAAGTATCCGATGGTCAAGGAAGAGCCTTGGGTCTGAGAGCCTCTGATCACAGTCTTCGTGCAGTGCCTCTCTATTCGGCCACACCCATTTTGTCTTGCAAAGAACACTGTGGAGAATGCTCCATTTGTTCAAATTATACTTCCATGTATGACTGGTATCCCCACTATAACTTTCCAGGTTGCCAGTTCTTACAGCAGATTCTTTTCTCTGGTTAGCACAAAAATAAATGTAAAGGATGATCCTCACTAAAGAAACCCAAATTCTAAATTAATGAAGTCTGAATTACATAGCATGGGCGCCAGGCTGACCTCTGTAAATAGCAATTGGCAATTTCATGTATTGGGGTCAAGGTCTAGTCAAATGCAATCAGTTATGTGAAATAGGACCTGTGTTTATCATAAACCTGTGGTGCTTTACACGATCAATGTAGTTGAGTTTCCCAACAACGAATGTTTGAAATGCAAAGTCTTATTCTCTCCCTGGTAGGACCCAGTCTCAGTGAGCTTTTCCTGACATGACAGCTCCATCAAGGCATAGGAAGTGTCTTGGGCTAGCAAGTAATTACCTTTCATAAGAGAGGATATAGAAAATTCTCTGAGAACCTGATTTGCAAGAGTTAGTGTCCTTTTATGGATACTAATCCAAAATCTAAGGCAACAGCACAGAAGAAATTCTTCCAGAAAGTAGGGGATCAGGCCATGGGACCAAAAACCTCCTAGGAAGCTAACTGTTCAATCATATTTTGGTAATATGCAGAGGAGATACAGCATGACCTATGGGTATTTGAATCTATAAGTATACTTAACAAATATACTTGGTCAAGTTCAGGGTCAGACTTTAAGTTCACCTCACTGACCCTGGACATGTAAATATCTTATCATGATATCTCTGACATGTACTTGCCATAAACAGATCTTTTAGAAAAAAAAAACCCTTACTGGTATAAAAATAGGCACGCACAGTCATGCGGACTCTATTTCAAAGTGTCCATGAGGTGATGGATCTGAAGAGAGACTTGATGTGTGGTGATGGTATCACAGGTGTATGCATATGTCCAGTCTTCTCAGGATGCATACATTAAATGTGTACAATTTTTGTATAGCAATTATTCTTCAGTTATATATATCGTATATGTGTGTGTGTGTGTATACACACACACACACACACACATATATATACACATACACACACACACACAAGCCAAAGAAAGTTGCAGGATGACATTTATAGTAGTATATAACCATTTGTAAAAAATCTTAGAATATGAAAGCCAATTTCACATATTATTTCTTACCATATCCACAATAAACATTTTTTAGCATGTGAGAATGATAAACACAGAATTTGGGGTGTTGGTTACTTCTAAGAAAAAAGGAAAGAAATGAGATTGGGAGGAGTACCCAGTGAATTTTAACTGTATCTTTAACATTTTCTTTAAAATAAACTCTATTATGGATAAATTAAAAAAGGTGTCTGTTTCTGAGTATGAATTTCACACACACCTAGTGGGCCCCAGATGTTCTTCAATGTCAGAACGGAACCTTAAAATCTGTGTGCAGGCAGAGATAGAATGCCTTGTATTTACATCTCACCTTGCACTTTCCAAAGCCTTTTACTTGTGATATGATTATCACAAGTAAAATAGGTGAGTTCTACACGTGTCCTTATCCGATTTGACAATGAGGTATGAAAATGCAAAATGGAAACACAAAGACGTAGAACTGAATTTTTCTAGGTTCACAGCAGTCTTTAATTGGTTGCCAATAATCATAAACCACCTTCTTCCCTCACACAGTCTTCATTATTCATGGGCCTTTAGCGCTCGCAATGCACAGCAGGCCCATCTCATTCTGAAATCCAATGAAAGAATTTCCCCAAACAGCTATTATAACGCTGGGGACAAAATCCTGATTGGAAGCTGGAGCTGACTCTTTTCCAATACCACTGCAAGAACTTGAGTATTCTTGAAAGTCAAGTAGTCTCTTAAAATATAAGTGTGTGTTGTGAAAGAAATTGTTATAAATGGAGATCAGGTGAACTGTTTGGAAGTGGAATGAAACTGAGACCTTCTTTTCTAGTTTGGAAAACATTTCTTTATGGAGTGCCTACTGTCTACCCCACAGCACTGGGCTAGATACCATAGAAGCGAGTGTGAGGGAGAAATTCAAAGTAAAATAAGCCAGGCCCTTGGGGGATATTCGAACAAAAGAAAAGTCAGTGAGTAACTGGGAAACAGCAGCAATTGCCCAGAGGTGAGGTAGGAGGAAGGAGCGGGCTGGGGCCTGCACTGGGAGCACTAGAAAAATGTAAGGGTTGGGGAGGGGAAAGTGGAGAGAAGAAGGGCTGGGGCCAGACCCTGAAGCTAAGCCAGGAGACACATGTCTCAGTTGTAAAAGTGAAGGTCAGGCCATTTCCTCAGTCAGAGCAGGGTCCTCTGCCAAGTAGGCAAAAACAAGATTTCCATTAACAACAGAGACCAAAGCCACAGAGCTGAGCCTAGTTGGACAGTTCTTTGGAGGGGAACGATGCTGTATCCCCACCTCTGCCAACAATGGTGGGAAGGGGGCTCTGAGTCCCCTGTGCTGAACTGACTGAGAAGAGCCTAAGTAGAGAGCAAAGGACCTGCACTTTGGTGGAAGAAATGGCTCTCTATTAAGCAAATCTGAGTGGAATCTGTGAAGAAAGAGATCTTTAGGCAAACTATGGTCCAGAAACAGCAACAGCATCCCCTGGGAAAGTGTTAAAATGCAAATTCTCAGACCAACTGATTCAGAAATTCTAGGGTCGAAGCCAGCAATCTATGTTTTACGAGTCCTGTGGGTGACTCTGATGCACTCTAAAGTTTGAGAGTCACTGCCCTACATCATCCCACAATGAAGGCTGGTCAGTCCCAGGTCTGGGAAAGAATCAGCATAGGCTAGCACGGGGAAGATTTGGTGCTCTGTGGCCTTAACACACCAGGAAACCAGCATGAGATGATGGTCAAAAGAAAAACTCCCCCACCCCCACACGCACATCCTGTAACCAGAATAATGCAAGGGCACCTCAGGAACTAGTAGGCTGCCCACTGGAAGGTGCCAGGTTTGGGGTTTTACATAGTTTTCAGAAAACATTCTTAAGAGACCCCTTCTGAGATCAATTCCAGAGGCTCTGAGGACCACTATATAAAATATGTGTTCACTGGATCCTCCTCCATATTACCCTGCTAATCTGTAACCCCAGATTAATCCAACCAGTGAGTTTTGCCGCTTCTTTACACAAACCAATTCTATCTTGGTCCCAGAGGTCATACAACAGGAAGACTTGAATGGAAGACACATTCTTTCTCACCTCAGTCGAGTCTTAAATGTCATGTACTCATTCATTCATTCATTCATTCAATAAATGAATGTTTTCAACAAACTTTTAAGTGCTTAGAATGTACTCAGCAATTAATTATCTTATTTTTCCATTCCTAGTTCATTCCATCTAAAATTCACCATATCAACATAATTTGCTTATTTATCCAACAGTCCTCTGAAGAGGCTGAATCCCACCAATCCTTGACTCTGACCCAAGGCAGTGTTTGGGTATGATTTCTTTTTTTAATTTACAGAAGGAGAGCTCAGCAAGTAGATAGCACTTCTGTGACTCTTATTCTAAGTTGTCTTCATCCATAGATAACATTCAAGAAGGTGGGTCAAACAGACAAATCACCAGAATAAAGTCCAGGTGCTGGAAGGGAGGTGTGTCTAGCATGCTGGTGGTACACAAAGAAGAGAGGAATTCCTTATGCCTATGAGGTTTTTGCTTTTTAATTTCATAGAGGAGGAACATCTAAATTATTCTGAAACTCTATCGATTCCCTGAAGCCCCAAACATAACACTGACCTTCATTCTCGGCAGACTTCACAACAGTAAGCGTGGCCATCAGACACGGATTTTCTCCTCTCCAGTGTCCCTCCACACCCCCACCCTGTGCTCCTTCTCCCCTTCTGTTGTTAATGCCACACCTTCCCACGTCCTCTGCAACTGCACCATCAGCTCCGTAGTCTCACTCACATACTGCATCTCTCTTGGCTCTGCTTCCTGGACCGATGAAAGTATCCCTACTTCCTGCGTCCTGATATATCCCTCGGCCCTACTGATTTCCCAGGAAACTGCTGCCTTTCTCTCATTCCCTTCATTGTCAAACTTCTCTGAGTATAATCTTCTTTCCTGTTTTTCTCATTCTCTCCTTGGGCCTTTGAAAAATAACATCTAACATCTTCCTATAGGCCAGGATTGTTCTAAGTGCTTACATATTGTGTATTAACTCATGTCACCCTCATAATAGTACTGTGCACTGAACACTGCCATTAGCATCCTCATCCCTCAGTGGAGGGAGCTGAGCACAGAGTGGTTAAGCCATTAGCCTGCTATCACACTGCTGGCCAATGGTAAAGCTGGGGTTCTGACCTAAGCATTCTGAGTCTGTACTCTTAATCATTAGAACAGCTGCAGAAGATGTGTTCAGGGAGCTGCCCAACCCATGCTCCTCTCTTTAAAACTGTCAACCTGCCCATGCTGATTGGACCTGCAGTGTACAGGTCCTATAATGTGCTGGGCTCAGCCAATCAGATTCTCAGTATGAAAAACAGAAGGAGTGGCTTTGTTTCTTGACTTTCTAGTTCCAAGCCTAATGTGTCCTATTCTTGCAAATCTATTAGATTATCTGTAATAGCGTTAAAATAACTAGCTGCCCTTTTTAGATGAGTGGTTTCTTTCCCTGTAATCCAATAATGCCTGTTTAAATCACATCCTCAAAACAGCCCAGAAGCTGATCTTTTAAAGATTGCTAATCATATCTTAAAAATCAACTCCAGTGGCCTCTTTGTTCTGTTCTGCATTTTGCAGTGTTCCACCAGGTGACTGTCCCACCCCCTCGTGTGTTGCTCTCTTCTGTGCCTATATGTGGTCCCCCCACCCCACCTGACATCCCCTCCACTGCTTTCCTATTAGTCTGTCTATGTCTCACCCTCTGTGGCCTGGCTCAGACACCTCTTCTAAGAGAAGCTTCCATGATTCCTTAAGGCTGAAAATGCCCCTCCTCTGTGCTCCCATCGTCCCCTCTGCAAATGTATGTCATTGTACTCCCATACAAAACAGATGTAATTGGATATTACACACTCCTGAGTAAAAATAGCAAACTACAGAATAAGATGGATAGTATGACCCCTTTTATGTAAAATTCTATCTGTCATGTTAAAAAACATAAGCAGCTCATGTCACTCACTTGGCTAAAGCCTCCAGTGAATTTCCAATCGTACTCAAAAACCAAGCACAAAGGCCAGGCCCGGCCTCTGAGGCCCTGCAGAATTGGACCCAGCCAACTTCTTTGTTCCCACCTCTCTTTCTTTCTGCCTCACTCACAACATCTATACTGAACTATTTTCCTTTTCTTAAAAACACCTCATTTGCTCCTGCCATACAAACCATCTGTGCCCCAGTTGGCTTTGCCTGGAATGCTCTGTCCCCAAACCTTTGTCTGACTGGCTTTGCCTTGTCATTGCACACGCAGCTCCAGACCCCAGTCCACACGGACTGCTCCCCTTGTCATTCTCTGTCACATCACTTTGTTTTCTTCTGAATGTCACTTCTCCATTTATGTGGGGTTTGTTGGCCTATTGCCTGGACTCAGCGAAAACTCAGGGTTCAGGATGCTGTCTTCTAGAAGCCAAACCTGCCTGAGACTTCTGACACCAACCCCAAGTTCAGGAATTTCCCCAACTCACCTGCAGTCTCAATAATTGTCTGGAAAGATGCATAGAACTCACTGGAGGCTGTTCTATTCAGGGTCACATGTTACAGGGAAATGATACAGATTAGAACCTACAAAGAAAGAGACAGGGTAGAGTGCAGAAGTGGAGCTCCTGGTCGTCCTCCCCCCATGGAGTCACGCTCAGCGTTGCCTCCTCCTGACCATGATATGAGACATTACACACAGAGAGTTGCCAACCGGGAAGACCTACCCAAGCCTCAGGATCTAGAGCTTGTATTGGATCTTCATTATGTTGGCACGATTGATTGAATTATTGCCCACATAGCTGATCTGAACCTACAGCTACCCTCTCCTCCAGGGATGGGGCTTACATCATGCAGCCCAAGGGGTCTACCATGAGCCATATTATTTGAATAAACTCAGCAGCAGCACCAGGCACCACGAATAACGATACTCCTATCCCTTAAAAAATTCCAAGGGTTTAGAGGTTAGATTACCTCCCACAAGCAGACAAAGTACATGGCCAAATTTCTTACTACACATTTCCCGCCTCTCTACTCTCTACTAGAACATAAACTCCTGGGTTTCAGAGACTAGACAATCTGTTTTGTTCTCCACTGTGACCCCAGCAGCACAAACGAGGCCACGTAAAATTTTATACAGAGTGTAACACTACTAATTCATTTCTACCTAGTATGTAACACTACCAATTCACAGCCAGGGTGTTTGCTCAATGCTGAAAATGTAGAGATGAGTGAGACAGATGAGCTTCCTCCTCCCAGGAGACAGACAACAGACAAATAAGTAAGCACTGTGTCACAGAGTGTGATCAATGCTATCAAGGAAGTAAGCAGGTGATGTGGACAACTGGGGGCGTACGGGTGGTCAGGAGAGACATCTCCAGGAGCCAAGAAGGGACCCTCTCAGAGAAAGACCCAAGGGCAGAGCAAAATCCAGGTTCAGAGTCGACAGATTCAAAGGCTGCAGGGAGGAACAGAGCTTCACGGTCCAAGGACTAGCAATGAGACCTTCGGGGCAGTTCATATGGAGGAGGGAGTAGTCGTGACTAGATTGGGATAAGAGGGGGCCAGAGGCCAGATCGGGGAGGGCCTTGGAGGCCATCCAAGGCATTTGGATTTTGTTCTAAGTGTGATGGGAAATCAAATGGCAGCATTTAAGCAGAGCAAGAATCTGATCTGACTTATGCTTTTAAAAGTTCACTTTCATGGATGCATGAAACATAAATCATGGGGAGGAGGGGGCAAGAAGGGGAGAAATGAGGCAAGTTCAAAGCTTTTGCACCAGACTAGGTAAGAGACAGTGACAGCTTGAACTGCAAGATTGTGGTGAGAGATGGTCTGATTGGAGATACATGTTGGTGGTAAGCCTGCTAGAACTTGCTGATGGATTGGATATGGAAATGAGCAAAAAGGAGGAATCAAGGATGACTCAGGGTTTCTGGTACAAGCAACTAGGTGGATGATAATGCCTTTTCGTGAGTCGTGGACACAGGAGGAGGAACAGGGCCAGCTGGCAGGGGTTACAGCAGGGAATTAAGAGTTTTGCTTTAGACATGCTGAATGTAAGATGCCAACGAGACATTCTGATGGAGATGTCAGGTCGGCAGTTGAATATAAGAACTTGGGGCTCTATAGGAACAGCTCTGGGATGGAGACAATTGTAGACATTAAATTTATGCCATGAGAGCACACAGATAAAGGGAAACAAATACAAGAGATGAACAAGAAGTAAAGGAAAAGAAGGGAAGGAAAAGAAAGAGAAGGGAAGAGGACAAAGGGACCCCGTAACCAGGTCCTGAGGCCTGTCAGCGCTTGGAGGTCCTGACTAAAAGAATCAGCCAGCAAAACTACATGAGAAGCAGAGGCTGGTGATATTTAAAAAAAAAAATCCAGGAGAGCATGATGTTATAAAACAGAGAAGAAGAGTGTTTCATGAGGGAGAAAGGGTCAAATGTTCCAAACATAACCAAAAGACCAAGATAACAGCAAAAAACAACCCGCTGTGTTTAGGATGACAGATATTTTCACAAAGCTGTGCTGTGAGCCAGATTGGAGCAAACTGAATAGGAATTTGTAGATGAAGGAATAGAAGCAGTATGTGTAGATAATACTATGGAGAAGTTTTACTATAAATAAGGCTATAGGTGGAGCAAAAATGTGGCATCAGTTGAAGCTTTACTAAAGATGGGGACTTATGCAGCACATTGAAATGAGTCTTAGGGAGGAGAGATGCCATGATGCAGGACCAAGGAGTCATGGAGAAGGAAAATCCTCTAGAATGGCAAAGGGGAGGCACTGGCCTTTGATAGGAGACTCTGCACCCCAGGAGGGGGAAAGATGGAAACAATGGTACACATGCAGGTACACGGACAGACCTGGTGGCTGGGAGAAAGTTTCCATTGAAGGGTGATGAGAGATCATCCTGGGATGGAGAGTGAAGGAGGGGAAAGGGATGAGGGAGAGGGCGTTGAGGAGCAAGCATGGAGCTCTGGCTCACATCTCGTCCCATTCTCTCTCCACTCCCAGTACAGCCGCACTAGTTCAGGCCTGAAATATCTTCATCTATACAACCTCAATGGCCTCGTAAAAGATCTCCCACACCCAGCACCCTCTTAACCCTCTCTACCCTTTATCCAACCATCCTTTGGAGGGGCCCCCCTAAACCACAAATCCATGGTGCGTGGAAACTTCTGATGGGTTTCCCTGTGTTTATAAATGCTCTAACAACTCCTCATCTGGGCGTGCTGAGTTCTCCATCTTCTGGTCCAACCTACCTTTGCATGCTTACACCCTGTGAATGCATCTTCTTCCCCCTCTACCTGTCCCTGAACCGGAACCACTGCAGCCCATGTGTTGCTCTCCCCAAATGCTATGACATCTCTCACTTTTATGTCTTTGTTAAAGATCTTTTTTTTTTAACCTGGCATGCCCCTTCTGTTTTTGCAAAAGTCCCACACATTTTTCAAAATCCAACACAAATGCTACCTATTTCAAGAAACTTACCAGATCGTTCATTAAAATTAATTTATCTTCCCATAGCTCCTATTCCTTTAAATCGTATTGTAAAAGATCAAAGTCTGGCTCATATGAGAAGCATGTATTTATGCATGCATATTTGGCTATTTGTGCGCTTGCCTCCATCTCTAAGGAAGGAAGGAAGCAAAGCACAGGAGGGACCACAGGGAGGGACAGGAGAAAAGAGAAGGGTGAACACTTTCTGGGGCTCTGCTGGTGCACCGAAGAGTCCTGAATAAAGGTGCTGAACAGTGCTTCCCACCACTAGCCAACCCCTCTGCAAGCCCCACCCAGCTCCTCCTCATTGCCTTACTGCAAGCGTCCTTGGCTGGCAGACCCCCTCCTCTCCCCTCTGCTTCCTCTCCCTCTTTTTCTCCCCCCTGTGCCTCCATCTTAGATGCCCAGTAATTGAACCAAATCGTAAGAAGCAGCCCAGTCCCTGAAAAGAGCAATGCGGAAGGACTTGAAAGAAATACAGCAGAGAGATGAAAATGTAGTGTTGAAAAATCCATGCTAAAGGAAGCACGTGCCTCTCCCACCGCACAGCCCGCCCCCGCCCCTACTCTCTTGCCTGTATCCCATCTGATAAATTTCTGGCGGAGGCCTCGCTTTCCAGGCACATATGGAGACCTTGGGTGGCCGGGCCAAGCCTGTCTGGGGTGACAGAGGAACCATTGGTGAGTTGTGAGCATCCATATGTGTGCGGGAGGAGAGTGGCACTTTGCTTCTGGGTATCAAGTAAGAGGTGTGGGAGAGATGACCTCTCTTCTTATGCAGATCTGCCCCCCTGCCATAGTCCCTCTCTGCTCCTGATGCAGTCGGGCCTGGCCAGGCACTGCCCTCTGCAGCCTCACAGGCCCCCTGTGGTTTCTGACCTGCTCCCTTTAGAAATCCTGAAAGGCAGGGCACGACCCTGGGCCAGGGTGTGTGACTGGCCTCGCTCCACTTCATTGAGCACTGTTTGCTCTGGGCCCGGGGCGGAAGAGTCGAGGCGGCCGGGCTCCAGTGGCCTGGAAAAGCCGGATTTCGCTCCCAACCCTGGTCTCTCTCACTCCCCTCGAAAAGCACTGCAGAGCTGCAGCCTGATTAATGCTGTGCGCTGATATACAGGAGATGGGCCTGCGATTCCCGGCAAGCGCCTCTGAGCCCCGGCGGAGAGCTAGCTTCTGCTGCTCGACTGCGACCCCTGGCGGCCCTCAGAGAAACTCTCCGCAGAGCTTCAAAAGCAAATGGGTCGCGCTGGACGGGATGCAAAGGGAGGATTTTAAATGAAACTGGGGTGAGAAATAGGCAGCCCCCAGATGGTGCAGGATGGGAAAGAGTGCGGAGAGTGAAAGGAGAGCCAACTTTGCTTACTTGTAATCTCAACAAGAAGGAAGAGAACAATCTGTTGGGGACAGTGGGGGCTTATGGAGGGAAGCAGGTGGATATGTGAAAATCTGTTTATAGTTGGAATGGAATCTGTTTAATATGATGCTTACACAAAATAAGACTTAGAAGTTTTCCCCTACTCTGAACTCTGCTTCCTTTGTCTTCATTTTAATTAGCAGTGGGCTCTGATCCTATTTTCTCTTTCATACTCCCAAACCAGCTGCATTTTAGAAGAGGCATCTATTCAGGGAAACGAAATATACTTTGGCTTTCTCCAGTGCCTTCCATGAGCCTTAGTCACAAGAGCCAATATAAGACAGAAGTTAAGAGTCTGGCCACATGAGACACAATGTAAATCCTTAATGTGAATCCAACATCTGTCACTCACTAGCTGGGTGACCTTGAGCAATCTGCTGAAACTCTCTGAACCTCTGTTTCTCTGCCTAGAAAACAAGTATAAGCAAAATGCAGCTCCAGGATTATGGCAGTAAGGAGGCAAGGGTGCAGAGGTGCTCCCACCCTGGTCTCTCCCTCCAGAACAGGGAAGCTTTCTGATGCAAGTTCTTCATCCCTTAGGAGGACCCCTTTGGGGCATGACTATGATACCCTCCATTCCAGAATAGACCAAGTGCCTGTGATGAGTCCTCCATCACTTTCCCCACCTCCTTCCCTTTTTTCCTATCAGTTCACACAGCCCTCCAGTCATCTCAGAACATGCAAGCAGACCAAACAGCATCCACAAAATGATATGTGGATGTAGGTGTATTTGATATGCAAGGAGATTCATGGCATGGAGCCAGTCCTAGCTTGGGGTTGGAGCCTGGTGCCTTTGGTCAGTTCTTAAAAGCTGAGGATCAGTGTCCTTCTCCTTGGTGTCAGCGCGCCATCATTCAATACTTTTGATATGATGTGAGGGTCTCTGTGGGCTTCCCTGAGGAAGAGGTTCTCCAGGAGGTCCCTGCCCCCAAGGAACTGCTCTAGTTGGAGACATATGACATACACATGGGAAAAATGAAGTAATAAGTAATAAATGGCATGATAAGTGGCATGGTGGAGAGTCACATGAGGAGTTCACCAAGCACTATAGGAAATCAGAGGACAGAAAACTGACTTAAGAGATACTTTCTCAAAGTCATGAGGGATCCCCAAGAGCTACGGAAAGTGGTAATGGTACTACGATGAAGTGGGAGAGCTCTTCTCTCTAACTCAAAATGTCCCACTGTGAGGGTACCTCACTTCCCCACTGAGGACGTACCATCCACAGTGGGGAAGAACATATGCAGGCAATCCAGCTGCTCAGAGAGTCTCCTGAAGATGCTGGCCCTTCTTTAATCCCGGGCTTATCTCAGGACACAACTGTCTTCCAAAGACTCCACCTCTGAGAGTGTGCTCACTTCATGCCCATCTGGACAAAACTGAGTTGCAACTAAATTTTCAGAAATAAACAAGAGGAAGGAAGATGGAGAACTGGTTACTCGTGATTCTTTATCCACTTATTCATCATTTCAAAGCATAACCATCCATTCATCCGTTCAGTCCTTCATTCATTCACTACATATACCTATCAGTTGTTGGGTGCTCAGCGCTGTGCTTTTGAGGGGCACAAAATCATGATTCTACATTACCCTGCCCGACTGTAAAGCATCACCTCTTCTATCCCACCCCATCCAAGGGACCAGATGTACTGTGAGATTCATGTGACTCCTTCCATTTTAGTATCAGGGTCCTGATAAATGCATATGCCACCACTCTGGTCAGCAAACTCTCTCATGGAATTTGATCATTTAAATTGTATAGATACACCCACCCACTTGCTGAAGAAACAAAGAAGATGACTCAGTGACCTAGCAGTTTAGGATCAGATACAAATATGTCAAGCCTTTGTCCCACACTAGATCGCTGATGACTGCCACTGACGGGCTGGCTCTAGCCCATCCCTCACAAGTGCCCGCCCCACTGGGGTGTTCACCTCCATTCATTCCAGCAGCCTTTTCTCCTCGCCTGCCGCCTCTCGCTCCTACTCTCTGCCTTCATGGGATTTGTGACGGTCTGTGCTCTTTAAAATACCTTCTGGAGTGTATTTGCTTGTCCTTAGTGGTGGTGGAACGCTGTATAATTATCTCCCAATTCATCAGGCCCCTTAACAGGCAAATGCCTTTTTTTCCCCCAATGACTTTCTCTTGCTGAGGCACCAATAGGCCTTGTTGCTACGGAAACCAGGACTTTTTTTTTCCTCTCTCTTTATTTTAATGGTATGTTGAAGGCTCCGCATGTGTGTGCATGCACACATATGGAGGCTGCTTGCTTCTCCAGCTCTTTTTTCCTCTCCTGCCTCTGCTGACCTGCGTGGCATTTTCCCTGCATCACATGTTTCAGAATGTTCCCGCCTCATGCACAGCCCCTGCTCATCCCCTTCCTGCCGTTCGCTCTGCCTCCACATCCCCCTACCCTTCCATCTGGTGTTCTCAGCTGTTTAAAAAGAAATACCAGTTGGCTGCATGAAATCTAAGGGGAAGAGGGAAACAAAGTGTAATTGCAGGAACAAAGCTTTGCAAAAGTCTTTGACCAGCCAGGTGTTTCTGGCTGGACAACTGGTGGCTTTACTTGGCCATCTTCCTAGAAGGTGGAGCTTCTTCAAAATGGGAGGGGGCATGAGAGCACAGGTCTTGGGGCAGGAGTGGAGAAGGGAGAGCACAGTCCAGGGGCACCATCTGCTGCTGCGGCTCCAGAGCAGGGACAAACTTACCTCCACCCAAGTCATGGGGTTTGTGGTTCAGGGACTGGTGGGGGGGGCAATGTCAGAACGAGGGGTTGGCCCTGGAGTCAGAGGTTTGAGCGTTGGGCTGCCATTTCCTAGCTGTAACCTTGGGTTAGTCTTAAAGACTCACTTGTCTTTAAGGCTCAATTTCTTCATCCTTAAAAGGGGCATCATAGTAGAGTTGTTTTCGACAAGTAAATAAATAATGAATATTTATTAACATAACACCCAACATACAGTCCATGCTCAATAAATACTTGTTGCCATTGTTGTCCTTATCATTATCAACACCATTGTCAGGATTATTGGAGGATCATGATGACAGGCAGGGTGACCATTGAGGCAGCAAGACCTCCCAGAGGAAGGTCTAGACTGAGCCTTTTCTAGGTGGGAAAAGGGAAAGAACATTCTCGTCTCAGAGACCAGTATGTGCAAAGCATGAGGTGAGGGCAGGAAACTGCTATGTGGCTACAGAAACACATACAGGGCAGGGACAGGGATGCACAGACTTGGCCTGAACTGTGAGGACACTTGTTGTTAGTCTGGGGCTGAATCTCACCTCCAGTGAGCGGCATGCGCAGGAAGGTCTTAGGTTTCAGATCAGTACAGGCAGATAAGCTATCTTGAAAGAAGGGTTTTTCTTGTGATACACAACATACCAGAGCTTTCCCTTGCTTTGAAAGTGACCCCTCTAGTTCCACATATTAACAGGTCGCCCCCCTTTCCTCCACTTTGGCCCCATCCTTCCCAAGCATTCCAGGCCGCACGCAGCTGTGCATCAGGGTATCAGATGCAACATGTGCCACCCATGTCCTCGAACTGGGCACCAATGCAGTGGCAGGGGTAGCTGAGATGTCTTCTGAAGTCTCTTCCAGTCTTGACAACATGACCGTATAAGGAATTGAAAGTGTGGTTGGTTGGCACTGGAGGTGGAGCAGTTGGCAAGAGTGAAAGCATTTGTGTCTGTAAAGAGTAGGGCCGAGCTGGGAGCAGCAGCAGAAAAGATGGAGCAGAATGTGCAGGCAGAGAGACCAGGCACGGTTTGAGGATCAAGCCGGTGATGGGAGGGAAGGAGAGAGGTCGTTGAAAACTCAGAGGCTAATTCCATTGTGCTTGGGTGATGGAAAAACGCAAGTCAAGAATAAGATTGGATGTTCTGGGTCTGGCCTTATTAAAAAGGAAACAGCAGAACTGCGTGATCTGCCTTGGGTCACACGGTGCCTCCACCCTCGCTTCAGCACTGAGCAAGCATTCTTGAACTTTGCAATCTAAAATTATGCCAAATGTTTCTTTTTGCTTTGGCTTAACATAAGACAATCGTATCTCTGAAAGTGTGTCAGCCTGGATTTCCAGAATCAAAAAGAGATCAGGGCTGACCACAGGGAATAAGGCAGGGAGCAAAATTGCTGCTTCCTCTCAACAGGGGGTCTGGAAGGGTGAGAATGAATGGTCATATTTTGGGGTGCTCATTTGCTCTTCAGAATTCATAGGAAAGGGAGACTTTTACCCTCATTTGACTGATTTGTATTCTGCATGTTATCTGGATTTTAATTCTGTAATTAGAAAACAGGTATGTACACATTTTCTAAATGGGTTTGATGAAGCTTCAAAAGATATACAGTTAACTTTGGAACAACTTAGTGGTCACACAAGTCTGCATATAATTTTGACTCCCCAAACTCTTACTAATACCTACTGTCCACCAGAAAACATAAACAGTTGATTAACACAGAGTTGATATGTTATATATTATATACTGTATCCTTACAGTAAAGGAAGCTAAGAAAAGGAAATGCTATTAAGAAAATCATAAGAAAGAGAAAACACATTTACAGTACTGTACTGTATTTATCAATACCCTAAGTTTACATTGTTTGTTCGCAAGATGAAAAAAACCCACACATAAGTAGATCCACCCAGTTCAAACCAGTATTGTTCAAGGGTGAACCATCTAGGTAAACTATTTTTACGAGCAAAGAAAGTGTAGAGGGAAATGGGAAAACAAATAGGCCTTCGTCTGAGCAAGGCAGCAGAGGAAGCTCCCCGTTTGTTTTGACCCCTTTGGGCCGCACGACACCCAGATGAGATTAATACTCTTGGGCTCTTTCACACACTAGGAAACTGAAGTTAAGATCAGTTGAAAAACTTGCCAGAGGTCATCCATCGAATCAGTGCTGGACGAGTAGGCGGGTCCTCGTTTGCCTGATTTCAGAGCCCCAGAGACCTACATACGCCATTTACACTGATGAACAGCAGAATGAGCAGACAGTTCATCAGTCCATTACAGGGTTGACCCTTAGACACAAAATCACACAAGTTAACCCTTTTATCTCCCAGGACCCTTCCCCCCGAATCTGGTTCGTTGCTGAGTCATTTTATCCTGACCTTCATCCTCCAAACCTCCTCAGGCTCCAACACCCCATTTCCCTCTCTCCCTGACTCATCTGAACTCTAGTTCGTACTCTTACAGCTCTGAACCCCAGCTACTAAAAGTAAGTAAATTGACTTAACTGATCAAGAATGTGAAACTCATTTATAGAACAAAAGGACTGATTAACGAATTCCAAATCAGGAAAGAAAACAAAATAGTGAATTTCAGATGGAGAAAAGCGAAGTGGTTTGGGCCCAGTGAGAGTTTTTCTTTTTTTTTAACAGCTTTATTGAGATATAATGGACACACAGCAAACTGCCTATATTTAAGATACACAAACAAGTTGATAGGTTTGGGCACATAGACACGTGTGACTGAGCCCTCACAGAGGGTAATAAACGCATCTGTCACGCCCAACAGTTTCTTCCCAGGGGGCCACCAAGTGTTTGATTCCCTCAGAGTGGGCCAGACCTAACCGAGGTGACTGTGGCTAAAATGGCTCTGCTGACCATAACAGAGCTCAACAACATGTTGTGAACTGAATGTAGCGTTACATGCAAGTGATTTTTAAACCCGTTCACAATTCTGGAACTAGGCTGTGGACCCACTTGTAAACAAAAATCAGGTGGGGATGATGACCTCCAGGAAATGCCTAATGCCCCCAATAGCATGTTCTCCACAGGTCCTGGTTAGGAAAACACACGTGCGTTTAACACGGATAACTCCTACATGGGAAAATGCCACAGAAGTGAGCTCACCATCCAGCCCACGATCCTCACCAGCGGGTGCACAGTTCACAGTCGTGGGACTGAAAGGACAGAGCTGAGGAGGCGCCCATCAGACAGCTGTAAAGATAGCCAAACTTGGGGGTTTGGGGAAAATTAAGTTCAAGATTACAGAGAGACCCGTCACTAGCCTCCCTGTTCCTCAAGGACAGGAGGCATACTCATTGCCTTTGGTGTCCCTCATCCCTATATTTCCTAGCACAGGGCTGAAAGTGTTTGTTGGAAAGAAATGCTGACTCATTCACTGGAATACTTATGCAAAAGAAAATGCTCTCTGGCTTCGCATACCAATGGGAATCTCTGTAGTGGCTACTCGGAAATTTTACCAATCTAGAGGTGAGCTGGTGAAGACCCTGCTCGGCAGAAATGCTCTCACTAGGATCTCTCGGTAGTTTGTGGACTGCTCGCACTGAGCACCTAATGCATAGCAGACACTGTGCAAGGTTGGGGAGATTTTTTGGTTGGGGAGATGGCCAAGCATGCAGGCAGGGTGACAAGGACAAGTCAAGGGGAAGAACCCACAGCACAACGGCACATAGACGGCACGTCTAATCTGTCTTGGGGAGTCAAGGAACGTCTTCCAGAGTCTCTGGCCTCCAAGCCCTATCGCAGCTATATCATCTATAATAATGGCCCACTTCAGAAACTAATAACTAATCTTGGGAAAAACAGCCTTATCCTGGAGTGAAATACCATGTTAAATATGCGCCTGGTGAAAGGCAGCGAGGGCCACGGGAGTGTGAGCCACCACGGTACCTAAAGATGGATGGAGAGTTAGGATTTCTCAGTAAAATATTTCTGTGTCAAGTTCTTGTTTCCTTTTTATCAGAGTGCTAACATCTGTCTTAAAATATGTCACAGAATGGTTTGTGGGGCAGTAAAAAGATAACAAAGTGGAGGGCGTAGGGTAACAAGAGAGAGAGAATAAAGGGTAAATGGTGTGTAGAAAGCAGAGGAGAAGACAAGCTTGGGAGAGGAGGGTAAGGAGGGAGAAGCCAGAAAATGCTGAAGACTGAAGAACAAAAAAAGCCAGCAGGGAATTGAAGAGACAACGAATAAAAAAGGAAGGAGCTACAATGCTGAACACATATTAATGGGGAAACAATACCAAGAACAGAGGAATTTAGGGTGTGAGCAAGCAGAGGATGGAGAAATTAGCACCCAAGCAGCCAGGCCCCCTGGGGTGTAGAGGGAGCCACCTACTTACTGCCTCTCCACGCAGGTTGGAGCTTATAGGACCGGAGAGGGCTCCTGCAGATGTGGTACAGCATTGGTGCAGAGCAATCCAGAGCTGGTGCCCCCTCCCATCTGACTGTCTCTGAAGGGCAAGTTCCAGACAACCACTTGTGTGACAGGGGCCTCTGTTAGCTGTGTTCTTAGTGACATTCTTCTCTGTCCTTCACCAATTTTCAGAGTGTCCTTTGGTATTTAAGACCAGATGGCCAAGAAAAGACAAGGGCTTCTAGAAGTCTTCAGGGGCTGGCCCCTTGACACTGCAGTACAGTCTCTGCCCCAGAAGCTTTTGCCTCCTTGATTCAGGCCAATCTGCAGAACAAGTGCCTAGTGAGGATTTTTCAAGTGTCCCCACGATAGGACTTCCTGGCTTTATCACAAGATACCCTCCAGCTATCTTCAGGTCTTAAAACAGCAAATGTTCCCCTTAAAAAATCTGTTTAATTTTTTATTTACTACTTCTTAATTTGTTTTTCATTAGAATACAAAAAAGGCATTCCCTGAGTTATGGTGACATTTATGTGAGCATGCTTGTGTCGGTAGAGACATCATGCCTACCCTAGTGCAGTTTGCATCCCTAAGTCATCAGTACAGACGAGAAGCTAACAGCAAGAAGTGAATGATATGGATGTGTTTGAACAGAGAGCTAATATGACCGATGCAATTAAACCAAGGATGCTAATAGAATTAACTGAATTTACCAGCTATTATGAGGTCATTGTTGATCAAATCCGAGAGTCTCATGGGATCACTCAAGGTCTTCAATTCCCCTCATTCCACCTCCAGGGAGGATGGTAAATATCAAAGATAATCTTATATTCTCAAGGTCACATGAAGTTGGTCAGGAATTGGCGGTCTCAGTGCACAAAACAAAGGAGTTACCGTTTCTGTTATTCACCCCAGGATATCCCTTAGTTCCATCTTTTGCTATGGGTAATTAAGACAACACCTGGGGCTGCCTTCTCCCAGGGTTTGTCTACCTTGTGCAAGGCCAGATGATCCAGAGAACCTCAAAGGAAAGGCAGCAACCCCAACTGAAGTAAGCCCAGAATGGCCTAGACAGGCAGAGATGGGCCAGGTTAAATCCAGGCTGACCTCCACCATAACGTCTTCACAGGGTGCTGCTCTTTCTGGTGCTTCAATAGTGTCTTGAAATATATTTTCTTCTTGGAGGAGGTGGAGTTGATCTGTAACTCATGGGGTCATGGTGACTCAGGCTCTACTTGTTGGCTTAGCTTCCTTTGTCTTATTCCTATTTGCTCAGCAATAATATATGAGAGGCCAGGACTGAGCAAATCCGGCTACAGAGCTCCAAGTTTCCTTCAACCCTAAGAATCTATAACTGGGGAGGAGGGACACTTAACCTCCTCCTTGGGGTTCTGGGAACCATTAAGTATCCTGTCAAACCAAGGAGTAAAGAGCATTAATTCAGAGAAAAACAAGAAATGAAGGAAAGCCTAAATGCTATTGCAACAGCACGATTAAAGTTTATTTTTTAATTGATAGTTTATTCAGTACCTACTAGACATTTTTTAGTGAGAGTTTGCTAGATCCTTTCTCTATAGTAGCTAGTATTTACTAAAAATCTACAAGATAAGTATTATCATACTCAATTTACAGGTGAGGAAACTGAAGGATGGGGAATTTAAATAAATTGTTCAAAGTCATACAAGTAGTAGGCAACTGAGCTGGCTCAGTATGACTTCTAAGCTTGACATGTCACACTAAGTGACTTGGCTGAGCCTGTCACTTAGGTCCGGGAGCATCTCTCTCACAAGCCTGTAATAGCTGCACACACTTCTGACTCTCACTGGGGTGATGTCTCCCAGTCAGGTGCACACTGACTAGCCACATGAGACATGACTGGGAATAATTGTGACATGACACGGCCTGGAACAACAAGCAGCTTGGGCTTGAGTGCACAGAAACCCTTTGGGGTCTGAGTTCAAGGGAAAGAGACGTGGTCATCTTAATAGTGTCTAGCACACTTTAGCAAGAGGAGTTAGAGAGGACAGATGACATTCCGAAAGCCACCTTCTGCCTACAATTGTAAGTCATCATTCCCAACACAGCCAGCTCTGGAGCCTGGAACCAAGAGGGGTCATATGGAAGGGGCAGGAAGTCAAGGCCAATCCTTTGGAAGAGTTCTAACCATGACCGAGACAGACCCAGAGCTTGTCAGACCCAGCAGCAGTGGCTGGATGGGAGGCAGACCAGGAGAGAGGGACAATGGTACAGTGACATAGTGCTGCTGGGGGGGGCCTCCAGAGGGCCTGGCCCCAGCCCTCCCTGATGCTACCCTTCACTAGGTGTGTGACCCTGGGGAAAGCACTGATGCTCTTTGAGTCTTGAGTTCAATCCCTTGCAATTCTAACTTATTCTGATTCTAACCCGAGCCTATTAAATACTCCATAGAAAGATATCCTTTCTATGGAGTATTTAGAAACCAAAAACAAAGGTCCTTCTGAAAAGAAATAGGCCAATACAGGGCTTCAGTCCAAAGACGGGCATAGATTGGTGTCTAACTTGCCATCCAAGGGCATAAAAGGTCTCTGTCTTTCTCCTGCATATTTGTTGGATACCTTTGGCTGCAGGTAAGAAAATACCATGATTCAACTGGCTTAAGCAATATGGAAGTGTATTTCATGAGGAGTCCAGAAGTAAGCCAACTCCAGAGTTGGTCAGTTCATCCTTAAGAACCCAGAATATTTCCATCTCTCCCCTCTGCCATCCTGCAGGTGGACGCAGGATGTGGTGCAGCTTTGTTCTCAGAGGCAGATTTCTCACAGTCACAAAGGCGGCTGCTGTATTTCCAGGGGTCATCGTAATGTCTAGCAAGAAGAAAGTTTGTCTCTTCCCAAGCACAACTCTTTTAAAAGCAAAGAAACCTTTTCACAAGTTCTTTTGTATCTTTGTCCAAAACTAGTTCATATGCCTCATCACACCCAACCATAGGCAAGAGGAGTGGTGCCTGGGGAGGGGCAAAAACCTGGAAAAACTCAGAGCTCCCATAGCAGAAGAGAGCTGAGGGGGTGGTGGAGAGATGAGGGTGGTGACGGAGTTGGTAATTATGACAAAATGCAACTGTTGGCCTTCCAATACCCATTTTCCCTTCCTTCCTTAACAACATAAACTCCAGTGTTTAACTGGGAAGTCTGCCATTCAGATTACATTTGTCAACTGAACATTTTCACCAGTATGTGTGGCCATGTCTTTAAATTCTGGTCACTGAGATATAGGCAGGGGGGCCATGTGGAACTTTGGAAATGTTGCTTAAATGAAGCTAACTCATCCTGGAGACCTGCCACCTGTGTTCTTTTGCTTTCCTGCTTCTCCCAGCCTGCAACTCAAATGGATGGCTGGATCTCCATCTTGGACCATAAGTCAACCTTGAGAATGAAAACCACACCCTAGAATATAGTTTAGCAGAACAACAGGAGGAGTTGAGGTCTCTGGTGACTCCAGAGCCCCCATACCTGCCCCAACATCCTATCTCCGTATTTATACAAGAGGATAAACTTGTGTTTGTTCAAGCCATTATTTATCTGCTCTGTTGCTCACTGCCAGCGCAGTTCTTAACTGGTACAGCAGCCCCCAGTGGTGGTCACACACCCCCAAGTTAATTTACAGAGGTTATTGAGTTTATTCTCTCAGTTTGAGAATGTTGCAGGAGAAGTTTTGGAGTCAAACTGATCTGCATACAGATCCTAGCTTTGTCACTTGCAACTATGCGACCACTGGAGAGTGACTTGACTTCTTTGAGCTTAGTCTCACCATCTGTAAACAGAGAACTGGCCATTCCTACTTCAAAGGTGGTCCTGAGGGTGAAGTAAAGAAATGTTTGCAAATTACTTTGTGTTGCAAATGCATATAACAGGTGCCTAATACGTGGTCCTAAATATTTTAGAAAACACTCATAGACTCCTAAGGACTTAGAAGTCCCATTTCCCAAACCTCTCATTTTTATAGAAAAAGAAACTGAACACCATAGAGGTGAAATCAGGCCCCAAGGGGTACCTGAAGGCACAGTGTTCGTGATCACTCATCACAAAGAATACTTCCGTCATTCTGTGTCCTGCACAGCATCTACACTGCCCGTGGCCCTGGTGCTCCACTTCCCTTCTGGACACACTGCCCAGCTCCTGACGAGGGGCAGATGCTGTCAGTCCTGAGTGCCAGCCACCAAGATGCCTTTCTTTCTCCTGCACTGATATCATCAGTCACATCGTGTGGCACTACTTTAATTGCTATCCTATTTTTGGAAAAATAGATGGCTAAACATAAGCAATTTTTTTTCTTAGCTTTTTTTTTTTTGGTTACTAAAGCAAAGTATTCAGTAAACAAGGACTGATTTGCATGACATTTTGCATGAATAGCAATGTTGAATGAACAAGGTAACAGACTTTGAACTTTCATAGGCATTCTATTCAATTTTAAGATTTGTTGTTGTTGTTGTTAATTCCCAGTAGATTTCCACTGACATTAAAATCAACCACAATTTGGGAGGCCTCTGCTGGCTACAAGGGGAAAATACAAAAGCAATTATTAGCCAGTGTGTGTTTGTTTAGCTAGGTGAGGCTTGCCTTTGTTTGTGCACACTTGGCCCTGCAGATTTTCCAGGCATGGGGACCCTGGTTATGCTCTAAACCCCAGGTAATGTTGCAGCCTGGGACATTAGCAGGGCCTTGCTGGGAGCCAGAGAGGATGCGTGCTGTGCTTTCCCAGGTCGGAACTGGTCAGAACAACGCCCACAGACACGCCAAGGCAAGCAAACCACAACAAAGGCCAAATAACCACATACCTTATACTCTAAGTAGATAGCAAATTCCACCCTAAAATAACTACATAAAAGACTTTTGGTGTCTTTCCCTCCAGCACAGTCAGAATGCTCCATCCCCAAGATGCCCCATGTGACTGTTCGCATAACACAACCCAGGGCATAGTTGTAGAGCGTAGCCATGATAGATGACTAGGAGAGAACACATAGAATGTAATAATTATTCTACCCTGGATTTAAATAATGCTTTTCTTCCCCAGAGATTTATGTGCTTTCATATACATTAGAAGGTAAGGGTGCGTATTAATACCTTCATTTGTGGATAAGGAAATGGAGTCAGAGATGGAAGTTATTCATCCAGAGACTTAGAATAAAAGCCTATTAGAGGTGAATAATGATCTTTGACATTGTCTATGAAACGCCCTCATTTCTCAGATGAAGAAACCGAAGTCAGGATGATGATGTGACTTTTCTAAGACTGCACTGTGAGTGGCTGAGTAATACACCTACCCCTTCATGGAGCCACAGACAAAAATTAAGTCTCCTGACCACCCAGTAAATAAGCTGTTCCATCTTCAAGGGCTGCCTTTCTAGAAATGTGGCTCCAAAACTGAGCCCTCCCACCCAGCAATTTGAGAGCAGAGTCTCCCTGGAGTCACCAGGATCACAGTCAAGGTAACATCTGCCTCCAGCATCCTAGGGGGAGTTCACTTCATGTCAAGAGTGAGCAACCCAATAACTCAAGAGGTCTCATGGGAGTTCACATTCCCACACAGAACCACCATCCAGGAGGACAGGTGGACAGGAGGACAGGAAATCCCCTGTCCATATTACACCACCACTTACATTTCCTGCCCAGCTCCCTTTTTTCATCATCATCACCATTACTCACATCCCGTAACCAGATGGGATGCTACCAGGAGTGTGGGAAGGGCCTTGGTGTGTATTCATCCTCAGAGATTCTTTTCTCTGAGAGTGTTACCCCCCTTTCCTAGGCTTCGAGGGGCCATGATATGTAGCCATAGGCACCCGGCCTATGGAAATCCCCATTAAGATCTAAGCCCCATGAAGTTTGGGCTCCAGGGTGTGCCCAGCATAGGAGGAAGCTGCGAAGGCCAGGCCTTGCTCCTGGGCTCCTGGGCTACAAGAGGCCAGCATAGCAACTGTCAGGGTGAGAAGTCATAGGCCACAGAAGAAGGGGCAGTGTGCTCCAAGAAAAAAGGAACTGTTGCAGCCCCTTCTTCTCTCTGTGCAGCTCTGTCCGAACAGTGGGCAAGGGTCTGAGCAGAGGCTGAAGGCACACAGAGCCCATCCCATCCCTGCTTCTTCCTGCCAGGTGGCCTCACCCTCTTTCCCCACATCCCTGGGCTGCAAACTGATTCTTCCCACCCTGGGGCATCTGCCTCTTACTCTCCTGTCTCCTACTCTACTGCCTGCTCTACTCTAATGTCTACCCTACTGCCTACTCTCACTGCCTACTCTACTGCTTCCTACTCTACTGTCAAGAAAGGTGCAAAATACTTGACCTCTCTCTCTTCAGTGCCCTGCCCCTTCACCCCTACTTACAACCTCATTATTGAGCCAAAACCCATTTCCCCCACTTATAAAAGAAAGGAAAGATGCTCTCCAATTACACACCAAGCCCTTTTCTTTCAGTCATAATGTTCTTCTCAAGGTTTCACATCTTTACCTCAAGAACAGATCTTCCTTAGGAGAAATTGGGATGATAAAGAATTTCAACTCTAAATCACAATATATTCTAGATACAAGGGTTTGTATGACATCACTGATAATTCAGATACTACATAAATACTTACCACACAAAACCACTACCCAGGAGAACAGGAGAGAAAAGCAATGGTGAGGAGCATGGAGTTGTTCACTGAATTCCTTCACATCACCAGCTAAAGCTCAGTTCAGCTCACCCCAATTTTGGACCTGTGTCCCGCATGTCAGCCTCCCCTACAGGACAGTTTGTCAAACTTCTTAGGACATGAAGACTGTGTGGGGTGTCCTTGAACTCTGAATTTCAGTGACATCTGTAGCTATTGGGCCCCGGATCCCCCCTCACATCCCATCTCCTGGTTCCCACTTATGGCCAGCCACAATGGCATTGGTACAAACACAACTAAATCCTCAGTTCTGGGTTTCTTGGAAGCTTAACATCTAGGGGGACAGTCATCCAGACCTCTGCTCCCCTTCCTCTTGCTCCCATTTCAATGCTTATTAACACTTCAGATGGAGGACATAAAAGAGGAAAAGTGAAAATCTGGCTAGTCAATTTTGCTATTTTCTGCGTGCAATGATGAAAAATGGATGGCCAAGGAAGGCAAAGCCATTAGCTATTGAAATCTCTAGATTTCTATTAACCTTATTTCCTCACAGATAATGGATAATTGACAATAAAGTTATTTTTTCTGCAACTTTCTTCAGAAAAAAAATATTTCATTTCTGATGCCATCGCACACTGGGATGGCCAAGACCCATAAATAGTCTGTGTCCTCAAAGCGTGGTGAGAGCCCACAGAGAGAAGACCGCCCAGGTCTCTGGGTCATGGGGGAGTAGAGCCCACCTCACCTTCTCTCCACTGGGTCTTCTTTGTGCCCATGTGTGCCAGCATCAGCGACACGTCATTCCAACCTGCCAGGGCCAGCCCTCCTGCACAGGCTTTGTGCCACCAATCCCTCCGCCTGGTCAGACTGGTCTGTCATTGCTCCTGATCACACCTTACCCTCCCCTACCTCACTCCTTTCTCCCTTCTAGGCCCATTCTGGAAAGGCTTGACTCTTTCCCAAACCCAAACTTTCAAGGCTTGGCTCAAGTCCACGAGGACCACGGTGACCTTGAGATAATGCTACTCAGCACTGCTTTGAACTCTCCCTCACAACCCCATCTTGTCCTCTGGAAACATCCAATGGGCAAGTCCTGCCACTAGCACAGAGTTCAAATTGGCACCAGGGGCCATGATGGCAGCCATGTGCCCTGGGACCCAGTCCATCTGCTGCATACCCAGATCCTGCCACTTCTTACCTCTGTCCATGAGCTAAGTCACGCTCAGGTTACTCTTCTGTAAAATGAGACTGGAAATAGAATCCACCTTTTAGATTCAGTTTGAAACCTAAATGACAGGAAACTACAAAGCACATAGCATGAGGCCTGGCAGAAAATAAGTCCTGGGTGCATGCCAATTATGGCCATCATTAGTAACATCCCCACCAGCCCATCACAGCATGGGTACCTGGTGAGCGTCACCTGGGACCTGCTCTGGGCCCACCCCTGGTCTTACACTCTGCCAAGAGAGTCCCAAGGTTGTGTAGCTTGTACCTCGGTGCCTTCTAGGATTTTTAGTACAAGGTCTCTTCTGGTATTTACATGGATGTGTGTGTGTGTGTGTGTGTGTGTGTATGTGTGAAAAGGCAGGCTTGTGTCACGACTCCGGAGCCATTTTCAGGCCACTTGAACAATTAGCACTTAGTGATCCAGGACCAAACTGTTACTGGTCAAGCTCAGCACCACCACCCCTTCTTTCAGGATGAGTTTGTCCCAGGAGGAGCTGCAATTCTCAAGCAAATAGGTTACTAAGAGAGCCAGCTCATCTTGTTTCTAGACAGTCCCAGATCTGTCTGCCTTAAAGCAGGTGTCTCCTCCCACCTCGGTTACAATTAGAATCAAATTATGCTCCCTTCAAAAGTTCCAGTTCTTACTTCTGGAACCAGTTACCACTGCCACTGCTCAATCCTCCCTGCCTCCTCTCCCTCTCCCCCTCCCCTGGTCACTGATGTGTGCCCCCTCCCCCTCCGCCTCTTCGCCCTGACGACCCCTCCCTCCCCGGTTTTGCTGGTAGCGCCACCTTCTGTACGCAAACTCAGCTGCAGTTTCCTGTTCTGGTTGTGGGGGTGGGGTGCCAGGAATTGGCCAGGATAAACGGATCTTCACCTCCTGGTAACGCTGCCTAAACTGAATAGTTCTGCAGCAGACCCGCAGTAGTTAACCTTTGCTTTTGAAAAGCAAAGAGACACTCATTGTAAGAGAAGAATGACGGGCCAAGTGTAAACAAGACCTATAATTTAGGAAAAATGAATTTCATCTTAGACAGCCTTTTACCTTAAAACTGTGAAGTGTTAACAGTAATGACTGCACATTTACATTTCTTTTTCATCTCTTTTTTTCTTTCAAGCAACTTCTCATGGGAAAGCGTCAGCTTTATAATGTGATACAATGGCGTACTTTTTGCCTTGGCATCAAAATAATTACCAGGCTAGAGACCCTCCCCAAGTAAGAGACAAAAAGACATAAACCTTCCTGGAGATGTGTAGAAGCTGGGGCTCCCCCCACCAATAGGAGGGCCCGATTATTATAGAAAAAACACCTTATGAGCAATGGATCCCACTTCTCACTGGGTCTCAGGAAAAAGTCCAGATGGTATCCTGGCTACCATTAACCTGCTATTTGTTTTTAAGAGTAAATCACCTTGAAGAAAGGGGAGTTTGGTGGGGTTATTTGCTGTCGTTGTTTGGTTTTTGTTTTCCTGAAAGGAGCATTTCTGGTGGCATTTCTCTTAGTAAATGTTGAATTTATTATTTGTAGTAGGTCATGCTTTGCATATAAGTAATGATATCATGGTGATTTAGAAATCATCAAAATTAATAATAATAGCAGCTAACAGTTACTGAGCACTTACTAAAATATATCATTCTAATATATATACATATATATAGGATTAAATTTTTACAACAGTTCACTATGGTGATACTATCATTATCCCTATTTTTAAAACAGGGAAACTAAAAGACTGACAGAACTAATTGCCAAAGTTGCATGCAGGCAGGATTTGGGCCCAGGAGTCTGGTTTCAGAGGCTAAGAGTTTAACCATTTTGACCTGCTGCCTTACACTAGACCAGCATCTCCAAGGTGACACGCCAATGAACTTTCCAGAAAGAAAAAAAGGAAACATTCTGATTCTGAGTAGCCAGTTCTTGCCTTCTCCTGTGCTGTCCATCATCCATTTATCCGTGCACAACCCTGATCCTAACCCTAAACACATTAGTGAAGTAGAAGAAAATATAGATGGAAATTGAAACAAAGAGATAGAGGCAGAGATGAGGGAGAGACAGAGACGCAGAGGGGGAGCATGTGGGCAAGAAGCAGAAGGACAGACAGACAGCAAAGGAGGAGAATTTGACCCAGCGTTTTAACCTGGAGTCTGTGGGACCCACGAACATCCTGAGATTACATGCAAAGTGTCATGTGTACGTGCATTTTTTTCTGGGGAAAAAGTCCAGAAAAGATTAGAAATTACCAATTGCAATTGAGAACAAAATCGTGCAAACGAACAGCTATTTCCTCTGTTCTTTCATATAGGACCACTCATGCACAATCTACATGTTCCCTTTTGGTCAGAAAATGAAAGAAGGCAAAAAGGAAGCCTAGAACATCAGAAGACATTAAGACTGTCTTAATTTATCAACATGTTCTTAGTTATCCGAAAGTGAATGCGCTATGTACGAGACATTAATTCAAACATAGATAAGGAAGAGGATCAACTTTCTTATATATATTTTTTAAGGATTTTATTTATTTATTTATTTTCAGAGAGAGGAGAATGAAGGGAGGGAGGGAGAGAGACACTGATGTGAGAGAGAAACTTCAGCTGACTGCCTCTCACACACCGCCAACCAGGGACTTGGCCGGCAATCCAACCAGCAACCTTCTGGTTCACTTAGCTGTGCTCAGTCCACTGAGCCGCACCGGCCAGGGTGGAGGAGGATCAGCTTTTACTGAGGACATACTACAGTAGCTCCCTCTCATCCATGGGTTATGTGTTCCAAGACCTCCAGGGAATGCCCGAAACCACCAATAATACCAAACTTCCATTTTTTCACTTAAAGAAAGCACTTTACGGCTTCTCTTTGGTCTGTCCAAATTGCCAGTATCACTTCTCTTGCTTGTGCTTTGGGGACATTATTAGTACAATAAGGCTGACTGAACAAGTGTAGTGATACAACAGTCAATCAGAACAGCAGTCAATCTGATAACCCAGGTGACGGTAAAGTGACTAATGGGTGGGGAGCATGAAGAGCAGAGAGACACTGGACAAAGGACTAACTCACCGCCCAGGCAGGGCAAAGGGGGATGGTGTGGATTTCATCATGCTACTCAGAATGGCATGCAATTTAAAACTAATGAATTGTTCATTTCTGGAATTTTTCCATTTAATATTTTTGAGCCAGAGTTCACTGCTAGTAACTGGAACCACAGATAAGGGGGGACTGGTGTCTAAGTGAGGCACTTAATTTTTCTAATAATATGGTGTCGTAAGTATCATTATTGATGTTCTCATATAATTGATTAAACATACACACACGCACAGGGCTTTGAGAGTATGTGAATCGTGCCCAAGTTCAGGCAACTAACAAGGGGCTGCTACCTGAGTCAAAGGCAAGTCCGTTTGAATCTATAAACCTGGGCTCTTCCCTCTGCTTCATTCTGCCCTGAGAAAGGCAGAAAGGCCTAATCCCTGTACCCACCTCTAATGGCCTTGGAAAATCTTTCCAGGATCTGTCCAAGTGAACATAGGTACGTGTGTATATGTGTTCTTGGGACAAGGTGGCCAAGCTTTGCTGCATGGCTGATGCACAAAATATTCAGAAAAAAAAATTGTTATTTGGAGATTAAATGACTTAATGCTGCTATTATTTCTAGTCTGTGAATCTTTCCATTAACTCATCACCTTATTCCAGAAATTACACTGAGACACTGCCTAAGCTGGGCATTGGGTAGGGCTAGCGTGTCATCTTGCAATACTGTCTCCAACAGACACACAGTCCCTCCCCTTGGAGAGCTCATGGGCGTGCAGTCAAATAATTACAATACTGTGGACTATGGATTAGAATCTAAGGATGTGCTGAGTCCAGTGGAGAAACAGAGAAAGAGCGATATTTTTAGGCTGGACCTTAAATAATTAGGTGAAGTTCCCAGACAAACAATGTGTCAGCTTCTCTGGGCCTTGGTGTCCAGATATGTGGTCAGACATCATTCTGGAAGTTCCCATGAGGATCTTTTGGATGAGATTAACATTTAAACCCCATCCAAATCTGACTTTGAGAAAAACAGACTGTTCTCCACAATGTGTGTGGACCTCATTCAATGAACTGAAGGCCTGAATAAATGAAAGATTAACCTTCCCCAAACAAGAGGGAATTATGCCAACAGATGACCTTTGGCCTTGAACTGCAGCATTATCTCTTCATCCTGCAGATTTTGGACTTGCTCACCTTCTTCCATAATCATGTGCGCCAATTCCTTAAAATAAATCTATTTACCTATCTTCTGTCTTCCCAGCTCCCCTCTCTGTCTCTCCATATATGTATGTGCTCCATATACATTGTATGTTTTATACACACACACACATAAACTCTGTAAGTCCTCAAATACATTGTTTCATTATAACATTGATGAGATGCCTGCATAGGAACTTAACTTTTGTTTTTATCAATTAACCTATGGTGAAATTAACCATGATATATATCTTTTTGCTGTAATTCAAGAACCTATCTACATAGTTACTGAGGATTCATATGTTTGTTATTGTGCTTCTTCATTCCCATTGGTCTGTCTCTCTGGAGAACCCTGACTAATATGCATTGTCAGTAGGGGTATTCTAGACAGAAGGAACAGCATGTGCGAAGGCGTGGAGACATGAGGCTGCATGGCAGCTCTGGACAATGACACGTGGTTCAGTCAGTCTGCTAGTGCTGTTCTGGAGTCCAGTCTTATTCACTGGCCTGACCACTCTATGCCCTCCTCCCATAAAATAGATTCTAGGAATCTAATACTTTCATTCCATGAGGTCATCCCACTGCTTTTGCAAGTGCATAAATTGCTTACACTTTCCTAAAATAATAAGTCTCAAAGGGCAGTTGTAAGCTTCGTCAGTTGGAACAAGCACACATTTTATCTGCCACCTTGGCAGAAGCCAGTACAGCTCTACCGTCAGGAAATAAGGTGCACTCTGGACGTCATATTCCTTTTTGCCAAAAAACATCTGTACCCTTTGGGAAAATCTGTGTCAGTCAAGATTCTGCAGAAAATAAAACAAACAGTATGTGTGCAGTTTGAGTCCAAAGGCAGTCCATTGGCAGAGTTCTTTCCTGCCCTCCATCAAGACACTCCTGGAGGCAGGTGAAATAAGTCATGGTCATATCTTACCAACTTCCCTGAGCCCCAGGGTCTCTTTAGACCTATCTGAAGGCTATGCTTGTCCCAGGAATAAGATTCAAGAAGTTAATGACACCCTTGGAAATGTTTGTAAAATTATGAACGTATGTACAAATATCTGGGGGAAAGGCTTTCATTACTTTTTCAAGAGACCCATGACTGGTCCCCATCCAAAAAGCAGATTAAGAATATGCATTTTTGTGGATAAAAGATCATTTGGATATAAAAACATAGACCAGAGCTGCAGCCCAGGTAATTTGACATACATTGTTCAATGACTTTCCGGGGGTAATAACTGTGAAAATTGAACCCTAAATTTCTACAGCTTCATTCATCTTGGGTTCTCTCTCTTCAAACAGTTGGCCAAAGGAACACAGTTTCTTTCTCCTGCTAAGGCAGCATTGGGATCAAGGACTGGGTGTTAAGGCACTTGAACTCCACCCTGGTCTTGACTCCAACACTCACCTGCTCTGTGACTTCGATGACTCACTTCACTGCCCTGAGCAGTGATTCTGAATTACTGTCATCTGCCTGTTGGTGGCATTGCTTCAAGCTGTTTTTCAATGCTCCTTAGCCCTTCCTTCTCCCTGCCCCTCTAACTGAGCTAAATAACCATGCAGATTAGCAAAGGCCATGCAAATTAGTTTGGCTGGGAAAGAAATGCTACTCTGCAAAAGGAAGAATTTTAATATAATTCAAAATTATGAAGCACAGAACCTACACCATGGTTCTTTAGGCCATGGATACCCACTGGTGTTGAGGGAGGCATTGCTGAGTGATTAGGAGTAGAGACAGACCAGTGACAATTTTGCAGGGTAGTTTAAAATGTATTCTGATTATTATTTTTATCTCACTTGGTGCATTAAGGCTGTTCAAAAGAGCCTTCCACAAGAGGTGAACTGCGATCATTTTTATTATCTATGCCACATCTCATACATTAGCTATATTTCACACATCAAGAAATCAGGTGCTGTGATGAAAGAGACAGTTTGATGCAATGAAAAAAATTAGGGAGTTCTGAGACCTGAGTCATGATCCCAGTTCACCTGTTAACTAGCTGCATATACGTCTGCTGGTATGATTACCAGTGTGCATTCACCATCTTTCTGTCCTACTTAATTGGGAATTCACTGGGGTCAGAGGCCTTATATTGCTTCATCTCTGTACCTTGGCTTCTAGCACAATATCTATTACATACTGTAGGCATTTGTTAAATGTGCTAGATGGAGGGATAGATAGATGAATGAATAAAGTTACATTCTCTTTAGACCTCAATTTTCTTATCTGTAAAGTAAGATCTGCCACATAAGATTGTTTGGAAAATCAAATAAGATGCCATGCATGAAGCTTTGTCCTGAGCTAATACCAGAATGGACAGACTAGGTGATCTGAGAAAGCTACTCTCTACTAGTGGACATAACAGAACATGTGTTGAGGTGTTCATCTTCCCATTGTGTCAGTGTCTTTACACTTTGATCGAAAAGAGTGGCTGAGCTTGAATTTTTACACTCTTTGATTGAAAGGAATATTTGTGAACAGATGTCTCCCCCTTCCGCAGATTACTCTGCACTAATGAACACCACCCTTGAACATCTTATCTCCCAGTCCTACATTGTAGTTTTTTCCAAGTTGCTTCTGACTGAAATGGCCTTCAAAAGCAAGATAAATAAATAAATAAAAAGGGAGGCAGTAACACCAGAGGGCAGGTAGGTGTGAAAAGCTTCAAGGGAACTTTTGATGACAGAAAGCCCTCCTGACCAAGATCACTTGGACAGAAGGGAATCTGGGGTTTTCTATAGAGCAGATTAACTGGCCTGCCTCTCGCTGCCCCACCAATGTCTCCATCTCTGAGTGCTCTCAGCAGGGCTGCAGGAGGTCTCTGCAGAGCCTGGGGCACTCACTGAATTTGCCCCTCACTGGCTGGGCGTGCTAAGGGTTGTGGAGGCTGCAGGAGCAGTCAGGATCATTGTGTGTCAGAGTGTGCTGCCGTTACACCCACTAGAGATGCCCACACGTCACTGATTGAGAGCCCTTGTGAGCTTTGGCCACAGTCGTTGGCTCTCTCTTTCCAAGAGCAGCTTCAGGGTGTGAGAAAAGCAATGAGAGTGGGGTTCTTCTCTTTCATATACGGGAACACACGGTGGGTACTGGAGAGTCAGCGTGTTGAGGTCTTGGAGGATTTGAATCCACTGTCTCATCCTGGCTCCAGGGACTCCTGTAGGAAGTGGACCTTGCCTGCTGGAGAGCTCCTACCAGGGGAGTGGGAGGAGAAGGGGGGAGAAGGTACAGAAAATAAGTAGCATAGACGGTAGGTAGAAAATAGATAGGGGGAGGGCAAGAATAGTATGGGAAATATAGAATCCAAAGGACTTGAGACACATGGTCATAAACTAAAGGGGGGAATGGTAGGGGTGGGGGGTGCAGGGTGGAGGGGAATGAAGGGGGGAAATAGAACAACTGTAATGGCATAATCAATAAAATAAAAATGTAAAAAAGAAAAGAAATGACCTCCTCTGGGGACCATTCCCTGCAACTGCAACCTAAAACATTCCCAGCAGCACTTCAGCCATCTCTGAATATCCCTCCACCTTTCTCCCCCAGGGCATCTTTGAATGTAGAGGACAGCGTTCCGAATCAATCATTCATTTTTATCATTCCATTCAGAGCAACTGTGTGACAGTGTATTTTTAATGTGTTTTAGAGAATGACAAATGGTTTATTGTAGACCGAAAGATTTATCTGGAAGGAGGAGGGAGGGGCGGGTCTTGGGAGGGGAAAGTATGCCATTTAATTGACTTCATAGAGTAGCCAGTTTAACACGTGCAAGTTAAAATACAAAGTCAGTTTTGAAGGTAGACCGGCTCTGAATTCTGCCTCTCAGCATCCATTCCAACCCCTCCCCAATTTTTACAGTCTAAACACTCAGGGATTTTTGGTTGAATCTGTAAGGCGGGCTACGCTAGGAACCATTCCCAATGAATGATCCAGTACAAGGCAATAAATTGAAGCATTAAGGCAATATTCACATGTCGATTCCTTGGCCATGAGTGTGGATGCAAGATCCCAAGTGGTTAAAAATAAAAAACAAAAACAAAAGCAGGCCATAGGAGGTTCCTTCCCCTCTGCCCTGCCCCCAGAGGAAGCAGCAGACCCCGTTGCTGCTGGGCAGCAGGCACAGCTCCGTTCTCAGTACTGGGAATACCAAGTCTTCAACCTCAAAAGGTAGTGAAAGAGGCAGAAAATAAATAAACGCATAAAAACACACTGCCTACTGCCAAGTGACAAGGTCTAAGAAGAAAAAAATGAAGCAAAGTAAGAGAACAGAACGTTGTGAGCTGTGATACTGATTTAAGAGAGACGCAACCAAAGAAGTGGAGCTGCCTGGAGGAGGGCGGGAGCACCCCGAGCTGGGGACACCTGGGACGGCTTCCCAAGGAAGGGGATGGACAGAACCAGGGAGAAAATAGAAAAAGGACTGAATATGCAAGACATTTTGAGAATAAACCTGTTATGTGATAACTGATTAGATTTGGGAGTTAAAAAAGAAAGATGAGTCAAAGATTATATAAAAGCAATATTTTTAAAACTGCAATATCTCCTTAGTGGGTCATGAAAGTGATTAAATGGGTCATACAATCAGCCTTTTTTAACGGAATGGAACAAATTGGAATAAAGCAAACTAGAGAGCATCATACATAGGAAAGGTAAGGGCTGTTTTGTGAAATTTTGCTTCATTTACATGTGTGTATATGTATACCAGTACATATGTACATATGTATACCAGTCATAACATACATGTATTTCTTACAGTAGATCATGGTGACAAAAAGGTTGAAAACATTGACTGGAGGTTCTAAACCTTCATTAATGTAAGACTATGGTACCATTGGTTTTGTGGGGTTTTTTTTTAACAGACACATTAACAAACGCCAGTAATTTTGAAGATGAAGACTTTTGAGTTTGATTTTAAGGTTTCAGCTGAATATCTAAATAGAAAAAAACAAAGGCAGTTGAAAAAGTGAGTGCAGACAAGAAATGTCAAGATAAAAATGTGATTTACCAAGTGTTCTCCCTGGCATTTCCAGTACCCAACTGGCACCAGACACAGTTATTGCATATATTACAATATTATTGACTATCTTTCCTACGCTGTACTTTACATCCCCATGACTGTTCTGTAACCATCAATCTGCACTTCTCAGTCCCTTCCACCGGTGCCCCACCCACTTCCCTTCGGCAACCATCAGTCTGTTCTCTGTATCCATGACTCCGTTTCCATTTTGTTTGTTTCTCGATATTGTTCTTTAGATTCCACATGTAAGTGAAATCATATGGCATTTGTCGTTCTCTGGCTGACTTATTTCACTGAGCATAACACCCTCTAGATGCATCTATGTGGTTACAAATGGTAAGATTTTGCTCTTTTTTTACGGCCAAGTACTATTCCATGGTGTACAGGTATCACAGCATTTTTATCCACTCTTATTGGTGACCATCTGGGCTGCGTCCACAGCCTGGCCGTTGTAAATAACACTGCAGTGAACACAAGGGTGCAGATATTCTCTTGAATTCGTGTTTTGGGTTTCTTCAGATGATTCCCAGAAGTGGAGTCACTATTTAGACCATTTCTCAAAGCCCCCCCCCCCACCGACTTTCCTCAAGGTGACGATCATCAACACCACCAAACGAGCTGTGTGGGCTCCAAACGGGCAAGTCTTCGTCAAGGGAGGTGTTTTCAATGTTTCCGGTGCTGACAGAGAAATCCTGAGACTCCGGAGGGGCTCCCACTCCACTGGGACTGGCAGAAAAATTCCTCTTTGGGAAATTCTTTAATGGAACTTGTGGTTACGCAAATGAAAGGCTCAGTGCCCAATTTAGGGGAAGATGACGGCCGTGATGACACAAGGTTTCTAAATGGTAAAATGGAAAGAATTGTCTGCCTTGAGTACAGAAACAGTCATGCTGTTTACCGATTTTTGGCTTCCTCAGGACTCAGAGACTAGGGACTGTGGTCCAGGACATGGGGGAGGGGGGCGGGAGATGAGAAAGGAATGTGCAAACCCAGGAAGAGGGCGATTACAGCAGGAGGCAGAGGCTGAGGACCAAGGAGAAAAACAACCCGCCGGGGACTCGGCACCACAGACTGGCCAATGGATCCAGCAGTGGCAGCATCTCATATCCAGTTTCACGTTGTTCTTCCCAAGGCTGTAATGTTCCTATAACCTTGCTTCTCCAGTAAAGTTTCTTAACCATTACAACCTACCACTAGTAATAATTAAGATATACTGCGGGCTTACAGTGTGCCACAAGACCTTCATAGAAATAACTGGTTGGTCCTCACAGCAACTCAACAAAGGAACTATTATTTGTACCCCAATCGCACAGAGGAAGAAACCAGGGTATAAGTAACTTGTTTAAGGCCACTCAGTAAGTAAGGATCAAAGCCCGAATTGAACTCGTGAAGTCCGACTGCAGAGCTCATAACCATAACCACCACTACTCTCTGTCTCTTTAGGTTGGTGTTAGCTGGGGAACTGAAGGGAGGATCTGTGAGGACCTTTCCGAATGGGGTGCACCGGAAATGTGGGTCACCCTGAAGAGGTGAAAATGAGCTGAATGAAGAAGAATGCAAGGAGAATGAATTAAAGCAATTCCTGGGAGTCTCAGAACCCCCTGGGAAGGACCCTGGAGTTCCTACTGTCCCTTTTGGGACAATGACTCTCATAGGAGAAACCTGCATGTGAAGAGGGTGAGTTCCACCGCTATGAAATGCAGCAGCTTGTCCAGTGTTTCACAGCGCTCAGACACCCCGTAACTGGTTGCTGTGCAAGTTAAGTCTTCCTGCCACTTCCTGATGCTCTTTCCAGCATCCCTTGAAGGACAATCCAGGTTTTTCACTCAGTCTCCATGATTCAGCTCACACTCATTCTGTTTTCGGCAGGTCAGCACTCCCCCCTTCCTGTCAATGTTACTTCTAAAGCACATATGCAGTCTCCTAAGATGCTTTACATGCTGGAAAATAATTACATTCCTCTGCAGATAAACAGACCAGAATAAAATCAATTTTCCCCCATTAATAATGATTCAAGTGCATATTACTTTTGATCAAGGCAATTGAAAGCCAGTGGAGGAATACAAAGTTTTTATGAGCAGTTAGCAGTCAATTCAGCAGAGATGAAAGTGTCTTAGATGAAAACAAATATTAGTTAGAACAATATGCAGTCATTTTGCATCTTTGGAAGAGGAATGCCAAGGAGAAACTTAGGTGTGGAAAGACAAGATAACTGCTTTCCCCCGACCCCAATAGAAAATAAGCTGCTTATCAGGTCTGGGGGGGGATCTATGCACGTGGTCAGCCTTATTAGCATATCTTAATTGGGAATTAGACTGTCGAGGACAGAGCACATTGTCAGTTAAAACTTTGGGAGACAAAATAATCCATTGAAATTCCAAAAGCACACATTGTTCCCTACTTATTTCTTGAAATGTTTTTACCTTTTTCTCTTCCTCGCGTGGACACCTTGCCCTATTCTTCCTGTTTTTTTTCTTTCTATAATCGACAGCCACGCCCTCAACACTCCTGCTCACAGTCCTACTCCCGTGTTTTTCACAGTTCTACTTGTGATGTATTTCCACAATTATCAGAACTTATTACTCCATTTATATCCTTCTGCTTTATATTGTTTTTCTTTCGACTCTACCTACCATTATTTATTCCCATTCATTTTTTCACTGTCTTTCCCACTCTCTCCTCTCTCACTCCCTTTTCCTCTCTGCCTCTCTCATTCATTCGCACAGGCTCGATCTGACATAAAAAGTATGCCTAAGAGATTGCATGAGATCGGGCGCATGTCACAGCCTGGTGCTCTGAGTGGCCACTGTTTTTCTTGACACTCTCCCACCCCCCTTCACCAGCTGGTGGAACAGCATTATCCATATCTCCTTAGAGCGGGGCTGAGAGGAACACACTGCTGAATATACATTTAGCCGAGACTGCATCTCTATCATGGAAGACAGTGATCACTCTCAGAATGGAAGACAGTGGCAGCCCCCCTCACAGCCTCCTCTGTCAATGTGTTTGCGTTGCTCAGCAGCAAGTGTCCTGGTGGGCAAACTTGGCCCTGAACAGTCGTGAAAGCTCTTGAGCTTGGCTCATCTATAACCTACAAGAGGGTTCTTCTACTTGTCCAGGGCCAGTAGTAGTACTGGTGGGTGGTGTATTTGAAAGAGGCTTTCAAACAAAACAAAGTAACTGTACACCAGGCGACTGGTGTTTATGTCACAGACCTGATCTCGTTATAAGAAGAATCTTGTGAGATGTGAACCATTTGCCGGGGAATATACGCAACTCTGTTGGTGTGGGCTTTGCCTTTATTCTCGTGGCTGTTAGTACACATTGCAGGGTCCCACAGAGGAGCTTAAGTTTGCCGGGAACATGGCGTGAATGGCATGCTATGTCCTGAGTAGTTGCTGGGGCTGTTGGGATAACCCTTCTACAAGTTCGCATCCGCATAAAAGATCTGACCCACAGGAGCACTTTCTTCTCAGGGTGGGCCTGAAAGTTCCATGTTCCAGTGAGTCCCCTCAAGAAATCTCTGAACCTTCGCCCGAGGATGAGTTTAAAGGTCTCCAACAGATGAGCGCTGAATGAAAAGTTGCCCTGGATAGTCAGCGGGAAGCCCTACTTAACTGATCTTCAAAGTACTTAAGATCTAATTGGCTTAGGAATTTCTTTCAAAAACCTGGGGAATGTGGGAACTTGCCCCAAACCCATCAAACTGTAATTACTCTAAAAATTACACTCAGTTACTGAGTTTATATTACCATAAGCTAGAGAGCTAAGCATTTGTGGCATATCTTGCTTATTAAACTGCATGGTGCAAGTGATTGTAAGCAATATGGTTGGTCTCCCTTTTTATCAGTAGAATATGCCTATGAAAAAATGTATTCTTCCACCCAGAAATAGAAATAGAAATGCAAAGACAGGCTGAGTGGCTGCTACCAGTCTCTCTAGCTGGTTCGGAGCTCCCCATTGAGGTTGGGTGTTGGGACTTGGCCTGAAGTAGCCTTCTGCATTAAGCCTGATAGTAGATATTCCAAACTGAGCCACCTGAATGTAGGAAGGTTGTTCTCTGAGCCAGGCAAATGCCAAGAGAAGCAAAAGAGGACAATGAACTCCATGATGCTGGTCTCAGGGTGCAGGTCCATGGTCCAGAAAGACAGGTCCCAGCAATGCAACTTCAAATGTAACCTTTTCTAAGACAATTGGAATTTTTCTCTGGAAAATGTTCAATTTTCAAGGACTGACTCAGTTTTCACTAGACAGCTAACCTGTTGGTAACGTTGAAAGTCATACCAAATTTCAGAGGAGAAAACTGAGACAAAAGACCACAAAGAAAAACAACAAAGTGACTCAGCAAAAAGATACATTTATGTATCTAGTTACTGAATTCCAGGACTGTGTTGTTTGTGTGAGATATTATTGAGTCTTTTGTCTCGAAATTACTTAAGAGATTATAACATAGCATCAGTCTTATTTGTCTCAATTATAATATACAGCTACCATGGGATACAATCAAAAGAAATATAAAACTCAATTAAATTTTGGAAAGATATGCTGCTACAGAAATACAATTTCCCGTACACATGTGATTGCTAGTCTAATAATATCAACTTTCGCACTTTGTCTTTTATTTTGGCATATCAGAATATAGATCCTCACCTTCTTCCTTTCAATATAAAGAAGAGTCAGAAATGATTATCTGCCTCATTTCTCCAAGGCAGCCTGGCCTCACAGAATTGCAGTGGCGACCCAACATGCAGTTTGGAGTAACTATGCATCCCAGGCTGTCCAAGACGACTCCAATTTTAAAGATTCTGGCCTATTATCAACATAGGTGGCCTCTTCCTTCTCAGGCCAGTCAGACTGGGTTCCAGAAAACGTGGACTCCAGCCTCAGAGTTGATATTCCCTCCCCCATTCAGCAACTATCATGGACCTACTCCGCACACAACATGGTGTTAAAGTAGATCAAACACCACCCTTGCCCTAAAGAAACTTACAAATCTGACAAAGGCAAGTCTGTTAAAAACCAAACCAATCATAAAACATAGTCGGATTATTTTGGTGGCAAGATGAACAATGGTGGAGCAGTTCATGGAAGTCAGAGCCGTGAGCTGGTCTGGAATCACGTGGGATTGAACGGGCAGGTAAAAGTGAAGGGACGGCATTTCAGACAGAGAAAACAGCATGAGGGCAACATGGTTTTAATGAAGCTTTGGGAGATGGTCAAGGTGCCCGACACATGTGAAGATGGGGAAGGCAGGGGAAGAGTAAAACAGACTGAAACTGCAAAAACAGATTGAGCCCAGACTTTGCAGTGTCTGGAATGGCAGACTGAGGAGACAGAACTTTATTCCACGCATAATTGGGAGCCATTGAATGTTTTTGAGCACAGTAATGGTCTGAGAAATCAGATCGTTAAGAAAATGATGGTGTTGAACTTACGGCCAAGATGGAGGCATAGGTGGAAACACTGTGCCTCCTCGCACAACCAAGTTTAAAGACAACAAAGTTTTAGTAACAAAAACGCAGCCAAAACACAGAAAATTGAACTATACGGAAGTCCAAAAATAACAAACAGTTCAGCCAGACCAATAAAAGGGGTGGAGTCAGCAGCAGAGTGGGGTCGGGCAGGAAAGATCCCCTGGACCGACCCAGGAGCACAGGCAGCCATTGGAAGATTCCGGTGTTGGGTAGCAACGGGCAGACCCAGTGAGGGCACAAGGCGGCTGGCTGACCGCGGTCACACATTCGCACTCAGATAAACCAGCAAAGGAGCGAGCAGTGACACAGACCGCACAGGCCCCAGTGGCGGGAAGCAGCAGAGGGGACCTCTATTGTCCCTCTCTGACCCCCGCCCCCTCATACAGCATCACAACCCAGCAACTGAGTTGCCCCGCCCTGGTGAACACTTAAAGCTCTGCCCCTCATATGTAACAGGCACGAACAGACCAAAACATTATGGTTCAAGAAGAACTCAAAGCCCCAGAGCCAATAACTCTAAGCGACCAAGAAATAGCCAACCTATCAGATGCACAGTTCAAAACACTGGTGATCAGGATGCTCACAGAACTGATTGATTTTAGTCACAAATTAGAGGAACAAATAAAGGCTAAACTAATTGAAATGAAGGGAAATGCACAGGAAACCAATAGTGATGGAAAGGAAACTGGGACTCAAATCAATGGAGTGGACCAGAAGGAAGAAAAAAATGACCAAACAGAAAAATATGAAGAAACAAGAATTCAAAAAAATGAGGAGAGGCTTAGGAACCTTCAGGACATCTTTAAACACTCCAACATCCGAATTATAGGGGTACCAGAAGGGGAGGAGAAAGAGCAAGTGGAAAACTTATTTGAACAAATAATAAAGGAGAACTTCCCCAATATCCAGGAAGCTCAGAGAGTCCCAAAGAAGTTGGACCCAAGAAGCAACACACCAAGGCACATCATCATTACATTAGCCAAGATTCAAATGAAGGAGAGAATCCTAGAAGCAGCAAGAGATAAGGGGACAGTCATCTACAAAGGAGTTCCCATCAGACTGTTAGCTGATTTCTCCAGAGACCTTACAGGCAAGAAGGGGCTGGAAAGAAGTATTCCAAGTCATGAAATCCAAAGACCTACAACCAAGATTGCTCTATCCAGCAAAGCTTTCATTTAGAATCGAAGGGCAAATAAAGTGCTTCTCAGATAAGGTCAAATTCAAGGAGTTCATCATCACCAAGCCCTAATTGCATGAAATGTTAAAGAGACTTATCTAAGAAAAAGAAGATAAAAAAGATGAACAGTGAAAGGACAGCAAACTCACAGTTATTAACAACCACACCTAAAACAAAAGCAAACTAAGAGGACAGCTAGATCAGGAGCAGAACCATAGAAATGAAGATCACATAGAGGGTTAGCAACAGGGGAGTGGGAGAAGGAGAAGGGGGGAGAAGGTACAGAAAATAAGTAGCATAGACAGTAGTAGAAAATAGATGGGGGGGAGGACAAGAATAGTAGGGGAAATATAGAATCTAAAGAACTTGAGACATGTGGACATAAACTAAAGAGGGGGGAATGGTGGGGGAGGGGTGTGCAGGGTGGAGGGGAATGAAGGGGGGAATAGGACAACTGTAATGGCATAATCAATAAAATATATTTAAAAAAAAGAAAATGATGGTGTTAAAGGAAGAGAATGTGTGGAAGGAAAATCACTGGAGCCTGACTTTTCTGATGAGAGAAGGCAATAATTTAGATGAGATACTAGGTCCCAAACTGAGGCCAAGCAGTGAAGTCATGTAAGGAGATGCAGATTTCATGAAGAGTGCATATGGAGACCATAGTTTCTGTGGGCCACAGTTTTATCTGAACTTGGAGCTGGTATTTCACCTCTAATTCATCCTGCCATCTTCCACAATGTGTCATATCTGATGTGGACACCAGGGGGCACACTTATCCTAACAACGGTGAAAGAGACCAGAAAAGAAACAGGCCCAGTGGGGTGTAGACGCTACGGATGAGAGCAGAACATGGGTGGGAAGAGGTAAGGGGTAGTAAAGTAATCGGGGGGCAGGCTTGAGGGGCAGAGGGGAGGAGCAAGGCAAGAGGAGTGGAATTCTTATTGTTTTAGGAAACGATATCATTTTGCAACATGGGCAAGTGAGAATGGAAAATCACATTCATTGAGTTCCTAATATACCTTGTATATCAGGACTGTGTGCTACATGCTTTTCTCCCAGGTCTAATATATACATGATTTCCACATGATCGCTACACGTGGTCTCATTTTACAGACAACAAAACCAAGTACGAAGTTCGCTCGCCGGGATGTTTACTGGGCAGCCACCACATACCACCTGCTATTCCAAGCCCTGGGGATACAGTGAGTGAACAAGAGGACGCTTGCTCTCGTGAAGTGTATGTGACAGGAGCAGTGAGGGAGGGAATCACAAAATAAGTGGACAAAGAAATAAATGAGATGATTCAGATGGTGTAATTGCTGTGAAGGAAATGGCCACTCATTCCCGGGGCTGGCAAGTTGGCACCGGCTGCTGGCAGGAGGCTTCCATCACCATGTGGAGCTCTCCCAGGGGCTGCTTGTGGGTCCCCATGACACAGCAGCTGGCCTTCCCAGGGTGACTGATCAACGGGAGAGCCCAGCAGAAGGAATGATGCCTTTTATGACTTCCTAGCTTTGGAAGTCACGCTCTGATGCTTTTGCAATGTTCCATTAGTTACCCAGGTCAGCCCTGTTCCAAGCAGGAGGAAATCCATGAGGTCATGGTCATCAGGACACAAGATCTGGGGAGAAGAGCTTGGAGGCTGGTTTCCATGGGGAGCAAGAACATGTATCTATCATTTATGTAATCTCATTGTGATGCCTTCTTTTACTCTTCCGATGACTGTAGGAATTATTTATTATTGCTCCCTATAAGAAAGGCTGGTTTCAGAGAAGTTAAGTAAAAGATTACCCAAACTCACTTACTAAGTGGTGGAACTAGTAAAAAGGCAGACACAAATCCAACCAACCCCAACATCATAAGCTGTAAAACTCCATAACGCAGGAGAAAAGGTGTAAGTCATTGGGTGAAGATTCAAATCGGGTAAAAGAAAGTAAGTGAAGTGGCCCCCAGGAGTCTAGCCCTAGCTCTCAATACTCAAGCAAGTTACTCACACTCTTTGTACCTCAGTTTACTTATCTGTAACATAAGACCTGTACTGGTGCCTACTTAGTAGGGCTGTTTTAAGGATGAAAGTTGCAAAATTGATAGTTGGATTGATAGTTGCAAAGTTCTTAGAGTGATATCTGGCACACAGTATGTGCCATATGAGTATTTTATTAATAAATAAATCAGTCAACAAGTCAGTCAGTCAATACTACTGACAGCCCTCCATATTTGTTTATTCTTGTCTGAGTATTCTTCTAATCTGTGTTACAGTGAGTAACAATCTTTTTGTCGGTCCACATTAATTTACCTTAAAGCACCCGCAGTGGGGGGCTTATCAAGGTTGCTGTGTATGGCAACAGGCAATCCTTGTAAATTTCTATCATGAGTGTTAGAATGACTTGTTGGCATGTTTCTCTCCTGTCTTTATTATAATCTGTCAGAGAAGCCGTCTTTTTCTTCTCGTGTTATGTGTCTTGCCCAACATTCAGCTCACAAATAAATGAAGGACACACCCATGTGACATTAATGCTATTTTTGATGATGATGTAATGGCTTCCAGAATCACCAAGAAGACTTCTGGAATGGATTTCCCCAGGAGGGTGGGACTGTAGGATCGCATTTGGGTGGACCCTTCTCCCACTTGTGGGAGTGCTATTTTTAACCTGGGGCGGGTTGATGACTCCTTGTTTTGGGAAGATGGTTGAGAAGACTATGATCGTGACCCTTTAGAACTGGGGCAGGGTGGGGGGGTGGAGGCTGTACAAAATGAGCAAAATCATGAGCCCTGTTCTGGCTTTGTCCTTTGCAACTGCCCTGTCTGATTTCAGTTTGTTCACACTGCTTTTTTTCAGGTGGGTAGGCAGTAAGAAATAGAAAAAGATTGAGAGTCAGAGAGAGAGGCACAGTGGGAAGGAGGAAAATTTTTTGTATGTGCCATCCACAGTAATGAAAGAGCACATGGCTTTTTATTACATCAGAAAGCCTGTTAAGGGCCTGAGAGCCTTGGGAATCTGTCATTATAACTAAAGCAGGTCAAGATTTAGTTATTCTGCAGTAAAACCACATTTTTACTTAATATTATCTAAAACAAAATGCCATTTTTACAAAATGAAAGGAACTACCACAGGATATTGGAATGATATTATGAGACGTTCATGTAATTTTTAATTAGTTGGGCTGTTTCCTAGTTCACTAACAAAAAGGATTATAAGAATATGACTATATTATATCTACTGTCCTCCTTTTCTTAAGTAAAACTGAATTTTTTTGAATATTTTTAATAATAAAATTGAAAGAATAAATTGGTGATTCTTAGTTCTCCCCCCCAAAAAAAACCCTAATTCTCTGAAATGACCTTGATCTAACCCATTCTGTGAGTGGGATTCAACAGCATCGAGGGAATGTGTAATGGGCCATGTGCAGGGTATGATGTTTTGACATAAGAGCCCTGGTGTCCCCAGTAGTCACAGTGGGAAATTTGCCGGGTTTCAGTGCCTGATTTTCCCCAGCAGGCAACCTTCCTTTCTGCTGAAGGGGTGGGTGTTGAGCCCTGCAAAGTAGGATGCTAAGTCTTTCCCTGACATCTAGTGTCAAAGTGTGAAATAACAGACTGGGAACCAGCCCCTCATTAAGACAAGGATGTTAACCCCATTTGTTAATTGGATTGGCAAGCAGCACTCCTTAGGTGATGGGCTCGTGGGCTCAGCCTTGAAGGGTCCATCTGTAAGCCACTCTGAACTTCACCCCCTCACAGGCAGCCCCAAGGCAGAAGGAACAAAGATGCACCTGGAAAATGGAAATGCATTATTTTTCTTAGTGTAAAATATGTCTTATCGGTATTGCATCATTTGGGCTTATTTACCTTCTTGTTGAAAAATATCAGACAATATGATTTCCATCTTCATAAAGTGTTCTCTTATTCTGAGTCCTTTTATTCAGGGTCCTCTCTAACCCATTCTCTGCCTGAACATGACCTTTTTACCCTTGATTTTTCTGGTATATGGAATTTACACAGAATGTGCAATATAGGTCAACAGATGCCAATGTGTGGGGGGGGAGTAGAAGAAGAAAGAAAAGAGAATAGAAAAGAACAAGGGGAGAGTGGGAGGGGAGAGAGGAGAGAAGGGAAGAGAAGAAAAGAAAAAATGGGGGAGGAGCAGCTCCTGAATCAGGTTCTTAACACTTGATCGCTGGCACCAGGATGTACTGATGCTCCATATCTGTTAACAGAGGGGCCACTGGCCTTCTCACATTTTAGTCCTTCAGCAGATGATGCCATTAGAGTATTAAAGAAGCCATCATCTCTGCTCTGAAAAAGTCTTCCCCAGTACTATGCTGTCAGTAATGCTCCGGGACCCTTGGCTCCTGTGCTGCAGTGACTGTAAGGAGGTTAGAATGACTGGAGAAGATAGACGAGCAGGGAAGTGAGGAAATGTCCTGAGAATCAGAACCATCCACAGCAAGCACAGGATGAGAGTCTGGAGCAGCCAGTCCACGCCCTCCTCCAGGCAGCCCACTGAAACCGCTCTGGAGCTCTTGACATGCTACAGTGGTCGTCCTCCCCTTAAGTTACAGGAAACTTCCTCAATAACCCGTAACAGTCTTCAACCATATTCCCCGCCAAGAAGTTCCCCTGCAGCTATACCTTGCATCACTGATGCTTCAGCAGGAGCCCCTTTCTCCTTCATTCAGTTTAAAATTCTTTCACCCCTTCTCTTGCTTAATTTGTTCAGTGAATGTTTACTCTGTGTCTACCTACTACTGGCAGGCAACGTGACCGGCTCTGGGAAAACAATCTGGAAACCTTGACAGAACAAGCCCTCCAGGCACTTATTGTTGGTAAGGAGGTACAGCTGGTGTTCATTAGGTCAAGTCTCCACCCACCGTCGTCAGGATCTGGCCTTAAGTCGGCCCCTCAATCCACCATGTCTCTGCCTCAAAGCCCTGAGGTAAGTCTCTCCTGGTTGCTTTTTACATTTTTTTTCTCTCAGTTTCTCTCTCTCTTTTTCAAAATAATCCTTATCAAGCTTGGCAGGAGGCGCCCCCTCCTTCTGAGCTCTGGTCTACAGGTCGGTCAGGAGAGTCTGCAGTTTCTAAGCAGGCAAGGCCAGGGGAGAAGAGCCAACCCCTCCCTCTGCGGGTGCCAGGCCCAGGGTGATATGGGCGCTGTGCTGGGGATATTCTCTCTGCAGTCTTGAATCTGGACACCCCATCTGAGTGTGTCCCGGACGGTGCCCCACGGCGGCTTCAGGAAAGCAGCAGTCAAGTGCCATATGCTTAGTTAGCTCTGAGAAGGCTCCCCAGTGAGGTCTCACACATTTCCTCTGATTATCATCAGCCTGATCAGCAAATTTCCTAACAGCAGCCTTCTCTGCTCAAATTTCAAGAAGCTACTCCATTCTTTTACAAAAAAAAAAAAGGGTTGGGGGGAACTATAAATAAAGGAAAGACAGAAAAACAAACACTAAAAGTCAGTTGTTGAACTGCCCCCAAATGGCAAAAATATCTTTGAAGACTGGTTGTCATTTCTTTATTATTTTTCAGAGGTGAAAGGTCAAGTGAGCATATGTAAATATCTGACTTGGAGGAACGTGTTGAGTTTACGTAAAACATGGTGAAACTGGTGCTGTCCTCCTTGGACAGAAACCGCTGTTTAGGAACCTGGCTGGTGTTTGTGTTTCCACTTTGGAGTGTGCGAGCCGCACAGACTGAGAAAGGGGCTGCCCTGCAGTGTCGCATGGGAACGGCTTCAGGTTCTTTTAAAGCAAATTAGTTCTTTTTGTTTTATTTTAATCCATTTTGGGATTCAAAAACGTTCCTTCAACAAAACAAAGGAGTTATCATTAGAAAAGCTAGAGGCATTAGATGGTAGAGAAGAAAATTCAGAAGCTAACAAGCTGGATTACCTGCCGCCTCTTAAACTGCCCTGATACACACCCCCATGTGACGAGGGTACACTCGGCAAAGACAGAAACCTACACCCACAGGGAGGAGGGACACTTGTAAACAACAAAAGTTCAGTGTGATTTGAAAAGTAACATCTCTCTGTGTGGTCCAACCCTTCTCTTAATTTACTACAGTGTATGAGCAAGTGTTGATTTCGGCCCTCAGCTTCCTGATCTGCCCTTCGTCACTGTTCACCACCCAGAGACTCATGTCAGAAAAGCACTGTTCATCAGATTTGTTCATAAAAACACATAAAGAGCCGCAGTAAAGGCAGAGGTTTCAGTCAGCTTCATTAGTACACCGATTCCTTTCCTCAGCCAATCAGCATTCAAGGTCAACCGAGAGTCCAGCTTTATTCTCCTGAACCAAATAGTGCATTTTAAAGAGGATCCTGGTAAAAGAACTTCCCTTACAACTAGCTCCATCCATATATTTCTTTTCTCTTGAGTATTGTAAGACTCTTTTTGTTAGCTTTATGAGACTTTCTAGGGTGCCTGTGAAGAGCTTGTTTGAAAGGACAGCTAAACTTTATGTGATACAATAAGCAGCAAAATCCCCAAATCCTTCACTAAAAGAGTTCCAAAGATGTCCAGTTTGCTCAAAGGGCCAAGATCCATTATCATCTGTATATTAAGTTCCTTCCTCATGAAACTCATTTAACCACATGAATTAATAGAATCGTGGTCCTGCAAAGAGCTTTAAGAAATCGTCTGGTAAAATCTGAAGCCCTCAGATAATAGAACATCTAAACCTAGCATAGCAAGCAGGTTTCTTCTTACGTAAAAATTTCAAAGGACTGATAGAGGTCGCCTGGAATTCCAAGCAGAGGATTTTGAGAGTTGGCCCAAACTCTGCAAGAGTGTTGTGATTAATTAGTAATATCTGCTGAGTACAGCAAAGGGTCCAAGGTTGACTATGGTTTAAATTATCGAAGATGGGGCATTTTTTCTTAGGTTTGCTCACAAGCTTCCTCCATCATACATTCTAGTGTTACATCTGTTCGTTAACCCTCCATCGCCTTATGCAAACCTTGCGGAACCAGGTCTCACCTTAGTTTCCCATTCTGAAATCTTCCCACGTCAAACGTCTTTTCATCTTTCACCCTGGGACCTATTTTCAAATGTGTCATCTTTGTTGCTCCAATTGCTCCACCTCCCTTTGAACCATGGTGACCAACCCTGAACACAGTCCTCTAATTCAGACCATAACCTGGCTAGTGTAGACCATAGAGAAATTCTTGCTCTTAGTCTTTCTATTTCTTTATACACCCTAGCATCACATGAGCTTTTCATAATGGCATGTGGCTAGTGTCCACCCCAGGCCACTGCTGTCTGTGTCCAGGCACTATTCCAGATCTTTCTCATTGGTGAGATGGATGTTCGGAGGTTTAGCAACAGAATAGTTTGCCTAAAAGAAGTCTCCCTTTTGAGGGTAAGAAAGTTTGGACAAAAGGAAAAGACATCTTTTAAGGAGGAGAAAAGTAATTATTTTTAAAACAAAAGCAGATGTTAAAAATGTTCAAAAGCAAAAGTTAAAGGCAGCATTTTTGAAAGAAAAAAATCAAACAAATCAGATATTTTAATGAGAAGTTTTATGAGATTCCAAATGAAAACTCCAGTGTGAGCCAGACCCACACCCTGCTCTCTCGTCACCGCTCTGTGCCCACGTCACTGCTCCGTGCCCACGTCGCCCCAACTGCCTTATTCCCACAGGGTGACATGGTCCAGATTGGAAGTAACATAAAGAGAAACTATGATGTTAATCTGAGGCAGCTAAATTTGGCTGTAAAACAATTTAAAAGTAAAATTTAAAATAAGAAGACAGCTGAATTAAAACAGATATAAGAAGGGTTAGTCCCGAGTGAGTTGACTCAGAACGATGGATGTGCCCAGAAAAGCTTAACTATCCAGAGTTTAAACATGGAAAATATGCAGCCCGTTCAGGGTCTGTGTTTTGGGTGCCTCGGGGACTTCCAGGACCACTGTGGAAGAGAACCCTTCAAGGTTATCCTAGGACCTCTTTAGACTTGAAAGGGAAGGGGAGGGCGGGGCTCCCTAAATGTCCAGCTGGCTCTAATACTTAGCAAGTTCAGATCTAAGTTTGTCGTCTTTCCCCTAAAGTCAATCCTTCCTCCAGCTTTCCTGTTTCATTAACAGCATGGCCAGTTTCCCAGTGTCCAGGCTTATAATGTTTGTTGCCTTCTCCTTAAATTCTTGCTGAGAATTTTTGGTGTATTGTGGTTATTTCTCACTAAACATAGGGAACAGCTTCCCTTGTTGTTTAAGTGTAGAGTCCTGCATGGTATTCTCCTCGTTGTCATACACCTTCTTTCCAGGCCTTCCTGAAATATTTTGTTTCTGTGCCTGAAAGCCAGCAGAGTTCTGCACAGGGACTGTACTGGCTGGGTCCAGGGAAGAATGGTGAAGCTGTCTATTAACCATTTGGTACCTTGCGTGCATCACTCAGCTGAGTAACGAAGCTGTCATTTGCCCAGAGGTCCCACTCTTCAGTCCTCACAGAGGGCTCCACAGCTCATCTTCCCTAGTCTCATAATCCGAACCAGTTTCTTCTAGGACTATTTAATTAATAATTAAATACTTCAGTATTCAATTCGATTTGATTTTTCCTAAGGCATTTAATTCAACAAATAGTTATTATGCTTGTATAGAAGAGACAATTTTCCGTCTATTCACAGGATATCTAAAATCATCTTGCAGGTTGACCCCCATGTACTATGTCACCACTTAAAAAAGCTAAGTGTCAACTCTAATTACTGCTTAAGGTTCTTTTAAATTATTTCTAAATTATTTAGTAAGTCAGTGTCTTCTTATCCTTTATAAGGATGCTCCCCCCACCCACCGCCATGATGGTTAATTTGATGTGTCAACTTAACTGGGTCATGGTACCCAGATACATGGTCAAATATTATTCTGGATGTTTCTGTGAGGGCATTTTGGATAAGATTAACATTCAAATCAGTGGACTTTGAGTAAAACATGTTGTCCCCCATAATGTGGTGGGCCTCATTCAATCAGTTGAAAGCCTGATTAGGACAAAAGACTGACCTTCCCTGAACGAGGGATAGTCTGGTCCTTTGGACTTGAACCACTGCATAGGCTCTACTCTGGATCTCTAGCCTTCCAGCTCACCTCCCCACTGCAGATTTGGGCTTGCCCACCTCCGTAATCATGTGACAAAATTCCTTAAAATACACTTCTTTACACACACACAAATCCTATTGGTTGTTTCTCTGGGGAATCCCAATTAATACTCCTCCATGTACCACCCAAGTCTTTGAGGTTCCATCCTGGCAGGACCAACAGTTTGGATAGAGTTAGCTATTTAATGGAGATCCAGTCTACAGACACAGAGACAGAAGGGAAGATGCTCTGGAGGTCTTATCTGTGACTGGGTATAGAAAGTGAAGTGAAGAATTCCTGGGAGAGTAGCCTTTTATACTAATGTCCCAGAAGCAATCTAAGAAATCACGTAGGTCTCTGAGAGGGTATCAGTAGTTAATGCAATTTAATTAATTGAATTTAAAATATGTTAAACTTTGATTTTCCAGTTCCTTTGTGTATTTTGTGTGTGTGTGTGTGTGTGTGTGTGTGTGTGTGTGTACTGCTCTGTGAAGTCATTTCATCCAGATCACAGGGGACTGGAAGATTGCCAACCTCACACAACAACCATTCTTACATTGGCGTTGACATGGAGCTGAGGCACCCGGTGTCTACCCCGTTTTCTAGCATGGATTCCAGTCCTTACGGCTCACAGAGAGCAGTAAAACTTTCTTCTCAATGAACACATACAGATATGCTCCAGCTGATGCAATGAATGGGCTCCTGCAAATGGCTGTGTCCCACATCTTTGCAAATTGCTTCATATATTGAAGACATGTTAGAGGAGTTGGCACTTTCCAAGGCACCTTGCAAGTATCTCATTTTTTTAATGTCAAAAGCCATCCGATTCAAGATCATAACCTCCCTCTAATGCAGTAGCTTATAAAGTTCCATTTCATGCTTAAGAGTTTAATTAAAGCAAGATAAAACTATAGTTAATAACATTCAGCTTGAAAGAGTTATTGTAGAAATGCCCAATATATTGCCAGAAGTGCCCAATGACTTGAATAAATGCCAAGTTGTCCAAATCAAACTGACAACTTAAGTAGGAGCAATTGCCACCGTTACCCATATTTTCCTGCAATTTTTCAAAAGAAAGCATCCACGCGGTGAAGGGAATCAGAATCTGTTTTTATATCCCCAGAGTTATAAACATTTGTATCAAAATATTTACAATTATAGTATATGAAATATCAATCTATTGAAGAAGAAGCCAAATACAGTACTAAAACAACCCACCAATGTAATGCAAATTACATGAGACATAAATGGCACAGAAAAAAGACAAAGGAATACATGTTTCACTCCAGTCATAGTTTGGCTTTTTAACATAATGCGAGTAATCTCTCTTGGATATATCTGATATGTAAGTATGCTTCTGCACAGAAAACAGCCTTCTATAATCACGTGATAATCAAATGACAATTTAAAAGTTTACCATCCCACAGTTTCTGCTTGCCAACCTCTCTACCTCCAGCCCAGAGAATTTGGTGGTCTGCCCTCAATACCCCTTAACCAGAATGAACATAGAGAAATATACCTAGTAGGAGTCCTTTTACATGAACACCAGCAATCATGGCATAACAACTCCCCAGAAAGGAAAAGCGTATAAGAAGTGGGACGAGGAAAGAGCTGGGAGACAAAGTAGGCGAGATGTCTCAGATTCTCCCTAAGATAGATCTACTCAGGGCAATAAGAGGAAATGTCCTCCTAAAATAAACTCTTTAGGCAGAATCTGAGATGGCTTAAAATAGCTGCTCCAGGCCAGAGCCACGCCTGCTTAACCGGGAATAAGGTACTACTTCTAAGGCCTATATAGAAATGCTCTGTGGCCACAGACAGATCAATTACCATCTGACTGGGCACCACCAGAGTTTGTTTGTTTTCTTAAAATATCTGCCCATCACCTATATTTTTATTTACCTCACGGAACTTTTCTTGTTTTCCTGGGAATAGAGGCACTCTGTTCTTACTGTGACTTAAACCTAATGTGCTTAACACTCTGCAGTTACATAGCACCTCTCACCCAAGGGTTTGTTGTTTGGTTTTGGCTTGTGTATGTGTTTCAATAAGCTTCCAGAATTGTCTTGCCTCACCTTGGAATCAGGGTGGGCAGGTGCTCTGAAAGGTGACCACTCCAGCCAGTGTCAAAGCTGGAATTGCCACTGGGCCTAGGAGTCTTGGCCCCAATGTGGGTAATCAGACAAAATGTCCTGAAAAGTTTGCACGTTAGAGGGAGAGTAACAGATTGTGTTCCAAGGAGCGATATCCATCTTTTTCTTGTTATGTATTTAAAAGAAACACTGATTGCATGGGGAGGGGATCCTAAAACCATACCCCTGATACAGCACTGTTACAAGATGGCCTTTTGGGCCCATAATTTGTGTGGACTTTCACCACAGAATTGGTCGTTAGTGGCTTTACAGAAACTCCAGAAGAGCCGCCTTGGCTGTAAGCAAGAGGCCTAGCAAAGTCCGTAGCAAGAGGTCTCTACAAGGGGTAGCTGTGTGAGGTCTGGGCCGGGCTCAGACCATGCCCCAGGCCTTTCATTATGAACAGTTCTCTTTCTTGGTTTAATTAACCCACCAACTTGGTTTCATGACTGTATCTCTTCCTACCATTTTGTCACAAATACCACTGAATTCCACAGAGTTAAATATCTGTTCTAAAGAGGAATGATGGCTCACCGGCCAATACCCTCCTGTGGGCCCTTCAGACTGGAATGTGATGTTTTGCTTCGGGTCAGGAGAGTGGATGGCCTCCGGGCTTCACACATTCAACATGAAACAATCTCTGCCCCTGCTGGAACTTGTACCGCTATTTTAACTTGGTGCAGTAGGTCTGAGGACCGCAGTGCAAGACCCAGAATTCACCCTTGGAAGTGCAGCCAGTGGTGTGGCAGCTGGTGGGGCCCCAGGCGGTGTGTGTAACTAAGAACAGCTGGAGGCCAAGTCGGGCGGCTGGAGAGAGGTTCTCTGGCCCACATCAAGGGACCATGGAAGTTCTAGCCAAATGCTTTCTCCCAGGGGCAGGGGCTGGACCATAGAGAACCTCCTGAGTAACGGTTTGGGCTTCAGCCTCTCCCACCCTTTAGTATCCCTCCCCCACCCCCTCCCCTGTCTTGGTTTTTCTTGCAGAGCAACTTTCACTTCCCTCCCAGATTCCATGGCTTCCTCCTCCCCACCCCCCAGATCCCCATAAACTCGTTCAGCCTTATTTCTTTCTCAGGACCAGGTAGAGAATGCCAATGATGAAGCTAAAGCAGAAGCAGATCCAGGTCAGGATGAAGCAATAGCCGTGGTGACTTCGATAGTAGAAGGTCTGCTGACCACCCGCATAATGGTAAGTGTAGATGGACACACCAACCATAATGCATAGCCCTGCAGGGGAAAAGAAAGCTAAGGTAAGGTTTTGTTGTTTGTTTGTTTGGTTGGTTGGTTAGGGTTTGGGGGGTGGGGGTTCTCTCTTTTTTTTTTTTCCCCACTAAAACCAAGAACAGGTTCTATTATATAGGGATGCCAAACTCATTTTCACTGGGGGCCACACCCACCTTGCAGTTGCCTTCAAAGGGCCAAATGTAATTTTAGGACTTATAAGTGTAACTGCTCTTTAACAGTTAAGCAAGAGCTCGGTGCTGCCGCCGGGTAGAAACAAGGTGCTGGGTCGGATACGACAAGGTAGAAGGCTGGATTTGGCCATCGGCCTTGTGTTTGTTATCTGTGTTCTATAATTTTTAAAGGGCCCCATTTTCCCCATTTGCCTGGGACAATGAAATCTGGCTGTTTGGCCCAAACAGTAGTTCTGCTGATCTCCCCGGATCCAGGCCTGGTGGTTCTGTTAGTAAATGGGAGCTGCCTGGCCCCTCCCATCTGCACGGGGCTGTGTGGCTACCAGTGTGAAGGCAAACACAGAACCTCACGTCCCCGGCCCAGCACATGTGGTCAGGCCGCCTGGGGACGCAAGCCTGCCACCAAACTAGGTGTCTGGGGAGAATGACAGGAGATTGAGAATGGCAATCATCGTGAGCTCTGTGGCAGTGGCTTTGGTCTTTTGAGGCCCCCCACCCGTCAGCCCTCTTCAAGTGTCTTACACACAAGTGCTACTGCCGGGCGGCCCGCCACTCAGGAGCTGCCTCAGAGCACTAGACTTAAACAGTGAAGCAGGGAGGGTTCTTATTCCAAGCATCTATCAGGGGTCCTCAAAAAGAACACAAATAACCGGAGCCATGTGCTCATCTGTTCAAGTTGCCAGGAGCATCCATGGTAAGATGTACTATAAAGCTTTGCCTGGGTAAACTGGAGGCTGGGCCCCAGGTACTCACAGCACACCAGCATGGTGGCACCCGAGAGGAAGAAGCGGTTTCCCTTCTCCATGGTGAAGAGCTGGTACACGAAGACCACGAGGGAGATGACAGAGAAGATGATGGAAAGGATCATGAAGGCCTGCACTGCCTTGAGCGCATCTGTGGACACAGGGGGAGGGAACAAGGGGTCAGGCCGACCAGTCCTGACAGGCTAGATGGTTCCCTAATCATATGATTGGTCAGCTCTGAATAGAATATCTTTATAGGTACCTTCATGGGCATACTCCAGGGCTCCATCGCAGGTACCTACGGTACAGTTTTTCCAAAGGCCCACGGACGCTTTTGTCGTATCTGAAACCACCCAGACCTGAAACAAGAACGAAAACAAAAGTTGGGTTTAAAAACTGACCCTCTTTTTAAAATAAGAGTAGATACCAAATCAGCTTATACCCAGACCAAATCTTAAGCAAGTCACCATAGTTAGCCATAAATATGGCTACGCAACCCATCTCTTGATGGAAATAAGATTTGACTAAAACTGAAGTTACAAAGTTCCCAAGAGAAAAGAAAGAAAAAAATGTGACCAAGGGAAAAATTACCTAGCCTCTCTGGGCTTCACATTTCTCATCAGGTTAAAAGAAAGAAAGAAAAAATTTAACCACAGTGATTCAAAATTCTAAGGTTCTAAGAAATGGAAACCCTGGATGAGGAAATTGGTTTTAAATATGCACAATGCATACAAAACTCATACACTCTGTCAGGAGTGTGTCAGATAAGGGCCTAGCTACAAAGAAAAAAAAAAAGTAAGGAAAAATGTTCAGCTGGAGACAACTAAGAAACACAAGGGTAACTAAGAAAACAGCAATGAGTCTGCATGGTTCGTACACCACTTTCATCTAAACAGGAGAATCAAGTTTTAATTGTCACAACATGCAAAGTAATTCCATAGCCAAATAGTGCAGGAGGAACTTTACTAAGGGGTCAGCTGAAAGTGCAAAAGTGTCCAGAACATAGTCCATGAGGCTCACCTCAGTGCCAGCTCCCCCTCTGACTGGGCCCAAGAAAAGCAATTATCTTGGAAAATAAACACCTAACTCTGTTCACACAGAGTGTCTGTAAAAATGCATGTTACACAAAAGGTAAGGTCAAGGATGTGCCATCGCCTGCTCTTGATCCAATATTCAGCATCCACTGAAGGCAGCATCCACTTTGGCATCCACTGGTACAGTTGGAAGTCACTTATCAGACCTATTACCCTGAGAGGCTCAAGGACTGGTGTACAGAACGGCTGAATGACAGTTTGGAGGGGGCTGCGAGGGCAAGGGTTCCATCTCATCACCGTCATGCTTGCATTAGCCGTGCTTATAATCACACCCACCAATGTTGGCCAAACTCATCTATCTGAACTTTAAAACCAATTGAAAATGGGTTCTAAAAAAATTTTACATTTAAAATGGGTTTTTAAAGTCCTTTAAAATCCTTTGACCATAACAGGGACCTAAACAGATTCTGGCACCATCATTTGCCTATCTAGCAATTGGTGGCTTTGGTTCTTGTGTACAAAGAGCTGTCTTGTTTTTCTGAGAAAAGCACCAGAAAAGCAAACTGGAAGCTACAAACTACCACTAGAGGGCAGAAAAGCCCAAGGTTCAGAGAGAAGAGACTTGCTACCTCCTTATTTTTACGTTGTTTTGAGTGAGTGATAATGTTGCAAAATTCCACGTTCACACACTACTACTCTCTGCTCAGAACTTGAGTTCAGTCTGCTCAGTCTGGTGACCAAAGCTTCTCATCATCTCACATCCCATCTCTGCTTCTAATCAAGGCTCCCAGAAGGAGGGGAAGTTCTGCTCCTGACACCTGGGTGCCTGAGTTAGGCCCTGAACAAAGCCTGTCCCTCCTACCTGGGCCCCTTGGCTAGCACTTCTGCCTGGAATGTATCCCTATGTTCCCTCCCCTGTTCATCTCATGCCAAGAGAAAGCCCAGCCAATTACCAGTCCTGCAAGCTCCACCTCAGCTGAGCAGAGACTCCTGTGGAGACTGAAGACGCCTCTAGACTCTAGACCTTCAGGCAGACACTGACTTTTATCTTCCTTTTACTGAATTGTTTGAAGTGCAGGTGTGTGTTTTCTTTCACAACTAAGCTGAAAATTCATGAAGGGCGGGGACTGAGGTTTAAACTTCTGAATGAATGAACGAACAAAAGAACACCACTCACGTTGGCAATGGTGGAAACAAATAACATAATAACAGTGGCGATGTGGACCACAAAGATGCCAGCCAGTAATACCAACATCTTGGCTTTCTGATGATTTGGCAAGTGCAGAGTCCTGGGAAGAAAGGAGAAAACAAATAGAAAACAAAGGTTATGGTCAGATTCAAGAAGATAATCCAGCTTTCCCACACATACGGACTATCCGCTAAAATCAGAAGTTGCAATAAAAAGCATCACAATTTCATCGTACATTTCTAAAAACATTTGGTGGGCCTGGTTGCCTAAGTGCCTATTTGTCTATTTACATTATACCTAAATATAAATATAATTCTGCATCTCAGGTATTTATATATCTATCTCTCTAATATAGCCTCTTTCCCCCAGAAAAGAACATTTTATGATAACTGTTAATATTTTATTTCATTTGTGTTTTAGAGGCCAAAAGTAGGACTTGAGTTTTTACAAAAGCCTTTTGACAACTCTAATTTCCAGTGCAACGATGTCATGTAAATTTCCATTTCCCTCTGGGGAGTGTCCCTGCCTCTCCAACTGCTCACCCAGCAACTTAACAGAAATGGACGCCTTCCACAGAACAGCAGCTCTTGCTCAACCCCCTAGACTGAATATGCTACTAATTTGATCCCAGGTGAGATATAAAATGTGAGAGCCACACTTTCTATTATTATCACGCTGTTTGGTATTCAATAGTTGTAACAATCTAATTACAGTTTAATGGTCTGATTGCCTACTCATCGACCGTTTCAGACTTGTATTACTGTACCTGGGCCTCTGGGCTGTGTGTGCCCCACGGCAGGGAATCTGCTATTGGTCTGGGAGTCTGTTGCTCCTATTGAGTCATATTGCTCCTATTGGTCATGTTGCTTCTGGGGGCTTTAGAAATATGCAGCTTGGAATATCACCAAATATACCTTCTACTTGTGCATGACATTTACACAAATTCCAGTCCTTCATGATGACTCAGTACAGAAGACAGGCAAGTGCATGAACCACATGGTAGGAGAATTGGGAACTAATACAGATTAAGGATATACATGGATAAACAAGAGCAGTCAGCCGTAATCTCAGCAGCGTAGGAAAAAAGAGCCCACTGATCGCAAAACCCAGAAAGTAAAGGAAGTGGGGAGGAGGCAAATAGGAGGCTATTCTGACTTTTGTCAGCTGCAGGAATGCTTCGTCATGCTCAAGGTAGTCACATGCAGTGCAGGCTCCCAGGGGCTTCAAAGCAAAGGCTCCGGCTGATGGGCTTCCTCACGCCCCAGGCAGGGTGAACCTGTGGACGTCTCCACCCAGGCAGGAGATGGCTCTGCACTTCCTGCCGTGGTCCACTTCCCACTTCTCTCTCTCACTTCACCTTATTTAATTGAAGCTTTGAGTGTGCTCAAGCCACTTTCCTATTGTACTGGGTATTGGCTGGAAAGCACTGATACTCTCCTGCCGACACTTCGGGGGCCTTTTATCTCTGCTGGGGAAACACTGCGGTGCCTTGCTCTTCACAGGCCAGGAGTGAGAGGCAGACAGACACCAGCTCCCACGTCTACCCTCCACCCCACCATCCCCTCCAACAAGCCCTGCCCACCTCCCCAATCCGACAGCTTCCCTCCCACCCAGGCCATTCTGTAGGAATTTGTCCAATTTCACTGTGAGTGACACAAGAGCTGCGGTTTCTGCTGCCGCCCCAGGGAAGAACCTGGAGCTTTCGTGTCTGTTGCGAATACTCCCCACACACATTCAAATTCATTTTTTGTGCTTCTCAGTTTCCTGCACACTTGCACAATTTTCTGCTTGACTTTAATGTACTGTGAAAGAGGTGTTGGAGTTAGAGGGAGAGTCGGAATCACATAAAGTTTTTGACTTTGGGTCTCAGTTTCCTCCAAATGAAGTGGGGAGTGGCAACACCAATTGTAGAGGGAAATATGAGGGTTACATTGGATCCATATGGGAAACTCCTTGCATGGTGCCTGGCACATGGCAGGTACTAAGGGGGTTGCTCTGCTTGTGGTTATTAGTATTACTATTATTATTATATGAAACTGAAGAGCTGTTGCCAACCCTCACGAGGCTGTCCCAGGTTAAGTGCGAGTAATAGGATGTCTGCCAATCGGTTCACAAGGGTGTGTGTCTAAAATCAAGTCAGTCCTCTTAGAAATGGCCATCATGACTAATCCTCACCGCTTGAGTGGTGAGACCACTAAGAACACACCCTCAGGAACAAAGAAGAGAAAGTTCATTCTTTGAAGCCTTACGTGACCCTGGGGATCTCACAGCATTTCCGTCCCCTGGGTCAGCCTAACTTGCACCTGCCCACACTCTCCATTTTAATGCCTGGAACATCATTGTGTTCCGAAGACCCTCTCCCCTCCCTGTACCCCCACCTTGGCCCATCCATGCACCCCCAGGGCACTGGAGTTCCTGGCCTGCACATCCCACTTCTGATCTACACCAAAGCCCCACTGGATCATCGATCATTGTCCCCTGCCCAGCACAGGCAGGAGGAGTGGTGGGGGTGGGAATCAAGTAAAGAAGCAGTTCTCTCTCATCTCTGACTTCCATGATCATGCCATATCCATTCACCAAGCAAAGAAAGGAGCACAATGTCTTGGAATGTAGCAAGGGTTCCTAGCAACAATTCTCTCTGCTTCCGGCTGCTGGAGACAGCCAGAGTTAGGGGCTGTTTAGCTGGAGCATCACATAATACCTATAGTGTCATCCATTGTCAGCAAAGAGGGGCTTCCATGGTTTCCAGTGCCCTACCAACATACCCGGAAACAGAGTAAACTATATTCTTAAATTCCCGGCCTGGATCATCCCTAGCTATTCAGTCCCTGTACTAATGACCACCCAGCAGAGACACCACTTGTAATCCTTATGGACCCCATGAGCAAATGTCTGGGGATCTAACAAACAGCAGAGAAGAAGGGGTTTAAACAACAGCAGATCCCATTCTCCTGATGTCCCCCCACCCATCACTTGTGCTGCTTGCAGGGAGACTCATTTCCTGCCCCAGTGTGTATCTGGCTTCATACAAAAGCACTGAAAAGACAGCATTTCTCAGCACTTATATCATTGGAAGTATTGGTTGCTACCACTTTCCTTCCTGGCAGCATGCTTCACTAAAGCAATAATTGACTCCCTAAAATACTATGGATGGCCGTCTCCAGTGGAAAACATACCGCCAGTCGTAGCTGGGCAGCTGGAACCCAGAAGTAGACAATAACTGCATTGCAATTCTGAGTTCTTGGGGGCAATACCTGCCTCTCTCTTATCATTTGGTGCACCAGGCAGCCCCCAAATTTGTCAGTTGGTTATTGGGAACTCCCTTAACAACAGCATTATTTGTGGTGCTTAGATTCTCAGAGCCAGGCCACCAGAGCCAGCCAACTCACACTGCCTTTAAGGGGCAGGATACCCACCGACTTTCCTCTGAGGGGTTCCAGCAACACATTTCTCCACCCACCCCTGTAAGCAAGTGGTGGGAAACTGAAAAAAATATAGGAGGCATGGATGTTGACTTCAGAGAGTGTGACTGTTCAGAAAAATGGAAAAGCCTTAAAGCCACACGTTGGTTCTCCGTGACCCCTCCCCGGTTCTTCTTCCCGTGCTAACATGCGGGCCTGACAGTTCCCTCTCCACCAGCTCCGCTTTTGTTCCTGACCAGGCTTCTCCTTTCCTCCTCACCACGCCCGGGCCACTTCAGAGAAGCAGTCTCTTTATGCACCTGTCCCAGACACAAGCGTCACAACCACCGACTGTTCCAGATTTGGATGGAATTCTTCACTAATAGGAAATTTACTGCAGTCCACGGAAATGACCCTGAGGATTGCGGCCGACTAGAGCTGTAAATGGCTACCACACGTGGACCAGGGGCTGCCCTCTCCGGGCATCGCCATCCACTTAAATGCTTATCGGTGCCTGGACTCCCTCTGACAGCCGCGCCGCAAACGAAGGAACACAGCTCTGAGACTGCCTCGCATGGCCTCTGTGCCTTTGTTAAGGTAGTCTAGCCCTTCTACGGTCCTCTGACCATGAGATGTTAATGGCCCCTGTGGACACCTTTCCTTTTTTAATGAGCAACTAATACTGAAGAGACTTTAAAAAGAATTAACTTCTAAAAATGGTGGTTTAATTAATTAAATAATGCAAACAAAAATGTTGGTAATTTGGTGTCTGAGCTCCAGGTCACATAACTTCTTTCTGCCATGTGGTTGTGAGTTTATTAAGCTTCCCCTGGAGTCTGGGGAAAGAGGCTCTTTAAGGGTGATCTGAGGTCCAAGGATGGGGAGCAATACAAAAAGGTAGAGTAACCCCAAACCTACTTCTCCAGCAAAGGAAGTGGTGGAAATCCTGGGCCCGAGTCATGGAAGACCTACCCTGAGCCTGGCGGTATCACATAATCAGAAACAGGGGGGCTGGGGGCTGTGTGAGCAGCAGGAGAGTCCCACAGAGTGCAAAACCATGATTCATCTCAGAGTGGGTGAGATTCTCCCAGACAATGGCAGCATGGAGACACCCTCTACCAGATGGCGCAAGAGAGCTTTCTGGGAAGCCTGTGGATCTGGCTGGCTAGACAAGGCAGTTGGGCCATTTCCCTGGCAGCCTAAGATGGCCCAGGCTTTTCTGGGGAGAACAGAGCAGTAACAGCCAGATGCTAAGTTCCCTATTTCTCCTTCCTCTCATCCCGGTTTCATTGCACAAAACATCTTCCACCATTATTCATCTTGCATCCATTCTTTACTTCCCATTGTCCTTGTCCAGTTCTGGTCCTAGTCTGGACCAGAGCATCAGCTTCTCCGAAGATCCTTCCTCTGAACTTTCCCTCTACTATTCCCTCCACACTGCCAGTGTGTTATCTGACCATGCTCCTCTGCTCAAAACCCTCCACACTCCCCAACACCGGGAAAGAGACTTCACACACTGCATGCACACTGGCCCCGGTGATGCCAGAAATTTGAGGATCTTAGGAATTTGGTCTCAAAAAGGAAAAGAGTGTCCTTTCTCCAGCAACTACCTTTAAATTTTTTTCCAAAAAGCTCAAATCCTGCTCCCTCTAGGAAGCCTTCCCAGATACAGAGGTCAGAAGTCGGCATTTCCCCCAGTTAAGCCATAGCCCTTCCATAGCCCTTTATTGAAACCACCAGTGGCCACCTGCCTCATTACAGTTATTTGAGAAATGTCTGGCTCCCCCATTCCAAAGATTCTAAGTTCCTAAAGGGAGAGTCCTGTCTATGATAGATACCAAATAAATATCTGTTCAGTGAGCAAATAAATATGTTCTTCTTGGGAGAAAAATAATCAATGTCAAAGCAACTGTAGGCTTTGAAATAAACAACCAAATTCTAGAGGAAAAATGTTTCATTTTTTAACATACATGAACTCTTGTCCTTTTTATTTTTAGACATTATGTATTACCATAACTATGTATTGAGCATCTTATTACATGCAAACTGTTACATATTTTCATATAAGTACCTATGTAAATATGTATTTCCTGAGTACCTTTGACACTTGAATATATAGGGGTATAATAGTGTTCTAGAAGGCACTGTGTTCAGTGCCTTTTATTCCAGAGGAAGTTAATGCAAAAATAATTAAATTTCTAAACACTAATCTGTCCACAGATTTAACATTTCCATCTATTGCTTTAAGTTATAGACTCTCTGAATGCAGAGGGAGGCCTTAACATTCCCCTGCAGGACACGGGAGCTCATCTATAAAGCATACCAAGGAACTACCTAAATCATTCCTACACTCCTCCAGTCACGGAGAACTGACTGCCTATGGAGAAACCCTGCTCCTCCCAGTCATGAAGTCCTTCTGACAAAGCATCAGAGTTTGCCCTTGGCAATGACTACCCCTGCATTTAGTCCTGCCCTCTGGCTAATGCTTCCCCTTCAGCCCTTTTCTCAAATGGTTACCTTTGCAGAAAGATCAGGTTATCAGAGAATTTGCCAGAGGACATCACCTCAGGTTCCCAAATCTCTATCATATTAGAACACAGTCCTGAGATTCCTTGGCTGCAAGACACGACTCCGCCTTTTCATTGACTGATGTCTTTCCAACAGCGACATCCCACTCTCTGTCTGGATAACTGCAAACTTGGGAGAAAGCTTTCTCACACCATCTGACCGAAGACATGCTGCTTCCTCTGAGGCACCAGGGGAGTGAAAGGCCACGCCGCTCCTGGTCATATGATCTCCATGAGTCAGCCCGTGTCCTTGTGCCGTCTTCCTCAGCAGGACACCCAAAACTCCAGTGGCTGCTTCTCCCCCGGGACACCATGTAGGGTGGCAGCACGCACGTCTTCCTATCCTCCACACGTCAAGATCGTTTTGCTTTGTTTGTTTGTTTTTTATATGCTTGCTTCCCACGGAGGGTCATTTGAGTTGGCGAAAATGAATGGCCATTGAACACAAAGGCAGAGAAGGAAATGCTCTCTTTTGGGAGCAGCCATAAAGGAAGTGTCCGGAGGAGGAAAAGGCTGGGATGAAAGTCAGGCCCAGTGGATGGGACCTTGGATGAGCTTTTCTGGCCATTGTTATTGTTGTTTCATGTCAAGTATACTTTCCATTCTAAATATTGTTTTCACATAGGGCTGGGGGAGGGGACATTCATTTCTCTGTGGGAAATATGCAGAGAAAAAGGCTGCTAAAGGGCCTTTTCCTCCTGCCTCAGGATGTCTGAGGCTTGGGATGGAAGGAAAGAGCTCCAGGTTGCACCTCACTATACACATCATCCCAGGCGCCCTGTTTTTAAGTGCAGGGAAATTTCTATAACCTAGAGAAAATCGGCCATTGAGCAGGAAAAGTAACAAGGATCCACATGCTCCAAGGAAGACGTCTATTTTTTTAGGGTCCTGCAGGAACGAAGACCACATCTCCCAAATTCGGGCCACCGTAAGTGGGGTTATTATGGAAAGGGTAGTGTTTTTCAGGCACTGGTCGAGACTCCCACATAATTAGGGAGGAGAAAGCAGGTGGGGGACAAGCATGTTATTTTTGAAAAAGAAGAAAGAGCTCCTATTAGAAAACCAGCTTCTCATAAAAACTCTGCCTCTGACCAACTGCTGACTTTGGGAAAATCACACAACCTCTCTGGTCAGTGGTTCCTAGAGAGACAGTACCTAATGGTGAGGTACATGGGTTCATGGTTCAAATCCTGACTCTACTACTTCTTTTTTTTATTTCAGTTTTACTGAGGTATAATTGAGACATAAGATTTTTAGATAAGTAAAGTATATACTTCAGTGATTTGCTGACTCCAACGCTTCATAACTGATCTGTAAACCACCTGGGGTTGATGTGGGGATTAAAGGGATCGTCCTCACAGTGAGCAAAGGCTATGTGGTTGTTGGTGATTCTTTTTGTTCATTCACATTAAATGAGAGGCTGGGGCATAAAGCAAAATGGACTTTACGCTTCTCTGGCAGACTGAGCACCAACTACGCTAAAGGCAAACAAACAGCACGAATCTTGTTTTTGCAGATGCTCCCATGGAGAATAATATGTCTCTGCTGTTTCCCCTTATGCTCCGTCGTGTCCGGCGAGGGGGTGGTTCAGGGCCACAACTGCGAAGGCTAAGGCCAGCCTTGGGCTGCAAAGAAGCAGGCATAGCCTACGCCCCCAGAGCGCAGCTGGTCAGGCCATCTGGAGAGGTCTCCTGGGTGAGGACGGAAGCTTCAATGTCTTCTGCTTCTGACAAAGAAGAGCATTCTGGCAGCCAGAATGTCTTCAAGGGAGAGGTTGCCAAGATAATAACTAGGGTTTGGGAAGAAATATCAAGGTGTGGCCCAGCCCCAGCGGCGCTTGGGCGGGTCGACAATAGATGGCGGCAACATGCTTCAACCAGCAAAACTGCAGCCTTGAGGGGTGGCGACCAGCTGGCTGGGACCCTCCCCCTCAAGCAGAGGTGCCCTGGGAAAGCACTGGGTGGGCTGCGGGTTTTGTTTCTCTCTTTGAGGGCAGCTGGTTGTTTAGAAGTCCAGAGGCGGTTTGGGTATTCAGTCCAATCCCTTGATAAAGGAGGAAGTGGGGGTCCCCAAAGGAAAACCAGAATCAGAGCTGAAGCCCACCGTCTCCCGGCACCTAGACCGGGCCTCTTCACTCCGGGGTGACCTCTCTCCTGTGTCGGTCTTAGAGTCCAGCAGACTTCTGGGACTTCACTCTGTTCCTCTGCTACCTCCTAGTGAGTCAGAGGGTCAACATAGCCCCTCAAAACAGGGCCAATGGCAAAAACTAAGTCTCTTTCAAGGGCCATTGCTTCCTCCTGCCTGGCCACCAAAGACCCAAACCCATCACCCCCACACGCAAACCCCGAGACAAGCTGCCCCCCACCCACAGCATGGAGTCCCATCCCCACTGAAGCACAAAGCAAAGGGAAGCTCAAGGCCTCAGCATCCTCTGAGCTAAGTATGAACACACCCCCGCGCCCAACTCATTGTTCAGGACACTAATGCTCTCTCTACCAGGCTGTAGCTCCAGGCCTCTGAGGAGGGGCCTTGGATTATTTAAAATAAGTCTAAGTATCAAAAACCTCATTTTGCTCTCAGCTGTGACCTGAGAAGAGGAGAAATGTTGGGAAAATTGCCGCCCTGTTGGCACAAATATTCCATGGAAACACAAATGACAGCAAGGATGTACTGACCAACATTTGTGCTTGAGCAACAGAAGATTCTTCACCTGCACAAAGAACAGAGTATTTGGCACCAAGAAAGATCCTGAAACACTGAGGGCAGCTGGTCCCCGAACAAGAGAGGAGACAGGAGTAGAAACATCCTCACACTTCTATCTTGCTCTTTCAGCCCCTTGGCCTTTCTCTCACTGCTTCGTATTTTAATTCCCCTCCCAGGCCTTAGCGTTTGCACCTTTGTTTGCTCTGCCCCAATGCAGGGGCCGCGGGAACCACAGGCGGTCCACTGACTCCTTCCCCGCCATTTCCTCCTTGCACCTTCCCTTTCCTCCTCTCAATTTGTTCCTCATTGGTTCCCACCCACACCTTTGCAGCCACACCCTCATGCTGCAGGGTCTCCTCCTTGAGAAGAGGGTGGAGCTCCTTTCCCAGGACCTGCTCAGTTTCTCCCAGAGCCTGGTTGGGTCCCTGGCTGTTCTCAGTCTTAACAGGCTTAGCTAGCCTGCCCCTCCTCATCTGAGCTGGCTCCTTTGTTTCATTAATCAAACCTCTTCCTTTTCATCTCCAAGCTGGGTGAGTGCTCATTGCTATTGGATGATAAAGGCTCCCCACACCCCACCTAAGGAATCTCCACAGCAGAGGAAACAGCCGCGGTCCTCAGTCCTCCAAATGCCTGTTTCGATGCAACATGTTGCCTCGTTCCACTTTTCTACCAAATTTTATGGATTCAACTAGCTACTAAAATGGGTCAAGGATTTCTCAAAATAGGAATGTTAGGACCTTGGAACAACAGAATTTCAGAGCCACAGGGGGCATTGGATACCACCAAGTTCAGTCTCCTCAACTGAGGAGACAGAGGACCTAATCCTGGTCACACAGCAGAGTGGGGACAAGTCCCCAGGCCCTGGTCTTCTTGTTCAGCCACCCTGCATCTACTCCAGGATTTCTGCCACCAGGTCAACCAGTGCTGCAAGGGCTCTCAATTTCACTGACCCCACTGGAAGAGAGATTTTATGAAGTAGGCTCAGAAAATACAGAAACTGCCGGATCCACATAAGGCTGCCAGCACCGGGAGCAGAGGAGTCCATTTTAGTTCTAGGCAAACGTCATTTCCACAGCAGGGAAGGAAATGTCGACCCAAATACTTTGTTAAAACAAAAGAGAAGCCCTGACTGGTGTGGCTCAGTTGATTGGGCATCGTGCCACAAAGTCCTTGCTTCCATTCCCAGTCCGGGCACGTGCCCGGGTTACAGGTTTGGTCCCAGGTCAGGGCATGTACGAGAGGCAACTGATTAATGTTTCTCTCTCACACCAGTGACATGTGAGAGAGAGAGAGAAACATTCATTTTCTCCCTCTCTTCCTCTCTCTCTTGCCCTCTCTCTAAAAATAAACAAAGTCTTTTTTAGAAAACGGAAAACAGCAATCTCCACAAGAGTTTATAGTTTTATCTTTAAGCGTCATATCAGCGGATCTTACAATGATATTGAGAGAAACGATTTACCCAGTCACAGCACCAGGGACTTAGTGTTATAAAGTATGATCGTGAGACGTGTGTCTGGGGAGAGTGTGGGAAAGTCAAGTAAACTACTAATTGGAACCACATTTGGGCCCCCTTAATTACTGAATAAAATCTGGAGTCATCTGGGCAGAACTGGGAAGGAGATTGAAAATGGGAAGTTTATGGTCAGAAAATCCCAGTTCTGCCTTGGCTGGGATGATGAACTAACTCTCTTTAAGGGATGGACATCCAGATTGCCTGCCGGCAGTGACACCGAGGTTGCACTGGGTTGGCAGCCTGTTTCCAGAGTTACCATGACGAGTGGTTACAGTGTAAAGGCATGGGCTACATGAACTGCGGACCAAGTTAAGAGACAACCCCACAGGGCCAAGTTAGAAGCCTCTGTGTCTAGTATTAAATGGATTTAACCATGACCTTATGAGTAGCAACCGGGTGTGTCCCCCAAGTAAGCGCATCTGAGAGTCTGGAACGTCTCTGGGCTTTCGTATATACATACATGTGGTAAGTTAAAGAAGGAACCGTATTCCATGTGCAGAGGAGGAAATATCTCAGATTCGAATCATATGGCTACGGTTTACTACACGCGTAGTTTCAAACCTTCAAAATGTTTTCTGCCCCTCTTGCTCAGTGTCAGGCCATAATATTAATACTAATCAAGTTTTACCCCTTAAGTATTCAGTAAGGGTTAAAGGTTTAGGGCATAAGGAGCGTTGGGTAGAGCAGCAACAACCAAAATGGAATAGATATTTTCTGGGTCACTGCAGGACTGCAGAACTAGAACAAAGAATGGAAGTTATAAAGAAACCAATTTTGCCAGATGTAAGAAACTCTAATAGCTAGAGCTATCCAGTGAAGGGGGTGAGCATGGCGTGCACTCCAAGGTAGTGAGCTTCATCCCCAAAAACTCCCCGAGATTTTAAAGAAATGTCAAATGACCATCTGTCCGGGGTGGTGTAAAAGTAGGACTTCTGCATTTGGTAGGAGAGTAAAAGACTTGACCTTCAAGGTTCTTCCCAGACCAAGAATTTGATGAACAAAACTGACTGGAATATAACTAAACTTGTCTGTGGCCACTTTTCAAACGTGTTCCCCATCTGCCTCTGAGGAGCCTCTTTTTAAAAAAGCTGTTGTGCTTCTTCATGCGGGAACCATTGATCTCGGTGGGCCCGGCATGAACCAAACAAAACCCACAGAGCCAGCCAGACCAGTCCAAGAGGGTCTGCATCCCCAGGACAGTGGCGGTGAAGCCTATTCAGTAACAACTCCCCCATCCCCAAGTCTGAGTGTTGCCCCTGGGAACCACAGGAGCCCCACGCTGGTCTCTGGGCGGAAGCGGGAAGAGTTGAGAAAGCCACAGTAAGTCTTTTCAGTGGTCTGTGGAAGGATGTCTTTCCTTCCTCAGAGGTCTGCCCTGTGCTCTTGGGAGGTGGCCAGCGTCTGTCCTGGGATGTGATCTGTTCTGGGTTGGTCCTTGATGGCCTTCGGACAGCTCCCAGGACAGTTTAGTCCCCTCGAACCATGTCAGTCTGGGGGGGGGGGGGTCCTCCCACCAGCCGCCAGACCGGACATCCTGCCGCCCTCCAGACAGCACCCCGCCCCCACCCAGTCTTCAGAGTCTGGGGTGGAATCCGATCCCCCTGCGCGGGTGGGAGGCGGCAGGGGAGAAGAACATAACCCTCACAGTTCAGCGCTGTCGATGACTCCCAGCTGCATTCCAGAAACGCTGCTGCAGCTAAGGGCTCTCTCGCCGCTTCTGGAGGGAAGAGGGGAAGTGGGGACCAGAGCAGCGTTCTTTCCAGCTGCCCTCAGAGCCCAGGAAACAGTGCACAGCCCACTTTTTCGTGGATAAAACTACAGCATAATGCGAAACGCTGCGCAAATAATGCAATCCATGGTGGTTTACGCCCCCAGAATTTTCAGTATTTTCTATTCGCTGACTGGTTAAATTAGCTCATTAGTTTTAACTTGCACAGAACTAAAACGTTTGTACTGACTTCATAGAATACCACTACTATCAACTTAATGGCTTCCCTAGCCCACATCCAGGTAATCTGGAAATAATAAACCTTTTAAGCAAATGTAGGAGTTCCCTGCATCTTGAAAAGTTGCCCTCGAATTTCCTTAATCATCCCCCTGCGGGCAGTTTTACTAGGAGCGGGTTGCCTGCACGGTGTACACAGGCTGATTACATTGAAGTCTTCCCTTCCAACAGACTGCATTTCTAGAGGAAAAGTTTAATTTCATCAGACAAGCTGAATCCTGTCATTTTCCTCATCTTGTTTATGCTGGGTTGGGGGGCGGGGGTGGTAAATCCACCAGTATCTATGTTGAAATGGGCCACACCTCAACCAAAATGCTAACCAAACAAAAAAAAAGCCAAAAACAGAAATCACCCTCCTTCCTTTCTCCAGATTCACTTTGTGATTAGCGCGAACGTTTGCATCTGACAATAACAATTTGGAAAAGAGTGAAAAAACAAATGTGCCCAATCACTGGCTTCCATGCAGAAAAATTCCACATCCATCTAAAAAAATTTTTTTTAACACTTCTGATATACCAACTTTCCACTTGACACTAAAATTCGGCCATTTCTGGGGTGGTTGCACAAAGCCATTCAACAGTTTTGTTGCAGGAGCAGATGAGGTTCCCCGGCCCCACCCTCTCCCCCAAATCCAGTTTCCCTCCCGCCTCTCCCATCTCGCACATCTGGCCAAGGAGAGAAGGAGATCTGGAGTCTGCAGCAGGCTCCTCGTTTCAGCAAGTCAACCCCTCCCGCGTTTTATTTGAAACACTAGTTGCTCTCCCCCCCCCTCCCTCCCTCCTCTCCTTGCTCTAACGGTTTTCTTTAAACAAAACCCCTCTCTTGTCCCACCCTGTGGGGAGGAAAAACCACTTAAATTAAAACAGAAGTGAATGAAGAAGCAAAGAGGCAGCAGTAAAAGCAACAGCAAAAAACAATCTGAAAAGGGGCTCTCTACCCACCGTCACCCCAGAAAGACCAGCCAGCAACCAACAGGCAGAATTACAGTTCAAGTCCTGCAGCAATTTGAATCAAAATGGAGGAATGGAAAACATGTGGCAGGCGCAGCTTGTCATTTCAAAGGTGTGTAGCGTTTCCTCCATAAAGACCGTCCTATCCAGGTGTGTTCTAAAGTCCCTGCTCCCTTCACATCTTCAGCGTGAGAACCCAGGTACAGCAGGACATAACTACAGCCCGGTCCTGCTGATTTCCCTGACCCTCTCCACAACCCACTGTCCAAATGCATTTTTCTGAACCTTATGGAAAAAGTTGTCTCAGTATCTACTTTCAGCCAAAAGTTTCAAGGATTCATTTCAAGGAATCGTACAAAAATGGCAAAGGGGAAAAGAAAAAGCAGGACTTAGATGAGGCCGGAAGACAGAGAGCAGTGGGGAGAGAGTGCTGTTTCCTCACAGTGCTGGACGCTGTCCTACCTGAAGATCCCGGTGGCAGAGGCACCTCGTGTGGCAGGAGCTGGCGGCTGCTGGTGGATCGTCTGCTCTGCTGGAGCTTTGTGACCACAGTGAAGGGAGGGACCTGCCTCCCGAGGTTATAAGTTTCCTGCGCTGGTGTGCCGGGGTGTGTGATGGGCGGTTTCTTTTCACTCTGTTTTAAAGGAGTTTCTATGAATCAGTCTGGCTTTAAAAAAAAAAAAAAAGATTTGCTGGTAAGCTACGCCCTGCTAGGCTGGCAGTCAGTCAAGAGAGGCTGGGAGTGAGCCATCAATTCAAAAGAGGCCTGTTTAGGCTCCCTCTGACTCAGACACACAGACCACAGTGGAAAAAAGACTGACATGGCTTCAAGTGAGTAATAGAAGTCACACAAATAGATCTGTTTACCGAAGCCCATTCCTCCTTACCAAAGAGGAGTCTCGGTTACCAAGGGAATGAGGCAGAGCGCAAGTTATCTGCTCACAGTTTCATCTGGGGAGGGGGAGGAAGAGGGGCCGGGTCCCGCCCCTGGAAATTCTATTCAATCATCACAGGAGAGTCCCATTCTTCCTCTCCCATCAAATGCCATCAGCTGCTGCTCACAATCAAGAATGATCAGATTTACTTCTTTACTTCCCTGCCTGACCCCGGTGCACTGTCCTATAAGATGGGGCCCTGGAAGCGGAAGGGAACACGCCAAGAGTCAAGGTCATCCTGCCTCTGAATGAAGGAGCTCTGGTGAGAGCAGACTGATTTATCATCATTCTGCCCTGTGAGTGCCCATGTGGCCTCCGCACATTAGGGAGGAAGTCCGCTGGCTGATAACTTTGCTCTCTGATCTCCACACACTAATTGTGTGGACCTTGCTCCGCAGTGGACTTTCGTGTGCTTGGCCCAAGCATAATCTCATGGCTTCCCTGCACCCCTCCTCTCTCACTGAGGACTGGAGCCGGGAGGGGCCGGAGGAGTCATCTGATCCCACAGCCAGGCATTCCACTGGAGAGAAGGCCCAGACACCTGGGTTCAAGCCCAGCTGTCCCCTTTATTTTCTGTGTGACCGACTGCGTGCAAACCAAAATCAACTGCTCCAGGCTTCAGTTTCCTTGCACATAAAATGGGGGCAGGAGGTAGCTATCTCACAGAATTGTGGGGAGAAGTACCCAGAGCTTATAACAATGCTTTACACATAGTAAGCACTCGATAAATGTTAACTATAACAATTGTTTTATCAATGGAGAAACCAAGGCCCAGGGAGCTCAAGGGACTAATCCATGGAGACACAGTAGCAGTGGCAGCTTCATTCCAACTTTGTCACATCCAAACAACTCTATATCTATTATTCTCTGCTGCATCAGAACAACCTATTTCAATTCAAATTATTCATATGTGGTTATTCATTCATTCACCCATTCATTCATTCAACCAACATCTACAGGTCATAACACACTAGGCATCGTCAGAGCATTGTGAGCGAGATCACTGTGTGTATGTTCTTGGAACTTACATTCCATTAAAAAAATAGAGAACAGACAGGTGGCTATTCCCCAAAATGTTGATAAAATCAGGTGGTAAAATTATACGTGAATTTTCATTTCTTCTGCATAATGTTTCCACATTTTCCAAATCTTCTGCTATGAACCTATAAAACATTGGCTTTTAGGGAAAAAATTAATGGAAAGGAGAGAATATTTTTCTGAAATAAATGATGAGAAAAACACCACACACATGCATGCACATGCATACATGTGACCATAAACATACGTGTGCATGTGTGCACACACAAGCACACTGATTTGATGCCAAATCTTCCCAAGTCCAAAGAACTGAATTCTGTCCCTGTGAGGATGAGGCAGTGCCCATTTTTCATTAAAAAGTGGCGATGTGACAGGGGATTGCTTCAGTTTCTCTTATCTTTCATCACCCCCTCCCCCAACACTTGTTTCATAATAAAAATGCCTGTTTGAGAGGAGCCACTCCCAGCAATGGGTTACATCCCTGTGATCTCTGAGCAGCCTAACCCTCTGGGAGGGCTGGACGATGGGGCCCAAAAGTCCTCCTAGGCTATAGGAACGGCATGACACACATTCTTTCAGAGCAGCACTCTACCATTCTCCCTGCCCTTCCCCCGCCCTTCCATTTGCCTCTCATGTCCAAGACCTTCTGCCAGTTTCAAACTCTTCCCTCAGCAGCTTGTAAAGGAGGGCTGGGCTCTAGAGTCCTGAGATGCTGAGGCATCTGGTCTGGTGACATTTCTTAAAGAGAAATCTCTGGGGCCCCGGGAACATTGAAAGGGAAGCACGCTGCCTCCTGCGACCCTCTCAGGGTTAACTGGCAACGAGCAGAGGCTTCCCCGTATGTACTTCAGCAGAGGGGTGTTCGGTCCTTCTGATTTCCACTCTGGGTTTGAAAGGGAGAGGCGGTGGGTTTCAGTGGGTCCTGAAAATGGGACTCAGAAAACAAGAGCTGTGGTTTTGTGCTCCCACTGCCTGGCCTTGAGGTGAGCCAGTGATCTGCCTCCTGCCGGTCAACCTTAAAGTGAGTAGATCTCAGAGCCTAATAAATCTCACCTTCCATGTACTTTTGGGGATGTAGGGTTTGGAGAGAAAATGTTAAATGCTTTGAGCTCTTCAAACACACACACACACACACACACACACACACACTGGTACCATATAAAGCTAAGTTGCGAAACTATTTTTTAAAACTAAATGCCCATCCAGGATCACTAAAGGCTCATAATTAACCCCTGAAATGTCACTGAGCTCATTTTATCAAACAAAGTTATCAAGTCTGGGAAGGAAATTGGATCAGCTCTGGCTGAAGCTCCAGTTCGTTGAGCTTCTAGATGGGATTAAAGCATTAAGCCTGCTTTTTTCCATGGCTGAGAGCTGGACAGTTTTCAGTGTGCAGGTAGCAAAAGGTTCAGGGGTCGAAAACCACACAGGGCTGGCCTCAGTCTGGCCTCTTCTGTCCTTTCACACAGGTGGGGGCACCTGCCGTGCTGCTCTGCACTCCCCTCCCCTCTTCCGGGAGATGGACTAGACACGTTCACTTTCCATGTGAGTAAAGAACTGAGCAAAATTCCGTTTGACCCCAATAAAGCCATATGTTCTTGGGAAAGAGTGCCCCCTCTTGTCCGATGCTGCTGTTTCTCTCAGACACAGTGAGGTTTCCTCCTCTGTCTGAAGAAACGAGAGTCAACTAACTCCTGGCATGATGCCATGTGGGGCAGATTTTCAAGTCTGAACTGGCGTAAATACTTTCAGTGACTGTATGAATCAAGGGCTTTTCATGACTAGATATAAGGAGAAATCTCTTAAAATAGGTCTGGCCCTGGTGGCCCTCAGGAAAAAAGAAAAAAACTAAGAATAGCATGAATTTGTTTTTGCTCAAACTCAGCCCAGAAGAATCTCAAACATGTTCCCCAAAGCTATGCTATACAGGGGGATATCCCTGTGTGTACAAGCAACCAATGCCTGAAAGGTAAGTCAATTAAAAAATATCAAATAGTATTTTTCAAAGTCAAATGGATGTATGTTCCTTGCCACTCCTATTTGAAATTTGAGAATTTACCAGAAATTTCATCTTCCTCCCTGTCACCTCTTTCTTCTCTGCTCTTTACTTCTCCTGCAGGCTGCTATCTTCCTGCTTTTATTGTTTGCTTTCTTAAAGTCTTCTCATCCAACTATAATATAAATGTACAAAATGAGGAGTCTCTAGAATCCCCTTAGTCTTCCTCTTTCTTGTCTCTGAGAGAGCTTGTCCTGAAACTGCTTTGAAAGATAAAACTGATGGAACTCCAAGTTTCCAAGAATGCTGGCTTTTGGCCCAACAGCTCCAGCTGCGTGAAAAGTCTGGACAACAAAGCGTGACGATGGATGAGGTTATAGGAGAGACATGGCTGTGCTGGCAGTGAGGTCAGAACCTGGCAGGTGAGATAAGCCGACCCTGCCACCTTGGACAGTTAGCAGATTGATATTAATCCTGTGATCCACTTGTTCAGGCGGTTGGGAGTGTAGGCGTGGTTGAAATGGCTAAAAGAACAGACCTCCCAAGCTATGTCTGCATGGTTATGGCTTCAGAGCAAGAGAATATCAAGCAAACAAAATAAGAAAGGAAAAGATTCTTTCTCCAACTAATGTCAACTGCAATACCAGAAGGGGGACCTTAAAAGTACATCACCTTCTTCACTTTACTCCTCATGCTACTGAACGCGTAATTCCTGCTGTTTAATGGACCATTCCCGGTGCTGCATAGTCGTAAGCAATGAATATGCATGGAGTCAGCAGCAGGTCCAGTTCTTAGATGCTGCCTACATAGCAGGTACTCCATTAAAATCCCGTACATTTAATCAATAGAGTGCCCAATTTCCAGGTAGAAGATCTAGCGTCCTCCTCCAAGATTTTCCCCTCACACTCAGCTGCTGAGCAGAGCACGCTGTAGCTAAGCCCCCAAAGCTATAAGAAAAGCAATGAGCACATATTTTTAAATTTGCCCAAGGAAATTGTCCTGGAAGAGGGCCTGGCAGCCCATCCTGGGGGGATTTTTAAAATATATTCCCCACTAGGACTGTGTGGTCAGCAGAGCACATAGGGGGCACTCTAGAAGTGACCTTTGAGACCAAGTTAGCACTTTGAGGCTCACAAAGTGTTTCTTGGTAATAGCGAATAATAACTAAGTAGAGTGACTCAATAACTCAGCCTCATTGGAAATTCTTTCTGGTTAAATTTCAGGGTGATTAGTTGAATATTTTTAGGTCTTATAAGACTTAAACAACATATTTTGAATCCTTAAGACACACGTACACACACACACAAGGTGACCTTTGCCATTCCAAACACACGATGCCAGGTCCCCCCTACTCCTTGTGGGTAGTGTGTAGGGAGTTGGCTCAAGGCACTGAACCTGGAAGAGTGTGTGTTCTCAGCATGTCCAGCCACTCTTTCCTAGTGTGGCTGGGTCAGTGCTGACGAACACACACAGCTCCTTCTCCAGACCCTGCACTGATCATCCCCCTTGGTTAACACAGTGGACCTTCAGCCAAATTACTGTGCTACCCAGTGTCATTTATTCAGTTACATCTTTTTGGTGATGGTTTCACCTTAGCCACTCTTGCCTGTGACTACACCCGAGCATCTTACTCAGAGTTGGGGGGCCATAAATCTCTGACACCTTTTGTGACAATTTGGAGGGGTCACATCCACAGGGGCTCAAACCAACCTGTTCCTCCTAATTTTTACTTTTAAAAATTTTTTTCTATTTGGAGATTAAATTTATTAAACCTGGGGATAGCGAAACAAGAAGACGCAACAGGAGAGAGCCTGGGCAGGGCTGCTTTGGCTCTCTAGAAGCGATATAGGAAAGAAGTGAGCCAAGGCGCGGCTGCTGTTAGCTCGTTGAAACGCCAGAGGAAAGGGGCCTTTGGAGACAGGTTCAGGGGCTTAGCCAGGGACAAGCTGCCGCTCCCCACTTCTCCCTCAGTTATAACTTTCTGGGGACGCTTAGCGTTTAGGAAAAAGAAAATTCACTCCAAAAGGAGATTCGAGTGGGCATGCCCCAAGAAGGGCTTGCCTAATTCTTACTCTTAAATGAGGACTTTATTCTGATGTTCTGGGGATGTCTTAATATACTCTTTGTACTAAGAACTGTTTCTTGAAGATCCAAGGTGTCATGCCCTCCAAGATGCCCTTCTTTCTGGATCATGTGCTGGGCAGCGCTTGCGTGTTATTGAAGGGAAAGAAACCGTAAACCAACTGGACGTGGAGAAATTTACGACCCCCCATCTGCAAGCCTCTGAAACTGCACACAGGGTCCATGATCCAAAAACAGGATATCCTTTCAGTATGTGCTTTCCGATTGTAAAAAATGAATCGCTATCTTTGAACAAAATTCCAATAGTGCATGAAAATGTAAATAAGAAAAGCAAAATCGACTTCCACCAAGATGGAGGCATAGGTGGAGACGCCGTGCTTCCTCACACAACCAAGTTTAGAGACAACTAAATATTAGCAACAGAAAACACATCCAGAACACAGAAAATTGAACTTTTCGGAAGTCTGATAACAACAAATTCTTCAGCCTGACCGGTAAGAGGGGCGAAACCAGCAGCTGCAGGAGCGGGTTGCACAGGAAAACTCCGTCAGATGGACTCAGGCGCGCGGAATCCAGGCGCAGGGTTGGACCTGGTGGGCAACTCAGCGAGTGACCTCGGGGAAACAGCGAGGGAGCAGGGCTGCGGGTTGACTGTGGTCGATGCGTGGATAGACAAGCGAGGGAGTGGGCGATTGGACCAGAGCCAGCAGGCCCCATTGGCGAGCGCCAGCGGAGGGCGCCGCCATTTCCCCGCTCTGACCCCGCCTCCACATACAGCGTCATAACCCAGCGACCTAAGTGGCCCTGCCCCGGTGAACCACCTGAGGTTCAGCTCCTCACCCAGCAGCAAGAAACAGCAGAGGGGGCCCGCCATTTCCCTGCTCTGACCACGCCCCCACATACAGTGTTGCAACCCAGCGACCTGGGAGTCCAAGGCTCCCCTCCTCGTACTTAGACAGGCGTGAACAGAACAAAAATGGCTCAGGAAGATCTCAAAGCCCCAGAGCCTATAAATCTAAGTGATGAAGAAATAGCAAAACTCTCAGACCCACAGTTTAAAACACTGGTGATCAGGATCCTCATAGAACTGGTTGATTATAGCCACAAATTAGATATACATATGAAGGCGAAACTAATTGAAATGAATGGAATTACATAGGAAATCAATAATGATGAAAAGGAAACTGGGACTCAAATCAATGGAGTAGACCAGAAGAAAGCAAATAATGGCCAAACAGAAAAGAGTGAAGAAGCAAGAATTCAAAAAAATGAGGAGAGTCTTAGGAACCTCCAGGACATCTTTAAACGTTCCAACATCCGAATTATAGGGGTACCAGAAGGGGAAGAGGAACAGCCACCAGTGAAAAACTTATTTGAACAAATAATAAAGGAGAATTTCCCCAATCTGGCAAAGGAAATAGACTTCCAGGAAATCCAGGAAGCTCAGAGAGTCCCAAAGAAGTTGGACCCAAGAAGAAACACACCAAGGCACATCATAATTACATTAGCCAAAATTAAAATGAAGGAGAGAATCCTAGAAGCAGCAAGAGATAAGGGGACAGTCACCTACAAAGGAGTCCCCATCAGACTGTCAGCAGATTTCTCTAAAGAAACCTTACAGGCAAGAAGGGGCTGGAAAGAGGTATTCCAAGTCATGAAATCCAAGGACCTACATCCAAGATTGCTCTATCCAGCAAAGCTTTCATTTAGAATGGAAGGGCAGTTAAAGCGCTTCTCAGATAAGATCAAGTTCAAGGAGTTCATCATCACCAAGCGCTTATTTTATGAAATGTTAAAGGGACTTACCTAAGAAAAAGAAGTTAAAAAAATATGAACAGTGAAAGGACAGCAAAACTCAGTTATTAATAACCACACCTAAAACAAAAGCAAACTAAGTGGACAGTTAAAACAGGAGTGGAAACATAGAAATGAAGATCTCAAGGAGGGTTAGCAACAGGGGAGTGGGAGGAGGAGAAGAGGAGAGAAGGTACAGAAAATAAGTAGCATAGACAGTAGATAGAAAATAGATGGGGGGGCAAGAATAGTATGGGAAATACAGAATCTAAAGAACTTGAGACACATGGTCATAAACTAAAGGGGGTAATGGTGGGGACAGGGGGTAGGGTGGAGGGGAATGAAGGGGGGAAATAGAACAACTGTAATAGCATAATCAATAAAAATAAATAAATAATTTTAAAAAAAAGAAAAGTAAAATCATCCAAAACCTCACCTCTGAGATAATTATCGTAAACAATCATTCATGTACAGGTATACATATGTAAAATACCATCTAGACACACTGTATTGACATATGCTGTTATCACACAACAGGCTGCAGTGTCCCCCTGACTTAGCTTCACAGCTTCCAGTGTCAGTAAGTGCAGATTGGCACCATTATCTGTAGTGGCTACTAAGTATTTATTCTGCTACGCACATCTGCTGTAAGGTTATTTGTAAGACTCCCTATTAATAGAAAATGGATATTTATGTTGCTTTGATTTTTTTGTCACCCTAAACAATCCTGTGATGAAAATCTTTGCACATAACATATCTGCACACAGAATGACTCATTTGCCATCTTACTGAATATTCTATCCCCCATTCATTGAATTGTCAGGTAGTACAGATTTCATTACTCAATTCTGTGCAGTCTTACAACACTTACTTAAGTACTCTGGATCCTATTCTTGTGATCTTGAGGGTTCCTTTTAGTATTAACGTTTTAGGATAGTCACTTTCCCAATTCTAAAAATTCATGGGAAGCCTGTCTAAATGGATGCCAGCCAGCTCTCTCCAGCTTCCTCCTTCTCTTCATCTCATCAACAGTGATCCACAGTTCATACAATTGTCCTTCTGATCTTTTATCTGAGAACATGGATCCAAATGGGATTGCTGAACCTTAAAAATATAGGGCTGGGTAGTTTCCAGGAATTTGAGGTTTTAAAGATTCTTTAGTTCTGGCTAAATTCCATGGACTGTTTCATTGGTGTTCTTAACTTGAGCACACCCATTTCCCAAAATTCCAGACTCATGGCATCATTTCACTCTCTTGTATGCCTTAATGACCTGGCTCAGGATGAGATCCTAGCCAGTTGCACAGGACAGAGGCCCCACTCAACTCAGAGAGTCCACAGGACATGCACCAGTAATCTGTCCCTGATAAGTTTATAGTCCCCTGCCTCCTGGTACCATGCGCTGCCTTCTTCAGACTGGATGCAGTGAAACGGACAAGTCTGTGCTGGTGGGGCTCTCGCCAAGGGGTTTCCAGACTTAGCTCAGAACCAATAAAATGCAAAGGTCATGCTAGTAGGGGCAAGGTGACAGCTGCACAGATTCCTTAGCCCCATGCTGACTGACTGATGGGCAGGGCAGGGAGGGGTGACTCACTGGGCACTGGCTGTTGAAGGAGTGCCCTTGGAGCAGCGCTGAGGACTCGGGTTCAGAATGGTATAGATGCCAAGAGGGAGGCCTGCTTTAAAGTACTCATAACAACAACAGTAAAGATTTACATTTGCATAGCATCTTACAGACACACATTCCTTGTATTTTAACCTCTTTTTTTTTAACCTTAAAGGATGAGTAAAATTGAGAAAGGCCTAATTGCTAGGCCAAGGCCGCAGAACTATTAAGAAACAGCATCTAGGTTTCTTGAGTGGTTTTTTTTAACTCTTTCTTTGCTGTAACTTTTCTCTCTCCTTTACATTGCTTAACTTTTTGTGATGTGTGAAAGCTGTAAAGGGTCTGCTATAGATCCAGGATGATCCCAAAAGGTAGAGGACTCCCAGTGTGGGAGCTGGTTTTGAGCTACTCCAGCTGGCTTCCTATACAGTCAAGGAGCAGCTGTGACTCCAAGAGACCCCTCCCGACACCCCGCACCAGTGTCCCCTGAGTGGGCAAACATCTGGGTTCCTCATTCCAGGCATATTTTGCATGCCTGGTGATCTGAAGAGAACTAACTCCCAAGGGAAATTTGTTTGAGTCTCCTGCTCTATCTACCAAATTCAACTTAGTGAACCAGCTCCAGCTAGCATTCCAGGTACCATTTGGACACAGTGGACACCTTCCCTGAGAAAGAACTCTTAGCTGAGGACAAAGAATTAAAGATTGTAAGGGCTTTATAACAGAAGTGCACGCCTGATGATTAAGGTAATGGGAGGGTTAAAGATTCATCTTCTCAAAAGAAAACATAAATTGTTATCAATTTATGTAGAGGGGCTGCCACCTATGGGATTTAAAAAGTTATGGTCAGAGCCCTGGCAGAATGGCTCGGTTGGTTGGAGTGTCATCCCACACACCAGGAGGTTGTAGGTTTGATTCCTAGCCAGGGCACATATCTGGGTTGTGTGCTCCATCCCTGGTTGGGGCACGTACAGGAAGCAATTGATGTTTCTCTCACATCCAAGTCTTTCTCTCTCCCCCCCACCTCCTTTCCCTTCTCTCTAAAGATCAAAGAACATATCCTTGAGTGAGGATTTTTTTAAAGTGATAGTCAGAGAAATGACAGTGGCAGTGATATTTAGAACTTGGGAAAAGCACTGGAGTTTCTGTCTGGGACAGTGAAGTCCCAGTTGCCAAGTTAAGAAGTCTGCTGTTGGGTGGAAAATCCACACTAGGGGAATAGAGAGGTTCAGGTGAAGAAGTGCCCAGCCCCACTTGTGAGAGGGCTGGAGGAATATTGTCCTGGCTGGAAGCGGGTGGGCATCCATCTATGCACATCCCAAGAAAGCAACACAGAAATCAGTAAGAGCCCAATCATTTAGGCTGCAGCAAAATGAGGCTACACGAGGGTAGGGATCCTTCTTTATTCACAGATGCATTCCAAGCAGCTAGAACAGTTCCTGGCACTTAGTAGATGCCCAGTAAATATTTGCTGAGTGAATGAAATGAAACTTTTGAAAGGATTTGAATAAAGAATGTGGAATACTCTTGGGAAGTAGGTAATTAACAACACATAGTGCTTCCCTGTTAATTAATCCACCAAATAATAATAAGACCTGAAAGAAAACAGATCATGAACCACAACGATGATGAGTAAACTAAAAAAGCAAGCACAGGCTCTTTTCACAAATATTGCAACACATAAGGTAGACAGCAAGTGGGAAGGGACCTGGGGAAGCTGTGGACGGTGGTGGTAACACCAGCATCCGCTACACCCTCAGCCATGTACCCACTGATGCTGACTGTTTCGGTAGAGGACAGAGGAAAAACATGACTGCAAGAGAGGAATGTCTCATAAAAGTGAGCCAGCCATCTGGGCTTTCAACTGTCATAAAACTAAAAGCAGCACAGAGTATCAGATCACAGATAAGGCTCAGCTCAAGTAATCCCCAATCAGACTCATGATCTTCCCTCTCATACCTGCGTGTCTCCTGTATTTCCAATTAGCAGAGCCTTCCCTGACTTTCCACTTCCTAAGGCTGGAGGAAGTGCCCTTTGGGGCCCCAAATCTCTCTGTGCGTACCCTCCAAGAGACCTCTTCACAAAATTCTTGGCTCCTTCACAGCAAAGCACTATATGAGTCCTTGATTTGTCCCAGCTCCTAACACAGCACCTTACATGCAGTAGATGCTCAATAAACAACTGTCCCAAAATTAAGCCAGTCAGTGGCTCCATGATGCACCCGGTCAGTTTAGACTCCTCTGTCTGCCACCGTCCATGTCCAAAGTCTCCAAGTTTCATCTCATCCATTTAAAATGTGTTTCAGTCCTGATCCCTCCGCGCCTTGCCTCCTGCTGTGGCCTGTGCTTAGGGCCCTCTTCTGTCTAGACTATTACAGTGGCCCCCTGGCACTGGTGTCTTTGCCTCTGAGCACTCTCTAGTCCAAGCTGTCCTCTATACCAGAGGTGGCAAACTAGTAAGCACACACAAAAGTTCTAAAAATAATCGGAATTAGTTTTCCACATTTCAAAATTAAGAAATTTCAAATAAAATTTTGGTTTTCCAAAACGTCTTTAAAAATCAGAGGGACTGGCAACAAAAGGACTTCATTCCCACGTGGCAGCACCAAACGGTGAAGAGCTGCAGGCGTGGGGCCTGCCACCTCCGGCAGGGACATGCCCTCCTTCCCACAGGGCCTGGTCCCTGGGCTTTCTGGGCCTGGTTCCCTAGGCGTGGGGGTTTGCTGCGGCTGCGGCTTCCTGCCACCAGAGTTACCAAATCGGATCACGTGGCTGCATCTAACTTTGCTGGCAAAGTAAAATTGTGGTATGCCAGGCCCCCGCACACTGGCCCCATCCACCTATGAAGCCTCTGGCCTGCTGTCACCCACCCTGCACCTCGAACATGCTGGTCATTTTCTCATCTCTGAGGCTTTGCTCAAGCTCCAGTCTCCAGTTCGAGTGCCCAGCCTTGTGCTGCAGTGGTAGAAAGAATGTGCTGGAATCAGACTGCTTAGGTGCAAAACCTCTCTAAGCCTTCATTTCCTGATTTGTAAAGTGGGGATAATACTACTTGACTCCTCATGGGGTTACTGGGAGGAGCAAATAAACAATACTTGTAAAGTCCTTAACATGGGGCCTGGCACATAGCAAGGGCTTACCGAGTGATACCCGTGCTGTTGTTGCTGCTGTCGTCCTGCCCTCTCTCCCTAAAGAAATGCAGTTCTACCTCCATAGCCAGTTCATGGCACCTTCTCGGTGAGGCCTTCTCCAGCCCTCCACCCCACCCTCAGCAGAGTGAGTAATCCCTCGCCCTGAGCCAGAGGGCTCTGCACCTTCCTCCAGCATGACACTGACCGCACCGTCTCACCCTTCGCTGACCTGTGCTCACGCACCCTCCGCACCCCTCACTTCCTAAGGGCCAAGTTGGGCATCTTTGAATAGCCAGGGCCTGGACACTGTGGGTGCTCAGTGTTTCTTGAATCGGCTGGGTTGGCAGTGAAGACAGAAACAACCAGAGGGTCAAACAATTGTTCCCCAGAACTCCATACGGCAAAGCTTGTCATGGGATGCCGTTTGCCACCTGAATGTGGTCAATAAAAGACAATAAAAAGGAGAAGGATAAAGTCAGAGAATTAAGAACAAGCCATGTCACTTAATTACACAACTTTTGCTTCTCTGAGCCTCAGTTTTCCCAACTGTAAGGTGGAAATGATAATGCATTGCCCACCTCACTGGAATACATGAGGATCTAATGATGGTAACATAGGTGAAAACATTTTGCCAACTGCAAGACCTGCATTCCAGGGTCCGGCACAACCTGTGACCCTTATTTAATATGAGGATTGGAGGGTACAAAGATGAATTTCATGTAAGATCTGGATTACTAATGTACAGTTCTAAAGTGTGGGTGGAAAAGCAAAAAATTAGCCCCCAACACAAATATGAAAAATCTATGATGGACTTCATTGAGAACACAGGCTCAGTTTGAACCCCACCTTTGTAACTTTGAAGGACTCTGGGCAAATTCCTAACCTTTCCAAGCCTCATCTTCTTTATCTCTAAAATGAAGAGAATGAAATCCATCCCGGAATCAACATGACATATGTAGGAATCTTGAACGGTCCTTGCCACCAAGGCTCCCAACAATGTCTACAGACTCTGTGAGTGGTGATCAATGAACATTAGATATAAGAGAACTAGAAATACCAATTTGAATTTAAATATGATGTTAATAATATTAAATGAAGGCATACGATGTATAATATTTTCTGACTTGCAATGGAAGGGAATTGAGTGTTCAAAGTCCTCTACCAAAATCAAAGCCCCCCGCAGCCCTGTTCCTGGTCGCTCACCTGCATCCCTGTGGTCATTTCTTATCTTGTTTTCCTGCTCCAAGCACCCTGCCCTGATTCTTCTGTGCTCCTCTCAGAATGGCTATCCAAAACTACCACGGCTTTCCTCTGTGGAAGGGGGTTCAAAGGCAACCCATTGTTGCTAGAATATGGACCCACTGCTTGGAAGGCCTTTCGTGGTCCCATCCCTGCCGATCTCACTGGTCCCACCCCTCACCGACATGTCACCCCACACGCCTCATATTCCAGCCACATGGCTCTGGCACACCTCCAAGCCATCAAGGTCCTGATTTGATGAAATACCCTTTCATGCTGGCCTAGTCTCCAAGACTGCTCTTGGACATCAGCTTCCCCAGGAAGACACCCTCCACCCCAGTGTGGATTTGATTCCCCTCCTAGGAGCTCCCACAGCCTCTGAGCACGTGTGCCTGTACACTCACCACGAGGAAACACAAGATTCACTTCTGTGTTTGTCTCCCCTTTTTATCGGATGGTGAGGTCCCAGAAGGCAAGGATGGTCTTCTGTGCTTGAACCCTCACGAACTATCAACTGTGCCTCAGCGCGGTTACTATTCTATTATTTATACTGAACAAAATATATTTATAAGTAAATGGATGATTGTGAAAATGTACTATAAATAAGTTAATCTCTCTGCTCCCTCCAAAAAAATCACTAGCTTTAGGAAATCACCTTTACAGACAAAACAAAGTCAAAGTGTATAATGTACACCCACATCTTTGGCCCAAACTTTCAAGGAAAAAAATCTTTTATTTTAATTTTTTAATTCTATTTATTTATTTATTTATATTTAATACTTGTTTTTGTAATATAAAGAAATTTCAGCATTTATTTTTTAACATATTATGGTACAAAAAATTTTATGTAACAAATAATTACACAACACAAGAACATACACAAGGTATTTCAGGTACTACCCAGGTACAATGTGTATCCTTATTTTTCCCTCAAAAATTTGGGCAAAAAAGTGAGCATCATACACGGCAAAATGCAGTAAGCAATGACGAACTGTGAAGTCTTGTAGCTGTGCTCAAGCACACAACAATGGGTGTTAGACAGAGGCTGAGTTTGAATTTTGACCCTACAACTTCCTAACTGTAAGGCCTGGGCATATAATGTAATCTCTCTACGGATCAGTTTCCTTCTCTGCAAAACAAATGTAATGAGTACATGTTTCATAAAGTTTTAATGAGAACAAGACAAGAGGATGCAGGTAAAGCACGGTGCCTAGTGTGTGATATGTGCTCAATAAATGTTTAAAACAAATTGAGGGTTAAGAAGTCTTAGTTACTGCCTTGTTAATGAATCAGCAAGTAGTTGAATGCCTGCCTGTTTATTAGACCCATGGGAAGCAAAGGCAGGTCCGAGTCACAGTCGTGATATGGAATCTAGATCCTGTGTGGGAGGGACAGTGTACAAAGGCCCAGAAATGCTTGTCCCCTGTGCTCAGAGAGAGACCTGAGCTCAGTGGTGAGCATTTGCCTTGGCAAAGTGGCTGAAACACTCAAGAAGCCAAGTGTGGTATTTGCAGAAGCTCCTGGTCTTGCTACCATCCAAGTGTAAGCCTATATCACACTCCATGGACCTTTAATTTGCTCTGAGACACTCAGCTCTCTCTATCCCCTGCTCTATTTCCCAAACTTCTAAGGGCTTTCTGGCCTTCTTGACTCATGATGCATTCCCTCAGGCCTTATGCAGGCCACTTTTAAATGCCTGACACTTCTCATAGTGTCAGAGTTGGCCTTATCAGGATTTTTATCAGATGGCTTTTGAGCAGTCACATGGGTGAACTAAAATCAGTAAGAGAGGGGAAGAAGTAGTGCAGGGGGAGGGTGGCTGTCCCAGGGCCAGCTCTCCCCAGGTCCCATCCTGAATGTCACTCCTCAGGGAAGGACTGGTAGGCAATCATCAACTCTGCAGTGCTGGTGAACTAGCAACTTCTGGTAGCAAGGTTTCCAGGAGGGAGCTCTGGCCCATTGGCTGATGCTTGCCCTGGCCCTCCTCCTCGGTCAGCCCCCGCTACCTTCTCTCTGCCTCATCTCTCGACTCCCCTTTCCCATCAGCAGCCACAAGGCCCTGGAAGTGCTCTCTGCACTGGTGGCTACAGATATACAATCCAACCACACCCCCAGTGTGTAGTCACCAAGGTATATCACTTAATCTCTCTTTGTCCCCCATTTAGTCATTGACCCCAGGCTGAAAGCTCCACAGTGAAATATGAGTTTGACTTAGGACGAGAGTCCACAACAACCACAGGGGCCCACCAGTTCATTTCACATAGTTATGTGGTATCATGATAATGATAATAATAATAATGGGTTCAACTTTCGGCAGGCTTTATGTGTACCTGACATTAGCCCTGTTTCTTTTAAAGGCAGTATTTCCAACTGAGAGATGAAGAAACTGAGGCTCAGGGAATTAACAAGCACACCCAGTCACAAGGGTAGTAAGTGGCCAAAGGAGACTTAAACCCATGGCCCTGCGGCTGAGGGCAGAGCCCTGCTTTCCTGCCCACGCCACCTCCCCAGAAAACTCTGCTCAAACAAAGGACACCCCCGTGCCGGTGCAGCCTCCCCACCCAGAGGCAGTGACGGCGATGCCTGGACATCCCTAGTAAATTTTAGGATGCTGACTTACCCACCCATGTAATCCGTCAAAGTACCTAACGTGACACACGGAGAAAACATTTATTGCGGTGTACAGAATCAGCATGTGATTTCGGCTTTGACTCTCTCATTCCTTCTTCCAGCTAGAGAAGGCTTTCTCAATTTTCAAAGGTTTGGATCTAGCCTCACCCCTGCATGAATTTCCTCTGGCTACTCACTGATCTGTCCTTCTCCTCAAGTACTTAACCCAGCTTGGACCATGCAATTTCGGTACTTTTATCTTTCATGTTTTTACTCAAATATCATCTTTTCAAGTAATAATTTTTCTGGTCACCTATTCTAAAAGTACATGCCCCCACCCCAGCACTTGCTAGCCCCCTTTGCTGCCTTGTTTTTCTCCTGAACACTTACACTATCTGGCATATGCATTGTACTGATTTCTCCTAGTTATTCCTGGCCTCCTCCCTTACAGAGTAAGCTTCCTGACGGTAGGCTTTGATTTATGCCCTTTTTCTTGGTTGCCTTTCCCAGAGCGGTGTCTAATAGGTGGTCAGAACTTACTGTTCGAAGGCTTGGTGTGTTTTATTTCCAGTGTACTTCAGCTAAGTTAGTTCTCCCTCTTTAAGTAACTATAAAGTCCTCACAGATAGTAAGCAGACCTTATACAGAGGTTTACGGTTGTGAGTACATGAAAGTGTGCTTGAGTATAGCAAGTAGGCCTCGAAAATGTATAAATAACGAAGGCCGGCAATTTGAGCGCTTCTGAGATCGTACCTGAGTGCCCCGTGCCACTGTGACATTCTTTTGAGTTAATAAAACAATTGTAATAACCACAACCTGCTTGTCTTTTTCCACACAAGCAACTGGAAACCTACTTTTGTCCACCTGTGTATGTCTTCTGTACCATCCTGACACTGAGAGGTGCCAGGCATGTAGATAGAAGTTATTTTAAAACCCACTTGCCTAATTAATTGTGTAGCAAATTAAGCAAAATTATTGAGAGCCATAGTCCTATATTGAGGTGACCTGGATCTTTCCAACATTGTGAATTTACTTCCAATCCGAGGATTTTAATCTGCATGGCAGCAGGCAGAGGTGGGCTACTTCATGGTGAAAAGTTATCTCTCCTTTACTCCTCAAAATTAAAGGCTGGTGACCCTTTGTGCCTTCTCAAAGTATTTTTCTCTTTTCCTTGCCTTGGAAGCTCAGAGTCCCTTCAGTGCTTTGTCACTCTGACCAAGAGTGGAATTCAGCATGTGGTGCAGATTCCCGTGTCTATCAGATTCGGGTAAGGACGCTCATGCCCCCGACCAGCGGGAGTGACCTGAACGGCAGAGCGGCCGTGCCCCAGGCTTGCCTTCATGAGCCCGGACCGGCATGTGCTGCCTGCACTGTACATAAGCTGTACCCCAGAGAGACTGCCGGTTTCCATGGCCGCCTCACCCACCGTGTGCCTGTGTGTGCACGTGCGTGCACACGTGTGTGTACGAGCACGTGTGTGGGGAGCCAGCTCTGCCTGATTCACACAGCCCTCCCGAGATGGGCCGGCTCCTCAGGGAGCACCAGGTGTTGAAATCTTGTGGGAAGGACCAGCCTTGACCCTAAGAGAATTCTCAAGGTGCCGAGTCAGAGGATTAGTTCCATCTGCCACCACTCAAATCAGGCCACAGTTTGCAGTGGGGAGACAGTGAAATCATCTCTTCTTCGGGTTTTGGTGGTTACTATTTTTAACTGTGTTGCATGGCCAGGAAGAACCTAAGGGGAAGGTAGCCAGAGCAGCAAAGACCAATTTCCTGGCTCAGGATCCCCACGGCCCGGGCAGTTTCCTGTTTGCCAGAGGAGGGCTGAGGGGGCACAGGCTGGGGTGGGGGAGTATTTTCTCAAGGCATTAAGGTTTCACAGCACTTTAAGGAAGAGAAAGAAGAAATCTTCAGCCCTGAACCAGGCTCAGCCCTCATTTCAATGATTTTTTCTGTTGGGTTGGGGTGGGGGAGGTTGATGAGCAGGAACGAGTAGAAGGAGGAGGGAGAACAGAATAGGGGGAAAAGGGAGCTTTAGCAGAACAGGATGTACTTAAAATTCTCCCTGTCTGTTATCCATCTAAAAACTGGCCTCTCCGTGGATGTAGGAGGCCACTGTGACTTCTGCGTATTTATAGTGTCTGGCGGATTTGCGGAACACAACTGTAACACTGTGTTTTAAATGAAGCTAAATGAAATGCATTCCTAGTCTGTGGGAAAGTTCTCAATGTTTTTGGTTTTTGTTTTTGGATATAACACAGTGCGAAGAGTGGGTACTGGCTGAAGTGTCACAGATAATCCCGCAGTGTGAAGCTGACATGAGTCTGCTCGGAAGCTGGGTGACCCCCAAGCCAGAGGGGGCGCCCTGGAAAGGGCCCAGTCACTCAAACAGGCCCCAGATCCGGGAGCCCCCAGGTGCAGGGTGTAGCTCCAGGATCCTACCAGTTCTCTCCCCACCATGTTTCCAAAGGTGTTTTGATGACCTGTTCCTCTGTATCCTCATTAGCCCCAGTGAAACTCTCTGCCAACTGAGAGTCTCCAGGATCAGGGCAGATTAGGGGTCAAGTTTCTGGATTCAGCATGTGGCAGTCATGAACCCAGACCCAACCTTCTGTTTCCTCTGATCCCACGGTTACATTAGGGAAAGTTTCTATGTCTAATACATTTACATTATTTTCTGAAAAGTATACAGGCCTCCTTGAACTTCACTGGCCCATGTGGATGTCTGTAGGGACACCTTCTTTACTGACCTGACGAAGCCCTGGTTTTCCTCATTTGTAGAACAAGGACATTGGATATTGAACTAAGGGTTCTTCCCGCTCAAAAATTCCAAGATTCAACAAAAATGCATTCAGTATCACTCCTCCAGTCCCAGTCCTGCTAATCGCTCCTCTGTCTTACTTCCTATTGTGAGGTATTTCTCTCCTTTCCAAATGTATCAACAGTAGCTCATCTTTAAGCTTCTCCATGCTAGACAGTTAGTGCTATCTTAGGGATTTCTTTGCTTTTGATTTTTTTTATGTTAAATGATGCCACAAGAAAAGCTAGCTGCCCAGACTACTTCCTATCAGACTCAGGACCTGTGCACGGCTCCTCACTCCCCCACTCCCGCACCCTCCCTTCACCCCATTACCACCTGGTCTGACAGGACATGGCCCTATGGCTCTGGTCGTGTTTGTATATTAATTACCCAGCCCTCCATTCACCTTGAAGATTCCTGCCCCTTTTGCCTCAATGATAACAACTCCATATGGCCTCCCCTACTCTCCAAACCAGTCTGTGTCATCCTTCCTACAGACAGGATACACTGCCCAAGACTGATACCCATTCCCTTCAGGACTCCCTTCATAGGCTTGGCTTTGCCATTTATTTTTAAATTTATTTATTTATTTACATTCTTAGAGGGGGAAAGGAGGAGAAAGAAAGGGAGAGAAACATCAGTGTGTGGTTGCCTCTCACACACCCCCTACTGGGGTCCTGGCCTGCAACCCAGACAGGTGCCCTAGAGTGGGAATCGAACCAGTGACCCTTTGGTTCGCAGGCCAGCACTCAGTCCACTGAGTCACTCCAGCCAGGGCTGCTTTGCCATTTTGATAAGATACTCCACGTCATTATCTAGTGGCCTCATGTTTATTTATTGACCCCTCTTTAAGGGAAAACATCCAAAAAGTGGGTTCTTGGAAAGGTATGGCCTTCTCTCTTTTATTTGCAGTCAATAAAGGATAAAAAGGCACTTTTCTAAAAGTTTATTTTAAGGGCTTAGAACTTACACCTCTTTTTCTATTGTTGTCTTAGATTCAATAGTCTCCTCAGTGCCGTAAGAAAAATGTCCTGTGCAACCTGCAGAAACGCCATTTCTCCTGATAAGATTGCAGAGTCCCACTGTGACTTGCAGCTTTCAGGCCTTCTTCCATTGGAGGACTAGGTCAGTCTTCCCAGGACTGTCTGCCGAGCTCCAGGAGCACATGGGAGCACGTCGATTGTCTCCCTTGGAAGCAATGGCACTGCTGAGGCCTCACATTCGGTTTGTGTGCCTCCAGTCCTCTACAGAAGGAGGCAGGATGAGGGTGTAAGTCTACCCTCAACCATGCCTTCCCTCCATACTTACGAAGGCTTGTCTTCCGGTGGCCAAGAGAGGTAGTTCTTGAAGGTGTCAGGGGTATATCCAAGAAAATAAACTTGAGGGGAAACGGTTTATGCACTTTTTAAATAAAAATACAACCTTGTTACAAGTTCTACCATGAATAGCTGTGCCTTTAATTGTTTGATAAAAACAAGTATCAAGTCCTTGGTTCTGTTGTATCTCACTCCAGTAATTCCAGCCCTTTGTTCCATCACTCAGGGCCTACCAGTCACAGACTCTGCCTCTCCAAGAGCAGGGTCATGAACCTGAAAGGAATCTCCTCAATCAGGTTCAGCTACAGACTTAAATCAACCTACCCAATGAAAAGGGTGGTGGCAGGTTCACGCACCTATGGCAAAAATCATTCGGATGGAAACATCTGCTTTTTAACCCGAAATCTTCCTTTTAGTGTACAGGGGGTGATTTCTAACTTTTCAAGCTCTGACATGCTTTCCTCCTCCCTTTCACTTCATTACTTTACCTATGAGACATACAGGCATAATTATTTTTATTAATAAAGTGAATTCAAATACATTTTCAATATATTTTTAGAAAGCTCAGAGTCCCAAAGAAGTTGGACCCAAGGGGGTGCATCATAATTATATTACCAAAGATTAAAGATAAGGAGAGAATTTTAAAAGCAGTAAAAGAAAAGGAGACAGTTACCTATGAAAGAGTTCCCATAAGACAATCAGCTGATTTCTCGAAAGAAACCTTGCCAGCAAGAAGGAGCTAAAAAGAAGTATTCAAAGTCATGAAAGGCATGGACCTACATCCAAGGTTACTCTATTCAGCAAAGCTATCATTTAGAATGGAAGGGCAGAGGAAGTGCTCCCCAGATAAGGTCCAGTTAAAAGAGTTCATCATCACCAAGCCCTTATTATATAAAACGTTAAAAGGACTTATCTAAGAAAAAGAAGATGATCAAAAATATGAAGAGTAAATGACAACAAACTCACAACTATCAACAACTGAACCTAAAAAGGACAAGAACAAAAACAAACTAAGCAAACAACTAGAACGGGAACAGAATCACAGAAATGGAGATCACCTGGAGGGTTATCGGCAAGGTGAGGAAAGGGGGAGAATGTGGGAAAACGTACAAAGAATAAGAAGCAAAATTGGTAGGTACAAAATAGATGGGGGTAGTTAAGAATAGTATGGGACATCTAGATGCCAAAGAACCTACATGTAGGAATTTTGGACATGAACTAAAGCGGGTGGGATGGATCCCGGTGCGGAGAGTGCGGGCGCAGGTGAATAAAGAGGAAAGAAAAGTGGGACAACTGTAATAATAGCATAATCAATAAAATATATTTTTTAATGAATTCAGGTAGCTTGGTTTGGGCATTTGAGGATGTTTTGAAATCACAGAGGGCCTCCTGGGGGAACCGGAATCAGAACCGAAGTCTTCAGAGAAGAGGCTCTGGAGTCAGACCAGGTTTAACCCGATTTCCAGGTGGAGGGCCGTGGGCAAGGCATTCAGCCTCTTGGAGCCTCAATTACCTCATTTGTAAAATGGGGATAATACCACCTCGCTGATTGGGTGTTAGTAACAATAAATGTGATAAATGCAAGTAAATTGTTGGCACATAGGCATGCAATAAATGGTAGATTTATTCTAGAAGATTAGTATTAGAGGACTAGATGTCATAGCATGGAGAAAAGAACTCATGGATGGAGAATAGTTTGTTTCTGAAGCATTTTCTGCAGCTTAAGTCACCAGAAGATAAGAATTAACACATGCATGCAAGAGGGCAGAGCTAAGCATAACAGACAGGTGAAAAGAAAGGTGGAGGACAAGTCAACAGAAAGGAACATTCCAACTAAAATTACAGCCTTTGGAACTCAAAGACAAGGGCTGGGTTTTGAGCTTTAGTCACTGCCCAGGTATGATTTGCGACAGAGGGCAGGGCTGAGATGCCCTCTCCAGCAGGGTCCTGAATTGTGATGGTAGAAAAGCTATTTGCCCTCGCTCTGGAAAGGCCTGCTGCCCCCAGGGACGCAAGTGCAACGAATACATGAACCCCCGTGTTCGCTGCAGTGTCATTTACAATGGCCAAGATCTAAAAGCAACCCAAGTGGCCACTAATAGGTGAGTGGACAAGAAAGCTGCGGAACATACTGGATGAGCAAAAGCAAGTTTACAGTTGTGCATATGGAAAATAATACAGTAATTAATAAATAATAATACAATAATAAACTCCTTGTTTTATGTACTCACAACTGTGAACCTACTGTTTTTTCAAAGGAGTTTTTAATTTTTTAAGACTTTATTTATTTTTATAAACAGTGGAAGGGAGGGAGAAAAGAGAGGGAGAGAAACATCAATGTGTGGTTGCCTCTCACACACCCACTGCGAGGGAACTGGCCCACAACCCAGGCATGTGCCCTAACTGGGAATCGAACCGACGACCTTTTAGTTTGTGGGCCTGCACTCAATCCACTGAGCTACATTAGCCAGGGCCATGAACCTACTTTTGTTTCACCCTGCATATACAATAGAATATTACTTGGCCATAAAAAATGGAACCTTACCATTTGCAACAGCATGGATGGACCTAGAGGGTATTATGCTCAGTGAAATAAGTCAGTCAGAGAAAGACAAATACCATGTGATTTCACTTATATGTTGAATCTAAAGAACAATATAAATGAACAAACAAAACAGAAACAGACTCATAGACACAGAGAACAGATTGATGGTTTCCAGAGGTGAGGAGGGTTGGGGGACCGGGTAAAAAAGGTGAAGAGATTAAGAACTATTCATAGTTCTTAATTCATAGTTACAGAATAATCACAGTGATGTAAAGTACAGCATAGCAAATACAGCTAATAATACTGTAACAACTGTGTATGCTGCCGAGTACACACTTGAAATTTCAGCAGGAACACTTTGAAAAGTATGATTATCTAACCACCATGCTGTACACCTAAAAAAGCTAATACAAAACAATATTAAATGTAAACTGTAATTGAAAAAAAATGTTTAAAGCACCATCTCTCCTGGAGCTGGAGATGTGTGACTCAGCCAGGAGGTATGGGGAAAGCCCAGAAAAAAAGCAGAGGAGAATCTCTTTAACCCTGGTGCTTAGGGAGGATGCAATGACGCAAGGCCTATGGTGCACCATCGCGGGGCAAAGTAGGCTCACCTGGGTAACCCCAGGATCTTTGGAATTTTGTCAAAAACAATGAATACAGTAAAGGATACATGGATAATAACAAGCGGGGGGGTGGAAACGGGAGGGAGGTAGAGAGGGCTGGGGGGTGGTCTGGGATGGGGGTAAAAGGCAGAAAACTGTACTTGAACAACAATTAAAATAAAATTAAAATAAAAAAAGAACGATGAATACAACCAACTTACAAGAACAAAATCATTTGCCACCACAAATGCCAAACAAAATCTATCTGATTCAAAGGCATGAAATATACTGAGTTTATAGTTGAAAGTTGGAATAAATATATCTATTTTCTGAACCACAGGCTGAGCTAAACTTAACTCACTTATTTCCCTAAGCCTTAAATCAATTAGTGAGTTTAAGTATGTAAGTTTAAAGACATACATTCTAGTGTGCCAGGACAGAATCGATTTTATAAGAACTGAATCAGTCACGAAATGGAATATCAAAATTAATCAGGCTTAAACAGTACCTTGAGATTTCAACTCCAACTAGATTAAAGCAAAAGGAAATAAAGAACTCTTAATTTGCCAATAGAGATGATGATGAAGACGATACGATGATGATAAAGATGATGGTGATGATGATGATGAACATGATCATGACCATGACACTTCATGACCATGACACTACGGTACTTCCCAGTACGTCCCGGTACGTCCTGGTACTTGACTCCCGGGGTGATGACATCTGTCTATGTCCTGAGGGGACCTCGGCTCCCAGCCCAGTGAGCTCAGTACCTTCTAGCTGGATAATCTACCTTCTGACTGGTGTGGGCTTTGAGAAATGGGTTGAGCTACAGGTCACAGGGGAAGATTAGGCCTCACATAAGGAAACAGAAGGTGGCTGGCTAACTTTTACAACTTAGTAATTATGAATTGTGTTATTAGCATATGGGGCAGACATTATGCCGTGTGTGTGTGTGTGTGTGTGTGTGTGTGTGTGTGTGTGACTGGTATACAGGCATTGCTACATGTGTAGATGTTTGAATAACGTAAATAATTAGCAACTTCAATTTACTGATTTTGTTGGTATATGTGCTTTAAATCCCGACAGAGATAAAAATGTAGACTCCCACAGTGGGACCAGTGCAGTAAGTTATTTGTGTTTCTGAAAAATATAGAAGTAAGAAGGAATAAAAATCCCATGTCCAGAGCGACAAGGAAATTGGTGGGAAAGCGGAGGGGGCGTCGGGAGATGTACGCCTGGAGCAGTAACTTGGCCCATCTTTCTGGAGAAGGTGAGGATGCTCAGCAGGGGGAAATATAGGGGTCTTATTCCAGCCAGGAGTCCGACAGTGGTGCAGATTTCAGAGCTGTGACAAGCCACAATCACTTGGCCACAAAGCCTGTTTTCTGAGGTTTCAGGTTTACTCATCTGTGAAACATGGGACTTCCTAGCTATTGTAAAGGAACAGACCAGGTGATCCCCGAGAGAATTTGTTGCTGGTTCAGAAGCTGAAGAAAGAAAGAACTGTGCAGGTGCTGGCACCTTCTCCTTCCGCGTTTCTGGCCTCAGTTCTCAGAGCCTGTCCTGCCTGCTCTGCAGCTTCGACTGCTCCGCATCGGGAACCTCCTCTAAGGGGCCGAATCAGATCCACTTAGAAGAGCGTGGGTTCCTGCAGGCACGAGACCTTCAGCGTTTTCTTCTAGTAGTGCGGTTTGAGGCGGGGCCTCTACGTTAACCCGCATATTTAAAATGTCAGCCCACGTGGGAATGATTTCTTCCAGTTAGCCTGGCCCCACGCCGAAGAGTTTAACTTGGATTCCGTTTCTCTCATTTCAGTTCTCTTCCCCTTGTCCTACTTTCCTCCATGGCTGAGAGCTGTTTTTCCATTTCATTTTGCAGACATGTGAGGCATCTCACTCCCCCACCCCATGCTTCCACACATCTGGAAGAGCGATATTCACATCTGGAGACCATTCTCATCTGGAAGATTTCTTTCAACATTTTTTTTTCTTTGAAACTCAATCCATGTAACCTCTTGTTCAAAAGGGCCTCTGAACTACTGGAATCATTTGCAGAGGCTCAGGAAAAAGTCTTTAGTTTTATCCCTACGTGGTGGAATTTATGACTCAACCCAAACCCAGCATTTTGTTTCTGATTGCTTTTTCTTTTCACGATAATTACTTTTCTGAGCTTCATGTTGCAAAGGACTGGAATTCCTAAGCTAGGTCACATGCAAAAGGAAGGTGGAAAGGGAGATATTCAGCAATCGCAACGGGAAGATCAGTTCCTAGTTCAGTGAACTTGAACTAGTCACTTCCTCATCAATAAAATTGGGGTCCATTGTTTAAAATGTGATTAATAACCCTGTTTTGTTATCCCATAAGATTGTGCCAGAATAAAGCGAGATAACCTATCTGCTGATGCCTGGTCCCACGTGTGGGTAAGGTGAAGATTGAAGGAGAAAGGGCAGGGGCTCCCGTCAGGCTGAGACAGTCCCTGCATTGGCACACAAGCCTCTCCAAAAGCCCAGGGAGACCCCAAGGCTGTGGCTCTGTGATGCCACACTGGGCAGGAGAAAGGCTGAAATCTCTGGCACACACAAGTCCTGCAGTCAGTCACATGCTCTCATTTAACTAATTGGACAGGGGAGTATTCGATCAGTGATGCTCGAATTTAAGGTGCATAAAAATTACTTGGCCATTCTGACAAAATGCAGGTTCTGGGTCAGCAGCTCTGGAGTGGACTGAGGTTTGTGATTCTAACAAACTTCCAGGTGATACTTATGCTATTAGTCCCCAGACCATATTTTGAGTAACATGATACAAGGAAGTAGATCACCAAGCCAGAAAATTCCTCCTTTGCTAGCAAGGGAATTTGTCATGTTGGCAGTGTCAGATATAAATCTCAATCACAGTCAGAGGAAGGAGAGGCATAGAGAGGAATGAAATTCACATTCCTAAAACGCACAGACTTGTTCAGCTCAACTTCAACCCATTCCTGCCAGGAGGCGGGAGCCACGCGCCTCTTGGGTGTGAAGGAGAAACTAACTGCCCTACTTCATCCCATTCCCTGCCTTCAAGTATTTCCTCTCACAGTCAGGTTCACACCTAGTAGAAAGAGTGCCACAGCTATGGATGGCTGTCTTTGACCTTCAGTAAGCTGCCCAACTCCCAGCCAGGAGGCTGCTATAAAAGAAAGAAACACCAATGCTTTTTCAGCTGGGCATTGCCAGCCAGCCTCTCTTGCCCCCCCCCCCCGCTATGTTGCCTGGCAACCAGAAGGCAGGAGAAAGGCAAGGATGGAAGTAGATAAGCAGGCAGGGAGGAAAAAATGGGCACTGGAGAGACTGGGATACAGCCATCTGAGGTTCCTGGTCACACAGACACACACCCAGCAGGGCAGAACGTTAACAAGCCTCAGAGGGAGAAGAGTAGTGGGTGTGAACCTAGAAAGCAGGAGGCCAGAAGTTTACGTTCGTTATTTCCATTTTATTATTTTAAATATATCAATACTAATAATAAAAGGAAGAGGGAAAAATTCTACTTCTTAGATGAGCTGGCAAGGCAGGAGGAAAAAACTGAAAAACTTATAAAAGCCCAAGGGAATCATTAAAGGGTGTGGAGGGGGGTGGGGAGAAGTTGGTAAAAGTCCTGAACTAAAAGTTAAAACATGTCTTGAAAAGTGGCCAAAAAACAGTTTATAGTAAGGTCTAAAAAGCTGAAATCAGACACCACCCAGGCGTAGGCTCCCAGTGGCTCCTGAATGAGGCGGGGAAGGGTGAGGCCACGTGGCCCGCTCGCTGCCACCCACCTGCTGCCCCGTTGGTGTGGTCACTGAGCAGGGACCACCCAGCCATCGGAAAGCAATGGACGACAGACAGCAGTCCAGGGAGGCAGCTAAAGGGGCAGGAAGAGTTTGGACCCCAGTCACAGTTCTGGAACTTCCATTTCCCTGCGTGTTGAAAGCCTTAACTCAGGCCCGTAAGAGTCTCTTAAACTTCTGTAACTGCCTCTGCTCTGGCCTCCAACCCTCACTCCGAACTGCCATAAGGATCAGTCTTCTAAAACACAGATGGAATCACGCTGCTCAGAATTTTTCAACGTACCTCGTTGCCAGTAAAAGAAATTACACAGTTCTTAGCACAGCATTCGACACTTTCCACGGCCTGGCCCTGGTCTACCGTTCCAGAGTCGTCTCCAGCTACTCCTACCACAACCCAACCACCCTACGGTCAAGTCAGCTAAACCATACTGATCTCCGCCACACCAGGAACTTTTCCTCTTCTGTCCTGTGTGCATTGCTATAATTCCTTGTTTGGTTTATCTTCCAAACAAGCCCTATTTATAACTTTGAAAGTACACAGAAATGACATTTACATTTTTCAAATACTATGAGCACATGATTTATGTGTTTTTAAAGGTGAGGAAGACTGAACAAGTGAAGAAATAACCTCTGTCTTGCCTTCCTCACCCCCCTGCCATGGGCTGTCCCTCCACTAAATCACCTTTCATTCCTAACTCTTCTCTCCTGGCGGTTACTTTCATTCTTCTAGGAACTGGTTTTTCATTTCTCTAAAGTTATTTCTTAATTTAGCAGTTTTATATAGCCTTTTTTGTGTGCTATTCTAATAAATGAGTGGTTTGCACACATAGAACGCACTGCTTTTTCTATTTTCCCATGGAAACCTCTAATCACTTTAAAATAAGTTACCAGAAACAAACAACATATGATAAGGAATAAGAGTGCAGGCTGGGGAAGCATTCTGGCTGGGCCCCAATTGCTAATCTAGTACTTCCCACCTTGGTGATCTCAGTCAGTGCACCTACCCATTCTGTGCCTACGACATCTTCACAAACACAAATTAGTGCTTCCTCCGGCTGTAATATCTGCACTGATCTCTCACTAGACCTGCAGCAAGACTGTTGTCTGTGTCTCTCTCCACCGCTGTCTGAGGTTGGACATACTGCTTTCCGGAACCCTATGTTCCACTCTAGCTTATTTTACTCCCTCGTCTTGCAGGAGCGTGTTCTCAAATGACCTCCTTAAAAGCATGTGTAGACCTGAAACTAATGTAATATTGTATGTCAGCTGTAATTGGGAAAGAATTTAATTTTTATAATGTACACAATTAGGCACCTTACCTGTCTGAAAATGTCTTTTCTTCTGATTTCAAAATACACAGTTATTTTTTCTGGATATAGAATCCTCGTGGAAAGTCATTTTTTTTCATCAAAATTGGAAGCATTTCTTTACCATCTTTCAGCATCTAGTGTTGTTCTTACAGGTCTTATCCCCCATCTTTTTAATTAGCTCTTTCTTCTTGTTTAATTTATGGAGAATCTTTATAAATGTCTCTGAGGACACAAATTCATTTCACTCAAGCTCCTTATTTCCCCTGAATTATCACTTGTTTTCTTATTTGATCATTTCTCTATTTCACAGTACTTCTTCTCCATGTAGCACAATTCTCTCCACTGTCTAGTCACTGGGAGGATTAGCAAAACAGACCGTAAATTCAAAGGCATTGTTGACTGTTGGGCTCGATTTCAAGGTGAGTGGCAATGAGGTCCCAATGTGGCATTAACTCCCATACTAGGAACCGCTTGTTCAATTCCTTTAAAGAGGAACAACCCTTCCCTTTTGACATCTGGATGAAGAAGTGAGGGGTTTCTCTGGGCCTGTTACCTCCCTCTTGCCCAGCATCAAATCCACAGTTCTTAATACTGAGCCCGTTCAGGATTCTGCAAGAAAAACCACCCTGACAGCTACCTGCAGCGCATCTGTTCTCCACAGCATCTTCCTCTGTCTCCCTCACTTCGTCAGGCCTCAGTCCCCCTTGCTTCCTATAGTCCATTTATTACACCATCGCTTAACTTCTGAAGACCCTCTCCACACTCTCTTCATGGTTGAAGTTTATACTCTTTTTATTTCCTTTATTTCAAAAGGTAAAGATTAATAAAATGTGTTCTAAGAAACCCAAAGCAAAATGCAAATTCTTAAAGTTTCCAGAGAGAAGAATAGGTCCCCTGAAAAAGAACAAGAGTTCTTAATACCAACAATGGGTGCCAGCCAAGAGAATAATTTTTGCATTATTGAAAGACAAGAACCTTCAACTTAGAACTTTAACACTGATTAAACTATCCTTAAAATTTGAGGCAAATTAATGATATCTCATATGTAAACCTCTTTTAATAGTCTTTTAGAAGAAGTACTCCAGTAAGAAGAGAAATAAATACAAAAGAACATTATGAGACTTATGTTAATTAAGAATAAGTAAATATATAAACTTTGTTTCTAAAAAAAGAAACAAAACAATGAAAGTTAAAATATGAAATAGGGAAGCAGAATTTAAAAGACTTATGAAATGTTACATAACATAGATAAGTGGCAAGATCATACCTAGACATATTAAAGTGAGTTTACAAAGTGTCAAAACTGGCAAAGAATGAAGTTAAAACTTGCATAGATAAATAACCACTATAGAAATTAAAATGTCGATCACTTTACAACATTAACAAGTATGACCTCGATCCCAAAACTGGGTAAGAACAACTCACACAAAAATTATAGTATCTACATACAAGATAATTTTTATGTCTCACATATACAAGAACCTCTTGCAAAATCAACATGAAAAGGTTTGGAAAACCAAAAGAAAAGTGAACAAAGCATGAAATACACAATTTAGACAATAGATACCAAATATGAGATAATGTATTTCTAAGAAGAACTGGAAATTAGAGAAATAAAATTTTAAAACAGTGACTTACTACTTTATACACATGCAATATACAGTGATTAGAAAGTGGAGTAATACCAAGTGATGGAGAAGATTCAGGGAAATAACTTGCTCGTGCATTTCTGGAGCAGCCGTAAACTGGCACGTCCTTTCTAGAAAGCAGCCAGAGAGTATTGGGTGAAAATTAAATACTCATATACCTTATGTCACACGAGCAATCCCCCATGCTGGGTCTGTGCCCAGAGAGGCTCTTACGGGGGTCCATAGGCGCACAAGTACAAGAGCACTTGTTCTATCATTAGAACTGTCCTATGTGAGTCAGTGATTGGCAGCTGGAGTTGGGGGAGGAGATAAAGGAGTAGGCAGAAGCATAATGGGAGTGAAGATCAGGAATGAAAGGGAAAAACAAATAAGCAAAATAAAACCAGAATGCAACCTTGCGCAGCCTGTTAATGAACTAAGGAATGTGTTTAACTCAGTTCTCTCTGCCATTCCACAAATCAAAAACCACAATGTACGAGTAGCTATTCACCACCTGGTGTCCTATTGTGGATCAAGCACTCAGGGTAGAAAAATAAATGAGCAGCTGCTGCCAGACTGCTTCACTTTGCTTGATCAAAGAGGTGAGCTGTGGACTGGGTATGCCCCTCACTTTCCTGACGTTCCGGCAGTCTCCTGCCCCTCATCCCTCCATTCATCTGGCCTAGTGGAAAAAGAGAAGGCCTCACCCTCTATAAACAAACCCTTCCCTGACCCTCAGTATTCTCCAGGCTTCGTGTTTCCCACCCACATCTCATTTTCTTCCACAGAACCCTTGCAGAGTTGGTTGTTCAACCCCTAAGTAACCTTGCCCACTTCACCTGAAGTCACATTAAAGTAGTGTTGACATTTGTCCCTTGCACTCACCAGTGTGTCAATGCAACCATCTCATGGGCCTTAGAACCTCGTGGAGAAGAAGGGCTAAGGAACCAGATGGAGGCAAGATCCTGTGTGTACGGGGGGAATGTATTATTTTTGCAGCAATTATTTCTGCACCCTTCTAGATCAACCTGGACACCTGGGGAAGGAAGCTCCCACTTCTCACAGATGAGGATCACAGTGGGCTTGTGGAAGTGACATAGAGTAGAGAGAAAGCAGCACAGAGACGAACTCTGAGAGCTGGCGAAGTTACAAGAAACAGACTTTTTCTCCCATGGGGACATTGCTGGTCCCAAATTAGAATGAAATCTTCAGTTTTTCTATTTCTCCTAGATTCCTGTTCCACAGATCGTGCGGCATGCACCTGGTCCCGTGACTCAGACACACACTGTACCGCCTCCCCACCTCCTTCAACCCACTCGGCATGGGGGCCCTCAATTTTGACTTCTCAAACCCCACCAAACCACAAGGTGGCCTTAAATCCTGTTCAGCTTGCTGGTTCTCAGCTACCAAATAAATGGGCCGTCAACTATACTCATTAAGTTTTACCCTGTGAACAAAGCAGCCACCTGAGATCATATCAAGAAAAACGACAGAAATGGAAGTTACAGGCTCTGCCTTTAAGGAATGTGAATTCAGGTCTGTGGGTCACCCGTTAAGCATAAACCATTATTCTCAGCCCTTCTAAATACTACATTTCTTATTTACCTTCACAATGACCTCAGCAGTTAAAGCCCCAGGTTCTCTGTTTTCCAAATGAGTAAACCTAACCTCTCAGAGGCTGAGGAATGTGCCTCAAGTAACAGCCGGTAAGTGACAAGTTCAGGACTTCTGACCCCAAGCCCAGGCACTTTTCGCAATACCATCATTGCATTAGAAAGAATGCGTCCTGCTTGGAAATACAGAGCACTTTGCCCTGAAACAGACTCAGAGTATTTTCAAAATAGCATGTCAACGAGAACAAATGCATGATAAACTCTGAGCTTGTGTGTGCTGGTCTCTTTGTGGAAAGGAAGGGTTTAACAGCAAAAGATTCCTAAAGGGGGCAACCTCTGAATCTGGTTGAAAGAACAGAGGGCGGTAGGTTGTCAGGGGAGAGAAAATAAAGTTGGAATAAGCACCTTCTCTTAAGGTTGCTCAGATTTTCCTCCTGTTGTGGGTCGAATTTTCCACTCTGTCTCCCAGAGTGGGAGGGATCGTGATGCAATGCAGCAGGCTGGATCCAGGTTAGAGGGCAGGAAAAATATTCCTAGTGATGAAGTAGTTAAATACCAAACTATTTCACTAAAGGAAGTGGTGAAATGTAGTTTTTTATTTCCCCCCTCAGATGGTTTTGGCTTACTCCCGTTGGAGACGGGAGATGGAATACATTAGCTCTGGAAATCTCGTCTGAAAATGGCAGTTTTGCAACTCTAAGATAACTTTGTTATGCTCACGTAAAAAGGGTTCAGGGAAACCCATATAATAACTAACTATTACTCAACCTCAGACCCTCCCAGGGAGCTACTTGCAAAGGCTTTTCTCACCTTTTCTTTCTGGTTCCCATACTCCAACAAGCACGAACCAGAAAGGGCCTGAGTCACCAGGTCACCTGACTGAAAGTGCACACGGGGCCTCTCCGCACTTGGCACGGCCTCATGAAACCGAAATTACCCAGGCCCTGCAAGCTGAGTAGCACTAGGCAGCTACAGGTTTGTGTCAGGAAACATCCCCGGCTGCCTTCCCGCCATCTGAGCTTTAGAGACATTCGTACTTGGAAATGATTCATTCCAAGACACAACGGCCTGGCTATTGGTGGCCGTGTCAATGCCTCGTTCGCACTTGGGCTCTGCTGGATGTTGCAGACCCAGGATCCCTGAGGGGAAGCACGGCGCCACTCCCTGTGTTAACCTCCCTTCACTGATTTTCACAGACAAGGACGTTTCAGCCAGTCAGTCAGCGGATTAGTTGGGTAGTTAGCTGGCTAATTGGTTAGTTAGTTCGTCAGTTTTGCAAATAGCGCAAGGGCAAAACATGTCTCCAAGAAAATGACGTTTTATAGATCGGTGAATGATTTCACTGCTCCTGCAAGAAATCAGAAAAGGCCTGAAGTAGGAAGTTCACATGAAGAAACATTTCTCTTCCTGCTCTAATGATTTCTCTTTTCCTAAGAATCATGGACTCAGACACAGTTTAGTCAGACCTTAAGAATTACCTAGTGCAACCTCATCTTCCAGGAAAGGAAGCCCAAGCCCAGAGAGATGAAGCAACTAGCCCAGGGTCACACAGCTGGTCGGTGCCCTTCACCTGGGAGGGAACCAGCACACATTCACGGTGAAGGTGAAGGGAATAGGCCATTCCCCTCCTGTGTTTAAGTAATCGGTTTGTCTAGGATCGACAAGTGGAGTTTTAGACGTTTCTCTCTCCTGTTTGTATCCCAACCACCACCACCATCACCAAACGCACACATCAATTGCCTGCCCTACTGCTTCTAAGAGCTCACTAAGACTTTTATTTCCACGAAAAGATCTTAAATGTGCAGGCACCATCCGTTCCTTCAGCAGAACTGGGAATGGCTTCCTGACCCACAGGAGGAGGTAACTATCCTCTGTGAGCTCAAGCTGGTGGCACATAGATAGAGGCATTTGGCCACCGAGGTTTGTCATGGACCCTTTTTCCCCCATTCTTCCCTCCCGATTCCCAGAATCCACCTCTTCACCACCCAAATGAACCAGTCAATTGTAAACGACGTGGATGGTTGAAAGAGCCGGGGTTTACAAATCAAAAAGCCTAGATGTGCATTAGCACCATGGCCTCACTCAAGATACTTAATGATTGGCATCTTTAATTGGTGACAGTAATGCCGTGGTGCCATGAGCATGAAATGAGATCATATTTTGGGAAAGCCCTTTCGGAATTGTTGAGAGGAAATGTAAGGGATTTTTGTGACTGCCTCCAAAGTGCCCCGTGCCTGACCGTGCGGTGGAGTTCTCAGCCCAAAGGAAGGGTGTTGGCAGCTGGGCTGGGCCCGAGGCAGGGTTGGAGACTGGAAATGCAGTGTCCTCCACCTGTGTACACAGGAAGAGAGCCTCTTCCCACAGTCCTCAGAGGCGCCCGGCGGGGGCAGTCCTGCCAGGGCCAGCTGTGAGCACCATCCCAGAATGCACTGTGGCGGCTGCTCTGGGTCAGCCCCTGAGGTTGCTTTTTTTTTCTTCTTTTTTTCTTTTTTAGTTCTCATGGCTTCTGGAGCATTTTAAAGAGGCTGTGTCACTACTGGCCTGGCAGACAAGCAAGGCGCCTTAGGGCAACAACTCATTTTCCCCCAGTCTGAGCTTGGGCAAGAGGAGAACATTGGGGACCTGGACGCCTAGAGCAATTTGCTATTTACTCCAAGTCCTTGAGGTGCTCAGTTTCCCTTCTCACTCCCGTGTCTTCAGGTCTTGACAAGAAATGATAATCTTCCATTGACTAAGATTGCCGCCAGACCTTCCTTCTCCAACTCTAAGACTTTGTTCCTTACAGGAAGAGCATCCTCTTTAACTGGAGGAAACCACGCCCACTATTTCCTCCTTCTTCCCTGGGCCTCCTGCCTGGGTGAGCGTGCCGCCTCCCTCCAGCCGACCCTTCCCTGTCTCTCCACACACTTTTCTCTTCCGTCTGTGAGCACGTTCAGACTTCTGATCATTTGAAAAATGCTCCTCGGCATTACTCTCAGTATTTACAATCTTATTTTTCTTTTCATTGCCACTCTTCTTAAATCAGTGGCCTTAAACCAGTCTCTTTTCCTGAAAACAGTATTTTTCCCCCACTTCATACTCTATTGGAACTTTACTCCCAAAGGTCAGCAAGGACTTGCCTAAAGGTCAATAACTAGTTTTTGGTCCTCATTCTTCCTCTGCAGTATTAGTGTTCCCCTCAGTGTAGTTCTCTCCTCCGGCATCTGTGGCAGAACACCCCGACCCCTCCCCCCCACCCCCAGCCCACCTCACCCCACCCCTGCCACCTCCCTGTTTCTCTGCCTGCTGCCACGTCCCCTTTGTCAGGAGAATGAGTCTGTTTACTAAATTTCACTTTTCTGATGTTTTTAAGTTCCTGAGTTAGTTGAGAAAAGAATTGTCAATATACGTATGAGCTAAATAATTTTGAAATCGTCCCTGGGCAACTGGTACTCATTACTGCTAAGACACTATAACTCAGAAAATGGAAGAATTCATTTAAGTGATATAGAATTGAACAGAAAGGGGAAAAAATAGAAGTGGTGGTGGGTAAGTACTCAAGTAGCAGTTGATTGAATACTTACAGCTTCCCCAAGTGATCAAGACACAAATGTACACGCTGCTGAACTCTAACTCCCTGAACATCTGCTCAGGAACCCTCACAGGCCACCCACAGAAAACAAGAGGGTTGTTTTTTCCTCTCCCCCAGGATGGGAGTGGAAGACTTTAGATAATAGCTTCTTAATGCAGGAAGTGAGAAATAAAATAGAATGAACGCTTGGATTTGGAGTAGAGTGAATTATTGATCATTTATATTTTATATGAATTGTGGGTAAAACTGGTGAAAGGCAGATCAAATGAGATTATTTGAGGAAGCTTATGATTTGTTTACACTCTGCCCTTCTCTGTGTGGGGCTGCAGAGACTCAAATGGCAATCTCAAATGGTAACTGTCTATATGCATTAATGTGTAGAAAGAGGTAAGAAAGAAAAGACAAGACAGAGTGGAGGGAGGAAGGGAAGGAGATAGGGAGGAATTTCAGTGAAGTGTATTTCATTTGTAGAATAGGGTTCCTGGATGAGGGGAAAGGACAGAATATCAGTCACCATTTGATTAAATTAAAAACATTTATTGAGTACTTGCTCTGTACTAAACTGCGCTAGGCATGAAGATAACCAGGGAATTAGATCTCTGCATAAGGTATAACCCTGTGGTCTTCCCACCACCACACGTCCAGAGAGGATGGTCCAGTTCTTCCCCCAGCACAAAGTAGGAATCCAAACCAGGATGGAGCCAAAACCAATTCTAGGACCCCTCTGAACAAGACCAATTTGGAGGAGCCTCCAAAAGCAGGAATAATTCCAGAATTTATCTGGGGTTAGCAGAGCTGCCCTTAATCTTGAGTTATTGTCAGCTCATCCGTCAGTGCTCTCTGGCTATTTCCAGGATTCCCTCTGTCTTCTGATTAACTTCTAAACAGGCTGTAGGGGAGCTTCTAGGAATGACCCAAACCAGAACAAGGTGTTCTAGGACAATGTATAAAGCATTATTTGTGTCTAGGTGGATTATTTGTAGTAGGTTACTCTCCACCCCAAGAAAGAACACTGTTGCTATGAGTTAAGGGAAACCCTAGTGTCTGGGGCTGAAGATAGAAGGAGAGGGGTCAGCAGAAAGCCCAGAGAACTCAGATTTGAGAGCCAGTCACTAGTTGGGTGCTACTGAAGGAATTGTGCAACCTTTCATTGTCTCTTGTTTTCTCAGCCTTCAAATGATGATAACATTTCCTATGTCACAGGGTCACACTAATGATTCAATGAGATAAGATACCCGATCATTCTGGGAATGTCTAATACAGATGTTCATTAGTATTTATAAAATTATGAGATATCTGGATAGGTGAGAGAATAGTTTTTTGAACAGCTGAGAGTGTAAGAGTAAGAGACTAGCCTTCTCCTAAGAGAGTTTCTGGAGATAAAGAAAGGGCTACACTCAGGGTATTGAAAGGAAGCATTCAGGCCAATGGCAGAAATTACCCGAATAATCAAGTCACGCTCTTTAACTTGTGAACCTGAGACTCTAGTAATTGTATTAACCTAAACCCTACATGCTGTGTGATAGTATCATGACCAAAGAACACCAGAAGGCAGCCTGAAATTTACTGCTGTCAAGGGCTTTAGCGGCTGGGAGTGTTGTGCTCCAGAAGCCATCCAAATCGGGAGGGAGGAACTGGCCGCTTACAGCCAACTGGCTACAATTCTACCACACCCTCATCTCCATCCTGTTTGGGACGGCACTCTGGGGCCTGCCTGAGGCCGGTCCAGATTCCACGTAAGTTGGGGTGCAAAGTGCCTTGCCCTGGACAATCACCCAGGGAGACTCAGTGTTTCTTCTTGTGTCCCAGTCCTGGGTTTCTTTTCCCTTCTCTTTGTTAATTTTGTGATTAACCTTCTTGCATTTTTAGAGCCCACATAATAAAGCTGTGAGGAAATGAATGCCAGATTGAAAAATAGAGCTGCAGAACTGAGCTAAAATTTAAATGGTCCTTTGGTTCTCACACCCAGCAAATCCTAGAATTACCAGCTTATTGTTCCTTATATGTATTTGCTTCCTCCTGTCAACAAAAAGCCAATGGGGAAACCTAGTCCCCAAAACTTACTTCTATTTTGCAGACAGTTGCAGAATTCCAGGACCCTGTAAGAATTTTCGAACAACTAAAAACCAGGGGCTGTGAATAAGCAAACTGCCATTAGCTTTGAACAATTAGTCCGGGTCAAAAACAAAGTGATAATATTTAATATTTAAATAGCATGTTAAGGTTTATAAAATGTTTTATACCAATTTCTCCATTTGATAGTAAAAGCTACACTGTGAGGCATGTATTTCTGGTAGGCAGCTCCCAAGATGGCCCACATGATTATGGCCCTCTGGGGTGGTGTTTATGCCTTTCAGCAGCCCCTCCCACATTGCATAGGACTGACCTGCACAGCCAATAGGATACTGCAGAAATGATAAGAGTGCAGCTTCCATGGGTAGGTCATAAAACACATTGCAGCTTTCACCTTACTTATTCTACTTAATAAGTAAGGCGTCATTCTCTCTGAGAGAAGCAGCTGTCATCTTATGAAGACACTCAACAGCTGTGATGATTAATTTTATTTTACCTTGACAGGGCTACGTGGGATGCCCACACAGCTGCTAAAACATTATTTCTGGGTGTGTCTGTAAGAGTGTCTCTGCAATAGATAAGCAAAAAGATAGAAAGAAAGGTAGAGAAACATCAATGTGTGGTTGCCTCTCACGTGCCCCCAACTGGTGACCTGGTGGGCAACCCAGACTTGTGCCCTGTCTGGGAATTGAGCCATTGACCCTTTGGTTTACAGACTGTTGCTCAATCCACTGAGCCACACCATCTAGGGCTGATGGTTTTTAGTATAGTCACATATATGTGTAACTGTCACCACAGTCTTTCAGAACATTTTCATCACTTCAAAAGAAATCCCTTATTTTATAGCTACCCATCTATCATACCACATTCCCCAGTCCTAAGCAACTATTATTAATCTACTTTCTGTTTCTAGTGATTAGCCACTTCTGGACCCTTAATATAAATTTAATCATATAGTGTGTGGTCTTTTGGTACTGCTTTCCTTCTTTTAGCATAATGTTTTCAAGGTTCATTTATGTTGTGGGGTATACCAGTACTTTATTCATTTTATGGATGAATTACATTCTAGGTCATGGATGTATGGGTTGTTTTCAACTTTTTTCTATTATGAATAGTGGCTGTTACAATTATTCATATATAGCTGTTTGTATGAACATATTTTTATTTCTCATTGGTATATATTTAGGAATGAAATTGTTGGGTTATATGATGACTATATTTAATCATTTGTGGAACTACCAGACTGTTTTCTGAAGTGGCTTCACCATTTTATATCCCTACCAGCAGCATATAAAAGCTATGATCTCTCTACATACTCACCAACACTTGCTATATATACCTTTTTCATTCTCATGGTCTTAGTGGGTGTGAAATGGTATCTCATTGTGGTTTTGATTTGCATTTTTTTGATGACTAATGATGTTGAACATCTTTTCATGTGTTTAGTGGCCATTTGTATACCTTCTTTGGAAAAACATCTGTTCAGGTACTTGGCTCATTTTTTAACTGGGTTATTTGTTTTTTAATATTGAGTTATAGGGCTCTAGATATAAGGCTCTTAACAGATTTATGATTTCTATATGTTTCCTTCCATTCTGTGGGTTATCCTCCCACTTTCTTGAAAGTGTTTTTTGAAGCACAATATATTTTAATTTTAATAAATTCCAATCTAACTAGTTTTTCCTTTTATAGCTTATGCTTTCGATGTCATATCTAAGAATCCATTGCCAAATTTTAGATCATAAAGATTTACCTATGCTAAGAGTTTTACAATGTAAACTTTTATAATTAAGTCTTTGATCTTTTTTGAGTGAATTTTTGTATGTGCCATGAAATAATCCAACTTCATTCTTTTGTGTGTGAATTTGCCATTTTCTCAGTCCCATTTATTGGAAAGACTATTCTCTTCCCCATGAAAGAGTCTTGGGAAGACTCGGTTGACTGCAGACACAGACTTACTTCCACACTCACTTCTGTTCTAGTTATTTCTCTCTCTATTGTTACATCCACACCACACTGTCCTCACTGCTATTGTTTTTAATCAGTTTTTAAATTGAGCAGTCTGAGTCCTCCAGATTTCTTCTTCTTTCTCAGAATTATTTGTCTCTTCTGGGTCCCTGTACTTGTATATGAATTTTAGAATCAGCTTGCCTAAAAAGCCAGCTGAGATTCTGATAGGGATTATATTGACTCTGTAGATGAATTTGAGGAAAATTGCCATTTTAACAGTATTGTTTCCTGATCTATGAACATAGGATGATTCCTCTTTATTTGGATCTTAATATACTTCAAAAATGTTTTGTAGTTTTCAGAACATAACTTTTGCACTTCTTTTGTTGAGTGTATTCTTAAGTATCTTATTTTGTGATCATGTAAATACAATTTTCTTAATTTTATTTTCATATTATTTATTGCAAGTATTATCTGAAATCTAGCTGAACTCATTTATTAGTTATAACAGTTTTTTTTTGTAGTGTCCTTAGGATTATCTATATATATAAGATCATGTCATCTAAAAGTACAGACACCTGGCTGGCGTAGCTCAGTGGATTGAGCGCGGCCTGCGAACCACACGATCGCAGTTCGATTCCCAGTCAGGGCACATGCCTGGGTTGCAAGCCAGTTCCCAGCAGGGGACTCACAAGAGGCAACCATACATTGATATTTCTCTCCTTCCCTTCCCCTCTAAGGATAAATAAATAAAATCTTTTTTTAAAATTAAAAAAAAAATTTTTTAATAAAAAAAAAAGTACAGACAATTTTACTTCTTCCTTTCCAATCTGGATGAATTTTTATTTCTTTTTCTTGCCTAATTGCCCTGGCTAGATCCTCTAATATAATGTTGAATTGTAGTGGTAAGCATGCCATTCCTATCTCGTTCCTGATTTTCAGAGGAAAGTATATAGTCTCTTACCAAGAAGTACAACATGATGTTAGTTGTGAGTTTTTCATAGATGCCCTTTACCAAGCTGAGGAAGTTCCCCTCTATTCCTACTTTTTTTAGTGTGTTTATCATGAATGGGTGTTATATTTGTCAAATGCTTATTCTATATCTATAAAACCGATCATGTGGGTTTTGTGTTTTATTCTCTTGTTATGGCATATTACATTGATTGACCCACCAAAATCCTGACCAAGGCCTCGCTAGAGATCCTACACAAGAACCAGCTAATCTGCTCCTGAATTCCTGACCCATAGAAACTGTGAGATAATAAATACTTATTCTTTTTTAAGCCACAAAAGTTCAGGATAATTTGTTATTCAGCAGTACACAACTAAGAGTGATATTATTACTGTTTCATAAATGGCATGTTTACCTGCTTCATAATCTGACCCTGAGGTATAGAATTAGACGTGGAAGTGATTTGAACAAGGTCTTGTGCCTCAAATAATAGTTTTTCCTCCACAATTTTCTACCATACGTGGGAACAGAGTCCAAGTTTACTACAAATTATTGTCTCTGGTTGGCAAGCCCATTTCATATGGTTGGCAGATATTTCACTACACAGGGGCAACTGATTGTGCAGATGGGGACTGATATCTGACCTGTGCTTTTTCTGCCAAGCTGTGCACCTGACTCAGGGCTACATTGGCCCAGAAGAAATAACCACTTTTTCAAACGTGACCAGAGGCCTGGTCTGATTGCCAGGCCATATGCCCAGGGTGCTGTTACCTTCATGGATGTACTTTTTCTAATTTGCACCAACAAAAACCATATAAGCCTATCAGGTTGTTCCAATAAAATTATATAATTGAAGAAAGTTTCAGCTTTACTAGTTTTACATGCCAACTAAGCAATAGTAATCAATGGGACTAATCCCAGACAAATTTTTAAATCTAAGACAAGAGTTGTTCTCGCCACTCTCTCTTAGCATCCCCCACAACAACTACCATTCCTCAGGCACCTGCTCTTAGGAAGAAGAAGAGCAGGAAAAATACCTCATATAATCTGAGTGTCTCCTGTGTCCCAGTATGTGGCTGATCTTCTTACATATTCAATATGCTTAATGTTCATTCTGCTGAGAGGCAGATATTATTATCCCCATTTTATAGATAAGGCAATTCACTGAGAGAGGTCAAATAACTTATCCAAGTCCCAAAGATGGTAAATGGAAAAACTGAGGTTATAACTCAGGTCCATCTGACTCTGGAACTTTCACTCCATCCACCACACCTTGTTCCATCCTTGTAACAAATTCTGAAGGGATGTCCCTGCAGGAACATCAGCTAAACTCCTGCTAAATGAGCATTCAAAACCCATACACATTCATCTAAAATGGCAAACTGCTGAGCCTTGATATATGGGATTACTTGGGGGCATTTAAGAACTCTCAACTTTCTTCAAAACATTCCAGGTGCATGGCCTCCTTGGCTTGAAGGTGGCCCTGTGGAGCAGTAGCCACAGACATCAGATAATCCACTGAAGTCCGTGTCCTGGATCTCAGAGGCTGTTGCACTTTTTAACTCTGAGATGGAAGAAAAGATCTACTGATACAGGAAGGCAGATATTCATTCATTCCTTCATCCAGTACTTATTGAATGTTTACTACATTCCAGGCATGTGACAGGGACAGAAAAATTTACAGCACTAAATATGGCAGATATGCTCCCTGACCTCATGGAGCTTAGAAGATAATGATGTTCCTTAAACTCACCCTTCCCCCTTCCCTCCATCTCTCCCCCTCTCTAAGTAGTAGAGAAACTGTGCACTTAGCTCTCATGAAAACTCCTACAATGGAAGGCTCAACTATGGCAAAGCTTGGTAGGAAAGAGCTGACTGAGATAATGTTTCCAAAAATCTTCCTCTTACCTTCTCCAATGAACAACCAGAACAGACACAGAGATGCCTCTAAGCAGCCCCTCGGGAAGCAGAAGAAGGGGCTCAGACTACAGTCAGCACAGAGGAGAAAGGACCTTCGGGAAAAGTTGGTTTTAAAATCAGGAATGTCAGCTTATTATTGTCACAATTTGACCAGGGAATCTCAGAAGGCAGCAGAGTTTGGGTTTATTTCAGAACAACATGGTTTATTTTCAGAACAACAGGGAAGGGAGGAGAAGTAGAGAGAATTGACTGCCCACCCAGAACCTTATCTGAACCTAAAATGTCTGCAAAATTGGGCAACAAAGTCCAAAGAAACAGTCGTTTCCTGGCAGGCTTTTAGTGCCAAGACTCCTTCTAGTCCAGTTGTAACTGAGTGAAGAGGGAAGCCAAGAAAATGAAATGGAATTTTTGGAACTCAATCCTGGGTGTGCTGCAAGCTGAAGACAGAAATATTTGGGTTGATGAAAGTGGGGTGTAGGCTTCTTTGCTTTAGGGTCCTTCCCACCCTCCAGAACATCAGCCACCGTTATAGAGTCAGGCTGGTTTCCAGGCTTCTGCAAAGACCAAAGGTCAAGGTGATCCAACCAAAAATTCCTTCATCTATGATATATCATATGAAGAATATTAGCCAACAACCTCATTTTAAGACAGAATAGGTTCAAAAACTCCACATACTAGAAAAAAAACTGTTTTAAAAATGTAATTTGAAACCATGTCAAAGAAACAGATGCACAAGCACTAACAAGACAGCGCTGTGACAGTGTTGTGACCACTGCAGAAGGCAGAGAAAAGGCCATTGTGCAGGGATCCGCGCCTGCATGTCCCTTCAGCCAGAGCAGCTCAGCTTTCCCTCCTCCTAAACTGGGGCTCTGGAAAATGCTTATTTTGGGGGAAAAGATTAAAATAGATCAGACAGACAGAAAATCTATAAAACATAAAAAACCTTTGTGGGGGTAGGAAAAAATGCTGCATTGGGAATTAAGAGACCAAGCTTCTAGTCCACGCGGCTACTAGGCCCCCTTGTGACCCTGAGGAAGTGGTCATGACTTGAAGTCTTTTTTTTTTTTTTCAGCTGATAAATACCCCATGTAGACTAAAAGATCTCTAAGGACCTATAGCTCCAATGTAAGTTAATTCTCTGATCGCAAGAAAGCTGTGCAAAAAAGTTACAGCTGCCTTTAATAGCCAGAGCTGGAGCCTTACCCTAATCTCCTCTGGATACAATAGAGTTTTACGTGGAGAGAAACCTGAGGATTGCTCAGTCATCACTAAGCCGAGAAGACCCCTGTAACCAAGCACAGAAAGCAATGCAGAGATGAAATCAGCACACCAGCTTCTGAAGGGGTCTATACTGGGCCATAAAATAACTCCAACAATGATGATAATAAAAGTATGCTGTTACTGAGAACTCACAGTGGGTCAGATATGGGGCCCCACATTTTACGCGTATTAACTCTTTTAATCCCCACAGCAGTCCTAAAAACTTAGAACAATTATCATTCCCATTTTACAGATGCAGAAACTAAGATTCAAAGAGGGTAAGTGGCTTGTGCAAGATCATATTGCTGCTAATAGATGAAACAGATGTCAATGCCAGGCAGTCCTGAAGGTCGGGGCTCTTGACCACTGTGCTGCTCAAAATGGAGGTGGAGATGAAGACTCTATTGCCAGTCGAGACTCGTCAGAGAAGAGAGAAGTTGTAAAGGCAATGGAATACATTGTCAGCAAACAGGTAGCTACTCAACAAAAACTGAAGTCTAGGGGGATGCCTCAAAAACACTTCAGAAAAATATGGCTAGACATACTGAGTTAATAAGGAGCGGTGGCTCCAAAGGTCAGAGGAGAGAAAGACGGAAAAGTAGCTCTCCAAAGAAATGATAAAATCCAGTCATGACCATTGGCAGAATGAGGGAAAGATAAACAGACATGTCCCTATAGACAGGGTGAGAGACATGTTGGCAAGGGGAACTGCCAGAAATTCATGTAATATGTCCAGGAGCCTGTCAGCATTGCTTAATAGTTCAAGAGCTCTTTGAATAAAACTCGTACACTACTGAATTCCTGGTCTAGACCTTTAAAAAGGATCGGTTCAAGGTCAGCACTGCTGAGAGAAGGCTCTACCTTTACCTACTGAAATAGCTCTTCATCCATATGTGTGCTGATTTCTTGAGGACAGGGTGAAAGCGAAGCAACATGACGTGTCGTTTGAATACATCTTGCTATAACATTGAACTAAATCTCACAGATATTTCTCTTCCCTTAACCTTTACCTTCTAGTACAGAATTTCCAGAATTCCAGTCTTTCCCTCCTTTCCTCTGCCCATACTTGACCTTAAATATTCCTCATGGTTTACTCTTTTTGAAAAATCTTCACATCTCCCTTCTTTCTATACTAAGCAATAATGGTTGCTAGCAAGCAGTAATGAACTAGCACTGTCCCTAAAAAGGATCTAGAAAGGCAAGTATGCAGGACAGAAGAAAGGGACAGTGGTGATGAGGAGCCACCCAAGACTGAAACCAACCAGAAGCAGATGGTAGGCACATGTGCAAAGGACTCAAGTAATGCTTGCTAGAAGAAAGGAAGACAGAAAGGGAGGAAGGGGAATAGTCACTGTGATTGACAGTAATAGCTGATCTGAAGATTTGAAGTCCTCCAGACCACATATTCAGGGCCTCCCAGCAGCCTGTGAATTTTTTTATATATATAAAATGAGTCAGAAAATACATGCTATTAATGACCTTGAAGGTTGCTCTGCACTATTTTGTTTCTTCAACCCTGAACCTTAAAATTCTTCACTGACTGACCCTAATAATTATCCAACTTTATCTCCCTTGGCTTCTAAAGAGGAACCCTCTGTCCCAGCAAAGTCACCTTACTTGGTCTTCTATTGCCTTATCTCACTGCCTTTTATGTGCATATCAGTCCACCTACTATATACCTGCAGTATAAGCTTCTAAAAGTTTATGTGCTAAAACATTTTCTATTTGCCTCTCTAGGTCCTCTTTCTACCTTTCTCCACCCTGCCCTTGGGAGGTTGAACTGTCCAACCTACGGCCTATGGGCCGCATGTGGCTCGGAATGGCTATGAATGCAACCCAGCATGCAATCGTAAATTTACTTAAAACCTTAAAAGATTTTTTTCTGTTAGTGTTTGTGTATTTAATGTATGGCCCAAGACAACTGTTCTTCTCCCAGTGTGGCCCAGAGATGCCAAATGTTTGGACACTAAAACAGGAGTTTTAGGCTATTTACCCAGCTCTTTTGTACCTTTAGCATCCATTGGGTTTGGCCAATGGGAAGCACAGATGAAAGATTTGAAGAATGGGAAGAGAGACAGGTTTGGGATTTATTCCCCACTCCCAGTCCATGTTTGTTCAGCAGCTGTGTTCTTCTGCCAAATGCTACAACTCCTGTTAAGTAGCCCCTCTCCAAAAGCCAGAGTTCTCCCCAGCGCTGATGCTACTCTTACCTCTTGTGTCTTCAGGCTGGGAGGTGGCAGGTTTTGCACTGTGTTCATCCTGCACTTTGCCCCATCCCTTCCTGGTTTTCTCAACCTTACCCCACAGCTTTGTAAACTGTCCATTCATTAAACTTCCATTCACATCTTTATCCATTGTGGGTCAGTCCCTTAGTGTGGAGCTAGGCACACACCAGTTTGTTGCGGGAACAAAGTGCTTATTTCGCCTCTCCCTGCTTCCTGCTGGGGCACTAGAATTCTAGCCCTAGACCTAGAGGAACAACTCCTAGCTAATTCTTCTCCCTTTGCTAAGATTCTATTGAAGGGGATTAAGATATCTTTGTGTATATGCTAAGAAATCTCTTCCAGTGTAAATATGGCTTCAGGGAGGAGCTCATTCTTATCTTGATCATTATGGAAGTAAATAAGCTTATCAAACTCATTGGGAGAGTGGAAAAATGTAATATATTTTGAGAGCCCATGATTTATTAACCACTATTTAGGTGTTATCATTTATGCGAATCTCTAAAGACACAGCAGAGTATATGTTGCTTTTATTTGGGACAAATGAAGGAAAAGACTGACCCTGTCTGTGCTAAGGAGGACCCTGAGGATGGGTGACAAGAAGGCTATGAGGACATTGGGAACAAGGGAAAAGGATTGTGTCCAAAGATAGGGAAGGACCCTGAAAAGGAATTGGATTCATTCACATATTTGTGCAGGGCTGGGCCAGTCCCACCCACTTCCTTCCTCCTCTCCACCCACCATTACTTCTCTACTGGACTGTGACTTCCTCCTCCTCCTCTTTCCCTCCTGTGTCTTTGGTCACCACTCATATATGTATTGTCTAGGTTACGGAGGCAATTCAGATTCACAATTGCTAGAAAGGCTAGTTACCTCTTGTGCAGCATTCAAACAGTGGAGAGTCTGGGGAAAGGGTAGGGAATCAGAGAAAGTGGCCCTCTGAGAGCCCTGACATTAGTGACTCTGCATGGAATAAGTGAATATTATGTGGATGAAAAGACTCACCATGGTGATAGTCTCAAGAGACCTGGAGGGCCAGTGTGGTAGCAAACAGAATGATCCCTCCTTTCCCTAGCATTTAAATGAGACCAGTGCTAATTATATCACACAGGAATAGGGTTTAATGACTTTCTAGAATGGTCTCTACAGCAGTTACATGATTCTCTGAGACATAGGCCTCTTTGTTTCCAAGGAGAGAAGAGAGGCGAGGTTGTGTCAACTCTCTGATCACATGTACATAGATGGGTTCTTACTCTTAGGATTTGTGGCAGAGGCTGCTACTTGTCTACTGAAGTATCCTCTCCTTGTCAGCCAGAGAAATGACAACATTTCCCATTTCTACTAAAGCTTGACCAATGTGTTATAAGCAGAAATGATCTATGGCAGCTTCCAGGAAATCTCTTTATAGGACTATTTCCAGGTGTAATTTCCTCCCCACCCTCAATACCGCTGACCCCTCTTAATTTCCCTTCCTTCTTTCTACTGTTTAGAATGTTGATGTGATGGCTGGAACTTGAGCAGCCACTTAGGACCATGAGATGCAAACCACATGCAGAGGATAACAGGGTATTAAGATTGAAATTTGAATTCCTGTCTACCACTATATCAACCTTAGACTACTAACCTCTAGACTTCTTATATTTGAAAGAAAAATATATTACTTGACTATTTTTATTTAAAACACTGTTATTTTGGTTTCTTTGTTTTATGTGAACCTGATCTGATTCTAATTGATAAAGAATCCTTCCAGGCTTTAAGTATAACACCTAAACTATCTTGAATAAATTCTAATCCAGAAATTCCACTGTCACTTCCTCAGTTTCTCCAGAGGTATCTAAAATGGAACTCACTTTCTCTTTTTTTTCCCAAGGAAGTGAAGAAGGCAATATTTTCATGGTCCCTGAAGATGTCCATCTCATGGTCTGAATGACAATGCAGAATGTAGGGTATCATCTAGGTTCCCATCCAGGCCAATCTCGGGTTCTTTGGTTCCCTGAAAGCAGCTACACCACAGCCTGTTTAACAGACACTTAAAACCCAACTACATTTAGGGCCATCATTGAGATTAGTAGTGATTCAATGTCTCCAGATGACTTGGTAATCCTTAAATGAAAAGAAGCTTAGGAAATAAAAACACATCCTCATCTTCAGCTAGAAAACAATACTCCATTAGTCAGAGCCAGCACAATAGGACTGAGGGGGAAAAAAATGGTGTCTCTGGCCATTTCAGGAAGTAGTTAACAGTAGAGGGAAGTGGTGAGTGAGGAGAAGGGAGGGTGGTGGATAGTGGGCTGCCAGGGAGTGGACACGATGTTCCTGATCACTCTTTCCTCAAGCTGTGTCAGCCCCATAGTGTGCTTCAGTCTCTTCGTGGTCTTGCCTTGATGAACCTCTCTTTTCCCATCACTCCCCACCTTCTCCACTATTATCATCCCTGCCTCTCATTCCCTGAAGAAACTATGCTCTCCCACAGCTACAAGCCTCTGTGCGTGCTATTCTCTTTGTTTAGAAAGCTCTACATGTTCCAATAACACCTCCTCAGTAAAGCCTTCTTAGATTTCCTCGGGCAAAATTTTCCCTCTGTGCTTTCAGAGCACTTTATACATTCATACAAACTTCCATTTTAGGAATAACCAGAGGGCCACCTCATGTGTACTTTCAGCTTGCATGGATTTAATGGCACAGGCTCAGTAAACAGAAAGAAGACAAGGAAGTAGAAAATGAATAAAAAGAGAAAGACATCTTTTTATTTCCTACTTCTAACAAAATAGACCTTAGCTTCATACAGGGAAGGAAGGAAGGAAGGAAGGAAGGAAGGAAGGAAGGAAGGAAGGAAGGAAGGAAGGAAGGAAGGAAGGAAGGAAGGAAGGAAGGAAGGAAGGAAGGAAGGAAGGAGGAGAAAGAAAAAAGAAAAAGACAGAGGAAATGAAAGAAAGAAAGAAAGAAAGAAAGAAAGAAAGAAAGAAAGAAAGAAAGAAAGAAAGAAAGAAAGAAAGAAAGAAAGAAAGAAAGAAAGAAAGAAAGAAAGAAAGAAAGAAAGAAAGAAAGAAAGAAAGAAAGAAAGAAAGAAAGAAAGAAAGAAAGAGAGGGAGAGAGAGAGAGAGAGAGGAGGAAAGGAAGAGAGGAGGGGAGGGGAGGGAGGGGAGGGGAGGGGAGGGGAGGGGAGGGGAGGGGAGGGGAGGGGAGGGGAGGGAGGGGAGGGGAGGGGAGGGGAGGGAGGGGAGGGGAGGGGAGGGGAGGGGAGGGGAGGAAAAGGAAGGCTTAGCTGGTGTAGCTCAGTGGATTGTGCGTGGGCCTGTGAACCGAAGGGTCATGCTTTGATTCCCAGTCAGGGCACATGCCTGGGTTACAGGCCAGGTCCCCACCCAGCAAGGAGTGTGTGAGACACAACCACACATTGATGTTTTTCTCCCTCTCTTTCTCCTTTCCTTCCCCTCTCTCTAAAAATAAATAAATAAAATCTTTAAAAAAAAAGAGGGAGGAAGGAAGGAAAGAAGGGAAGGAAGGAAAGGAAAGGAAAAATAGCTCTAGCTGAAATCCAAAGAAAAGTAAAAGAAGTTTCTTGGAGTTGATTTGGAGATTTTTGAGGCAGTGATTATTCTGGACTATTTGTCATTCACTTTATATGCTAACTTTGAACTAAATCTTTGAATAAGATGGGACTCTTCTGCACAGCATCATGTGGTGACATCTCTGACTATCCCAGACAGACTGTTCTAGGCTGTGAGCTCCCCCAAATTAACAACTTATGTTACTTATTTTGGGATTTTCTGGGCCTAGTACAGTTTCCAGTAAACAGCTGGTGCTCAATAAACATTTGTTGAAAGAAAAGTTGAATGATTCCAGTGTTTTTCACTGGTAACACCGTAGTTAGAGTTTGAAGGATTTTGTCTCACCCCACCCACCTCTGAGACACCCTTCTCAGTCATTTGACCCCTTCTTTGAAGACATCTAAATATGAGCTATCTCCAAAGCAGCACACACCACTCACTGTTCCCTGAGTAAATGTCTGACAAAGTCCAAAAGTTAGAAAACGAGGACCGTCTAGAGCGCTCATCATGGCACCATGTGCAACAAGGAGCTTAATTAAATGAGTTCTGCTGCGGCCACCACCTCCTATGAAATTCACTGCAGGAATAGAAGGCCTACATTGCTGAACTACTAACACTGGCTTTCTGCTGTGAGGATTTGAGAAACTGAGGATCCATTTCATTCTCAACAATAGTGCTGAGGTCTACCTTTAAACACTTCAGTTCTCCAGACAGAGATCAGTCTCTTGAAATGCTCATAATGGCCATGAACCTGGCAGGAACAAAGGAGTAAAAGAGGAAAAAAGGTTTTGATTGATAATCTATCAACTCTTGATCATCTATCTTAATGATCCAGGGAAATGAGGACCTGAAGGTGACAGCTGGTGTTCTTGGCTGAAGCAAGAACAAAAGAGCCCCAGTTGCTGGTGATGCAGAGCACACATGTGTATAATCAGCAAGGAGAAGAATACAGCTGGCTTAAAGTATTTTTTCCTGACCATCTGCTCTGTGGCAGGCATTATGCTGATCATTTGGGATCCTGAAAGAAAAGTTCACGGTCTCATGAGGAGACAAGTTATATGCATACACTATAGTATGATAAGTGCTAGATAAAGGTAAAAATCAGTATTACAGAAGTGTATATGAGAGGCACATAGCCCCATTGTAGAAGAGAAGATAACAATGACAATGACAACAATAATAATAACTAAAGCACAGTGAGTATTTACTGCATGTCAGATGCCGTTCTATGTATTTTATGTATATTAACTTCTTGAATCCTCATAACAACTTTGTGAGATAGGTAACCTTACTATCAACTCCACTTTCAAAAAGAGAGAGAAGATGAACCAGAGTCCCAGAGAAGATACGTAACTTACGATTTATTCAAGGTCGTGCGGCAAAGAAATGACAAAGCTGGGAACTGAACATAGTTAGTCCGACTTCTGAGCCTGTGCTTTTGACAGGTACCCTGCTCTGCCCTCTAGAGAGGAAGGGAAGGTCACCCATGGGAGATGGCCACATGATATCTGATCTGGGACTTGAAGGACAACTGGGCAAGGACACGGGCAAAAGAAAAGGTAAATGAGAGGAAGGTGTTGGGAGTAATGAGTGATCAGTCTGGGAAGGTAACCAAGGAGCAGATCAGGAATGGCTAAGAAACCTGGTCATTAACCTGAAAAAGATGAGAAATCATCGAAGGATAAGATCAGCATTGCAGAAATTCTCTCTGGCTACAGTGGAGATTATGAATCACTTGAGTTCAAACTGAAGGCAAGAAGAAGAGAGTGAAGAGTTTTTATAGTAATCCAAAAATATGGATTGCGTTCAGATAGTTACCTGAACTAAAGTGGCACTGGGGAAAAAGAAGTACATATTAAAGCCTACAATGAGCCCTGGCTGGTGTGGTTCAGTGAATTGAGCACCAGCCTGAGCTCCAAAGGGTCACAGGTTCGATTCCTAGTCAGGGAACATGCCTAGGTTGCAGGCCAGGTCCCTAGTAGGGGGCACGCAAGGAGCAACCACATATTGATGTTTCTCTCCCTCTCTTCCTCCCTCCTTTCCTCTCTCTCTAAAAATAAATAAATAAGATCTTTTTTTTTAAAGCCTATGATGATATGACTTAGTGATGGCTTGGAGGTAAGCAGGTGAGGGAGAGGCAGTCATCTGGGGAACAGTGGGGTTTCTGGCTCCCATGACAGGGGGATGGTGGTGCCAATCACCGACAAGCAATCCCATGAAAGCGTTTATGTTCCATCCAGAGCATCCCACCATTGGGAGGAGAAGGGGAGATGTCAGAGTCTCCTTCACTCTTCTCTATCTCATCTCTGCCATGGTCAGGTACATGAAGCCATTCTATGGATGTCTGTATCCAGCCTCTCTGGAAGATTCCTGGAGAACCTGCGAGAGTCTGGGAAGCAGATGGTCACCTCAAAGAAGATAGGATGGATACTGTAATGATGGAGAAAAGACTCACTTAGAGACAGAAGGCAGACACTGTCTCGAGTCCCGCTGGCCAGAGGCCACACAGCTCCTCTCGAGCCTTACCACTGCCTATTCTGAGAGTGCCTTTGCCTAGTTACAAGAAATCATGGGGCTGAGGGATGGATCTATACAGCCCTCAGGCTAATAAGTGTATATAATATACACCAATGCCAGGGACTAACAACAATCCTTTGAGCTCAAGGTTTTTTAAAAAGCTAGCTTCTATGAACCGTGTGGGGGAGAGTCATTCCTGGAAAAAAAATGCCATTCAGTATATTGATGATGAGAGTACAAACCAAAGATTCAGTGTCAATGAAGCTGAATGGAACAAGAAAAATAGAGACAAAAAGAGTCAATTAGGTAACTTTTCATACAGAGAAAGCATTGGTGCTTCTCAACAGTACCCCAGAAGAGAAGATCATGAGTTCAGGAGAGCGATTTAGCAAATGGGGGGGAGGGTGAGCTCAAGTGGCAACCAGACAGAAAGGGAAAGCATTCAGCTATAAAAAGTACGGCGCGGAAACTTACTCTTAGAGATTAGAGTCTTCTTGGTGGCAAATGGAAGAAAGTCTTTAAGAACTACGGCCCAGAGGAGTAAGAGGTAGGACATCTAAATTGCAAAGAATGCCAGAGAAGAGAAAGCCGGGGCACCTCATTAGGAAGAAAGATGACCCAAAACCCTGTCCCTGCCATTTCGAGACTACAGGTGGGAAGGAGCACCTGCTTCCCGAGATGTTAGTAGAAGAAGCATTTAGTGGCAGAAAGTGGGAGCTGAGTGGCCAAAAAGTGGGTTAACCAGAGCAGAGAGCTGAAAGAAAAAAACAGAGGCAAGAAGGTAGTAATGTAGAAGACTGAGAAGGAAATGGGGCAAAAGGGAGGGTCAGCATGTGCTAAATGAACTAATAAGGTCGGTAATGGTAGTAAAGTCATGGCGAGTTTGGGAGAAAGGGCAGTGTGGCCGAGGGGTGGATGCTGACTCTGATAAAATCCTCACCGTGGAGAGAACTAATGTTCCTCCTCACAACTTTTGTGGTGTCCTCACCAGCAACACGCAGCTGGGCCTTGGGGCCCAGCCTAACGCGGCGCTTCACAGGTTGTGGGTCCAGTGGCTCCTGAAGTAAGAAACTTGCACCAGAACGTCCTCGTGAGCGGTTTCCTTCACCTAGACCAGAGGTTGGCGAACTACAGCCACCTCCCCAACGCCAAGCCACATGCAACCCTACTAGGCATTTCCCACCTATGCCAACTTTGGGGTGTTTTTTTTTTTAAATAAAAAATTGGCCCTCGTGGATGTGGCTCAGTGGATTGAGTGCCAACCTGTGAATCGAAAGGTGGCTGGTTTGATTCCCTGTCAGAGCGCATGCCTGGGTTGCGGACCAGGGACCCAGCTGGGGGGCGTGTGAGAGTCAACTGATTGATTACTCTCTCACACATTGATGTGTTTCTTCCTCCCTTTCCTTTTCACTAAAAAAAATAAATAAATAATATATATTTTTAAATCGTACTAGAACACAGCCACACCCATTTGTATATGCGTTGCCTACGGCAACGTTGAGTAGTTGCGACAGAAACTGGCCTGCAAAGCCTAAAGTACTTACTATCTGGCCCTTTACAGAAAGGAACCTGAGCACTTATTAACATAGTGGATTTACATTTTGGTGTAAGCTCCTTCACTGGTGGCAGAATGTTAGCAGTTTGCAGACTGGCTTCAGTGGACACTGGGTAGTGCTGTCCATACAGCAGTGGGGAGGGACAGTTGTGGCTTATCTGTGGGTTCAAAGGTCAGGCTCCAAAAAGGCACAGCCACCACTGCACCTCCGTAAAGGCAGTCCCCCCACAGCATAGCTCCCCAGAGCACACAGACATCCCGGGCACCATATTTTAAAAGTAGGGGTGTTTGGAAGCCACAGAAGAGAGGCCCCACCTGGAGGTTATTTTCGGGAGAGAGGCACTTATGTGTATTTATGCTTGTTTGTCTTCATTATAATCAGACTGCTGCCTCCTCAGGGTAAAAAGCTTGTCTAACCATAAACTTCTGAGTGTGCACTTCATTATTAAGGGTCAACAAAGTAATAACAGGAAACCACCAAGTCTTTACTAGGAAAGAACTGAACATTTATTTTTCTATCGAAACTTCTATGAAGTAGTGTGCAATAATAATGTGCAGGTAATTTGCCTGATTTCTCCCAACTTTAGCATCTGATTAATTTCCTTGGATCATACTGTATGAGAAGTTCTAGAAGTAGCTCTTTGCTTTGTTCTTGCTTGAGTGTGTGTGTGTGTGTGTGTGTGTGTGTGCGTGTGTGTCTGTGTTTTAAATCAGGGATGGTGAGTACTTTCAGAAATATAGTTTATTCTATGGCAAGACAATAGTGAAGAAGTTAGTCCTAAGTCCATTCATTCATTTATTCACTCACTCAACATTACTGAGCACCCCTATACTAGGAGCTGTGCTAAGTAGTAAAGGGGCAATAATGAGAAAAATACACAGAAAAAAACTGCGGCTGAAGTTGGGCGAGGAGAGGCCTCTTTCGTGGATTGATGCCGGCTCAGGTTCTGATTCTGCCTAGCTGTTGAATTCAATCAACTTTGGGCCCACAGTATTCCCTGACACAGAGATGACCCTGCCAGAATGTGTAACAGTCTGACCTGCCTTCTCTGCTGGGTCACGCTCATCTCACTGCCCTGACACCACTGGTAAACTTGACTCACTCACTGCCCCGGCCAGGCTGCAGCAGCGGGTGTGGGTGCCTGGCGTTGCTCTCCCACAGCCACGCCTCCTCCAGCCTCTCCAGAAAGGCCCCTCAAGGATTCCTGCATTCCAGCAACCAGCCCTTCCAGTTGGGCAGAAATTTCCTGCCTTGGCAATCAAGAGGCATTTGTTTTGTTTTATTTGAAATGCACAGCACCTCCCCAGGCAGCCCCACCCTCTGTTCTAATTCCATTAAATCTATTCATTTTGGAACTTTATTTTTGTGCATTCAAAAGAGGAACTAGGAAAGAGGGTAGGGAGGGGCTGAAAAAATGAGGGACCTCCATCACAGATGACAATTGAGGCTCCCTGGTATCCCCCATTCTGTCTCTTTACTTTCTCCTTCCTGAATATGTCACCTCCCAGCCCCATCTCCTCACCCCAAGGAGTAATCAATCGGCTGCTTTAATATTCTTGTGAAATATGTAATGTCACAGCGGTTGGCAATAATTAAAGGATAAAGAAGACATCTGTGTCTTCAGAAAATAACACATGCATCCTGCTCTTAATTTAAAACTAATAGCAATGTCATGTTAATATAATTAATGTTTCATTTATTAGCTCCAGTGGGAAATGAACTATTCTACATAATTGATTCTCCCAGAGTGTAAGAATCTAAAATTTGGTAAGTCAAATCAGTTAAACATTTTTCATTGTTATCCTAAAATTTCTAAATGTTCCAGTAGAATGGGCAGCGGAGGGGAAACAAAGGCAGGCAAAAGGGCAGTCTTGAGATTCTATGTATGGTCTCCACTGTCTGGGAAAGAAAGCCTTTGAAACTGCTTTCATCCCAAGGCCCGAAAGGTCGGAAAGGGTGCACAGTGCCCAAAGGGAGAAGTTCATTAACTCCTTAGGGTATTCATGCCACACCCCCTCCGAAAGCTGGCACCACCTTTACCTGTCAATCCATTATGTAACTTCTTCACCGCCATCACGCCAACTATACAAGTCCTCAACAGAGGATTCCCTCTCTTGGCTCTCTGGCCACCCCGCATGCTTGTCAGTCCGGCCTTTGGCTTGCACCCTAGTAGATCTGTTGTTCTGTAATTCTTTATGGCATCAACAAGAAGAACCAGGTCTCTCCCATTAACATAAATATATTGTATTATTCTCTATTTTTCTAAATAAAACTCACCCACCATAACTTATTACCCACCATAAGGACAGATTCATCTCTGTCATTACACACTCAGCACTTGGTAAAGGAGTAGTCGGGCTCCAATGTATGTTTGTAGAAAAAATACTTATAACCTCCAACATTGAACTGTGATGTAGAAAAAGAATAAATTTGGGGTTTGGGAATTATGGAGAGCTCTTTGTCCTTACCCCAGATTATGGGGGGCAGAGGGTTGCATTCTTATTTGTTTTATAATTCTCCTGTCTCCTGCCTCAACATGAAGCCGCCAGCTCCTTGTTTCTGTAACTAAAAGTCCCTCTCTGCCCCATTAGTGCCCCAGTTCTAATCTGCTGTAGATCAGAGTCAGGCTTAAGAAAGACAAGTAGTCTTAAGAGAGAAGCAGTAACTGTATGAATTCTTGGTGCCCACACTGGCCTTTTTTTGCTTCCTTCTGGCTTCTCAGATTTATTTCAGGCGGCTGCACCTGCTATATGAGTAATTCCCAGGTAAGTCAAGCATTCCTATGACAGCTGCAATAGAAACTCATAATAAATGACTTTTACTTAGGTTAGGACCTCTCACTGTATGTCATCCAGGAAAAGATCACTTCTGATCACAGAATGTGACATCTAAATTAACTGGTTCCTCCAGTTACCTGTGAACCAAAGCCAACAGAGGTCACACTCCAGACAAGCAGGTGTGGGGACGTGGTGGGGGGTACCTGAAGAGGCTACAATATTCCTCAAAATTCAGGAGTACACCTCTCCCAGGTTATGCCAAATCTTCCATTTGCTGATGCTGTGGGTGTAACAGGCTTTCTCTCCTTGGGTCTGGGAAACTCCAAATTTATCACATAATCCATCCAGCAGGATTGAGAGTTTCCCAGAGTTTCCAAAGAGTTGAGAGACTCTCTACACCAAAAAGCTCTCTGCAACACAGATGAAAAGCAAATGGGTGAAAGTCCTGATTTTGAGTTTACCAAGGAATTCTTTCGCCTCCATTGGTATAGTCTGTCACTCACAAAGACTTCAACAAAGATAACAATGAATTGGTCCAAAACAGTGAGGGAGGAAGTAAGGAAATGAGATTAGCATCAAACCCATTGGATCCCACCCTTGGTGTGCCTCAGATACCATCTTGGTTCCAAAGCAAACTGGTTAAGTCATGAGTTTTCTTCCCTCAACATGGTCTGATTCAGGGCCAGAGCGCTCCTTGTTGTTTGGACGAAGTAAGGAAGGGCTAGGAGGCAGAACTCAAGCCTCAGCCCTGACTCTGCAGCCGCCTCACCAGATGACTCCAGGCAGACTGTTTGAGCTCTTTTGGATTCTGACTCTCAATTTTCCTGTCTGTAAAAAGGGTGATGATTGCACCCCTCTGTTCCCAGGGTGGTGTGAGACCTTGTTAATAGGTCTTTGGAAAAGCTCGTATCCTCAGATGAAAGCATTTATAAGTTTGGGGCTCTGTTCTTAGCTGAGTCTTTCTTTGTACAGTTAAATTTTCTTGACTGTGGAAATGGGGCTTCCATAATTCCCTTTGGAGAATGAATTCTCTAACCCTAAGCATGTCTTAGTGAACATAAAGCCTTTAAAAATCTCCTAAGTTTCCACCTGACTCATTTTTTCATCTCATAGACATGGACTCCTACTCTAGGAAAAATTCTCTGAAAATGTTTAATTAAAAAAATTTGTGGTATAAACTAGATTTTTCTAAATCAAATTGTGGGTTGAATGCAGCAGTAAGTCTTGGTTGTTTAAATTTTAATTATGAATCTTTTAGAAAACATTGTTTTTTTAAGTAAATAGGTGCCTTCTTATATTTTTTTAACAGCTCTATTGAGGTAGAATTAACATACCATAAAATACACTTTTGAAGTTGTATCATTTGAAAGTTTTACATACATATAACTTCATGAAACCATCACCGTAATCAAGATAATGAACATACCCATCACCTCCACTGTATAATCCCTCACTGTCTCCCTTTCCCCTGTAGTTGGCATCTTCTAGAATTTTATATAAATGGAATGAAAAGCCCTGGCTGGTGTAGCTCAGTGGATTGAGCGCGGGCCTGCAAACCAAAGGATCACAGTTTGATTCTCAGTCAGGGCACGTGCCTGGGTTGCAGGCCAGTTCCCAGCAGGGGATGCATGAGAGGCAACCATACATTGATAATTCTCTCCCTCTCTCCTTCCCTTTCCCTCTAAAGATAAATAAATAAAATCCTAAAAAACATAAAAAAAAATAAATGGAATGAAAAAACATGTGGTCTCTTTTTCCTAGATTCTTTCACTCAGTATAACTACTTATAGGTATAATCCATGTTACTGGTTACATTAATCCATTGCTGTATATTGCTGAATAGTATTCCATGGTGTGGCTATACCATTTGTTTTTCTCTTTACTTGTTGATGGACATTTGTGTTGTTTCCAATTTGGGGCTATTACAAATAAAGCTGCTATTGCATTCATGTACAAGTCTTTGCATGGATATATTTTTTCATTTCTCTTGGGTAAATACCTAAGAGAAGAATGGCTGGGTTGTGTGATACAGTATTATCTTCTTAGTAGATCCTGAGAAAATAGATACTATGTTTGGAGAAAAGTATGACGGATGTGAACCCCTACACATAGTTCTCTTTATGCCTGCAAGTATTAATCATGGAACAAAGAGAAATTATACTTTCTTCTTTTTTTCTTATATTATGATAGTCATATAAAGATTTGCTTTTATGTTACACAATGCAATTACAAAATGTAACTGACCAAACTGGGGCTCGTCCACGCAGCACCTTGATGCATGACCCAACAATGAGTGTTAAAGGAAACATGCTTTTATTTATAGGATTCCACCCTCAGGGGTCTGAGAGCACTCCTGCTCAGAGCCCTGTTCTCCCATGAGACCCAGCACTTCTCTTGCTCCCCACCAGGTTGTGAGCCAAAACCATGCCCAGAAGTTCCCCATATCCTTAACTGTTCTTAAGCCCGCTGTCAAACATGTGTCCATGTGTCTGGAAGGTTCTCTTGTGGGTTTGAGTCACCATCCTCTCCCAGCAACTCTCTCCTTCAGGATCTGGGGCACGTTGTCCTCAGCCTCCATGTAATGGCTCAGGGAAACAGGGGCTGTGTTACACTGGATCATGGTGGAGGCCAGGGAGGCACACGTCCCAACAGAGTAACTTCCCTGTACGTCCTTCACAGAAGCAGAAGTCTGCAGCTCAACAGCCCCAGTTGGACTCCAAGCACCTCCCACAAATCTGTGTCTGGTTTGGCAGGTCCCTGCACAGCACCATCAGCTCTCTCCTTGCACCTTGTCCTCCAGTCCTCAAGGCTGTACCCCACTCCAGACCACATGGCATCTTCCTTCTTACTAACCGAGGCCAAATGGTGGGAAAACCCCCTTCTCTTTCAGACCACCCTTATTTAAACGCTCAGCCCAGAACTTCCTACATGACCTCATATTCCACCCGTACTAGGATGTGCTACTTTTGCCAGTTCCCCATATCTTTTACCTTCTTTCAGCTGCCATCTTTAGTTAGGGCAAGAGTTCCCATGACACCGGGCCATCCACGGTGGGCAGCCACCTTCCCTGGCTATGTCACAAGTTTTACGTATACCTTTTGCCCAGGGCAGCAGCACAGCTGTTAACTTGCCATGGTTATGCAAAGTATCTTAAACATCTACTTCTCCCTTCCCCAACCAAGGTTTTAGGAAGTAAATGCTCTGTTATATGGAGCATGTTATATTTGGAGTTATATGTTTTCCAGGGACCCTCTTTCAGCAGTCCATTATAAAAATGTTTTTGTACATATTGTCTTAACACATCCTTACAAGTAATTCTTCTTTTGTTTCTCTGATTGATTTCAATTGATTATCTTCTTGCACAATAGTAGCATCTCCAAAACTGAATGAAGTATTCTAGATGTATTCTCAAAAGAACTACACATCTAGATTGCTTTCGCTCTCTGATTTCTCAAATGGCAACATTTACCCTAGGTCATATTCCATTGCCAAAGGCTGCATGGTCCCCACCTCAAAAGTGAATCAGCAAGGTGCAGACCAGAGCTTACATCTGCCTGCTTTGGCTGCTGTCTTCTTTCTGTCTTTCTCATACCACTTGTCTACAGACTCATCAATCACTAATGCTGTAATTTATATCTTAAAAACTTTATATCTTGACTGCAATTCTTTCACAGAAACCTCTAATAAAAAATACAGAAAGTTATTTCAATTTTTTAATTATTTATTTATTTAAAAATTTTTTTTACTTTTCATTTTTTTAATTTTTTTAATTTATTTACTTTTAGAGAGCAGGGATGGGAGGGAGAAAGAGAGGGAGAAAAACATCCACATGCAGTTACCTCTTTATGTGACCCCCACCAGGGACCTGGCCTGCAACCTAGGCATGTTCCCCAACCAGGAATTGAACCAGTGACCCTTGGCTTGCAGCCCAAGCTCAATCCACTGAGCTACACCAGCCAGGGCTTTTCTTTATATTTTATTGTTCATTGATATTATAGTTGACACACTGTTTCCCCCTTTGCCCATCTCCACCCAGCCCCCATCACTCCCAACCCCAGGCCATGCCCACACTGTTGTTTGTGTCCATGGGTCATTCATATATGTCCTTTGGCTACCTCCTTCACCTTCTTCCATCCAATCCCCTTCTCCCCTCCCCTCCAACAGCTATCAGTCTATTCCACGTATCTATGCCTCTGATTCTATTTTGTTCATCATTTTATTTTGTTCCTTAGATTCCACATTGAAGTGAGGTCATATGGTATGTATCTTTGACTGGCTTGTTTTGCTCAGCATAATAGTCTCCAGGTCCATCCATGCTTCTGTGTAGTGTTCCATTGTGTAAATGTACTAAAGCTTTTTTATCATCTATTGATGGGCTTATAGGTAGTTTCCAGATCTTGGCCATTGTAACTAATGCTGTTACGAACATAGGGGTACACATATTTTTTAGAATTAGTGTTTCAAGAAAGACACAGAAACTGTTCTTTCTGTAATTCCCAAACTCTGCTTAGCTTCGGAGATCAGATGAGATCGGGCACGTTCAGGGTGGTATGGCCATAGACCCAAACTCTGAATCATCTTATCATGTTGTTTAGGTTAGAAAATAATAATATTTGTGAAACACTGTTAAAAACCAAACTTGCATTTTCACTCTTTTATGCCAAAACTAGCTTCATTTAATAATTGCAGAAAAATTTTAGTGAGGCCTTTACAATCATTACTCAAGAAGCCTTTCCTGTCTCTCTTCTTCCCCTCTGCCCTGACTTCCACTTCCTTGCTGCCTTTTTTTCTTTATTCTTCCAATTTCTTCTAAGGTTTGGAAAAAAACATCAGTCAAGATAATCCTAAAAACAGTGTTTGGCTTTGGGACAACTGGTTTCCCTCTTACAAAAGTTAGGTTATACCCTCTCCTCCACAAAAACACAACTTCATATGGATTTTAAACATTAAAAACAGAACAATGAAAGCATTAAAACATATGAAATTTTAAAAATAATATTAGAATGGGAGGAGTCTTCCTAAGTAAGACATAAAGCCTGGAATACATAAAGAAAATTACTGATAGATTGAGTATGTAAATTTTTCATTTCCGTATGTGAAAGATAGTATAACAAAGTTAAAGAGTAAGAATAGATTGGAAAAAATACTTAATATATATATATATACACATATATATACATATATATACTCAATATATAAAAAGTTCCCTACATTGAATTGTGCCTTTAAGATTTGTACATTTTACTGTGCATAAATGTTATCTCAGAAAATAAAAAGGACTAACAAATATTAAATTTTGTTACTGATAACATCTGAAGTATTTAGTATACTGATACCTGCAACCTACTTTGAAATGCACAAAAATAAGGTGGATTGACACATGAATAAAGGGATAGATAGATGGAAAGATATGTGAAAAGTAAGTATAGCAAAATGTTCATTATCAGATCTAGATGGTGAGTATATGGATGTTCACTACATAATTCCTTCAACTTTCTGTAGGCTTGAGGATTTCCATTACAAATACTGGGGGAGAGCTTCCTGAAATGAATTTAAATGTACACTTAACTCTTAAGGACAATAAGCAAAGCAAATTAACAGACAATTTGAAATAAATAAAACCAGTGGGCCAAAATGGGGAAAGGGGATGTTTATCTCACTTAGAATCATCAAAAATTGGGGACTTCCGCCAAGATGGAGGCATAGGTGGAAGCACTGCAGCTTCTCACACAACCAAGTTTAAAAACAACAAAGTTTTAGCAACAAAAACACAGCCAAACCACAGAAAATTGAACTACATGGAAGTCTGACAACAACCAACACTTCAGCCAAACCAGTAAGAGGGGCAGAGCCAGCAGCAGAGCGGGGTTGGGCAGGAAAGATCCACCAGACCAACCAGGTGCATGACCCAGGAGCGCCAGCAGCCGGGGGCGGATCCCAGGTGTCGAGAAGCGGGCGGACCCACTGAGGGCTGAACACAGTCATACATTCACGCACAGATAAACCGGTGAAGGAGCTAGCAGTGAGACGGACCGTGCAGGCCCCAGCAGCAGGAAGTGGCAGAGGGAACCACCATTGTCCCTCTCTGACCCTGCCCCCACATACAGCATCACAAACCAGCGGCCTGGGTAGCCCCGCCCTGGTGAACACCTAAGGCTCTGCTGCTCATACGTAACAGGCACAAACAGATCAAAACATGGCTCAAGAACAACTCAGACCCCAGAGCGATAAATCTAAGCAATGAAGACATAGCCAAACTTTCAGATGCACAGTTCAAAACACTGGTGATCAGGATGCTCACAGAACTGGTTGATTTTAGTCACAAATTAGAGGAACATATGAAGGCTAAAGTAATTGAAATGAATGAAAATACACAGGAAACCAATAGTAATGGAAAGGAAACTGGGACTCAAATCAAAGAAGTGGACCAGAAGGAGGAAAAAAATGACCGAACAAAAAAGGATGAAGGAACAAGAATTCAAAAAAAATGAGGAGAGGCTTAGGAACCTCCAGGACATCTTTAAACGCTCCATCTTCCAAAGTATAGGGGTACCAGAAGGGGAAGAGGAACAGCCACGAGTGGAAAACTTATTGGAACAATTAATAAAGGAGAACTTCCCCAATCCAGCAAAGGAAATAGACTTCCAGGAAATCCAGGAAACTCAGAGAGTCCAAAAGAAGGTGGACCCAAGAAGGAACACACCAAGGCACATCATGATTACATGAGCCAAGATTCAAATGAAGGAAAGAATCCTAGAAGCAGCAAGAGATAAGGGGACAGTCACCTACAAAGGAGTTCCCATCAGACTGTCAGGAGATTTCTCAAAAGAGACCTTACAGGCGAGAAGGGGCTGGGAAGATTATTCCAAGTCATGAAATCCAAAGACCTACATCCAAGATTGCTCTATCCAACAAAGCTTTCATTTAGAATGAAAGGGCAGATAAAGTGCTTCTCAGATAAGATCAAATTCAAGGATTTCATCATCACCAAGCCCTTGTTATATGAAATGTTAAAGGGACTTGTCTAAGAAAAATAAGATAAAAAAGATGAACAGTGAAAGGACAGCAAACTCACAGTTATTAAGAACCACACCTAAAACAAAAGCAAACTAAGAGGACAGCTAGATCAGGAGCAGAATCATAGAAATGAAGATCACATGGAGGGTTAGCAACAGGGGAGTGGGAGAAGGAGAAGGGGAGAGAAGGTACAGAAAATAAGTAGCATAGACGGTAGGTAGAAAATAGATGGGGGGGAGGGCAAGAATAGTATGGGAAATATAGAATCTAAAGAACTTGAGACACGTCATAAACTAAAGGGGGGAATGGTGGGGGAGGGGTGTGCAGGGTGGAGGAGAATGAAGGGGGGAAATAGAACAACTGTAATGGCATAATTAATAAAATATATTACAAAAAGAATCATCAAAAATTTATAAAGCTTGACAACATTCAGCAGAAGTACACACACAGGAAAAATATACATGTAAGGATATTTGTCCTTTATTTATTTATTTTTTTGCTTTAAAATAGAGGAAGGAAAAGAAAGAAAATAAAAAATGAGCACCCTCCCCCAGCCCACTGACACATGTAGATTATCTTGCCCTGTAAACAATCAAGGCTCAGAAGGCTCGGGAAGAAACTTGGGTCTTGCATTTAACTGTCTAAACCAATTTAGGATAGGGAGCTATCGTCATAAGTAACTATAGTTAAATCTGAATTAAGTAGAGTAAAAAAGGAGTAACCTAGCGAGACCCACTTGATCAAAGTCCTGCCTGCATCCCACTGCTTTGAGATGGCCCAGCAAACATTGGTTTAATAAAATTAACTCTTTCCATCCCCTTATAAATTGACGCACTTCCCTTTGAAGTCCTAAGGCCCTGCTTCCCCTTCTTGGTCCAGAATGACAGATATTCCTTATCTTGCCTTACTGTCTTTGGAACGTTCGTGCTTATGTGTGAAATCCCCATATGCACGCATTAAAACTTAATTTTATCCTGTTAATCTACTTTCTGTAATTTTAATAATTCTACCAGCCAGAAGAATTAAGAAGAAAAAGGGAAATTTTTCCTATCCCCAATAATGTCCATGTACAGAACTCTATGCAGCAGTGAAAAAAGAGTGAGGTAGTTCTATAGGGATGGGCGTGAAAGATCTCCACAATCTATCGTTTACTGCTTAACATGGACACGACAGAATGAATTGTTTAAATGGCCATTTAAGCCCTGGCTGGTGTGGCTCAGTGGATTGAGCATGGGCCTGCAAACTAGAGGATTGTGGTTTGACTCCCAGTCAGGTCACATGCCTGGGTTGCAGGCCAGTTCCCAGCAGGGGACACACAAGAAGCAACCATACATTGATATTTTCTCCCCCTCTCTCCTTCCCTTCCCCTCTAAAGATAAATAAATAATAAAATAAAATAGCCATTTAAAAATAAATAAATAAAATGACCCTTTACATAAAAAATAATATTAGAACTGTAAATGTATGCAAATGCACATAAAAAATGTCCAAGCACGTACATATTTAATTTATGCTTTATCTTAGGAAAAAAGAGAAATTGGAGGGAGACAGAACAGACACTAAAAGGACGTTCAAGCTTCTACTCTGTAGATATCTATATTATTTAGACTTTTTACAACAAAAATGCACTACTATGATAACATTTTAAATTACTAATTGTCCTAGCATGCTAATAATGACTATTTTCTAAATATTCCTAAAACACCCTGTGAAAACTGCAAAATTTAGTCAAGAATCCACATATTTTTCTTGCCTAACATCAAAAGCCTGATGTCTTAGAGACAAAACATCGGGTGATCTCTTGTGGGATTTCTTTACTTGTCATCTGAATGTCTCAGCATTCATGTCTATAAAGCCAAACGGTCACAAGCCTATAAAATGATGTGAAAGTTCTTTCTTCTCCCAACTGCATCCCCCTAGGGCTTAGCCCAAACTCTGGATGCTGAGCCTGTTCCCAATAGAAGCCCCATTGAGAGAAAAGTGTTTTTAAATATAATGGAACATATTCTGAGTTAAATGCCAAAGATTACATGGGTCAGTGAGGGGATAACTTTACAAAAACACTGCAAGTCCAAGAAAAGAGAGGCAAAGATGAAAAGTAAGAAAAAGCAGAAGGGAGATAGAGTTGGAGGGAGAAGAGAATAAGGAAAGGGTTTTGACTTAAAAGTTGGCAACATTCTGACATGCGAAAGAGTTCAGAAGGAATTTCACCACCTAGGCACGCACATGTGCGTGTGTGTGTGTACAGCTTCATTCAGGAAACCAGAAGAAACTTGCTGGAGACAAACAGATTCTAGCTATGCTGACATGCAGACATGGAAAGAGGAATGGGAAGAATTGAGTTGGGATACGTTCTCTGAAAGATTACATGCCAGCGATGGACAGGTTCCCTGCCCCCAGAGAAAACTCAGAGCATTTTACAAACATCCTTGTCCTGGGTGGGGAGGGCATTCAGCTCTGTTGCCCACCTGTCACTTCTCTGGCAGGGATTGCATCTGGAATCTGGCAAAAATACCTGCATTCAGGTAAAGACGTAATGTAGCCAAGACCAGAATGTCATCTGCAGAGCATGTTTCTCACTGCTCTGCTGCAGGAAAACCTTCCCCTGTGCTCTTGGGAGATTCAGGGGTGCCCTGGTGACATGTCCTCACTTTACATCTCAGTTCCCTTGACACACTTGTGTTGGTTACTTAATTAGTGCCAGACTCTGTGCTCTGCTCTGGAAATGCAAAAATGAGGGGCGTGATCCTCTCCCTAAGAATCTCACAATCTGGTGGGTATATATTTACAATAACACGGATGTTTGTGAACGTTACAGAAGTCAACAGAGATCAAACCCTGGGGAAGGGAAGAGACAGGTTCATTGTCACAGAAGGTGAGCTCCGACCCATGCTTTGAAATTCAGTAGGAGTCAGAAGAATGACAAAATAAGCCAAACACTGAGAGAAAATGCTTACAGAAGTCATATCTGATAAAAGACTTTCATCCAAAATACACAAAGAACTCCTAAAACTCAACAAGATGAAATAAACAGCCTGATCTAAAAATGGACAAAAGTCTTCTTTAGGTATATTTTATTGATTCTGCTATTATAGTTGTCCATTTTTTTCTTCCCTTTATATCCCCCTCCATCCTGCATCCCCCTTTCACCAGCATTCCCCGCCTTAGCTAATGTCCATGGGTCACACATATTGGTTCTTTGGCTTCTCCATTTCCTATACTATTCTTAACCACCCCACTCCACCCCTTGTCTATTTTGTACCTATCAATTATGCTTGTTATTCCCTAAACCTTTTCCCCTTCTCTCCCCACTCCCCTTCCCCACTGATAACCCTCCATGTGATCTCCATTTCTGTAATTCTGTTTCTGTTCTAGTTGTTCGCTTACTTTTTCTTTTGTTTTTCAGGTTCAGTTGTTGATAGTTGTGAGCTTGTTGTCATTTTACTGTTCACATTTTTGGTCATCTTCTTTTTCTTAGATAAGTCCCTTTAATGTTTCACATAATAAAGCCTCGGTGCTGATGAACTCTTTTAACTTGACCTTATCTGGGAAGCACTTTATCTGCCCTTCCATTCTAAATGATAGCTTTGCTGGATAGAGCAATCTTGGATGTAGGTCTTTGCTCTTCATGACTTTTAATATTTCTTTCCAGCCCTTTCTTGCCTACAAGGTTTCTTTTGAGAAATAAGCTGATAGTCTTATGAGAACTTCTTTGTAGGTAACTGTCTCCTTTAAATCTCTTGCCGCTTTTAAGATTTTCTCTTTATCTTTAATCTTTGGTAATTTAATTATGATGTGCCTTGGTGTGTTTCTCCTTGGGTGCAATTTCTTTGGGACTCTCTGAGCTTCCTGGACTTCCTGGAAGTCTATTTCCTTTGCCAGATTGGGGAAGTTCTCCTTCATTATTTATTCAAATAAGTTTTCAATCTGTTGCTCTTCCTCTTCTCCTTTTGGCACCCTTATGATTCTGATGATGAAATGTTTAAAGTTGTCCCAGAAGTTCCTAAGCCTCTCCTTATTTTTTTTGAATTCTTGTTTCTTCATTCTGTTCCATTTGAATGTTTATTTCTTCCTTCTGTTCCAAATCATTAAGTCCTGGTTTCCTTCCCTTCACTGTTGGTCCCCTGTATATTTTTCTTTATTTCACTTTGCATAGCCTTAACTCTTTCCTCTATTTTGTATCTGTCCTCCATCATTTTTGTGAGCATCCTAATTACCAGTGTTTTGAACTCCTCATCTGATAGGTTGGCTATCTCTTTGTCACTTAGTTTTTTTTTTCTTGAGTTTTGATCATTTGTTTCATTTGGGACATATTTCTTTGTGTCAATGTGTGTATTACAGTAAGGGATAGAGCCTTAGGTATTTGCCAGGAAGGGCAACCTACTTTGCTGCATTGCGGTGCTGTGTGTGGGGGAGGGGTCAGAGAGGGAACAATGCTGCTTGCTGGCTCTCAGCTGGTTTTTGGTCACTTCCCCCACTACCCACAAACAAATTGGGCCTTTCTGGTGCTAATTCCTGGGTGGGTGAGCTGGTGTACAATCTAGAACACCGTGGGTCTCTCCAACAAACTGTTCTGTACGGCTTGGAGTTTCTTCTGCTGTGGCAACCCCCACAGATATTTATAGCCATAAGTTTTGAGGCTTTAGTTTCCCTGCACTGGAACCCTGGGTTGTGTTGTCTATCTTGTTCCCCAGTTCCTTCTGGCTTATCAACACATGAATGTGACACCACCCAGTCTGCCAGCCACCACCTCGCCTGGTCACCTTGCCACACATCCTCTCTGATGGGCAAGTCTTAATCAGACACCTCATCAAAGTACATACAGTAGGTCCTCAAATAATGTCATTTTATTCAATGTCATTTCATTATAACATTGATAAGAAAAGTAAATTGACTCCCAGCTGGGGCCACCACCCATGCAGAGTTGGCACCTTCTCCCCATGTCTGGTTTCTCTAGGACTTCAGTTTCATCCCACATTCCAAAACCGTGCACATTAGGTGAGTTGGTGGGTCCCCATTGTCCTAGCCTGTGTGAGTGTAGGTGTAGGAGTTAGTGTGTCCTGCAACAGAAGGGCGTCCTGCCCAGAGATTGTTCCCACCTGATACCCTGAGCTGCCAGAATAGGATCTGGCCACCCACACGCAGGTTGGTAAATCATCATCTTTTATAATCTTCCCTAAATGTATATAGAGCTCATATTTACTTCGATGTTTAATATTAGAAATGTTTTATGCCTTTATTTAGGTTTAGTGATGTTTTTGTGATCAATAAAATGCTGAAGGAACTTAAGTATTATTTATATTAACTAACCAATGGTAAAGTTGGTTTTATAATGCACAGTTTCATGCAAAACTGCAGTTTCCAACAACCTCTCAATGACCTTAAATGAGGATTTACTGTATAGAGATGGCAAGTAAACATTTGAAAAGGTGCTCAATAGTGTATATCATTAGCAAATTACAAGTTAAAACAACAATGAAATACCACCATGTACCAATTAGAATGGCCCAAATTTGTAACACGCACAATGCCAAATGGTGTTGAGGATGTGGAGCAACAGAAAGAGTTTCTGTTCATTGCTGGAGTCTCGTTCATAGCTGGTGAAAATGCAGAATGCCACAGCCACTTTGGATGACAGTTTGACAGTTCCTTAAAAACCAAACAGACTCTGACCTCGTGATGATCACACTCCTTAGTATTTACCCAAAGGAGGTAGAAATATATGTTTACAAAGAAACCTACCCACAGATGTTTATAGCAGCTTTATTCATAAATGCCAAAACTTGGAAGCAACCAAAATGACCTCTGGTATATCCAGATATTAAAATATTATTCACTGCTAAAAAGAAAATGAGCTCTCGAGCCATGAAAAGGTATGGAGGAAACTTAAATGCATATTACTAAATGCAAGAAGCCAATCTGAAAATGCTATATACTGTATGATTCCAGTTACATGACATTCTGGAACAGGTAAAACTGTGGAACAGTAACTAGATCAATGGTTGCCAAGGGCTGGTGGGAGGAAAGGATGAATAGGTGGAACACAGAGGATTTTGAGAGCAGTAAAATTATAGTTCGTGATTCTACAATGGTAGATACATGTCATTATACATTTGTCAAAACTCACTGAATAAACACCAAGAATAAACCCAAAATGTGAACTATAGATGCTAGGTAATAATGGTGTTCATCAATTATAATAAATATAGCATTCTGGGTAGGATGTTGATTGTGGAGGAGGCTGTAAAAGGGAGTTAGGAAATATAAAGGAACTCTGTGCTTTCTGCTCAATTCTGCTGTGAGCCTAAAACTGCTCTAAAAAAAATAAAATCTATTTAAAAGATAAAAACATGAATAGCAGTTGCAGCACTGGCTAACTCACATGCCAATGTGGGCTCCCCTGTAGATAAGAGACACAGGCAAAAGTCAAGAGCCCTCTGGATTGAAAGGGAGACATTCACTTGCATAAATACAAAGATATATTTTAAAAGATCATAATTAAATTTCATGAATTAACCACGTGACCAAATCTGGGGAAAGGCAGAGTTTGAATCTACAGCACTGAGCACCAAGAATGGTGTATTGTCAATCCCCAATACATGGTAGCAGTTATTCTTATTATCACATCCTCCTCTTCATCATCATCATCATTATTAACAGTGTTCCCAGAAGGGTCTCATGTCTCTCAGAGAGACTGAGACCCCTGTAAAGCTGTCGAGAGTTCACAGGGTTGTGTCTCTGGAACATAGGATTCGAAGTAGGAGCAGTGAGGAGAGAAGCCAGACCTTATGGAGCTACAGTTGACTCCAAGAAACTTTGGGCTTTATTCTGTATAGACTCAGAGATAATCTTAAGCAAGAAAGTGCATGAGATCAGATCTGCTTTCATGAAAGATTGGGGATGGGAGCCAGCCTGGAGGTTGTGGCCATTGCCCAAGAAGGGGAATTATGCAGTTCTGGACCGAATAGCAGGAGTGAGAGAGGAGGAGGTGGAGACTGAACTGGTAGAACTGATAGACTTTAGTGACCACTGAGATGTTAAAAGAGACAAAAAAGAGGATGGTGTTTGGGGTTTCTGGTTTTAGTAAATGAGAATGATGATGACATTAAGAAAAGGCACAGGTTGGGAAAGGGGCAATGAGGTGAGGAGAAGAGAGCAAAATGGCATATGAACTATCTGTCCAAGATGACTTGCTTGGACACCATGGATGTCAGGGTACCGTCGATGATCAACATAAGCAGCATTTAAGAAGCACTAAATACGGCCCCACCTCTGCTGAGCTGTACTATCTCAGTTAATCCTACAAGCATCCTTATGAAATAGCTATCTATAATAGAGATTATATAATCTCTATAATAGAGATTTTCTCAGGTGAGGAAACTGAGGCCTATGAAGTTGCTCCAAATCACACAGTAGGTCATGGAGCTGAGATCTAAACCCATGCCTCTCAAATTGCAAAATCCACATCTTCTCCAACACTCAGTGAACTCGCTGAATTACCATCTGAAGACACCATTCATAAAAGGATTTCAGCTGCTATGGGGGTCATGTTCTGCTCTGGTTAAGTGACATTTCCCAGAGGAACAGCCCTCATCTGCAGGTGCTGCCACCTCCCTTGTCTGGACAGTGTGCACTGCCCTGGGAACTAGACAGGCCACTGTGATGAGGTGGAGTTTTCATTTTTTTTTAAAAAGTAGAAGCAGGGATGAAAACTGGACCAAGGGGAAAGCAAAGATGGATGTGTATTTGGTACACTCATCATGAAAACCTTTGGGACTCTGAAATTTGCTTTCCTGAGCAATGTGATGCAATGGCAAATGCTACCATTAGTTAATGGCCATGACTTTCAGCACAGCAGTCTCCAAACGCCAGGCCTAGGGCCAGGTGAGTCCATGGTGAACTGTCACCACAAGAAGAAATGAGAAACATAAGAACAAGGCAATGTGCTTGTGTGTGTGTAAGTATAGGAGGGTCTCACACGTATTTGCACATGTCAGTATGACTTTTCTAATGGCCTTTCTTGGGAAGAACTTTTCTTTATTCGGAGTCTATTGTCTTCTCATTTTTAGAGTATTTTTGACATTCCAAGTTGCCACTCCAAAATTCTGAAACAAGTATTGCAGTGAGAAAACCATTTAACCAGCATTCTCTAAGTATCTGCACTCTGCCAGGCTCTGGGAATATTCCCCAAAACAAGGCCAAGCAACCACTGCCCTCACAGACATTACCCAGCAGGAAAGATGGGTGTTGGTGATGTCATAGGAGTTCTATGATGTCATCATGAACACTGTGAAGAGAAGCACAGGGCCTTACAGGAGCATATGGCTGGCAACCTCGTCTTGCTGGGGTCAGCTAGGAAGACTTCCCTAAGAAAAATGGCACTTCTCTGAGTAAGAATGAGAAGGCAGAGTAGAAATTAGCTGAATGACATGGCTTTAAGTGGCAGTAAAGAGTAAGGCAGGTTTGAAAAAACAGAAAGGTGCTGAGGCTCAAGGGCTGGGAGGCTGGCTACATCACAGGAGCACTTAACTGGTTGACACCTACCGTATGTTTCAGACTATAAGACACACCTTTTCCCCCAAAATTCGGGAGAAATAATGGTTGTTAATGCTGCTGTTGAGTTCTGTTTACATTTACATTGGTGAAATATTATGTTATTTATGTTATTAAATATTTTATCACATTTTTTGCTTCGAAATCTTTTTCCCTATTTTCCTCCTCTAAAACCAAGGTGCATCTTATGGTCTGAAAAATACGGTAGTTAGTCAATGGCTGAAGAAGAAAGTTCCCCCAGCACCAGGTAAAGCCTAAGCTAAATCTATCATCTGTGTCCCCAGAGGATGTTCCTGACTGTTTGCAACAAAGTCACCCACTAATAAATGGCTGCTCATACACAATCACACTCTGTTTAATAAATAATGTATCCCATAAGTAAGATTTTTGTCACTAGCTGGCAAGGTTTGGGCAAACAGATCACTTAGCTGACCCCTCTGGGCCTCATTTTTTCTCATGTCCAAAATAAGAGGGTTAGATTAAATAAACTCCTCTAAGGTCTAGTCCGGAGAAAACATTCTAAAATGATAAATGTATAACAGTTACCACGGGCGGGAAAATTTAAAATCTGAAGTCTCTGCACTAGACGTTGTACAGGTTTCCCCCACTATATGAAACAGAAGGCCTTTTTAAACCAAAATGTCGCAAAGTGACAAAGTAATGGGAAAAATTCTGCTGGTTCCTGGACCAAAAAAAATAACCTACCAAATTTGCTCAATTGTATCCAGGTTTTCACTAAGTGTAACACCCTTATGAGCTCTTTTAGGCTTTTCTGATACCTTAGGACACATCTTGCTAGTGGATGCACAGAATAAATGGAGATAAAGCCCAGATGCTCACAGACACAGTTCAAAGCTCAGGGGGCTTGATGCTGAGATGCTGGGTGTGCTTCCTGGGGAGTTTGATGAGGCCACTCTGGCTCCTTGGGACACCCACTGCCTCTAACGGCTGGCAGGAAAACAGATGCTGAATGCTCTTTTCTCTTTTCGCCCTCTTTCTTTAAAGCAAAAATCCCCTTTGGACTTCTTTTGGCCAGCAAAAACAAATGCTAAAGTAGTAGGTCTTTTGTAAAAGCAACATGATGAAACACAAACTTTTGCAAAATAGGAGATACCTCTATCTGTATTACAACAGTTCTCACCACAGCCCCATGAGGTATGAATTACTACCACTAATACACAGATACTGAGACACAGAGCAAAATTTCCCAGGACATCCTCCAGTCTATAGCAGATCCAGGATTCTAACCCAGTTCAGTCTGAATCCAAAACCCATGCTCTCACCCTGGCTGGTGTGGCTCAGTGGGCTGAGCGCTGACCTGTGAACCAAAGGGTCATCTGTTCCATTCCCAGTCAGGGCACATGGCTGGGTTACAGGCCAGGTTCCATTTGGGGGAATTCGAGGGGCAAATACACATCAATGTTTCTCTCCCTCTCTTTCTCCCTCCTTTCTCCTCTCTCTAAAAATAAATAAATAATATTAAAAAAAAAAAACCATGCTCTCTTTATCAGTCTGTGCACACTATCATGACATCTCATGATGCCCAGTGACTCAGTCACTGTGTTCTACTGGTGTCCTGCAGCATGGCATTCAGAGTCTCTCTGCACCACTCTTCCCCTGGGCTCTGATCACACTGGCCTCCTGCACTGGCCCCCTTCATCCTCTGTCTCCCATCACCAACTCTCTGCCACTGGGGTGAAATCAAATAATGACCCAGGAACAAAGCACACTGAACAGGGTCAGACAAGCACACTGCAGTGTATATCTGCAGTCCAGCTGGGCCTATGGACCCACCTTAACACACTAGAGAGAGTAACAGGATAAAGGTCTCAGTGGGCAGGTCAGCATCAAAGAGCTACTCCTGTAAATGTAATGACTGGACCAAGGAGAGTAGCACAAAGATCCAGACATGATGCTGGCCAAAAATATCCTGGGCAGTAGAATTCCTGGGACAGTGGAACTGGGCAGAAGCCCAAGGCAGGCACTTCAACCCAGAGGAACAAGGCCAGAAACATCAAAGGAATAAAGCCCAACATTGGAGATTGGTCCCAAGGGACAAAGAGGGAGCCCAATCATTGATGAAGGGTGCCAGACCAGCATCAACATTCTTCACATAGAATGTGTGGTAGTTTCAGGTGTTGGGACAAATTTAAGTCTGATGTCTTGGACAGAGAATCAGCGAGCTGACTGCATTTATCTTGACCACCTTGGTCCTAATCCTAATCCAAACCCTGGGTTACCCGGTGGGTAGCCTTGAGCAAGTTGATGGCAGACAGTTCTCCATGGGTCTCCCACAAGTTCGCATGTCTTATGAGAGAGGCACTCACTAGTCTCTGTTCCACATTTCTCTTTTTGAGAACATTTGTACCATAAACTGCCTTGGGAGATGAGAGTCTCCCTTGGCAACAAAAATCGAGAAGGCATTGTGAAAAATTTGGGTTTCCTAAACTGAGGATTCCTGTTCTGTAATGAAATCTACTTTATGTGCAGATATCATCAGGCCCAGTCTGCATATTTACTCAACAAATTCTATGTTTCCTTCCACCACCAATCTCGTAGAGATGGTGTAGGAATCATAAAAAGAGCTTGCTCTACATGTTGGTGTGCTCCATGACACATGATTGTTAGTAATAATACAAACTCTACACCTTCTTCAAGACCCAGTTCATTTGTCTGCATGATGACCTTTTAAAATACTCCAGGACAGTGGTTAGTCACGTAAATTTATATGTATTGTCAGAAAATCTTATCCTCACTTCTTTAGTGTTTAGCATTAGCTCCTTGACTTGGTTATTAGTGTTTGAAGACAGAGATAATATCGCCAACTTCTTCTGGATCAGGCATCTATACTTTTTATGGTAAAGATACAGTAAACACTCATAAATTGATTCTCATATGTCACCACACTTTATACCTATTACCAAGAGAAGCTTAAGAAAAGTCAACAGGAAAGAATGTTAATTGTTCTTAATCAGCTTTGCTGTCTCTGGGACACAGGCCTTACTGCCTGTGGAGGGCAGGCCAGTCAAAGTGGCCTGTGGGACGGTATTCCCACTGAACTCAGCTGAAAGGCTGATATAGCATAATATGTGCGTAGGATACTTGCATCGAGTGTATTATTAAACACAGACTTAAGTATTTATATATGCAAAGTAAACCATAATTTGTATGAGTTCTTTTTAGTAACTAATCATGTGGAATAGGCCATCTGCCCACCCGCAGAAAACAGTCAGGGTTAAACCTCAGAAGCCACATCTTCACCCTGTTCCTGAGATCTTTGAGCCACAAAACATGTCATCCCTTCCAAAAAGATGTTAACAGAATTAAGTCCTGAGCTATTATGGTCAGCAAGCAATAACTTATGAGGAAGGGCAAAACTAAAGCAGTAAGAACCAAAATTAAGCTATAAATAATACTGTAATGATACACATAATACTATAAATAGTTATTATGCTGGTGTCATCATTATACATGTGTGAGGTGTCCAGGCAGTTTATTTCCTCCAAGATACTTGTCCTGCAAAATGGGTAGCAGTGGCTTGGCCATGGCCTCAGGATCTAACAGCTATGCCTTTCAGACACATGGTTAACTAAGGGTTGAGAATGTTCTCTCAATGAGTTATGCTAAGATACAAAATTGTTTCAATAAAGTCACCAGCACAAATCCAAAATGCTACTGTCATTGAGTATGATAGTCCACAAAGTAATACAAATATATCATTTCACAAACCCCCAAATGAGTACCCCAAAAAGTCTCCTAGGTTCTGGGCTAAAGTACCAATTATTGCCCACCATGTCTCTAAACTTGTATTTCCAAAAACAGGGCTTTCAGATAACACTACAGCTTGGGAAAGTAAGTGAAATCATGTATGTAATGTCTCTGATTCATTATAAGCATTCACTGGATGTTAACTTTACTTCTCTCTTTCCTTCTCAAAAACAAACAAACAAAACCCAGAAATTAGCGATAAAAATGTACCACCAAACCCAAAGAGGAGGTGATGGTGAGACACTACAAACAGTTCATTAAATGCTGCCTCCGTCCCAGCCAGGCACGGGTGGAGCAGAGGCCAGAAGGAAAGCCCAGCCATCTGTTGCCACTGGAGCTGGAAACACATCTGTAAAAGGGCACGTCGTGAAGAGATCCGCCCAGATTAATAGGCCCTGGTCTTACAGGTTCAGGTTATGGCCAAGCAAATGAACACTCTATTGAAAGTATTCACATGGGTCAGGAAAGGGAATTTTGCCATCTCTTTCTTTCAATGGAGCAGGAGGGATTTGCAATGTGACTGAATGCCAGCCCTTGCCATTCACGGTTGTTCATGCGCACAGCATCCTCCAAACCATCCAGTCTGGTGCAGAGACAGCTAGACCAACCCTGTAGCCCAGGACTGGGACCAGGGCAGACCTCGAGCGCATCTTTAATTGATGAACAGTACACAGTTAATTAAAAATCAGAAACAATGGAACTGATCTCCAAACCAATATATTATTATCGTTGGTGTTTACACCTAAGGTGAAACTCTAACCTTGGGCAAGTCAAAATACTCTCTCTATAAATTAAGTACAATTGCCTGACAGCAGATATCAGATATACGGAGTATAAATAGCTTTGAGGTCTTAAGATGAAAGACCCAGTCGTCCTTGCTGTTGGTGAGGTTATTTTGTAGGAATCTTCCTCTTCAACCCACAGCCCTCCGGCCCCTTGCCAGCACTGGAGGGGTGCTCGGAGCCCTCCTCTCTTGTTTGCCAGAGAGGAAGGAAAGAAAGGATGGAAAGGAGACTCTGGGTTAAGCTCAGCATTCAAGTCACTAAAATTTAAGGATTACTTGGAATAAACTAACCTCTTAAAAGCAAGACTTCCAATAACCTGCCATTTTACGAGGTGCTATATCCAAGGAACTTGTTGTACCTGCCATACAAATGCTAATGTTTTAATGAGTGTTTTTGCTTCTTTTATTCAAGGGCCTTGGAATCCTTCAGGATGAAAGGCCCCAGGAGCCTGCAAGGGATTAATGACAGGCTTTCGGTGTTATTATCCTCCCACAGAAACACCTGCAATTAAGGGGGCAGAAGGTGAGTTTGCAGCCTGAAGCACTCAGGTGACAAGCAGTTTGGGCTGCTTCAGAAAATCTCCCCGGGAGTGACCGAGAGCATGGAGAAAAGAGGAGGGCAGAGAGAGTAATGACACTCCTAATGATAATGGCCAGGCCGAGACCTTGTCGCCAAATGCTGTTCTCAGAGCCTTTGATTGAATCCTGACAACAACAGTACGATTTTACGTTTTCCAGAGGAGGAACCTGGGCCCAGAAAGATTAACTTGCTCAAATGGAAACATCTTACACCTGAGCCAGCTGTAATTGAAAAATAAAATGTTTTTAAAAAGGTAAACACTGTATTATAAGACAGAATTTGAACCCAAGTGGCCTGCTTCTAGGAACTGAATTCTTGACAGAAAGAGACACAAAGCTACTTAATCCTGTTCATTTCATAAAAGACTTGACCAACTTTGGTGGGACAGGAGACCCAACTTTTTGCCCTTGTTTCTCCCCTTTCTACCCCTGTTCTCCTCATGGATGAACATCGATCTACCCACTGTGCACAAAAAAGTATGTGGAAGGAAGCTCAGGAAAATAAAACGGTACCTGTTAAGTGTCTGCTCCTCAAGTCTGTCTACGAAGCTATGTGTCAGGTCAGGTTGAAACAACTAATAGCTAGAGGCTGAGGAAGGACAGAAGTTAACTCTGGGCATTCAAGTTCACCTACAAAGTAGAGCTTGCTCAGAAGAGCAGCCAGGATGATGAAAGACCAGGAGACTACCCCAAGAAAGGAAATGCTAAAGAAACTAGAGATATTTAAGCTGGAGAAGAAAAGACTCAGAAGACAGAACTACCCTTGAGTATCTGCTGGGTCAGTTCTCGTGGGAAGAGCACTGAGGCTCTGCCTGAGGACCCCGAGGGGGAGAGTTCACACAAAGGCAAAGAAGCTCGGTTAGGCTAATGCTCAGAGCTGTCCAAAGACAAATGGACTGCTTCATCTTAGCAAAGGTGTTTAAGTTCAGACTCGAAGACCACTGGCATCCTTGTTAGTGACCCATCCTTTCACGCTCACGAGTCCTAATTTGGAGCTAAATTACTGGTCACCAGAAAGAGGAAATGCATCCCCTGAGCTCCCGGATAACTTGTGTAGGTCTCCGACCTTTTCTAAGCATGTCATTTTTAAATTTGCAAGGTTTTCAAGAGAAAAGTCCTACTAATTGACTTGTCACTACAGGAATTATACTTTTGACCTACTTTGCCATCATTTCCATTGTGGTATCCAGCCTGTTCCTTCCCAGGTTTGCTCCCTTTCCCTCAATCTGGAGCCCCACACCAGCAGAGGAAACAAGCCCAGGAATGTTGTGCTGAATGGAAAAGACAGGAAAGCGCTGTTTGACTTGGAATTCTGCGGCATGTAGCAGGCAGGGTGGAGAAGTGTAAGCTCTCTGAACAAGGTGTTCTTTGGAGCCTAGGAAACTTAGTGAAAGCATCTAAGTTCAAAACAAATGGGAGAGAAAGGCAGAACGGACACGTGGGACCAGGCCTGGGGTCCCTGTGTGCCAGGGGAAACCAATTTAGTGCAATTTATTGTGATGCAATTTTCATATTGCAACACTGCTTTATTTGGCTTTGTGCTTTTTTGTTTTGTTTTGTTTTAAAGAAAACGCATCACAAGCCTAGGAGCTAAAATCGTCTCTTTTTTTTTTTAATTCCTTTTTTTTTTTTTTTGCTGCTCTGATTGGGTGTTTTCAGCCACCTTGTCATCCAAATTGCTAATTGGATCCTCTGTTTCATCTAACCTGCTGTTGATTCTTCCCTCACTTCAGATCTTGTATTCTTCATTTCTGACTGGTTCTTTTTTATGGTTTCTATGGTCTTTTCTATATTTATTATCTCTTTGAGTTCTCTGAGTTCATCTATTCTTCCGCTAAGTTCCTCGAGCATCCTCATAACCATTATTTTGAACTCTGTATCTGGTAGACTGCTTGCCTCCATGTAGGGTTTTGGGGGAGATTTCATTTGAGGCATGTCTCTTTGTCTCTTCATGTCGGCTGTCACCCTGTATTTGTTTCCATGTAATAGGTGGATCTGCTGTGCCTCCCAGTCTCGGTGTGTGGCCTGATGGAGGAGGTGCCTCGTGGGGTTCAGTGACCGCCTTCCTGGTTACCTGAGCTCGGTGCTCTGACAGTGCCCCTGGCACGGGTTATGTGAGCCCTCATGTTGTAGTTGAGTCTTGACTATAGAACACCAATTTTTAATTACAGTTTATGGGGAGACTTATAAGAGACCACAGTAAAAGAAAGTCATACGGGAAGATGAAGTGAACAGGCCCTCGGACAGTTTGGGTGCCAGGTTGATGCTGCCCCAGTCACAGGACTACAGCAGATGCTCTCTCAAATTCCCTTCCGGTTTGTGATGATTATTTTGAGGAGGAGTTTCAGCCCCATTCACAGTGAGAGAACAGGGAGCCCTTGGCCAGGGGTTGCCGCATTCTCTGCTTGGCTCTGGGACTTTAAATTACCTCACTTCTTTGAACCCCAGGGTCCCCATGGGTCCCCATGAAACATTTAGGAGAGATGTTTCCAAGGCCCCTTCCAACTCGGAACTTCAGGGATTCTGTGATTAAAGTCTAAAGGACCATGTAATTGCCCTGGAATATCTTCCTCTGGGTCAAATAATGCAATGGAGAGTAGCAGGAAGAGAATTTGCCCATGAATGTCTTCTAGTTTGCAAAAAGGCATAGAGCAAGTGAGACATGCATGCAGGGAAGCTCTATACTTTCCCAGGGGGTCAATTACCTTGGTCTTCTCCATGTCTTAGGATCACCAATGCAGGGGCAAAAGCAACCTCAGATGGCCCCCTCTCTTCTAGAAATCTCCCCACATTAAAAGGTGTTGCAATGGTGAAAGTGTCCCTTCTCCTGAAGGACCTGAAGAGGCACAGACAGACTTTAAGCAACTGATTTTGTCATTAGTCAGGTCAGGCTTCAAGCTCCAGGGACCAGGTAGGCACGTGAGTCACCCAGCACCATGAGTTAGAGCAAAGAATGTGGAAGGAGAAAACTGGCAAAATGTGGAATGGGAAGGTGTCAGAATAAAAGACCCTTAATGCACTAGGAAGTCAAAACATTTGGGAACCGGTCACCTTCCCACAGGGAATTTCTATCTGGGAGTCCCCACCATACCCTAAACGCAGCCAGTTGCCACCTAAATGCCTAGCAGTGGCCACAGGGGCCTCTGGACCAAGTCAGTGCACACATGAGCATTGAAGCAGGGAGAATATGTCCCAGCACACCCCCTTTCCCTTCTGGAGAGCCCGTTTTGGGTCTTCTGGAGCCATGGACAGCACAGTCTGTGAGCCAGAGGAAGAGGGTCACTGCGGGAGTGCATCCACTCAAGTGCCCTGATCAGCGATGCCTCCTGGCAGCCAGAGAGGCATGTGTGTGATGCTTTGAATGTAGCTGATTGTCATCTCTGGGGAAAAAGCCACCGATAAAGACCCAGACCCTGGGGGAGGGGGAGTGACATCATAATATGGTACCTGTGTAGGTTAATGTCTGTGTCCCAGCCTTTAGAGTGTGCATACCTTTGATGTATGCTATCTTATCGGATGCTTCTGACAGCCCCACAGAGTAAATAAAACTGATGTTATCAACCCTGTTTTAAAAACAAGAAAATTGAGGCTCGAAGTGACCTAATGATATAGTCAAGCTCCCACAGCTAGAGAGTGTCAGAGCATAGGCTCTGGTGTCTGAATTAATGAAAGACAGCACCTTGAAAAAGAAAGAAAGGAGGCATAACCTACCAACGTTGCTTAGCTACAGCATCTGTCACTCATGGCACCACAGGGTCAACCCCAGGGATGCTCATAAGCTTTCCTGTGTAAGAGGCTCTGGGTCCTTCACAAATCATGAGCCTCTCCCCTGCTCACACTCCACAGCTCCCCAGAATCGCACTGGGTGGAAAAGTTAATAACAATCCCTGCTGCACCCCCGCACCAATTAATACTTAATGTATTGAACATCCACACAGTCCTACAGGGCTTTATGGCCACAGAAGAAATGCTGGCTTTATTCTCAAGGAATTTACAGTCTGAAGAATAAGTAGGAAAAGATGTATATCAAATTACACATGAGATAAAATGCTTCACAAAATGCTGGGATTAACAGGAGTACATAAAATCTAATTATAGGAGGATGATGTCTCAAGTGGAGAATAAATCATTAGGGTTTTGCCATAATTTTAGGTCTAAAATAATTGCTTGGACAAGAATATTTGCCTTGTTCACTGTCCTTAGTAAATTAAAACATTTGCATATTTTCTAAGGCAAGTTTAGATTTTGCAAGCCTTGCATTTATTACAGCTACAACTAATACACTGCACAATTCCTTTTAACATTTTAATTCCTTTTTATGTTGATTATGACTATTAATAATAATGCCCACACCATTAAATGCTTTTTATCTATAATCTCATTTAATTTCCTCTAGGACGCAATCAAGTATCTGTTATTATCTTCACTCTTCAGATATGGAAAATGAGGACGAGGGAGTTTTTTTCAGTTACAGTTGACATTCAGTATCGTATTAGCTTCAGGTGTGCAGCGTGGCAGTTGGACATTTGCATAATGAACAGAGTGATCCCTCGGATAAGTCAAGTACCCACCTGGCACCACACATAGTTACTACAACATTATTGACTGTATCTCCCATGCTGTGATTTATGACTTCATGTATATGTGGAATCTAAGAAATTAAGACAAATGAACAAACAAAACAGAAACAAACTCACAGATACAGAGAACAAACTGATGGGTACCAGATAGAGGAGGGGATGGAGAACTGGGTGAAACAGGTTAAGGGATTATGATGAACAAATTGGCAGTTACAAAATAGTGTCTAGGACTAGGGAGATTTTGAATAAACTTTCTCAAAGTCATACGGCTTGTAAACAGAAAAAGATTTGAACTGAGATCTGCCTAAATGCAAAGCTCCTTAAAAGTTTAGATTTTCTCATTTTAGCTTTATACCATCCTCATGACATAAGAAAGGTTTTATTAACCCTATTTTAAAGATGAGGAAACAGATTTATCCAAAGTTTCAGTGGCTTACCTAGGAGGTCGGATACTAACCCTGCAACTCCATTCTACTCACCAGCATCCCATCATCTTTCTGGGGTACCAGGAACTACTCCCATCAAGAGGGAAAGCCAGAATGCTGTGATTAGCCTGGAGGATGAAGTGTAAGCAGGAGTGCAATCCGTGCAGTTTAACATTTTTCTTTGTTGCGCTCATAGCGTTGCATCCAAATATTAAAAGTCTACCTTTTACCCAATAGCAAAGGCAGATGGCTTGGAATTTTCACAGCCAAGCTGGAAATGACCTACATTTAGAAAACTCCTGTCCTGGACTCTCTCAAAGCCACATCATGCCAGAGATGGTTGGAACCTGGAGAATGCTCCCTCGAACACTCATCCACTTAAAACCAGCACTTATGTTGGACTCACTGATGACTCGGCAGACACCTAACCACTGGAACCCCTGTCCGTGAACCACTCTCAAGTTGTCCACTCTCAAGTCGCCTCCTTGGAGATTCACCTTCTCTGAACTTCTGCCGCGTTTGTTATGCACCCTAGTAAGTTGGGCAAAGTGTGTGTCTGGGCCCTAACACTCCTGCTTGCACAGAACTCTGAGAATTGTAGTTCTACTGTAAGTTTTCAGAAAGCCACATCATGATCTGCATAGTCCAATCCTCAGGTTCCTCATGGGTAAAATAACATTAAAAAGCTTACTTGACTGCATTATGGGGGGTAAATGAGACAATAAACAAAAAAAGCCTACAGCGTGGTACATTGTAAGCAGTTAATAATTGTTAGCTAGCCAATGTTATATTACATTATATAATTACTCATAATATATTATTATATCAATCTTCTACTAGTAATGAGGAGTTTAAGTATATTGAATTTAATTAAGAAGAGTATGCTTAATCATACATGCAATTGGATAGTTTTTTAAAAACCCTGAATTGGATCCTTTCTCAGCCAAGCAATTATGTAAAGAGGAAAAAGCCGAGGGGTAGAATTATGCATAGTCACTTGGGGTCATGTTGCACCTGTGAGCATGAAGGGGCTGGAAAAGCAGGCAAGGTTGGGGACCACCGACCTGCACGGATTAGACAGAGGAAAGGCTCGCTGGGACCTTTGTTCCTTTACTCACAGAATCCCCACTTATTCAACTTTTCTATGCTATAAATTAAAAGCAATAAGGCTCAGAGAGGACCTGCCTTTCAGTAGACAAAACTAGAAAAACTATACCTAAATTTACAGATACATGCAAATATAATACACATATACTTATAATTTGCATTTAGATACACACACACAAATATATGTGGATGTATATGTATTTATGAGTGCATATGTATGTGTATACATATATAAAAATCACACCAATGCCTCTAATTCCAGCCCACCCCTCCCACCTCACAGGGTTCCTTCTTGCCCTTGCCCATCCAGATGTTGATGTCCCCTTCCCATGTGACAATCCAACGGCACAAATATATTTCTTCAACTGCCCAATGCCACAAATACATCTAAAATAATTTCAGAATTGCCTAACACATCTACCACAAGATGAATAAGTTACTTACACTAAAAAGAATTCAGGAGCTGGTTTCAATGCTCCTCACTCAACCTCACCCAGGGCGGAGGGTAAACCATCAAACACTGCTAATAAGTTACTTGCATTTGTTCTTTCCTTTGCTTTTTCCTCTTCAGTGTGGTTGTAGTATTTCTTTGAAATATAGTTGGGTTCATTTGTTTTCAGTTTTGGGCTTTTCTCTTCCCATCTTGCTTTTAGTTTTGAACATTTAGAACATTAACATGCTTCCAAAAGTTGTAATGATACAAAAAAATATATATTGTTTTCAGGGAAGAGTAACTCCCTGTGAATCACTTTCATTCCCTCACTCCAGTAAGTAATCAGCTTCATCGTTTTCTAGTTCATCTTTCCTGTGTTTCTTTTGGTAATAATAAGCAGATATACGTATGTTTTATTTCCCCTGCTTTCTTACAAAAAAGATGGCATACTATATATTCTCTTTTGCACTTTCCATTTTTTAGTTACTATTTCCTAGAAATCATACTATACCAGTTTAGAAAACTTTCCCTCATTTTGTGGTGGGGTTTGTTTTATACAATGGAGCAGTACTCCACTGAAGGCACGTACCATATTGTATTCAACCAGTCACCCATGCTTGGGGATTTCAGAGGTTTCCAACATTTTACAGCTACAAATAATGCTGTAAAGCAAACTTTGTGCATATGGATTTTCATATTTTGGGGGTGCATCTTCGGGGTAAATTCCCAGAAGTAGGATTTCTGTGGGCAAGAGATAAATGCACATGTGGTTTTGTTAAATATTGCCAAATTCTCCTCCGTGGAGACATCACCATTTTGGCTGCCCATCAGCAGTGAATGGACGTGTCTGTCTCCTCCCAGCCTCATCAACATTGTCGAGCTTTTTAATGTTGCCAATCTGACGAACGAGAGAAGACATCTCATTGTGGTTTTAATTTGTATTAATCTTACTATGAATGAAGGCGAACACCTTTTGTGTAATTAGGGTCATTTATATGTCTCTTTTTGTATGAATTGCCTGCCCTGAATTTCACAGTATACCTTCATACATGTTAGGGCTAGCGTCCACTCAGTGCTCTTTCTTTCTAGTGTTTTTCCAGCTAGTCTTGTACACTTCGTTTTAAAACATTCACGGGTTATTGTATTAGGGTTAAATTTATAAATTAACTTATGGAGAATTGACACCTTGATCAAGTTGGGACATGCCAAGAACATGTCATAACACCTCAGTTATGTCTCGGTGTTAATAGCTCACGGATCCTCATTATGTCCTCATTAAAATAAGTGAACATCTACTAGGTTTCCAGATACTAGTCCTTGAGAATGGTCATTTCTGCACATCATTACCTTTTCAGTGAATGGTCTAGAGCTGTGCTATATCCAATACAGTAGCTAATAGTCACATGTGGCTCTTGAGCCCTTATAATGATTTCATATCATTATTTGACCTTACAGGTCAGTGTGGTCCGGTCAGCATCGTGTGGGAGCCATCCTAGACCTTCCGAACCTGCTAGTTTACAAAGATTGCCCCACTCCCCGAAGGTGATTCTCATGCACAGTCATAGAAACACTGAGCTAGATGACTCAGAAGACATTCAGGCCTCTGGTAGATGCCCTAGAGTGGGTCCTGCCTCTCTGGGGGTTGGGGGTAGGGGGAGCAGCAGGGCCATCTCTGCCTATCACTGTGATGTCACAGAGAAACGCTTGTGTGTCAGCCAGCCCCACCCCGACTGGTTTCCTAGCTGTAGGACATCCTTTCCATCCTCTCCAGCCCACCTCATACCACCTCACCCCTCTGCAGGCAAGAGGGAGGACTGATTCATCTTCACACTAGATACTCATTCTACACACCAGTTAAAACAGAGCAGAAGAGAAACTGAAAGGTCTTTGACTCAGAACTTCAAAAGTGAATGAGCAACCCCTCTCAACTGACTTAAAATGTTTGTCTCACCCAGAAGGTAGGTACCTTTTTTTTTTGAAGTCTCATGAGTAGCTCATCTTTTCCATCTTCTTCCATTAAAGCTTCCAATTCTTCTTCCTTTGCCTCTTCATCTTACTTTTCCTTTCTGCTCCCAGAGCTTCTTAGGGCCCCTAGCTTTTCTTTCTTTCCCTCCATCTGTATGATTCACGTTGCCCAATTTTGGCCCCTGCTAAAAGGCCCAATGGTGGTGACAGCAAAAGAGATGTGTATCATTCTATTGAACTGAAAGAGTACATCGATACTAGGTTCTCTGCCAGAGAATGGTGAGGCAGCCCCATGGTCCTGCTGGAAGCCAGCTCTGGCATGGAATCTGCTGGGACTAAGAAGGAGAGCGAGGCCTTACACTCTTTTGGTCTCAGAGAATCTGAGAGAATCTGCAGAGGTCCTTCCAGACCCTGGAAGACCCCCACAGCCAGCAAAGATGTCTTGGCTTCTTTAGGGCAAAGCCCACATCTGGAAGGGACTTGCCTCCCATTTGGAAAAGTTGGGAACTACCAACCTTCAGCTCAGAGGATTCCTAAGAAAGCAAAAGTTTTCATTACTATATATCTTGCCTTTCTCAACAGAGAAAAAAATGAAGCTTATGGTTAGCCAGAAACACACACACACACACACACACACACACACACACCACTCAGGGTGGTATTGCTCTTCACTGGTTCTAGAGATCTCAGAAGAAGGATAAGACAGGACCTAAGAAAGGGACACTTTGGGGACTGCAGAACAGAGCTAGTGATTCTAAAGAGCCATCAGTCTGAGCTCAGATGGCTCCTGGGCTCAGAAGCAGCTGGAAGTGAATAATAGCTTATCAACAGAAGAACCCTCACCAGTGGATAGGAATTACATAAAAAGCCAGCCAGAGTAAATTTTATTTTATTTACTATTAGTTTATGAGGAGAAGCACAAAGGGAATATGGGAGAGTCTGTTATCAGTCTCGCTGTGAAGTATAAAGTACACTAATCCTTTGCCTCATTCTGTGCCAGTTTCCATAATCTGGCCTGCAAAGAGACCTTTGATAGGTGCTAATGTGCTTTCCTGGAGCGGCAGCCTACGGTGAGTCAGGCAGATTTGCATATTGACTCCACGCGAGCTTTGTGGTCTGAGCAAGTCAAGTGCTCCGAATCCGATTCCTCCAGTCTAGAATAGGAGTGGCCGCTCCTCTCCTTCAGGCTGGTTGTGCGGATTAGATGAGATGCTTGGGAACAGCCCAGCAAGGTGTCTGGTACACCGTGTGGTTTCCTCCCCACACTCGTAATTTACTTTCAAGGACACAGTCCCTTAATGCGAAAAGTGAGTAGAACTCAGATCTGCTTAGGGATTCGTGGTCCCCAAATTTAACCTGTTAATTCCACGAAGCGAGGCAAAGACAGTCTTGTTTTAGAACAGGAGCCAGGGATCTGTGCCTTTAGGGGAACGGTAGGAGCAGGGAAATGCCTGACATTTGGGTTCCCCGACAACCCAGCACCTCCTAGTGAGGAATTTATCTACGACCCAGTCTCAGTACTCCCTCCGCCAGGCCTTGCGCTCGGCGCCCACTTGGCGGCGCCCTCAGCCACGCCCGATCGCGCTTTTCCGCCCCAGGGATCGTCCTCTCCGCAACAGGTCCCGCAGGTTTTCTCTGGGAGGGGCCCCGGGATGCGGTTTTCATTAGACGCAGGAGGGCGGAGAGGAAGAAAGGACCCCAGCTGCCCGCCCCGCCACGCTGGGGATGTCCTGGCACTGGGCGGCTTGGGCGAGGCCTAGCCAAACTGTTCAAAACACTCTCCCGGCGCGTCGCCGGGGTAACGCGCGCCCGTTGCTAGGCGATCCAGGCGCCGTAGTAAACCAAGTGCTGACTATTACTCATCCAAGGAGGGGCTCCGAAGGGAGCTGGCGGGACTTGGCTGGGCTCTGGCACCCCGACCGAGGGGGAGGAGGGGAGAACAGGGAAAGAGAGGATGAGGGCGGCGCACAAGAAATAAAAATGGGCCTGCCCAGCTGCGCCTTAGGCACCCCGTAAGAGGCCACTTGCTTTAGGCACCCCAGTCTCGCCCTGTCCTGGTCCCCACGAGCCCACAGTCCTAGCAGGCCCCAAGGGTTCTGTCACCCGCGCGTGAGCGATTGCCCCACAGGATGTACACAAGTGGCTGACCCTCTGATTCACTCCAGCTGCTTGGGACGTTGAAGAAAGGCGGCTTCCTCTACTGGAAATGACTGCTAGAGCTGAAGTCCTCAAACAATTACATTAAAAGCGGAAAGGGAAAGGCGACAGAGGAGAGGCCTTAAAATGCTTTTCTTTGCTCTTTCCCACTGAACATTAGAGGAATTCCCAGAACTTGGGACCCATGTTAGGAACACAAGGGTCGTTTTTATTCTCTGTGCAGTTGAGATTTACCCGAAGTTGCGAGTCCCAGAGCTGTGTCCAACAGTGATGTTAATGGGCATTTTGGTGGCATTACCCTCCCCTTCCAGGGTCAAAATGTCCAGTATGAAGACCTCCTGTTATCTTCATCAGTGAATGAGTCAAATATGAGGCATTGAAGTAAAAAATAATTAGAGCTGCAAAATCTCAGATGGTTGAAGATACATCACCCATAAGGGCTCTATTAGAGCCCTTCCGTAGGGAATCACTGAGCTTGGGAAAGAACAAAACATTTCCAGTCCGTCATCAGCTTCCGAGAGAGGTGTTTGTACCCTGGTCTCTGTGAACTACAGATAATGCTGGCACATGAGATCATTACTGTTCTCTGGGCTGTGGTCACCAAAAAGCAGGAATGTTTCCACAGGTGGGAGGAAACGTATTGGCAGAGCATCTGTGTGATGACACCATTGGGTGCCTCTGTGTAGAAAGGCAGAGGCTGTGTGTGGGGGACCTGTGGACCCTCCTTTTAGCTTCTCACTACTGTTGTGCATGTGAATCGGGGATTTATGTCTCCTTTAGCAATATGAGGATGTTGAGACACTTTTCTTTATTCACATCTTATCTATACCTAATATGCTCTCTACTTGTATGCATGAGCCTCATTTCCACAAACAAACTTCACTCATTCATGTCTGTTAGACATAGCTAGGTTTTAAGGGTCAATGAATGACACATGGCTGCTACTATATCTAGCTACTTGAAGTCAAGTGAGCATAACAGACAAGTAAACCATGTGATGAGGTTTACTTGAGAGAGGCACACAGTGGAGCACACAGCAGCAGAGAACAGGGGTGCGTAGATGAGAGCCAGTGAGAGCACACGTTTACACTCCACTCCAGCTTTTTATTACTAAGTAACAGGAAAGAGGTAGTTCATGGGAAATAGGTCAGAAATAGGACTCCCGGGAGAAGGACAGAGAACTATTGCCCAGGAGGGCAAGTGAACCTTTCTTGGGAGAAGATGCCAGTATTGATATGTTGGAAAAAAAACCCCGCTCTGCATCCCTCAGCCCCAGGCTTTGACTTGGGGAAATTGTGTGCTATACAATCTTTTCTGGCTCAGCTTTCTTACCCATTGTTTCAAACACCTCTTATCCACAGTATACTTAAAAAAAACACACAATAAATTGAATTCCTGTTTACAAACTATGTGTGGGTGCCCCAAGACCATTGTTTCTCTTTATGGATACCTATGAACTTTGGTTGTGTAGGTTGCAGGGAACAGTGACTGAGAACCTTGGCAAAGACAGGCGGGTCCCAGCCCCTGGCTTTGTGATGTCATCAGTGTTGAGCTGCATGTCTGTCCCTGTGGGGATCATCCTGAGCTGGTAACAGTCCAACCAACAGAAGTTAAATACTGTTTTGAGTTGTGGGATCTTGGTGTCTGTGCTGAGTCATGAGCTTCTGAGCTGAGCCTAATTATATTTATGTTGCATTGACTAGCAATTACTTCTTCTGTTCTAAGAGAGGAAAGAGAAGAAAAAAATATTAGCATGCCTCAATTACAATGAAAGGAAGTGAGTGGGATGCTGGGCTCTGATTTTTGTGGCCAGGCAGAGAAACTCATGTTTTGTCAAAAGAGGAAATTAGATGTTGTGCCCCAGGAGCCTGGGGGGGGGGGGGGGGAGGGTATGTTTTTCAGGATTGGTCACCATTAGTAGCCAGCCAGCCAGGCACACACACAGATTGCACAGCCTCCTAAGGGGTAGATTCAGGCTTTGAAGAGGCCTAAAATAATATAATTTCGGATGCCTTCTTGAAGAAAAATAATACAAAATGACGAGCACAAATTATGTAATAGGGTCTTGGAAGGGCCAGTGTAAGTGGGGATAAAGAAGCTGAAGTATCATTCGTTTTATCCTAAATCCACCTCTAGGTCCCCTCATGGAAGACTCTGCCATTTCCATCCCCTTTTCCCTGGAAAAGGCAAATTTCAGTCTATGAAAGCAGAAGGGGCGCGGTCTATGAGCAAAGGCAATAAAAAACCAAAGACACAAGACTGCCAAACGGTGACTCAAGCAGGATATGAGAGGTGTCTGCAAGCATTTGGAGGGTGTCAGTCGAGAAAGGGGAAAAGAAGTGTTCGCTGAGGTGGACAGGGAATGAGGGATGCGATTAAGTAAATAAAAATGTGCACAGAATCCGTCAGGAAACACTGGCTGACTGTATCTTCTGATATAGTGGTGTTGCATTTCCCGTGGGAAGCACTTAAGCATCAATTGACTCACTGGAAACTGAAATTGGCCACAAAAATATGCTACCAGGAAACAGCCCCGAGTCTGTTCTGAGCCCTGAATTCCATGAGGCTGACACGAGTGTTCTATAGATTAGAACTGGTGTGGGGAGGAGGCCAAAGGGAGAAAAAGAGAACAATCCAGCAGGGAGGAGCCGCCACCTCCACCCGCAGTCGCTGACTGGTGGGGGGGGGACACGTGACGAAGGAGGAAGAAGTCCGAGGCGAGGGTGCCACCCAGCGTTGGAATGAATACTGCGGCCAGGAAGGGAGCGGCCAATTCCACCGTGAACTGTAACCACGGAATTCCCACTCCCTTGTCCAAAGGAGAGGCAGTTCTGTCGAAATGAATAAGGGGCCCCTGGATGACAGGGCAGTCATGCCTGGGCACAAGCACATGTGTGTCAGAGATGCTGTTGATGACAGTCTAAGAAGAACAGAGAAAATATTAGCTGACAGAAGTGAGATCCAGAGAGGCTCATTTGGCTAAAATATGGATTAATTCAAACACACTGAGGAGAGCCTGACTTTGATTTCCTAAACCAACTGCACAAATATAGAAAATATAGAACACCACAACTTGGTTAGTGGCGAATCTGGAAGAGGCGGGGGGGGGGGGTAGGGCAGGGCAGGGAAGAGAGGGTTTCGTTCAATGTAAACCCACAATGAGTCGAACAGGTGTTATTTTTATGATACATGAATTCCCTGCTGATATATTTCTCAGTCTCTTCAGCTTTTCACCGGTTGTTAGGTCAGAGGGGCGACTTCCAAGTTCCTTCTGCGTGGAACCAGGACAAGAAGGCCATCCCTGGAGGTCTACTAGGAATGTCCTAAAACTACAGGTTCCTGCCCCCCCCCCCCAGATTTACTATGAAATCTCAGGATGGAGCTCAGGAATCTGTATTTTCCCAAAGTTTCAAAAGCCATTCCAATGCTTAGAATGCTGAACTACTGCTCTCGAATCAAGGAGAGGTCTCTGAGAACTTAACAGTCAAGACAAGTGATTATAGTGGAATCTAGGAGGGGTTCTGAGAGGGGTGCAATGTGACAAGGATGGAGAGGGGGGAGCTGCTCTTAGAGAGAAAAGAAACCTTTTTGAGGAATGGGTGACTTCGACACTAACCCTGATGAGAGGCAGACCACCAGGTGGAAAGAGAACAAAGACATTCCTGGTAGAAGAGTCTGCACAGGCGCAGAGGGCGCACGTCCGCGGGCCACGGAGGAAAACACGCACAGGCGTGGACTGCCTCCCCCTGCTTGTATTCCCAACTAATTAGCACGACTTCTGAGAACAGAATGAACTATTTGTATTGCCAATTTGTGACTGGCAGCAAGAATACATGCAATCAATCCCCTTAGTCATTTGTCAGATTATTTTTTAAGTTTTAGAAACTTTTTGAAGACATAAAAATTGTTATTCTTTTGCCTGAAGGTCGGGAGAAAAGCGGCAGACAGACACAGTGTGGCTGACCCGGGACTGTGCTCCCCTCCTACCCAACTCCACCTGTATCCCCACCCCCACCCCACCCGACACCCTGGCTGTCTCAGAGGTCCGTGCTAAAGGGCGATGTTCACAGTCCTAATTCAGGATGCTGGGTGGAGGGTGGAGACCACCAAAAACACAAGAAAGCTATTTCATATCCACGGGTTCTAGGCAGCTCTGACACTGCAGGGCTGTGTTAATAATAGAGCGTATTAAATGGAGAGGAACCCCTCCACGAGGGAATGGGAACCTTTGTGTGGATGCCGACCCTGTGATATTTACGTCTGCCATACAGTCAAGCCCACTGCATTCATACCAGTTACCTAGGGAATGGCAGAGAGATGGAAACTAAACCGCCATTTACTTTTTAAACAAACTTCCCTCTGTGAATGCAGGTTCTTGCTTTTCTGTGATTAATCCCAAATCCCCATTGGCAAGCTCCCCTGTGTAATCTCGCAGAACAGCTGGGCCACAACCGTATTATCAATTATTAAATGCCTAAGTTCCCTGCAAGGCCGTGATTAATCATGAAGCGCTCCAAAAAGAGAGAGAGAGAGAAGGGGTGGGGGGGAGGGAGGGCTATTGTTTCATCTTCCAACATTAAACCAAAGAGATCTAGAGCCTAGACAGCATCCTGCAGTCCTCCAGACAAACTGCAAGACTTTGACCATGGCCAAGGTAACCAGCTTCCTCTGACTCTTTTAACAGGTGTGCCTGTCTCATCAGTTTGTTGTCTATGTTAGACCTATGTTAATTACAAGTTTTTCTGTTAACCTATGTTGACGGAAGAATTAGGGGCGTTTGGTACCTATGCCCTTCCTAATGATCTGAACCTAAGTGTCAGGAAAGCCAGTCTTTGTCCCTTTTCTAGAGTAGAATCATCTTGGCAGGGGCTTGTCAGCACATGCAAAAATAGAACTTTACTTATGGCTGCTACTTCTTCAAGATCGCCTTAAGGAAACCACGGCAAAATTAGATTTGTTCTTCCAGTTCAAGAGGTATGTGGATTCTGGGGGAAGAAAAGCATGGTTGGAGGGAGAGATAAAATAAGTGATGAGGGGCCATGGTACTCCAGTGTTAAGATAATTCTTGAAAAGGATCTTGAATGGATTCCTATTCAATTATCAAGCTCATTCTTGAGTGAGGCTCCTTGTATCTATCCTTGATGGAAACCCCTGGAAGCAGCTTCTTTGGACTTCATTCCAAGCTTTTTTCATCCTTTGTTTCTTAAATCACTCATTCCTTCAATTAGTTGTGACCTTGGTACAAGGGGTGGGGTTCATTATTCTTATTTCTGAAAAAAACTGCAGAACGTACAAGAGCATATAACTTGAAATAAATTGAAGATAAAGTTAAAATCTGATGTGAAGTGATGTGATGATAATGAACAAATTTCCAAGCCATATAAGATTGAAAACAAAGTTGCTAAAAATGCAGAATTGCCTAAATCTTTAGACAAACTGACTAGTGAAGATGTTTTACCTGGAAATTTATTTCCTGTTCAGGCAATGGAGATGAAGATAATTAGAAGGGATAACTTACAGTAAAAGAATGATATCTAAAACCAATAGGATTTTCATATCTAAAAACAAGATGAAAACATTCTCTCTCTCTCTCTCTCTCTCTCTCTCCCTTTATATAACTTCCATATCTAGCAATATAAGATCTTTCCTCTTTCAGGGGCTGTGGTTTTTCAGTCCTGACCAACATCACCCAGAGTCTTATGACACTTTGACCATTCTTGGTGGATTTAATTTGTTTTGAATACTTAAAAAACAAAGACCAAATGAGCAGATTGCTTTCCAGAACATATTTTGTATGTTGGTTTTTATATACACATGAATCTTGTATATTTCTTATCACCATAAAATAATCTGCACTTTGTTGGTAGCAGGCAGTTTCAGTCCTTGTAGAAGTCTAAACAACAAACTTACATTTCTAAGATAAAGTTCTCTGTTAAACATAGAAAACGTTAAGCTGGAGATGATGAGAGAGGCAGATGAATGGGCCTATCCCATTTAGCTAAGGCTTTATTTATGTCTCTTAAGCTAAGCAGATTTGAGTCTGATTAATTCTGCTATGAGAGATCCCCTGGAAAGCTCAAAATGGTTTACTTTAAGAAGCATCTGTCAGCAGCTAAGCGTGGGCTTCTTTTCCGTTCAGCATATATTAACACAATAGTATAAACCATCCATAACACAAAGTGCAAGACCTGTCAGATTTATTTTTCTAAATAAATCCGGCTCCAGCCCACCACTCCCCAAAGCTGAAACATTTAATTTTGGTCATTTTTCAACTAGCCATTGTCTTCTCTTGGACTAACAGTAACAAGGTAAGGGGCTCCAGCCAGAGCCACATGGACCACAGATCCTTCTGCTTCCACACTCAGTGTCCGTGCTGTGAGTCAGGCATGGCTACTGCATCACACTGTGGCAATGCCTCCAGGTTCCCCTCCACCGGCCAAAGTCACCTTTCATGTGGCTCATGGCCATGACACTCGGTGTCCGGCTCCATGGGCACCACGCAACCATCTCCTATTTGAATCGTGCATCTGAGCAGCAGTGGGTGAAAGCTGGGTCCAGACAACCACCTCTCTCAGATCCCATAGTGCCCTTGGCTCTCCAGGGTTTTCATGGGCCCCGCATCCCAGTCGGTCCACTGTTTCCTTTTATCCTCAAGGCCCCAAAGCCTCTATCTGCACCCCAGGCCTGTGATCCGGTTCCATATGGATTGACAGAATGTACCCCCTTCACTCCTCTCAGAGGGTGCTCTAATGCAGGGATGAGGACACGGAAGGCTCACAGCGTCACCCTAACACATACCTCGGCAAGTCAGTACCTCATAATGCAGACAAAACCAAAAACGGTTATGAGCAAGAGCATTTGGAGTGCTCCCAGTACTTTTTCCAACCTGATACGTATACTAGCCTCAGTGGCTTAATCACTTTCTGACCCAGGAGACTATTATCCGATGCTGACGCAGACCATCCTCTGTAAGCATTTTAACCTAATAAGCTCCAGCCACTCCTGCAGCTGAGTTCCTCACGGCTCCTTGGAGGAAACCCCCAGCAGCTGGGTGTGCCTGAGGTTAGGGAGCCACAGGGAGGGGTGTCTGGGTCTCCAAGGAGGCTCTGGAGTCAGGCTCTCCCCTCGTCTGTTACAGATGGAGCTCCCGAAGGGCTTCTCTGGCCAACGGACATTCCTATCTGCCGTCCTCAGCCTGCTATCACTCAGCCTCTCCACAGCATCCCTGCTCAGCAACTACTGGTTTGTGGGCACACAGAAGGTGCCCAAGCCCCTGTGCGGAAAAGGTCTGGCAACCAAGTGCCTTGATGTGCCAGTGCCCTTGGATGGGGGCGGCAACGACACACCATCCCAGGAGGTGGTGCAGTACAGCTGGGAGACTGGGGATGACCGCTTCTCCTACCGCACCTTCCGCAGTGGCATGTGGCTATCCTGTGAGGAAACTGTGGAAGAACCAGGTAGCCGCCTCACCCCCCACCCCCCACCCCCGCTGCCTGAATTTTCCCCCATGGGATCTTATGCAGACAAAGGACCAGGGGGAAGTCTATAGCACTCCTCCACACCCCACTGGCCTCACTCCCAAACTCAGCATCTGCCACCTCTCTACTGTGTCCCTTCTCCTTAGGACCCCCTTCTAATAAGATCAAAAGTCTACCTGGCTTTTCACTTCCTGCCTGTCTAGTAGACTTTCTGGTTTAAAATAGCATTACCTTTAAAGAGTTCCATTTAGACTTTCAACACTGTAAGATTTTCCATTCCAGCAAACTAGAATTGCTGTTTAGAAACAAAACAAAGAGAGATGACTATTACAGAGAAAGCCCGGCGCTGCCTGTCTGTGACCTTATATGGATAACTTCACTTCTACAGGCCTTGATTTTCCCATTAGTGAGATGGATCCAAGTAGGTCAGCCTTCCTAGTCCTCTTCATCTCACAAAGTGTTTTCTGCCTCTAAGTGTTACTGTTGCAATTGTTAAAGTAGGGGAACTGAAGCTCAGTGAGGTAACCAGGTCCTGTAAGGACACCTTCAAGGCGCTGAAGACAGACCCTCCCAGGGCTTCTTGGGTCAGCATGCAGCCCCCAGGGAGGGGCAATCGGACTGAAGTCACCCTTCCCACTTCCTGCACAAAGCATTCATGGGGCACGTGGTAATGAAGTTTTTCTAAGCCCAAAGTCATGGACAATTTGTGATCTGCCACTTCTCCTGGTTTGGGCTAAGGGGAAAAGAAGACGCAGGAGGCATATAAACGTGTGTGTATTTATACTGATATTGAAGTTATTACCGTGCCACTGAACACAGCTCCAACCCCAGCCCCTTAACAATTCAGAGCCATTCAGATCAGTGGTACAGCGGCGGCAAATGGCATTGATTAACACTAGGGAACATAACTGTCTTCGCTATCAGGAACTGAAGAGAGAAATTAATTTTGGATGGCTCTTGTCCATGCCATTCATTCATCCACGCATCCTTAACTGCTTTCAGAGAGACATGGACTGGCTGCCTGCTGTGCGTTGGGCAGGCACCGTGTGAGAGCAAAGGGAGCAGGGCTGGCGCCGGGCATGGGCCAGGGGAAAGACTTCCTCCCAATTTGCCGAGGAAGCACCTCCAAGAAGCTGACCCTTGTCTGTTTCAGGGGAGAGGTGCCGAAGTTTCAATGAACTCACACCACCAACCAAGAGAGGTGAGAAAGGACTACTGGAATTTGCCGCGTTGCAAGGCCCACATCACCCCACTGTCCGATTTGGAGGGAAGCGGTTAATGGAGAAGCCTTTCCTCCCCCACCCTCCCTTGGGGCTTGTGGCAAGTATGTGAGTTTCATAACAAATCTAGTTGCCATTGAGTTTGGGGGCTTCTCTGCATCTAAACTGTACTGTGATCTCCAGCTTTTCTCCTCTTCTGAGCCCCGTGGGTGACACAGATTCCTTCTAGAGCTGACTGTCATTCACATGCAGGAACAGAGCAGCAGAGACAAACACGCTCACAAACAGAAAACCACTGCAGTCTAGCCTGCTCTTGTTGCCAAGTAACCAAGTTGAAAACTTAGGTTTTTCCTTTTTGTTCCTCCAATACTTTTTTTAATAGGAGGAAGAAGGGGAGGGAGGAAGGGAGGGCAAGAAGGAGGGAGGGAACAAAACTGTCCAAAATTAAGTAAGAAAAAAAAATAAAAATGATAAACAGCAAAGCTATAGTATTACCAGATTCAGATGACTTCTCAAATCTCTCAACAGTCTTGTCAATCAAGTTTACTTGATTATATATCGGATACTGAGCAGAGCGAGAGTGGTGGGGTGATAGCAAAGAACCCCAAATTAAGGCACATTCCCACCTGGTTTCAGGTCTCATCCTCCCCTTCTCTGATGCTGTGAGGCTTTTCTCTCCTAACGGGCAACATTGAACTTCACGCCCAAATGTTTGCCCACTGTTCAGTCACTTCACTGGCAGGGTGACGGCGCTTCTCCCTCTGGTTTCTGACAGAGATCCTGTGGTTATCGCTGGGAGCCCAGTTCACCTACATCGGACTTGAACTCATCAGCTTCCTCCTGCTACTAACAAACTTACTGGTCACTGGGAACCCTGGCCGTGGGCTCAAGCTGAGTGCCTTTGCAGCCCTTTCCTCCGTCCTGTCGGGTAAGTGCCCCCAAAGCTGGGGAGGTGGGTGTCCCCCGCTGCCTCTGAAACTCTAGCTGGCAGGCTGCAGTCTGCCCCCGGAGGGGAGGAAGGAGGAGCCCAAAGGCCGCATAAACGATGGAGGCATGAGATACATTGCAGGCATCTGTCATTTTTAATTGAGATAACATGTGGAATGTTATATTGGATCAGTATGTACTTTACGCCATGAAATTTTTTATTTGCAAATGTTCTCAATATGTAAATTAGCTTGGTTTACTTTTCAATTGTGACATACACACAGCTTTTCAAGACTGTTGGCTAGAGAAAAGCATATATAGTCAAGAATAAAGCTCCCAGTAGGGGTGTGAGTGGGAAGAAGCACAGGCCCTGGGTGCAGCATCGACTCACACCTTCTCCATAGCTCTAAACCTAAAGTCGGGGGCATCCTAGTGCAAAGATCTGCATTCAGGAAGTCCCCATCACAGATTAGTCTCCCTGGAAATGTGGTGGCCCGTGGGTGACGGGCACAGGCTGCACCGGACACAAAAGAGGAGGTTGCTCTAAAACCACGTTCCCTGTAGATGGCAACGTCAGCCTTTCTCTGAGGGCGTTGCCTTCCTGTTCCCTCTGTAGGCCTTCTGGGGATGGTGGCCCATATGATGTATTCACAAGTCTTCCAGGCAACCGTCAACTTGGGTCCAGAAGACTGGAGGCCACATGCTTGGAATTATGGCTGGGCCTTCTAGTAAGTGCTTCCCATCTTCTGAAACTTTGACCCCTCCCCCAGCCAACTTTCTAATGAAGGCAAATGGTATTGCTCCCTGATTTGCTCCCTCAAGTAGTCAGTTACTTTGTTTCCTTGGCCTCCTCTTCTCCCTCCTCCCAGAAGCCTGGCAGTCAGAGGGCCGGACCATCAGGCCACACCCACTCTTCCCCCACCCTCTGCGGGGGTTCAGAGAGGGTCCCTCTAGCTTGTTTTATGAGGCCGTTGTCCAGTTTGTTTCTGCTAATACAACTGCAGCAATTGCTTCTTGACCTGATTATGTATGTTGCCCGTGGGAAGTGAAATTGATTTTGCATGGCTTATGAAAATGATGCCTTATATTTTGAATATTTTATGATTCCAGATATTGGAGGACAGAGAAATGGAGAATTAGTCTTGAAATTTGGGTTGAATTCTATTCCCTATGAATGGCTTACTCTTCTCCTATAATGAAGAGTAACTTCTGCCTGTCTCCATTCTTATTCCGCCAAACTGTGCTATAAATAAAACTTCCCCTACAGTCATTCTCTAACCCTTAAAAAACTAAGGAGTCAGTGATTTTAGATTTCTCTTTAAAAAGGAAAAGCAGCAACTATGACAAAACAAACAGAGTCAAGGTAAATGTCCCTTTGCTTAAGAGTGTCTTACTTTCTCCCTTGAAGAACACTCTATTCAATGCGTAGGTACAACCTGAATTCACATGAACTATCTGGGTTAGTGCTAAGTGCTGAAAAGACACAGCCCCAGGCTGGGTTAGCACCAGTGCTGAAAAGACACAGCCCCAGGCTGGGTTAGCACCAGTGCTGAAAAGACACAGCCCCAGGCTGGAGTCTCTATGCTACAGTAGGCAACATGGAAAGCTCTGCAGGTCTGTTACGAGATCCTGTCCCTTTTCTCCTGGTATAGTCTGTGCTATTTGACCCAGGAGTCTTTGGTCTGCTCCTCTAGCCACCGTATCAGTTTAGCTCATTTCCTAGTCCTATCATTCCTCACCTTTTGCTTGTCTTCAAGCCATCCTTGGCATTACAACTATAGAGCTCAGACTACCAAACTCCCATCAGAAGCCCCCCCCAAACTGAGTCTACTCAGTCTGTCAGAGGCAGCAGACAGAAGCACGTACCAGCCTGTGGTCTGGCCTTAACCATCGTTTGGCCTCTTGGAATCCCTCACAACATCCTGTTCCCTGTTCTACCCAGAACCCTGGGGAGATTTAGGGATTTGACTTGCCAGGTGTTGAGGACTGTTTGATAAGATTCCCTAATGCCTTTTCTTCTTAATCTTTTAATCTCCTCTTAATCTCCAGCTTCACTTCCATCCATTACAAACTCCCTTAAGCCGAGAACCACACTGTTTTCGTAACAGGCAAATTCCACTGGTGCAACCTCTAGTAGCTCGATTTGCAGTGAGTGCTTCCTGAATGACCCTCAGAGATGCAACTTTGTGGGCCCTCGAAACTGCTAAACTCAAAGCAAGGGAAGATGAAGGAGGGATGATCACTCCAGCGTCTGAGAAAACTCTTTGCTGGGGTGGGGTGGGGGTGGGGTGGGGAGAGACGGAAGAGGAAGGTATCACACTGGGCCATGTCCACTGTATACAGCCAAGCTACGGGTCTACGGAACCTTGGGAGATGATATGAAGGTAACCGCAGCTTGAGAAACAGCAGTCAAAAAAGTTTCATGTGTTTCTATCAAAAAAGAGGCACACCTAGTACAAAGACCACAGTGAAAATGAATCCGTTAAACTTCTAGTCTGACTTTAATACTACACGCTTCATTCTCTTTTACCACGAGACGTCTGGAAGCACCCTACTAAGAAAGATGACCCCAGTCCTCTTGCCCACAGTGCTTTCCCCGCAGAGCAGTGGGAGACCGCACAGCCAGGGCCCTCAATGCCCAGGAGGCATCAGCCCAGTTTACTAGTCGGAAGGAATCACAGGCTTTTTTCTTTCTTTTATATAGCAATAAATGTGTGTACTTTATTTATTTTTTGATTTAATCTTTATTGTATTTTTTCCATTACCATTTAGTCCCTATACCCCCTCCTCCCAGCAATCACCACACTGTGGTCCACGTCCACGAGTCCTTTTTCCTTTTTGCTCAGTCTCTGCACCCCCTAACCACACCCCTAATAGCTGTCAATCTCCTATCTATGAGTCTGTCTCTATTTTGCTCGTTAGTTCAGGTCACTAGATTCCACATGAGTAAATCATACGGTATTTGTCTTTCTCTGACTGGCTTATGTCATTTAGCATAATGCTCTCCAGGTCCATCCATGCTGTTGCAAAGGGTAAAATTTTCTTCTTTTTTATAGCTAAGTAGTATTCCATTGTGTAAATTCCCCATAGATGTTTTGTCCACCTAATTTTTCTGTATGTTTGTCCCTAGCGTGGCCTGGGTTTCCTTCACCTGCTGCATGGCATCAGCTGTCACCACCTCCAACACATACACCAAGCTGGTGCTGGAGTTCAAGTGCAAGCACAGTGAGAGCTTCCAAGGAAACCTGAGTCGCGTGCCGCTTCACCACCAGTGCTTCCTCCAACAGGCATCAGGCGCAGCCCACCCCAGGGGCCCATGGCCCGGCTACCACCAGCACCACAATCAGCCCATCCACTCTGTCTCCGAAGGGGTTGACTTCTATGCGGAGCTACAGAACAAGAGATTCCAACAAGGCACCAGGCAGGGGTTAAAAGAAGAGCTGGCTGGGTCACCTGTGGAAGAACAGTGTTAGGAGTAAGTGGGCTTGGAGAGCAGGCTGAGCCCAACCTTACATGTTTGTTATCAACACGTGAGCAAGCCAAAGTCTGTTTCTTGAGAATGGTTTTTTAGAGGTTAAGAACAAGGGTATGTTCAAGTACAAGTTCAGGGGGCAGGACAGGGGGTGGCACCTGGGTCCCTCTGCTCCCTTTCCTCTTACAGTTCTGTCACCTTTCACCACCCACCTGTCTCACACACTCACTTCTCTCCTTTACTGATTGTTATGTGCTGGGTCTCCACTAAGCAACGGAGATAAAAAGAGCAGTAAAATGCAGCTCTTGCCATCTAGGGGCTTACCACTCTGGTCACCTGTCTGGGACTTGGAGAAATGGAGGGGGGCAGATTGGCAGTCAGTGACTGCGGCTTGGTTTCCCAGGATGCACCAGAGTTTCCTGGGAGTCACAGGAGGGGAGACGAAGACACTCCTAGGAGCTTGGACATGGTCACTGGATGTCCCTCACCCTGTCTATCACACTTTCTACATGCACACAGTGGACATTCAATAAGAGTTTAATTAAATATCATCCTAGAAGCCATTAGGAGATGTGAGTGCATGGGAAGTCTCCCACCCCATGCAGAGACAGGCCCACTTCCAAGAATGGCCTGCTGAGGCTGTGTGGACAGGACCGTGGTTCCCCAGTGGAGAACCACCCAGGAGACGTCTCCGGTGAACGAGGCTGCCGCATACGCCCCTCTCTGGATCCCTGCCTTCTCATCCATCCACAAGGGAAAACACACCATCCTTCACAGCTAAGAAGAATGAGAATGGCACACACATGTTCCCATACACAGTATTTATTTGTTCAGTAACAATTCACATTTTAAATAGTGCTCCCTGACAATATACCAGCTGGCTCTTCTTTAACGTGGGCAATAAGGATTGCAATTCACATTCAAGGGGTTGGTACCATCATACCACACTAGAAGGGAGAGTAGAGACCATCTGGGGGATGAGGAGAACGTAATCTAGGATAGATGGGAAGGTCTGTGAGGGAAGAAAAGAGAACAGATTGGGAGGAGAAAGACTCCTGCATTTGCAGAAGTCATTACTACTTCTAGGTAGTTGTCACATTGGCTTTGCTGGCAAAGCCATGTTGGGAATGAAGAAAGAAATCTGGATGGATGAGTGCCAGCAAGGAAAAGGAAGTTTAGAGATACAATGGACAAGAGACCAGCACCTGCGCTGGTCAGATGGAGCTTCCTCAATCTTTGCCACCATTTCCGCCCTCTGTACTCGCTGCAAGGGGAAGAAGACACCTAGAGCTTGTACTATGTTTTTAGCAAAGAGATTCAAACTTATCACAGTCAAAACAATCCAGGTTAAGTTAATTAGCAAATATACCATGAAGAATTTAAGGACTATGTTATTTTAGCTTCCTGTACGTTTCTGGGGCTCGCCCAGCATAAATACAGTCTTCTGCCCGAAACAATCCCCCCAAATCCGGTCCTCGGAAAACATCTTCACATTTTACTCCTGCCTAAAGTGGATGCCTTCCCAGAAAACTTCGACATGGTAGAGAACCAAGTTTAGGCCTAGAGGGCTTGGCCCAGGCCACGGCACCACCGCCCAAGTTTTAGCTATTCAGTCAACTATAAATTTGTCTTTAGAGTCCTCTACTAGACTGAACTGGATCCTAGGCTCTTCTACCCAAATAGATTCAAACCCTAGAAGTACATCTGGAATCATCCCCACACTCTTGGGTATGCTATAAATGGCCCCAAGTTTACAATAAGTTGACCTACACGTGCCCCTACGCATGCCATCCAAAGTGTTAAAACCAAATCTGTTTTCACAGGCGTACGGCAGCAAGGTGTCCAGAAAGCTGGCAAGGCCAACCTGTAGGCCGGGCTAGTGCCTGGGGGGAGTTTGCTACCAGCCTTCTGTTATGTCATAATGCCTACCAGAGGGGCAACATTTATACCCCTTGAATTTAGGGTCCCTAATTTTCAGTAATCTCTAAATTTTCTGGAATTCCTTTATGAACATAAGCTAAATAGATGCAGGCTCTAGTAAAGAGAGAACCTGAGCTGCACTCAGTGATGACCTATCCACATTATTCAAGAAGGAAAGTGGCTCTTCTCCAGCTCATGTGGGGTCTTCTGCTGAATAAACAATGACCTCGAAGTTTGGGAGAGAACCTGATGTAAGTTATATATTTATACAGGGGAAGGGAGAATCGCTGGAGGAAATTCTAAAGAACCTAACCAATTATAAAAGTTCTAGTATTCACATAGGAAGTTTTCCTCAAAATACAGTGCTTTGAAGGCTCTACAAGAAAGGAGAAGTGCAGGGCACACTGGCTGCATACCGGACTCGAGCAAGAACAAAAGTCCAAAAACAGCTTTGCTCTCATGCAAGCAAAGCAAAAATATCCCTGAATAAAAGAGCAAAACAGAAGCAGTAAGGAGGACAGCTAGTAGAAGATGCTAAGAAAGCAGAGTAGCGAGCGATGAAGCAGAGAGAACAATATCTGCCCCCACTGTTCCTGACCTCAGTTTTCCTCTAAACTGAGCACAGCATACACATTTACCACAATAAAAAAAGATCATGACCAGCAGAACAATTAAAACCACATGGTGACATATGGACCTCATCTCTGCTCCCTTTACAATAGGAATATGGTTATTGTATGGTCGCTAAATATATAAGCATGGAAGTGTGAGGCGGCAGGATGCACAAGGCAAGGAAGGGGTGGAAACGCTTAGCAGCTGGTTCGGTCTCCCGCTCTCAGTGTTTCTCTGCTGCGAAGGTTGGGAAGCAGCCGAGGAACAGGCGGGGGGAGAGGAGAGAAATGATGAGTGGCCCTAAAAATCAGATGGAGGCCATGTGGAAGCTTTAAGGTGATCAAACAAACCAGATGTATTTTAGGACAAGAAACTGGGTCCCTGGAGCTCGGGACACATCTAGAAAACATTTCATCACAATGCTGAAAAAATACACACATGGCATAATGCAAAACAAAATGTTCCAGTGAACTTCACTAGAATTTCCAAGAAAGAGTTTATAAATTAGACATACAAAAAAATAAACATAAGATTCACATTTCCACGTTATCTACAAAGTACCTGGTGGAGGGGGTTAATGCACAGACTGAAAAAGTAGGTGAAGTACCCCGACCACACGGCTCACGCCGTCAGAGCGCCGGAGTGCCTTCCACAGTGCTCTGCAGCACCCACGGAGGTGGTGAGGTGAGGCGAAGACATCTTCCTTCTCTCCGAAGAACTGATTTTGCACTCACAGGGGAGGGACAGTATCCATTCTGTTCACTTCTGCTCCAACTGAAGATTCCATCAGACTAGATCTAGGCAGAAAGGTGAGAGTATCAGTGACTTTAATCTTTTTCACAGTAGGGAAGTGGAGAAAGCCTCTATTTTCCTGTCCTTTTTGTAGCCTCAATAGCTCATAAGACGCCCCCCGGAAGGCCCAGAGACTTCATATTTTTCCATGACAAGCTCTTGAATATTGAACTAGGACCATAGTATTTGGGGGAAGGAGGGGCTTTAGCATTCTGAGCAAGATAATTCTATGCAACTGCCCCAAACCCCACATGTTAGCATCACGAGCCCCTACTCAGAAAATGGCAGCAGTATCCACTCCTTCAGTTCCTGGTACAATAAAGACCATGACCCCACCTTCCCCATGTCTCCTGAGGGAGACGGTACCACATTTCCAGCTGAAAGGAGCTGAGTACCATTTCTCAGTGGTGACGAAGCACCCTTAGAAAATAGCGCCAGTCCTAAACGACTAGTTCTTGGTACGTAACTACTCAAACAGGCGCACTCTCCCTCCCTCTCTCTTCTAAAGAGCAATATTGGAGGTGGCAGAACTTGTCATAAACCCTCAATAGTAACCAAATATTTGTGTCAGAAGCTATTCACCTGCGCGGGAGAATCAACAAACTTGATTCGAGAGAGAAATCTTCGCAGCTCCCCACGGCCAATTTTGGGGGTGGTCTCCTTTAGCTGGACCATCTGGCCCTCCATCAGTGCCCACCGTAGACTAAGCTTGCTGACCACCAGGGGTGCTGGGTGGCCCTTGGAGCTGGGCCCCGTTGTCCTGGTAACATAAAAGGCATCTTTCCAGAGGTCGTTAATTCCAACTGAGGAAGGACAAAAACAGGAACAGTTAATAAGGACAGAAGACTTCCACTAACAGTAGAGTGGTTTGGTTCAGCGACTAGATTCATTAGTTCATTTACTCCTTCATAATTCACATAAGAAATTTACTGAGCACCCAACAGACACAAGGCACTGAGCTAAACAGCGGGTGTACAGTGGTGAAGGACTGGGTGCCAGCAAAGCAGTGCATTCTTCTGGGTCTTTGTACCACTTCTTCTCCAAAGCCGTTTCTAAGAAAGCCCCAGATCAGGAAACCAGAGGCTACACTAACTGTAGTGACAAGTGAGCACAACTAGAATTTCTAGACTGCCGGTCTGTGGTCACGTAAGCTGCTACCCTAGTGTTTATTTTGCCTCATCTTTAAAATAGGTGTTGCAATAAAAATGATCTTGATTCTTAATTACCACTATTAAATGTTCACCAAATGACAGTATCTTATGGTGATATTAAAAAATAGTTCATTTTTAATGGCGGTGCTCAGTGGTCAGAGTATGGGCCATTTTTCTTGTTTCCTTTGACTTTTCTGCCATTTCTATGCAATGGGCATGTTTCCTTTCACCAGCAAAGGAGAGTCTCCTAAACCAATGCCCTCAGGAAACATTCTAAGCCGTGGGCTCCTAAAGGGTCAAGAAACTATTCTTATTTGTATTCACAGCCCCTGGTGCTGTGCCTGGCGTACCACTGATGCTCAACAAACACCTGCTGAGTGCATGATGCATGAATCATCACCCTTAGAAGCCTTCAGGAATGGGACTGCACCTTCCCCTCCGCTGGCCGCAGATCCCAAGGGTACCGAGGGCACAGGTCCTCACCCACTCAGCCTGGTGCTCTTCCCAAGGGGACGCTCTGGCAATGGGCCAGGGCACCAAGGACACCCGGGAAAACAAAAGTGGCTCACTCAGCACACCCCCTGCTGTCACCTGAAAGCATACCTCTGTCCCTTGGCAGGGCAGTGTGTCCTCACACCCAGCCAGCACAAACTCCCACCATCGCTGGGACTCACCCTCTGAAGCTGTGACTGTGCCTGTGGCATTGGCCAGATCCAGAAGAATGGAAGGGAACGCTGGATGCAGGAGGTAAAGGTGGTAAAGGCTGGATGGCTCCATTCCTGGGATGACATCCTGACGAGGAGAAGCAAAAAGGAAAAGCAAAAGTCACTGCATTCCCGCACGTGATGGCCCTTGGATGAAGAGGGTAAAGGAGACCGCGGAGTTTACTCATTCCTCTCAAATGCTGAGCCCTGACCCCAACTGCAAGGAGAGAGAAACTCCCAGATACAAGAGACCTATTTCAGAGTTCAAAATACTGACGAATCACTAACTTCATCAAACCACAAGTCAGAAAATGCCCCTCAAAGCCCAGCCTCGCCCTCCATGAAGCCTCCCCTGCCCGTTCCAGACCAGTCACATTTCCTCTTCAACAGCGCAGCACCCGTGAAGCATCTGTAAACGGGGCCCTAGGGTCTCGAGAGGACTCTGCACCCTTTATCGAGCCTTCCACCGCTGCAGCCAGTAGCCAAGGGGCTGCTGTCAGCTTTCACGCTGCTTGGCGGAAAAGCACAGGCAGGAAGCAGAGCTCAGAGGGAAGCAGGTTCCTGCTCTACTCGCCCAAAGGCTGCTTGGTTCCACCCAGAACCACCTGGAAGTGTGGCCGGTCTCATAAAGCCTCCAGAGCCAGTCAGCCCCGCAGGGCAGCTGCCATCTGACAAAGGGGCCCAGGGATCCCCCAGGCCACTCACGGAATTGGGAGACGTGGCTGACAGCCCCTCAGCCCAAAAGAGGAAGACAGACTTCTGGTCTGAAGTAACCGCTGAGGAGGTTGGTGTCTGTTTCATGTGACAGGGAACACTGTGATTCCAAGTAACAGAGCCAGAGTGCCCGTCCACCACCATCACCTGTAAAGAGAAGACGACAGTGGGTACAGCCCGTCCTCAGAAGGGCCGCAGGCCAAGAAAACAACACACACACACAGATCCAAATAGCATACATCGACAGGTTGAGCTTATTAGATGTGAACAAATCGGGTGTTCCCAAAGCGTTAATAACGACCAGGATCCAGGACCCAGTTTTCTCCAGCCCCCATTCCCACTCCACAGCGTTCAAAGGACCACAGACTTCTCAGGTGGGAAGGGAACAGTATAAAGCATCTAGTCCCCCTCTCGTTTCACGGATGAGAAAACGAAGGCTCGGAGGCGGGCAGTACCTAGACTGCTCTGCGTCACGGACAGTCCTCGGACAGAGAGCCAGTCCACAGTGGCGGGGCTGGAACCAGGAGACCAGGGCAGTGCCCCATCCCTGCTGCCTCCCTCCCCGGCGGCAGCAACGCCTGGTCCCACACTCTGGGCCAAGGGCCGTCTGCGCTTGACTAAGGGGGTCACGGCATACGTGGCTCAGCCCTAGGACAGTCCCAAATTTAGAAGACCACGGTCTAAACAGGCAAAAACAGGAGAAAATTTGTTCCTTTGGTGAATCTCTCAAAGGATAATGAAAGACACTGAATGCACGATCCCCGGCAGCATTTCCATATCCTTTCACCCCAAACTCCTCCGAGCCTGTCACTGGACAAAACCCCCCAGGAACTGACCCGTCTCCCTGCAGCCCCACGTCCTTCTCCTCCGCGTCTCTGTCCTTCAGTGCGTGAAGGGACTGCACCTCTGTCCACATGCCTGCCCTACTCCTCCAGGCTCTCACGTCCTGCCCTCCTCTGCCCATGCTCAGACTCTGCTTCCCAAAGGTCTCAGAACCGCCTGGAGATGAACCCCTCCAAGCACGCACAGAGGGCGCAGGCTAGCCATCCAAGATTCCTTCTGACAGTCCCGGGAGGAAAACAAGTCTAGAGACATTGCACTAAACGATGTCATCCAGTCACACTTATTGTTTCATTTAACTGTCACAATAACCTCCCAAAGGCAGTAGGCAGTGGTGTTTGTGACCCATCTTAGAGATGCAGAAACTGATGTGCCCGAGCTCACCAAGTAGTGGGGCCAGGATTAGAACCCAAGTCCTAACCCTCAGCCTATCAGCCTTCAACCAACCTACTATACCTACCCTTCTCCCCCAGCCCTGCCAGGAATGCCAATGAAAATTTCAATCTCTACCTGAAATTCCTTTGAAAGACAACCAGACATTGCTTCTCTCCTGGACAGCACCGCTGGAAGACTCTCCCTGAAATGACTCTTATAACATCAGGTCCGTTCTCTGCGTGTGACCAAATAACCTGCTACGTCCACGCCTCATCCCAATTCTGCAGCCTTGCCTTCACGACCCTCCATCAGCTAAGCTCATTCTGGCGGGAACGCCCCTCCCCTATCCTTGTCTGTCCACCCTGCAAACCTCTTCTCCGCGCCCATGATTCTGCACACCCAACCCCTGGGCAATGCGAAGCGTCTCCTGACTCCCTGCACTCGACCTGCTCTCCACACCCGGCGGCACTGTGAGCCTCCTTACCACACCCACCAGGATGCGGCAGAGCGGTGCGCCAACAGGCGCCCAGAGACTACTCGCTACGGCCCGTGGCCTCAGCTTCTGGCCGCATCTCCACAGACATCACCTGGGTAACCAGCGCAGAACTGGGCACACATTAGAGCAGATGATGAACCGTGTGTTGAATTCTCTCTCAGGGAATAGTACGCAATATATAGTTACATATTTTACAGTGAAGACAAAGCAAAAAGCTTGGTCAATTATCAGAAAGAAATTTTTAAAACTCTAATGCTGCTTCTAATGTTAAAGAAATGAACATTATCTGTCCGGCCATTCTATCCTCACAATATGCAACCCCACATGAAATCAGAGGTTTTGCCCCCCCATGTAAAAACCTCACGCGGTCAGTGTCCTGGGGCCACGCCACATGGCTCTGTCTCTGGGCCTCCTGTCTCGGGCGCCAGCCCTGGCATGCTTCCCCACCCACCCCCTCCTCACAGAAATACAGTTCAACTTTCAAGACCCCGCTGGGCGTTCCCTCTTTTAGAAAGCCCTTTCTAACAACGCAGCCGCCCTGGATGCCCTGCCGTCTCTGGAATCTCGGATGTGGATGGTGTGCACTGAAGGATGATTTATTGATGCCTGCCTTTCCCACCCAGAGGCGGTGTTGGCAAGGCTCCAGTGGCCTAACTGCACGTTAGGATCCAGGACAAGATATCCCCGTGCAGGAAGGTTAGCTAGAAAAGCTTCCAATGCTGCAGATTTTAGCGTGAATTTAAGTTTTCACTTTATCCACTCTGCTAGACTTTGAGTCATATTGAAGGAAGGGACCATATTTTTAGGTTGTTTTTATTTCTCCCAATGCCTCGAGCAGGGCTGCACACAAAGTACAGTTTATATAAGTTTTGATTGATTTGAGTCCCGAGGTTTTACCTTTTTCATCCCAACTCCATCCTCCATCTGCAGAAGGAAGTCTAACACCTGATCATCAGTGAAATATCCAGGAGTAGGCTGGCTACAAATGAGAAGAAAGTAAGTGATAGACAGTGAATAAGGAAAAGAGGAAAACAATGAACTCTTCCCCTCCCTTCTGCCTCAGTTCCAGACAGCAAACAATTGCTCTGGGCAGTTTTTAAACATGGGAAAGTGAGTCAAAACGGCGAACAGGAGAAGGAGCACACTGCATACCTGTGTAGACCGCGAAGTCTCAGTGTCCAGTATGGCGTGAGCGTCTGCCCTCGAAGCAGGACCAGGGACTGTCGGGTGGTAATCAGGAGGCTGCTGCAGTTGGAATCCGGTGCCTTTACCATCTGGAGCTGCTCGACACCATCGCTGAATCACCAAGACCAACAGTCAGTCTCCCGCTTAACTGAGTTTCCTGACCCACTGGCCTGGACTTTTTCTCTCGGTGCACATGTTTGTATGGACTCTTGCAGTCACCTCCCACCTGGGGGAAGTCTGTCGTTCCAGCTCAGTATCATTTTCCTGACCGTTAGAAACCAAGGTCCCTAGAAAATTCACGCAAGCTCATAAGGAACTCACAGAAGTGCTGCATGCCTCTCACGCTGGATACTCTGGGAAAGAAATCAGAGCCAAAAAGAACAGGGGAGGGGGCGGAGATCCGGACAGGAGTCCTGAACGTGTCATTAAGCTTGGACAGCAACTCCTGGCACACACTTTATCAAATCGTGTCTCTGTGCAGCTGGAACCATTCTATATCCCATCTGTCAAATTCACTGGAACACAATACTGCCTCAGGAAATGCTAGAAAATGATTTGAAACTTCTAGTATTAAAATAATAAAAACAATTATTACCCAGATTTAGGGTTAAATGGGTAAAATCTGCTGCATATGACAGATAAAGTACATACTATTAGTTAAAAAAAAACAAGAACAAAAAAAATAAGATTTCATGGATGACTGTCCTCGCTTCTGCCAACAGGATCCTCTAACTCAGAGAACAACACAGGAGGAGCAGGGCAGACACTTCCCCAGTGTTACAGTCATTTTAAGTAATTCTGTCTCCCTGCCTGAAGGCCCTCCAGCCTGGCTCTGCTTCACCGACTCAGAACCTAAAAAATATTTCTCCTTGCAATCTGTGTGCAAAGGGACCACACATCACAGCCATTGACCCATCATGTTATCAAGAAAAGAAAATTTCTCCCTCACTTAACCAGACCAGAAAATGGCATATTAAGGCTATCGCTGTTTCTCCCCAAAACTCTGCCCACACATTCACCAGCCCAACCGAACTCAGGGACTCCATGGCACGTGACAGCTTAGGAGACCCCAATGACAAGGCCCTACCTGTAAATGTCAATCAGTTCAGACAGGTTGACAGATCTTCGCTTTTCCCACTCCGGCTCTTCTCTCTGTAGAGAAGGTGGTGAGCTGTCCCGATTTTGGGCCTGAACAAAAATGTCCCGCAGGGCGGCAGCTTGGATATTTCCTAGCACCACAGGAAGAGCAACACTGAGAAGTTGAATTGGATAGAACTCTCCCAGGATGAGGGCCTAACACAGCCCACCCAGACTGGTCCAAAACAGAGTGAACCAGGAAGTGAATATGCAGATGCTAAACACAGAGTCCTCTCTTTACAGAAGGCAGCAAGGGAAAGCAAAAATAATAACCTGCAGTGGGTGGGGGCAGGGAGCAGCCCCTACTATAGGAAGTAAGGAAAGGGCTGGTGTCAGCAATCCCCAAGCCTTCACCCCGTCTCCCAAAAGAAACCCGATCACATACAGCAGTGGGGAGCAGCAGCACAAACCAGCCTTGCTTCTTACCAAGTCCAAACAGGATGTAGACAGCTCCATTTGCGGTGATGTAAACCTGAGGACCGATCAGATTCCCCTCTCCTACGATGCTGTACTTCACAGCTCGGCCTACTGGCCTCCCTGTCCGGCCAGACACCAGCAGAAAGCACAAATCTTGCTGAAGAATTGAAAGAAGGGGGACCGGTCAGTAAAAGCCCTATCATTTCCTAGTCAAATCATTTCTCCCCTCAGTCATTGCTTCCTTGTTAGCTAAGAAACACTTTCCAGCGTTGGGAAGCACCAAGCCAAACCTGCTTTACTTTATTCCCCTCTCAGTAGAAAGGGAGGCGACTGTCCCAGCCCCTCAGTAAGATACCTGCAAAGGGCATCTTTACCGCAGCTCAGGCAATTGCTCTGAAGCACAGCTGTGGCTGATGAACAATCACCTGAGACCAGAATTGTAGTCCAGAGCTAAACACAAGACAGCTGATTCCTGGGTCCCTAGCCTCATACCCAGAAATACCCACTAATTTAGTGGTCCCAACAAATATTGTTGCAGACACTGATCTCCCATCAAAACATTACAAGTTTGGCCTGGCCACTCTCAACCTACTCTAAAGCAAAGACAGGCAAACATTTTCTGTGAAAGGCCAGCTGGTAAATATGTTAGGTTTGCCAGCCAACAGTTTCTGTAGTAACTACGCTACCGCTGTAGTGTAAAAGTGATCAGCAGTAATACATAAATGAATAGGCTTGTGTCCCAATAAAACTTTATTTATAAAAACAAGCAATGGGCCAAATCTAGCATTCAGACCATAGTTTGCCAACCCCGCCTGAGAGGGTTTTCTTTTGGAAAATGGGGGTGGTTGGGAAATATGAGGGCTGTATTGATACCATGACTTCAGTAAGGATTTTGACAAAGTTTATCATCCTGAGTTCTTATGAACAAGAAAAAGGCAAGTGATTTCCCAGAAAAGGAGTCCATGATAATCCAGAGGGAGGTTTTTTGTTTCTTTGTTTGTTTTTTTAAGATTTTATTTATTTATCTTTACAGGGGAAGGGAAGGAGAGAGGGAGAGAAACATTAATGTATGGTTGCCTCTGGTGAGTCCCCTGCTGGGAACTGGCCTGCAACCCAGGCATGTGCCCTGACTGAGAACCGAACCACAATCCTTTAGTTCACAGGCCTGTGCTCAATCCACTGAGCTACACCAGCCAGGGCAGAGGGAGGTTTTTACTGGGATGTCACAGCAGTCTGCTCTTGTCCCAATTCTATCATCATTCCTATCAAAAACTTGAAGGAACGAAATCGAAGCTTATCAAAGAACTGAGAGAGACAGCTAATATGCTCTGTGACAAACTCAAAATTCAAAAAAGTCTTAGATGTAAGATGTGCCAAAATCTGGAAGAAGAAATTGGGACATTAGTTAATTGATTAATTAAAAGACGTGATTATGAGCAAAAACTGAATCGCAGAAAGGCTATCACAATCTTTGGCTGCATTAATAGAAATACAGAGTTTATATCAAAAGAAGTAACAATTTCCTTATGTCACTAAAAGTGATACTAGAAATAAAAGAGAGTTTTAAAAGAGATATGAGCAAACTGGAGTACAAAGAGACGGAAATCAAAAAAGAGAGGCCTGGACTCCATGTAGCACGAGGAACAGTACGACAAATTGGGGATATTTAGCCTTTAGAGTAGCAGGCTTAGCAAGACAAGGTTAACGGGTAAAGGGCTTCCATGAAGAAAAAGGATTAGATCCATTCGGAGTAGCTCTATGGGGCTGAACCTGAACAATGAACTGGAGTTATAAGGAAGATTTCTGATCAATGACAGAATTTTACAGACCTGACCAAAAATCAAATGGACTGCTTCACAAATCAGTGATATTCCCATCCACCTGAGTTCTTAAGGAAAGCATGGGTGCCAATGAGCCTGGAATACTGCATCAGAGATTAAAGCAGGCTATGAAGGGGTTAACCACGTGGCTTTTAAGGCCCCTTCCCACTAATGTTCTAGGCCAGATCAGTTCCTCTAACCCCATGCCAGGTCAGCTGCCCCAAGCCCACTTCGCCCTAAACCAGATCTCAGGATGCAATCGCTCTAAGTCATAAACCTAATGCACTTCATTTCTTGTGAAGAACGAGCCTTCCATGTCTGCAGCTCACAGTTAGCAGGTGCCTCAGCTTCTCTGTTGCTGGTGTAGAAGTCAAAAGCAGTCAGTATAAAGATAAAGGTAGTGCTCTAAACCCATCGCTTCTCCAAGACTTTTCTAGTACAGTCTATCACTGTGGGGCAGCATGGAGACTATTCCATATCTGTACACGACTGGACAAATGAGTAAATTCTCTGAGGCAAGTTGGGCCCGCTTTTGTTTTCTGGCAGAGACAAAAGACCAGGGGCCCCAAGTAGGACGGGCAAGACGCCCGTCCCCCTACGAGAGGCTACCTCACTGGGAAGGGTCTTGAAGCGTCACCCCATCCACCACCACTGGGCTCTAGGTTATAAACTTGTCCAATGTCTTGCTAACTGTAATTTCTTTCAGAAAGAAACCGCCCACACTTCCCACTTTGGGACCTTCAGAAAATCACTGCCTGATGGACGTGCCCATGGAAATCTGCCCCAGACCCCATGTTTACTCACATGATGGAATAAAAAAGATTATGTGAGTAATTCCAGAATTTTGGCTCAGTCTACTTCAAGACCAACTGGCAACTTGAAGAAAAATCAATGGAAAGTGCCCTTAAAGCCGCCGGGCCCCCCTACACTCCCTGGCCTGGCGCCCCTCTCCTCCCAGGAACACCAGCGTCGCCTGGGGCGCCAGAGCAGCGCTCCTGAAACTGGTGTCTGGGGGCACTTTCAGTGCTCCACAGGGCTCTAGGCAGAAAATGATAAAATACTGATGGATTTAATTCTTTTTTCTAAATAGCAGTACTTGCAGATTTTACAACTCCACTCCACATATGCGTTACAAAAATCACAACAGCAAACACAAGGTCTATTAAAATTAAAATGATCAAATGAGACTAAATGATCTGTATCCACCCTTTTCAACAACTATTCTCTCCAAGTTGTTCAATTCTTTTCTCCACACCCATCCCCTGGCAGATGCACACTAGGGAATCTTAGAGAGACTTTCACAGAAGCTCCGAGAGAAACTTCAGGAATACAGACTTAAGGTTGAGATAATTACGTTCATCAGTCCTGTGAGTCAGGGAGAAACGCTCCCCAACAGTCACTTCACTGGGCGGAGGATAATCGGCCCAGGGAGGCCTGAGGCGGGAGCGGAAGGCTCGGACCCCTGCCCCAGAACGGAGGTCTGTGCTGTCGCAGCCTGAACTAGAGCTCTCTTTTCTTCGGTCATTTTGTTATTTCTTGTCAACTTATAATTTTTTCTACATTGGTTTCTATATATTTGTTTTATAAACTTTCTATCAGTCTGTCTTTTGTTTTACAGTTGCAACAAGAGTTAAACATGACAGAACTAGACGTACGCAGAGGCACTACTCTGGGCACATTGAATAGGACGGCTCTGACGCCCCACTGCACGTGGGAAGAAGCCCGGGCGTGGGCAGGCTCCTGGCTCACCGAGGCCACAAAGCTACAGAGTGACAGGGCGACTTCACACACAGATCTCCCTGGCGGCACAGCCCTACCATGCCACGGTCAATGGAGCCACAGTGAGACTGCGGGGGAAATGGGTGCAGAATGATCATTTATCCATTTAATTTCACAAGGCAAATTTATTTAAATCTAAGCTCTTACAATAAGAGGTTTCAAGCAGCATTTATAATAACAATACCAAGAACTAGCTAAAGTTGAAGGATTCTCTGTAAGAAACAAGGACCACTGAATATGCAGCCTACCTGTGATTCCCCAACAGCCAGAACCACAAGATCTCGAACGCCGTCTTCATCCACGTCCGGCAGCACCACCCCTGGGGCAGCCAGGGTACTGTTGGCTAAGTAGTTCGGGTTTAAAGTCCAGATAGTCTTCCCTAGGGGAGGGCAAATACGCTGATCACAATGACGGCTTTCTGCCTCTGGAAGAGGCAGCTGCTAAATCCCCAGGCCAGAAAAAAAGAAACTCAGTGGCCGAACAACAGACACCAACTCCTACTTCCATTTTCCTTTAGTTTTTATCTAACTAAAAGGGGAGGAAGGAAGCAAGGAGTGTGAGCTGAAACCCTTAAGTATCTAGCTAACAAACCCATGTAATAATGTCACAGCTTGGTTTTTTAGGTAAAATGGAGGCACTAAAGTCTCTCCAGGAGAGAGTGATACCAATAGACAGCCTGTCTGACATCTGGGACAGGGCTCAGGGTAGGAAATGGAAGGGGTCGCCAGGGCAGATGGAGTTAGGCCCTGGGTACGGAACCTGGGAGCCACTGAGCCACGCTCCTCGGGGTACTGAGGACACGGCGGGAAGCCAGACAATACCTTCGCAAACCACCCGGGGTCATGGCAAGGACATTGCGTCTCACAGCACTTCTGCAAGACTCGGTGCTGCCTGAGAGGCCGAGTGGTGTCCCCAGGGTCTCCTTACTTAGGCTTTTAGTTCAGTCGCTCTCTGCCAGTGGGCTCCGAGTGTGGGCAACTTGCTTCAGACAGGGACCAGGGCATGGGAGGTGCAGAGCTGATGGAGCACCGTGGGAGTCTCCCCCATCAGCCATGGCAACAAGAAGAGGTTCTTACACTAAGCTCTCACAAGGCTAGCAAGATAGTTGGATAGAGGGAAAATGCACTGTGCCCCATTCCAGTACCAGACTGACAGTGGGACTGACTGGAGGAAGGCACGTGCAATAGAAGTTAAAACGGCAGCAGGGGCGGAGGTCCTGGACCAAAGAGGCCTGTCAGTCCGGCCTGGGGAAAGAAGGGATTGCTCAGGAGGCGCACCTACCCAAAGCCCACAAAAATTTAGAAGTTAACTGATCATTCTTCAAAAGAACCTGGTCCATCCCACATCCAAAACTAACATAAACCCAGGGGAAGAAAGAAACTCTCTTGCTCCTTGCTCGCTGTTCAGGATCTGTACTCAGACAGTGCACTGGCCTGTCCTCTCCGGGGACCACATGACCTCAGCAGTCACATGGCCCATGGCCCCCAGGAGGGAGTCTCTGTCTCTCCCACTGACCTGGTGGAGCCCTCACCAATGTGTTCACCGTGCTCTCTGGCCCAGCAGCTGTGAGACCCTGTGGCTCTAGAAGCTGCAGCACCAGCTCCACACAGAGCCCCCCTCCGGGAAGGAGACTGAAGCCAGACAGCAGCTGAGAACACGCTAAGCTACTCGGATGATCACTGACAGCCACCTTGGGCTCCAAAGGACAGTCATTTAAGATGTAGCAGGAACTCTGTGCACTGCCTTTTGTTTCAATCTTGCTGAGGATGGCTGGGCTTTGTCTGGGTCGTGCAGAAGAGATGAGCTTTGAGACGGGTTCTCCCAGCTTGTTCAGCATCTAAATAAAAACCTTTCCTTTCTCACCAGTTTCTCTCAAGTTCACCTTTTGGTGGCAGTGGGCAGCCAAACCCCCATTTCTGTTCAGTAACAAGAGTAGCCCACTTGTCTAGGACAGAGGAATTGACCTGTTAGAGGTTATTACAACTATTACGGAACCCCTGGGGTGGCCAACCAGAAGACTAATTCTCTCCCCTTATCTGTGTTCACGAGTAGAAAAATTGTAGGAGATTTTTAAGATGACCTCAATTCTAAAGTTAACTCGAATTCCATTATTTTTACTCTGAAGTACCTCAGGACCAAACTCTAACCTCTAAAACTGGAAAGGATGAAATTTATTCAGCTCCACCTGAGTCTAAGGTGTTAATGAGCACACCTGCAATATACTTATGACTCTGCAGACAGCCCTCATACGCAACTCCTTTTCGTTCCTTGGGTCGTGTATGTCTGAATGCAATAAGAAGATAAAAGGCCCAATTGACATGCCTCAACAAACCTCACTTTCTTCACTGGCGTATTTTTAAGTAGTTAAAGCCCGAGTTTACACATGGGCCCTACATATATCAAATACGAAGAGATAGTGCTCAGCTGTCTTTTGTGCAAATGACTGAGGAGGGAGACCACTTAGATATCAGAGACCTTAAGGCAGTTTCTGTTCAGGTTAAACCATGGATCTAGGAGCACTCAATCTGTTACCCTTCTTCTGCTGTCTCCCTTAATAACGCCTTCCAAAGTAGTGGGTGAGATTTTCCGCCATGTGAGAGTGGAAAGGTACGATGCTCACCAGATTGTTCTATTTTAGATTAGGGCTCACTGGAGCAGAAATCTTTTGTGGCAAATGATCTTTACCTGCTGTCGCGTTGAATGCACTGAACATCTTGTGTGTCCCTGTCACAAGGCAGATGGTCCCAGCCATGCTTCCTGGCAGCAGGTCCAAACATGTAATATCTCGAGCCTCCTCAGGGAGGGGACTAGACCAGAGTGTGCTGCCATTCATCCCCGAAAGGCACACGAGAACAGCAGTTGGCCTTGAGACACCTGGAAGCATTCAAAAGAGAGAAGAAAAAAAGAAAGGAGGCAGAGAAAATAAGAGACGGAGATGAGCAAGAGGCCGGAAAGCCAGAATAAATGCTGGGAAGGCAGCAGCCCACACCTGTGTGCTCAGCTCTCTCCCATGTTTCCGGCACCAAGGTCCGAAAACGGAGTACCTGTCGTGTCTGCTCAACACACTCTCGCCAGGACCAGAGCCATGGCCCCCCTCCGGGCTGCCTCATGGAACTCTACTCTCGCACCTCTCCCAACACACGTGTTTCCGTGTCTGTCACCCGAGTGTCACAGAACACAGATATCCTTAAGGACAAAGACATTAATTAAGGCATTAAGTTCTGAACCCTCAGTGGCGTACAAAGTACTTGAGAAGTAGCAGCCAACTGTCTTCTAAATTTAAAAAAGGAGCAACAAAAAATCAAGAATATGGAAAAACTAGTTACTGAGAACAATAACAAAAAAAAAAAAAACAGGAGGGGGAAGGTGTGCTCAGAAAAGTGAGGCTAAAGTAGAATGTCTGCAGAGCAGGGAGCTCTGAATTCTAATCATTAGCAAATGCTCCCTGAGAGCAGAAAAAAATATTTTAGAAAATAAACCTGAAGATTACATTTAGCAAAAATCAGTAGGTCTTCCTGGTTTAGAGTTAGTTGGCAGTAACTGATTTGGCCCCAGTCAGGACAGAATACTTGGAAAAACTTAATACCTAGGCCCAAGGATAGCTGGTAAAGAATTCGAGTAGCTTGCCTCTTTAATGAATAATACAGGATCTGGCATAAATAATGCCCCCTTTTATTACAAAAGCTTTTATTACAACATCATAAGCATATAATTCTATAATATAACAATATCACAGTCAAGCACACCATATGACATTTTAGGTGAAATGTTTAAATTAAAACTAAAATTATGACACTCATATTATTATCCTACCAATGACACTCAAGCAGGCGTCACTTCTGCTGGGCCCTGTATTTTATGTCAGTTAACAGAGCAGAATAATAACCTTCTCTGGCGCCAGCTTTACACTCACTGTCTGTGTGGGGTACTGACCCATCTCACACACTTTCCCCTCCAGCACTCGGTACTTGTGCCTCAGTGCTGCTGATTAAACAGACAACTTAAAAACAAGGGACAAGTGGTAGCTCACTCTTTCAGCGTTGGTTGCCAGAAGCAGTAATACAGGTGACAAATTGTGGTGACAAATCGTGGTGACAAATGTTAACGCTCAGACTTCTCGGGATGCTGTGATTAATGTATTGTGCTTCTTCCTTCCTCCCTCAGGGCCCTACAGACTTCCCTGACTCATCTTTTTCTGGATGATGATGGGTTATCCCTTTCCCACCAGTCTGTGACTCCTTGAGGCAAAGACCACACTCATTTTGTTTCGCTCAATATAACCAGCACAGCTCCACATGAGGACACAGCAGGCATTCAATACCCAGTCACTGAATGAATGGATGAGTGACAGAACAAATAAAAAAACACAATCCTTCTCATGCTCAGTAGCACAGATTTTTTAACCCAGTGTCTGGAGTTTCGTGCATAGCAGTTTGATAAGAGGGTCAAGAACTTGAACTCTCCACAGCCAGATTCCCAGGATTTGGAGCCCAGCTCTATCATTTACCGGCTGGGGATATTGAGCAAGTTCCTTAGCCTCACTTGTCTCAGTTTCCCCATCTGCAAACGGGGGATAATAATATTAGTCCACTGCATGGGACTGAGCTGAGGGATGAATTCATCCATAATATATGCTATGGACTTACAGTGGTGCACAGCACATAGAAAGTGCCATATGTAGATATGTTGGTCTTTTTACAATCTATGGCCAAATCAGGCTGGTTCGTGTTGTGCCCAATGGAGGCCGCAAGACAAACCAAAGCCCTCATGTGCCTGTGCCACAAATGCAGCACTTTTTTTCCCAGTTGACACGTGTAACAGCTGGGGTCTCAGGATTCCAGGAAATGTCACACTCAATCAGGGTAGGTTGTGAAAGGGTTAATCAAGAGACAGATGTGGTTAGGGCGCAGGGAACCTCAGAACTGTTCCTGTTCCCAGGCCCAGTGGAACAGTGGAGGAAGTGACTACTGGAATCCAGGAAGTCCTGTAAGAGGACCACCTCGACAGGAGCTGCGACCTGGGATCAAGGATGCAGCCAGACTGTAACGGCAGTGGGACGGGGCCAGAGGAATGCACACTCTCTCCTGGCTCCCTTCCTCTCCTCCAGTTTCTTGCCTGTGCTTCCCATTGGCTAAACCCAATTGGAAGTCTGCACACAAGGGAGACCCTTGTCATAACTCACACAGGTCAGCCTTGCCAAGCAGACAGCAGAATGGAGAGCTGAGACAAAGGAGTAAAGAGAAGGAGTAATAGGAAAACACCCAGTTAAGGTGTAAGTGTGGAAGATATATTAGTACATGAACAAAAGCTTTCTGCCGGGGTGGGATGGTAGGATCGCCAATGTTCATTATAACTGAAGAAGCTATGAAACACTGACTGGGAGAAAACTCAAGAAACCTAAGAACTGACGGTGAGCACTGCAGGTGGGTGGGCAAAGCACTTCCTCTCCAGATGTCAGCTTCTTCACGGGACTGCCGACCACTAAAAGTTCCTTCCAGCTATAGGGCTCATGATTTCCTGAAATGAGCTTTACTTAAACGCAGGAACTTGCTGATAGGGTTTATCTTGTATGACAAGACCCACGGTGACTGATGCAGACCCTTTTCTACGGCGCCCCTCAGGATGCCCTCGCTTAGCACACAGCCCCTCCAATCAACGAGCGCCTCCTGTAGCAGCCTCCAAAAGTCGAGTTCTTACCGACTGCACTCCCATTCCTTGCAGTTACAAAGGAGAGAAGTACATCACGCAGGCCATCGCCGTTCACATCGGCCAACTCCAAAGGAGACAGGTCCCCACCTGATAAACACAATGAAAAAAACCCTTAGCAAGTTGCCACAAACTGGTTAAAAAAGGAATGAACACAGAGTTCCAGCACTTCCATAAAAATCAGGCAGACTTTTGGTTCCTAGGTAAGAGAGAGTAGACATGGTTCTGCCTATTTCTCACTAAACGCAGATGAAATCCCTGGACATTATACATAAAACAAATATAAGAAGACTCTGGAAGCTGGGGAGAGGGCAGGGCAGTTAGGGACTGTGAGACCCAAGGAATGACAAGGTGATGACCCCCTGGGGAGGTTTTTTGGGCCTCAACTATCCCAGACTAGGCACTGCAGAAGCCTGCAACCCACGAAAGCCAACAGGTACAGACGAAAGGCCCCTGGAAAAGCTGGCTTCCTTAGGCTGGCAAGACAGAAATGTTTTAGATAATAACTGCTCTAGCCCAGCCAAACAACGCAAACAAAACTGAAAGCCCACCCCCACAACAAAGGCCAAGTACGGAGCCTAGACTTTCACCCTTGCCAGTGGCAACAAGGCACCCCTCCTTCGTCCACCAGGGTCATGTCAGGGAAGGCCAGGTAGGGAGCCTCTAGTTCTAGCCCACCCAGCCCTAATGAGGGAGCCTGGTCCCCCTCTCTTTCCCCCACTGGGGTGGTGTCAGCAGAGGCTTAGGGGATGCCTGGACTTCCATCTCCACCCGGCAGTGACAAGCAACGCTCCACCCCAAACAGGGAGGAGTCAGAGGGCACCTGCCAAATCCGGAGAGAATTCACACCCAGCTAGTGAAAGTGTACCCTGGTAAAACCACTGTGGGAAACTTGAGGTTGAACATGCACATACCCTATGACCCAGCTATTTCACTCCTAGGTGTATGCCCTAGACAAATTCTTATATACTGCATCAGGAAATATGTACAAGAGTGCACAAGAATTTTCTTAGTAACATTATTTTTTTAAACGGAAGCCACCTAAATAAATGTTTGCCAACAGCAAAATGGATCAATAAATCATAAGCTAGACCTACCGTGGAAAATCATACGGTGGTGAAAATGAGCATACACTCGGCACCTCAGTTCAAGTGAACCACAAAAATACTTTTTGGTATGTTAAACAAAAACGCCACTCACAACAGACTACATTATATTTATATAAAATTCAAAACTAGGTAAAATTAGAGACTACACAGTTTATGGACACATATGTGGTAAAACTATAAAGTAAAAAAAAGTCAACTCAGGAGAGTAGGGAGACACACTCCACAGGGACACATGGGGATTTCAGAGGTCATTACAATGTCCTATTTTCCTAGGCTGGGTGTTGGAGATGCCTAAAGTTTGTTACTAGTTTTTACACTGTATCTATATACCAAGTATTACAGAGCTCACTTAGAAAAATCAAAAAAGAAAGGAAGAGATGTTCTATGTTGTAGAGATATAACTTAAGTCATAGTCACCCAGTTTCCCCTTAAGAGAAAGTAAAGATGAGAACACAGAACTCATCAGAGGCTAATTCGACTAGGATCACAGAAATGTCAGAGATGAAATATTTTAGACCAAGACAGTATGGGGTGTGGGACTACCGTAGGGGAAGGAAAACTGCTCCTCTGCCCTGGTAGGGTTTCTAGCTGGGACTGACAAAGATCAATGAGGAAAACATTTAAATTTTATTTAATAAACCTGTACACGTACTAGAAGGTCCCACAAGAAAATGAAGACCCAGCAGTGGCCAGGCCCAAGAGCTTATATACCAGGTTCAATAAGAGAGGCAACTGTAAAAAGTAACTAAAATATATGTGGAGACTAGAGGAAGATAAGAGGTATTTTAAAAAGGTCTGTTTGGAAGAAGAGAATCTAGACTTCCGGCAAAGATGGAGGCATAGGCAGAAGCCCTTCATTTCCTTGCACAACCAAAAGGAGAAAAACAACCAACCTAAAATCAATAAACAACCAGAAGTGCCAGAAAATCAAACTGCATGAAATTCTGACAACCACGGAATTAAAGAAAACATCAACCAGAACAACCAGACTGATGAGCGGGCGGATGGAGAGAAACCGCGGTGAGGCCATGGACAGCACAGACCGGGCTGGCTGCGGTGAGGTGGCAGGCTTCGGGGACGGGGCTGACTTAAGGGGAAGTTGAGACTCAGAGAGGGCTGTGGGCTACCACGGTTGCCACAACTCCCAGTCTCACACAAGTTCCTTGAAGAGTGCGCTAGACACGAACAAGAGAGCAACACCTTCCCTCTCTGGTCCCTGCCCCACAGGCAGCACTGCAGTGCTGGTTTGCCCTGCTCAGGTGAATACCTAAGCCCCGCCCTCTTTACAACTTATCAGGGGCCCGAGCAAAGAAATGGGACCCAAATGAAAGAACAGAGCAAAAGCTCAGAAAGAGAGCTAAGGGAGGAGGAGACAGCCAACCTATCTGATGGAGATTTTAAAGCCCTGGTAATCAAAATGCTCACAGAACTGATTGAGGTTGGTTGAAAAATGAAAGACACCCAAAATGAAATAAAGCAAAATATGCAGGGAACCAACAGTGAGGAAGGAAACCAGGACTCAAAGCAACAATTTGGAACAAAAGGAAGAAATAAACATCCAACCAGAACAGAATGAAAAAAGAAGAATCCAAAACAATGAAGAGAGGTTGAGGAATCTCTGGAACAACCTGAAACATTCCAATATCCGAATTATAGGGGGTGCCAGAAGGAGAAGAACAGCAGCAAGAAATTGAAAAGTTATTTGAACAATTGAAGGAAAATTTCCCCAATCTGGCAAAGGAAATAGAATTTCAGGAAGTCCAGGAAGCCCAGAGAGTTCCAAAGAAGTTGGACCCAAAGAGGAACATACCAAGGCACATCATCATTAAGTTACCCAAGACTAAAGACAAAGAGACCATCTTAAAAGCAACAAGAGGAAAGGAGACAGTTACTTACAAAGGAGTGCACATAAGACTTTCAGCTGATTTCTCAAAAGAAATCTTACAGGCAAGAAGGAGCTGGAAAGAAGTATTTGAAGTCATGAAAGGCAAGGACCTACATCCAAGATTACTCTATCCAGCAAAGCTATCATTTAGAATGAAAGGGCAGATAAAGTGCTTCCCAGATAGAGTCAAGTTAAAGGTGTTCATCGTCACCAAGCCATTATTATATGAAATATTAAAGGGACTTATCTAAGAAAAGGAAGATCAAAAATATGAACAATAAAATGACAACAAACTCACAAATGAACCTAAAAGAAAAGAAAAACAATGAAAACAAAAACTAAGCAAACAACAAGAACAGGAACAGAATCACATGAAGGGTTTTCAGTGTCGAAGGGGAAGGGAGGAATGGGGGAGAAAAGGTACAGGGAAGAAAAGGCATAATTGATAGGCATTAAATAGACGGGGAGGGGTCAAAATGGTATAGGAAACAGAGGACTCAAAGAACTTATATGTACAGCCCATGGACATGAACTAAGGGGGCGATGCTGGAGGGTTGGGGGTGCAGAGTGGAGGGGGAATAGAGGGAGAAAATTGGGAAAACTAATAGCATAACCAATAAAATACAATTAAAAAATAAATAAATAAAAAGGTCTGCTTGTACACATTTCTCTTGGCCTCCATGTCCTGTCTCTGGTGATAAGAACGTTTCTCTCCTGCCGGTACAGGAAGAACATCTCTCACGTGGGAGCTTCACCTCTTGATTTTAGTAAGAACTGAAAGCCAGAGTGGCCTTCTTGCACCTGCTGCTGTTCAAGTGCTTTTATGTCCCAAATAATCAATATGCCAAAGCGACCTATTTGAGGCTGGTGTGTTCTGAATCCTTTTGGCCTCACGCAGTTTACAAAAGACAGGGCTGACTGCTCAGCACTGACGCTGTAGATGCAATCCCCACTCTTGGCCCAGGGCAAGCTATTTGAAAGAGTCTTGCTCCAAAAATGAGACAAAATAGCTAGAATGACCTGGGAAGCACCATCTTAACTGACCATTAGGGACAAGGAAGAAAAGTTGCTACAAGAAAGCAACTCTCTTTTACTTGAAAATAAATTATTTCATAAATTTTAGAAAATGAAAATAATAAACATTAGAAAATTTTTAAACAATTATTTTAATTTTCAAATTAAGTCAGCTTTCTGTGATCAACAACTGCCTGAAGGTCCCACAGGAGCACTGGCTCCTGGTCTGGCCAGGCCTGGGGCCGTACTTTTCTCTTAAGCGGCCCTTCCCACTGCTTTGCTCTGCCCTGACATGGCGCTGGCTGCATCAGGAAGCCAGCGAACCAATACTCTGTCATCTATGTCTAATGAAGACCAACTAACACCTCATTCACTCGGTCCCCCTCCCCTCTGGCAACCGCCACTCTGTGCTCTGTGTCTGAGTCTGCTTCAGTTTTGTTTGTTTGTTTTCTTCCTTAGAGTCCACATAAAAGTAAAATCATATGTATTTGTCTTTGACTGGCTTTTCCACTGAGTGTAACACCCTCTAGGTCTAGCCATGCTGTCCCAAATAGTTAGATTTCATTCTTTTTTTATGGCTGAATAATACTCTATTGTATTAAGAAGTACAAATTGGTGGTCACAAAACAGTCAGAGGGAGGTATATAAAGTACGGTAGGGGACATAAGTCAATAATGTTGTGATAACTATGTATGGTGCCAGGTGAGTACTAGAAATATTGGGGGGACCACTTTGTAAAGTGTACGACTCTCTTCAGGTGTATGCTGTACACCTAAAACCAATACAAAATAATACTGAAAATAAGCCACAACTGAAAAATAAAAATTAAAAAAAACAAGGCCAACAGAAACACAACAAAGCAATGATCTTCCCAAGTTATCAATCCATCTTTTTGTTTGATTTCAAGTCTTAAGCTCCTAAAGGCACCTCTACCCACAGGGGCAGAGATGCTACATGACACACACTAGTTTTTAAGGACTTGGAGGAGACTCAAGGACAATGCAATAATCAGAAGCTTTACAAAATTAGGGCTGAAAATCCTACAACTCACCTCCCTGGGGGTGCAGGCGGCGGCTCCAAGTGCTGTGCAGATCCCTGGGCGGGCAGGGGATCAGGAAAGCACACACGAGCACCAGGATCATTGAGATCACCAAAGTCAGCAGAAACACAGATGTGCGTATGTAGGACACGAGGGAGGAAGCTGCCTTCGGCTCCAGGCCTCCGAGGGCTTCCGAGGGGTACCCCTCCGTGATGACCTCGGAAAGGTGAGGCTTTGCAGCCCCTGCAAGGTCAGCATCGGAGTCGGGCTCTGGGGCTTCCCCCAGAGGACTCTTCCCATTCTTGACCCCTCCATTCTTCTGCTGCAAGTCCAGCACGAGATCATCTTCACTCTCGTCACTGTCGGCCTGCGTGAGGGGGTCATACTCGCTGAGGTCTGGGCTCTTCTTCCCTGAAAAATCAGAAAGAGAAGCTTCAAGGAGAACAAGGAAGGAGAAACCCTCACCAAGCACATGGCAACTTCAGCACTTAGGAAAATACACAGCATGACACAAAATGAAACAAAGCAGATTTATAAGCCGGGACCTTTGTGGCTCTGTAAAATAGACACCAGCATGGAGGAAAGAATGGGGGCGGGGGGCTGGAAGGAAGGAAACTCACAGAGTTCAAGAAATATTACTTGCATGAGTTTAAGAAATTGGAAAGGAAAAGAGAAAGCAAATTTCAAGTGCCTTTTTAGGTTTTTTTGTTTGTTTATTTAAAACCTCTTTTAATTTGTTTGAATCTCTCTAATGAGAAAGATGATGGCTCTTACATCATCAACCTTCCATATGCCTTCCGTAAAACCTTCTAGTTTCTTAGGAATGTGGTGCTCCAATCTTTCCTGGGACTTCCCTAAACTTCTAAAACAATTTTATTCTCTCTACAATGCCTCTCACAGTCCGGTATTGGTGGCTTCCAATTGTTTCCACGAAACAACTGAGATGAACTCTAAATGCCACCTGGAGAGGCTTCACTGGGAATTCACTCCTGAGAACCTTCCTGGGAGTCTGATGCCCTTCCAAGTACCTGTTTTAGTAAACAGCGTTTATGTCTAAAAATGCTGTTCTGAGCAGGTATTCTGGGAGGGTTGGGGTTGAGCAGGAACGAAGAGGTAGAGGGCTGCTCTTAAAGAAGGTTTACACAACAAGGGCCTGTTTTCACTTGACCTTATGTTTATTTGGGGTGGCGGAGAGGTGGAAATTACAGGCGGGCGTGCACACACCTCCCCGCAAGTGACCCCTTGGCCCTCGCTGCCAGTGACTGGATGATTTTATCCTTTATTTCATGTCAAAGCCAAGTAGAAGCCAAGAAAACGTTTCTGGTTTTGGAAAGTACTTGGTAAGCTGTTACTAATGTAAATGCTACTTTAAATGTTCTATTAAGAAGAAATGTGAAAATCTAATTTAAAAGGAAAAAGGAATTCTTGATGCTTATCTCTACCTCTGGTCACTGTGATCTTGGTGATATCATTTCATATATTATGTCTCAGTTTGCTCAAGACATGAAATGAAGCAATAAAACACAATACGGGAAGTAAAATATTTTTTATTACTGATTTTAGAGATAGAGGAAGACAGGGAGAGAAGGAGAGAGAGATGTCAGTTCGGTGTTTCACTTATTTATGCTTCATTGGTTGGTTCTTACGTGGGCCTTGACTGGAGATCGAACTCACAACTCCGGTGTATTGGGACGATGCTCTAACCAACTGAGCCACCCGGCCAGGGCCTACAGGAAGTAAAATCTTTAGTGTCAAGTCTAGCGTTTGGTTCATAGAAAGTCAATAAATGTTTGATTTAGAAATGAATGTCCCAGCCTGGCTGGGTGGCTCAGTTGGTTGGAGAGTCATCCTTACAACAGAAAGGCTGCAGGCCGGACCCCCTGGCAGGTGGCAGGTGGCAGGCGTCCGGCTGTGCATGGGAGGCGGCCCATCCCTGTTTCTCCCTCTCCCCGACCTCTCCCCGACCTCTCTTCCTCCCCTTCCCCTTCCCCTCTCTCTTTAAAATCAATAAAAATACATCCTTGAATGAGGATTAAAAAATAAAAAATAAATGGGCCCAGATCCACTTTCAGGAGCAGTAATTTAATAACTGGCAGAAGAAACAAAGAGAAGTAAATGCTAAGTTGGCACACAGGGGCCCCGTAACAAACTGGCAGCCCCCTGCTAGCCGGGATAGTGACATCCACCAAGGAGCGGCAGTTGGGAAAAAAGGAATCTGAGTTAGCAGGCCTACACTGTATTCTGATCCCGATTACCCTAGTTCGCTCCTCTGGCCCCTGCCTCTGCCCACTGTCACACAACCACCCGTGTAAATATGAATCACGGTCAGAAGGAGGCCATCACTAGGAGTCATTCTGTAAGATACTATGAAGTTCTACAAATAATCAAGAAAGAAGTTACAACAAAACATCAAACAAAACCAACTAAAGAACAAAGGCCGAACAAATGACACCATGAAATGTAAGAAATAATGAATGGGTACTTCCCCATGGGATCCAAGAAATTAAAGAAACTGGCCTTCTCTGAAAAAAATGTATTTCTAAGAAGAAATGATACTTCAGTAGAGAAGCAGGGCACAGAAAAATGGAAGATAATGACAAAACAATTTTAGAAACAACATCTTTGTTGGGCTCGGCAGAAATAACAGGCACTGAAAACAGTCAGAGACAATGAAGGACACACTGGTGAAAGTGAAGGAAAATGAAATGGAGGTAACCACGGCTGGCAGTTCTGAGCCCCTGCTACGCACCCTTTCGAGGCTTTTACTGTCTTATCTCAGGAAGTCTTCGTAACAGCTCTGTGAGCTAGGCACCCTATTATCTCCATTTTAAAGATGAGGTTTGGACATTTATCTAACTGGCCCATAGCTAAACAGCAAGTAAGTGACTGTGCAAGAATTCCAACCCAGACAATCTGGCTTTGAAGTCTGTACTGACTACCGGTGTGCCTTCCATGGAAATGAGCAAGGCTTGTACTAGGACTAGGAAAAAAGGGATAACTATAGAAAACAAAGATGATCCAATAAATGCATAACTGAAGAAGAAAAAGGGGGAAAAATTGAACCAAAAGCAGTATTTAAAAGATATACAGCACTGGCCAGTGTGGCTCAGTCGTTTGGAGCATCGTCCCATGAACTGAAAGTTCAATTCCCAGTCGGGGTACATGCCCGGTTTGTGGGTTCAGTTTCCAGTTAAGGCATGTACAGAGGGTTGAGCTGGGGCAACCAATAGATGTTTCTTTCACATCAATGTCTCTCTCCCTCTCTTCCTCTCTCTCTGGAATCAATAGATATATCCTTGGGTGAGGAGTAAAGAAAAAAATAACAAAATAAAAAGATATACCAAAAAAAGTTCCTTCAATAAAGCCAGACCTAAAACTGCAGTATAAAGAATACAATGAGTCTCAAGAAAAACTGATAGAGGTTAATCAATACTGAGGCATAGTCTAGTAAAGTCATTGAACTTCAAGGACAAAGAAAGAAACATATGAGTAGCCAGGCCAAGGGAAAAAGAATCAAGTCACTAATGATGGGAACAAAAATCAGACTGACTTCTCCACACTGACATACATCCCTAAAAGACCATGCCACAATCTGCAAAACTTCTCAGAAGAAAAGAGACCATGCCACAATATGTAAATGTTCTTGTGAAGTACAAGAACTCTGGTCCAGCCACAATATTTGGGAAGTGTAAAGGCAAGTGCGCAAGAACTCACAGGCTATCTCACTCTTGTGTCTTTCTTTTAAAGATCACAAAAGACGAGGACCAATTCTTGTCCAAACCCTTAAAATAAATATTTACTTTTACACTATTAATAGTACATATTTTTCCAGAAAGTTCAAAGACAAACCTCTGCTTAATTATAACAGACTGCAAGTTTTGATTAGAGAACTCCTAAGTGAACGCTTTTTTCTGTTTCACAGAAAGACAGTAAGGGTGTATAAACATCAGCCTTTTAGGCTGAGGAGCTAACATCAAAACCATGCTCCTAAGCTCAGGGCACTCTGGCACTCTCTTCTCTGATGATTTCAGACACCACCCACACTTTTAACGAATGAAAAGTTTTCAAAGAATAGGGGAGAAGACACATTTCACAATACATCAATGCAAACGAGCTTTCCATAGCTACCGCTTTCCCTGTAGAAAGACTGAGGACACTAGTTACACACCACTCCCAAAACAGTGTGGAGGAAAACGTAAATAGGAAAGACATGCAGCTGTGCCATCCCCAAAGGTTCCCAAGAACACACTATAATATATACTATTCTGTGACTTGTACTATACATTACATAGACTATGCCACACACTCTACTGCAACTAAAGATAAATAATTCACATCATGGATTCGTTTACCCAGGCAGGGCACATGATCGTTCCAAGTTACACATAATAAAACAAATTATTGCAATAACATTATGCTGATGTTCCTTTCAGTGTTTGACCTTCAAACTTTAAAATGAACTGAAAAAGATATATACTTAAAAGATAAACAGTCTCACAGGCTGCTTTATAAAGGTTATGCTGTCCTTCTGTTATTAATTAACCTCATTCTATGCATGTGGGCCAAACATCCTTCCATCATGGGCTTAGTGGAAGGGTATGAGACTGTGAAGTGCAGTCCCAGCCACTGCTCTTTCTTCACAAGGTTGAGGACATCTGTCATTATCTCACTATTACATCGGCCTTCCTTCCAGTATGGAGTTAATGATGATAATAATAATAGCTAACACTTATTGAATAACTAGCACATGTCAAGATTAACAAACCTCTCAGGTACATCCATCTCTTTGACTTTGCTAAATAATCCAATGAGGTCAATATGTAGTAGTGTGTGGAACAGAGTGAATGTACCATAATAGTATTATTATACATGAAGAAACTAAAGCTTAAAGAGATTAAGTAACTAATCTGATAAAGACTGGATTTGAATTCAAGCCTGTCTTATGCTCTTAGTTGCCATTCTGTTCTGCTTCCTTACACATAAAAATAGGGAGGACACCACTGTGGCGATCATTTCACAATACATACAAATACTGAATCGTTGTGCTGTACACCTAAAACTAATATAATGTTATATATGTCACTTCTGCCCCCTTAAAAGAATAGTGAGGACGTTAACTAAAGTAGCATGACACAGTAACCCAAACAGGACAGCAGTTTCACAACTGCAATGACAGTGTATCCAAAAACAAATTTTACTTAATATAAAAGCTAAAAATTGTATTTGGGGTAGAAGGGAGAAAAGGCAAGAGATAACTGAAGTAAAAGCCAACGACAACAAAAACAAACCTCGAAACAAAGTACCAACCCATATCAGATCAAAGAATGTGTGGCTAATCTGGGCATTAAAAAGTATCAAACTCACTTATATCAAACTCACCTGACTGCTCAGGGCAAGCCGCTGCCCAAACATAGGCCCAAGGACCAGGCTGTGGTTTCTCTACCCTATCAGATGACGGGGCTACTGCAACTGAATACCCCCGGGGGTAAAATTACCACAGCCTCAAGATGTGGAATGCAGAAGAGCTCAGGAGTTTGAAAGCAAGATTTTCTTGAGTTTTGAAAGCAAAATTTTCTGGCATTCCCATCCTCAGAGAGTAACTGTTACTCATGTTTTTTTGGCAGGGGGGTAGGGGGGCAGGGGGCAGGGTGTGGAACTAAAAGAAAAAAGAAGTAAAATTAAATATGTCTGACACCTCATTACCTCCTTTGGGAGGATATCATCCTACACTAAGGATACACAAGGCTACTACTCTCTTCAAAGTTAATCAGTTATGCAGGTAGAGGGACATTTCTTCCCGTTCAGCTCAATGTTACTTACACATTCCAAGGTAGATATTATCCATGTTCTTTCTAATGTTCTAACAAGCCCATGTGGGGGTGGGGGGAAAGTCTTAGGTCATGAAGTCTGGAGACAGGAATGCAAATTCCTATCAAATCCATACCCAACACAGTCATCCGTGGCTCAATGTAGCAGAGTGCAAGCCCCTGCATCCTATGCTGGATGTCCACCGGATGGACACCCAACTAGCCCTTTCTAACAAGGCCTGTGAAAGCAACTGCTCTGCCCACTAACCCCTTAAGCTAGCAGCAAATGCTTATAGTTTAATGTCTAAAAATTTTATTAGGTAGAATCACGAAATTTTTAAAGCCTTAACGTTTACATTTTATTTCGGCAGAATAGAATCTGCATTTACTAAAGTAGCAAGTCTCTAATAGCACAATTCCATTCTGAAGGTTAAAAACAAAATAACAAGCAAACAAAAGACTTGGGACGGCTGCCCAAAGTACTGCGTTGGCTCTGGAAGCTGTCATCATCACTAGTGCTTCTTTAAAAAATATTCTGCACTTTATCTGCAACTTGCAAGTGCCATATCATTTCCCTCCTAAATGCTCAGCTTAGACAGCCAGAGGCTAAGTGGAATCAAAAGGCCAGGGTCTAGCGTTAAAACAACCCGCGGCGTCCAAGTCTAGGTTTTTCCAGTACTGACTGCTTCGTGACTTTGGACTAGTCCAATCAGCCAAGTAACTGCCATTTTCCTTTTCTGTTAACTCGGAGAGAAAATACCCATCAATTAGAGGGCAGGCTGCTCCAGAGGGTCACACGTCGTCCTGCTGCGCCCGCCCGCCGCCGCTCAGGTGCAACCCAAGAGAGGGAGCTAGAGACTCCGCGGTACACCATCTGCGCACTGGGGAAAGGATGCGCCCCTCACCATCCCTACCCTCGAGAAGGCGGCGACGCGCGCTCTGACAGTCATCACCGCAACAGCGTCAGCTTGCTCCGGGCCACCTGCCCCGCGTGCCTCCAGCGATCCCTCCTTGCGGGTCTCCCAGGCTGGGTGCCGGCGATCCCCGACCCGCCAGGCGCCACTAACCCAGCCCACGGGTACAGCATCGCTCGCCTCCGCGCGCACGCAGCTGCGCCCAGGTTGGGGCTAGGCCCCGACCCGCTTCGCCCCCAGATCTTGGCCTCCCCATCTCCCCAGCCCAGGTCGGGGAGGGTTGGTCGCGAGGGGGCCACTCCTTACCCGGGAGCTTAAGTGCCCTGGACAGCACTGTCGCCATGGTGGAGGCCCCGGTGCGCGTGCGCGCGCCAGCGTCCTGTCGGGAAATGTAGTTCCAGGAGGGCGGTGCGTGGGCCTGGGACTTGAAAAGGTGGGAGCTGCGCGACCAAACAGGGTGAAGAGGAGGAGCCTGCCTGCGGCCCCCGCTCGCTCGTGCACGCTCTTGTGGCCTCTTCTCCCGCCCACTCGGAGCCAAGCCCCTTACTTGGCAAGTGAGCTGAGGCTCACTTTCCTCCTCAGTGACATGGGGAGGTGGTAACTACCACGTAGACTTGCAGTGAGAATTAAATGACATAACTGATGTTAAAGGAGGCGCAGGTTGAGAAATGCGCTCCGGGCTTTGGAGTCAAGACACGTGATTTCAGTCCTGCCTTCGTTTCTTCTTAACTGGGCCATAGTGGGCAAGTCACTTGGTAGGACTATGTTTCAGCTTCATTTTTTAAAAACGGACACAATGCTATCTACTGCACAAATATACTGTAAGAATTAAATTATGTAATCTCTTTAAAACACACAGTGCCCAATAGACAATTGTTTCTTTGTTTCTTAGGTAAAAGTCCAACCTCCATCTCTTGTTACCAGTTTATGTAGGTGACACGGTACCTGCAGCTCCTAGCTTGGAGGGTCCAGGATGCAGAAACTGACCTGCTTCTTCCTCACAAGCACCAAGAGATAGGCGTTTTAGTGCAGGGATGCTGAAGGTGTTATCTAGAACACCCTCCTTGTTTTACTGAAGAGAAAACAGGTCTAAAAAGGTGACGTAACTTCTTAGCGTCAAACAAAAGCTCTAAGATACCTCTCAAGTTGGAGGCTGCCTCCTTCCCCTGAGAAACTGTAGATAGGACTATCCTGTGGGTGTAATCTGAGATTCTCTAACACCCATCCCCATTACCCATTTCCCCAGGAAAAAAAAAAGGCCACTGACTGACAGAGAAGGACTCTACCGTCAGGTAGGTCATGAGTTCAACCCCTGAATGCACCATGTCCTCCTAGATGTCAGATCTAGGGCTATTTGCTCAATGTCTCTCTGCCTCAATTTCCTCATCTGCAAAACAGGGATGAAATAGAACCTGTTCCACAGAGTTGTCCTGACAATTGAATAGATAACGCGCAAAGCACTTAGCACAGTGCCTAGCATCTAGAAAGTGTTTCATAAGAGTTAGTTCTTTTGTTAATAATTTATTATTTTTGACAATTTAATAACAAAAAATATAATAATTTAATGAGGGTTTTTTTCAGCCTTTTATAACACTCAAATTTTCTACTGTTTGCCACCACTCTCAAGGTACAATTAAAAACTGTATCTAGTCATTACGGAGACTGTGGCTACAGAGAAACTGCCATGAAGTTGCAAAAATGCTCTCCATGTGTGTTGCCATGGCCATGGCCTTGGCCTTCTCCCTTCCTCCGCAGCTAGGCTGGTCTCCAAAAACGCCCTGGGGTCATCATTGCTGCAAGAAATCCCCGTGGCCCTAGCACTCATCTTCAGAATACTGGCACTGCTGAGACATCCTCTGATCTTGAAGAGTGGATTCTTGGAGCTGATACCTTTGTTGACCTTGAAGAGACTGGGCATGTCTTAAGTCTTGGTGATGGCATTGCCCACGTACATGAGCTGAAGAATGTTCAAGTAGAAGAAATGGTAGAGTTTTCCTCAGGCTTAAAGGGTATGTCTCTGAACTTGGAACCTGACAGTGTTGGTGGTATTGTGCTCAGAAATTATAAACTAGTTAAGAAAGGAGATATTATGAAGCAAACAGGAGCCACTATGCATGTTCCCATTGGTGAGCATCTGTTGGGTCATGTAGTAGATGCTTTTGGTAATGCCATTTATGGAAAGGGTACAGTTGGTTCCAAGACTCACAGGTGAATTGGCCTGAAAGCCCTTGAAATCCTTCTCCCAATCTGTGTCTGGGGACCATAGCAGACTGTCATTAAGGCTGTGGACAGCTTGGGGCCAGTCAGTAGTCAGTCGTGGTGAGTGTGAGCTGATTACTAGTGACTGACACCAACAAAACATCAATTGCCATTGACACAATTGTTAACCAGAAATGTTTTCAATGGTGGATTTGATGGAAATAATGTAGAATGTATCTACACTGCTATTGGTCAGAAGAGATCCACTGTTACCCTATTGGTGAAGAGACCTACAGATGCAGATGCCACCAAGTACTCCATTGTGGTGTCAGCTACTGCTTCTGATGCTGCCACCCCACTGCAGAGCCTGCTTTTTATTCTGGCTGTTCTATGGGGGAATATTTTAGGGACAATAGCAAACATGCTTTGATCACTTATGATGACTTATCCAAACAGGCTGTTGCTTATCGTAAGATGCCTTTGCTGCTGCTCCAATCCCCGGGTCCTGAGGCCCATCCTCATGTGTATTCTACCTACCCTTCCATCTGCTAGAGAGAGCAGCCAAAATGAATGATCCTTTTGATGGTGGCTCCTTGACTGTTTTACCAGTCACAGAAACACAAGCTGGTGATGTGCCTTCTTACATTCCAACGAATGTCATTTCCGTCACTGAGGGACAGATCTTCTTGGAAACAGAATTGTTCTACTGAGGTATCCACCCTGCCATTAATGTTGGTTTGTCTGTGTCCTGAGTTTGATCTGCTGCCCAAACCAGGGCCATGAAGCCAGCCAGTGTGGCTGGAATCAGGAGGTGGCTGCTTTGGCTCAGTTTTGCCCTGACCTCAGTGCTGCCACGCAGCAACTCTTGAGTCACGATGTGCATCTGAGTCGCTGCCACAAGGACAGTACTCTGCCATGGCTATGAAAGAACATATGGCTGTTATTTATGCCAGTGTAAGGGGGTATCTATAAACTAGAGCCTAGCAAAGTCACAAAACTTGAGAATGCTTTCTTGTCTCTTGTTATCAGCCAACATCACGCCCTGTTGGACAATGTTGGGGCTGAGGAAATGATCTCGGAACAGTCCAATGCAAAGCTGGAAGAGGGTAACAAACTTCTCGGCTGGATTCGAAGCTTCAGTTCCTAAGAATTCACATCAAATACCTGGTTGGTTTTCTGATTGTGTCTCCTAGTAATCGGTTCCATTTGAAAAAGAATTCCACGTATACTCCAGATCACCTTAAAAATAGAAGCTTTATATTGAAAAAAAAAACAAGACATATATCTATGTAGGTCATCTAGGAGGTTCAACACAAGTCACAATAAGTTTGCAGTGACTTGCCGGCTACCAGACTAGTTCATTGGCACACTTTCTTGAGCCATGAAAACTGATTTAAAAAGAAGCTTTAAGGTGAGTAAATATAGAAAGTGCCCACCTTAGCTGCAGAAAAACAAGAACTTGGGTTTCTAGGAAAGAGTACAGTGGACTGGAACAGCCAGGTTACACAGGAGAGAAGGAAAGAGGAAATTTGCTCACTTTCTTAGTGAAAGGGTATATTCCAGGAGAGTGCCTTCTTATGTGGTGAATATAAAATAAAGCTGTACAGTTTAAAGTTTGATTAAAATTTTGTGTTTAGTGGTATAGTCATCCAAAGCACCTGTGTACATAAACACAGTTCTGTGTCTGCACATGAAGGTGTGTGAGTGTGCAACACATCTCATAGATGGGGCATCTCTAGCCCCTCACCTTTGCATGTGCCTAATCTTTGTGGCATTTCCACTTTCCCTATAATCAGCCAAGCTTTGCCAAAATTATATTCAGGGGGAAGCAGGTGCTGAGGCGTTGCTCACTCCCAGTCCCGGAGCTTTCCTCCTCTTTGCCTTACTTGCTATCTGGAAATCTCTCCCATCCCCCCAGTTGTTTTACATTTTAGCACAGGAATCACAGATTAGAACAGTGTTTTCCAAATTTAGTGTATTTTTCTTCAAATAAAAGAAAGATTCAAAGCGGCCATCAAATGAATGGGGATCTTGGCCTTTTACATGAAGAAAACCTGTGAGTTCCTCTCTAAGTTACCTGGCAGTATATGAGTGTCTTTACTGCCCAAATGCCCACTGAGGTCACTGCAGAAAACGCCTGCTGCCCAGGGCCTCCTGACTTCCCAGTTTGGCTTACTTCCCCGAGAGTGGCTGGGGACGGGCTGCTGTGCTGCTGTGAAGGGAAGAAATCCTGTTTCTGAAAGTCACAGCGGAAGCCAGAAGAGCCCCTTCTGCTCTTAGAACACTGATCTGCAGTGGGAGTATTCTTCCCCAATCTTCCAAGTCTCCGATACCTTGGGGAGGAAACCCATATTCGCTGGCTCTTATTACCTTTGTGATAGCCCAAGTGTTGTGCAAAATCTCTAAGCATCCTGCATGGGCTCATGATCCAATCTGGTCATCCAATACTTACCAATCCCTGGACGCTGTGGCCACCTCTGCTGGTCCCGAGCCTCCCGGGAGCTTTTACTGCTTCTTCCTGGAACCAGTACCCTGTTCAGCAACCCCTGACACCACCCCTCCTTGGTACCACTGAGACCTCCGGGCCTTGTGGCCGTTTCAGAAAGGGTTACTTCTTGTATCTCTCACAAGTCAGTATCATTTTATGTTTTAGTGCTGTTAAAGTGTCAAAGCAGTATAGTGTAATGGCAACTAGGGAAGACTGCCTCTGTTTTCTTTTGATGCCATACTTATTAGAAAAATAACAGTGCTATGCCGCCTATTCTTCAAGGTCAAATGCAGTATTTTGTCTACTTGGGGGAGTTCTCCCACCCTGCCCCCACCTGCATGCCCATACATTTTAAATCAAACTGTTTAGATTCATGAGGCCTGCTAGGAATATTTCCCCAGCCCCTCTCCACCCTCCAATAGTTTCTCCACCGCACAGAGCCATCCCACCTTACAACCCACTGCCATGTCCAATGTCAGCTCTGCTGAAGGGGATTTGAGTATGTGTGCTTGTTTCTTTTCATAGCATTGGATTCAATACTGAAAGGAATCTCAGAGGTCTGAAAATCCAATCCCCACTGAGTAGGAATTATTTCTATAATCCTCAGTCAGTTCGTGTCTGCTTGGACATTATCAGTTCCTGAAAGCTGGCGGCTGCAGCAGGTACCTGAAACCGGAAAAGCCAGTGTTGGCACTGCCCGTCACCTACCAGACCCAATAAGCAGAGACAAGGACTGAGTCTTTATGGGCGCTTTACTTAGATCATCGGCAATCTGAGAAGATGGTGGGCTTGTACCCTAACAGACTTTCTTAAATTCCATTTTAAACCGACTCTTTTTATAAGGGGACGAAAAGTGTAGGGAAAATGTTTGGAATTCCAGGGAAAAGTTAATCAGGTAAAAGCTGCAGCATTCTTTCATCTGTGTCCAAGGAAGTGGGCTTCTCAGCCTGGAGCACAATGGCTCAGATAGCATCTTGATGGCTTGCAGTCCTCCTGAGGCACAAAGGTGGAACTGCTTATGGTCTGCTGGAGTCAGGATGGGTCATGCCTTCAGTTCCTGGAACAATAGCTTTTTACATTCATTAATTACTAAGTTTATTAGTTATTACCTAAACTAAAAATTTCCCCTGTTTGTGTTCCCCATCACACCTACAGTTGGATAACTCTGTGCCTATGACCCAGGACCATATCCAGCAGTGCTAACCCTCCCTTCCAAGGTCAAAAGGAATGAGGCCTGGATCCCCAGGCCAAGTGGCAATTCTTAAAATGCCTGAAATACTAAGGCAGAACTCCTAAGAAATTTTGCTGGAAGTTATTTCCTCCGTATCAAAACTATTTTTTCTCCCTCCCCCTTCCCTTTGCCTTAAGTACATGAAGTTTTGTCTCCCTGTGCAAGAGGCTTCCTTTGCCATTACTTTTTCCCTCAGCAGTCAAGCCTCACATTCAACAGAGAGAAAGTTTTTCCAGGAGACTCTCTCCCTGTTTCTCTTTCTATGTCAACCTTGAAGGCTTGGGGTCTTACTCTCGTTTCAAGAATGAAGCTCCTTTCTTCTTTACTGGGCCAACCTTAAACAGGAGAAAGTGCCTCAGAGAAAGGATTTTTGCAGGAAGCTTTTCTTCCGGTCCCATATAAACAAATTCTTTCTTTACTGTTCATTTGAATCCTGCACCTTTGTTTTCTTATCTGAGAAACTGTTGAATACTTCTCCCTCCAATCACCATTTAAAGCTCAGGATGCAAGGCTCCATTTGTTTCTGTGACTGATGTATTGCTTTGTACACTGCAGCCTTATAGATCTGTGGCTTCATTCCCTCTCTCAGTGAATGGGCAAACACACATCCTGGTGACTTAGGACAGATATGACTGGGACCAATGTCCAGGTACTATTTACACAGATTATACAGGGTGGGACAAAGTGTTTGTATGGAAAATAACACAGTAGTTAATAAGTAATAATACAAGAATGAACTCTGTGTTTCACATACTCACAACTGTAAACCTGCTTTTGCCCCACCCTGTATTTATAATGTTGGCATTTAAAACAAAAAAAAATTCATTTCAATTTTATCTTTTTGCATGTCATTTCAATAAAATAAAAATGTAATATATTAATATATACAAATGAATTTCAGCTACTCAAAATAATTACATAGATCTAAATGTGTTAATATGGGAACATGACCATCATAAGGTCCAGAAAATATATACATAATGATCCTCTGTGTGTGTGTTTACATGTAATATTGGGTAATATACATGAAAAGGTGCAATGGACTGAATGTTTGTTCCCTCCAAAATTTATCTGTTGAAGCCCAGTCCCCAGTGTGGTGATATTTGGAGGTGAGGTCTTTGGGAGATGATTAGGTCATGAGGGCAAAGCCCTTGTAAGTGGGACTAGTGTCCTAACAAGAGACCCCAGCCAGCTGTCTCACCCCTTTGCCATGTAAGGACACAAGTAGAGGGCCATCTCTGAGCCGGGAGGAAGGTGCTCACCAGACACCAAATCTACTGGCACCCTGATCTTGGACTTGCCAGCCTCCAGAAGGGTGAGAAATAAATCCCTGCTGTTTATATGCCACCCAGTGTATGGTACTTTTCTTGTGGCAGCCTGAACAGACCAAGACAGGCCAGATAAATGCAAAACTGTCAGGACTGGTCCTCTCTGGGAGGGATGGCGTGTTGCCTCCCTGAGGGGAGCGTGCTGTTGCAGGAAAACTTTCTCTTTGGACTCCGTAGTCACTTGTACTCATGGATAAAAAGCATAAATGTCTTGTAAAACAAATTTCAGATTGCCACGAGAACAGAAATAGAAAAGAAAATATACTAAGGACATAGAGTCAATCAAGCAAAATGATATAAAATGATGGGAATTTCCATTGGAATACTTTTGTAACCTTAATTTAAATTTCATTTACCTCAAATTATGTTATCTACTTTAATTTTATAATCTACTCTTCTTGTTTATTTTAATGGTGATTGTATTTAACATCAATTGTAACTTTCCTATGAAATGATCTGTGACGAACTTTGATATCTCTCCCCTTATATACTGGAGACTAGGAGTGTCTCTTAAGGAGACATTACACAAGTTTAGCCATGGTAAAATATCCATTTTTTATATTATAACATTTCTTTACATGGAATACATTTTTTTCTAGCAGTAGTCAGTTTTCAATGTTCTCACTCAGTACACAGTTCCCAGCTTTGTGGAAGCCCCATTTTCCTAAACTTGACTCTAATTAGATTTAGTCTTTTTAGGATGTTTTCATAGGATAGTTGAAAGAGATAATAAAGCAGTTTCCTCATATTTTTCTTTTAAAAATAAATATTTCTTTGCCTTGTTTAATTTTAAAAATCAAACAGAATTTCTGGTTCCTGCAAAGAAGGAAACTTGGCACAGGTTGCTGACTCCCTTCCCCAGAATCAAACAAGGAAAGCTTAAAGGGAACAGGAATTCCAGAAACTAGAATTCTACTGACATTGACAGTAAGAAACCTCTGGGGAGATCAAAGTAGCGCACCTGAGGGGTGGGGCCGGTTCCTTGTCTAGCCTGGGGCAGAGAGAAGTAGGTTTAGTCTTGCTTCTTCCCTCCTCTGCTTTAAGGCGGTGATTGCCTTTGTGTGCACCATCAGTGAAACTGGAGTCCCAGGACAAAGTCAGGCAACTGAAATCTCAACTAGAATTAGGAGTTAATAAAAACAGGGGAGAACTGACCAGCCTGAAGCATTTACTCCTCCACTCCTTCACCGTACTTCCCGGCTATTCACGTCCAAAGTATATGTGGAGCCCGGACCTTGCCCTTGAATGCCAGACTCATACAGACAAAACTGACTACTCATAACTCTCTTTGGATGTCTAATAGGCATCTCAAACAAAAGGCGTCCTCAACTAAACTCCTGATAATCCCCTTAAAACCTATGGATCATTCCCTAGTGCAGTAAGTGACAGTGACAATCGTCTCCTTCTTGTTACTGATTCCAAATCTACTGTTGCTCTCTTCAATTTATTAATTCACACAATGGAGAACTAGGCAGCTGTGGAAAGGAATAAGATTTCTATGTCCCAGTGAAGTGTGAATTCCATGATAGTTAAGCGAAAAAAGCAAAGTGCAAATAAAGTGTACAGCATTCTACCTAAAAACTGAGGAAATATGAAAAATGTACACATTTCAAAATGGAAGAACAAATTACAATGTAATGGAAAAAGTAGGAAGGAAGGAGCAGGTATGAGAGAATAGAGTTAGAAGCAACGTCTCTGAATATACTTTGCTTTATAGTTTTTAACTTACAAGCCATGTAAATAGTTGACATAATTATAAAACAAAATTAAATCAAGACAGGAAAATATCAACCCTTGAAAACTGAAAACAAAATATATCAAGTTGTTGGATTAACTGTATAGAGAAGAATTAATTCAATAACTTAAAATACAGCAATCTGAATGTGCTGTCCTACTGGGATATACTCTAAAGGAAAACACAGAATTACAAAAATATCTTAAATTTGTACACAGGGGTCATATTGCTAATAACAATAGTTTGTAACTTTTACATGTGAATATAATAGGATAAAGCAAATAAGTAATTTGTTAATGATGTTCGAAACTACCATATGCTGTGGCTCAGTGGATAGAGCGCTGCCTGTGTGAACCAAAGGGTCACCGATTTGATTCCCAGTCAGGGCACACGCCTGGGTTGCGGGCCAGGTCTCTGTGGGGGAGCACGAGAGGCAACCGCACATTGGTGTTGCTCTACCTCTCTTTCTCCTTCTTTTCCCCTCTCTCTAAATATAAAATATTTTTTAGAAGAAACTACCATATATACACATAGAATAAGCTAAAGAAAATTAAGTAATTGTGTTAATGACTAAGAGTGAAAAGATATAAAATCAAAGAGATAAAGAAAACTGTATTTGGATTGGAAATAAGAGTATTAACTCATGAAATATTTCTTTCCTGGGAGAATACGTATTTCTAGCTCCGCCCAGGGAAAAGGCCTCGAAGCAATGACCAACCCAATGAGGACCCCTAGTGCCCAGACTGTAACCTCCAAATACCATGTCTCACCAAAGAGAACGTGGGCTCCTTGGGCAAACAGGTCAGTTCCAATGTGGAGCAGGAGTGAGACCGGAAACCTATTCATACTAGAAAATAAGGACGCCACTGAAGTCCGCCGGGTCACAGGAAGACACTCCCAATGGTCAAAACTGAAACAATTAGAAGGGTCTCCCAGCAGTCAAATATAACACATTATCAATAAAAATGACTGCAATAAAGTAAAACATATAAAATACTGTATAGTCCATATTCAGAGGATACAAAAGAACTGAATAAATTTTTTAAAAAACTGAAAATGCAAGAAAGTTAATACCTCATAATACCTAATCTTTATAGAAGAACAGGAGTGAGGGATAAATACCCTCTTCTTCCCTCTCAAGCGGACACCTCCTGTGCTCTCTGCACGACTCCCCAAAGAGTCCTGGGAAGGACTAACCTCTAGTTCCCATAGTGGGATCAACTCAGTGAGGTGCCCTCAGGTTATCTTTTCCTTCTTTGCTGTTTCATTCTTCCTTCTCCTGTTCCTTCTCGAATCATTTTCCAAAATAACAGCTATCGTGAAACACCTTGTCTCAGACTCTGCATGTTTGAAGACTTTGGACTAAAACGGTTGGTAGTAGAAGTAGCTCTAGAAAGTAGACCCCGGGAATGAGATTCTAGAACTCGGTCACTTACAGGTCAGACATTGATAAGGGCACTATTACTGCTGATAAGTAAGAAAGAGGTAATTATAAAGACTAGAGTTGGCTGGCTTTTGGTTCATGGCTTTACAAATCTTGAAGGAAACAAAAATAAACACCATGTGCTCAGATGAACGACCCAACACATGCTGTGAAAGTGAGAAAAGCCTCTGTGGCCGTGGTTAAAGAGGTTCTTATGCTGTGTAGCCAAGGCAGGGCACACTTTTCCGAAAATTGAGTCCGGGATTGAATCGCTAAGGCTAGCAGAGCTCAAAGAATACTGAACAGCCCGAAGAGGTCTCATGTCACGGTCAAGGACCCGGTGTGATGGTAGTGTGAATCAGAGACCTAAGATGAGGATATCTGGGTGCATAAGCCTAATGACCTTGAGCCCTGATACCTCTTAATCCTCCAGGTTGGTGAAAGCAGCTCCCTACCCTTTGCCGAAAGAGAACATCCTCCATTCATTTGGTGATTCCTAAAAGATCTCACCTGTGGCAGATACTTCACATCATGGTGCTTGTCCTCCTCAAAATCTGGCTCCATCTTCCCTAATTGCCTTCAAACCAATTACCAGGGACAAGTCACAGCATAACCCAAGTGGGGAATTCATCTTCTGGAAGTATACTGTATACACAGCCAGTGAATCTGAATGCCTGGCCAACATGTATCAGCAGGAATTAGGACATGCATGGGAATAGAGCTTAAGGATGTTAGGGAGGGAAGAGTATAAGTAGGATAAGGGAGCAACTATTGACATGGAACTATTCTCAATGACCTGGCGCTCACTGTCCTGACAAGGACACCTGAAGTCAGTGCTCAGCTGCTCCTGGGACAACTCCTTAAAGCTGGGACTAATGTCGATCTGCCATAAGTAGAAATAAGTCCACTGCCTTGACAGGATATTGAGGAAGGTGTTAGTAGGTTCAGGAAAGTACAAATGTTCAAATGAGTGTTATACATGTTAGAATGAGTGTCATAAATGTTGGAATGAGAGAACCTGCTCCCTCACTGGGTTCCCCAGGGAGGCCCAGAGGGCACTTCCATCACAAGAGCAATACAGATAACACTGGTGCTGGGGCACCAGCGTCTTTGAGAAGTTCAGCAGTAATGCCCTCCATGCATCACAGTTGATTGCAGGAGATGCTGCCATGGATCGGGCTCTCTGTCATCAAGCAGGGTGATGGGATTCTGGGACAGCAGAGTCCACATGGTGGCACCTAATTTAAGAGTTAAAGTGAATATTTTTATTGTAATACAGACTGAACCTAAGTGATATTCAAGGTCCTTTGACCTATTATGGTTTGTGGCAATGGCTAATAGACTATCGTGTTAATAGGAGAAATATAGGGAGGTAACAGATTAGAAAATGTCCCAGTTTATATTGAAAAATTGAAAGTTGGTGAGCAAAACCTGATGCCGGTCACCACAACAGGTTCTTGCGATCTCATTTTCCAGATTTAGAGCATTTCTGAGGCTCAGGGCCTATTGAAGAAGATAGATCCCCTTGATAAAGGATCCTACAATGCCTCCATCAATACATACCATAATCTCTTCCTCAAAGGGCCCTGCAGCCATTTTCCAGGTATACTAGGGAAAGGGGAATACCCAGACTTTTTGGAGGTGATGCAGTACACAATCTGGGTTGATACTGATGCCAGGGGACCTGAAATGCCAGCGTGCTTCCTGAGTTAGAGGAAACTTAATGAAAGACAGGAGGTAAATGGAGGTCTAGCCCCAGTCCCTCCTGCAGTGGGTACAATGGGTACATGAACCCACCAGTAATCTGTCGGGTCCCTGAGTGCATCCTTGGGGTGTGTACTTTCCCATCCTTGGGAAAACCCTTGTCCTGGCCGGTACAGTTCAGTTAGTTGGAGTGTCATCCCATACAACAAAAGATTGCAGGTTCTATCCCAGGTCAAGGCACATACCTAGGTTGTGAGTTCGATCCCTGGTCAGGGTGTATATGGAAGGTAACCAGTCAATGATTCTCAGTCACATTGATGTTTCTCTCTCTCTCTCCTCTAAAATCAAGAAACATATTTTTAAAAGAGTTTTAACTTAAAAAACTGGGAAAGCCCTCAGATTTGGGTTTTGACCTGTTCAGTAAGAGGCAGTATGGTAGGAATGGCCATGTGAGAGCCTCCTCTGCCAGCCGTGGTCGCATATCCAAAGGAATACCGCACCCTGGGGAGAATCGCAGAAGTCAGTACCACCTTCAGCAAAGCAAAGGAGGCACCACAGCCCAGTTTAATTTACCATTCTAACCCTGAAAGTTGGAAAAAGAAAAAACACCGACTCTGACAACTGCTGATTTATGACTGCACACTTGTATAAACTTGTACAAACCAAGCAGTAGACTCAGTTGCAAGTTGCTCTACCAGATGTGATGCCTTTGGGGAAACAGAACAACACAGCCTCTGTGTACATTGTTGATCTGCTCAGTGCATTCTTTTCGATCGCTAGAGGGGGAAATCTTTTTTTTTAAAGATGTTTAAATGTTTTGCCCCACAGTGTGCTCACTCTCCCAGTCTCTGGTGTCTTTCATCACGGAGCTGCACTTGCACCTGGCCCAGGACTCCAAGAAACAAACAAACAAACAAACAAACAAATGAAAGCCTGTCCATCAGGAGCAGAAAGAAGCATGGACTTCTCTTCCGCGCCAACAAGGAGAACTCTCAGATGAGCAATAACATGTCTGAGTTGCAGCAGCACTGATGCCCTGCACTGACCTCTAGGGCATTAACAATGGCTGCTTCTGCCCTTCCACCTTTCGAATCTTGAACACATTTTTTTGCCACCCATTCCAACCTGGAACTCCACTGGGGATAAAATCTGAGAAATGTAGTTCTAACTCAGCACAAATAGCACAAACAGCACAAAGCCCCCCCCCATCAATTTTCATGAGTGTGGTGGAAATTTTTGTAGACAGTAGTTCTCAAATTCCATTGTACAGAATGAGTAAGCCATTCTGGTTGTCTAGTGCCATGTAAAACAGCAGCCGTTTTATTGTGCTTAGGGCTTCTAGGTGTTAAGAATTCAGACGAAGCACAGGGAGGATAACTTGTCCCTGTTTCACAACATCTGGGTGAGTGACTCAGCTGAAAAGGCTTAAACAGGTGGGGTTGTCCTAAATGGGTGGAGGCTGGAATAAGCCAAAGTCTTCCTCACCAACATGACATGCCTGGCACCTGGGCTGAGAGGACTCAAAGGCTGGGCTCAGCTGAAACTATCAGCTATCACCCCATTTTTTTAATGTAGCCTCTCCACATGGCTTCAGCTTTCTCAACAGCATGGCGACTGCAAGTAGCCTTTTTACAGGGTGGCTCAGTGCTCCAAGGGCAAACAAACGAGACAGGCCGGTGGCTGCTATAACTTACCTTAGAAGTCATGTAGTAGCACTTTTGTCACATTCTAAGTGAGTGACTAAAGCCAGTCCAGAGCCAAGGGAAAAGAAAATTAGACTCCACCTCTTAGCAGAAAGTATGTCAAAGGATTTGTGGTCATTTTAAATCTACAACAATGCAAGAGCTTTTAAAATGCAGATTTCAACTTTTCGATAAATACAGAAGTTGGTGTGAAAGCAGAATCTATCCATTATCTCTTAGAAAGTTACTGCAAAACAGCAAAGAGAAGGAGAATCACAAGCATAATGTTCAATAAAATTGAGAAACATTTGAAATCCTGGACCCCAAAGTAGGCAAAAAATGCTAAAAGCGGAAGGAATTAGGCAGGAAAATTCAGAGACGGGGAGATCACCCAGGGCTCTCAATCTCAGAAATAGTTGGCAAAGGCATTTCATCGAAGTTAAAGGTATACACTGAAGTGCAAAACCAAAATTTGTTTGCCACAGGGGGAGTAGGATGCACAGGTTGATTCCCAAAAATACAGGAGATAGTTTAAAGAAGAATCATTTGGACTAGGCATATCCCCTACGCCCATTCTCCTCCTCTTTCTCATCACCATCATCACCACCATGATCAACACCATCATCATCGTCTGACCATAAGAAGGAAAAGACACGATTTATATTGCAAATTGTTTTTATCTGGCCAAAGAGGAAGGGGAAAAGGCCTAATGGATTTCCATATATATTTCATAATTGTTTTTAAAAATGTTCCTAACTTGAAACACGTCCTTTCCCCTTTCCCACATTGACCTTCCATGAACCCAAGTCACTCAAAACTGAGTGATCAAAATGGAACAATATAGGAGCTACAGAGAGACAGAACAAGGAAAAATATGAAGGGAAGGGACAGAAAACAAGGGAGTCAAAAAACACTCAACAGAAAAATATTTCTATATAGATCAGATAAAAATTCGACCAACATTTTGTCATGCATTATAAAAATCTAATGCAATTATCACTGTAGAACAAAAGCAAAAGGCAGGGATACAAAAGCTTAGGAGAGCTCAGGAAGAAAGGTAGAAATACAAATAAAATTATCATAGCAAAGATGGAGCGAAGGGAAGTATAGACACTGCTGAAAGGGTGGTAAAGGAAACAGAGGGCAGGACTGTCCCCCCTGCACCCCAAAATGTTGATATCCTAACCCCTAGTAACTATGAATGTGACCTTACTGAGAAATATGGTCTTTGCAGATGATCAACTTTAGATAAAGTTATTAGGGTGGTCCGTAACTCAATATGACTGTCTCCTTATGAAAAGAAGTTTGGACCCTGGGACAGACACAGAAAGAAGGTGATTTGAAGACTCAAGGAGAATCCCATCTACTTGCCATGTAACGTCTGAGACCATCAGAAACTAGAAAACAGGCCAGGGAGAGATCTTTTCCTCCCAATCCTCAGAAGGAACTAACCCTGCCAACACCTTGACCTTGAACTTCTAGCTCTAGAAGACAATAAATTTCCATCCCTTAAGTCACCCAGTTTGTGTTACTTTGTTACAGCAGTTCTAACACACTAATTGAAAAAGGGAGATGGAAAAACCAACACCCTAAATTTATTATTGGTCATTGTCGGGAATTAATCAGCACTACCTCAAGAACTACAGGTGAAATAAAGTGCTGTAAATGACATGGTTATAATGGAAACCACTTACACACACACACACACACACAAATACTTTAGTCTTAACAGAAGGAACATACACAAAACAAAGATGCTATGAACTATGAAAAGAGAAAATAGAACTTAAAATTTTATGATCAAAAATTAGTCTTGTAATTAATGTTAAATGACTAAATTAACTTTTAAAAGAAGTTGTCAGATCAGGATACAAAGTGAAACTGTTATGTATAAGGGCACCTAACAGACACTTTCTACGCATATTGCTTTGTCCCCTTGAAAATGAATCCTGGGTTGCCAGGTAGAGCTGAGTCAAGAGGAGTATGCTTCCCCCAAAGATAAGCCTGACTCTATATTACCTTTGAATACACAACCTCATACGTCACAGATCAGTTTGGAAACATCTCTGGTGCTGATTAGACACTTACGGGTGGAGCTCTGAGTAGGAAGAGTGTGATTTCAGATACAGGGTGCAGGGAAGGACATTGAGGCCGTGGTAGGCTTCTTTGTCCACAGCTCGAATATGTGTGACCCAAATTCAGAAAAGTTGAAAATAGATGGCAAAGACATCAGAAAAATCTAACTGAATAGAAAGCGGGGGCTGTGATCTTCATATCAAAGTTGAATTCAGAGCAAAATATGTTAAGATTTTAGAAAGTACTTTATAATGATAGAAGATGTAATTCACAGTAAAGACACAAGTGTCATGCATGTCTGTACACCAAACCGCATTGCACCGACAGCCGTAGCACAGACCCGTCGGTGATACAGAAAGACGCGGGCAGAGCACAGTGCTAGTGGGAACCTCGAACCTCTTCCACCTTGGAAGGAGCGAGCTGGTCATGTCTCCTTCTACCCTTTTACCTTTCAAACCCCCCAGGGTTGCCAAATTACTACAACCAAAGGGGGGCACTTGCACTACACATGAAACAGTACAGTGTGACTTACAGGTAGACTTAGATTAGTCAAAAAACATATTTTTGAAACTCTAGAATTACCATTTAAAAAAATTAAACAAGTATAATTAATGAAGTCAGAGACTAGACAGAATGGAGTCATATAAAATGCTCAGTTAAAACCAGAAATGGCAGAAAAAGAAGCATCTGACAACAAATAGAAAACAATTATAAACATAGTTGGGATTCCTCTAAATATACCAATAAATACACCAATTAAAAGACAGAGACTGTCAGAGTGAATAAGCTTATTTGGAAAAGCAGAAAAATCTGTAGTCAATAACCTAAGTTTCCATTTTAGGAAACTAGAGAAAGAAGAGAAGTTTAATCCTACAGCAAGAAGAACAAGAAATACTAAGATTTACTGTTCCATGCTATGAGAAGAATATGCTACCATCTGTGCACTAAGGGACCGGACAGAAGACTGTGTGTACATATTTGCTGGTCCGTGCACAACACATACCTCTGGGAAACACACCTGAAACTAACGTAACAGTGCATGCTCTGGGAAAGGGACGTGGTGGCTGGGAAGCGTGCCGAGAAGGGAACTCTGTACGACACATCCGTCAGTACATTTTGAATTTTTGAAACACCTATCTTAACTCTAAAATGCACATGACATTTTGAAAAAGTTAACCATGTCCCAATTGCCCCTCCCAGAGATTCTGATTTGCAGCCAAGGAATCTGCATTACTAACAGGATCCCAAGTGACGCAAGAGATGCAAAGAGCATTCTGTGAGTGACATGGGCCCCGTCTCAGTCCCACGTTTCAAAGGATTCCATGAAAGGAGTCACAGAAATGAGGATGAAGACATCTGGGTGTCGATCCCAACAGAACGGGGAAATTACAACACTGTTCTGCACAGGATAAGATGGGAGGGGAATGTGCCAAAATTAAGGACAATCCGTCCACGTAGATGTAAGGGGGAACTAGATCCTTCTACCATTCTAGCTGCAACTTTAATATGCACTCTCATCAGAAAAGAAATAGCTGACCTTACAGCTGAGTTACAGACATAGTAAAGTTCCTCTCTTTGGATTCCTCTTTTTCTCCAAAATTGCTGATTATGATCAGTCTCTAAGTTTCAAATATAAGCACATTTTACACAACTTTTTTCTTCTCCCTTCTAAAAAAAATGTATTTGGCATAGGATGGAATCCTAGGCACTAATACACACATGCATGCACACACATGCACACACACACACCTCTCCAGTAGCCCTGCTCCTATTCCCACCTTCCCTGGACTTCTGCCCCTCCCGCCTCATCCCACCCCAGCCCACCTTCATTCATTCAACAAATACTTATTGCGAGCTAATGTTTCTGGCATAATTCTACATACCGGGGACAGATTCCTGATCAAGGTCCCACCTCTTATGGATATTTACATTCTAGCAGAAAGAGTCAAGCAAAAGGGGAAAAAGCACGGGAGTAAGTTTTCTCAGGTACTACGTTCTTCAGAGCGTTTTTTCCTAGTGCCGGTCCAGTGCAAGAGCACAAGCAGCCCCCGGTCATCACGCCTCTGTCTTCTCCTTCAGCCCGGATCAGTGCCTCAGCCTTTTCTCGTCTTTTAAGGTGCTGGCATTTTTAAAGATCACAGGCCAGTGATTTTACAGAAGTTTGTTGTACTTGGGTTTGTCCGGTATCTTTATAGCTGGATTCGGGTCACAGAGGTCTGGCTGGAATGCCACGTGGGTGATTTTCTGTTCTCAGAGTGTTAATGCACAGATGCGTCGTCCCTTCCAGGTGCTGTTCACTTTGATTGTTTTGATCCTTTGGGGAAGGTACTGTCCAGTTTCTCCACTGTAGTGTACTTTTCAGAGAAATACTTTGAGAGCATGTAAAAATCATGCTCCTCATCAAGGGAACTCTTTAAACATAAACACATTGATTTGTACCCAAGAACACTGGCAATAATTCTTGGCTCAATTTTCTGGATTATTTATAATTTCTTTAACTTTTAGTTTGTTTAAAACAGGATCCACAGAGGGTCCATACAAAGACCTTGGTAGCTGTGCCTCTTAATCCCTTTTCAATCTCTGACAAAGAATCATAAATTCTTCTTACAATCCTGATGCTCCATGGCTGAGAAGGAAGGTCATCATCCTATTTGCAGCACCCAGCACACAGAGCTCACATATTTTGGTTGAACTGTAGTCTCCTCACTTCCCTCATGTGCACACACTGTCTTCTGCTGCAGGTAGTGGCTGTGCTGTGGTCTCTCTAGACTAAAATCTCTCTTCTGGATGAGGAGAAGCTTGGACAGGCTCCAAATCGTCAGCATAGGCAAATTCCCAGCAAAGCCTGGCCCAGGACTGTTCACAGCCCTCTCTGACACTACCTCAGGGCCGAGCTATGCAGGACCAAGTGCTCCTTGCTATGACCGCTGAAGTGGAGAAGAGCTGCAATCCTGGCTGACATTCGACTGAGATATTTCAGTGCCATCACTGGGAATGGAAGAAGCTGAAAAAGCTCATGTCAAACAGTACAAACTTGGGTTGTGATGTCATATGGTATGGAGATGTGTATATGTGTGTGTGTGTGAGTATGCGTGTGTGTGTTGCAACAGAGGCTCGAATTCCCTTCAGTGCAGACTGTTATGTTTGGGACAACTGTTCAAACAGGTCACTGAGGGACTGTGAGGCAGAAACCACGGTGGGGGGTGGCAATGTTTGGGAAGCGGCAGCTCTCTGAGCATTGGCAAAACGAGTCTCGGTGTGTGAACTGAGGTCGTCTCTGTAGATCACCTCCTTTGGAAAAAATCATGTTCATTTTTAAGTATGAACTGGAACTGTGCTTTAGCTAAAAATGAATGTCTATTCAAGGGAGATATATCTGTCCTTATTTGTGCAATTGCAACCAAGAGGTGAGTGTCTGAAGCAGAGAAGAGTGCAGGAGAGACTGCAGACAGGCCTGTACTTCGCTCCTGGGGAAGGGCCGCAAAGATAACCAACCGCTGCTGTCCTACATACTGTACTTCTAAGGTTCTTCATTCATCCAGGTGCTCAGGACAAACACCCTATTTCACCAGCTAAACCCTATTAGTTACACCTTCAAGGTTGTCCAGAACTGAACCATGTCTCACCGTCTCGACAGCCCCCACCCTCAGTGGAGCCATCAACATCTCTCACCCACATCACCTCTTGAGTACCTGAGGACCGGTCTCCCCGAGTCTGCCCTTGGCCCTGCTGCTGACGGTCAACACCACAAACGGTCAACACCACAGCAGCAAGAGGAGTCCTTTAAAACCTCTCAGTGGTTTCCCATCTTGCTCAGAATAAACCCAAAGTCTGTACAATGAATGACCTATAAAGTCCTACATGGCCTGCCTTGTACCACCTGCATTAGTCAGGGTTTTCTGGAGAAACAGAACCAATTCGAGATAGACTGTAGACTATATTACTAAATACTACATATAAAACATCATGTATTATATGGCTCCACTATTATAAATACCTTGTTATATCTAATTTTACATGTAACATATGAAGTGATTTATTATAAAAGATTGGCTCATGCGATTACGGAGGCTGAGAAGTCCCATGACCTGCCATCTGCAAGCTGGGGGGCCAGAGGTGGAGGTTCCGAGTGGAGATCAATGTTCCAGCCCAACACCAGGCAGAGAACTTGAATTCTCTCTCACCCCACCTTTCGTTCTATTCAGGCCTCCACCAGACTGGCTGAGGCTCACCCACATTAGGGAGAACAATGTAGTTTACTGGTCTACTGAGCCAAATGGTAATCTCATCCAGAAACATGCTCACAGATGTACCCGGGACTCATGTTTAACCGGATTTCTGGGTATCTTATGGCCCAGTCAAGTTGACACATGGAATTGACCATCATACCATCCTAAGTCATTTTTCTTCCTTCTGAGTTTAAGATTCACTTATAAAGCACTTACTGCAGGTATTATCATTATTGTCACTTTACAGATGAGAGCCTTGAGGCACAGAGAGGACAAATAATTGCCCAGTGTCATCCAACTTGTAAACGGCGGAACTGAGGCTCGAACCCAGGGACTGTGCCTCTAGCGCCCATGCCTGTAGTCACTCTTGCTACCACTTCCTCCCCCTCTCAGTCACCTCCTGCCAACAGCCTCCTGGTTTGCCTCAACATACCAGGTACTCCCCATCTCAGGACCCTTTCATGTGCTCTTCTCAAGGACTTGAAAACCTCTCCCCTAGCTCTCTCCTCAATTGTGCCCTCATCTCTAGGTCTCTGTCCAAATGTCATCACCCGCTCTAAAGTGTGGCATACACTGACACACCCTTCTGCCTCGACACATACCACTTACCCTTTTAACTCACCTGAAACAACACAGTCAAAAACCCAAGTATAACTCAGCCTTCCGCATATGCGGTTTCTGACCACAGACCTAAAATACTCGTACACTTGACCCTGGAACAATGCAGGTTTGAACTGTACTGATCCACTAAAACATAGTCAAACCTGCATTGTCCAAAGGACAACTGTATACGTATTCGTGTATTTATTTACATCTGTCTGCCACACTGACATGTAAACTCCAAGAAAGCAAGGGTTTTTGTCTCCTTTGCTTCCCACTGCAATGCAGAACATCAGAGCCTACTTGGGAACGTAACAGGCATTAAATAACCTTTCATTTTGTAATTTAGAAGCAAACATAAAAGGAAGCAATTCCCTGGTAGGTAAGTGTCCGTGGTATTGATTTCATGCTATTGTCCCGGGATGGCTATGAACGCGGTCCAGCAGAAAATTGTAAATTATGTGTAGGCTTTATTTTTTCTCATGGGTTTTCTTTCACATTTGCATATTTAATGTGTGGTCCAAGACAACTCTTCTTCGTCCATGGTGGCCCAGAGATGCCAACAGGTTGGTGCCCTGGTCTAAGAGGAGGTAGAGGAGTAGTGACAATGGCTCCCTGCCATTGTCACTACTGTGGGCAGGAAGAAGGTGGGTCTCCCCTGAAGGTCAAAATAGGTCGGTAGTCAACACCTGGCAGGGAGCCTGTCCTGGACGAGAAGTGCTGACTGGGAAGCCATTCTTTACGCAGATGGGAGACAAAAGGTAATGAGGAGGGAAGTCCCTCTTCTCTGAGTCCCATTCCCTGGGGCCAGCACTCAGAAGAGTTTCAGTTGCACCAGGAGACACTACTAACTTGAGACAAGAATACCAATTATTTAGCAACTCTATGTAAAAACCTTAGTGGAATAGATTCCCACAACCTTGATAATAAATTCTAGCCTTCTTAGTATATGGTTTAGTATACAACTGTATTCTGATCCTTATTGCCAATTATTATTTGATTTGCCTCTGTCCTGCCCATAGGGAAAGGCTGGTACCTGCTCTGTCCTGCTACTTGCTCCGTCATCCTCAGAACCAGAAAAAATAAAAGCCATCTGACATGAGCTTCCGCAACTTCCCACCTCCAACCTACGAAAGCACATTCGCCTCTACCCATCTTTTCCTCTTCCTTCCTCTTCTAACAGAACATATATCCAAAATCCCACTTTCTGATTCACATCTGTTTTTAACTTCTCAGAAATATGACTAATCAATCACCTCACTTCTGAATCTTTTACATCTCCCATTTTCCTAGCTCCTTGCTTTCAAAATTAAAACTTGCTTCAGTCTTTCCCATGTTTAAAAAAAAAAAGTATCTTCACCCATCCTCATTTAGCTGCTAAGTAGTTCCCTCTCCCATTTCACAACCAGACTGTGTTATCACCATTTTGCTGTTGTCCACAGACTCCTCAGATCACTCAGTCTGGCTTTCTGTGCCCCTCAAACCTGCACTGTAACTGTTCTTGCCAAGGTCAGAGGCATTCTTGTTATTACATCCAGTAGACACTTTGCAGTCCCTTCCTCACTTGAATTCTTGGCAGTATTTGATATTGTTCATCACTCCTTGGAACACACTCTTCTCTTGGCTTCTTGGTTCAGTGGCTCCATGGATTTCCCCTCCTTATGTCACCACTTTCCTCATTCTCCTTAGTGCAATTGTCCCCCACTGCCTGTCCCCTTTGATGTTGGGGTTCTGCAGTGTCCTGTGATCTCTTGTCTTGTTCTACATACTCTACCTGGGCAATTCGATCATTTCCAAGGTGTCCATGACTAGCCAAAGATGCTGATGACCTTCCTAGCTACTTCTCCACCTACTGGCTTGGCAAATAAATCGACTTATTTTTTTCTGTAAAATAAAAGACACATTTTTCATTTTCACCAGTAACTTTAATGATTTGGATATTTTGAGTATGTCAGGTATCTCCCGCATGGTATAACATCGATTTTTCTCAACTAGTATCTTGATTTGATCACTATCAACCTCAACTGGTCTACCTGACCATGGAGCATTGTCCAGTGAGAAATCTCCAGCACAAAACTTCACAAACCACTTTTGACACATTCAATCAGTCACAACACCTTCTCCATACACTGTACAAATTGTTCTTTGCATTTTTTTTGCATTTTTACCTTTCTTGGAATAATAAAGCATAATATGCCAAAAATATTGCATATTTTCTTCCATCTTCAGTATTTAAGTGGCTACACAAAAATTCACCAATTTTGATTTCTTAAAAAAATTCATGCTGATATGACAGCTGTCACAAAACAATCTAACAAAATTGTTTCGAATGAACTTAAAGACAACAAAGCACTACTGGAGCCATCTTACAGAAAAAAACAAATGAACTTTTTAGCCAACCCAACACATCTCTCCCCAGAGACACTGTAGTCCTGAGTCTGATCTTCAGCCTCAGCTTTGAAAGCTCAGGAACTTGGCTTCCCAGCACTTCTGGGCTGGTTCTTCTCTCAGGGCAGAGAACTATATCTGAGGGATAATTGTCACATGGCAAAGACTCCAAAGATGTTAGGGGTTGTTTTCTCTGCATTGATATTATTGGTGGTATTGTTAACATATTTGTCATGAATATTTAAGTAAAATGTAAATTTTTTAAAGTGTACAAGTGATTAAAAAAAAAAAAGCCCATTCTGAAAGGGGGAGACCAGAAGCAAAATGCTCCGTATGCCCTGGTGCAGTACTTTACATCAGTGGAACAAGGTTCCATTACTCAGTCCTATTTGGGGGAAAGATTGTATGAAATGGCACATCCCCAGGATATGTATATACCTGAGTTTCAACTCAAAGTTAGAATAAAGGTAAAAATCAAAGTCAGCCAAATGTAACCCTAAAGTCACTGAACCTTCTTTGCTCATCTTATGCTCTCTTAAGTCAGGTCTCAACTCTGGCTTCCCTTATAACCCACTCGCCCAAGAAAGTGTGCTGGTTTAATGAACATTTCTGCAGAGATGGGGGAGGAGATCATCTCAATCATCTTGCATCAGAAAGGAAGACTTTCCAGTAAAGTCTCTGCCCTCAAAATCTTCCTCTCTCCTCAGAACTGACTTCTCTGCCTCTTTAACCCTCTCCTCACCAGCCTCTCTTCCCAGAGCCCCAGGTCTTGCATTCTTGCCCTTGTAAATTTTTATTAGACAATTTAACATGCATACGACTCTGTTGATAGGGTGCTGCTTTGTCCTGTTTTGCACATAAATACCTACTACCGCCAGTACTTCACTCTCAGTCTGGGTAAACTCTGCTTCTGAGGGCTCCTCCCATCAAGCTCCAGATTTCTAGTGGGTTCTTCTGCTGTAGATATCAACCCCCACCTTCCGCCCCCATCTCTTGAACTACTCTCTCTTTTTGGGTATCATCTCCAGGGAAACAACTACCAGTAGGCAGCTGCAGCAATTGCTCTGATTAACTGTGAGCGTCTTCTTTCCCATCCTCTTCAGTGCTTGGTGATTTGGGGGTTTGGGTTCATACTTCCCGCCCCGCTGCCCCAGGTGCCTAGAGAAGCATTAAGAGCAGCATGGCTCTGGCCCTACAGTACCTGCCTTTGAACCCTGCCCCTCACTATTAGTAGTTGTCTGCTCTGAGATGGATTACCAAGCCTCTCTTTGCTACAGTTTCCTAATCAGCAACATTGGGGAAATAATAGTACCTTCCTCCCAAGGTTGCTGTCAAAGTTAAATGAGATAAACTATATAGAGAGCACTAACAACGTACTGGCTCATATCCAGCCCTCAGTGAGTGTAATTAATTATCTCTCTCTTACCAAATTCTGCTTCTTCATTACATTTTATTCTTAAAATCACTGCATAAACAACACATACAATTTTTTTGTACACAGCGCATACACACTCAATATGCTTCAATGATAATATCTAATAAATTGCAAAAGAAAGTATTTCACAACATATCAAAGTCTTTAGATGAAGAAAAACATCTAACAATCTGTGCTTTAAAATGACGCATCCACGCACTGATCTTGAAGCAGCTGGGCTCAGTTGCTGGTCCCAGAACCGGTTTGGCCACGGGGGTGCAGAGAGAGAGAGAGCACAGTCCCTGGTAACCTTATGACCCCAACATTGCAGGTGTGAAACTGAGGCCTGCAGAGGTTAGGCAATTTGCAGGAGAGCCATTAGTCACACCAGTAAGACAGAGTTGTGTTGAAAACCAGATCTTCTGAGCCAATGTCTTCGGATTCACTGCTTGACTATGCTAAGCAATAGGCCCATTTCATTGCACCTAATTCAGTATCTATAATGGGTGATTAGGTCTAATTTCAAGAACAGTTTTGTTAATCATTCAACAGTTATTAAGCAACTCCTAAGTGTGGCAAACGAGAAAAAGCTAAATATGTCTTTGTCCTTTAAGGTTAGATTTAGTTTGCAGAGGAGACATGGCTGTGAGCAGGAAAAATATTTAGGAGCTCTTACAAAGCAACCTACAATCTCTTATGAATTGTGAGCTGCATGTCATTTCACACTTTCAAATCAACTGAAGGTTATGGTTTATTTAGTAGCATTTGTTTTCTTTCTGGGTGGCATATGAAATAATAGTGCCTCTTATAATCAATGGCATTTTAGAATCAAGAAATATAAAACAATTAAATGGCCATTTGTTAGAGTTATTGACAAATATTTGTTTAAAAGTATACCTTTTTTTATACGTGGTTAATAAAGTTATATCTATTACCACAAAGCTGGAAGTCATCCGTATCACCCTCATTGATTCCCACTGCCTGGCTCAAGGTTCAGTGTGCCTGGTCTCAAAAATGCAGGCTGAGCAGAAAATCCATCAGCCCTCCGCATTGGTTCAGAGCTGCCTGCACAAAGAATAACAAAATAGCAACAAAATAGCACAGCTGCAGACAGAAGGACCGCCCAGTGTTTCTGGAGACACAGTGAAAGTGGAATGTTCAGAGAAGTCGGATTTCCAGGGGTGAGCTAGACAGGGAAGACATCCTGATGGAGGAGGCACCGGTGTGGCACCGGGCCAGGGACATACCGAGGGCGTACGTAGATGGTAAAAGTCGGGCGACAGAGTGCAATAAAACCGTGGTGAACATTGACACCAGTCACGATTCCAATCCTGGACAAGCCACATACCGGTTTTTGACCTTAGAAAAGTCACGGAATTATTTTGAGCCTCGAGTTCCTCCCCAGTAAAATAGTTATGTTTAGTTGTGTGAGGAATGGAGATAGTATTTGCGAAACACTTGCAGGGGGAGCAGGCACTCAGTAAATGACACTAAAATTTAGTGGGTTTTGAATAGAAAAAAAGGAGTGAATGAGGAAAGCTCTGCTTTGGAAAATTAATGGGGAACCTGTTTTGAAAACAGATTGGAGGAAAGACGCTGGTAAGTACAACGGAAAGCTAGTGAAGTTGCCTTTTCAGTTGTCCAGAAGAGAGCTGGGGGTGGGAGAGCAAACTGGGGGAACCTCTGGGTGGAGACGCCCTGTCGGGCGCTCCAGAGGCGGGGCGGGAGGGGCTAGGAGACCGTGAACTTGGACCGCAGTGCCCGTGGGAACAGAGCCTTAGGGGAGGCCTGGGAAAGCCCGGGAGGAATCAGGGGCTGCTCCAAATCTGGCCTGGGCGCTGGACAGAAATGTGAGAGGAGGTAGGAAGCTTTCCACCGCCGCTGTCCCCCACATTCTTTACGGGGGACAATCAGGTTGCAGCACCTCGCAAACCAGTCTTAGAATAGAAGGAGGGGCTGAGAGCTACCAGCCGGGATCCCAAGAGTCAGCTCCGTCCCGAGGACCCCGTGCAGCCCCGCAGAGGCGGAGCGCCTCTCCCACCGCCCCGGGGCCCCACCCCCGTCCTTCCCACCGCGCAGGGTTCCGTGGGGCGGAGTCCGAGGCGCCCCGCCCTCCCTGCCCTTCCGCGCTACCCCGCTGGTTCGCCGCGTGACCCGCGGTTGCCCCCGTCGCCCCAGCCGCCTCTGCCGCCCCGCGTGCGGCTGTGGGTCCGGAGCCCCGCGGCGACACCATGTTGGGCATGATCAGGAACTCGCTGTTCGGCAGCGTAGAGACGTGGCCTTGGCAGGTCCTGAGCAAAGGGGACAAGGTAGGCCTGCAGGGCTGCCGAGGACCCCGAAAGGCTCAGCGCTCGCAACGCGTCCTGCTCGGGGCTGGAGAGGGTTCTGAAGGGCCGGTGGGACGGGAACGTGCCCGGATGGCGCGTTGAGATTTCTGCCGTGGGTGCGCCCCGCACTGGACTGGGAAGGAGGGAAGGTCCAGTGCCGCGGGGCCAAGGGATCTGCGGGGAGGAGGTGACACGGACAAGCCAGGCTGATTGGCTGGGAGGATCCCAGTTTGGTGAGATGGACAGCGCCTGTTGAATGCATTCGTTCATTTAAACATTCTGAACATCGCTTTCTGAGAAACCCCGGGTTGCAGAAAAGACAGAAAAAGTGCTGTCCTTGATAATTCCTGTGTTCCACGGAGACTGGCATCACTGCCAACACAGGCAAAGTGGCCTGCCCCTTCAGAACAAGGAGTCGGCCGCTAAATTACAATCTCCTCCCTGGCGGGTACTGTGTGCATGTAGTGGCTGTGCGTGCTCAACTTCGCACCCAGGGCCTCATTTGTTAAAGGACTGTGTTGTCTGGTGACCACGTCCTGGCACAGAAGCCCTCACTGGGACTCTGCTTTCCTTAGCAACTGCAGAGAGAGGCCTGCACTTCATCTGTGGGCGTTTGTTTCCTCAGCTATAGAATGAGCCCTTTAGCCCTGATCAAGGGTGACATTCAAATGCCTACAAGGAGCCAGGCAGCTGATGGAAATGAGTGAAGTGGGCCGTTTTAGACGGCAAGGCAGGGTGGCTCCAGGCATTGCTGCTACGCAGTGATGTGAACTAGACTGGCCAGATTTGTTTCAGGAAAACCAGCAATCCAGATTCTTAGTGTGAAATCTCAATTTGAAATTAACTCGTTCAACAAATAACTGTTCCTCGAGTGCCAGCTGTGCACCAGGCACTTTTATAGGCAGTGGGGATGGAACAAAACCGACATCATTCCTGTCCTCTTGGAACTTACACTTTAGTGGCTAACGAACAAATAAGTCATATGTATCAGATGGTGATTGGTGCTGTGAAGAAAGGCAGGCAGAGAGGAGGAGGAAGGAACAGGGAGCTTCCGACCGAAGCTGTGGTTTCAAGTAAGGCAACTGTGTCAGTTTTAACTGTTGGCAACTAAGGGCAAAGGCTCGTAAGCGCTGCAAGCAGAAGGATCTGTCTGGGGCAGGATCTGCCTGTGCACATGCCAGTCTGTGGACTCGGCCTAGTGAGCTCTGGGGTCCCTGTTGGCCCCAACACTAGAAGAATCCACAGGTTACCAACAACTCCCACCGAGCTTTTCTTTCCGGAGTAGAATCTGGCCCCCTTGGTCTTTTGGGGTTAACGGAAAATGCAGTGCAGGCTGGTGGTCTGGGCTGGTCTGCCGCCTGTTGCCCTCAGACCCCTTCCTCATCCACTTCCTGCTCGGCTCTATGTGCTCCACGTGGAGTGGGGGCTGACCCCTGTGGGCTGTTTCCCAGGCTCCAGATTCAGCTGGCTTGCTGAGAGGTTCGCCCAGTGGGAGGTACTAGTGGGAGACAAGAGGGCTGGAGGTGGGAGAAACCAGGATATTTCTCCCTCTCCTTCTCCACCCTGTCATGTTCCTGGTACAAGGGCTTCCCTGTGGCTCTTGCTAGAGAATCCACCATGGTTCTAGCTCAGGTACCAAGTAATCCAGGTATCTGAACTCAGGTCATAGATAATCCTCTCTCTACCTCTACTAGGGTGCTTACTAACCTCCGGACCCTGAAATTCCTCAGCTATGAGAATGACAGTGTCTTCTATGTAACAATTAATTAAGATACTTGTAAAGCATTCAGATACTTGTAAAGCTTTCATGTATGTGTGTGTATATATATATATATATATATGAAAATTCAGGGTGCTCTTATTCTGAAGAGAGCCTCTCCCTGAAATTCTCCCTTACCCTGGGAAGAGTCTAAGTGAGAAAGTGTTGTCTGCTCTCCTGGGCACAGCGGTGGCACAGACGGCGCCCCATGTGACTCGGGTTTGGGCTCACCAGATGTCCGAGACTGATTCCGGGCACCTGGGGGGAGGCCCAGGCGGCTGCAGACCTTATCATGTGCCTTCTGCGTTGCTTGGGGAGGGAGGGGGACACGCAGTCGCTTTGTTGGGTTGGGTGGGTCTTTCGGGTGCTCAGAGCAGCACTGACATCAACAACTGACATCCTTAGGGCGCTTGTGTCCAGCCTGTCCACACTGGGTGGGACCTGACGCCCTGGGTTTGAATCCTGGCTCCACCGCTTGCCCAACTGTAACGTGGGCACGTGACTTACTTAAGTGGCCCAGGAGCCCACAACCTCTTGTGCTCCTTCCAGCTTCATCTGAAGATAGAGATAAAAATACCGACTTCTTCACAGGGTTGCTGGAGGGATCAAATGAGTGAATCCATGTAAAATGTTTAAAATAATAACCTTACACATAGAAAGTACTAAGTGGGGTTGATGATGATAATGGTTGTTATTATCAATAGTTTCTTATAATGAGAACATTGGCTTTCAAAATTAGCAATGTATACGCACCCAAATGGCAAGAGGGGACATGAGCTTACAGAGGGACTTGCAAATCCCACACCAAGCAGCTAATTCTTGTCAGATCTCTGTCTGGGACTTGAACATGGCCAGGGTTCCCACTAAATATGAAAATTGGTGACCACAGGCCAACATCGTCTTCTGGTAACCAAATGGGAGCATGAACTAGCTGACTGTGGGCAGAGAGGGACTATTATTATGTTCTATGGAACAAGGAGCTGCACTTAAAGAAATCACACTTGAAAAATCAAATGTGTTAGCTGTATTAACTTGGCTGCTTTATTTTCTGCAGAAAGAGAGAGAACTCCACTCAGATTCAGCTCCTTAAAATAGTTTTTTAATGTCCATTCCTCAAACCTGTTTCTCAGAGATCCTGAGGGTTTAGCAAGAGATTCTGGACTTAGATGCTGTGAAAATTGGCAGTGGAGAAGCACCGGTTCTGAACTGCTGGTTCTGCCACAGAACCACCTTAAGGCATTGTGACCACTGTTCTCCAGGATAAATACAACTAGACGAGGGTCTCATCTCTCCACCCAGCTGCCGCTGTTGCATTCCTTGTCGTTAGAGTAAAAACCAGGCTTCGCTCCACTGCCTCCTTTCTCACGAATAGAGTGCCTACTGCGTGCAAGATGTAGAGACACAGTGGTAAAACAGTACGGACTATCCCTGACCCCATGGGGCTACGGCTGCAGGTGGAAGTTACAAACACTACCATTCCATTTTAATTACAATAAGTACTGTGTTGTGAACGGACAAGCAAGCACCTATACAAAATACCACTGGGAGCTTGTTTTTCATTAGGATGCTCTCTGAGGAAGAGACGTTCAGGTTGGGATCTGTTGGGGGAGTAGGGGTCCCTCAGGTAGAGACAGGAGAGGAAGCAGCAGGCACAGAGGCCCTGAGGCAGGGTTGACCTTGACATTTAAGGAAACAGCAGAGGGCCAGTGAGCAGGCACTCTGGGTGTAGCTGGCAAGGTAGGTAGAAGCTAGGTGGTCCCTGGACCACCTGGGATAGGTTAGGAACTTGGTCAGAGAAGGCTGTTAGGCAGGGGATTAACGAACACAATTTGATTTATATAGAATGTTCTGTGAATGTTCTCTGGGCAATCTCAACCTCATTTGCAGCTGTAGTCACCCTTTGTGCTGACGACTCCCAAATTTATATCCCAGTGCCGGTCTCTGCTGGTCTCCAGACCTGTTGGACACAATGGAAGCTCACTCAGCAATAGCAGGAGGCAGGTGGACTGACAGATAGGTAAGGGCCCTTCCACTCTAGAGCTGGCTGCCCTTGGAGTTCATAGGAAGGAAGGATCACTGAGGAAGAGGAAGTGGGGCTGAGTTAAGCCTTAAAGGATGATAGACTCTTTATGGGAGTCTTGGCTTTCTGCACCAAACTGGATTGCTTTATTAGCAGTCTTCCTGGAGAACAGGCTGAGAGCACACACCACCTATAACATTCCCCAGACACAGTTGCAAAATCCTATATTTAGATCACACACACACACACACATCAGTTGAACTCATTTGGGGGTTGAACGAAACTGACTTGCTGTCAGATCACCAGCACTGGTCTGATGGTTACACACCCAACTGCCTGTGACGGCCTGTGAGTTCTTCAGGATCTGGGCCCCGCCAGATCCTCTGGCCTCCTCTCTTGCTCAGCCCTGCTTGACAGTCACTGCTCCAGCCACCACGAACCATTTGTATTCGTCACCATCATCACACTGTTCCCTAAGTCTTCTCTTTCACCCCTGTGGTGCCCCCTATCTGGAATTGCCCTCCCTGAATTACCAGAGCATTTACGACATTGTATAATAATTTATATAATTCTCACCACCCAGCTAGACTGCCTGTACCACGTTGAGCTCCAAATCTGTAGCACCTGGCAGAGGTTCTCAATAAATGTTTATTGAATGATCAATGCATCAGTGGCCCAGTGTCCAGGTGGATGATCTGTAAACCCCTCAGAGTTAGCGTAACCTACCCAAACACATAAACACACACACCCAAGCCCCCAAACTAACCTAAGTAACTCTCTTCTGTGGTCCCACACTGCCTTTACACTCCTCTCCCCCTAAACAGGCCGTTATTTTATAACCTGTTTCCTGGCTACTTCTAGCAGACCGTGCCTCTCGTGAGGTCAGACATTGTATCTCCCGTCTCTGTTTTGCAGCCCCTGGCAAGTGTTACACCGTAGATGTTCCGTAGTTGTTGATTGACAGCATTAGATTAAAATGTAAAACTTGAGGACTTACTGGGGATGAAGACACTTTGACAATTAGGAAGTAATTTTCAATGATCTGTCTAATTCCATCATGTTTTCTTAACATGATACCCTGAAAAATGAACAACCTTTGTAATTTCTTTATTCACACAAGGGACACTGCTTTTTACTTATTTTATGTATATTTAAATGTGCCCACTCGGCAATTGGAATGAGCCATATGCTCTTCACAAGAAGCAGTTTGGAACTTTATTTCATTTGTTTATCGCCTCCCCTTGGAACGACTGGGACTGCCGGTCACAGAGGACCGACGTCATTGCAGAACATGGTCCTGTTTAAACCTTTCTGCTAGAAATTCTCCAGAGACATCCTTCAAAGCTCTTTTCATCCGGAGATGAAATACTGCTGCAGTGGGTGGCCTCAGTGACCTCCTTCCATGCAGAGAATCATTAGTTTCTGTGTTTGAACGTAAAACAGTAAAATGACATTTGGGGGCTTAAATTCTGGTTGCAGTTTCACATTTAGCAGCTGCATGGTCTTAGGCAACTCAATCTCTCTGGTCCTTCATTGCCTCTTTGGTAAAATTAGTTGGATTGGGTGAACTTTAAACCTCTTTCATGCTGAAACTCTGTGATTTACAGAGTAGCATTTCTGGAATTTAAGACATTATAAGGGGTGAGACTCAGTGGACTTTGAGTGAAGGCTGAGTCTGGTCTCTGCTGTAATAGACAAAGCCAGAAAGAGCAAAACACCTCAAGTTTATGTAACAATTTGCTACTGAAGGCACTGGAAATGTCAGACTCACTGAAGGGAGGGCCTCACAGCAAGGCACAGAATTAGTAGGCACGATGCCCCGAAGTCTAGGCCGGTCTGTGGCCTCTTGACTGTTGGTCTGGTATAATGTCACCCACAGGGTGAAAGAGAAGAGTCAAAGAACAGTGTGATGGTGGCGACAATACAAGTGGCTCATGGTGGCTGGAGCAGCGACTGTCAAGCAGGGCAGGGATGTTTATACAATTGGCACCTAGGGTTCGCTTTCCAAGTTTCCTGGACCCGTTCTCACTACTCTCCTTTAATTTTGTGTTATAAAAACATCAGGTATTTCTTTACATTCTAAATATAAAATTCTAATAGAACACACTGCACTTTTTCACACTACACAGGCCACACGCAGCCCTACAGTCCCGCCCCTCTGGAGGGACTCATTCTGTCCCCCTGGGAGTCGGGCGTCCACAGTCTAGGACGTCACAGGAAGGCCTATTTGACCGGCCTGGGGCGGCCAGGTCCTTTCTCGTGTCTACTTTTCATAATCACCAGTAAGAGTGACAGCTCTTTAGTCAATAAATTTCCATTGAACGCCTCACGTGTGATGCTCTGTGGCGTGGCTCCTGTCCACGGAGACTCAGCGGGTTTCTCTAGTGTTCTGCCACCAGATGGTAAAATCAATACGGAGCAAGTATTGATGGTAAAATCAATATGGAGCAAGTTTCTCTTCTCTGAGTGGAAATAATAAAATCCACTCAAATACAGTAGAATAAAAGTAAACAGGAGTAAATAGAAAAAAAGATAAGTATATCAGGATGCATCCTGTCCATAAGGGTAAAGTATTATTTTGTGAAACTGTTTCAATCATATGCATGTTCATGACAGGGTATGATGTGAACATGTATTTCTTGTTATGGACTGTCATTTTTTTAAAGTTTGAAGACACCTGCTTACCGTATATTCAGAAATACAAATTATGTTACTAAGCTATCAAATGGCAAAGAGGAGGAGATGACAGAGAGCTGCAGGGGTCTACACAGGAAAGAACGATGACCTTCGGCCAGGGACCCCACACAGGATGGTGATGAGGCGAGGCTGCTAGGGAGGTGGGGTCGTGGGGAAGTGGCCATGGAGCTGAGTGTTCAGGGGAGAGGCGGGTGCGATTCAGTGAGATGCGTGGGGAGAGGGATCGCATCTGGGAGCAGAGTGTGAACAGGACTACCCTGGTTCTTCTAGAACGGCAGCCCTGTTACTGGAATGAGGCTCAAATGGGGCCTTAGAGTTTTGTGGGATTGTTGTTGTGTCTCTGCGTTTCCTCCTTTCCAGTTTCCTCTTCTCTTCCTCTGGATCTTCTGTTACTCAGATATTGGATCTCCTGGCTTGATCCTCTGATTTTCTTTTCTATTTTCTACTTCTTTGCCTTCTTTACTTGACTTTCTGAGAGATTTCCTTTGACTTAATTGTCCAGCCTTTCTACTGAATTTTTTATTTGTTTTATTTTAAATTTCCAAGAGCTCTTTGATCTCTGAACATTCTATTTTTATAGCATTCTGGGAATGTTCTAGGTGCTATTGAAGGCAATATTTTCTCCTCCCTCTCCGAGAATACTGATTGCATGAAGTTTTTTCTGCTGTCTCTACATTGGTACGAAATCCCAGATCCTGTTTCTCATGGCCCTTTATACTCAGGGCTGTTCCTTCCACCCTGTGGCCATACTCAGGCAGTTAGGGGAAGTTCCCCCTCCTGTTGCTGGATTATTACTGCTTCCAGAGTCCTCACAGGTTGCTACTGGCCATCTCTTAAGCACTGTGTGTTCTCTGTCTCTAGGGAGAAGTGTCCTATGAGGAAAGGGCCTGTGAAGGCGGGAGGTTTGCCACAGTGGAGGTGACGGGTAAGCCAGTGGATGACGCTCTGCGGGAAGCGATGCCCAGAGTCATGAAGTATGTGGGAGGCACCAATGACAAGGGTGAGTGTCCCTGAAGGATGTGGCTCTGGTCTCAGGGGAGCATGGTCTCACTTTATCAGTGAAAAACACAAGGGAGAGGCCACAAGGCACCTGTCATGACCCGTTTCAATGGCACGCGAGCCTGCTGGGCTGCCTGACGAAGGGAGCTCCGGGAGACCACACTGACTCAGCCCAGGCCACCCCTGGCTTTGTAGTATCCCTGCCTGATATCACTGAGTTCCAGTGTTTCTCTTAGATAAGGCCTTTTTGTTGGTGGTGGTGTGGGGGGAGGGGGTTAAACCCTACAGTGCTCATTCTTTGGATTGCTAGCCTGGGGGAAGTGTGCCCACAGAAAGCCAGCCACAAAGGGAGGGCCGGCCTCCGACTCCAGGCTTGTGCTCCCAGGCGGGAAATCTCCATAGTCAGCCCCCTGGTGGCTTGGACTCCATGGGGTACTGAGGGACAGCGAGTGATGACTACCCCTCTGGTCCCTTGCTCTGTTCCAGCAAAGAAACAGTCAGAGCCCTGGGCAGGTGGCTTGGTTGGTTGAAGTGTCATCCTGATGTACCAGGGTTGCAGGTTCGATCCCCGGTCAGGGTGCATACAGGAATCAACCAATGATGCATAAATAAGTGGAACAACAAATCAATGGGTTTTTTTTTCTCTCTCCCCCTCTTTCTCCCCACTCTTCCTCTCTGTCTCTAAAATAAATTTTTTAAACAAGGAATAAAGGCAATAGTCGTGATGAGCATTTAAAAAAAAAAGACAGCAGTCGGTGCTGGCTGCCTCCCTATTTTAAAATGATAGGCCTGAAGTTCCGTGTACCACTTAGCATTAAATCATATGAACTTAAGTTAACTTTTACACTCTCCAATTTGGACTGTACTTTGGAATCACTGCAAACCCAAAATGGGTCAGAAAGCCAGGTGAAAACAGAGATATCGCGAGAATTTTTAGGATAGTTTTCAAGCTGATAACTTAGGTTAGAAACCTCAGTAGCACTTACGAGGACCACAGTAACCAGGCTGTAGATGATAAGTTGACCTGTGGGAGGTCAGGAAGGAATCCTTTTCTTCTTAACACTATCATAACATTTTTTTGTACAGAAATATGTATAAAGTTATAAAACTCCTTAAGGAAAGTCTTAAAAAGAACAAAACAGCACCCCTCATCCATCTTTTCTAGGACAATCATGTCTTTTGAGGGGTATTTCTTTAGGGCTCTTTTAAAATATAATCATAGTGTTTGTGTAATTGCATATCCTGCTCCTGCTACTTATTTCATCACTTTTCCCCACTATTGCTAAATAGTCTTCTTCAGCATAATAATTACTAGCTATATTAAATTGCTTCGTGTGCCTATAGGTTACTTAGATATATTCCGATTTTAAGCCTACTTATGTGGCTCCTAGTTTCTCATAATTATAAATTCTGTTGCAATGAATATCCTATTACCCATAGTCTTTTCTGTATTTTGGGTATTTCCTTTAAATTGATTATTTAGATAGAAAGTAACTAGATACTGATATATTCACAGTCTTGATATATATTACCAAATAATTTGTTTTTCCGAAAGAGTGGAATCACTCACTACACTCCAATTTCCAATACATGCAAATTGGAGGTCTTTTGGGTCTGTCTGGCTGCATATTTTTAATGTCTCGAGTGTTTACTGTTGACTTCGTGAACAGAAAGGATTGTCGCGGAAGGAGAATGGGACAGCAGGCCTTCCGCAGGCCCGAGCGGTTCTGGCTTCATTCCCACCGCACTCCTTGGGTTTCCCTCTTTTCAGGAATCGGGATGGGGATGACCGTTCCCGTTTCCTTTGCCGTGTTCCCCAGTGAAGACGGCGCCCTGGAGAAGAGGATCAAAGTCTGGTTCCGGATCCCAAACCAGTTTCAGAGCGACCCGCCGGTTCCCAGTGACGAGAGCGTGAAGATCGAGGACAGGGAGAGCATCACTGTCTACTCCAGGTGCGGGGGCGATTCCATCACGCTTCGATAAACAGTTACCGCAGGAAGTTTGGTTTCCATCTGCCACCGCATGTACTTACCAATTATTTTTCTTGAGACGAGCACTCTCTTAATAACTTTCAAATGTACAACACAGTATTGCTAGCTGCAGTCACTTTACTGTACATTACATCCCCGAAACTAGTTTCTCTGAGAGCTAGGAGTTTGTGCCTTTTAACCACCTTTACTCCGTTCTCTCACCCCCGACCTCTGGCAACTGCCGATATGGTCTCTGTATCTGTGAGTTCTTTTTTTTTTTTTTTTAATATTTTATTTACTTATCTTTAGAGGGGAAGGGAAGGAGAGAGGGAGAGAAACATCAATGTATGGTTGCCTTTCATGCATCCCCTGCTGGGAACTGGCCTGCAGGGAACTGGTCTGCAACCTAGGCATGTGCCCTGACTGGGAATCGAACCGCGATTGTCTGGCTCACAGGCCGGCGCTCAATCCACTGAGCTACACCAGCCAGGGCTCATTTTTTTTTAAGTCCACATGTAAGTGAGATCATAGTACTTGCTATTCTAACATTTCATTTAGCATAATGCCCGCAAGGCCTCTATCCACATTGTCACAAGGGGCAGGACTTTATATATCGCATCTTCTTCCTCCATTTGTCTGTGGATGGCCAGTGACATATTTTGCCATGTATGATGCTCACTTTTTTGCCCAAATCTTTGAGGAAAAAATAAGGATGCACAATATACATGGGTGTAATGATTACATACCATGGGTATGATAATGGGTATAATCATCCCGTGTATAAGGTGCACAAAAACATGGGTGCATATTATACACAGGAGCACATTAAACACAGCAGAATACGGTAAGTTGTTTCCAGGTCTTGGCTATTATAAATAATGTTGCATTGAACATGGGGATTCAGATAATGTCCTAAGATAGTAATTGTATTTCCTTGACATATACACTCAGAAGTGGAACTGCCCAATCACGTGGGAGTTCTATTTTTAAGTTTTGAGGACTCTCCATACCATTTTTTCATAGTGGCTGTACCAATTTATATACCCACCAACAGCGCACAAGGGTTCCCTTTTCTGCATATCCTCAACAATACTTGTTATTTCCTATGGGTTTGTTGTTGTTAGGGGAAGGGAGGGAGAAAGAGAAGGAGAGAAACATGGATATGCAACAGATACATCTATCCATTGCCTCTCACACGCCCCCTGCCGGCGACCTGGCCCACACCCCAGGCATGTGCCTTGACTAGGAATCAAACTGGCTGTACTCAGTCCACTGAGCCACACCAGCCAGGGCTCCCGTGGTTTTGAGAATAGCAGTTATGGTGGTTTCGTTGCTTTCTGGTATATTTCAACCTTGACAGTTCTTGTTCTACAGCTGGAATTAGTCGTTTCTCTAAGGAACCCTGGTTCCTTATGGTGGGAAAGGATATCTATTTAAAAGGTACTATTAAAGCCTGGTCTGTGGAAGCTTCATTTTAATTCTTTGAAATCTAAACAGATCAAAGTAGCATCTGGTGTGCAGCCTGGCTCGGTGAATTTTCTTCTACCCTAACCTGCAGTCCTAAGTTAGCCTACGATCATTCCTCACCTAGCCACTTGGTGTCACTGCACAGTCAAATGTTCATTCAAAGGTACCTTACCATGGAAGGCAGAGGCAATGGGGAATCAGAAGGCAAAAGCCCTATTTCAAATGAACGCATTCGATGACAAAATAAATTCTAAAACAAAAGCCTTGCATCCTGAATTCAGCCGTCCTTTTCTCTAACCTTGTGAAGGATGTCCACAAAGGGATTATACATTTACTCACAGTATTAATTCACATGCTTTTAAAATGAATAGAAGGCTATGAGAAAAAAAATAACACTACCAGAATAGTTTCTGTTTGCACCAGAGGCAGTAGAATTATTTTTACACTTAATGAGCAGCTCCTTCCACCGCACTGCCCTCCCGCTGCTGTCCGTAAACACCACGTAGGTTAGAGCACAGCCTCCTCTCCGCCTTTCAGCACCGGCTTCTCATAAAGACCAATAGCAGCAGAGGCTCAATGGTCTTAATGAAAGTTTCATAGTTTTAATGAAATGTCTGGGTATATAGGAAATGGTTAAAAACAGAGAGTTCATTGTCGGGGAGACCTGGCTGCAGTCCCAGCTCTCCTGCTTAATGACTAGGACTTTAGCTTGTTATTGAGTCCCCTGTGCCTCAGTTTCCCATCTGTAAGATGGGGGGAAGAGTACCACGCTCATGGGGTTGCTGTGAGGATGGGTTGCGACATCTGTAACGCCTCTGCAACGCTGGATGTGAGGCGAGCGTGCAGTGGGTGTTCTCTACTTCACAGCTTCGCCTCCCTCTGAGAGTTAAAGTTTTCTTAGAATTAACAACAGAAAGGGCAAGTGGCTACAAATGTATCGAGTTCAAACCTCAACTCTAATAGTTGAGTCTTATAACTCTGGGCTTTCTGAGCCTCAGTTTCTCATCTATAAAATAGAACATGTGGTGCATTACTGTGAGGGTCCAGGGTCCTTGCCTTGCCTGCATTTCTCTATTTTTCCTTCTTCCCCAAAGACCTTAGTCCCCTCCCATAGCATCACTTGTCACCCTTTCATCAGCAACTCTCCAAACTGACCTCTGTCCAGCCCTTGGATGTCTTATCATTCATCACACTCGTCTGGCTCATCTCAAAGTCCAAGGTGAGGGCATTTACACATTCATTCTTTCATTTAAAAAATCACGTCCATTTTTTACCTATTCTGTACCAGGAATTGTTCTAGATTCCCAAAACCTAGCAGGGACCAAGCAAAGTGATTGCTCCTTGAAGTGGGAGAAACATTTGAGTGGAGAAAACACACAAAAAAACAAATGTCTCAAGATAATTCAGTGAGTTGTTTTGGAGATAGGAACTGGTATCTGTGGATTGAAAATACAGGGAAGCATATTTCCACCCCAAATAAAAACATTCTGCCCTGACCCGTGTGGCTCAGTTAGTTGGGCATTGCTGCACAAGGCGAAGGGCCACCAGTTCAATTCCCAGTCAGGGCACATGCCTGGGTTTCAGGTTCCAGTCAGGGTGCCTCTTTCTCTTTCCATGTTTCTCTTTCACATTGATGTTTCTCTCCTCTTTCCCCCTCCCTTCCCCCCTCTAAAAGTAAATAAATAAAGCCTAAAAAAACCCACTGTCTCACGCATTCCTGGGAGATGCCTCAGCCCCAGTTACGTGGTGTCCTCGTTGGGCTGGCTCTCCCTGATGGCCAGAGACATCGGCTGGGGGTAGGTCTGCCTAGTTTTCTGGGGAGCAGGCACCGTTCTGGCATAGGGTGTCTATCAGCAAAACGGACAGATGACAAAGTAATGCCGTCTTTGCCCTGGAGGGATTCACATACCATCTGGACAGACATGTGACAATTATGCTATGTATGTTTGTACTAAGTGGGAAGTTTGGTCCAATTTGACAATTGAGTACTTCTGATATGTAAGCCGCCTCACCTCTTAAAGTCCTGCCAATGATAAGATTCTGCTATAAAACCTAATCATCTAGTGGTGTGGCTTTGGGTTGGGGCGCGGGGCAGATGGGTGTGGCCCTCGGGACACTGTCTGGGGTGGGCGCCCCAGGACCAGGGACCTGTTTCCTTCCGAAAAAGAAATTTTTATTAAATTAATCACCTAAAATCTAAACCATTCACTCCCCCAGCAACTGGCCAGTTGCCCCACCAGTCTTTTACAAACTGGTCCTTGGAAGGGGCTGTGGTCACCATTTTTGGGTGGATGAGCTTGAGTCCACAGGGCTGGCACTGCCTTTTCTCCCAGGCACCAGCCTTACTCACAAATCCTGCTCACTAAGAGGTATCGCCACCTAAACCTCCTCAGCTATCTTCCAGGTCAACCTGTCCAAGACCGAACTCAACTTTCTGATCCCCTGTTCTCTAACTGAAGGTCCCCTCCATTCTCCTACCCATCCTATTCAAACGGCATCCTAACTCCTCCACTTGCCACATCCAACTACTGGCCAAGCTCTGGTCACCTCCTAGTTGCCCCTTCCCTTCCATCCACACTGCCATGGGTCTCCATCACCTCTGGCCTAAACAACTGCCAGGGCCTCCTGATTATTTCTAGTTCTCCCTCCTCTGCCCTTCTGAGGTGCTCACAGGCAGCCCGAAAGCACAGGGCCGATCACATCACTCCCCCTGCCGCTCAGCGCCGGCCAGGGGCAGCCGCCCGCCTCTGACCGAGGCACACGTTAGGACCGGGACAAAAGCAGTCCTAACTGCTTGACGCGAGCAATGAAATGCTCCTCCCCCCTGAGTGGGGGATGGGTGATCTTTGGGTTGCATCCCCAAATGTTTAACCAAGGAGGGGAGCCTAGTAAAAATGCCTTGACGTGGCATTTACTGCCCTCCACGCATAGCCCCACTCCACTGTCCACCGATCTCTCAGAGCACCCCACCCCCACCTCCCAAGGGCTCCCTGAACACACACACAACATCCGCTTCCATAGCACCGCTCATCCCGCTCTTCTCAAATGTCCTCCCCAGTCTCTCTGCTCATTGCAAGCCCTGGGAGGACGGGAATTTTTGTCGTATGGTTCATTGCTAGCATTAAGAAGAGATACTCAATAAATAGTTGCTTAATATCACATCCTCCATAATGCCTTCCCTTTGTGTTCTAAGCCAGATCATTCCCCCTCACCCACCCCCAGATCATTCTGTCTGTGCCTTTCACCTCAATTCTAGAACCTTCTGCCCTTTACATTGTCTTTATGTCTTTCTGCCCCGACCACCACAATTAGCCCTCCCAAGGGCAGAGACATCTGTATCATCTTTACGACTCTGTAGTGTCTGGCTTGGGTTTCATGCTCAGTGATGCTCAGCTCACTGAGTTTGGCCCGACCTGATACTAAGAAACTCCTTATGGTGTTAAGCCTCTTTCCTGTTGACATGAGACTGTCAGCTGCTAGTCTTACATTTCTTTGGCCTGGCACAGAGCTACACGTAGGGCAGACTCTCCACGAATCTGTGTTGACATGTCAATTGCTAAAGCTTCAGACCAACTTGTATGGTCAGGCTCAGAGACACTCCATTTCTCTTTGTTCCTCACTGCCTGTCTTTATCAGACACTCCCCAGGAGACAATGTGTTAGGATTATTTGTGTCCTTGAACCTGCATCATTTCCTCCCCCGACTCCACCTCTAACTCTTCCAGACCCTTTTAGTTAGCGTCTCTTGTATTTCTGGAATCGAAGACGTGTGTTATGTCCTTGGTTGCCATGGTAACCAAAAAAATCTTCATTAGGAATGCTGAGCTCTGATGTTGGGTGAGATAAAATACAGCGCCCCCAGGAGAGCTTCTTTGAAGATGGGGACTTTGAGACTTGTTAACAGGCTTACAAAAATAATATATAGACTTCACGTTTATTTCCTTTGAGGAACTCCAGGCACTTTATGAGCAAGCCTTAACTCATACTCACACACGCTCGTGAATCTGGAGAGCTGCGGGCGCTGCGTTGTTACCCTGCGAGTCCAGCCTGGAAGCTGAGGCGCAGAGGAATGAGGCAGCTTGTCCCGGAACACATGCGTGGCAGCCAGGGCTGGGCTTCCTTCATTTATCAGGGCTGTGTGCCTGGTAGGGTTTGGTGTTCTGGCTTGGTCACGCTGTTCTGTGACTTGGTTAGATTGACAGGAAGAAGAACACATCTATTCCACAGCCCACCCAGCTTTGCTTATTGCTAGTAGAGGGCTTCCAGGATGAAGCAATAGCAAAATTTTTATGCACCAGTATGTCTGTCCACATGGGGATAAATATAAACAGTTGGGGTTTTTTTTCCCCCTGATAATGAACTTAGAAATCCCCCAGTGCTGACATTCTCTATACCCTCTCTGCCGGTCTTCTTGTGCTTCTCAGACAGCTCCTTCTCAGAGTCCTTTGCCAGGTCCTCGTCCTTCCCACCGCTTGGAGACTACAAGTCCCCAGAGCACTTTACTGGTTCTCTGTTTGCTCTCCATCTATGCCTGGTCTCCCTCCTTACCACGATTCTAACCAGCACCTACTCTTTGGTAAATCCCATATTTCTCTCATCTCTTAGACTCATCCGTCTCTCAAATCAATAGCTCTGATGCCAGTCCTTCCCCAGTTCTAAGGAGATTTTCACAGTGCCTACCATGCACTTAGGTACACAGTCATCAATGCATGACTGTATTTCACAGAGACAACTTAAGCACATTGACATGCCCCAAACCAAATTACTGACCCTCCCAACCCTCCTCCCAAAGCGATGCTTCAGCCTAGAACCCCTACCTACTCCAACTCGTGGCATCAGTCCAGCCAGAGGCTTAGCTGGAAGCCCTGGAGCATCTCCGACTCCCCTCCTCCCAACCTCCACTCCACATCCAGGCACCTCTCAAATCTCCTTTGTCCTCGTCACCTCACCCTGGGCTGCTCCTGGCCCCCAGCGACTCCGTTTCTCCTGCCCCTCCACTGCCACCGGAGGCGTCTCTCCAAAATACAGTCTGATCGTATCAACCTCTTACTGTAAAACCCCTTCATAAACCAACCTCTGCATCTGGGGTCAGGATCAAAGTCCCTTCACAAGGTGCCTCCAGCCAATCCACTGTTCCTGCTTGAATTCCCTCTGCTGTCCCCTTAGTATGTCCTTTGGGTGTTTGTTATGGGCATACGTGAACCTGGAGGCAAACGGACTGAAGCACTATCATCTTCAGGTCTATCAGCCTGAAGACAGGAACTTCCGTTGTTTATCCCAGAATCGTTCATTTAGCCAAGGAGTCTAACATGTGTCAGGCACTGGGGTCGATGCTCACACCAGTGAGCAAAAAAGTGACAAAGATCCTTGCTTCGTGGAGCCTGTATTCCACCAGGGAACTCAGGTCATAAGCAGTGACCACAGTAAGTACAGATAAAGTAGATAAAAGGAAGGAGAAAGGGGAAGGGGAGAGGGTTTGTAAGATTAAATAGGGCTTTGCCATAGACCTACTGGAGAAGGTGAGATCGCTGACGGAGCCATCTTTACCAGCAGGCCCTCTTCCTGACACGATTTTAGATGACCATCATACCCTCACCTCCGGAGTCAGGGAATCGAGTGGCTGTTCTGAGCAAACTGTGAAGTAACAACAATGGCTACAATTTCTTGTGAGCTCACCGTGTGTCAGGCTCTGGGCTGAGCAGTTTACACAACCTTTTCTCCTTTAAGGTTCACAACAGCCATCTGGGACAGATGCTTTCGTCCCCATGTAACAGATGAGGGAGAGATTAGAGGAATTAAAGAGTTTGCCCAAGCCCGTGAGCTAGAAAGTGGCAGAGGCGGGAGCTGAGCACACGGCTAGCCACGTTCTCCTCCAAATGATGAGTGAAGACAGTGGGGAACCACTCCTTTGGATGTTTCCCAGAACCAGCAGCTTCACGAGCCAACATCACCCACTTCCACACAAGAACAAGTTAGTATCACAGCAGGAGAGGGGCTACAGAGAGCCCCTCAACGCCCGTACCCTCGCCCAGCGTCTGATTACTTTCAGACAGGTGGTTCTCAATCTGTAGACATACTTTGAAAATAATTGCAGTGTCTGGCAGGCTTTGCTTGCCTGAAAAGACTGCCTTAGTGTTCATCCTCCGTCTACTAATCCAGCTTCCTCTCATTTGAGCCTCAGTGAAGCTAGAGCTCGACTTTCTTCATCTGCCTTATAATTTTTCTCCAATGTATCTGAGGAGCTGAGTCTCCTCTGTTCCAAATTAGTCTCAGCCCTGTCCCTGGTCTGTAGCTGTTGTCTAGACATTATAATAACCAATCTCTTAAAGATGAAGTCCTGGGTGTTTTCACGTCAATAACCCTGTAATCAACGTGGTGAATGCTTGCTGAGCGTGACTAACCACTTGGAAAAGAGCAAAGCATGAGTCAGAGAACCCCACCAAAAATAACGCATTTGGCCTAATCTTGGCCTGATGCAGATTCAGACTTTTGAGTCATAAAGCTCATTAGAAATGGGCATGTATTTGACTCTAATAAAGATTTTAGGGCAACACAGATTCAGAGTGGTGTATTTAGGGCAGGCCACAGGATAAATTCTGGAGCGTAGGCAGCTGACATAAGGAGAGAAGAATAATCTTGAAAACAGAGGCTCTACTGCTTTCCTGTCGCCACCTTCTGTCATCAGGAGAAAACCCTGATTTTAAAATAAGTCTTTTTACTAGAAAAAGAAGGCTTTCATGATTTGATTGGGGAAGGGATTTATTAGAAGTAGTTTGTTTATTTGGGGGATGCTTAAAGCTTGCCCAGGGGCTCCCACAGCTTCCTCAGGTCCCCACCTTTGGTAGCTCTGTTTCTGAACGAAGCTGCTGCTTCTCACTGCTGTGAGGGGCTCACTGGTCCGAAAACAGCTCTGCTGGGGGAGGAACCAGTCACCTACAGCTGCACCTGGACTCCCCTTTATCCTGCCTCCTGGCTGGAGGTCTCCCAGCTGGAGACTGAGGCAGAGAAGAGGGGCAGCAGTAGAGGGAGCTAGAGAAAGGGGTGAAGGTCAGCTGCCATCTGTGGGGAAAATCACAGGAAAAGGGAAGCTCACATTTCGTGTGGAAATACTGTGTTTCAGGCTCTGCATCAGAGGTTTTCACAACCGTAATTGCCTTAATGCTCATAACAACTTTGGAGGGAAAAGAAAACCTACCCCAATTTAACAAATGAGGGTCCACAGCTCAGAGAGGTCCAATCTACCCATCTAGGAAGTAGCGGGCTCACAGTCTTACCATGGTAGCTTGACTGTCAGAATAAGCACCTGGAGTGACCTTTTTGGAAAGACCCCCATATCTCGGAGACTGTGTGCTTTCTTAACCAGCCCCTTGCTCTTGTACCCTCAGGCAGTTTGGGGGTTATGCCAAGGAAGCCGACTACGTAGCCCAAGCCGCCCAGTTGCGCACCGCCCTGGAGGGCACAGCCACCTACCGGAGTGACATCTACTTCTGCACTGGATATGACCCTCCCATGAAGCCCTACGGACGTCGCAACGAGGTCTGGCTGGTGAAGACGTGAGCCAGTGCTGCAGGATCTGGGCTTGCGCCCACGCACTGGGTGGGCTTTGAGCTGCAACTTCAGCCCTGCCAGCATTCCTTCCAAGCCAGTTACTGCCAAATTTCTGAGATAAGCCTGTTCAGTACGCTGGGGCTCTTTTTCTCCTGGTGGGAAATACAGCTGAGATAGGCCACATCCCTCTAATTGATCTAGAATATTCTGTGGTAGACCAGGAAACCCCCAGCAGCATTTTCCCAGCTATCTGGGCCTCAAAAAACTTGATACTTTAAAATTCTTGAATCTGCATTTTTTGTAATTGAGGGGGAAATGTAATTGTGTAATCTTTTATCTGTGATTCTTATAAGAGCTTTGTTTTAAAAAGAAACTGAAAATAAAGTTCTTTGACTTAAACAGCTGAGACAAATCCTAAGTATAATTATTTCAAGATTCTACCACCTTTGGATGCCAGAGTGGAGGGGGTTGGGGGACTGGGTGAAAGATAAAGAGGTTACATACAGATTGGTAGTTACAAAATAGTGGTGGGGATGCAAAGTACAGCACAGGGAATATAGTCGATAATATTATCATAATTATATATGGTGCCTGGTGGGTACTGGAAATATCGGGGGAAGCACTTTGTAAAGTATGATCCTCTAACCACGACACTGTACACCTGAAACTGATATAAAATAATATTGAGAGTAAACTCATTGAAACATAAAAAATATTTTTAAAGATTCTACCATCTTATAGATAATATAATTATCTATAAGCGTTACTGATGGTGTTTACTGCGGCAGGAACCCTCCAGGATGTAAACCCAAAGACCCCAGGGTAGGAGGACGTGCACCGAATGCCTGGCCCTCTCTGAATCACAGATACCACGGCTGTGTGGTAGTGATTCCACGATCGTCAGTGGAGGGTCCTTTTTGCAGCTGTGGCTTACGAAGCATCCAGGAGCCAAAAAAAAAAAAAAAAGTAGCTGGAGGAGAAAATTTATCAGACTCTGACACACAACCCTAAAGGTGGGGAATTCGCCCTGAGGAGGTGTTCGGGGGAATGAGATGGGATTAGAAAAAGCTGGGGGCCCAGTGCCATTCACTGATGAGGACAGAAGTGAAAGAAGCAATATGTAGTTTGCCTGCAGAGAGTGAAAGGGGACCCAAGGCAGCATGAAAGGTAGGGGAAGCCAGTGAGGACAGAAGTGCCCGAGGGTCACAGGGCAGGTCGCAGGGCACATGGAGGGCGCACGGACCTTCCAGGGGTCACCAGGGCCAGCCCTGTCCACAGCGCTCCCTGGGAAAGCGGGAGTAGTTTTCCAGAGGGCCCAGCTCAGCACCCCCTGCAGATTACTGCTTGAGCAGTGAGGGTTCCACAGGGTGCCCACGAGGGAAGAAATAAAAGTAGGCTTTCTCAGCATGAAGGATTGTCATTGGACACAGCGGGCTTGGCTGAAATGAGGCTTGGGACTGGGAACTGCGTCCTCGCCGGTCCTCGTGCTGTTCCGAACAGCGCCCTCTTCTGGGAGACGGGCCTGCCTGACTCTGAAGGCCAGTGGGAAAGCGCACCAGCTCGGAGCCTTGGCCACCTGACAGACCCCATGCTGGGTGCCTTACACCTACCCCGTCTGGGAGGCCTGTATTGTTATGACCCCCACACACACACACAGACAAGGGGGCTGAGGGGCCCACGGGCTCGGACCCCGGACTCAGAACCAAGAGAAAAATGCAGCCACAGGGGCCTTAGTCATGTCAAGGATTTGAATTTTATCCTAAGAAAACTGACAAATCAGTCGATGGCTTTCAGCAGGAACATGATACCGTCGTGTTTGAGAGGGAAAATTCGGTCTTCATTTCGGAAAAAGGTTTGGAAGTGGATGCGCCAGGAGGCAGGGAGACCAATCAGGAGACTCTGCATAAAAGATGATGGAGGCCTAAGTGAGGATCACGGTGTAGGGATGGGGAGAAGTGGGCAGTTTGGAGGGAGAAACAGATCAACAGGAGGTGGTGAGCAACAGGTGAGGGAGATAAAGGAGAAGGCGTCAGATTCAGTGCCCAGGACGGGGCTCCACTCTCTGAGTCGGGAGGGAGCACCAGGTGAGAAGCAAGCTGCCTGGGACTAGTGTCCAGAAGAGAGAATGCAGGCCAGTGGTTCATCCGAGTGAGGCTCTCTCATGGGCCGTTGGAGGCATGTCTCTTGCTAAAAAGAGAAACCCAACCTGAAGATACATGGGTGATGTCATCAACATACAGATGGAGTCGGTGCATTATGGACGCTGCCAGGAAACGGCTGGAGGGTAAAGAGGGAAGAGAGCCTGGGTAAGAATCTGGAGGAACCCCAGTATTTAGAGGAGAACTGAGCAAAGGAGCCAGACAAAGATCTGAAAGAAACTGCCAGTGGTACAGGAGGAAATACAAAAAAACAAAAAAAGGAGTGAGAAGCAAGTCCTAATGACACTGTGTCCCCGTCCCTGCTGGTACCGTCCGAGGACACGTCACCAGCTTTCTTCCCTGGCCTCCTCCAGCGGCCTCTGAACTGATCTCCTCATCTCCACTCTCACCCCCCTTTGGTCCATCTTCTACCCAACATCCACAGGGGTCTTTGCTTAAAAACTCACTTTGCCCTTAGACTAACAGGCAAACTCCGTTTTAGGACCTGCCAGGCCGGGCCCCTGCCCACTCCCCTCATTCCTGCCTTTCACATCTCTCCCTGCTCCCTTAGCGACAGTGAGCTTTCACTTCCTTGACCACTCTAAGCTCCTTTTGTCCAGGGCCTTCACACTAGCTGTTCGGTCTAAAACCCTTTCCACCTCCTTTTCAAATGGCTGGGTCTTCTCATCCTACAGGCCCGAACTTAACCCCCTTCTCCTCAAAGAGACCTCCCACGACCCCTCTATCTATATAAGATAGGCACCCCCCCCCCAGAGTTCTCCATCACAGCATTATCTTTTTTCTTTCCATCATAATACAAACCACCATTTGTTATTTTTGGACTTACTCATCTCCTTTTTTTCTGTGTCTCACACTTAATAATGTTAAATAAGAAGGAGCCCATACCTGCTCTGTTCTCCATTATATCCCAGCCCCTAGTTCAGGGTCACATATCATTCAGGGATGCAGGAGGCTATAACAGAAAACTGAACCAACAGTAGCTTAAACTGATAAGGTGCTATTTTCTTCAACAGTAAGAAATGTAAAGATAGCTTTAGTGGCTCAATGGTTACATCTCTGTGCTGGCCTTGCTCTTTCCCTCATGACTGCAAGATGGCTGCTGTAGCTCCTGCCAGCTTATCTATGTTTAAGGCAGAAAACAGGAGATAGGAAGAAAAACTGTATGTCTCATTTGGAAGGAACAAATTTTAAGAAAGCATTTCCCAGAAGCTCCTCAGCAGATGTCCACTTACATCCAATGCATCAGAACTGATAGGTGGGCCACACATACCTGTGGTGGAGATGGGAAAGTGTATGTGTTTGGCTTTCCAGCCTCTGTAGTGGGTAGCAGCAAAGGCGAATGATATTCAGAATGGCTTTAGGGCAGTTAATCTACAGTGATTTCTGCAGTGGGACAATAAGTAAGTACACCTGGAGTCAAGAGTTTGGGAAGGTGAGAGAAGTGGGAAACAACTGGAGAGATTGACTGAGGCCGGATTGCAAAGGTTTTAATTCTACATTCTCACTTCTGAGCCACTCGCAAATAGATCAGGAGGATGGTGCAATCTCTCTCCCCACTGTCCCCTGCTTCCTTCATCTCCCCTCTCTCCTTTGAAAATCTGAAACAGTGCAGCATCCTCAAAGTGAAGAAAGTGGTTGTCAGTCCCCTCCCCCACAGCGAGGACATAGGGTGATAGGACTGTGTGGCTGTAGTGATTAAGAGCAAAGAGGGTCAGGAGCTGAGGAAATAAATTGTTCATTCTCATTCTGTATTCAATAATGAAAAACCGAACCACAGAGACCAGGGTTGCTAATTGCCAAACTTAAAAAGCAGTCTCTTTCCCTTACTCCAACCCACTCTTTTGTCAATATCTTTTCAAAATAGACACTGATGGAAAGACTTTCTGGCCTCATCTCACTCCTCCTTTCCTTGGGGTCTGCAGTAGAGCATATGGCCAGCTTTTCAGATCGTTGTATGATTAAGTTGGAAAACAATGACTGGAACAGTACAGACATTAACAAATATCCAGACTATGCTCTGGGCTGAGTGCTCAGGACAGGCTCCTGGCACAACCTCTCTGAAACTGCACCCGTAAGAATCCTCTGCCTCGTGCCCCAACCCATCTCCCTGTGACCTTAATACCCTTGAGTACTTTGTGAGCAGCACCCAGGACACTTTGTCCTGCGTGTAGCACAACACAATAGCACACTCACTCCCCTGCTCACGTGAGTGTTTAAGGGCCATCGGGTGACTGTGTGTATAAACACGTTGGCACACTTCGCTGAGCTCAGGGAGTTGTCACCACTTGTTTAAGAAAGACGTCCCTCATTTACATTTGGCTTCTCCATTGGTGAGTAATGTGCCTTTGATCTCCGAGCCCAATAATTAAAGCTTCACCGCATGCCCCATTGATGGGTATTTATTGGGTCGAATGCCATGGATTTTGCCTTTGAATCTATGTTCTTGACTAGCTCCAGTTTGTTTTTTCTTTAGAAATGTTTTGTTACTATAGCAACCGTCACTCTAGGAATTTAGGGACAGACCCAAGCAATGTCCAAAAATGCAGACTCAAGAATCGGCTCATGTCAGAGAGGAGTGCCAGAGTGGACTGAAGGGGTGGCAGGCGTTGGTGTGAGCCGTGTAAAGCTACCTCATAATCAGACTGGAGGTAGAACTTGAATTAGGTTTTCTCTGGCAATGGATTAATTAGACTGTCATCAAAAAGTCATTTTTTTAGCAGGCTCAAACCCCAGCCTCTTCCCATATCATGCCTCATTCTCTCTCCAGGGTTCCTTACCCTCCAGGGACAAGAGAATAAAGCTGGTTTCCCTAAGGCACTGCCCACCTTCCCCCCAAGCCTTTGCTCACCCTGCTCCCACACCTAGAGTCCCCTCAAGCCTGCCCACCCATCCTCTACCCACCCCTCGAGTCCCAACCCAAGAGTCTGAGTTTTTCCCTGAAACAGGACGAGGCATGATATGAGAAAAGGCTGGGGTTTGAGCCTGCTCATAAAGTGACTTTTTGATGACAGTCTAATTAATCCATTGCCAGGGAAAACTTAATTCAAGTTCTACCTCCAGTCTGATTATGAGGTAGCTTTACACGGCCCACACCACCTGCCGCCCCTCCAGTCCACTCTGGCACTCCTCTCTGACATGAGCCGATTCTTGAGTCTGCATTTTTGGACATTGCTTGGGTCTGTCCCCAAATTCCTAGAGTGATGGGCCTCTGTGATTTATGTTCCCTCCACCAGCCACATAGAATAAAGCTATGTGCACAATAAATGCTCAGTCTTACTAATATGGATTAATTTTAAAGCATATTAATTTAAAAAAATAAGAGATATTGATAGCTCGTATTACTGAACATTCACCATGTGCCAGGCACTAGGCAAACCCATCCCATGAACTACCTCATTTATTGGACACAACAACCCAGTGAGGTGGCCACAGGCACTGTCCTCTGTACCCCATTTGCAGATGAACTGGGGTGGCATACTTGGGTTCAGCAACATGATCCCGGCTACACAGATGGCAAGTGACCAAGCCAGGCTTTGAACTCAGGCAGTTTAACTCCAGGACAAAATACGACCTAACACTCAGTTCAGCGTCTGGTTTCCTTGTCGGGCAAGAGAGGAAATGAAATAGAATGTGACTCTCCGAGTGAGTACACTGGGTGGATGCTCCCTCCCGCCTGCATAATTTATTCTGAAGCTCAGCCAAAGTAGCAGTGATATAATCCGTATGTCCCTAGGGTATGTGCCGCTGCCTGGAATTTAGATGAACAAACTCCGTGTACTTAAAACTCCAGAAATAGCACGAGTCCCCAATAGCCACCTATTTGCCACCTGTTAGATCAGAGCCCTGTGTGTCTTTCCTCCCCTTTGCACTATCAATTAAGATTCAGCTAAAAGAAGTTCTTATGCCACCAATAAAAACACAGGACCATTTCCCCTCCTTAAATAAAATAGTGCTTATGAAAAACTTTTAAATATAAATGTGTGTTTGTAATCATGCTGCCCCTGCTCTCACTTTAGAGTCCCTCCTTATGGGCTGCCAGATTGTGGGTGTTTGCCCTATGAGTGGGGGGCCCTAACCTAGAAGGAGGGCCAGTGACGGTTCAACCACTCTGGGAATCCAGAGGACACTTCAGCTCTTGGATGTCTCTTCCAGGGCTTCATGAAGGAAGTAGAGTAAAAGGAGTCCATCCCATACCTAGAAGAGGCTCGATGGCCTTTGCCAAACACCATCCTTGACTCTTCCCCTCTCTCAGAGGACGAGGCATCCCACCTTCCATCTGAGGTTAGTCTGGTCGCCTGTGCTGGGGGCCAGCTCTCTCCCTTCCTTAGGCATTCCATTCTAGCTCACTCTGTCCTTGCGATTTCAATCTCTCCCTCCTCCCTGGCTCTCTCCTCTCAACACACCTGGTATAGTCATGCTCGTGCTCTCCAGTTAAAGCCAAAAACACTTCCCTCGACCCTGTCTTGCTTTCTAGGTACCAGCTCAGTTCTCTCATTTCCATCACCAGTTGCAAATTACACACCAAGTGTTTTCTTTCCTTTTATTCCATTCACTCTGTTCATCCCCATTTACTTCCCCTGACTCATTCACAAAATTTGCAGGCACCTAACCTAGTCCTTACCAGGTTAGGTGGCTCCTCTGGCTCCTCCACATCGCTGGACACTAACACGGCTTCTTTCTCCTTTGTGTTCCTCGTTTGGCACCTGTGACCTGTCATTCTCCGGGCTCACCTACTTCAGACCACTCCCCTACTTTCTTCATGGTCTCCTCTCTCCCTGCCCAGCCCTTCAGTGCTGGTGTTCTCTGGGTGACACGCTCCATCCTCTATTACCACATCCCATCACCCTCCCAAGATGAGCCCATCAGTGATGATGCAGCCCACGCCCATCGGTTCTGGGACATCCAAGTTCTGGTGCCTCCCAAGGATTCACTTCCAGCCCATCTCTCTTCCTGACTTCATTTTATTCTACACCCTATCTCCTTTCAAAAATGTGACCCTCAGGCATGCGGAAAAAAGAAATGGGTCCATTGCTGAGACATACACTGAATAGTCTCTCTTATTGACATGAAGACTTAATGTACCTTTGAAACTGTAACTTGTAAGGGCTTATAAGGAATTGATAAGATTCATTCTCTTTCAGGGCAGTGTCTCTTTCCAGTAGGAAGGGAGATGGAAGTATTCATTTATTCTTCAAGTTACACACAAGTCGGTGTACATAAATCTCAACAATGTGTCAGCATCTCCCCAATTAGATATGATTTGATTTTCTTAAGTGCTGATAGTACTTATTTTTCCACTCTCAGTTCCCAGCAGAACACCAGCACAAAAGCTTACCATATGAGTGTGGGAGGGATAAATGAATGAATGTGTTTCCACTTTAGGCACTGCTCAGAGAACACTGGGAAATGAGGCAGAGAGGGCTAGCCTGTCCACCTGTATGCTACCCACTTTAGCACGTGTCTAGGATGCTAACAGGAACCTGGCATATGAAGAAAAGTAGAAAAAGCCCTGGATGGTGTGACTCAGTGCGTTGGAGCATCATCCCGTAAACCAAAGGGTCACAGGTTCAATTCCTGCGTTGTGAGTTCAGTCTCCAGTCAGGGCGCATACAGGAGGCAACCAGTCAATGTTTCTCTCACATTGATGCTTCTCTCTCTCCTTTCCCTTCTCAGCAATAAAAAAATTTTTAAGAAATTAAAAATCAAAATGAAAAAGATAAAGATAAATAGAAAAAGGCAGAAATAAGTCCATCAGCTCCAGGCGCATATGTCCCCTGACGTGGACACGCCAGTAACTCACCGATATCTCAGACTTGACGTGTCCAACACTAAACTCTCGGTTTGGACTCTCCCATCCCCAAATCTTTTCCTCCCTCAGTCTTCCTTGTCTCTCTAAATAGCACCATTCACCTGCTTGCTCAAGTCAAAAAACTGGAAATCATGTTAAAGGGAAACAAATAGTTTCCTTGTTTGCTGGGGGGTCCTCCCCCCATGCAGCTATCACCCGAACTCCAAGAGTTTTTCTTGCCAACAACGTCATTCCCCCACCTTGGACAGCCCTCATATTAACTTGATCAGCTGGCCAGTTGTTTTCTGTCTCCTCCCCATTTCTCTTACTGAAAAGGGAGGGGTGGGTGAGGCAGAGCGGGACCCTCCGGGAACACAAGCCCGCAGTGCCCCCAGCCAGGCCGAGCCAGGGGAGCTGAGAGGAAGAGTGTGGAAAACCGACCACATGCGTTTTGCTGACCCTCTGTATCCTCCGTCCCTGTTAACCCTGCTTTAGCTCGTGCTTGTTTACGGTATTTGGCTCCATTCTCTGGCTTAACACGGTCTTGATTCCTTCTCCCCATTCATTCATTTCACAAATATTTATGGAGCCCACACTACATTCCAGGCGCTGTTCTTGGATTTATATTTACCAGTGAACAAAACAAAGACCCTGACCTTGTAGAGCAGGGGTTGTATAGATAGTGAACAATAGACATAATAAATTGTTCATTGCATTATATTTTAGGGAGTAAAAAAATGTTATGGCAGAATTAAAAACTAGAGCAGGGTAAGCAAATGGACAGTGCTAGAGAGCATGGGATAGAGAGGTTATCGTGAAATCTCCACTACTGAGGTCAGGGGAGGCCTCAGAGAACAAAGATTCGAAGGCAGTGAGCAAGTTAGCCATGTCGATATCTGGGGGAAGTGTCTTCTCAGCAGAGGAAATAGTCAGTGCAAAGGTCCCACGACGAGGTGTTCTGAGGAACGCCAGGTCAGAGAGGCTGACACAGGGCGAGCGAAGAATGAGGTCAGAGAGGCAGTGAGAATCGCTCACCTGCCACCACCCCCGTCTGCAAGCAGCTCTGTCCCTACAGATAATGGGCCCTGAGTCTCGGAGGTGTGGCTCCTCAGACACAAGCAGGGCAGCTGGCACAAAATAGATGCTCAGAAAAGTCATTACAAGGATAAAGAAGCAAACAAATGAATGAATGCTGGTATTGTATTGCTAGAAAGAGGCCCTTCAAGTAAATAAATGGCTACTTTAGTGTATAGACCTCACATGTGAATTTAACATAATAGTTCACTTAATTTGATAATTAAGGTATAAAAGTCCTTTACAATCAGTAATGTTCCTAAGGTCCTTTGCAATCAGTAACGTTCCTAATTTGATAATTAAGGTATAAAAGTCCTTTACAATCAGTAATGTTAAAAAGTCTTATTTAAGCTTTGGTATGACTATGCAATCATTTTGATTTCAAAACTGTAACTCAGCCCAGACCAACTTACTACAAACGTCACTGATGTCTGTCCTCTGTGTGAGTACACCCTCAGGGGACAGGGGCATCTGAGTTCAGACAGATGGAGAGACTCATCCAAGATGAGAGAGCTAGTCCACCGCCAACGTTGAAACCCAGGGCAGAGTCCGGGCCTGAGCTCATTTCATGAACTAGTATTTTTTCAATTTCTTTTTTTAACCCCAACCTTCCATCAAAAATACATTTTACTTTTCAACCCAGCACAAGCGTGCGCACACACACAGGAAACGTGTTTTGTGAAAGAACGTTTCCCATTATTACCAAAGATAAAATAAAAGCATAGTAAAGTGAACGTGGCATATCGTTTTATGAAGAGTTATATAGCATATAAAATCCAAAATAAACAATACGAAAACTAAATTTAGAACTAAACTAAAACTAAACTAAACCTCTGCTGTGTTCCAGCAGAGGACCTGAGAACAGGGCACTACGTGCCTCTGGCGCCAGGTCCAGCCTCATTCCTGTTCTTTTAAAATCCAATCAGAGTTGAAACTTCGCCCAGACTGGTTGTTGTGATTGGTAATACAGAAATTCTACTTAGCCCTGAGAATCCTTCCTAATCTTCATCCAAATAATAACCGTGAAGTCTCGTAATCATTCTTCAGTATAAACATTAAGTGCATTTAGTCTCTTCTTTGTTTGCCAAGTTTAAAACAATTTTTGATTCGGAGTTTTGAAGGCGAATAGATCTTTTATTCAAATGTTTTTCTTTCAAGCTTCAGATTTTCCTCTAAAAAGTAATGATTGTGACTTTGAGAAAAATGTGAGGTGTAATAATATCTCTAATTTTATTTTATTCACACTGGCTTTATATGTTCCCTTCTATGTGTTATAATGATATTGGGAGCAAAAAGTATTACATTTATATGAAAGATTTAAAGACTTGGGAATGAAAGTCCTCCCAGTGGAAGCTGGTGCCTCTGGGATTATCTGATCCTATATGGATGTGTGGCTGTGTCTTTGACTAGGCTTTTTAGAACCCGGTAGCAATAAATGTTAGCTTGTAGAAAACTCACAGCAATGCAGATAATTCTCACATGTAAACTTGTACATAAATTCTGTTCCATGAAGACTTAGTTGAACAGCTGGAACAAGAGGGTCCATTTCCCAGAGGGCTTTTCCATCACCGTGATAGGTGCTTCAGCGGGGGTGGCTGAAGGCTGGGCTCTGCTGGTGCTGTCAACTGAAGTACCTGCACGCTGGCTCTTTGAGGCCTGGGACTCTTCGAGCATGGCGGCCATGTCTCAGACGAAAGCATCTGGAGATAAGTAGACCAAAGCAGTAGACCAAGAGACCGAGGCAGAAGCTGCAAGGCCTGTTGGACCTGGTCTCAGAACTCATGCATCATCACTTCCACCGAGTTTTATGGGTTCCCAGAGAGTCGCTAGGGCCAGCCGAGATTCAAGTGGAGGGGATTCAACCCCATCTCCTGTGGGAAGGAGTATAGGATAATTACAGCCATTGTTAAAAACTGCCGTGTCTTTTGGAATCCTTGAGTGTGTTTGACATGCTAAAAATATATTAGTTTTCTCCCAAAATTGTAGTTAAGAGTGCCCCCAAATATCTAGATATGCACTTTTACTGTCCAAATACCCTGTGCAAAAAGATTTGACAAATGAGGTAGTCTTCCAGTTCAAGAAATCTAAATCTTATTTCTGAGTTTATATATTGTGCTTGGCTTAGTATTTTACCTTACCACGACCAGGAATTCCCCCTTATATACTAAGTGGGTATGGTCAGCTCCGACCTCTGAACAAAATGTTTCTAAAAGTTTTGTTCACTGACATCTCATTTGATTTCAATAAATCCATAAGATTCAGGTAAAATTTGCTTAGCTGCCAAAGTTCCATGATGAATAAGCCATGTTTGTTAGTCATTCTGAACAAATTTCAGTAACTGCTATATTTTCTGGCCATATTTGTTGCCCAAGCTTGTAATCCCTTTATGATTTTCCCAGTTTAAAGAATATTAAATCAACAATATACTTTTCCAACTTGGAAATTGTATCTAATCCAGTTGTGAGTAAAATTAAACAATACAAAACAAACTTCTATATAAACTATATCATATCTGATCTAACTACAGGTGCTTCTGTCAAGTTGAATCATAAAATCTGTGTCAGACTCTAATGGTGTTAAAACACTGCTTCTCAGATAAGTCACAAGGATGTAAGGTCAACAGAGGAAACCCAGGCAACAACATCACAGTAACAGTGGATGGTGGACCACAGATTTGTGTGGTGGCAGATGGTTACTAGACTTATTGTGGCGATCACATCGTAAGAAATAGAAATGTCCAATCACTATGTAATGTGGCCTGTCAACCATACACTAATCTAAAAATTGCTTTTCTATGTTCAGCAACAGTACAGTTTGATGAGATATTATATATATTAAGAGGTATAATTTTAAGTTTCTCAGCTGATTCATTATTTTATCATCAAGATCATATGTATTATTCCATACATCCTGCAGGAATAATTTTTAACATTTGTGTGACTCATTTCTTTTTTTAAAGATTGTATTTATTTATAGAGAGAGGGAAATGGAGGGAGAAAAAGAGAGAAACATCAGTGTGTGGTTGTCTTTTATGCGCCCCTCACTGGGGACTCAGCTCGCAACCAAGGCGTGTGTCCTGACTGGGAATCAAACTGGTGACCCCTGGGTTCACAGGCTGGCACTCAATCCACTGAACCACACCAGCCAGGGCTATGTGACTCATTTCTTGTTTTGCCACCTAATATACTTCTAAGTAGAGAATCATAAGGCTTTTTTTATTAATAATGAATGAAAACTTAGTCACAAACTAGAAAAAATATCAAAAAATCTTTCTTTCCAAAATATACCCTGAACATTCATAAACGAACTCAGTCTTGAAAATGTACTGATTCACATAAAACACGGAGGTTCTTCACAACTAACTACACATTGTATTAATATACAATGCAACTGCACAATGGTTGCACCCCGATAAAATATTGATCAAGTTAACCATAATATACCAGAAAATAAATGAAGTGCCTGGGGCCAGCTACCTAATTCTCAGGGCCCAGTGCAAATGAAAATGTGGCCCCCCTGACTGAACATGGGTGTGTGAATCCATTTTTCCAAGGGCCAACTGTGCGCCCCATGATGGACAGGTGACCCCAGGTGGAGTGTGGCAGCGGTCATGAGGCAGGGGCAGAAAGGGGGAAGCCTGGGAACCAGGGTAGCGGCGTGGAGCGGACAGCCGAGAGCCTGTCTCAGGAGGCTGAGAGGCAACAGAGGCAGGTGCGCACATGAGCCAAGGCTCTAAGCCCCAGCACGTACTTCTTTGTGCTTCACTTACAAACACCCAGATTCAGAGCTAAAGTTATTAAGAATTTCAAGACGGTGACCATAGAACATTAAACTTCAAGCATGGGACCCTTCTGAGTGGGGCACCCTGAACAGCTGCGCTGATTGCACCCCCACACAGCCAGCCTGGGAGATGACAGTGAGCAAAAGAGCAAGCGATCCATCCTGGCCAGTGCTCCCTGTCCCCCACGGCCAGTCCTGACAGCTGCAGACTTTGCTGCAGGATGAAGAATATCTGATGCTCTCTCTCTCATAATATATTCTTTTTTTTGGTATTGAACTCCATCTTTTCTACTTTTCAATTACAGTTGACACACATTATACTAGTTTTGGGTGTATGACATAATGATTATACATTGACATAACTTACAAAGTGATGACCCTGATAAGTCTAGTGCCCATCTGACACCGTACATAGTTATTGAAATGTTATTGACTATATTCCCTATTTTGAACTTTACATCCCATGACTATTTTTATTTTTAATATTTAAATTTTTTTCTGTTAAAGTGTATATTTGATATTATTTTGTGTTAGTTTCAAGTGTATACTACAGAAGTCAGACCGTCATAATCTATTCTCTCTTTTTCTTTCTCATCATGTCCAATGCCTCGTCTATTTCAGGGCCTGCTTGGAGGTAGGAAGTGTCAGGAAAGGCAGCCTGGTATGGCAGCAAGAATGTGACCAGGGAACAAATGTAAAGAAAAAAGAAAAAAAAAATGTGAGCAGGAGTGAGGCAACCCTGGCTGCCTCCTCTACCACCCCATCTGTTCAGTGCATTCCTTTATTTCTCCGGGCCTCTGCTTCCTTATTATTTATTTCCTCCTGTAATCAAGTTGGCTTCCTTATTATTATTAGTGGAAGGATCAAAACAGGGGAACCCTAACATCTCCTCCAGCTCGGTTTCTGGGAGAAGGAAACAACACAAGCAGGGGTTTGACAAGAGGCATCTGGCCCCTTGACTGTTTTATCTTCATTTTTAATGGACTTGTGGCAATCAATATTCTTTGAGTCATCAAAGCCACAGCCAGACTCTTTGGTGTGATGTTGTTGCCACACAAAAGCCAGAAGAAATGAGGTGTGAGTGATGTGGAGGTATGTGGGTGAAGGGGGCCTCATTTCCTTAAGGCCTAGCAGCACGTGGGTTAATTCCATAACTCCAGATTTTTAAATAACAATAATTAGCACCTAAGACAAGTTCTTTTATGTGGTCATTAACCCATTAATTCACCTGCCTCAAGCCAGAAGGTCAGGAGGAGTCTCCTTAGAAGGCAGGCTGGCCAGAACACCCCAACAGTGAGGAATGACCATGACTAACCGGCAAGAAGGGGCTGGGAGGACAGAGAGGTCACCCAAACAATTCTCTTGGAAGCATGAAATGGGAAATCCTCTGTTGTTCTACTGACGGCAATTTAACCACTCACTAGGCTTTTCAAGCGAATTCTCATGAATGTCACAGTTCATCATCTAGAAAATCCCTTTATCCTTTCATATTAACTTTAGATTGCCTTTACAGCTTCGGTCTGACCAGAATTACACCTAAAGCAAGTAAAGGGGAGGACTCGCCTCCCTAGAATATTCTTCCCTCAAAGGCAAAAAATAAAAGGCTTTTTAAAGTTAAGACATCTGTAAAGCAGAACCCCACTTCAGAATGACTTTGTCTTGGGTCCCGACGGTCCTGACTTATTTGCAGGTGGTTTTCACTAAAAAGCACCTGTTGGAAAACACACTGCCAGAAAGTACCTTCACGAGCCCGGAAATCTACCGTTAGGGTCCTCCAACGAAGCAGCCCATCCACCACCTAGGAGGTGCTCCACTCTGGGCCAGTGCCGTGGGGGCATAAAGTGTAGAACTTGATCCCCCTGCCCCCCGCAGCTATAAATCTAATCAAGAGGATGAGACCCACACAACTAAAACAAATTTATTAATTTTTTAAAATGCATTCATTATGTTTTTAATTCATCAATGTCCATGAAATAGGGAGAAAAATCTGGCCTCTGTCATTTTGAGGAGCACGGACCGGACCCTACCTGGCTTTCCGCTCACAGCAGAAGGAGGTGAGTGAGAGCTACAGTGATCAGGGAGGGCGGGCGAATTTGTAGAAGAGATATCACATGCCAGATCTGAAAGGTAGGACACGGATTTGGGGAGGAAATGGGGTCAATGGCGATAAAGCACAGATGATAAAAAGGAATAAAGCAAAGGCAGTTCAGGTCAGGGACAAGACCTAAGAGAAGGCAAGCAGATGGGAGCTTGTTTCTTTGGGAGTCCGTAGGAAAACCAACTTGAAATCACAGGGCCCGGAGACCTGAAAGAAATATGGGTGGGAGAGAAAGGCAGGGCCAGGTCAAAGAGTGACTTGAAACCACATTAACAGGCACTAATTTGGGGTCTTTAGAAGTCCCTTTGTCAAAAGGCAAATATCCAGGAAAAGAACGACGGAGTAACTGGGAGCAGGGGCAGAGAGTGGGGAAGGGCCTGCAGCTGTAGGCAGGACATGGCACCGTGTGCTCCGTCACATGTCAGCACAGGAGGAAAGGAATGTGATGTTCCAGTATCAGTGGGTGAACTGCCCATTCTGAGTTCTATCTAGGCTCCTCGGAATGCCCGGGTGGAATGAGATCCAGTGCAAACATGTCTGACACAGGGTGAGGAGAGGAAGGATAGAGGGAAATTACACCAAAGCCCACGCTTGCTGCACATCCAAGGTCTGAGGGAGGACTTCCGAGAGAGAGGAAAAGAGAACAGCAGAGAAGACAAATGTCCCCTAACTCACAACTTTGCCAATCGCTGGCCCTCTAAATGCACATACCCTTCTTTTTGGCCCAGTAAAACTCTTCCTCCTTTGTGGAATGGATGCTCTTTTGAATCTTATGATCAAAATCAAGGTGTGGGAAAGAGCCTGAAGGCAGCTTTTCAGGGAGCAGGTCAGAAGAAGAATGAAGGATCCTCTCGTAGGGCCAACTGAGGGTCTCTCGCAGCTTCCCCAACACAGCGCAGTATGTGGGGGGCAAGCGGACTTTCCTAAATGCTCAGCCCCTGCAGGACCTCCCTAAGACCAAGGTCCTCTAGCGAGCAGCAGAATGGAAAATAATTGTCCTCACCAAAGAAATCTCCTAGAAAAGTTGCTGTGAAACTGGAATAGGTGTGTCTTTCTGACCTTCTGGTTCTTTTTATAGGCACTGCAGGAATCTGAGTGCGGGCCTCCAGTCCTTCCGCCCATTTGGGGAGAGAATAAAGAAGCTGAGGTTGTCTCCTTCTTACTCATTGGCAGTTACGGCCTCGCAGCCACCACAACCTCAGCTTCCAGCGCGGACACAGAGAAGGTAAGTCGAAAGGAAGGGGCCATGCCCTCAGCTATAAACCTGGGTCTCTCCAGCCATCTGGCTTGGGAATAACTGAAGAGGAGGAGAGCTAGAAGTATTCAATGGCAAGGTACATCTTTCTAAATAAATATACAGAATTTTTTCCTAAGCAACCTCTGTTAAGACATGGATTTTGGTGCTAAATTATCCAAAAAGTTATTTAAAGGCAGGAACCATTTTGTATAATTCTTTGATGAACAAATAGTGAGCATTGAACAAGAACATGTTGCACTGAATTGACTTGAATTTAAAGAAGGAACGGTTATTAATTAATATTACTAGGAAAAATCACCTGTCTGTCTCCTTCAACCAGTGCATCAGTGTCTTAAGTGAGCCAGTGATCAACAGCCCTTGTCCTGGAGCCTGAGATGGCTGGAATTCCATCAGTCAGGCAAACCTTGTCACGTACCCCTCTTTATGAAAAAGATTCTCCATCAACTTCAAAAAGCCTTGGTGGAAATCGTGACATGCAAGTGGATGAATTATCTGGAGCCCCCAAGTAAAGATTGCTCTGTTTTTCCCAGCGGGACAGAGCTAGGATAGTTTTGATGGTTTACTAGTTTGGGGTTATTTCACTCAGTACATCCAGGTGTCTTTATTTGGGACTGAGAGACATTATAGTGGCCTGCATACACCCAACAGGCATTCTTGTGGGTAGATAGAAAGTCACAAGTTTGTCTCTTCTTTCTTCTGCAGGGAAAACAGAAGTCCATTTTCGTGAAGTCCACCTACCGTCACTATGTGTGAGGACTTCACCAAGTCCACTGAGGACTATTATTTCCTCTGTGACACAGAGGGGCCCTGGCGCATTGTCCTGGAGTGCCTGGCAATAATTGGCATTGTGGTTACAGTTATTCTGCTCTTGGCACTTCTCTTCCTCGTGTGTAAGGTTCAAGACTGTGGCCAGTGGAATGTCCTTCCCACCCAGATCCTCTTCCTCCTGGGTGTGCTGGGGCTCTTTGGCCTTGCTTTTGCCTTCATCGTGCAATTCAATCAGCAAACTGCTCCTGTCCGCTACTTCTTCTTTGGGGTTCTCTTTGCTCTCTGTTTTGCATGCCTCTTGGCTCATGCCTCCAACCTGGTGAGGTTGGTCCGGGGTGGTGTCTCCTTCTCTTGGACCACAATTCTGTGCATTGCTGTTGGTTTTAGCCTGTTGCAGACAATCATTGCCATTGAGTACGTGACTCTCATCATGACCAGAGGGATGATGTTTGTGCATATGACACCCTGCCAGCTCAATGTGGACTTTGTTGTGCTCCTGGTCTATGTCCTTCTCCTGATGGCCCTCACGTTCTTCGTCTCCAAAGCCACCTTATGTGGCCCATGTGAGAACTGGAAGCAGCATGGAAGGTTCATCTTCATCACTATGCTCATCTCCATCATCATCTGGGTGGTGTGGATCTCCATGCTCATGAGGGGCAACCCGCAGCTCCAGCGGCAGCCCCAGTGGGATGACCCTGTCATCTGCATTGCCCTGGTCACCAACGCCTGGGTTTTCCTGCTGCTGTACATCATCCCTGAGATCTGCATTCTCTACAGATCGTGGAAACAAGATTGCACTGTACCAGGCAACACCTGCTCGGTGCCAGCCTACAAATGCGGCTTCAGAGCGGAGAACCAGGAACTCTCAAAAGGTACCTACCCAGAGGTTTGGGAAGCAGGGAGGTTCTTCTGTGGGAGAAAGAGGGGAGAAATTGTGCAACCAAATGAATCAGGAGAGAACAAAAAGGCAATGGTCAGAATGTAGTGGATGACTAAATACTTCAAGCACAGAGGTGCAGACCACCAGAATCAGGGTTAAACTTTTATGAAAAATGAGTTCTTCCAAAATACAGAGACCAAGGGAAGGAGACCAAGAGAGAAATGAACCAAAGGCCCTAAGTAAAGAGGGTGTGGCTTGGCGCTCATGCTGGGGAAAGAAAGACACCCACTCATATAAAATGAGTCAATCAGCCCCAAATTAGGCTTGGGGCATGCAATTGCATGACATATGATGCTAAGCGCAGATGTTTGGGCCGTCGAGTACAGAAGTCAATCCTGGCAACAGTGGTTGACATTTTAAAGGTCAAGTCTCAAAACGAACTTGCCCAAACATCATAATACATTGATTCGCAGGACTCCTTACCTCGTTAAAGTTACAAAGCCCAGTAACTTCCGGATCACTACTTTTCAAACTATTCACTGCTTAAAACCCTTCAAAGTTTATAAAAAGTGACAGGAAGAGCCATTAAATCAGAATTCTAAGTAAAAGTGCAGATCTACAATTATTAATAAAAATAAAGCAACTTGCTTATGCGACATGTTCATACTAATTTCTGGGTTCCTAATGTAAGACCAAGCCACCTGACCCTCCTTTGTTAAAGAATAAAATGTATTACCCATGACAATGAGGAGGCTTGAACACTAACACCCTGGGGGAAATAGTGGCTAATTTCAGTCATCTGGAAATATGTCAAGACTCATTATTTCCTTTGTAAAACATCTGGCCTATTATTCATAACCAAGTATCAGAGTTTTACATCAATTCTTGTGTCTTAATAGGCATCTGATTTTTCACAACTTATTTCTAATGTGCAAAGATGATGTTATTATGTATATTGTATAGCACACATCATGTTCACTAGGCTCAAAAAATTAATAAAAGCTTCCCTTTTAAGTGCTACACTTTTTTGAGCTGTAATCTATTGCTAATTACATATTCAAGTTCTATCCTGTTCAGAGGGCTGCATCCATTCATTCTCTTCAGTCCAGCTGACCGAGGGTCAGACACTGCAGTGTGTGTCCCCCTGTAACACGTTTTCCTTGCTTGTTGATGACGTGCGATCAGACCGCTGAGGTTTTGGCAGAATCGCGGACTCAGTCTTTCTGGAAACTACTTCTCATAGTTCTCACCAGAAGACAGGATAAAACTTCCTGTGTTTGTTTTATTGTTGTTTTATGTTTCCAGGAAACAAAAGTCAGAGAGAGGGGGAGATAGAGAGAATTCTTCAAGTTTCATAAAACCTTACACACACTGGGATTTGTCATCAGCAATATTCCATGCCCCCAAAAATGTGGGACAAGCGTTTAAAGTGTTTTAAGGAACATCCTGGTGGAACAGAAAGGGCTAGCAAAAGTGCGGTGTTCCTGGTACTACCCTTACTGCTCAAGCACGGCTAGAAAATCCACTGCTGAGCAGGAAAGAGCCTGCCAGTGATAGCCATTGTCAATGTAGTTTAATACTTGGGGGGCAGGGAGGGGGCAAATCAATAGTGTGATAGAGAGCTCAGAGACCACAGTCCAAAACTGGGCAGAATAACCAGAAACTTAAGCTTTAGAGAATGTAATCAGAATTTAAATCACCTGGAAAAAGCACAAAAAACAAAAATGAGAAGACTGACAAAATCGCAATAAAAAGTAGAGGATTACATCTAGCTAGAGAAAACGTACAAATAGATACAAAACAGATAAGAAGTGGGCAAGTATAGTATACTAAGTACAGTGTAAAAACAATTACTTGAAAAACTCTAAGTGTGTCATAGGTCGGGACCTGCACCAGGAAAGCAGCTTAGCACTGTCTTTGTTTTTGTTTTCTCAAGAAACAATCAGCGTACTATGTAAACAGACATGTGGTCAGCAGGAACAGTCAGGCCATTGTGCTGAGCTTGGGTCAATCACTAACGAGAATCCCCTTCCAGCTCCGGGATCCACTAGTGAGAAGTGTGGGGAACTTGGAGAGCTTTCGGTGGGAAACCACAAAGATGACTAAAGGGTTATAACCTCAGACCTGGGTGGAAGTGCGATGGCAGAACTGCGATGGCAGTTCTTCACCTGCCTTTGTCATAAACTACTTAAATTCTCTCTCTCTAAATTCTATACAAAACATGACATCCTGTTTGAATCCATGAGGCATGCATGTGTCGCGTGACTCTTCTGATTAATACTGTTCCCAGCTGTGACTCCTGTAGCATAAATCTGATTTACCTCTGGGTTGTGGGACCAAATTATTCACCTGAAAGAAGAGTAAGAACGAGAGGGGATTAGCAGGGCGTTACATGGGTACGAAGACCTCTCTCCAAGAGGCTGTTGTCCTGTTTGCTGTCTCCCACTGAAGGCTATGGGTAGAAATGGACTCAAACCAAAGCACAAGGGATTTTTACTACATATGAAAATAAAAGTTGGTAAACACTAAAACGTATCAGCAACAGGGATTAAAGACTCCATTTCCCTGGGAGTCTTTCAGAAGATTAGGCTTTATCTCTCTGAAGTGGCTTATGGACTTAATTCCAAGATACACAAACATCTAGATGGGGAAGGAAAATGCAAGCAGGACACCTTGTTACTCCAGGACACTGAACAACTGGGCTTAGTCTTTGCTGCTATAAATGTGCTCCTAAAAAGTGGTATATTGATTGACCTTTTAAAATTAGTTTTTCTTTTAACTGAGAATTTTTAATGTAAGTGAATTTGTGGAGACCATAAATATAGTAGAATATCAGCCGTGAATTTTTTTAGGCTAGGAAATCTCCTGTTCTAATAATTGCTGACTTTATCTCTTTTAGACTAATTAGAATATTATTATATCAAGGTTGCTAGAAGCAAGACCCATATATATCTGAAAGCATCACATTATTGTGGGTATTTTTCTGTCCAGTGTTCGAATGTGTACAAATCTAGTATAATTTGACAAAAAAAAGAGTCTATGTAATATGAAAATGGACCCATGACTATACAATGATATAAAGCAAGAGAAGAAAGTTTTTGCAAACATAAGCTCTTTGAGTTGTTTTCCATATAGCAAATACCACCTTTTTCTGAACATGGCCCTTTCTGACAATTCTCAACATTTTATTCTTCAAGGCCCCACCTTACTGTGAGATTCCAATTTGAATGGTCTCAGGGGGTATGATTTTTGTTTGTTCTTTCATGGGAACAAGTAGCAAAACCATGCTTTTTTTCACCCTGACGAGCTACGGGTCACGAAGAGAGAACTGGCAAAAAATATGGAGGAAGACAGTGAGCTAGAGAATTAAGCTTCTCTAGTTTATGATCTGGTCCGATAAGAATGTTGAATGAACACTGGTTACCATGAGACTGAGCAGGAAGGAGTCTTATTTTGCCACAAGGAACAAAGCTACACCAGAAATTCAGTACATTCTGCTGTGAAGAAAAAGAGAACATTTCATATTTTACAAGGTCCAAGCCCTCTAAAAAAATGCCACCCAGCAAGAGGAGGATGTCAGAGCATCTACTATGACCATTCCACCAGCACCACCATCAATAATCATATACAAAGTGTAGCACTGTGATGTTTTCTATATATCATGTCTTACTCCAAGGGCCTCATCCACCCGAATGTTAGTTGATTTTAACCTTCAAAACAATCCTATGAAATAGATTTACTATTATGATCATCATTATCCCTCTTTTACTTCCATCAGGAAACAAAGGCAGCAAAAAGTCAAGCAATCGGGCCCTAGGTAACACAGCTAACCAATGAGAGAGCAGAGACCACGGCTCCAATGTCAGAGCTGACAAGTGTGAATAACTGGTGGCCCAGCGATGTCTGTGACCATCGAACAACAAATATGTACCCACAGGTGCCTCGCCTTAGACACGAGCACAGCTACTCTCTTCATAAAGCTGCAGTCCTGTTGAGGAGACAGACATGAAGCAAATAACCACCTACGTGATATTGTGCCACAATACAAAATTATCTAATGATGTTTTGTATTATGTCCAGTTTCTTAAATGGAATCAATTTTGTAGAGTATCAGGCTTATAGGGCCTTTAGAAATGATCTAGTTAAAGCTTTTTATTTTGCTCATGAAGACAGTGAGTCACCCGTGGTCATGTGGTAACACTGGAGAGAAGGCTCTGACCCAGGCCCCTGTTCTTTCTCTAGAAAATGATGATGAATCTTCAGCCTCTTTAGTTACTAAACACAGATGAGCTTCTTCTTCATGTCCAGTCTTCCTCAGAAGGATTTATTTTTTTATTATTTTGTTGTTGTTGTTAGAACAGCCACAACAGAGAATTCCTTTTCAAAGGGCCAAAAACCTCTTTGCAAGCCATTAAGTCCTCTCCTAGTCCTCAGGTGCTGTTTCCGGGTGAACCTCTGACACTAACGCAGCCCTTCCCTCCTTTGGCTTTCAGCCCGAGACAGTGATGGAGCTCAGGAGGATGTAGCATTAACTTCATATTCAGCCGCAGGTAAATGTGCTCGTCTGCGTTCACCACGGAGGGCCAGAGCAAGCTCTCCTGCCTCAGGAGAGCAGACAGGTTTCAGCTCCAGTGGCTTTTATTGACCTGAGAGAGGAGTGGTAGGGCAGGGCCATCCCTACAGGCATGTGGAGCGGGAACCATCTAGATTAAACTACACCAGGCCAGCTCAGTAAAGGCGAGGCAGGCCTTTTGCCTCTGCCGGAGCCCCTCCCTGTCCCCATCGCCACTGCCATCAACAATATATGTGTGCTGATGCAGGTGAGTGTCCCTAGGCAGAAGAGCAGCTTGAAGGGTTTGTTTGAGGGTAAAGAGAAGCAAGCTCACCGCTGGGCACAGTGGGGAGTTGTAAACATGCGTGACTATTGGATCTGGTCTTAGTATCAGTTGTTGACCTGGATCCCCTGAGCCACACCAGCTGCCCCTCTGAGTCACTGTCTGGCTCTAGCTGCCCAGGCAGCCCCAGGAGCTGGGCTAGGTCTGTCCCCATCATCTGGATGTCCAGAGGGATGTGCTCGCTTTAATTATTTTGGTCAAAAACTAAGAGAGTGCTACAGAATAGAACTGGAAGTAACTTGCATTTGTGCCATGATGGTTTGAGGACACACAATCTAGACAACCAAAAAGACCACACTGGGACACAATTCTTGTATTATGGGGACCAGAAGGAACTAAAATCTGAGAGTGAAAGTCATGAACTGTACTAGGCAGCTCTAGGCTGATCCCTCTGGTCAGTTCTCTGAGACTTTGCCTTTTCTTGGGATGACACACAGTCCAGGACAGAGCAGTATCATTTGCTATAATTAACCCTCTGCAGGGCATTGAATGACAGGAACATCTTTATTATCCCCTGTGAGAATTTTTTAGATTACTTTCAATTTCCAGTGATCAGCCATTCAAGAGTCTTGCAGAGAGATTCTTGTTAATGACTAAGGGGGACAATGGTAAAGAAGTTCTGATATGGGTAGGCTCAATTTTTTCTTTTTTTTTTAATTAACAAAGTATTAACTGATGGTAAAATGATAGTATTTTAAACAGTTCTAGAGATATCATCCCTATGCTGGCTCAGAACGTTCATGATGGCTTTTCTTCCTTTCTAGACTGTTGACTCCACACAAGAGTATTTCATCCCACGGGCTAAACTAGGCCTCCAGCAAGATGCGGCATTCTAAAGTCCACAGGATACGGGAGTAGTGAAGACCCAGAAGACCATCCTAATACAGCCCTGCTGGGCCACTGGGGAGCCCACAGAGTCACGCTGCCAACAAAATAACAACGCGTCCTCCCTTCTCTGCCTCCTGCTTCCATCTGGACCCTTCATCAGAAGACTGCCTTTTCAAGCATAATTACAATCTTGCTGGCCACCCTACTTGACTATGTGTCTCTTTCTTCATTCACATCACTGAAAAAGTTATCCCTTCCTTAGCAATGCTACAACAAATTGGTTCCTCTTACTAATGGAACTGAAAGGCCTTGGTCTGAAGACCTTGGTCTGGCAAGAAATTGCCATGCCAATATGACAAAGTTTAAAAGCAACTCATTACTGGAATACTCTTCTAGTCATTTTTTATAAAAGGTCCCTATGTATAAGTGACACAGCATTTGCAGTAAAAGTCAGAGCAGAATCCTCAGGATCCCCACAATTGGGCATTTTAAATAACGCGAACATTCCATGGACTTGCAAACTGGCAGGCTTCCTCCCAGGGTGTCTGCACCCTGAGACAGCGTTATGATGGCAGATGTGGCCGGGGTCAATGACCTGCTTTGATGAACCAATAAGAGCAAAGGAAGAGCCATCCCAGCTGATGCTCATAAAGGAATTTAGATGGTGCACATAAAAAGCAGAGTCTGCCTGTCTTGATGTTTCTAATGAACTGATGCTTCTGCACTAATTACTTTGCCTTCATTTCTCATGCAGCCCCACATGGATTCATCTGTCCTTAATACGCATTTGTTATATGTAAACCAGAAGTCAGAGGTATGCTGCCAGAAGGGTTCTAAGGGACCAATTCGGCCTTCTGACCTGCTAGAGAAGGAAACAGAGCCCAAACCACATGGCAGTTAGAGGTGGGCCAGGTTTTCCAACGCAGAGACGACTCTTTTTCCCACTCTCAGAAGCTTCTCCATGCCCGTGTTTTTTGTATTATCAAGTAAGGCGTGCCCCTCCCGAGAGCCAAATGTGTATTTTGAACCATGGAGTGTTGAGCGCCTGCTGTGTGAAAGATCGTTGAAAAATAGCTGAGACTCCATATGTGAAAAAAAGCCTTTCTAACGACCAATGGACAGCATGGGTTTTTGAATATCAGCAAGTATCTCCTAAGAACGGGCAAGGTACCAGAAACTGTTCTCAGACTCAGGCCTAGGCAGACAGTGCGGACAACACTGCTTTGATAGGTCTTACATTTTTTGTGCAGGAGATAATATAATGCAAAGAACTTCAGGAATACAGCTCCCTTCTTTACAGAAAGAAAAGGGACTTGCCCAGGATAACATGGCTTGTTAGTGACATCCAGCTAGAATTCAGCTGCCGTTCAGGTGCTCACTCTCTCTACAATGTTCCATTTTCGTATATTTTTCTGCCACATTCAAATTAACTGCTCCTCTTTGAAATCTGTGCCCTGAGCAATGTTCTTCATTTGTTTGTTTGTTTGTTTGTGTGTTTGTTTATCTTTAGAGGGGAAGGGAAGGAGAGAGGGAGAGAAATATCAATGTATGCTTGCTTCTCGTGGGTCCCCTGCCATGTGCCCTGACTGGGAATTGAACTGCAATCCTTTGGTCCACAGGCCCATGCTCAATCCACTGAGCTACACCAGCCAGGGCCTGAGCAATGTTTTTAGCACAAACCAGTACCTAGGTAAATGACCAGAGTTTGACCTTCTGCTTTTACTGGTAGTAAAAAGTTGAGAGAAAATGTTTAAACATTAAGACTCAGATCTATCGCCCTGACTGGTGTGGCTCAGTGGGTTGGGAGTCATCCTGCAAACCAAAGGGTCACTGCTTAGATTCCTGGTTGGGGCATGTGCCTGGGTGGTGAGCCAGATCCCTTGTTGAGGGTGTGCAAGAGACAACCAATCAATGTTTCTCTGCACAGCAACGTATCTCTCCCTCTTTTTCTCCCTACCTTCCCCTCTCTCTAAATATAAGTACATAAAATCTCTTAAAAAAAGATAGACCTATAGATTAGTTGGCATACTACTTAACCCCCCACATGACCTGATTTGAGAGGGAACAGCAAGGCCTGCAAACTTACATCTCTGGCAGAAAACCATCATCACTTAGTCTCCTAGTTTTCAATCCTAAAAGTGATGACAATGACACCTTCAACATAGTCTTGTTTTGCAGGCAGGAAATTTCTCTGTTGAGTCAGCTGACAAACTTTAAACATGCTGAAGCCATACACAATGGCTGACATTATTTCCCAAAATTTTCCCTAAAATTAGTAAAGGTAAAATTGAACCTCTTTGCACCAAACTGCCTCAGAGGTGTACAGCACAGTTTTACCAAATTTTGGGTTATATTATATACTAGTTAGGTTTGGGGGGTTGTACAGCTGCAAGTCATTCCTTCGGGCCGTCTCAGGAACGAAGCTGTACCATAGGGTTGCACATGGCAGCAGGGAGACAACGCTCTCTCTGGGAGCCCAGTACAGCCGCTCGTCCGGCTTCATGGAGGTAGAACACTGTCAGGCTGTGGAGGAGCTTGCTGGCCCCTGCCCTGGTGCGCAGTCCCCCCTTCACCACTCTGACACGTTCCCCACTACCAGCTGACTGATACTCTTCCTGTACATCGTAATTCAGATTCCTGAGAGGGAGTCTGATTATAGAATAGTTTAGTGAAAATACAAGTTTATTTCTTTTGAGTTTATGGAGCAATTCACATAAAGCTAAAAACTCTAATACTCTTCTAAGTTGAGATCTATGAGAAACCACTTAAAAGAATAAATAAAACTATGATTAGCCTATTGTACTCAATTCCTCAATTCAGTAAGTATTACTTGAAGACCTAAACTCACTGACTAATATGCATTGGGTTACATAATTGAAAAGATACTGGTCTTCCTAAGTATTTTAGATAGTCCTCTTCTGATTTTATTTATATACTGACTTTACATATTTACCCAAAAGTATCAATGAAAAACTTTACTATAAAATACCGTTCTGGTGTGTACATGGCTGGTTAGCTCAGTTAGAACATACTGCTAATAAAATAACTGCCTGGTAGGTATTTTTTAATATGTCTTTCATCTTGATACTTTTCCTGATCCAAAGAACATCAAACATTTATGTCCCTCCACATTAAATCTTATGTTCACCCCATAAACTTAAAGGATCTCTACTTATCACACCTTATTTCAGCCTGTGGTGTAGTCAAGCTAACTTTCCCTCATTATTTCTTTGTTCTTCTTTTAAATAAATGCTCCCTTTTCCTAGGATTATTTCTACTTCATATTGGTCAGATTCGTGCCTTTTTATCCTTCTTTTCATTATGCCACAGTCAGTTCCAAACCTACCTTTTCTCAGAAACTTCCTCTGGTGACAGGGGGACCCAAGGTTGTCATACACCAACCCAACCTAACTTACAGCAGAACAAGGTTCTTTTTTTCTTCAAACTTAGATGGTAAACAAGTGTTTCTGTAGCATCTTTCTCAGATAAGCCTACATATCAATTTTTGAAGCACACAGTTAATGAGAAATAAGTGAGAAAATCTCTTTTGTTTCCTTGGTACAGAAGCTCCTGTGTTTTGCACTTGAGGGAGGTGCTTCTCAATTAACATTAAATGGGAGTGATCACAATGACCTTGACTTTTGAGAAGTAATACTTGACATCTGAGTAAAGAAAGACTTTTCTTGGAATTATTAAACATGTCTTAATGGGTCAGGCCGGTTTTAAGCTATTGGTCTCTTGTGAGAGATCATGTTTGCTGCTCTTCAAAGACAGATTAGTTAGGATTAAGTTTGCATTTTAACACGTAGCATAACTCATTTGAAGAACTTCAAAGTGGTTACCTCAGGAGGCACAGAGATGCACCATTGCTTAAAATATTAAAATGCCTTTCCTGGACAGCCTTCAAGAATGTCTCACTCTGGCAGGTGTAGCTCAGTTGGCTGAGGGTTGTCCTATAACCAAAAGGTTGCAGGTTTGATCCCCAGTTGGGGCATGTATGGGGGCAACCGATCAATGCTTCTCTTTGACACCGATGTTTTTCTCTCCATTCCTGGCTGCTTTCCTCTCTCCCTAAAAGCAATGAAAAAAAATACCCTCAAGTGGAAAAGAAAGAAAGAGAAAGGAAGGAAGGAAGGGAGGGAGGGAGGGAGGGAGGGAGGGAGGGAGGAAGGAAGGAAGGAAGGAAGGAAGGAAGGAAGGAAGGAAGGAAGGAAGGAAGGAAGGAAGGAAGGAGTCTCAAGAAAATCAGTGGAGTTGGATTACTATGGGAATTAAACTCTTAGATTGAAAAAGTGAGTTTAATGATGAATTTCCAATATTGATCTTATCCATCACTCAGAGAACTACTAGCTGCACTTTGGAAATGCCATTGGACATTGTTCTGGATGTTTCCAAACATAATGGAACTATCAGACCTTGATCCATATTTAGTATGTGGTTAAATCAACTCAGTGTTTGAAAAATGTGCACCGGACTGCCAGTGGTTGAATCCTCCAGGCAGACTTTTTTTTTAATGTGAAAATTAAGAGAATGCTATTGACTTCTATTCTTGGAGAAAACCATTTACGTGTAAAAGTTTGATTTTTCACATGAGATTTACTCATACTTTATTTTACCTCCTGAGAATCCTTTCTTATGGGTTCAGATACAGCTGAAAAATTTCCCCAAAAGAACACGCTTTTGGGTTTTAGCTACAGTTGTATTGCCATGTCCTGCTGTGATAACTCATTTTTCTAAATGCCAAAACAACCAGTTGAAGTAGCTATTTAGGAAATTTTAAAAATCAGTAAATTTTAGGAAAAGCATCATAGAACTCAGGTGGTCCTAAGGGCTGTTTGCCAAATGTTTGCAAACTCTCATGCCTTCCTAGCACATGGTAGGGTTGCACTTTTCACCCCTTTTGAGGCTGAGTGGGACAATGACACTAACTCTGGTTAACAAGCTGGAGCAGAAATTATGACACTTCTGAGACTTATGGTCAAGACGGTGGCATAGGTAAATGCAATGCTCAAATCCTCCCACTACCACATCAAAATTACAACTAAACTACAAAGCAATCATCATTTAGAACAGCCTGAAATCTAGCTGAATGGAAGTTTTACAACTAGAAATTTAAAGAAGAAGCTACATCGAGGCTGGTGGGAGGGACAGAGACAGAGAACGAGCTGGCCCCACACCCACATGTGGCAGATAAAAATTAGGAGGGATATCTCAGCTGTGAAGGTCCCCCTGAGAAATGAGGGGTCCCAGCCCCACACCAGGCCCCCCAGCTATGGTTTCCAGTGCCAAGAGGAGTAGTCCCCATAGCTTCTGGCTCTAAAAACTGGAAGAGATTGTGGCTGAGTGAGGGCTTTGAGAGGGCTTTGAGAGTCCCAGGAAGTTCCTATTAAAGGGCCACACATGGATTTACTCAGACTCACTCCCTCTGAGCTTCAGCACTGGGGCAGCAGCTTGAAGGGCACCAGGAACATAGTGGGAAGAACTGAACTGTTTAGCACTTAGGGTTAGAGCCAGAGAGGCAGATTTCTGCCAGACTAAAGTGCTGATAGAGGCCATTGTTCCTTTTCTGAGACCCCCTCCTCAACAGAACCGGCGGGTGGGTGCCATATCTGAGTCTCCATCAACCTGGCTCACAATGTGTGCTCAGTACTAGAGATTCCCTAAGGCCCCACCCCACCCAAATTTGGGTCCCAGCCAATTTGCTTTCAGGGCCTTTTCCACATAGACCCATAAGAATGGCCTATATTGGCTTATGCTTCAAACTTTCCTAAAATTTCTCAAACAAGCAATGTGCCCTATACCTCTAGCTAAGTAGCTCAGGCCCAGAACTAGCAGCAGCCAGCCAACCTTGGTTTGCAGCTTGCCCTCACCTGAGCACCTCCAAGCCCAGCACAAGCAGCAGCCATCTGCAGATTACTTTGTAGCTCATGCCAGGTACCTGCAGACAGAACACAGGTGACTCTCCTGTACCTCCTGAAAGGCCCCAGAGCCAGTCCACCCCGTGCACAGCTTCAGACCCCATAGAAGCACAACCCAACCACCTCTACAAATGACACACTCAGGGGTGGGCTCAGTAGGCACCAGAGTCTCACCAAAGTAAGTCCTGCTCTGTAGGGTGGATCCTGCACAGCTAGCTGATTCTCCACAGTGGTTGGTGGTTGCAGCCAGTCCTTGCAGCCAATTAGCCTGGGGGTAACCCCACTGATGTGCCAACAGCAATCAAGGCTCAGCCACAATAGGAAGGTGTAAACAGCACACCCATGAGGGACACAGCTGGAGTGCCCAGTTTGTGTGATTGGGGAGGCTGGGCAACTGGACCCTAAGAACACCTACCACATAAACCACTCTACCAAGCCCAGGAGACATGGCAGCTCTATCTAGTACAGAGCAAGAAACACAAGGAAACTAAGAAAATGAGAAGGCAAAGAAACCTTTCCCAAAACTCCAGAGAAAGAACTAAACAAAATGGAGACAAGCCGTTTACTAGATGCAGGGTTGAAAACACTGGTTATAAGGATACTCAATAAACTTAGGGAGAACTTCAATAGCATTAAAAAGGATATGAAAACCACACACAAAAGAAAACAGTCACAAATGGAAGATACACTAACTAAAATGAAGAATAATTTATACACAACCAATAGTAGAGTAGATGAAGCCAAGAATGAAGAATAGTTTAGAATATGGGAGGCAAAAAACACCCAATAAGAACAGCAAAAATAAAAATGAATCTAAAAAAAATGAAGATAATGTAAGCAGCCTCTGGGACAACTTCAAACGTACCTACATTCACATTATGGGGGTGCCATGAGGAGAAGAGAAAGATTAGGAAATTGAAAACCTATTTGAAAAAGTAATGACAAAAAACTTTCCTAATCTGGTGAAATAGACATACAAGTCCAAGAAGCACAGAGAACACCAAACAACTCAAAGAGGCCCTTACCAACGCACATCATAATTAAAATGCAAAAGTTTAGAGACAAAGAGAGAATCTTAAAAACAGCAAAAGAAAAGCAGTTAGTCATCCACAAGGGAGCTCCCATAAGACTATCAGCAGATTCCTCAACACAAGTTTTCAGGCCACAAGGGACTGGCAAGAAGTACTCAAAAGTGATGAAAACCAAAGACCTACAACCAAGATCACTCTATTCAGCAAAGCTAACATTTAGAATTAAAGGGCAGATAAAGACCTTCCCAGACAAGAAAAAGCTAAATGAGTTCATCACTACCAAACCAGAATTACATGAAATGTTAAAGGGTCCTCTTTGAGAAGAAGAAAAAAATATTAAAATATGAATAATAAATTACAATACATATCTATCAATAATTGAATCTAAAAATATATAAATGAACAAGCAGAAAAGAAACAGACTCATAGATACAGGGAACATTTTCATAGTTGCTGGATAAAAGGGGGACTGGGTGAAGGGATTAAGAAGTACAAATTGGTAGTTACAGAGTAGTCGTAGGGATGTAAAGTACAGCCTAGGGAATGTGGTCAATAATATTCTATAACCATGTATGGTGTCAGGTGGGCAAGAGATTTATTGGAATGATCACTTAGTAAGTTATTTAAGGTCTAATCACTGGGGTGTACACCTGCAACCAGTATAATAATGTATGCCAACTGTAATTGAAAAATTAAAATGATTAAAAAAAGAAGCTATGACCCTTACTAGGTCAGTTCTAGGCAGAAACAATTAATTGTTGGTGCAAGACCCTCAAGAGGCTTTTTTTCCCTCCACAGTGGCAAGCGATGGTTCAAATAGTGGCTGTTCCATCAACGTGCAGCATGAGCAAGAAATAAAACTGTGTTATTTGAAGTCACCATGATTTGGGTTATATGTTGCCTGTGATAGCTCAGCCCAGCTTGACTGACATAGTACTGAACGAGTTGTTTGGTATCCTCAAGTAAAACAAGAAGCTGCTTGCTGGACTGTTTTACTTCACCACTTGTTGTTCTGATGTTCTTCAAAGACACCCTTAAAGAAGAACCACCCCATTCTCAACTGACACATGCCAGACTGACACGCCAGCCATGTGGCTCTGCAGTTGTTTACATGGTTACAGCTCACTGAGATGGTTGCCTTCATAAAAGCATGCAGAGGGTGAGGTAATGACCCTGTCTGGGAGACCAAGGGCAAGACAGACTTCACAATGGAGGTCAAAAGCTTGAGTTTTGTCTTATAAGGTGGATAGGAACCCATGGGGCACAGGATGGAAGGAATGATACTCAGAACAGCCACTAACTGGGAGTCTTCATGAAAGTTGGAAAAATGTGCCCCACTCTGGGCAAATGAATTAGGAAATATTCCCCCAACCCTGCCCCAAGGACACAGCTCCTTCCCCTGGTACAGGGTTTGGTAAGAGGAGTAAGGCTGAATTCCAACCCCACGCACCATCTTGACCAGATCTCTTTGTACAGTGCAAAAATTAACAACAGCAAATAAAAACACAAACAAACAAAAACTATACATTTGACTGCAATGACCCCAATCTGCAAAGCACAAAAAAAGATGCCTGTGTGAAGGGGTAGCTGTAAGTCAGGAAAACCAAGGCACACTGGAAGAACTGCCAGGCATTTGTTACTGCTACAGCATAAATGATGAATGGGGGCGGGGCAGGCGATGGGAGATGAGGCTGGAGAGCTGGGCTTTGTTGCTCACACGGGGCTTGTATCTCGAAGGAAGGAACCAAGATGTGGGTGTGAAGGACACTGAAAGGAGTGGCTCTTTGTTACTGGTGTGCCAAGCTGTGTTGGAACCTGAGGCAAAAGGCAAAATGTGAGCCTTGTATCCACTTATGTAAATACTCTTCCATGTTTCGAACCACGCAGAAAAAAGTTAACACAAACTCTCGAAAAATCCCGAGCCCTTCATTGCCCGGTCTGTTTGCACACCTTGGTCAGCCCTCACAAACCCACGGGAGGACTGTGCCAGCCACACCCACCTGGGAACCACAGCCTGATTGGACACGATGGCTCCTGTTGTGAAACCACACCAGGTTGTAAAGCAAACACACCAAAACGGCCTGTTTTTATAAAATGTTGATGGGTTGTTTATCTTGGATTCTTTGGCAGTAATTATATTTTTAAAATTTTTTATCGAGCATTATTGATCTTGATCACTGAGGGTCTGGACACTCACCTGAATGTTGTGCCCAAGGTGAGCACCTCGCCCCTCACCCAGCCGACCCTGAGCAGCAGACTTGGCTCCTGTGGGAGGAAGGGCAGCCAAGCTGCACAGCAGAATCACTGGAGAAGCTCTGAAAGTTCTCCACGGTCTGACCTCACCACAGACCAGTTAAAGCTGAATGTCTGGGAGTGGAGCCCAGGCACGAGTGTGTCTTAAAAATCTTCCCAGATGATTCTGTTTTGTAGCCTGGGTTGCAAACCACTGCCTTAAGCTGATATTTAGGGTTCGATGTGAGAAATGAAGAAGACGGAGATGCGAGGATCCTGGCCTGAGTAACTACAAGGCTGATGATTCCACCAGTAGAAGAGGCAACCCAGCAGGGGATGGAGAGAACGGCAAATGAACACAGTGTCGGAGCAGCGGAGTTTGAAGTGGAAACACACGGATGAAGAGAAGGCTGAGAAGTTCCAGGAGACAGAGAGAGAGAGGTTCAGGAGTGAGCTTAGAGGTGGAGGAGGAGCTTGTGGAAGGAGATGTGAATGTACCAGGAACATAAAGAGAGGCCTCGAGCATGCGTAGTTCTGGGGGCTGCTCTGCCCCTCAAAGGGATTCCCCCCGATACCTTTGCCTCCCCATCTACCTTTCACACTGGGGCGTCCCCACCAGGATCCCTCCAGAGAGGGAACCTGAGTACTGTTTGCAGAACCACACTCTGGCCATGAATGAACTACCGAAAAAGCATACTGAGATTCTTCCTATGGATTTGAGGTCAAAGGTTGGGAAGACAGCTGCTAGGACTTGCCTGGGAGATGGTGGGTCAGCAAAAGACCCACAAATGGGGCCAACGACCCAATGCCTCTACCCAAACCTGCCTAATCAGCACAATCAGCTGGGGAACTAGTTACAAACAAACAGTTTTCATACCCGGACCCAGACCTACTGAATCAGAAGAACCTCCAGAAGGGGCCCTGGGATTCTGCATTTTTAAGTTCCCGTGTGACCCTTAAGATAGTGTGAATTTGGGAAGTCCTGCTCTGTTGAAAAAATAAAAAAAAGGCTTCCTCTCTGCTCTGGTTTGTAGCAAAAACTGCCCAGGCTTTTCCGATTTGGCCCAGGAAGGTGGAAGGTGATTGGCCTGATGCAACGTAATCAATCAACGGGAAGATTTTCTCAGTCTGTCAGGCCCTTGGGGACATTCAGCTTCCAACTTGCATCTTTTTTTGCCCCTTGTCTGCGTAACGTTCAGCCCACTCCTACCCCAACCGCCGTCTGCTGCACCCACACTGACCGGTCTGCTTCCACCCAGGACACACTTGCCCCATTTTCCTAAGAGGAAAGTGGTACCAGAAGCAGCTTACCGCCTTGGAATTCAGGAAGGTGAATCCTTCCTGAGCCTATTTGCTGGCACTCCTACCTACTTCCAGTTTGGGCTCCAGGGGTGTTCAGCCTTGGGGCGTCTTCGGGCCACACTGGAAGGAGAGTTGTCTTGGGCCACACATTGAATACACACACACCAACAAAAACTGATGAGCAAAAAAAAGTTTTAAGTAAATTTACAGTTTTGTGTTGGGCCTCATTCATAGCCATCCCTGGCCGCACGCAGGCAGCAGATGGAACTCCCCCGCCACAGGCCGTCTGAAAGGTGCTTGGTCATCGTTTGGTTCAAGTCAGTTTAGAAAAATAACGCACTTGGAAAACAAAAAGAAGATGGCAATTATCTTTCGGGGCACTTTATGTAAAAGGCTTCTCTGATTTTTTGCTTTAGGGCAAGCTTTCCTCTTTTTCACATTTGAACTTTGTTCTCATGTTGTTCTCCGAGGAAACAGCACTTTCCCAAGCTCGACAAAGGAATGCCTCAGGGAAATAAAACTTGGACCTGAGCAAAGGCACTCAGCCCAGAACGTAGAGAGAGTGTCCTTTCTTTCCTCCAAGCCCCAGGCATGTGAGCAGCCTTTATCACGTTGGCTTTCCCTGTTCTTTCATGAGAATGAAAAACTTGATCATGAGTCAGCTGAAACTCATCAAAATTGTTCAAGGATAAATTGGCACAGAAAACACAAGGGAAAATCTGACAGCAGTGTTCTCTGAGTGAGATGCCATAATCTTAATTATGACAAGCAAACAAAAAAATACCTTCATACTAAAAAGTTTATTTTTTTGTTAGCAAATGCTCGTGTGTGTGTGTGTGTGTGTGTGTGTGTGTGTGTGTGTGCAGATGCTGTGCTGGGCCCTGAGAATACAGCAGAAAACAAAACAATTCCTGTTTTCCCCAAATCCACAGAATCATGGGAGGAAAACAAGTAAGACAACAAACAAAGGTAATTCCAAGCGGCCTGTTCTGAGGGAAGCCGACGGGCGCTGTGAGGAGCAGCTGCCCCGGGAGACCAGCACCAAAGCGACCGGCCGTGGGAGGCCTCCCTGGGGAGGACTTCTGGGCTGAGACGCAAGTGAAAAGGGCATGGGTTTGAGGACAGTTGGGAAGAGTCAGGGGAGGCTCCAGTGGGAGGCATTTCGAGCTGGGGACCCTCAAGGGAAGGATTTATGGAAAAACTTGTTTCTGGCCCTGGCTGGTGTGGCTCAGTTGGTTGGAGTGACATCCTGCAAAGCAAAAGTTTATGAGCTTGATTGCAGTCAGGGCACATGCCTGGGTGGCAGGTTCCACCCCCAGTGAGGGTGCGTACGAGGGGCAACCAGCTGATGTTTCTCTCACACATGGACGTTTCCCCCCCCTCCCTCCCTCCCCTTCTCTTCCTCTCTCTAAAATCAGTGAGCATGTCGTCCGGTGAGGACTAAGGAAAAACAAACTTGTCTCTCTCCCGAGTGACTGAAACCGTTAAGAGCTCTTAACTTGAAGGCTCAGGACCAAGGACCGGCAGACCCAGCAGGTGCCTGGAGTGGATTAGAGGGTGGGGAGCTGTGAGCTCTGCCTGGGCTCTGGGGCAGCCGGGCAGGGTCTGAGGTGACCCGAGACCCGGACTGGCTCTGCCCGCTTGTGAGCAGCAGCATCCAGTTACCCTGTGACCCAATAGGTCACAATAATTGGGAGGCCCGACTGGGGGCTTTAGGCCCCAACCGAAGAGCCGTGGGATTACAACAACCATGCACAGAGGCGCATCCTCAAATTTTTTTCACCATATGTATGCAGCTTTTTCAGACTGGAATGACTTTCTGGCTGAAGAGATGCCTTGAGAAACGCAGGGAAAAGGGAAGCTGTAGAAAGTGACATGATGCCATTTGGCGGTGACACAAGCCTAAGGGGAGAGGAGACAGGGTGTCACAGTCGGGGTGTCAGGAATGGGTTGTTCACCACGCAGAGGCCAGGGGGCAGCATGATCCCCTCCCGGCTGCACAGCCTGGGGCCTGCTGCCTATTGGAAAGGAGCTGCGCTGTGCTCAGCACGGATCTGCAGGGGTCCGGTGAACGGGACGAAAGGTGGTGGTCTCGTCTCACCTGCAGAAATGACTCCCTCTGCCTCTCAGCGACCTCCGGCCTGTGCATATATGGGTAGATATGGAAGTGTGTGTGCACACACACGCAGCCACCAGCAGACACCGGGCCCACACACTGGCATGTCAGAGTCTCTCACAGGACCCTGGAAAAGGTATTTGAAGAACATGAAAACATCTGCATTTATCCTTTATGCAGAATTGAACATGAAGCTTTTTTCTGCCTATTCTTTTAAAATGAAATGTAACACACACACACTCACCCCAGTGACCTGGCAAAAACATCCAGGTACCAATGTGGTGTGTTATTGCCACTGGGAATGTTAGGAAAACGAGGAACAGAGGACCCGGTCAGAGCCTTTGGAGGGGCTTGGGGGTGGGTTGGAGTCAATGTCGTCACCAAGAACCACGTTCCGTGCACTCCAGCATCTGGGCCTTTGGAGGCTGCCCCTCCCCACATCGCCCCTCTCGCTCATGATACAGGGACTTTCAGGAGCTTACAGGAAAAACAGCCACTCTTGCCGGGAGGCCCTGTGATGACGTTACAGCCGCCTGCTCCATTTCCCGGGCCGTCCGTGACACTCTGGGAATTGTAGCTGACTTTAACTTCGCCTTAACATACTTTTCTCTTTGTCGTTCTGCCAGCCTCTGACTTTCCAGCCCTTCCTCTCACCCATCAGCCCTCTCCCCCCCGTCCCCTCACCCCCACTCCACACTTGCCTCACTCCCAGCCCAACCCTGGTTTTCTCCTCCGTCTGCCCCCCTCATCTAGTTAAGTCCAGTCAGATGCTCCCTCTGACCCCCATCCCGGCTCCCGAGTGTCCACAGAGCTCGTGTGCTTATGGCTCAGATGACTAACCTCGTGCTACGCCAGGGCAACCCACAAACCTTTTGATTTTGCTGAGCGATGCAAATGACAGGGCTGCTTGTAATTAATCACCCTCAGAGTACAACAAGGACTCATAGTTTTGTACTTAAAAATGGTAGCTTTTCGGTAGAGAAGTACATTGGGCGATATTTCAGACCTTGACTGCAATGCCTCTAAGGAGGGATGCTGGTGTTTATAATAAAGTCCAAGTGTCTTTGCCCAGAGTTCTACATTGTCACTATGTCCACAATAAAGTGACGTTCAGTATAGTGCACGCAGTCAGCCTTCCGTCTCCGCAGGCGCCGCATCCCTGGATTCAACCAGCCCAGGGTTAAAGTATTTGGAGGAAAGTGTTATATGTTGCTGACAGGTACTCACTGTGCAGTTAGGCCTCTGATAGCTACTTCTGTGTGAACATGCGTGGACTTTTCTTCCTTGTCATCGTTCCCTATTCACACAGCACTTACATTACGTTAGGTATTAGAGGTGTTAAGAGGTTTTATACAGGAGGATGTGTGTAGGTTATATGCAAATTCCACACCATTTTATACAAGGGACTTGAGCGTCCACAGAGTTTGGGATCCACGAGGTCGGGGGAGGGGCGGGGTCCTGGGACCGACACCCAGGGGTCACCCGGGGAGGACGGCACTGTCCCCACGTGATGCCTTCCCTGGAGCGAGGCTGCGAAGGGTTGTCTGCAAAACACAACTGCCACAACACAGCATGCAGATGGTGTACTACACAATCGCGCCCCTGAAACCTGTATAATTTTATTAACCAATGTCACCCCAATAAATTAAATTTAAAAATTAAAAAAAACCTGGCAGCCAAAAGAAGGATTATAACACCCAATTATAAACGACGCTCACCAACAGGTGGAGACACATGCAGACAATGAAGTGCATTTTCATGTCACCTGAGGGCTCAGGAGGTGTGTGGGTTGCGGGTGTGGGGAAAGAAAACTGCACAATAAAACTGATTGTCTCGCCACGGTTCTTAAGATTCAAACAGCAGGCATGACCGTCTGGCAAGTAAAGGTCCAGAACCCCGAGAGTCCCGAGACTCCTTAAGCTTATTTAGTGCAGCCTCTCTCCCAACACAGAACTCCCCTCATCATCCTCCACAGGCCAGCACTGGGCTCGAGCACCTCCCGGGAGCCGGGCCCCACCACTTTGCAGGAGGCTCCTCTGGGACCTGCCCCGTAGAACTGCTGACTGCCGAGCCACCTGCTGTGCTATCGTGACTGGAGACCGCTGGGAGATGGCCTGGGGTTACACGTGAGAGATCCAGAGGCAGCCCATTCGGTGTCCACTCCCAGAGCTGCCACTTGGTAGCTCCGTCGGCTTGGAGCTTGTCTGACGTAATATTATACGAGTAAAGCCCTTAAAAATGGAGCCTGGCACAGAGTAAGCACACGATCATGTTAGTTAGCTGTGGCAATGATGACGCACCTGCAAGGTCTTCTCCTCTCCAGATGAAACACCCCCACGTCCATCACCAGTTCCGTAAACCACGTGATTCTCAAAAGCTCCTCCAGTAGCATGAGATCCACAGAGATGGGGTCGTGGATTTAACGTTCTGATGCGGTTGGAACTGGCTCCCAATTCAGTGGGGGCAGCAGCTGCCTGGACCCGCACCGGGCTACTGTCTCCGTGCTGCCTACGACTGCCTGGTTTTGTGCCTGCTGAGCCACATCCCTGGTCCTTCTCAGTCTGACGGACCCTGAAACTGCTGTCAAGCCAAGCTTCTCCTGCCTGTATTTATGGAATTTATTTAGGGGGCACGGATGCATTCGTAACTATGAGACTAACGTCTTGGTTCCAGTCTATTGCAACACATGTCATTCTGGTTTTATGATTCAGTCTTTTCTAATTTTGTGTCATGTGTCAACTTTGAAAAATGCTTTATTTTTGTCCAAGTGGTCAATAAAAATATGATCCAAACAGATCTAAAGACAGAGTGAGCCCTTACGGGGAACCATGAGAGACCGCCATCTGATTAATGATCTCTTCCAGGACGTTTGACCTATGACCTCTTAACTCTGTCATCATTATCCCTGCCTTTCTCAGAAAGACATCATGTGAAAATCAATAGACGTTTTTTCTGTTTCAATTCCTTGTGGGCAACAACAGCTAATCTGGAATTACTCCTTCTAGAGAGAGGACACGGGTAGCTTCACGTCACAACAGGGTGCGGCATGGTGCTGGACCCCACCCTGTCCCAGAGTCAGGGCGAGCTGCATGGGCTTATCACAGTTCGCTTGCTTTCTTAACTGAACTGATGCATCTAAATGCGGGAGGGGCCTGGAGGAGAAGCAGCTGGGACCCGACCGTGGGGGGCCGCACGTGTGGTAACCAAATTCCACTCATGGTTCCTCTTCCTTTCTGTGGAAGGTCATGGTTGAATCTGGTGCTGGTGACACCCGGCTCAGGGCGTGACACACACAGCTTCTTGCAAAGTCTCTCCGAGGGCTGCCTCTGACACCTGCCATCAGAAACTGCACAGGGGGTGCAGGGCTGCCCTTGGGGGAGCTGCTGAAACTCCACACGGAGGGCAAGACGGGGTGCTGGGCACGGGTTTCTGATTCCACATGGGGCTCAGAGAAGGGGAAGGATGATCCCGCCGGCCTGGGAAAATGGAGAACCCTTTTTTGCTTTGTAATCCCTCTTGTGACAGCCCACTCCCTCCGGAGACAGGCGTGCACTTGGCTTGGAGGTTGCAGAACTGGGGCTTGTGGTTTAATCCGAAAATGTTGGTCTTCCCTACCCCCCACCCTGCACCCCCTCCCACAGCTCACATCCAGAGCAGGGAGAAGGTAATGGGAGGAGAAAGCAGGGGGACAGAGGCAACTGGGAAGACAAAGGGAAATGAGAGGAATTGAAAAGATGGTGATCGTGGTCACTTTCTTTGATTCTTGACACAAACACCCTTTGGGAAACTGTGTCCCACACTGACCTCACAGGTGTCGACTGCAGACAGAGCACAGATCAGGAAACCTGGTCCCAAAGGTATGAAGCCCACCAGGCCTGAGGCCCCTCCCCTGACAAGTGCGGGGTGGGAGGTACCAAGCACACAAGCTCTGTGACCTTGTCACACTGTAACATTTTAGTCACTGGAGTGTTGCTCTGAAGGGTCAAGAAAATTGCAGCAATCTGGAGGTTGCAGAAATGAGGGTCAGACTCCGATGCAGTGCTGCCCACACCCATCCGCACACCTGAATCACCCTGAAGCGAGGGGGTGCAAAGCATTGTCTGCCCTGCGAGGAAGGGGTTCCAGAGAAGGAGCACAGGATGGACCAGAGACTTTCCAACGCTGGAGGCTGATTCCCCTAATGCTGGATCTCAGCAGTCAGTGCTGAAGAAAGGTTCTTCTGAAGCCGCCACCTCCAATTCTGAAATAATCCAGGTTCAGATAGCGGCTGACACAGGGACAAACCTGCAAGTCCTGGTAGCAACAGAAGGACGTGGGCAACGAAGGAAAAGGCCAGCTGGGTGCAGCTCAGTTCTCAGCACTAAGGACAAGCCTGGGAATGAAGGAAGGAAACCCAGAATGCACAGGGAGGGGGAAGAACAGGTGTTATTGCTGTGTTTCCAGGGCCAGGATGTACTCTTTGTTTTGGCACATTTTCCTGACAAAAAGCCAATGTTCTCATCACATAAATACTTGCGGACATTAGTAACAACAGCATATGAGACCAATGTCTGTAAAGATGCCATTTTGCATGCAAATAGGCTGGAAATGCCTTGGAGGATTTCACAAAAATAAGACAGGGCAATTAAACTCTGGCAGAGAGATCAGGAGCAAATTCTCTAAAGACAGTGGGAGGAAGGATGCAAACAGCTCATACACACAAGCCTTTTAAAATGGGGCGCATGTGCATGGGACACTTTTGCCTGAAGCACACTGGATACCTGCCGGTCTGCTCTGCCGCGTGCCTTTCCCAGAAAAACCTCTTTAGATGTTTGCTTTTGAGAGGCACTATGTCCTTGAGGGCCGATGCCTGGGGTTTTACCGCCATCTAGTGGAAACATGTGGTATGGTAGCTATGGACGTCCTCTTGACCTAAAGTGAGAGGCAGAGTGAACCTCAGTCTATTTCTCATCTGACAATGAAAGATGAGAGAGAGGTTATGAGCTTAATTTTATTATCATCCATTTCATTCAGAGGAGATGCCATTTGGGTTCCTAGCTATCAATCAACTGGCTTCGCTCAAGGACCAGGGTGAGCTAAACTTGCCTGTTCTATTTCAGCCCAGGTAGAGAGAGCCTCACCGGACCAGCTGGTAAACCCGCCGCTCCAGTACCATCGCGGTGATCCTCAGAGGTCAAAAGCTCCAGTGCCTGAGATGTGCCCAGTTTAACAACCGAGTTTAATTATGTGCAGAGGACCTAAGAGCTGAGGACAGGTTAGCAGCGGCAGGGGATGGATAACAAGTGGAGTTAGTTGAATAGGGAGGATTCTTCTACATCCTTTCAAGAACAAGAACTCGCCAAAATGACAGACTACTTGTCCAAACACTGGAGACCACTATTTCTCTGGAAAGAAACCCATTTTTACTGCCAGGTCTCTGGCCACATCCTCTCTTGGTTTGAAGGAGGCTGACCTAAGGATCCGGAGACTTTTCTCTAATAATAAAGCCGATCCAGAGTGTTTTGTGGCTCCACCTTCCCCTCAGCCCTTTTTGCCTGGTTGAGAGGCCAGAGACCAAAGGACAGAGAAGAGGGAAGAAAATGTGTATTTCTTGTGAAAAAACAATCTATGTGAAACTATATTGTTTTTTCCTCATGACTAACCTCACAGGGTTAATGGCCTCTTGGGAAAGACTAGAACAGCCTAGAAGGACATAAATCATCATCTGTAACTCTTCCTTTTCAATTTAAAACTTGGCTACTGTTGGTGCAAAGCCATTGAGAAACAATCAACCAAACCTTGTGGAATGTAAACTTCCCTAACTCAGCGAGTCATTCATTCACCTCCAAACCCTCCTCTCCTCTTTCCACACCAGGCCTTCCTTCTGATGAGGAGCAGAGCAGCAGGCTCTTGGGAGGTAATTCCCTAACTCAGCTACACATTTTTTAATGTCATTCATTTTCTGTGCATGGCAATTTTTTTTCCTCCACCAAAAGGCAATTTTCTATTGTCCTGCCCCACAGAGCTATTTCCTGGATGATGTAAATACTAATTGTTAGGTACCATGTCTTTCCAATAGGTATTATAAACCAGTTCTGCCAAATAAGGGATATGGATTTATTTCCTCCTACAATTGAACCATGGGTGAACTGTGAAACTGGCTTTAGGGTCTCCTTCCTGTCTTACCCGGGCTGCCAGGTAAACCTCATTCCAAGGTTGCCACACCTCTGCCTTCCTGGAACAAAACCTCAGGGTCTGTGACCCTTCCTGGCTCCCCTCTCACCCCTACAACTCACCTCAAAATTTGGGGAAACACAATCATCTTAGACACATGTGAAGACAAGAAGGAGAAACACGTGGAGAGGGGTCAAGTCCATATCCAGTGGAACTGAACCTTGAACTTCAAGTCCAACATGACTAATGTCCACCACTCATACAGTGAGTTACCACCACATCTTTATTGCGTCTCCAGGTAAAGAATGCTGAATAACTTATTAAACAAGGAACAAACGCTCCCCACCCGTAGACAATGCCCATTTACAGAACACAGGGGGTGAACACAGTGCAAATCTAGTTACAGAGGCTGGGATTCCAATCAGTGCCAGGAATTTACAGAAAGAACAGTGCGCAAATTCTCTGGGCAGAGAAACTGGGCTTGTCCAGGCTAGTGAGGTCTAGGAGACTCCTGATAAAACATTCAGGGGAGATTAGCAGGGAGACGGACAGCCAGCTTGGGAAATGATACAAGAAGAGTTTCGAGACCTGTGAACCGGTGCTGGGGACCCACCGGGGTCCAGTGTTGGGCAGCACAACAGAGACGCGTAAATTAGGGTGACCTTTAGCTCTCCGACCCAGACAAGAAGGGAGGGTCCCAGTGGTTGGCTTCCAGTGTAGATTTAGGCAGGAAGGGGCCAAGAGGTCTTTGCTGTTTTTGCTCAGATTTGCAGTTCTGCTCTGAGCCAAGCAATCCTCACAAAACCAGCGCTGCGTGCTGGCTCTGGAAGCTCAATGAGCGACCACGCAGTTACATGGCCAGTGCGTTAGTCACAGGGAAAGTGACAGGGAATAGTAAGAGGCCAACCCTGTGTTGCCTGATACCCCCACTTATAAGAAGCATCCTAAGTATGGAGCTAAGAAAAAACTACGGTGCTGCTAAGAACTGGAGCCTTCCTACCACCGCAGCTCCAGGACAGAAGAGCTGTCGAGGCCGGTGGGGAGGCCATGATTTCCCACAATGCTTTGCATGGCTTCCTTGGGAGGCTTCAGGTTCGCCCACATCCCTTCGGGCTCCGCGTTAGTCCTGCGGACTTGTGCTCATCCTACTCCTCAGAACAGCTAACTGCCGCTTTTCCTTCCTTCGTAGTCATTGTAAGGGCTGACCCGAGTCTGGACCCGCGGAATGGAGAAATCCTTTTGGGAGGTCCGATTCTGGAAAGGAAGCATTGTATTATTTAAAAACGAAGCAAAAACACTTTCATTATTGGATATTTCAACAGAACTTCCACCTGGGTAGGAATCTCGTTTTCTTCCTCTTCTCCTAAACCCTCCCCCTGAAGCCCCCTGTGCCCTACACTCCAGTCTTCTGCCCCAACCCCATGGGCAGATGACAGCAAAGCAGACATGTCATCCTTTCAAGGTGGCCATTGAGGGGCCATCAGAAGGTCCGAGGGCTGCTGATGAAAAAGGAGAAAGAGGCCATTTACCTGCAGCTGAAAATGGGTGGTATAAGGGGCATAGATGGTATCACCTATCTCTTCAAGACCTGAAACAGAGGGAGAGGAGCAATTCAAGTGTTGGGGTCCCTCCCCTGGACACCCACCTGTGCTCACCCCGGCCGAGGCATTCACCAAGGCACCACGCGTTACCCATCGACTTGTCTCCCAGGAAGGCTGTGTCCGCAGGCCCAGGACCAGGCACAGAGCGAGCACAGCATTGGTTGAAAAAATGAGTAACTTGTATCACGTGACCAGGATGGAACCACCTTCCCAACACCTCACCAGACGCCCACCTCGTGGTGGGACCACTGGGAAGGCACATTGGAAACCAGTCTTTCCAGGGAGACCCCATGGGGGACTTACCTACTTCTGTAACTGCCCAACAAGGGGGAATTTTTTTTATTATTTTCATTAAACAGGGTCAGAATTTACGAGCAGTCGTTTCTATGAATTGGGAAGAAACCAGGATTTGAAGTCAGGAACAGCTGAGTAAGCCCATACAATCATCACGAATACGAAGTAAAGGGATCCACTGATTTCCCACCAAATGCACCTGTTCGAGTCACTGGGTAAATACCTAAATGCCTCCGCTATGGAAGGTGCCGTGAAGAACAGAAGGACTAACAGGAATGACTCCTGCCCTGCGCTGACTCTGGAGAGTGAGGAAGGCCTGGCAGCTGCAGAAATAGCTGCGGGGATGGGACGACTGATAAGGACCGGAGTTCCACGGGTACCGGGGCGGGTGCGTGCTGACCACGCTCGGGGAATGGGGGACTGTGGGGAGGGGCAGGCATAAGGAAGGAGTCCATTATGTGGACTGTCCAGCGACTGTCTGGCTGAGGACAGGCACTCCTTGACCCTGACACGGAGGCAGAGAAAGGACTGGGCAAGGCTTGGACTGAAAGCAAAGCTTGTGTGGCTGTTGGGTTCTGCTGTGAAAAACCTCACCAAGGGTTTGATCAAAGCAGGGAGAACTGGGGAGCTGGATAGGTCGGTGACAGCAAAAGGTGGTGGCCAGGGGAGTGTCCTAGAGTAAGCTGACAGTGGCCCATAGAAGGAATGCAAAGAAGAGTTAAGGAAGGAAGAGCAGTTAGGGGATGATAATGGTAACTGAGTCCTGGCAGTGACATGACAGAGCGAAGCCATGGAAGTGGATAGGAGGGATGAGTGGGTAAAAGAGCCCCTTGGGCTCTCCCCTTCCCCTTCAGGCTTCCCAGGGTTCAGGAGAGGGCCCCCAGCTGCAGGCAGAAGCACCAGGAAGCTTTGCACCTCAGGGTTCAAGAGCAGAGAAATTGTTAGCAGGCAGCTAAAAACCTGGCCTGCGATGCCCTTCACTCCTGCCGCAAACCCATTCCCCTCCCCAATTATTAGGCGTGGATATCAATATAAACCCCGGAGACCATGACATAGATTCCTACAGGCAAGGGCAGTGTCTGGCTGTCAGCTTAGCCTCTTTGTTCAGAGAACAGCCACAGAAGGCCAGGCTGCTCACAACTCCAGGCAGGAGAAGCAAATCGGTTCGTTCTTTCACGTCCGATAAGATCGCTTCCCTCCCACCTCCCACGCACATGCAGTAAAATGCAGCTCTTCAGATTAAATCAGAATCCTTAGTAACTTGACAGAGATTCCTGCTGGTTTATGATGAAAGAGTTACCCCGCTCCGCCCTGTGCCCTGTGATCATTGCAGGGAATCAGGACTTGACTTTATTGCGCCCAAACATATAAAGGCCACACGTTTCCGGAAGGAATGCCCAGTTATCTTTGATAAAGAACACAATCTCACCAACGTGTCTCTAAGAAATTTTCCAGTCATCCCTTCTCTAGTCCTCTGCTTCATGTAATTTGGACTCAGAGAAACCTACAAGGTATTATGTGGACGGTGCTGGGTTATGACTCCAGAGGCCAGCTTCTAGTTCTGCTTGGTGTAACCTAGCTGGGTGACTTTAAGCAAGATCTGAACCTTGGGGAGCTGATCTGCTCTGTCAGGGGCACGAGCTGGATAAGCTTGCGTGTTCCTTCCAGTTACATGCCCCGTGATTCTCCCCCGACTTTCTATGAGAGACTCTCCACCCAGCCAGACGAGATACCTTGTGTGATTTCTTCTTGACTGTAGGCTCTGTTCTCCACACCATAGCTCTGCTTCATGAATTGAGGTTTACAAAAAGCATCCTCAACAGGGTAATCCATGGGGTTCTGTTGCTTCGTGAGCAGCCGAAACTCAGGTGCAACGTAAACCAACAGGAAAACCCAGCCATTGGCCACCAAGGCTGAGCTGAGGATGGTATCATCCCACTCAGGGCCAGGGGCAGAGGTGACCAAGAGCAGGACGATCCACGCCACCCAGATGGCACTAGAGAGGAGTGTGCTGAGGCAGATGTGGGCCCCGTGTCTCTTCCAGCCAGTGAAGGGCCCACAGAAGGTGAAGCAGGATGTGAGGAAGGTCAGTGCCATCAAGAAGAGGACAAAGATGAGCAGCATGACAAAGTCCTCATTGCGCCGAGGAGGAGAAAGCTCAGTGAAGATGGCGGTATTGGTCCTGTTCATGGTGAGGACGACAAACTCAATAGCGATGATGTCCTGCACCAGGCTGACGCCCACGGCCAGGCCCAGCATCACCAGCATGGACAGCGGCTTCCACCCTCGCACCAGCTTCATCAAGTTGAGAGCGTGAGCCAGGAGGCAGGAGAAGCAGAGGGAGAAGAGGACGCCGAAGAGGAAGAAGCGCGTGGGCCCCGTGCTGCTGTCCAGAGTGATGATGAAGGCGAAGGTGAGGCCGAAGATCCCCAGCACACCCAGGAGGAAGAGAAACTGGACTGGGAGCACCTTTCGCCTGTTGGAGTCCTGCACCTTGCAGACGAGGACCAGGAGAGCTAGCATGAAGGCCACCGAGGTCACGGCCCCAGCTGCGGCCACCGCTTCCAGGACAATGCCCCAAATTCCATCTAAGTCACAAAGTCTGTGATACCTGGCATCCAGGCTTTGGCGGCAACCACGAGGGGTAGTGGCCATTGTGATCCTGCAGAGAAGCAAATTGGGGACAAGGGGTGAGTGTCCTAACAAACTCAGGCACAGAGAACCGAGAAAGATTAAGAAAAAATTTTGTATGTTCAGCCGGTGTTTTGCCCGTGAACTTACTACATTAGGTAAAGCTGCTAACTTTTCTCCACCTGCCGTGGCAGATCCCAAAGGCTGATGAAAGGAAGGAAGAAATCGTCCTTCCTTCCCTGCACTTTGAACCTTAATATTTACCCCAGAGCTAGAGGACTGCGTGCTCTGTGGAGAGGTTTTAGAGGGTCAGTTCAAAACACATGTCACAAATAACTTCCATCCTTCCTGATATTTTAGGCTAGTGCCGTCTTAGGAATCAGTGAACACAAAAAAATGCCTTTTTGAGACACTGTGTGAATGTCCTATTCTCTGAAGGACGAAAGGAGTTGTCTGAGCTATAGATTTCTCTGCAGAGACCAAACATTCATTTTCAGCAGCTGGATTCTCTTCTTCAGCTCTGCCGTCACAGACTGGAAGGGTTTTCTTCCCCTCCGCAGGGTCTGTAAGGATAGTTCTACTAATTCCAAAAAGCAATGAAGGGGTCTTCCCTGTCATAATGAGCTTTTAATTATATATGCAATATAGCACATACATTCATTTTTAGTATTATGTATATATTAGAATATTATTATATTAGTGGAAAGTTAGAATAAAATATGTTAAATAATATAAATAACTTAGCCCCGACTGGCAAGGCTCAGTGGGTTGGGTGTGATTCCGCAAAGCAAAAGATCACCAGGTCAGTTCCTGGTCAGGGCATGTGGCTGGTTGCGGGCCAGGTCCCAGGTTGGGGGGACGCACCGAGGCAACCAGTGGATCTCTCCTGCATATCAATGTTTCTTTCCTTTTCTTCCTCCTTCCCTTCTCCTCTGTCTAAAAATAAATAAATAATGTCTTAAATATCTATAAATAACAAATAACTTATAGCTTAGATCTACCTTCCTAACTTTTTTATGAAATTGGCCCTCCAAGCTTAACTTCATATTATATAATCATTCATTCAACCAATATTTACTGAACACCACTCTGTACCAATCACTATTCTAGACACTCAGTGAGAAAGGGGAAAGCACAGATTCTCTGCCAGCATAGGAGACAGACAGACACATAATCTACTGCTGCCTCAGTCTTCTCCTGGTCTTCCGTCACCATGGGTCTGTCATCTGCGATGTGCCCCATGAGATTTACCACATGCAGAGCACAGAGCAAAACATGGGTTAGGCTCCACCTCTCCAGGGCAGAGAATGAGAACCAGGAGGGAAAAGAAAGGCAGCCCTGTCTGGTGTGGCTCAGTGGATTGAGCACCAGCCTGAGAAATGAAAGGGTTGCTGGTTCGATTCCTAGTCAGAGTACATGCCTGAGCTGCGGAACAGGTCCCGGGTTGGGGGCATGAGAGAGGCAACCGATCTTTGTATCTCTTTTCTCCCTCCCCTTCTCCCTCCCTTCTCCTCTCTCTAAAAATACATCAATAAAATCCTCTTTAAAAAAAAGGTAAATGAGCCTCAGATACAGGCAAGCCCTGAAATGCAAGAAGCCAGAGTCTGCTATGCTTTGCCCACAAGTGTCCGCTCCAGGGAGGTATGAGAAAGGCAGGCGTGGAGGGTGCGCCCTCATCTGTACTGGTCACAGAAGAGGAAGAATCTGTCCAATCGGAGGGCAGCACAAACAAGGGGAGGGACCCAGGCAGGCCCTGTGCCTTTCATCTCCACTCACCTTCACCTCTCCACGTCACTCCCTCCCCAATTAATTATCAGGGTGGCGTCTGGCTGGAAAGGAAGTTCTCTGACCAACCCTGCCCTTCCCGCCACTGTTCCTTCCCCACTCCTCAAAGGAGAGCTATTTGTTGACAACTAGTTGTTATCATAATTACCTGATAATTATGAAGGACTTCGAACTTGATAACTATAAATCTTGACAGAGACTAATGAGTTCTGGGGCTGGACAGAAGAGACCTCCTACCCCCAAACTGGACCACTAGGCCCCTCGCTTCGTGCGCAGCTGTGCAGGGGGTTTGTGTCTCGGGGCCACCTGACGCCCGCAGACCAGGGTCCCACGAGAGCAATGGGCAGTGGATGTGGGGAGGGAGGAAACCGATCCCCGCAATTCATCTCCACCTCGAACCCCAATCATGCAGGGGAGGAGAAACAGTCCCTGAACTGCCTTTAAAACAATGGGTCTTTGTATTTTCTAGTGTTTGAGTTTTGATTACAGACATTTTCACACACACTGAACAATAAATATGGGCGAGTCAGTGGAGGCTCAGGACTCATCACATGGTTTCAAAAATTACCAACGAAGCACCAATCTTGTTTCATTAATGTTATCCCCACCGCATTCCCCAGACTACCTTTCAACAAATCCCAGACATCAGATCATTTTATCCATAAATACATGCATATATATATGACAAAAACTTTAAAAATAATAACCTTTTAATATCAAATATCCAGTTGAAGCTTGTTTCCCAAATCTCTCATAAATGTCTTTTAAAATTTTTCTAGTAAATATTTTTTCTAGAAAAATTAGTATTTTCTCGTAAATAGTTATTCCCAATTCCCTCATTAATGTCTTTTTTAAAAATTATAGTAAATATGTCCTTACCTGAGTGACTAACTTTTTGAATTAATTGTCCTTCTTAACTGACCTCTGTTAACCCGCCCCTGCCCCTCCCCCAGCATCACAGGAATGACACAGCAGGACAACAATGTCCCCAGTGCTCTCGGTTTAGTCAGAGGGAACTAAAACTCCCCAGACTCGTTAACTAGCGGGTCTGTCCTGAGAAGGTACTATGTTGCCCAGAGAACAGCTCAGATGAGGAAAAACACCAGGAAGGTGGCCGGGCGCAGACAGGGTTTGGGGAGGGAGAAGCGAGCCATCAGCATTTGGGAATATAAACTGCCAGGAGCTAAAGACATAGCCTTGGAGAAGAACACAAGGGCTGGAGCAAGAAAAAGAAAGTGTAATGAGTCTAGCAGTTATGTGGACATCGTCTGTAACCAAAGTCAAAGGCAGAGAGACCTCAAGTCCAACCAAGAATGGACTCACTCCAATAAAGACCAAATGGGTGCAGAGAGAAACCATTTACTCTTGGACCGCTCCAAAGGGGAGGGAGGGTCTCATGACTCATTCACACTGGGTTCAAGCCCAGTTTTATGCCCTTTACTCATTCAACCCACACAACCACCCTATGAGATGGCTCATAGGGTCATTACCCCTGCCAGGGGAGCGGCTGAAGCGCAAGGGAGCTGACTCACCAAAGTCACACAGCTGGTAAGTGGAATGGCCAGGATGCAAACCCGAATTCTCACTTCAACGCTGCACATCTTAGCACAACACCATCTAGCCCCTTGCCTGGTAAGAACTTCAAAGCCAGGAGAGACCCACCAGCTAGAATGGGGTGACGGCATCAGCGCTCGGTGCTGCTTTAGGCTCTGAGCCTGGGTTAAACCACTGAGAGCTCAGTCTACCCTCGTGAGTTGCCCCAACTGGTATGCAGACCCTCAAAGTGCGACACGGTGAAGAAATGACCATTTGCACGCCAGCTGTGTGTGCTCTACTAGAGCAGGCAGGGCAGGGAGGGAGGTACTGCAGGAGCAGATGAGACAGTTGGGGAGGAGGCATCCCGGGGTCTCCTCACTGGCGAACCCAAGGCAATGGCACTAAAAGCCAAGTTAAGATCTTATCATGAGGTTGGGAAATGGCCAAAGAAACCTCTGTCCATCACTAACAAACCCGTCACCCTCATCTAGCACTTCCACCTCTTCAGTGTCTCTTGACTATGCTGCCCACCATCATCTCCACCTGGACCACTTCTGTCTGCAGGCCTGCCGACCCCGAGCCCCTCTCTCTGCGGCCAGGGAAAGAGCCACAGACCTGCACAGCCAGGGTAAGGCTCTGCATCCTCAGTCACTGCCTGCCTCTGGCCTCATGGCTTGTCACCACACCCTGCTCTGAGTCCCCAGTGGGCAAACTTCTCGTCACTCCTCCAAAGAGGCCCCAGTATCCCACTTGCTGTCCCATCTGTGTGGAACACTCTCCCTGCTCCCCCACCCCTTCATTTGACTGAGAGCTGCCTTCTTCCAGGACACCTTCCTTGAGGCCCGAGTCCAGTGAGACACACATCCTTTGAGTTCCCAGGGAGCCTCCGCATTTCCTAGCACAGCACTGGTCACGCAGCCCTGCCCTGACCGTGGGGAATTCTGCATCACCCTCTCGACATAAAGGTTCTGTGGGGGAAGATATTAAATGTCCCTCCCAGCCTCCAGCCTAGCGCCTGACCGGTGGTGAGCGCCCACTCAGGAGGGTGAGGAGAAGTAGTCAGAGGGGCAGGCAGAGTCGGCTGCACTACATCTAACCCCCGCCACTTGCTCCCATCCTCCTTCTCAAGCAGGCTATCTAAAAATCACACTTGGGGCCTGAAGTAGGAGCTCTGGGCCACATCTGAAACCCTGCTCCTATCTAAGCGACTCCAGGTGTAACTAAAAGACCATGAATCCTGAGGCTTTCCCAGCAAGCAGAGAGGAATTTATTGGAATGCAGTCATGTGCTCCCACCCAATTTCCTGATGACTAAGCCCTGCACCTCAGAGGAAGGCGGCAGAGTTTTAGTGGCCTGGGAAATGAGAAAAGGACTTTGAGTCATAGAGTGAGACCCCTTTTCACTTATTACAGAGGCTGACTGAGCTAACTACCTGCTCTCCAACAATCCAACGGCACCCCCAACTGAGACTCTGAAATCACTCAGCACTGCCTTAACCCTTCTGGAATGAGTCAGGGCATTGACAGATATGTTAGGGAAAAAAGAAATAAAGAAAGACAAGGGTGAGGAGAGAACAACCGGAAAAAGAGGTGGGGGAGGAGGAGAAGCAGGCAGGGGAGGGAGAGAAGGAAGAAAAGAAGAGAAGTAGGGAGGGAGGGAGGAAGTCCCTTACTGAGATCAGTTCCAAACCCTCCCTTTACTGCGCCCCCTTTGGAAGAAGGGGCTCCAGCTGCCCCCACATGCAGTGGACACTGTCTCCTGGAACCTCCATCTTCTCTGTAAAATGAGGGCAGGTGCTGAACTAGGTGGTCTGAGCTCACAGCCAGCTCCACTGTTCATTCCTCTGGGAAGCTCCTTGTAAACAATTTCCAAACCCCTTTCACCCTTCCCCTCATCCTCCTTTCTGCCCCATGTCCTGCATTAAAAGAATATGCGTGCAAACTCCTAACCCAGCACCAGCCCAGGGCTAGAGGTGAGGCTGAGGGGTCTGAGTGCAGACCAAGGAGAACGTCCACCTGTAGGGCAAGGCCACAGGGCTCTGGAGCAACACTCACCCTACCCGGGACCTTGACCCACACATGGCATTGACTGGAATCCAAGGACAAATGGAAGCATTGGATGTGCCTCTGCAGCCCTCCCCTGGAGCATCTGAGCATGAATTACCTGGCAATCCATGCTCCCCAGAGCTGATCTCCTCTTCCTCCTCAGGAGACTCACCTATTTCTCTCCCCTGCCATCTAAAAAGGGAGAGGACAAATGTCCCTCCTAGGACTGCGTGGGGAATGACACCAAAGAGCAGGTGTTTGCTGAAGCTGCGCCTTCACACCACCCCAGCCAGGCAAATGCGTGACTTTCTAGCATTTTAGTTTTCTCTCTGCCCTTGAAATGCCACACTCAATCAGTATCAATGACAATAGTCACCATATAATTATGAATAAAAATGACAACGGCCGTCACACGCTGAGTCCCGTGGTGAGCCGGGCACAACATCAGTGTTCATGTTTTCATACGCGAATTCTCTCCTTCACGTGTCTTTGCACCTGTTACCTCATCTGAGATTCCTGCAACTCATTTTATAGGTGAGAAGACTGCATCTTAGACAGAGTTACATGTCCCAAGACATATAGTTAGAAGAACAACCCTTTACGAGTTTAATCATAATTTAATCTGTCATTTCATCTCTAAATCACTGTTATGAACTCAGAAGTTTTTCTTCCCAACTTCAGCCTCTCTTCATGAAATTATCTCCAAGAAGTCTCCAAAGCAAACAACCCTGCATTCAGTCAATCTTTCTGTCAACCAACAAACATTTTAGTGCCTACTTAGTGTCAGGTGCTATGTTAAGTGGGCAAGTCACTTGGATCCCAAGTGTGGCTGCTGACCTCAGAAGGACCAGTAGTCCCACAGACACACAAATAAGGAGTTACTGAGTGAGCGCTGAATGTCAAGGGCATGTGGAAAACAGCGGCCCAGTCCACCTAAGGGTGGGCTGCGAGGGTGGAAGCATTAGCAAAGAAACCAGGGAGATGAGGCATGAATGATGGGCAGGAAATGGTAAGAGATTTTGGGGAAGGCAGCAGAGACAGGGTTTGGGGAATGAAGTTGTTTAGGCTAACTCCCAGATTTCTAGCTTAGGCAACTGAATGGAGCTTAGAAAAACAAACTTATGAGGGCAGATGCCAAGTTTAGCTTTGCCGAATCCAAGACGACTATGGGACATGCAATAGGAGGGATCCAGGAAGAGCAAACGCTAAGTTCTCAGAGTATACTCTGGGCCATGCTTGGTTTCATTTAATCCCCATGTGACCCTATTAGTATGCCCCCCTCTTTACAGTTGAGGAAACTGAGGCACAGAGAAATTAAATCCCTTACCCAAGATCACATGGCTCTGAAAAGCCAGGCTCCCAGACCCCAGGCTGAGCTGACCCCTCTGCACTGGGACATGTGGTCCGTACACACAGAGCGGGCCCAGAGCAGGCACCTGAAGTCTCGAGGGGAGGCCGGTCACACAGGGAGCACACACAGTGAGCGAGGGCAGAGGCCAGGACCATGGCAACACCATCACATCAAAGCAGGAGCCAGCAAAGGATGTTAAAAATAAATCATTGGGGGCCAGGAAAAGAAATCAGCCCCGCTGGTTTCCCAGAAACAGTTCTCCCCCTCCCCAAAAAAAGTGGTCAGTGGAGTTAAGTACTTCAAGGGGAGCAAAGAGAAGGCCTAGAACAGGATCTTGAATTTAGCAGTTAAAAAGCATACTAGCTCTGTTTGTCTAAACCTCAAATTGAGGTTTAGCGTCAATTTGAGCTTCAAGACCTTTTCCCAATGGGTCCTCCCACCCATCTTCTCCTGCCTTCCTGGCTCTTCTGTCCACCTCTATGCCAGGTAAGTCAATCTTCCCAGAGTATCTTTTCCTGTCTGGTAGGGAGTTGGGGCTCATCTAAGGCCTTCTCAGACAGAGCACACTCAATACTCTCCCAGCCAGAAAGACTGCATCCCTCCTATTCACAGTCCATTTACATATTTCTTCAAAACTTATCCCAAATCTCGCAGGCTTTTAAAACTAGTAGTCCCCTCTCGTTTTAAATTTGTAGGTCTCTTCATAGTTTTTTTTAGTCCTCGCCTGAGGATATGTGTAATAATTTGAGAGAGAGAAACGCTGCTGTGACAGAGAAATGTCAATCGGCTGCCTCCCGCATCCTTCCTGACCAGGGATCGAACCCGCAACCTTTTGGCCTGTGGGATGATGCTCAACCAACGGAGCCACCCAGCCAGGACTCTTCATAATTCTTACAATTAATTGCTTCTTGGTACTCAAGATTTCTCACACATATATGTTATACTTTAACATCAGTGTTGACTGTGTATCAGATAACGAGTTATGTAAGGATGAAGTAAATAAAGCAAATCTTCTGTTTGTTGGTACCCCCTCACTACATGCTGTGCACAGTGGTTGCTAAGCAAATGTTTTGAACTAAGACTGACCACTTGAATATTTACTCAAAGGAAGTTATTTATTAGCAAGTATGAGTAACTGGGAGGAAGAATTTTTGAAGATGAGTATGTGCTGATCCTTGTATTTTTATCTAGGCTGAATTCTGAGACCAGGGTGGAGTCCCGCAGAAATTTCTCTGCCCTGGATGAAGGATTACTTATAATTGGAAAGTGTCTCAGGGGAATCCCAGATCCCTCGTTCTGAGAGGCCATCCGTATTCGGATGACATGAAAGTGATGCATCCTGGCAACAGCTTATGAATAACATCTGCCTGACATCGCTGAACTGCATTTCTACGCGGTAACCAATAAACCATCGTATCACCGTAGGCAGATTCTCACAGACATGAGGCCCGTGTTCAGCCTAATTTCTCCCCTTCCGAGCAGTTCCCTGTGGGTATCTTCCTCTGATCTAAACAAAGCCGGTGAACTTTAGATTCGTTTATTGCAGCAATAAATTATTGCAATATAAAATTAAAATACTGAAAATAATTTAAACAAAGAAAAACTTAAGATTTTGAGTGAAACTTCCAAATCTCTTAGGGCGGAATTTTAATAAATAAAATTTCTAGAAAATAGGTGGGTGGATAAACTGAAGTCCTCTGCCATTATGCTATGTCAACGCTCTCAAAGACACCTTTTAAATATTTTATTTCAATATATAATGGTGACACATTCACGTTTGGGCCAACGAGCCCCAAGCTGAGTTTGTCCTGTCTCCTTGCAAGCCTGCATGTCTAAGCCCCAAGGATGACACTGCCACCCCAAGGATGACACGAGTGGCCTAGCAGATGCAGAGGGACGGTACAGACAATCCAGTCTCGGGGGGCGGGGCAGAGTGCACAGCCAAAAATAAGACAGTAAATGTAAAAGGTAACTTTTCTACTTGAAAAAAGACTAAAGTCCACCATACCTATAAGAATATCACCTAAAACAACAGGAATCAAAACAGTTGAAAGCAAAAGGAAGGAGAAAGTGAAAATAAGTGCAAAAAGGCAATAATAATAGATAGTGTTTATTTGGCAGGTATTATGTGTCAGGTCCAGAGTTAAATAGCTTGGTCAAGATAAGACAATTAAGAATGAACTGAGGTACTAACACCACACTAAGTGTAGTGGAGGCTAAAAGGTATTATGCTCATATTGTTACTAATCAGGATACTTCACACTGAGGATACAACCATCATAAACGTTTTGTCCTGCGTAACACAGCATCCAAACACGTAAAGCAAAACTACTGGAAGTATAAGAAGAAATCAAAAGAACCACAGTGAGCAGAGACTTGAATACTTTTTACCAGTCCTCAACAGGTTAAGTAGAAAAAAAAGAATATGGTATTTTTATATATGTCCTATAGATACTTTAATCAAAATATTTCCTATCTACATCTTATTAGATCTCCATGTTTAATCATATTGTTCAGATCCTCTATGTCTGTGATCAGCAAACATTTTCTGTAAGGGGCCGGATAATAAAGAGTTTAGGCTTTGCAGGCCATACATTTGTAGCTGAAGCAGCCACAGACAGTGCATCAACAAATGAGCATGGCCGTGTTTCAATAAAACTTTATTTACAAAAAGAGGCTGAGGGATGTGTTTGGCCATGGACCTACCTTACTGACCCCTGCTCTATATGATTGCTTCTATGGAAGTGATCTTGGAACATTTACCGGAAAACAGTATATTTTAGAGCACAAAAAAAAAATCTGACATCCTAAAATAAGAAATGTACAGACTATACATTCTGATCACAAAGCAATAAAAATAGGAATAAAAGTAGAAACAAACACACCAAACTGCTCAGAAAATCTGAGGCCCTTCAGGCGAAAACGCTATTCAATTCATTGCTGTTAAGGGCCCTGCTACATTAGCAAGTGGTGTCCTGGCCATTTCCTCAGCTCAGTCTGTGGACTGTTAAATAGCAGTGCACCTGAGGACTAAGTCACAGGATGAGAAAAATCAAATCACACAAATTCTTCTCCACATCCTGTTACCTTCAATTCCCACTGGAGTGAGACACAAAAGCTGGTGGACTATGCTGAGACAGCCAGGATACAAGAGGAGCTAGACTCTCAGCCTGGGAAGGACCCGGGGGGCCTGCGCAAGACCCCTTAGGAGGAACTCAAGGCGCAGGCTGTTGCTGGAGTCAGGAGGAGAAATCAGCCTTTCTGACTCAAGGTGAGAGCACTTTCCAGGAATGTTCTGCCCGTTCTCAGTTCTGCTCATTCCCTTTTGCCCTTGGAGCAAGCACCTTTCCACACCCTGGAGGAGCCTCTCAGTCTCCCAAGTAACACCTCTCTCTCTCTGGACCGTCCCTCCCCTTCATTCCTTCCCTCTGCAAGGGCGGCCAGCTCACAGCACTGGAGACCAGAGGGCTCTGACTCCATCCTCCGGGGGCCCCAGGCCATTGCATCTGAAGTGGTTCGAGTATTCCCCTTCAGGAATAAGCCCACAGCAGTAGGTGATCCAGCTGAGCCCTTCAACAGGTGTGGCATTTACACTGATTTTCTCCCCAAGACAGGAGAAAATCAGCCTGGAAAGAAGTCAGGAACGAAAAGTCCTTCAAATTCCTTGAATCTGCGCAAAGCAGACTTCCCCTGTGGGCTAGCTCTTCCCTCCCCGCCCGAACCTTGCAGGGGCCTTCAGACCGCTTAGGGGCCATTCCCGGGGCCGATTTAGACGTTGCAGAAGGCGGGCTGTTGCTGCCCGTCTGCTGGGGTTCCTGAGCTACTCAAGGGAGAGCAGAGACCGCTGTGGAGCAGGCGGCGCTACACTCACAAGAGAAGGGGTGACTTAGGAATCTACTTCCCAAAATTCAGAAGGCCATGCTTGTTGCACAAGGCAAAATGGAAAACTTTTCAGTAACTGGGTAGTGTAGCAACGATCACCATCTTTCTCCTCCTGGCCCCCTCTACTTTTCACCCCTCTCCGCGCCCATCCCTTCGTCCTCTGAAATGTTTCTTTCTTTACCCTTCCCTCGGGTCCCAGAACTGCTCGCCTGCCTGGCCAGGATTCCACCTACTAACTGTGTGTGTGTGCAGCGTGTCTGAAACTACCTGACGTTCCTTTTGCTCCCTGCCTCTATCGGAGCCCGGGAAGCGCAAAAAGGGGGAAAAAAAAAACAAAAAACCTGAGTTGAGTTAAACTAGAGGAATTTTTTTTTCCTTGGGACTCTTTTTGCTCACAGCCAGCTGTAGTCCACATCGCCAGGCTCCCTCTGGTCTCCCACCCCTCGCGACCCCGCTCACCCCTCCAGGACTTACATCCGGAGGCGGGGCGCGCTCGGGCCGCCGGGCAGCGCACTTACCCTGTGCCTGGGCTTCAGGCGCTTGAACCAGCGCTGCTTCCCGCGCCTTCGACGCCGCGCCCGGCCCCTGGATGCTGGGGACCCCGCGAAAGTGATGGATCCCGCCCTCTGGGCGCCGAGCAGTTATAAAGGCGGCTATCGCCGGAGGGAGGGAGGGAGCGAGCGAGGAGGTGAGCAGCGGGACAAGGGGCGGGAGAGGGTCAGGGGAGCGGACACGCCTATTCCAGTTCCCCGGCACTGCGCGCTGTTATGAAAATAAAGTCCTCGCGCCAGGGAACGAACCGAGAGCCGCCTGACGTCAGCAGCACAGTCACCCTGGAAATTGGGGGGGGGGGGGCCCTCGGCCCCTCCCTGCTTAGCAGACTGCTCGGAGACCAGCGCACCGCCGGGTCCCTCGGCTCCGGATAAAAGAAAGGGGCCAGCGAGGACTGCGCCTTATCAGACCTGAAAGCTGTCACCTGCGAGCCGGAGCCACGCCCCGCTTTCCGCCTGGCACTCCTGTCCCCCAAGGGCAAGGGCTCGCCAGGTGGCAGCGCCTAGTTTAATTTCGGGGTGGGGGGCCGGGCTACAGATTTATTTACCGAGTTTATTGGAGTAAAGAGCACGGAGAGCTGGCCCCCAAGTGGCCCTTTCCTGCCCCTCGGCGACTCCCACCCCCCAGAGCAGGACAGGAAACCAGGGCGGGAAAGGAGGAGGTGGCCCCAGCGGGGGCGAGGCCTAGGAAAACTTCCTCCGGGGTCCAGACTTAGCTGGCGGCTCCACCCGTTAGTGCCGCCCTCAGATGGGACCCATCAGTGCTGCCCCGGGGCGGGCGGAGAGATCCTTGTCTCTCTACTCTCCTGACTACCTCTCTTAAAGCCTCACCCTGCAGGTTGGGAAAGGGGATGAAGGATAAAATATGAAATAAAGCAATGTTGCCTTTGGTATCTGGCTGCCCACTTCTCTTCCATTATCAAGCCAATCCTACTGAAACTTGTCTCTGTTTACTTGTCAAACAATCCTTAAGTGGCTGCCCACACAGAGTCAGGGCTCGGGCACCGCTCGACCCCACCGCCTTGGGGGAGGGGCGCTGTGCTAGGAGTGCCCGTCAGCACACCTGGGGGACTCGCCTGTGTTACCGAGCATATGAATTAGCCCCGAAGGTCCAGGGCTCCCCGGCTTTCTCATCACGTATTTCGAAATGTGACTTTTTGGGCAGGATACCTCCACTTTTGTTGGAGTTTTATTTCACTGCCAAGAAACTACAGCCAATGTTCTGAGTCTTGGAATCTTTCCCTTGAGAGCCAGCAGCCCAGGGTCTGTAAGCCCACAGCTTCTTTTGTTGGGCACCTGAGAGAGAGAGAGAGAGAGAGAGAGAGAGAGAGAGAGAGAGAGAGAGAGGGAGAGAAATTGCTGGGGACTGCCAAAGACAGTGCTTTTTAGTGTGTGCCATCTGCCACAGCAGACCTTCTCTCTGGACCTCAGTTTCCTCCTCTGTTAAAGAGGGAAGTTGAGCCCTGGCTGGGGTGGGGCAGTGGATTGAGCGCTGGCCTGTAAACCAAAAGGTCTCAGGTTCAATTACCAGTCAGGGCGCATGCCTGGGTTGCCGGCCAGGTTCCCCAGTTGGGCACATGGGAGAGGCAAGCAACTAATGTATCCCTCGCACACTGATGTTTCCTTCTCTTTCTCCCTCCCTCTTTCTCTTTTCCTCGAGGTAAATAAATAAAATCTTTAAAAAAGAAAAAAGGAAGTTGAACTAGACCAGACTTGTCCAAAGATAGGTCACTAAACACACAAATGCAAGCCATAATTATAATGTTAAATTTCCCTGCGGCCACATTAAAAGAAGTAAAAAGAAACAGGGGAATTAATTTTAATTATATATTTTATTTAACCCAATAGATCCTAAACATGATTATTTCAGCATATAATCAATCTTTTAAAAAATATTAATGAGCTATTTTAAATTCTCTCATTTCACATTGTCCTCGGAAGTCCAGTGTGTATTTTATACATAAAACCATTGCTAGTGTGGACTAGCTAGCCACACTGCAAATGCTCAGAAGCCCCCTGTGGCTACTGGCCCCCGCGGGACAGCGCAGGACTGGCGGTCTCTAAGGGCTCTTCCCGCTCCACGCTTCGGGAGTCTGAATCACCTTGCCTACGGAGAGGTTCACGGCATCTAGAAACAGATGAGAAGGGAGTAAAAGCAGAGGGAACGAGGCTTCAGGGGATTCTTTCCCTGTCCCCCAAAACCCTCCGCAAGACAAGAAACTCAGGAAACCTCTTGAGAAAGCCTGTGTTTCTTTTTCCTGCTGCTCCTTGTTCTCTGGGGGACGTCTCTCTGGCCTGTCCAGGGGAAGGTACATGAGAGCTTCGTGGGGACTTATTTTGCAGTGCTGCCCTCTGTCACCTGCACCCATTATTCTTCACTTCACCATTGACTTTGGATTTCCCACTTTGTCTTCTCAGCACTGTCTCTCCTGCCCTCCTCTTAACTTCTTTTGCTCCCCCCATCCTGCTATCAGTACACCAGCCCAGCATGAAGCCAGGACTGTGGCGAGGTACCTGGAGCACATCGTTGAAGGAGACACTGATCCCTGAGATTGAGCACCTGCTTACACTGGGAGGCCTGGGCACCTTGCCCACCTTTGCTAGCCCAGCCCTGATCCGGAGCCACATGGGGTCTGGCTATCTGGGAGGCCAGGAGGAGACTGGCAGGATGGGATACCCCAGTAATTTTGAGATGTCCCTGAGGGGGACAGGGAGGGGGACAGAGATGGAATAGTTCATTTTCTGGGTCTCCCATTGCTAAAACTGTCTAGAAAACAAGGTCGAGGGCCCTTGGAAATCAGCGGAAGAAACAGTATAAAAGGAGTCTAAACCCAGGTATGACTCCGGCTCTGGTTATCCTCCTTTGAGTGTTACCTGGCTTCAAGTGACAGGCAGCATTGTTGAGGGACACAGAAGATAAGCTCACGTGATTGGAAAGGAGGAGATGAGAAGAGAGAGAGCCTCGCAATAAGGGTGCTTTTTCCTCCTAAAAGGGAGGCCGGGTTGATGCTGCGGAAGCCTTCATTCAGCAGTAAGGCCAGCAAGGGGGTCATCTTCCAGCACCAGGGGTCTGGGTCAGCCTCCGTCTGGGAGTCCCAGAACCGGTCCCTGCACACACCTCTCTCACAGACCCCACCAACCAACACCAAAATGGCCCTCACTTTTTAAAACATTTTTATCGATTGATTAGACAGAGAGAGAGGAAGGGAGAGAGAAACACTGATTTGTTGTTCCACTTATTTTTGCAGTCATGGGTTGATTCTTGTATGTGCCCTGACCTTGGTGGATCTGGACGACTCTCCAAACAACTGAGCCCCCCAGCCACACTGGCCCCCACTCTTGATTGCGGGAACGTGGGCAGCTCTGCCAGTGTCCTGTTCTGGCCCCTTTACCAACTTTACCTTGGAATTCAGGGCTGTAGAACCTCAGGCCAGCACCCCCCCCCTCCAACTTTCCCTCCCTTCACTTCGCTAGCAAGACTTCTGACCCCCTCCCTAAACTCAATTAAATCCCATTTAAGAAACACCTGAGACTAGGAGAAAAGTACAAGGGAGTTTTATTTCCTCAGGCAATTTCACTAAGGGAACTGCTAAGTGTCAGCTCACAAGTGCACCAGGTTCCTGCTAACTGTGGCTTCTCCATTCAATTGCTAAACCGTACAGAGAGCATTGGGAGCCAGCTGTGCAGCAAGCATTGTGGTACATGCACTACAAGGAGGAGAAAGATACCACGCAGTCTCAGTCCCCTGAAGGGAATCTCCATGTTTATTTAGAAGCTGTGGATAATCTTCTGTATAACTGTGCGGGGATGCAAAAGAAAACTGCCTTTAAGGAGCTCAGCCTGGTGGAGAGAGGGACCGTAATGAAACGGAACCAATGTGTCACGTTAGATGTCATGCCAGAGGAACACAAGGACCACAGCCGGGCACGAAAGGCCGCAGTCAACACCCCCCGCAGCATTCAGGGTCGCCCTCGCCGAGGACAAGAGCCTGGAAGGTGAGGAAGAGGTGGGCAAGGGGAGGGCATTCCAGGCGGAGAGGACAGAGTCTGCACAGTCACGGGGCTGTGGAACCCGCCTGCACGGCAGGGCACGCGAGCACCCCGTGTGGGCAGTGGGTGCATCGGGTGTGGGGCCCCAGACTCGTCCTGGAGGCAGAGGGTGTTGGAGTGTGAAGCCAGTGCGGGGCTCTCAGTCCGCGGCTGGTGTCCCTGTAAGAAGAGGACACAGACGCAGAGAGGAAGGCTGTGGGGAGACAGAGACTGCAGACATGCTGTCACCGACCAAGGGACACCTAAGGCGGAGCTGTGGGGCGGTCTCTCCTCCCCGACCCTGGAAGGAGTGAGTCCTGGCCTCCAGAACTGTGAAAGAATCGACTTCTGTTGTTTTAAGCCTCCCAGTTCGTGATTGATTGTTTTGTTTTTTAATTTTATTTGCTTGTTTGTTTGTTTACGGGGTGGGGAGGGAAGGGAGAAAGCAAGGAAGAGAAACGGCCATCAGTTGTCTCTCATGCCCACCCCAAGCGGGGACTGAACCCGCAACCTGGGCATGGGCCCTGACTGGGAATTGACCAGCACCCCTCACTTTGCGGGATGACACCCAACCAACTAGGCCACCCCGATCAAGGCCAGTTTGTGATATTTTGTTGGGGCAGCCTAGGAAACTGATACACCTCTAAAATGCAGGCAGTTTCGCCTATGCCAGAGGGTTTTGTGAAAGGCTAAAAAGAGTCTGCCCAGCAGAGCAGCAGTCTCAAGGGCTTGATCTTGAAGTGGCCTTGGTTTTGTCTTCCCGCCTCCACCCAGTCAAAGGGAGAGAGGTGGAGTGTGCACAGGGTAAACACGCGTGGCGGGAGGGAGATGACACTTGAAGCCCCGGAATGCAGTCTGTAGGGAACCAGAGCCTGCGGCCAGCATGCTGGCCAGCCACCAGCTCCGCCTGTCTTGTTATCAGGCTATGAAAAATGTCATGTTTACAGATCAGACTTCCCCACCTTTTCTGGGATTGACTTTAAGATTGTGCGCATACTCCGGGGCTTAATTCACAGGAAAGTTATGAGTCGATGTCTCCATGCTGAAACCAGAGAGGTGCTACCAGTAACCCCAAGGCTGGGTTAGAGTCCCATTAAGTGCCCAGACTGGTTCCGTGATGTGAAACCCAATGCAGCTGGAGCCCAGCAGATCTGCCCTGACCTCTCTCTCTTCCCCCCCTTCTTCCCCCCAACCCCTCCTCAATCTGGCTGTGCTCAGCCCAGCACAGGGAGTTAGTGGCCAGGACAATTTGTAGTGGAATAAACTTGAACAAATTTAACCTGGAGTTAGGAAGACCTGGCCTGAATCCTAGTAAGAACTCCAGAGTCTATTTCCTCATCGGAAACAGGGCGTTCATAACATTTAATTCACAATGTTGTCATGAGCACCAAACAGGATGATGTCTAGCACATGGGCGATTTTCAGTGATATTCACTCACTCATTCTTAGATTTCTGGCACTGAATGCAGAAGGGCAGCTCCCAGAATCTGTACCTGGAAGACAATCAAAACGGTGAGGCCAGCACAACTGCCTCGCAGCATCTTACCTTTGTCACTGCTGGCTACGCAAATGCTCACACACTTTTCATATGTTGCTCAACCAAAAGGAAAAAATTCATTTGGACTAAACACTTAAAGGACTGGATGGATTTAATTTTGCATTAAAACAAAGGCCTACTAATTTCACTCAGCAATAAAAAGAAATGAAACACTAATACATATTAAAACATGGATAAAGCTCACCAACATTATGCTGAGCAAGAGACTAAAAGACTATATACTGTATGCTTCCATTTATATAAGATTCTAGAACGGGCAGAATTTGTCTGTGATGATGGGCAGCAGGTCAGCGACGGTGCAGGGCCACGGTCCGGACTGTGGGTTCCCTGCAGTGGGGCACGAGGGAACCTTTTTGAGGTGATGGAAATATTCATCATCTTCATGCAGTGGTTGTGCCACAGCTGGGTCTGTCAAGACTCAAAAATAATGACCCCTTAAAAATGGGTGTATTTTATTATAAGTAAATTATGAAGCTATAAAGATGATTTTTAATATATTTTAATATATATATTTTATTCTCACCCTAGAATATGTTTATTGATTTTTATAGAGAGAGGAAGGGAGAGAGAGAAAGAAAGAAACATCAGTTACCTCCCAGGATTGAACCTGCAACCCAGGCCTGTGTCTTGACTGGGAATCAAACTGGAGACCTCACGGTTTGCAGAAGGATGCCCAGCCCACTGGGCCACAACAGCCATCTTCTAGAGGGTCAAACTCCCCGTGCTGAGAGTGCACATGAGAGCTGGGGGCAGGGCTGGCCAAGTCAGGAAGCTGGGGGTCCCACAGGAGGCCATGGCTAGGAAATGTAGCCCGGAGCAGAAAGTGAGCCAATTCTGAATACTTTCCAAAGACAAAAGCAACAGAAAGAACTTAGTGAATTAAAAGTGGGATATGAAAGAAAAGGAGTTAAGGATGACTCCAACACTTGATGCTTTGAATATAATTGGGGAAAAATCCTCATATGTGTTATTAAGAAAAAACAGGGGCCCTTAGAACCACATTCTTTTTTAAAACAAAGCAATGTTGGCTACCAAATGGTTGTGATGGCACATCCAAAGGGCAAGAGGCAGTTTCAAAAATATAAAGACCTAAATATTGATATTTCTGAGACTTTTTAAAGGCTAATAAGACCAGCTGTGGGATGAAAATTGAAAACTGGGATGATTCCATAAAATGTTTTAAGCACTAACTTTTCCCAACAGAATTGTAGAAATGCTTTCTCATTGGTTTTCCAAAGAACTGTAAAATTAGAAATTTTTTCACAGTCAAGTCACTTACACCAACGTGGCTGAGTTGGATGGAATGAAATAGTTTCATGGTGAAGCAGGAGTCTGGTGACACAATCAGCTTTTAAGACCCAAATTAACATGAAGTTATCGATCCCTAGGGTGGTCTGGAATAAATCGGTCATCGTTTAGCCAAAGGGGGAAATATCGTGGGAGCGTCAATTGTAGCTTTTCCATCTTGTTTTTATCACCTGTGATGATACATTCCTCTACAAGCTTAAAGTCACAGGTTTTTTGTGTTGGTTTGTTTTTTTCACAATTGTTCACAGTAATGATGCATTTAGATTTCCAGCGTAGGACCAAGAATTCTTTCCTCTGCCTTCAATCCACATCTATCTCTAAGCAAATAAAATGAGAGGAATGAGAACATTTCTACTGGAAGTACTTGAGATTTTGCTCCCTAACACTTACCATCAGTTTGACTCAAATAAACTCTTATCAAAAGTCCTCCCAAAAAACATTTCTACTCCCTGTGGTTCTACTCCCCATTTCTAAAGTGAAGTAAAATATTTTCAAATATACTAACTCCCCAAATGCCCAGATCTCTCTGTCCCTAGAGTGGTAGGCTTGGCTGAGACCTGAAGACGGAAGGAAGGAAGGAAGGAAGGAAGGAAGGAAGGAAGGAAGGAAGGAAGGAAGGAAGGAAGGAAGGGAGGGAGGGAGGGAGGGAGGGAGGAAGGAAGGAAACTGTCTTGTCTGAAATTTACTTGATGAGACAGTGGGACCTAAAAAAATATTTCTACCAAGATAATAAGGTCAGTATATGAAGTCAATTATCCTCTGAGTACAGGGGAAATATTCAGCTTTCCAATACAAACTGGCCTGAGGTTTTTGAATGTACAGGGATGGGCAAAAATAAGTTTACAGTTGTGAGTGTGCAAAACACAAGAGTTTATTCTTGTGTTATTAATTAGTATTTTCCAAACACACACTGTAAACCTACTTTTGCCCATCCCTGTTGTGTGTGTGTGTACATATATATTCTTTAATACAGCCTTAGTCATGATTCCCTAAGTTATCAGAAGAATGAAGCACCTAAGGGAGAAAAGAACCAAATATTCATTGGAGGCCTACTTTGTGCCAGTTCCCCATTTTCATGTAAAAAAAACCTAATGAGACCTATTCACTCATTCTCTCAATAAACTTATACATAACACCTACTATGTGCCAGATATGGATAGTGTTTCAGATGAAACTGAATCAACTAAAGGGCTTCACCCAAATCAGTACATCACCTTTGCATCAAAACGTCCTTCATCTCCTCTCCTGGACTAGAAATCAGCAGATTCTCACTTTGTGTTGCTGGTCCTTTGACTAAGTTTATTCAGTGTGTTGACAGGCTAAACAGCGGGTAGAAAGAGAAGAAATTCAGGCTGCTTTTCAGTCCCAAACCACATCCAAGTCGAGTTCTTGTCTTGTCCCAGAGGTGGGCAAGTGGCATCAGTCGACAAGAGACTAATGAACTAATTCCAAGGACACCACGGACCCAAACCAGGATGAAACTCCCGTGGAGAGAGTGCGCTGGCACTCGGGACGCACCTGGGGCCCTCGCCCGCAGTGACACACTGCCGTACAGCTCCTAAACCGCCCTGGCCTGCGGCAGGTGCAGAGCAGAACAAGTGTGCTGGCCACTTGCCTGCCAGTGATTTCCTTATTTTCCTTGAACTACCCCAAACCACAACTGCTTGAAACATCTTTTTGAGAAGCTGATGGGTGTGAACTCGGGAGGGAACAGTGTAAATAGGCACTGACAAAGGTGAGTATTGAGAAAAGGAGACTATTTGAAGGAACAGTGGGAGAAGACTAAGCTGATTTCATCTTGCTAAAGCTGAAGTTCCCAGATGTTTCCTGTTATGACTACTGGTTTCTCATAGCCAAGGCTTGTCCTACATCCCCCTGAGAAAGAACTTCTGAACTGAGACCTAAGGAAATTTTATTTTCCCTTTGTAAAGAAGTATGGCTCTGTTCCCACAGAATACTAACATTACTGTGTGTGTGTGTGTGTGTGTGTGTGTGTGTGTGTGTGTGTGTGTCAGAGAGGCAGATAGAGACTATAGATGTACATATATGCCCTTTACAATGTTGAACTATCAGTTAATAATATTTGAATGTGAAAAAGACACTTAGCACAGAGTGTCTGGCCTCATCCAGGGAGTCAAGACTAGAACCCAGGTTTCCAGGCTCATGTTGCAGGCATCTAGCTGTCATCTTACCCTAATTCCCACTTTATGACTCATTCAAGGATAACAACTTAGATAGCAAACTCATAGCATGCATCTTTTTTAATCCTGCATTTTTACTCCAACCCACAAAGACTGGAAGAAACTTGCATGCTGTTTTGAAGGACCACCAGTGTTCCCCATCTTCTATAGTGCATGGGCCCATAACCCGAGGTCCGTGGGCCACACACACACACACACACACACACACACACACACAGGGGATCCACGATCAATTTCCAGTTGAGAACCCTTCTCCATTGTCAGAAATGCGCATTTTCCTTGAGAAGCTCTCCCCAGCTTTCTCACGTTCTCACAGGTATCCACACAGCGATACGAGGTGGAAAGCAGCATTATTAACCTACCGGTACATCCCTTCCCATCGTACTTGCCGGTGCAGACCGGGTTTTCCCTAGCTCTCGGTTTTAAAGGACCTCTATAACAGTAGTTACAGACCAACAAAGGCCTGGCTGGGAAACACAGCGTCAGCCTAGGGCTAAGCAGTTCCCTGTTCTGGCATTTTATTTAAGGCCTATTTGTTTACCACCACTGATTTCCTCTTCTCTCACTAAAATACATGATGGACTATTCACGTGGAGCAATGTTTTCTTTTTAACCAGCGTTACAGGCTGGATATTTGTCCCCCCCCCCCCAAATGTACATGTTAGTGTAAAGTGTAAAGATGTTTGGAGAAATAGAACTAGATGAGGTCATGGGATGGGGGCCCTTGTAACAAGATTAGTGGCCTTATAAGAAGAGACACCAGGGTGCTCTCTGTCTTTCTGGCTCTGCGCCCCCCCCCAACAAAAAAAAAGGTCATCTGAGCACACGGTGAGATGGCGGTTACTTGTGAGTCCAGAGGACAGGTGTCAGCATGAACTACCTTGCCAACACCTTGATCTCAGACTTACAGCCTCCAGAACTGTGAGAAAATATTTTTCTTTACTTTTTAAAAGATTTTATTTATTTACTTTTACAGAGAAGAAGGGAGGGAGAAAGAGTGGGAGAGAAACATTGATTGGTTGCCTCTCCCACACCCCCTACTGGGTTCCTGGCCCACAACCCAGGCATGTGCCCTGACTGGGAATCGAACCAGTGACCCTTGGGTTCACGGGCTGTTGCTCAATCCACTGAGCCACACCAGCCAGAGCAGAAAATATGTTCCTGTCGTCTAAGCCCCCCGCCAAGTCTATGATTATTTGTTATGGCAGCCCAGCAGACTAATCCAACCAGTTTAGTTCTTTTCCACCATCATGACAACTGACATTCAGAGATTTTACACTTTCCACAGCTGTTTTGTCTCCTTTTTTACATTTACAGAAATTCCCCCAGAGCAAACGCTATCCTCACTTTACAGACTAGGAACTGGAGCCAGCAGAGCTGAGTGGCCTTCCCTGTGTTCAGCTTCCAGAGGGCGGCACAGCACTCACGTGACCCAGACCCTGCCCTGGGCACCTTGGCCCGGCCTGTGACCCACTTTGCAGAGACACTGGGGGCTGTGCTCGCTGCCATGTTTCCCAGGAGACCTTGCGTGGCCTCCCTGCCAGCCTCACCCTGCTGAGCTCATTTGCAGCTGGTGTTGCCCTGTAGCCTGAAACAGCCTGCTTTTCAGACACTTAGGTTTGGCAAGAGCTGCAGCTCCTCACTTAATTCCTCTTTCCCAAGTGAGAAGAGCCAACAGACTTCTCTGGGGCCAGCCTCGAGTCTATTAGCAAATGTCTCCATTCAGAGCTTATTTTCCATGATTCCTATTTGGTATAATTATTGTATTTCTATACATCCCAAGATGCATAACAGAACAATCAAAAGGTTGTATCTTTATTTGGTATCAGTCAGGGACTTTACTTGGTGGGTTCTAGCTCACCTGTAGTCTTCAGGGCTTCTAGAGGTCAAGGCCACTCTAGTCTGAAACAAGCTGGGAAGGATGCTCTCACTCTCGGGTCTCCTCCTGCCCCTTCCCTACTCCACTGATTCCATACCCTTTCCACTATTTCCTCTATCCGCTGAATACCAAATACCTTCCTACCTCTAATCTATTTTGTCTTTTTCTGTTTTAAGCTAACACCTGATGGGCACCTTCTTATTCTAGGCACTGCATCACATGTTTTACATCCATTTTCCCAATCATTTTCCCCTCCCAGGAAGAAGCTGATAAACACTTTAGTGGCAAGAAATGTAGGACAGATATGGTTGAATGTGTTAATCCTGGGGCTTTTTAGTGGAAACCAGACCTATGCCAAAGTCTGTGTCTGCCTTGCACAATAAATAAACAAGTATTAGTAAGCCAGGTAAGGAAGGAAATGCAGGCTTTGGTTTCTTCTGGATGACTGGAGGTGCCTTCCTATAAGACCTTGACTCATGTTATCAGGTGTTCATTCACTTACCCCTCATTTGCAGGACTGCTTCCATGGTTTCACTTAGTTAGAGTCAACTCAACAGTGTATACAAAGCACCTACTGTGTGAGAGCATTGAACTAGTCATGCAACACAACCGTCTTTAAACAAAGAAGGCTCCTGAACTTCCAACACTACAGAAAGTTTGTGAATGAGTGACTCTACATTTTCAAGGGAGAAGTTTCAGATCTTTCTGAGATTTTCAATGTCCTTTAACCCACTCGAGGTTGAAAATCTGCTTTACAGATTGAAGTTATAAAATAAGCTCCCAGATGTTAATATGCCTTGTAAAAGGAATGAACTCAGTAACAGAACTAATATATAAACACATACAAAAATAAAGCCCCGTTCTGTTCCCATCTGTCCTGGAGGCGTGCCGTGGCCGTGTGGACCAGGGGGCCCTGTACCCGACTTCTCTCTCCTCTGCTGACTCAGCCTCCACTGAGGCTCAGGAGAAAGCAGTGGTTGTCTTCACGACTCTACGGGAGGCACCTGACTAAGCTGGAAGGCCCAGGAACTGACAGACCACTTACTGAGCCTCGTGTATTTAGTGTTCCCTTACTTTAACCCTTTTTTTAAACATTAAAAAAATTGTTGTTCAAGTAGTTTTCTGCCTTTTCTGCCCATCCCTCCAGACCACCCCAGCCCTTCCCACCTCCTTCCCTTGTTTCCACCCCTCCTTGTTATTGTCCATGTGTCTTTTATGATTGTTCCTGCAAACCCTTCACCCTTTTCCCCCATTATCCTTTCCCCTCTCCCCTCTGCTCACTGTCAGCCTGTTCTCAATTTCAGTGTCTTTGATTATATTTTGCTTGCTTGTTTGTTTTGTTGATTAGATTCCAGTTAAAGGTAAGACCATATGATATTTGTCTTTCACCACCTGGCTTACTTTGTTTACCACAATGTTCTCCAGTTCCATCCATGCTGTTGCAAAGGATAGGGGCTCCTTCTTTCTTTCTGCTGCATAGAACTCCATTGTGTAAATGCACATCATTTTTTGATGGGCACTCAGGTTGCTTCCACCACTTGGCTATTATAAATTGTGTTGCTATGAACATTGGGGTGCATAGGTTCTTTTGGATTGGTGTTTCGGGGTTCTTAGGATATAATCCTAGCAATGAAATTGCCAGGTCAAAAAGCAGTTCCATGTTGAGTTTTCTGAGGAAATTCCATACTGTTTTTCCATAGTGGTTGCACCAGTCTGCAATCCCACCAACAGTGAACCAGGGCTCCCTTTTCTCCACAATCTGTCCCTTTTTAAATTAACTGTTTAGTTTCCATGGCTAGATCTGCCCTGAGAGAAGGGAGTCATCAGGATAAACAATATGAAATACACATAGACATGTAGTATCTCCCCTTATCCATGGGGGATACATTCCAAGACCCCCAGTGGATGACTGAAACCTCGGAGAGTACAAGTGTTTTTCCTGTACATATACATAACTTTTCACGTAAAGGAAGCACTTTATGGCTTCCCTTTGGCATTATCTGAACTGCCAGCATCACTAATCTTGCCCAGTGTGGTCATTATTAAGTAAAATAAGTGTTACTCAAACACAAGAGCTGCAATACCCAATCAATCTGATGATGGAGACGGTTACCACGAGACTAAGGGGGTGGGGTGTGTAGCAGATACACTGCACAAAGGGATTAAGCACCCAGGGCAGGACAGAGAGAAACCGCACCAGTTTCCATCATGTCACTCAAAGCAGTGCACAATTTAAGACGTAGGCATTGTTGACTTCCAGAATTGTTCATTTTATATTTTCAGACTGCCGTTGACTACAGCGAATTGAAACTGCAGAAAGAGACCTGATGAGTGAGAGGGACTACTTAACCCCTACATTCGCACTGTAATTTCAAACAACAGACATCTGGCCTAGCCATCTGTTTCATTCATTGGCGTATTCAACCAACATTTATTACCCTGCCTGGAACCAGGCTCTGGAGTTAAGGATGTAAGTAAAGCAGGTCCTCTCCTTAAGGCCTCACTGTCTGATAGGAGAAACAGACAGATAAGCACATAATTATAATATAGTGAGTTGAGTGCAAAGAAGTAAATAAATGAAATTTAAAAGAAAGAGGGCAAGTTCTCCTGGAAGAGAAAAAAGCAGGAAAAGATTTCACAGTAGGAGTGACCGATAAACTGAAGAATAAGTTTAGACCAGACAAAACAAAGAAGACACTTAGGGTGGCGCTGGCTCTCTCTGTCTCCCCGTCTCCCCTCTCGGCACATCCCAGCCCCTCCCCCTCTTCTGCCCCCAGCCAGGTGTATCCTTGCTTTCTTTCTCCTAAGTTCCAAGAGCCCTTCTTTTATTTCTGTAACTCGTTTCATGAGCCCATGTAACCCAGCTGGCCCCCTTCTGCACAGCTCACTTCTTCTATCTCTTTCTAAATAAACTTATGCTTACATTGGGGGGGAAAAAAAGACACTTAATGTACGCTGTCCTCTAAGAGGGTTGCCTTTCATTCCTGAACACAGTTACTCAACAGATGCGAACCCAACACCTATGAGTGCTAGGCACTAACTTCACAGTCTTCAACTCTGTGATGGCAACAATACATAGTCAAAACACCTAGGGGTGCGCCCCTTTCTCCCGAATGAGAAGGATCATTTGTATTGCAAACACCCCTGCTTGGGTCAGGGCACTTTATGAGCAGGGCACTTCCTGAGCTCAGACACGTTATAAAACAAGTTAAAGTCTGCTCCCATCTCTGAAAAAGTGAAAGCCAACCCTTGACACGAGCTATGTCAGGAAGGCCCATTGAACCCCCGAATCTCCCGTCATCTACCTGAGAGTGGACCATGAGCATTATTAAGAGTCTTAATTTGAAATGCTAGTATGCATGGAATGCTAGTATTTTAATCTGGTCGTTAGGGTACTATGATTCCTATCTTATGTATAAATTATAATCCGGTGCTCATCTCCTAATAGTTGCTAAATCGCTTCCCCCTGGGAGCCCACTTTTCCTGCACCTGAGAAGAGCCAGCACTGTCTGGGCACTGATGATGCGTCCTCATCTCCCGGCTGACCACTGAGCAGTGCAGGAAGATGAGAGCTCCAACTTCCTGGTCTCGGGTAGCGGGGTCAGGTCTCCTTATTCCTGTGCCCCACCTCCGGGCAGACCCTACCGAGGTGGCCCTCTGCAGTACTTCACCTGAGATCCCACCTTACCTGGCTATTTCCTCTGCCCTCTCCAGCCCATCTACCCCTGGAGGCCTGACCCACGGGTAGGAACAGAGGAGACGCTACAGTAGAAAGCCAGAGAGGGAAAACGGAGAGACCCGAAAAATACGTCCCCACTGTTTGACGGTGTTGCCCTGGGAAGGTGCTTTGAGGAGGGAACTTAGAAGCCGGAGACACAGTATTTGGAGAGTGAATGGCAGAGCGCCCTGCAGGGCCTCATGCCGTTATTATCGCTACTCTTTCATGTTCCTGTCTCCAGCCTTTTTTAAAAATATAAACAATTGTTTATTCTCAGTGTCAAAATTATGATCTTTCAAAGCATACAGCTAGTATGAGTGCTTCGTTATTTATTTTCCCCTACAATACAAGCCTCATGAGAACTTGTTCAAGGTATGGAAAGAGCCAGTGTGCTTTTTATGTTCCGGTCACTCAGATGACACTGTGTCATAATGGAATTAGACTTCCAATCTATCTGTCTGCAGCCTTTAAAGGGCCAGTAGCCATGGCTGGCATCCACTGCGCGCTGTGAGAGGGCCACCCACACGTTTTCTCAGGCCGTCCTCACAGCAAGCCAATGGGGGGGCATTATTTGTATGCTCACTTTACAGGGAGGAAACCGAGGCTTCATGAGGTTGCATAACTGCCTCAAGGCCACACACCTGGCCAGGGGAGCGCCAGCACCAAACCCCATCCTCCGGCCAGAGACTGGGCTCTTCATCACCAGCGTAGGTTGAGGTTGGTGGTCACTGTCTGAAGGGTTTCTGTGGACTGAAACTAAATCTCTGTGCACAGAGGAAGCCAGAAAGGAGGCCCAGCCCAGCGGGTCTGAAGGCTCCCTGCCCCGCCCAGTAGAGCAGCTTGCTAACCTCAGCTCCAACCTCCTCCCAGGGCTTTCAAAAAAGCCCGGAAGTAAGATGTCTCTTCACACGAGGTGTCTCATGGTATCACACTGAGGGGACTCGAGGCTCCTATGAGATTGCACTCTGAGATGGGCCGGACCAACCTAGGCTTGTGGGGCAGCAGTGTTGACCGGATCTAAAGCGAGCTTTATCGTTGGCTTTTTATTCATCGAACAATCATTTATTGAACATCAACGAGGCATCAGGTTCTGTGCTAGTCCCTAGGGTGACCAACATGAAAATAAAAACAAAAGCATGACCCCCGCCCCTCGGAAAGGTAATAGTCTGAGTAGACAGGTGGGGAAGCAGGTGCTACAATGTAGGCAGTGCCGCCAGCGAGAAGCAGTGATGAGTAAGACAGCCCCGGTTTCAGTTCTGGGTTTGGCACGTAAGTGCTGTGGAGTTCTTTGAAAGCTGTAACTTTCAGTTTGCTCAGCAGTAAAATATGGATAATAGGACCTACCTCTTAGGCTTGTGGGAAAGAGTCAACCACAAATGTCTGTGAAATGTTTAGCCGGGGACTGTTCCTGCTTAGCTCCTGGATGAAGGCCAACCTTCGCTACCTTGGGAAGGTGACTTAACCCCTTCCTCCTTGGCTTCCCAACCTGTACATTAGGGCTAACGCATCTTCCACACATCCGGATCTGGCAATCAACAGAGGTTGCCCGAAATCTCCGACCAGTGTTGTGGGGACAAAGGAGGACACAGCACTCAGAGGACCTCCAGAACAGCTGGGAGATGCTAAGAGTACATCCTGTTGAGAGAACAATATATACCGCAGGTGACTGCCGGGCATATGGTACCTACTCTTCCTCTGTGGTTCTCCGGAGGTTGTGGGGGGAGAGCGGGGGCACCCACAGGGCTGGAATAATAAAGAATGGCTCCCAGAAAGGTGGGCCTGTGCTGCGCCTTGAAGAACACACACACAGGACTCTATTGACATGGGACTCTATGATCCCTTATGAAGTCAGGAACAAGCATGGGGTGCTGATGGACGAGAGAAGAGATTAGAGTAGACCCTGTCAGGGCTCACTTAGGACACAGTCTCAGACCTTCAGGCTCTCCTGACTCAGTGGAGGAGAACACCACCAAGTTCATTCTTTGCCCACAGTCCTAGCAGCCAACTTGCTCCCTCGAATGTCTCTTCAGCCTGGAGTCACCTGTTCCCAGCTACTCCCAGACCTTCTAAGAATTGCGGGCTCCACGACCAACCTGTGCCCATAAGGAGTGTTTGGGAAACACAGCTTAAAAGGCAAAAGATGCTCCAACAGAGTAGCCAGTCAGATTTGGGGAGTGTTTTAAATGCTAAATAACCAGAAAAAGCAAACTAACACTCCCAGTGTGACCAAAGAAGAATAGATGAGGCAGTTATGACAGAGTGTGACTACAACTGAGGGAAAAAAGAAAGAAAGAAAACCTCTCCTTCAAAGAAAATCGCTGACTGTGCTCAGCTTCCCTTGGGTGCGGTGATTTATGGGAGCCACTCATTAGCAATCGGAAGCATAAGCCATGAAAGGGAGACCGCACCTCCCAGCTGAACCACCTCTGCCCAGTTACTTACAGCTACTTATCTTTCTCTGTCAAATAGTACATATTAAACTCATGACTAAATAAACAAGTAGAAAAGGTTAATTTCCTGGCAGGAAATTTCTGTGTAATTAGTCAACAGCTCCAGTCCCTGCTCTGCCACTCACCAGCACTGTGACCTGTGCAGCTCCGCCTCTCTCCGTCCCCATAACCTTAGGCCCGGCCGCTGCGTCCCTCTCCTAGACCAACCACAGCTTCTAACTGATCCCTGCGTCTCGTTTTCCTCCTCCCCCAAGGTTCCCCACTCCGGAGAGCTTTAATACAGAAAGCCTCCTAAAACCCCAAATCTGGCCAACTCTCTCCTTAAAACCTGCACCATTTCTTCTTTCACTCGAGGATCAAATTCAAACACTTCTGTAAAACTGATAAGGTCATGCTCTGGCCCCTGCTGACTGTTGCAGACTCATACCTTACCCTTCCCAATCCAGGGTCCTATGTTCCGGCCGTATTTCACTACCCATATTTCCCTGTATGATACCAACAATGGCCGACGTGTCGTTTTCTACACACCAGATACTGTTCTAAAGAACTCTTCGTGCATTAACTAATTCAATTTTTGCAGTGCTACTAGATAATAATTGATTATTTAGTCAACATTTCCTCTGTTTCACAAGTGAGGAAACCAAGATGCAGAAAGATTAATACTTATCCAAAGTTACCTGGCAAGTAAACGTAGAACCTGAATACACCATGCTCATCACCCCCTCAGCAGTGGTTTTTAGAGGGAGAAGAATGGAGAGAGAGGGAGAGAAAGAGAAAAACATCAGTGTGAGAGAGAAACACTGATTGGTCAGCTCCCAGACGCACCCTGACCGGGGACTGGACCCACAACTTCTTGGTGTACAGGACAACACACGAACCAACGAGCACTTGGCCGGGCCCAGCCTCTATTCTTCTTATCTCCCAGTCTTTATATGGGGGGATCCCTCTGCTGGGAAGACGATTTCCTCTCTCACCCTTTCTTTTCTGTGCTCCTTTTTCACTTGGCTCAGTCCTACTCTAGTCAGAGTCCCCGTGTATTTAGCGCCTCCTCTGACCTTTCCTCTCCAGACGGCCCTCTCCCCTCAATGTCACTTAGTCTCCAAAGACGGCCCCCAATAAATGATGCCTCCCAACACTCATGCCCTGACGCAGCTCCCTCACCTACTGAGTCTCCCCAGCCAGTGACTCACAACAGACTGGGGTAGATATAATCCTGAGTAACTGCCGGGCCTAGGTCATAAAAGCCTGGCAGCTTCCACCCAAATCTCTCGGAAGGCTCACTCCGGGGAAAATCAGACACTCTGTAAGAGGCAGCTCATACTCTGAAGAAGCCGAAGGAGCCACATGGAAAACTACGTGGAGATGGAGAAATGCCAGGCCTCAGCAGTGTCAGCCACCATGGCCATGCACCAGCTCTGTGATAAAGAACCCTTCTTGGATGTCCAGTAACACCAGCTGCAGCCACCACCTGACTGCAGCTGTGTGTGAGAGATCCCAAGCGGGGAACCATATAGCTGAGTCCAGTCACTTGATTTTGAGTGACTTAAGAAAAATTTCTCAGACACTCTGAGCATCACCTTCATTCATCTATAAAATAGGGATAACAGTGCTTAATTTAGAAGATAGTTGTAAGGATTAAATTAACTACTGTTCATAACATCCATGACATAGCCTACTGTATGGAAACATTTTATACATAACATATATATCACATGTGATTAAATATATAGTTAACTACAGAAAAAGAATATTGCCCCAAAATTACTCGGGGTTGCCAAAGCTCACATCAAATGAACAAAGCAGAAAATTCCTTGTAGACATATGAATTTGTCTCCATGTTGCACTAAATTATTGGCTAAACTTTATGACTAAATTATTCATTATATTTCACCTACTTGAAAGCCCTTGGCTTTAGGAGAGAATGAAGAGGGAGATTATTCCTCATACTTTGGTATATACTAAACAGGAGACTGGACTGGCCACTCCTTGAGGGCAGGAAATGAACCTTGTTCATCCTCATGTTCCCATGCTGATAACAACTCCTGGGACACAGTAGCTGCTTACTAAGAATCAGCTGAATGAATGAATGAATGAATGAATGAATGAATGAATGAATGAATGAATGAAAAGGAGGACTCGAAATAGATGAGCGCATTCACAGTGCTAGAACTAGGCTGAGCATTTTACCTTTCCCACACTCACCCTATGATATGGGTGATACCATTACTTCTGGTTGAAACCACTCTTTAGCATTCAACAGCTTGTTTAGTATTACTTGCACCATGAATCTGGAGATGATCTTTTTAGAAAGAAAAAGCATGGCTTGACTTAACTGGCTAGAGAGAAGACTCTCATTCCACAGTTTGTTTCCCAATCATTAAATAAATACATGAATAACCTTTGAAAGGGAGACGAGTCTGTGAAGGCAATATGGCTGAGATAACTGTCTGGTGACTGGAGTGGAATGAGAGCCAGGCACATAGACGCCTCCAAGTCATAACTGCATATTTTCAATTCGTGGATGACAGGAATTCCAAACCAGAGATCAAACGATGTCTGGAGCCAAAGAACCTTTCTAGTAAAGAAGAAGGCTCTGTATTTTAGCTCCCTGTCAAAGAAGGAATGTAGCTATATCAGCCTGGTTCCAATCAGAAGGTCCACACAGGCTCCGGCCTTGTAGCTCAGTTGGTTAGAGCATCACCCCAATATGCCAAGGCTGTCAGTTCGATCTCTGGTCATGGCACATACAAGAATCAACCGATGAATGCATATATCAATGTTTCTCTCTCTCAAAAAAAATCAATAAATACTTTTTTAAAAGAGAAGGGCCACACAGTAATTTAAGCAGAAGAAGTTTCATATAAAGAATTATGAAGCTATGAAAGAACATAACTATAAGATGTAAAGAGAACTCTAAAGAATACTTCCAGCTGAGGGAGAATACCAAGGAAAGACAAACTTGGAGGGGACACCCCACCCCCAAGGGCTTGCAGCCTACTGGATGGTGGAGAAGCTGACTGGGTTGCCGAGGCCAGAGCTGTTCACGAGCGCTAGGCGAGAAGGGAGCAGCTCTTCAGGGTGCAGGCGAGCTAAGGCTGCTGGGCCGGTGTGCACACCACTGCAGGCTGCAGAGGCCACTGGAGACATGGAGCATGCACAACCATGCAGGGAGGGCCACAGGAAGGTGGCCGCCAGGTCTCAGGGCTCCAAGAGTACATTCTGGCCCCGCAGCTGGGGCAGAGCACCACTGTGCTCATAGAACCACACCACTGACCATCGGTGCAGCGAGAGCAAGAAAGAAAAAACACAGTGCACCAGAACTAGGAAGAGAAGCTATTGGGGAAGAGCAACAAGAAGATGTGACAGCCAGTTTGACCCATAAGCTGAACCTGGGCAATTGGAGGCACCCCAGCCCCTCCCTTGTGCTTGGAATGTGTATTCCACTTGCCTTCCCTGCTCCCAGAAGCTGCCCCAAGGATACGGCATTGAGATAGAAACGGGGTGTTAAGACCACCTGGACTGTGTACTTTCTGACCCCGAATAATGTCCCCTGAGTAAATGACTGAATCTAGTTAGGCCCTCCATATTAACTTAGAATTTGGCAGGCAAGTGAGGGAAACTACATCTTGCCCCAGCCCAAGACTGGTGGCAAATCAGTTCCCTTGCTTACCAAACCTGCCGCCTGCCAGTCTGTAGCGGTCTGCCTCTTTCTCCTGTCTCCTCCTGCCCTCCACAAACAGGGGCCAATTTCAGATAACGCTTGGGAAGCTCTCAAGAAGGTTGTGAACTAACAGTTGACAAGTCAGCCAGGAAACAGAAGAAATGGGTCTGGGGAAAGAGGCTCCCCCGGGGGAAATCCCAAGGTGGCCATTGTGTCTGTGTGGGGAGAGGCGGCCAACATGTTAGACGTGTATGGACTGTTACCTGAGTCTGGGGGCTCCCTGATGACGCCAGCAGATTTAACGTGCTAGTCTGAGGAACTGCGCGTACACAGCACACTGCGGCAAAGAGGGGAAGTGAATGGCCCCGTAGTGGGCCGGCCTCTGCTGTGGACAGGTCAGCAGGTCACAAAGGCCCACCTAGAGGCTAAAACTGGAGTTAGAGGGTTGGAAGAAGAGCTGAGGTTACAGAAGGGTGTGCGGGGTGGCAGGCGAGGTGGGAGGACAGGATAGTAAAGCTGAATCCACACAAGCTGCTCTGGACTAAGGCGTACTGCCTGCGACAGAGCCTGTTGGGGAAGCTAAGAGGTGGAATCCATGGGGAAGTGAGGAGAGCGAAGGGGAGGGTATTGTGGTGATTGACAGTGAAACAGACTAAGTGCCCCGGGCAGTCAGATCCCAAAACAAAGGAAAATTGTACACAGCAATTACTCCAAAACAGCAAGGAGGAAATTCTTTCTCCCTTCTCTTAAAGTTTTAAATCTTACCATCTTTGAAATGTAAACACCCAGGAGCTAATCAAAACATTGGCTGCAGAGACTAAAGGGAAAAAAAAAGAGACAGAGAGACCTTTCAAATATGCATAATGCTGTAGACTGTTGTTCATTTGCCAAACTTGATTTAGAAAAGAGTTAAGGTTTTTTTTACAAAACTACTAGAAAATATAAGGATACAAATAAAAGAAAAAGAGGAGTGTAAGTATGGGGCAAGAGGGGATTTAGAGTTTGAGTATGAGAAACACAGTTTATTCTTGTATTATTTATTAATTACTGTATTATTTTCCATACCAACGACAGTAAGCCTATTTCTTCCCCATTCTGTACATGGAAAGTAGGATGTGTGTTTTCAGTAAAAGAACATATGAAAAAAAAACAGTTGCAATGTTTTTGTAAAACATTTTGTCCTTAAGTAATACGATCATTTCAAAATAAGAAAGGAAAAGATAGCAAAAAAGCTGAAACACTTGTAGAAAGAAGGCTTGAGAAAGTTGCAGAAGTTTCATGGAGAAGTGAACTTGAATGAAGAGTTTTGTGTGGTCAAGCTGCCGAAGACTGAATGGATAAGTCAAGTGCTACAGTTTGTGTGCGTATGGGACCTCCTTCTCACCAGGTCTTTCACTCTGACCATTGTTTAGCCTGTTAGCATTTATAGATAGTTATTGTTTTACTCTGATTTTTGTAAAAGTGTTCCTACCAGTGTTGCACCTTCCAGGAGACTCACAGAAAGACTGACAAGTACAGGCTTCTGATAAGATCCATTGGCCTTCATGTGGGAAGAACGGTCACGAATCTTCCGAGGGCTTGTCACAGGCAGCCCCGCAGCACGCCGTGAGGTGGTTCTCCCTCCCCACCTCAGTGAAATGGGCCATGGACTTGGTGGTATAATACTGCTCATGAAGACATCCCCCTGCAGCAGGACATCCGTGAGGGAGAAAATGGGAGAGGAACCCACAGAAAGGTCCAGGCCCAGGCACAGCAATGAAGGGAGTCATCTGGTCGGATAAGACACGTGTTGTCCCAGAAGCTGTGATTGGCAAGACGCAAGCCTATCCATCCCTTAAGAATGTAAAGGAAGTGCACGTGTTCATAGGGATCTACGGGGTTTGGAGGATTTTCATTCCCACGTGGCGCAGGGGTTCTGTCCTTCCTGCCTCTGGGTAAAGAAAGGCACAGTGGGGCTGGGGAGCAGAGCAGCGAGCTGCCTCTGAGAAGACGAAAGTAACAGATTAAAGCTCTGGGCACTGCCAGGCAGGGCTGCCATTGCGTTAGCTGTGTCTGTGACTCCGGAAGGTGTGGGTCGGCCACTGTGGCAGAGACAGTGGAAGGAGAGAGTGCCCCTAGGACTTTTGTCCCAGCTCCGGAAGGGGACAGAAACCCCAATATACCTGCACGGAGCAACAGCTCCTAGGAGTATGCACAGGGCACTCCAGGCTGAGCATCACACAGATAAATGAACCGCAGCAGCCAGTGGGTGGAATAAACTCAGAGCCATTTGGCTGGTGACCACTCGCAAGCCCTGGCTGTGACCCTCTGCACTAACACTTGGGCTGTTCTGAAGGGATGAACCCAATGGCTTGCAAAATGGGAAGGTGAGGGGTGGCTGATCATGAGTAGGCCCTTTAGGGACCAGGACATGTGAGAAGAGCCTAAGGCAGTCCTCAACCATCTTCCATGTCCTGGCCCAAAATGCACTGACAGCCCCCTCCATCAGGAAGCTTGTGCCCTAGCGGCAGACCTAGTAGATACAGCAGACTGGATGCTGTATCTACTGCAGTACCAGGATGGGATGGCATGTTAGCAAAGATACCGGCTTGCACAGTTCAAGAGAACAGAAAAGGAGAGCAGGTAGAAAAAACAGTATGTACAAAGGCCCTGTGGCAGGCAGGAGCCCCAGACTGAAAAAAGGCCAGTAAGGAAGGGGGGCAGGTTGCTGGAGAGGCTAACAGGACCACACAGAGGCTTGTAGGCCATTATATGTGGCTTTTCTTTCCTTTCTCCTAAGAGTGCTGGGAAGACACGGAAGGGTGGGCAGTGAGTGGGTTGGTTGTTGGTTTGTCTCTTTTGAGGGTTGACAAGGGTTACTACACCTAATGGGGAACTGGAAAAAGACCAGAATTAGTGACAAACATGGGCTTGAACTGACATTGTCTGTCTCCTCTAACACTAAGGCAAACACCCAGTGTGACTTACCCACACATAGCAGCCATGTCGCTAAAGTCATATAGAAAACTTGCGGTTTCTGCCACGACCGTCGGGACATCCCTCTGCCCTCCCCGGTCCGTTCCTTCGCAGTCTCTCCTGCGTGGGGCCTCAGCACAGGCGGCGGTGCGCCGCCCAGGTCAAGCAAGGTTGTGCTCTGCCCCACTAGCTAGAGGTTTGAGGCAAATCACCTGAATTCTCCACTCACTGTTTCCTACTTTGACAAGCAGGAGGTGAAAAGAAGGGACTCTCATCAGAAACCTACACTTTCCACAGTTCCATGGTGTAGAGGCGAGCCACGGCTGTTCTCCACATCAACCTTCTCTCAGCCGTTGGGGTGCGGTCAGACAGTGCGGGCCTTTCCAGGTTTCCCTGGCCTCCTCCTCCCGCTGCACCCCTGTAGCTAGTGACTTGGTTTAATGTTGTGCTTTTGTACAGTCCGTGCACATTTTGGCAGCTGGTAAAATTTACATTAGAAAACCTCAGTGTGACCTCAGCATTTATTTTGGCTTCTGACTTGCAGAAGAGATCCTCATTCTAGGTCTTACTACTTTTTCCCAAATCAGAGAATGGAAAGGCAAGCGAGCCGAACCACTCCGGTTGGACTGACAGAGGCAGAGGAGGGATAAATGAGGATGGTTAGCAATGGCTTGGGGAACGCTTCCAAAGGAAAGTGGGAGGGTCACCATGCACCATTAAACATTAAAGGTGGTGGTAATCCCAGGTTCAAGTTCGACACAAACCAAACCTGCCTGATGTACAAGGTGTGGCAAAAGAAGATGCTGCCAACAGGATGACTAGAATTGAATTCATCATTTTTTCTTTTAAAAAAACACAAGAGAAGGCAAAATAGCAGGGATAGAAAATGGGCATAAGGAAACTTTTTGTAGTGATGGAAGAGTTGTAAAACTGGATTATGGTGATGGTTGCATAAATTTGTTAAAACTCATCAAACTCTACTTTTAGTGTGAATTTCTTTTGCTACATAAATGGTACCTTAATAAGCTGTTAAATACTTCTTTTAATGGAAAAAAAAAAGCCGAATCGTTCCCAGACCAGAGGGGTAGAGGTGCAGCAGGATGGGAGGTGGAGAAGAGGAAGGGGTGGAGCAGCGCCTGAGTCGCCGAGAATCCTGAATCTGCTCGGTAACAAAAAGTACAGGTCCCAGACCAGCAGGAAATGGGTCACGTAAATAAACAGTAAACCACTTTGGAGACATTGACATGGCACTTATCACTGCACCGGACACGTTAGAGTAAACTGCGTATTTATCCTCCACTCCCTCTCCATTGTAACCCCCCTAAGAGCACACGCTGTGGTTCATCGTGTGTTTACTTACATACCCCACGGTGCCTTGCTAACTAAGGACAGCCATTCACTAGTTATATTTCTATTTGCTTTTTGATTGAGTTTATTAGGGTAACATTGGTTAGTAAAACCATACAGCTGTCAGGGCACCCTTCTCTAATGCATGGCCGCATACTGCATGGTGTGTTCACCACCCCAAGTCAAGTCTCCTGCCACCACCATAGTTTGTTTGTTTTTTGATAGGTAAATGTACTCACATTGTTCGATACTCACAGCTTCTTAAGGGTACACATGATAAAGAATTTCCATTCCTCAGCACCCCCCAAATTATTGGTTTCCCTCCCTGGAAGTCCCTATTTCTTGTTTATTCATTGAGATATATTTGTTAAAATATATATCCTAATACACATATTATATATTATATAATTAGAATACATATATTTTATATCTGTTAAAACAATGATAGCATCCATACCTTGCTTGGACTTCAGGGAGTGACTCGAGTAAACAAGGCAATGAGGAGTGGTAGGATGAATCCTGTGGTCTCTTAGGAGAAATCATTAATTAGTTCTAATTTAGTCTCTTTGCAAGGAAAGGTTTCTGGGAGCTTCAAGACGGTGAGGCAGACAGAATTATGGCTTGGTTGGCAGTGATTATGTTACCAAAAGTGTGAAACTGTGTGACTTCCCCTAAATCCTGGTGTTACGGGTAAGAGGAAGGGCAGCACAGAGAAGGCTAAGCCTGCTTTGCAGCTACCCCTGACATGGTGGGCACTCCGAACTCGTTAATTAATTATTGCCCAAATAACTGTTCTCAATCCATCTCAATGGGAGCTCACCTAATGATATCATTATTCCCTTTTATAACGTATGTGTGTATATGTATGTGTATGTGTGTGTGTGCATTTAGTCAAAAGTGTATAATCATGAAATTATAACCAAATCTACTCTAATCTAAACCAAATCTAATCACGAGGCCACATCAGACTCTAACTGAGGAACAGTCTACAAAATACTTCGGTTGTGAATGGGGCCCGCAGGTTAGACTGTAGCGCTGTGTTCATGTTCATGTCCTGATTTTGATGGCTGCCTTTGGGTTACGTAGGAGAATGTACTCCCTTTTAAAAATCTATAAAGTAGAGACTTCCGCCAAGATGGAGGTATAGGTGGATGTGCCGTGCCTTCTCACACAACCAAGTTTAGGGACAACTAAATATTAGCATCAGACAACACAACCAGAACACGGAAAACTGAACTTTTCGGAAGTCCGCTAACAACAAATTCTTCAGCCCGACCGGTAAGGGGCGAAACCGGTGTCTGGTGAGGAGTTGCAAAGGAGGGCTCGGTCGGACCCGGGCGCGGAATCCAGACGCGCGAATCCGGACGCGCAGGTACCAGACGCAGGATTGGACCTGGTGAGCGACCGAGCGACCCACCGGGTGAGCGACTGCGGAGGAGACAGTGGGGAGGCGGTGCAGCGTGTTGACTGCGGTTGCCTGATTGCGCCGAGCGAGGGAGTGGGCGGTTGGACCTGCCGTGGTGGCGATAGAGGGCGCCGCCATTTCCCCGCTCTGACCACGCCCCCACATACAGCGTCACAACCCAGTGACCTGGGAGTCCAAAGGCGCCGCTTCTCACATTTAAAGGGCCAGAACAGACCAAAAATGTCGCAGGAAGACCTCAAAGCCCCAGAGATAAATCTAAGCGACGAAGAAATAGCAAAACTCTCAGACGCACAGTTTAAAACACTGGTCATCAGCTTCCTCACAGATCTGGTTGATTATAGCCACAAATTAGAGAAACATATGAAGGCTAAATTAAGGGAAATGAATGGAATTCCACAGGAAACCCATAGAGATGAAAAGGAAACTGGGACTCAAATCAATGGAGTGGACCAGAAGAAAGCAAATAATGGCCAAACAGAAAAGAGTCAAGGAGCAAGAATTCAAAGAAATGAGGAGAGTCTTAGGAACCTCCAGGACATCTTTAAACGCTCCAATATCCGAATTATAGGGGTACCAGAAGGGGGAAAGACACAACCACCAGTGGAAAAATTATTTGAACAAATAATAAAAGAAAATTTCCCCAATCTGGCAAAGGAAATAGACTTCCAAGAAATCCAAGAAGCTCAGAGAGTACCAAAAAAGTTGGACTCAAGAAGAAACACACCAAGGCATATCATAATTACATTAGCCAAAATTAAAATGAAGGAGAGAATCCTAGAAGCAGCAAGAGCTAAGGGGACAATCACCTACAAAGGAGTCCCCATCAGACTGTCAGCAGATTTCTCAAAAGAGACCTTACAGGCAAGAAGGGGCTGGAAAGAAATATTCCAAGTCATGAAATCTAAAGACCTACAACCAAGATTGCTCTATCCAGCAAAACTTTCATTTAGAATGGAAGGACAGATAAGGTGCTTCTCAGATAAGACCAAATTCAAGGAGTTCATCATCACCAAGCCCTTATTATATGAAATGTTAAAGGGACTTATCTAAGAAAAAGAAGTTAAAGAAACATGAACAGTGAAAGAACAACAAGCTCACAGTTATTAACAACCACACCTAAAACGAAAGCAAACTAAAAGAACAGCTAGATCAGGAGTGGAAATATAGAAATGAAGATCTCAAGGAGGGTTAGCAACAGGGGAGTGGGAGGAGGAGATGGGGGGAGAAGGTACAGAAAATAAGTAGCATAGACAGTAGATAGAAAATAGATGGGGGGGCAAGAATAGCATGGGAAATATAGAACCTAAAGGACTTGAGACACATGGACATAAACTAAAGGGGGGTAATGGTGGGGATGGGGGGGGCAGGGTGGAGGGGAATGAAGGGGGGAATAGAACAACTGTAACAGCATAATCAATTTTAAATAAATAAATAAATAAATAAAAGAAAAAAATCTATAAAGTAGAATTTTGAGGGAGGATGGAGCATTATATTAACTACTTTCTCTCAAGTCTTTTAAAAGAAAAAAATTCCTTGCTATACTTGCCATTTTCCATGAGTCTGAAATTGTTTCAAAATGAAAATTATTTAAAAATATATGAATTAGGCCATAGAGTGGCTCCATTGGTTGAGCATCAGCCCACAAAGCAAAAGGTCGCTGGTTCAATTCCTGGTCAGGGCACATGCCCGTGACATTTCTCTTTCACACCAATGTTTCTCTCCCTCTCTTCTCCCTTCCTTCCCTTCTCTTAAAATAAATAAAATCTTTTTCTAAAAAAAGAGACTGTCAGAGTGGACAAAAAACCAAAACCTAATAATATGTTATCTATAAGAAATACACTTTAAATATGAAGGTATGATAAAGAAAAGTGATGGAGAAGAAAAAAAAAGAACAAGATCTCAAATTAACAACCTAATTTTACAACTTAAATAAGGAACTAGAAAAAGAACCACCAACGCAAGCCTACAGTGAGTTTCCACCTCAAACCCATTAAGATAGCTACTATAAAACATAACATAACATAACAAAACAAAACAGGCCCTGACCGGCGTGGCTGTTGGTGAACACGGTCCCACAAGTCGAAAGGCCACCAGTTTGATTCCCGGTCAGAGCACACGCCTCGGCTGTGGTTTTGGTCCCAAGCTGGGAAGTGTATGAAAGGCAGCTGATCAGTGTTTCTCTTTCACAATGTTTCTCTCCCTCTTTTTCTCCCTGCTTTCCCCTCTCTCTAAAAATAAATAAATAAAATCTTTAAACAAAAACAGAAAATGGGGTTGGAAGGGATGTAATCGGAACCCTTGTGCTCTGCCGGTCGACCACTAAGGTCCTCTCAAAATGTAAAACCCTGATTTTGTTTGAGGAGTCACACGAATATTACGGCAGAGTCCTAGCGCCAAACTTACGCATTTTCCAGAGATTGGTAAAAATAGGAAACTCTGGTAAAGAAGTCTTTCCTATTTCCCCTCACCCCACCCCTTTGGATTCCACCAAAATCAGTGAAATGAAAACAGAAGCCGTAGATTAACTATGATGTGACCAAATCTCTACTTCCTTTGGCGAGCAGGAGTTCACCCTGAAGCGCTCCTGAATACCCTGGGATGAATTTAGGAAATCATAGAGGATGCCCAGTAAGAAATGGCCAGGTGGTGGTTTTAAAATACCACAGACAAGCTTTTCAATGTTTCTTCAAGAAATGACTCCTTGGCTCCAGGAAATAAAATGCTACATAACAAGCACCCAGCGAATGCCTACAGTGCAGCAAGCCCTCCACAGCCTGACCGTAAAGAACCAGAACAAACCGTCACAGATGGACAGAGAGAAATGTATGGAACCCTCTCATGGGCCCTACTCTCTTGACCCACCCAGAAACACAACAAGGATGTTGGCTGGAAGTTGGCACTGGATTCGATTGCTTGGGTTAGAGTTTCCCAGAGGTCAGGGGTTGAGCAGGAATAGGCTCCTCCCCTGTGGGTAATGGTGGGGGAGAAGGGCCAGCGCAGAGATCAGACTGGAGTGAGCCTGGCATTTCTGACCAACACAAACGACTGCTGTGGCTACTCTTTTGCAATGGCAGGGACAATGGAGGTGACAGACAGGTGTGTGCCTAGAACGAATGAACAAACCAGCGGCCCGCCAGCTGCCCACCACCAAGCTTATTTGATGGAGGGCTGTAGACAAAGCTTACTCAACAGAGAGAGAGAGAGATACAATGAAAGGGAATGGATGGATCAGCGAATTTACATTCATAAACACAAACAACATGGACTGGGGGGAGATGGGGTGGGGGGAGCAGCAGTGTTCCTGGGTTACAGACGGGGATGGGGGCAGGAGGAGGGCATAAACAGAGAGCAGCAACTTCATCCAAATCCCAGAAGACAAGGGCAGACTTTTGAAAAGGACACAGCTGCTGTGAGCAGGAGGAAACTGCACACACGGGGACTGTAAGGAAGAGATGACAGTGGAACGCATCTGGCTCTTCTCACTGCACCTGAACTTTGGTTTACTTTGGTTTCCCATTCCCCATCTTCTGGGTCAACCCAGCAGATCTTCTTGAAGGTGGACACCCTTCGAATACCTCCAGGTAGTTCTCATACCCACCCTGACTCCCACCCCTTCGTCACTGTGGAACAAATATCACAGAGAGTCCTTTTAATTAGTCACTGTGTTGCAATCACTTCTCACTATTAAATCACTCTGCTGGGAATGAAAATTCCTTCCTGCTCCAGAGTATCTTTTCCTCCTTCTGCCATCTACTGGTAGAAATGGAAATACAGTCTCTCACCTGGCTATTCCTGATTTGCAAACAGGCTGGAGTCTGAAAGTGCATTTGGGTACTACTTACTTATTAGGTGGAAGACATTTTTGGAAAGGAAAAAAATATATATATATGTATATATCATAAAGGATGGTCCAGTCTCTCATTCAATAAGCATGTGTGGAATGGATAACATGAGATTACGTGCACCTAAACACAGTGGATATGCAGACTAGAGGCTTCCAATTTGTACTTATCCCCTATCACCTGTGTACAGGGCAAGCTACCTTAGCCACTCTTCATCTGTGATCCTAGTGACAACAGTGATCGTGATGATGGCTAACATGCATTTGTCACGATGACGAGCCACAGTAAACCACACAACCCTGTGAGGTAGGCACGTTACAATCTGTGGCTCTTCAAATACAGAGACCGAGACGTGAAAAGGTTGAATGACTGGCCCCAGGTCTCCCTGCTAGTAAGGAGCAAATCTGACAGTCTGACTCCATAGTTCGTAAGTGGAAGGATGATACCCACCTTCTGGGATTGTCCAAGAAGTGAGACTCAGTGCAGGTAAAGCTGCTGACACACAGTATGTTTTAGAAATGACAGACACTGAACACTCACTGTGTGCTGGGCCTGCAAGGTCACAAAGGCACGTCCGTGAATAAGCCATGGTCCCTGCCCGCTGGGTGCCGATCGCAATCACAACTGAGTGCATAGGCTGAGTTCCGCTAAGACAGTTCTACAAAGGCGGCAGCATCTGACCTTCCCCTGGATAGTCTTCCTACTACCTGGCATGGTGGCTAGGACACAGCCGACACTGGACGGGAGGAAAGGAACAGAATTTAATGACCAAATAAAACTAAGTTCAAGACACTGAGTCAGACAGGATACATGCTCTTAATGTCCAGATTAGCAAATGAGAAAAATCGAGGTTCAGTAACCCACAAGATTATACCACAAGAGTGAACAGGTCTCAAATAACACTTGCCCTACACTTCCTGGTGTTCCCCCACCCCTCTGGTTTCTTCCAGCCCCTAGATGGCGCCCAGAGGTTAATGAAGGGCAGTAGGTTTCTGCTGGAATCAGGTGGATGGATGGCTATGAGCAGAAAAACACTTCACTCTGAGCCGACATCAGGGCCCGCATCACAGAGACTACATGGTCTCCAATGAGCCCCCTTTCTTCTGTCTCTCTTCCACTTGGCGCAAATCAGCTCTCTACTCTAGGTGAGACTGTTCAATGCTATTTTCTGGAGTTCAAGTTTCTAGTTATTTTTAGCTGGAGTTTTACTACATACCTGGGCCAGGTGAGGCAGGAAAAGGAATGTGGGTGTGGGTAACCCTTGAATCTCCAGTGCCAGGGTCTGAGTCTCTTATCATTCCAGCCAAAGAGGGGTGACTCACACCCTGGCCCTCTATCGTCCTAAGGCTACATTTCACCTTAAGAACTATGTGGATTAAAACTTCTTATACATTCCATAGCTCTGTATCCAAGCCTCTGGAACATACTTTCTTGATGATATTTTGTTACCTGCTTTTACTTGGATGCCTTCGTTTTCTGTAACCAATACCACACCCTGTGGTTCTTTCTGGTCCCATTTCCCAGGCCTTTGAAGGACCTGGGGAAAAGAGTATCTTGATTTAGATTATCTGATTTAGACTTTGGTTTTCTGTTTTTGTTTTTTTTTTACATATCTGCAGGTGAGAAGCTACCTGGAAAACACTCTGGACGTAAGCTGTCTACAGAGTCAGCCAAGTTCTTAGATATCTCTTGCATTGTTTAGGGACTGAGAAAGAATCATGATTTGGTGAGTCTCGGCCCCTTCTGGCAACTACTACCATCCCCTCCGAGTGCCCTTAAATTCAAGAGGGACTGGCATTTGGGACCCGCTGTGAGCCTGGAAGAGCCTGTCCAACCGAAACCCCAGGGCTGGGACCCTAGCTCTCCGTCGTAAGGCCGGGTGTTCTCATCTCACTTGAGCCCTGTACGGAAGAGGCAGAACCAGGCCAGCTGGAATCACAAAGCCATGACACAATGAATACTACATAACGTGGCTTTATGATTCAGATGGGGAACAGATCAATTTTTTTCTGGACCAGCATTACGTGACTATTCAGATACACCCTTTATTAAGTCTTAAAAGGTAAGGCGTGGGTTTTTTGCAATTGGGAGAGGGGGAGAGGTCAATTGTTTGAAGCTGCTTCTTAACAGAACAAAGGCCAGAGAACTTCTTCCCCATTCCTAAACTAGTCATTTGTAGGTTCCTTGACTGCAAGACAATTTACTTTTCATTTAAAACAAAGTCATTTTAGCCCTGGCTGGTGTTCAGTGGATTGAGTGCCAGCCTGTGAATCAAAGGTTCACTGGTTCGATTCCCAGTCAGGGCACAGGTCTGGGTTGCAGGCCAGGTCCCCAGTAGGGGGCACTCAAGAGGGAACCACACATTGATGTTTCTGTCCCTCCCTTCCCCTCTGTCTAAAAATAAATAAATAAAACAAAGTCATTTTAAACTCCTATACTTCTACCCATCCCACCATTTGGTCTGGAGACCTATTTCCTGTCTCCACTTTCTTTCTAATTAACTGTACCACTTCTATTTCACAATGCAAGCTTAAACCCTAAAGAACATAATTCAGAGAGCATTTGTAATGGGTCGAATAGTGTACCCCCAAGTTCATGTTTACCCGGAACCCCAGATTCTGTGAGCTTCTTTGGAAACAGGGCCTTTGCAGGTAGGTGCACAGCTGGTCCTTCAACACAGAAGCTAGTGGTGCGACACCCCCTCCACCGCCCCGTGCAGCTGAAAATCTGCATATAACTTTTGACTCCCCCCAAAATTAACTGGAGCTGTCCCTTGGTATTTAAGATGGATTGACTCCAGAACCCACTGAGGATACCAACACCAGCACTCTCAAATCCCTTACATAAAATGGTGTAGAACAAGGCATGTAGTTGGCCTTCCACACCGACAGATTCCCAACCATGGAATCCAGGGATAAGGAGTTATTGAACAAAATCTGAGTATATACATGTACCTGTGGTGTTCAAGGGTCAACTGTCATTGGTTAAGATGAGGTCCTACTGGGTTAGTGTGTGCCCCAAACCCAGTGACTGGTCTCCTTACGAGGCCAGGTGAAGACACACACACGAAGAGTGTTATGTGAAGACAGAGGCAGAGACTGGACTTGTGCTGCCAGAAGCCAAGGTGCACCAACCAGTGCCAGCAACTACCATAGTAGGAAGAGGAAAGGATTCTTCTGTTGAGGTTTCAGAAGCATGGCCCTGCCATACTTCGATCTCAGACTTTTAGCCTCCATGACAATGAGGCAATGTATTTTGGTGTCTTAAGGCACCCGGTTTGTGGTGCTTTGTTACAGCAGCCCCAGGAAACTCATACACACCTCAGTAAGGGTTTCAGCAGCAAGACTCAGCAACCTTCTTACAAGAGACCATGGCGCTGAACAATGACACAAACCCACGGCCGTGTCCTTACTTACTAATGCATCATACTTGTTTGTGACTCCTGCTCTTCACAATGACATTTTTATTTGTTACATTTGGGACTCTAACTTACGGTCTGGACCACTGCTATGCCTGAAGGCACACCATCCACATTTTTTTCTTCCCTTAGTGTCCCATTTTCCCATCCTAGCAAAGCACAATTAAGTATATATTGGGTTGGCCAAAAAGTCCATATGGCTTTTCCTGTAAAGCAAAAGACACATCATTCATTTTCACCAACAACTTTATTGATTTCGATATTTTGAGTATATCAGCTGACTCCCATGTGGTATAACATCAATTGTTCTCAATTAATGTCTCAATTTGATGGCCATCAACTTCAACAAATGTGCCCAACCATAAAGAATTGTCCAGCAAGAAATCTCCAGCACGAAACTTCGCAAACTTCTTTTGACACGTTCAGTCACAGCACCTTCTCCATTCACTGCACAACTCTTTTTTGCATTTCAGTTGTGCTTTTACCTTCCTTGAAATAATAAAGCATAACATGCCAAAAATGTCGCCTATTTCCCTTCGTGTTCAATATTAAAATGGCTACACAAAAATTCACCAACTTTGATAAGTTTTATTTATTTATTTTTGACCAAGAGAAAAAGTTTAATGAATAAAAAGCAAAAAAATAAAAAGAAAAGCAAACTAGTGGAAAGAATAGAACTATCACTGAGTCCCTGGATAATTTGGCCCAGTGTCAAAACTGGACAAAAAAATATTTATATTATTTAAATCTCTGTAATACTTTAATTAAGAAAACAGAAAAAGAAAGATGAAAGAAAGTGTGAAAGGAAGTGGAAGGAAGGAGATAAGTTTTTTTAAATGCACGCTGATATGACAGCTGTCACAATGCAATCTAACAAAATTGTTTCGAATGAAGTTAAAGGCAACTAAGGGCTGCTAGCCATCTCACAGAAAAAAAAAACAAACTTTTTGGCCACCCCAACATTTTAGAAATAACAGCTAAGCTTTAGTGGTAGTGCATATACGAGGTCTGTGGACCTCGGTGGTCCACAGACCCTTGGTAGAGACCCCTGTCTGTTGAAAAGTTCAGACTCCTTCAGGAGAATTCCAATCTCTCCTCCTTACCCACCACCCGTACCCCAATTTCAGCTTGCTTCTGCCATCACGCGCTGAGCTGAAGCAGCAACCGTCAATCTGCTTTTATCCACTGGCTGAGAGAGAAAGGGTCACCATTATCCTAAGCCATCCTGGAGATTCCCATCTGGAAAATACATTTAATGGAGAACTAGCCTCCAGTGGTAGCCACAATTCGTAACACACAGTCCCAAATACAGTCCCACCCACCTGTCTGCCTCTTCCTTTCCTTCCACCCTTTTTCTCCTTTCCTTTTTCATTGCCTCCTGAATCCTCTAACTTGGCCTTCACATAAACGCACCACGAGCAGCAATGAAATTTGAGGCAAACTTAACAAAATAAGCCATGAGTTAGATTCCAATTAACTTTACATGTTTCATCCACAGGCACCATCTTAGGATATATTTGTGGTAGAAAGCACCCTACTACCTGTATTTACAAAAAACCTTCCTGTAATCAACAGTTCACATCTGGCCACCATGGAGAATTTCACTTACATCTACTTTTCACTTCTCACCACTTTGACTCCAAGAAACACAATTTTGACCCATTCACTTTCATTTAGATGAATATGGAAGGTTTCTCTCCTGCCAAAACTTATTCTTGATCTGAAGCTATTGGAATTGCTTCATCCTGGTTCTGCCACTCAACACTCCCTTCTAATAAAAATGCTACATTCGACAAAACTGATCAGGCACCTTCTATGTATAAAAGCCCTCAGAGCACGACAGTGCACGACTGGAAGCACAAAGACATTTCTGATCTCCCCCGCCCCACCCACTCCCTACAGTGCCAATGTCTACTTCCTCCCAGCAGCCAATGCCCCAGCTTTTTACATCTCCTGAATTAAACTAACCAATAGATGAGGCCAAAAGAAAAGAAAGAGTGTCCAATGGCCACCAATAAAAAGTGCATGAAATTGGGCTTGGAATTCCCCTATAATAATGGTGTTTCCTGATTTTAATTGCGTCACCTGGGGATAAGAATCTATATAAAAAATCAGTCTTCCCAACCACCTGCTTAATCCAAGAGGCCAAGGAAGTGAATCTATTTAGGGATCTAAGGAATGCTTCTCTTACTTATGGACTTTGCTCCACCCGCAAGAAAAACATAACCAACCTCCTTTTAGCTGGAATTTCTTTCAAAGCTATCCATCATCTTGTTCCTTTGTTGACTGACTTTCAAAGTCATAAATAATGTTTAAATTAAGGACAACCAATGAATCTGGCATGTATCCACCACTGTTAGTTTCCTACCCATGAGCAAGATCTTATTTAAATACATTAAGTCCTTCAACCTATAAATGTCTTCAATAAGTTTGAATATTTTAAAAGTAATATTTAAATTTATTATTTCACATTATGTCTAACAAAGCATAAGCTGAAACTGCTTACATATCACCATTTCATAAACGTAAGAGCTTCTTTACAATTACAGGTCAAGCACTTCATCAACTTGGTCCGTGACTTGAAGCTGAAGAAAGCAAAAGGTCTGTGTGAAGTGACAGGACAACACGTCCTCCTCATGTCACAAGAACCAGAGCTGAAAAACAGGAACGACCCGCCATCGGCACTGTGAACGACGTCCGGCGGTACCAGCACTCCAGCGCGTAGAAAGGGGAGTAACTACTGAATCGGCTGGCAGATTCTGGACATAATTCGGACAGATTTCAGTCTGAAGAACTCTGCTGGAGGCTTCTTTCTTTTCTTCAGCCCCCTTTTTACAAAATGGAGCAGAAATCAAGTCTTGGTGAAAGAGGTTAACGGCCTTTCCGTTTCTTCATTTTGCCTCCGGCCACCTTGTTCCGGACACCAACGGCGCCCTCCCTGTCATCGTTGTCCCCCGCATCCTCCCGCGTACGTTTCTTCTTTTCTCCATGCTCCCTTAACTCCTGCGAGAAAGCAGAAGGATGGCACTGACAATGAATTACTCTCACTGATGGTTAACACTTCCTGCTCTCCCTCCCTAAAACCTCACATTAGCGAGGGCTAAGACCAAAATCCCAATGCACAAAAATGTTAACCTTACTAGTATCAAACATAAAAAAGTTAAAACCATAAGATATTATTTTCACATGGCAGACTAGCAAAAATTTAAGAGAATAGTAATACCTAGTATTGGTCAAAATGTGAGGACATTCACATCTACTTTCGCTGGTGGAGTGAACTACTATAGCTTTTCTACAGGGCGACACGGCATTCGAGGTCAATTCAAACGTTAACTGGACAGTTCTTAGCCCAACAGTTCTACTTCTACGAACTATCCGAAGGAAACAGACAAGTGTGCAAAGCTGTACATGCTACGGTGTTCAACCTAGTGCTAGCTAAAATGCAAAAAAAATTAGAGAAAACATAAATACACATCAATGTAAATCATGTTACATATCAGTAACAGAATTCCTTGTAGCCATGAAGAAATGATCACATGGATCTATATTTGTTGAGATCAAAAAATGTTAATCATATGTGATTAGATAAAGTCTAATTATGGCTAAAGAAAGAAAAATAGTCAAAGGTTACCAATGGTTCTCTGAAGGGGATAGCTTATGTTTCATTTACTCCTGGGAGCAGGTAACGCTAGCAAGGCTTCTCCTTTAGGATCTTCTCATCTCCACTACTACTGTTATTGTTAGTAACTGTGCCGTTTATATTAGTGTATCTGGTGCTCATAAAACCATGTGAGGTGTTCAATGTAAGTATAGTGCCCTAAATCGGGCTAGGAACTGCTCGGTAAGGAACTGCTTTTGAGAACTCAGACACACTGTCCAAGCTCACAGCTAGGCCTTCTGATCATAAGTCCACACGTGAAATATGAACAGTGGCTGAGAACATGGTCACTGTGTCGGACTGAGTCTGAACCGATTCGACCACTTGGTTGTATGGTCTAATGATGGACCGACTATCGCTAAGCTTTAGCATGCTCATCTTAAATTTGGAATAAAATATTATCCAGCTCCTGCAGTTTCTTATGAGGACTAACACAATACAGTATCTAGCAGAGTAACATTCAGTTGCAAAGAAGTTGGTAAAAAGTAAGTTGCATACCATTCGGGCAAATCTTTGGGCTTCAGTCACACGTTCTGTCAGCATCATAACCTCGTCATCCTGTGTTGGAAAGACAGGAAGTTTCTTCCCAATCAGGTGCTCTATGCGCTGGAAGAGCTCCACGTCATACCTGAGGAAGGGAAATTGGCATGCTTTGGGGGAATGACCATGCAAATGTCGGCCCATTCCAAAACTGTACGATACATGATACCATGCGACAGTGTTCAAGCCATACTGAATCTAATGTTCCTAAAAGCAACCTTCTGTGCACAGCACACTAGAAAACCACCCAACGGCCTTTACTCCCAGAAAAGCACTGGGTATGTAAAATCTGTTCCCCTAAAAATAGTATCAGAAATAGTTATTCCAATTCTATGAGTTGAGGGAAAGGTACTGCTCTTTGGCTCTAGCAGTTAAAGAAATAAAAGGGCTTTGTTTTTTCCCTTCTGGGTGTCAAACACTATACTAGACCTTGTCCAAGTACATCTCCAATCTTCACTAACATTTGCCGCAGTGAGTTCTTTGTTGTGGGGCTGTCCTCTGTACTGTGGGGTGCTCAGCAGTGTTCCTGGCCTCCACCCACAGGAGGCACAGTGACAAAGTCATGATTTCAGGCTTTTCCAAAGGTAGGTGTTACCATCTCCATTTTACAATGAAGAAAATAGGATTAAGGGAGGTTAAGTAACTACTGTAGTAACTGGTGGAGGGAGGTTCCCAGTCAGTCTACTCCGAAGTTCTGCTCTTTGCTCTACACCGCTTTGCCCCTAAAGCCATTCACTTACTGGGTGACAAACGTAATAGCCTTTCCAGAGCGCCCAGCTCGAGCTGTTCGACCTACTCGATGGATGTAATCCTGAAACAAAAAGGGTAAATTTGAGTCACGTGAACTATAAATAACACCAATTAGCTGCCCTCCACACATGGCCCAACTGGGGATCAAATCCACAACCTTTCAGCGTACAGGACGATGCTCTAACCAAATGAGCCACACCGGCCAGGGCTTTTCCTTTCTTTTACGGTACATCTACAAGGCATATCCACCTGGTCCCAAAGCATATTAACATGGCGTGGGAAAAAACAGCATTAGATCTAGAGGCAGAGCTAGGTCACCGCTCTGGTTTTACCACCTACCAGCCATACAACTATCTGCAAGTCACATAATCTCTCTGAACCTTGGTTTCTTATCTACAAAACAGGACAGGAAGGCATTCCCAAACTCACAGTTACTGTGAGAATCAAATGAAGCAGACAGCACCTTGTATACAGCAGTTAAATATACGGCCAAGAGAGGCCAGCTGTTCTCAGCCAGGGGCGATTTTGCCTTCCCCGGGGGGTATTTGGAAAAGTCTGAAAACATATTTGTTTGTCACAATGTCACCTGCGGTTGGAGGCCAGGAATGCTGCTAAGCTTCCTACAATACAAGGGCCAGCCCCACAACAAGGAACTCACTAGCCCCAGATGTGAACAGTGCCAAGGCTGAGAAACCCTAAGAACCACAAGCTGTCACTTGTAAAGAAACGAGACTGACGGAGCTCAGCACGTGTTGCATCTGCTCTCTGACCGTGAGCATCTAACCCTCTCTTTAGCTGCCTTCATTCACATGTATTGACATCCTATCTGCGGGTGTACGCAAAATGGTGAGTGAACAAACCAGGAGGGTTCCCAGTTTCTGATACTTAACTAATCATAGACAAAAAAAAAAAAAGATATTGTAACTAAGGAAAAACAGAAAACATTTCCTTGAGAAATAGACTCTGGATACAATGGAATAATACTCAGCCATTAAAAAAAAAGAATTAAATCTTGTCATTAGTGATAACATGAATGGATCCTGAGGGCATTATGCTAAGTGAAATAAGTCAAAGAAAAACAAATACCGTATGACCTTAACCTATATGCCAAATCTAAAACAAAAACCAAAAAACTGAGCTCAGGCTGCCAGAGGTCAGGGTTGGGGGTGGGGGAGTGAGACAGGTGAAGGTGGTGTAAAAGGTACAAATTTCTAGTCATAAAATTAAAAAGCCATCAGAATATAATATACAGCATGATGACCATCATTATTAATACTGCATTGTATATTTGAAAGTTGCTAAGAGAGTAGATCTTGTAAGTTCTTATTGCACACCCAGAAAATCTGTTATTATATGTGGTTACGGATGTTAACTTGACTTACCATAGTGATCATTTTATACAAATGATCAAATCTTACAAATACATACATACCAATACCAATATCTTATGATGTACAGCTTAAACTAATATACTGTTATATGTGAATTATACCTCAACTGAAAAAGAAAATATACTTTGGCACTAGAAAGTCAGATCAGCGACAGGACTTACCTTGGAATGAGTAGGGATGTCAAAGTTGACCACTACATCCACATGAGGTATGTCCAAACCTCGGCTTGCAACATCAGTGGCTAGAAGAATGGAACGAGCCTTTGCCTTAAACTTATTGAGGGATCCAAGACGCTTGCTCTGAAATGATGAAAAAAAAAAATGAAAATAATTTAAGGACTCTTGGAATCTAAGACATACCACCTAGACATGCTAATACAAGAGACAGAAACTTTTTAAACTATACTTCCCCTTAAGTCCAGATTGGATTCACAAGTCAAAAGGAAACACAGAAGCAACAAAAAAATATTTAAGAATAAGGCTAGAAAATACTAACATGCAATAAGAATTTTTTAACATGATGGGTAATTGGAAAATAATCTATTAAAAATCCTTAGAGACCAGAGAATCACTGTTACAACTAAAAAGATCAACTCAATAGCTTCCATTCCAGACAACCACCTAGGAATACTCTAATCAAGCTTCCCACTATCCTGAGAGGAGGAAGTAAACATCCAGAACACTTCAAAGCCCATGATTAAACAATTACTAGAAAATGCATTAATGTCATGTGTTGCTGTTGTACAAATCTATCACTATACGGTTTATCTTTCTTATGCCACCAGTTCACTGATGACACCAAGGAATCTTTACCTGACTCATCTGTCCGTGGAGGGGGATGGCAGTAAATCCAAGATTTCGGAGTAGCAAGGCTGTTCTCTGAGTATTGTTACAGGTGCTGCAGAATATCATAAAGGAGTTTCCAGCCAATTCATTTAGAATATAAACCAGGTAGGTATCCTAAGTTACAAACCCAAAACAATATATATGTAATTGAACCTGGAAGAAAAGGTTGGAGCCCTAAGCAAACACTGAGGTAAATGACATAAAGGACTAAGTTTACAGCTGCTGCTCAATTGTGCAGACTCCCAGCTGCCAGCTTTGCACTCCTCAACCAGCATTATCACCTCTGTGAGCCAGGCACCTCACATACAGCCTGGAGCTGAGCACCAAGAGACCTGCACTCAGCAACCAGAAGTCCTCACATTAAGGTCCAGCACAAGGGTCCCTCAACTATAAAAAAGCCACATAATAAGCACATAAAACAAAAACTACCTCAAGGATGGGGTTGGGAAGGAATTATATCACGACTTCATTACTGTGGTTTATTTAGTATGTTGTGAATTCCTGGAATGTTTGGCTCTACCAGAGATAAACACATCATAGCATACTCTCTAAAGCAAACAGAAAGGACTCCAATCTTCGGCACAGCTCTTAGCTAATCAAGAGCTGATACATTTTCAGATACTTTAGTGAGGAAAGAGAGGGAGAGGCAGAAATGACCAAAGTAAACACTTTACCTTGAATTTAGAGGGAATAAAAATATAATATTGCTGTAACTTCTCAACTGTCTGGTATTTAGAGGAAACAGCACATTTCACAGGATTTTTCAGTGCTGCTCGCTGAAGTTTTTGCACCTAGAGAAAAAAAAACCTGGAATAGTACAGATTCCCACAGGCTCTTTCTATTTTTACTATTACGATTGCTGTTTTCATTTATCAATTCTTTAAGAAAGAAATAAGAAGTCCTAGAAACTGCACCTTCTTGGTCATGGTAGCAGAGAAGAGAAATGTTTTCCGATCTCGGGGAATCACTTTGAGAATCTTGTCGACCTAAGGCCAAAAGGAAAGGCTATCAATTAACATTTCAAGTGGACACCTGCAATCACTCCTTCCTCGTGAAGGAGACAGAGACTAGAGCAGCAAACTGAATACAGCACTGCGGGGGGGGGGGGGGGGGGGGGGGCCTCAAAAATTCAGTTCAGTCCAGCAACCATTTATGAAATATTTACTATTTGACACCATGCCAGAAGCTATCAAAAAATGTGATTCAGAGAAAATGAACAATTTAAATTAGTAGATTAGAACTGATCTAAGAGAAAAGTCAAGAATGGGTATTAATCAACCAAATAAACTATGATGAGATCATCAAAAGACAACAACAGATAGTTCAAGGTACATGGAAGAGGCCTAAATCCAATGAAATGGAAGATAACACCTGGTTTTGATATATTCCTCATCTCTGAAATCAGTCAGACTACATTCTAAAGAAGAGGCTAAGACACTAAGGACGGGAGAACACCAAGAATGAACAAGGCAGCAGAGATGTTTAAATCAGCTGATGACGATGCAGCACTCCACACACAACAGCGAGAAATGAACCGAATTTTGAAACAGGGAATGTGAAATGCTCTAAGAGGAAACAAACTGAGAGCTCACCTCTGTCTCAAAATCCATATTCAATATTCTGTCTGCTTCATCCATGACCAAGTATTTGAGAGCTCTTAAGTTGAAACCTTTTGTATTTTCCAAGTGGTCAATCAGTCGACCAGGAGTTGCTGCCAAGAAAGGTTGAGGAGAAAGATCATGGTCAAGAACAAAGACAACAAAAAAGGAAGAAAGTTACCAAGTCCCTCCTCTTCCCCACAATTTCAGAAATTAAAAAACTAAAGAGGATCACAAAAATCTGTTCTTCAGCCCTAACCAGTGTGGCTCAGTGGGTTAGGTGTCATCCTGCAAAGCAAAAAGTTCACCAGTTCAATTCATGGTCAGGGCACATGCCCAGGTCATGGATTCAGTCCCCAGTTGGGGCATGTGCAGAAGATAACCAACCGATGGATGTTTCTCTTCCTTTCTTTCTCCCTCCCTTCCCCTCTCTCTAAAAATAAATAAAATCTTTTTTAAAAAAAAATCTGTTCTTCAAAGACTTTCCGATGGAGTAGGCAGTTAGACATGAAGAGAGCAGCAATGTACAGAATGTCACCAGGGCAGAAAGTCCCGGGTACCTAGCAAGGGGCAAAACTAGAGAAACAACTATTACAGGCTAGGACCTTGTCCCCAGGGTGACCCTTCCTCCCCTAGCATGTTACCGGTCATGCAGTTTAGACCCCTGGAGGTCTAAAGGGGCTGGAGAATAGCCTCATCTGCCTCCCATACAAACACAGGCAACGACAACCAGACAAGCCCCAATAGGTCAGCTTACAGAAGAAGTGGTTAGACCCCCCTGGTTAAAAGGAGCCCTTTCCGACAGTCTGGGTCAGCTCGATTATTCCTTTCGAGTGTACTTCTGCTTGACTTGCTACATAAACTTACTCCTATGCTAGAGTTCTTGGCTCTGAATTCTTTCTTAGCCAAACTCAAAAACCCAGGTCCACATTCGCCACTAACATTTCCACACAAGTAAGTTGCACCCAACACTGGTAGATTTTCTCTAATTCATCACTGCCAATGCCTTTCACCTTTGGCAATTACTCACCTATTATTATATGTGGTTTTTTTGCCAGGGCCAGAGATTGGGACATTGAATCAATTCCACCTACAATCACAGCTACAGGGGGAAAAAAAAAAGACCATAGAAAAGAGATACTTCATATTTTCCATAGTTCACTGATCATCTCTTAAAGCCAATGCTATATTTCAACTTAAATTTGTTCTTCCCTTAAATTTACAACTTTCCCCAAAGCTAAAATACCAAATCGGCTTTTTGGTTAATAAACTTATGTTAATTATACCTCCTTCCATTCTCCTTTTACACTCACTCTCAACTAGTGAAGAAACCCTAAGACCCTTTTCCTCTTAGACACTTACCACTCTGCACTCCAATAGAAGACCCCAAGGCTTCAAACTGCTCAGAAATCTGAAAGGCCAGCTCTCGGGTGGGAGTGAGAACTAAAGCAAATAAACGCTGGGGCGTCTCCAGCAGCGCATTCAGTATGGGCAAAGCAAAGGCCCCTGTTTTTCCAGAGCCAGTTTCTGCCAGCCCAATGATATCACGACCTAGGAAAGAAAAAAAGAAAGAAAATATCTAACAGCAAAGAAATTGACTGCATGCTTCCACATTTTATGCAATGACACAACGCTGAGCACAACGCAGACGCTGAATAAGTATTTGAGGAACTGGGGGCAGAGGAAGACTGAACAGTCAGAAAACATGCTCTCTATTCTAGACAAGCTCAAAATCCAGAGATGAGACACACAAGTACATAATAATGTGATTAGGGCTTTAACGAGCCCCTTCAAAACACAGTGAGAACACTACACAAGGCATAACTTACTAACCCAAGGAGTCAGGAAAGGCTGAAAGAGGTGATGGATAAATTAAACCTAAACATAAGCACAGAAGGAAAGGAAGGACATCCTCAGATGATGTATGACGAGAGGATGAAAGCTTTAGAACAGCAGTCCCCAACCATTTTGGCACGAGGGACTGGCTTCACAGAAGACAATTTTTCCTCCAAACAGGGCAGGAGACGGAGGGGAAGAGCCAGGAGCTGAGCTCAGGCAGTGAGCGAAGCTTCACTGGCTCACCTGCCACTCACCTCCTGCGGTGTGGCCCAGTTCCTGACAGGCCACAGAGCAGTACCGGTCCTCAGCCTTGGGGTTGGGGACCCTCACTTTATAAGACACAGTACTCTCAGGGAGAGTGAAATGTGTAGTGTTGCTGGAACACGGAAGTCTTAGGGGAAAGGGCAGAAGAATGAGGCTAGAAAGGAAACTCATAAGCCACGTTAAAGAGTTTTGATGTCTTCTTATAAGTAAGAAGACCTGAGGAATTCAAAGCAGGGAGTATATCATGACTAATGTTTTTCGTTAGGAAGACAGAGCAGGCCTACTGGCACAGAGAGGCAACAAGGAGCCTAACAGGTCACTTCTGACGTAAACATGTCACAAGTAATTCCTTAAGAACAGGTCCCCGTGGGAAGCCCTCAGCTGATAAAGATTTGGAAATTACCTCCCAAGCCAAAACCCCTAGAACACTGCTCAACGGGAATGCTTCCCACTGAGCGATGATCTCCACAGATGTTCTGTATCAAATTCTAGCACGGCGGTAATTAGCCACGTGCCTCTAGCCTAGGTACTTAATCCTGTCGGCCTCCATCTCACCAATAAAATAATCATTCCTACCTTTCAAGATTGTTATAAGGTTTAAGAACAATGAATGTACTCAGGACTCAGTAACTACAGAAACTGACACCCTCATTAGTACTCAAATTAAAATTTTAAAGTTAATCTTGTAGGAGAAAAGAAAAAAACTTTGTTAGGCTATTTAAATCATCTGCTTCATCAGAATCTGTACGTTCAAATGAAGCCTTTATAAACTAGTCATTAAAGTGAGACAAGATCAACAATGGAAATAAACACATTTTCCATGGTGATCATGTCAATCACATTACTCAGTGCCCAGTAATCTTTCATTAACTCCTATTTTCTCTGCATTAAATGCAAACTTTTGACTGAAAATGTTAGAATTCTTACCACCACCTAATTCTGATTCCGAATCTTCCCACCTGAGTCATAGGAAGAGAAAGTCGGAATGTACCAACCCTCCTTTCTGTTATTTGAAAGCGACGCCGGCACTGCTGACAGCTGAGGCTTCTTCCCTATAATGGCCTTAGCACCGCCCTTATCCTCCTAGCTTCCCTAAACAAGTCGGAAGTGTTCGCTATCTCCTCCTTGAAACACCCTCCCTGACCTGATGTGGTGAAACTGTACTCGGGACTTTCAGCCCTCCGCCAAGCCTCCGTCTCTCCTCTCTACCATCTCTTGGCCTCATCCGGCAACCTCACCCATTTTTGGTTTCAGCTACAACCTCTTCGGACATGATGTCTACATCCAGTTCTAGCCTCTTAATCAAGCTCCAATCCCCATATTCCAACTGTGCATTAGTCAACTCAATCTCTTTGATACCTAAAATTATTTCCAACTGAATTCACTTTTCCTGAAATTATTTCTCCTCTTGTGTTTGCTTTTTATATAAGTGGTATAACGATAGTATGTCCTAAACACATAGGCTAGAAACCTTGTAATAATCTGAGATTTCCCCACACCTTGCCTTCCACTTCAACAAACTAGTTGTAAAATTATAATGATTTTTTCATCATTTCCTCTTTTTCATCCTCACTACCATTACCCTACCCATTATTTATTCCTAAACATATTGCAATGGCCTCCTAACTGATACCCCAGCCTCCGGCCTCTTGTCTCTAACATATCCAAGAATACAACTCCAAGGATTTCATTCTTCTGCTAAAAAATAATCTCCAAAGCAGCTCCACTGACTATGAAACAAAGACCAAATTCCTTAGCCCAGCACTCAAGTCCTTCAGGATCTGGCCCCAGTCACCCTACTAATCTTTCCCAGCACTCTCTGTTAAGTGCTTGCAGGCCTCCACACATGCCCACATTCTCCAGTCATCTTGGCTTTTTTTCATGCTCTCTCCCCTGTGGCTAGAAAAGTCCTCCCCTCCCATTACCTCTCAATGTCTAAATCCTATTCGGTCTTCGAGGTTCAACTCAAATGTCTTTCTAAACTCTCCAGCCAAAAAAATTAAACAAATGTTCTCTAATCCATTTCAATTACAAGTAATCTATTCTACTCCCTCAGTGCACTTTGAAATAACTTTCTTATGTCCCTGTTAACTTTGTAATAAATTTGTAAGTGTCTCCTGAAGAAGGCAGAATCTTAACTCTTGGTGCTTTATATTTGTATCACATACTTAGTAACTATTTATGGAATGAGCAAATGGAATTTCACAGAATAAGTCTAATTCTTTTTCTGCACAACAGCACTTCAAAGCATTAAAGCCAATTATCATACCTCTCCCCCTAACTAAATTAGTCTCCTCCAGACCACATGCACTCAGTTCCTTGAACTATCTGTGGCTATGCTTGATACTGTACCACATTCATGGCCACTCAGCTGGTCCCTGAACAATGATCCCCAGAACTGAGCATAGTATTCTAGGTGTGTTCTAAACAGCACAAAGCACTATTCTCCCTCCAGAGCTAGTTCAGTTCTTAACCTGGTACTTGTGAGAGAGGAAGTCAGGATACTGTGTAACTTTTATGTGTAGATATATTCATACATTTGTTTCTAGGGAGAAACTCTTTAATTTTTATTTGATTCTCAAAGGGATAGGAAACCCCCAAAATGTCACCCTTCTCCTACGGCAATGCACCTAAGGTTACATTCAACCTTCTCTGAGGGTCTCAATGACTTTCTGTTAACACTTCTTGGTCTCTTTTACCACCCACCCTAATCCTGTCAAGTTCAGCTTTGGGAATTTTCCCCTCTACTCCTATCAAAGTCATTCTGTTGGTTTCAGTCCCACTAGTCATCAGCCACTCTTCTGCAAATCTGATAAGCATGTTTAATTAATGGCAGGAGCTCTCAACACCTCTCTATATAACACAGATACCTGGCACCCTTATGTAAATCTGCCCTTATTTTTCATAATTTCTAACAAGTTTCTCGTTAATACATTTAAATCCAGTGCTTCCTTAAAGTCAGCATCTGCTGCAAACACTAAATCCCCTTTCAGAAAGTAAGCTCAGTAAAACCGGAGAACTTTTTGAAAACCCGATAAGCCACCTACTTTTATCTTTAGTGACCATAGTTTTATTTCACTTCCAGTATGCAAGCAATAGTTCTCAAAAGTGGTAAACATTTGAGTAGAACTCCATACTAAATCTATGCCAGGCCGTATGTTTAATTTCAACCTACCTTGTAATGCCAAAGGAATAGCTTCAATCTGGATTTTGGTGGGCTTTGTCCATCCCAACTGGTCACAAGCCTCGCACAACACATCTGTCACACCCTTCGAATTCAGAAGAACACACTTTAGCAAAGAACACACAGCCACCCCCCTCCTAATTAGAAGACTCTCAGAGCCACCTTGCTGCTGACACGTGCATGCATCCCTTACACTTTGACTCAAATGGCACCTATTGTTTGCCTGCTCGGTCGGCATCTTCATGAGTGTTATGAGACAGTAGCTGAAGACTTAACACTTTCTATTCACCAAGGACAAAGCCAAGTTCTGTACACATATTTCATTTAATCCTCATGAGTCTACGAGGTATTGCCCCAATTTACAGATGTGGAAAGTGAGGCGCAGAGAGCTAACAACTTGCCTCTGGTGGGAGACTGGGTCAGAATTCAAACTTGGCTCATCCTATTCCAAAGCCCAAGATATTACAGAATAAGTAAATGGAATAAGCCGATACGCCGCGTGTACAACCTCCCAGTCGGATACAAACATGGAGAGCTAGGCCCAGCTTTTATATACCACCAGCAGAGATCCAAGGTCTCTGCCTGCGCCTGGCGCCAGCAGTACAAACAGAAAGCAGTGTCATCCACCCTCACCAGGTCTTTAAATGTTTTAGCTTCTTCCTCCTCCAACCCCGGCTGGGGCGCTTCTGCTGAAGAACTGTGCTCCTCGGGCGCCGCCATGTTGTTCGACGGTTCCGGAAGTGGGTCGGTGACGCGCGGGACGCTGGTCAATGTAGTTGCAGTTCTCCCTAAATGGCGTGTTCTGAGCGCCCCCTTGCGGGATTGCCGGGCTTGGCAACAGCCGACCAGGAGGTGGGGCTTTGCGGAAATGCTGAAAAAGTTAGGAATGGATGTAAGCGTGTGACTTGTGGAATTGAGCCGAAGGCAGGGGGGACTGATGACCAGAGCCTCTGATGTGCCCTTTGGGTCCCTTTTAAAAAGCTTTCTCTATCCATTATGTTCCACTTTTTTTAACCACAAAGTTTTAAACAGGTTAATATCACAGAAGTATTTATTATCATTTCATTCCTTTATTCAGCTATTTGTTGAGTGCCTACTATGTGCTAGAGCTATGTTAGATGCTTAGCGACAGGGACGGCGACCCCTACCCGCGTGGAAAAGACAGTAAGTAAATAAGTGATCATAGATCCTTTCAAATTATGAAGAGTACTATGATTTAACAAATAGAAATAAAAATGATAGTGGAACTTAGGGAAGGCGGATTTGGGTCATTACTACAAGATTGGGGAAGGCCTCTCCAATATTTGAGCTGAGACCTCACTGATCAGCAGAACGAAGTCCCTTCAAGAGCCCAGGGGACCATTATTTCAGGCGGAGGGAACAGTAAATACAAAGACTCTAAGGGAGTATAGCTGGTGAGGCTGTTCTGAAATCTATCATCGCTGAGGCAAATTAAGTATATTGCATGCTCCGTGCCCAGCATGCAGGTTCTCACACAGTGCCAGGGTGTTCTGGAGGTGGACAGTGGAAGAAATCTGGTGTCTGTTACCGGGAGAGCAGACAGTGAAAACGTATACGTGGTGTGAGCGAACATGCCCATAACAATATGGCTGTATCTCAAGAACCTGTGTTGAGTGAGAAAAGTATAAAATATATTATATACATTTAAAATATATATTCACAAAAAAAGAAAAAGAAGCCCTGGCTGGTGTAGCTAAGTGGATTGAGCGTGGGCCTGTGAACCACATGATGGTGATTCGATTCCCAATCAGGGCACATGCCTAGGTTGCAGGCCAGTTCCCAGCAGGGGACTCATGAGAGGCAACCATACACCGATATTTCTCTCCTTCTCTCCTTCCCTTCCTCTGTAAAGATAAATAAATAAAATATTAAAAAAAGAAAAAGAAAACATATGTCCACAAGATACCACCTTCTTCTGGAACACATACAAACAGAAAAATACACTCTAGACATTTTAGAATTATTGCCTGTGGAAGGAGAGGAATGGAGATGAAACTGGGAACTGGGGGTTGAAGATGATACATATGCAAAGCAAGAGAGGAGACTTGTGATGATAATGATAATGCGCCTTGACCAGAGAACTATCAACGCAACTGGACTCAACTCAGTGTGCCTGAGGACCTTCCCAGCACCAGCGTGAAAAAAGCCTCTGGTTTAGGAATCAAGTGGTGTCCTCAACAACGGGGCCGGGTAGGGTGAGGTCGGAGAGGCGGACTCAGGCCAGACCCTGCGGTTTTCTCTTGCACAGTCACACTCAGAATTCCTCTGCCACGCAGATTTTTTTTCTATAAAAACAGAAAAGCAGCTGAAGTGTTGATTTTGCTTCCCTGAGACTCACTGTCTGATTTCATGTAGGAGAGAAGAATGGGAAATGGGAAGTGCTGAGAGAAAGTGAAAGGCTGCCTGGGGAGTGAGGGAAGCGGAGCTGAGGCCCGAGAAGGGGACCCAGGTGACATCAGCTGGAAAGGCTATAAAACGGTCTAAAGTTACCCACATTTTGTCTAAAATGTGTTACAGGAAAGAAAGAAAGAAAATCACACGCAGATTTCCGCAAATCTGGTGCTGCTCCAAAAGGATTTAACTCACCCAACTGCTATTACACTATAAAACTCTGTCCGTGTTAGCCAAGCGAAAATCTTTTCTGCTTGTTCTTGGATAATTCAGCTACAGCTATATTGAGCACTTCCTCTGGTGCTAGTGTCCCTGAGGAGTGTGATGACGAAGGCAGCAGCGTCACTCTATGCCTTGGTCCAGGGCACCGGCAAGGGTAGGACCTCAACCAACAACAGGCAGGTGGGCGACGGGGTTCACGTCAGACCAACAGGGGACTGCAGGTGGGTTCCAAAGAGGGAAGCCTGCATCAGCTGAGAGGAGGGCCTGCTTTTGACTATTCCTACCAGGTTTGGAGTCATTGGGACATTTACATTCTGGTCGTAAAAATACTAGAGGTTCCATTCTAGTAACGGACACGTGTCATATCCTGTGCTTCCAGAACAATGAGGAAGGTTACACAGGAAATCCTAGTGAACTACAAATGACGGCGGGGGTGGGGCGGGAAGCTTGAAACAACGTACAGGCTTCAGAGTGAAAGGTTAAAGGGACCGACCCCACCAGACTCTGAAAGTGTCTCTGCTTTCATGGGCCCCTTCCAACACACACATAAAAATTACACTTTATGGCTGCATCAGGAAAAAGACAAATATATTAATATTATAAATTAGCCCTGGCTGGTGTGGCTCAGTGGATTGAGCACTGGCCTGAGAAACAAAAGGTCGCCGGTTCAATTCCAGGTCAGGGTACGTGCCTGGGGTGTAGGCCAGGTCCCCAGGGGGGGTGTGTGAGAGGCAACTGATTGGTGTTTCTCTAATACATCAATGCTTCTCTACCTCCTTTTCTCCATCCCTTTCTCTCTCTTTCTCCTTTTCCCTCTCTCTAAAAATAAATATAATCTTTAAAAATACATATTAATATTATCAATTAGACTTTTTTTACTTAAAAGTTTGTTTTTGCTATTGGTTTTGAAAGACATTAAAACCACTTTGGTGGGCCTGTGAAAGTATGGTGAGTGCTAAACGCCGTCACTGGCCTGCCTGGTGGGATTAGGGAAGAGCACGAGGACCGTGGTGGAGTCTTCAGTGGGTCAGGAACGCTGGGCAGTGTGGGGTGCGAGCATCCTAGAACGGTGGTGGCTCCTGGACCAAAACTCGGAACAAGTGTGCTGCTGCGGAGGGATCACACAGGAATCAGTTATTCATCAGCTTCTGCTCAAAATCCTCCTAGAAACGGAATATCCTCTAGCCTGGGAGAAAGTTCACTTATAACAAAGTGTTCTATATTCATCAAGAGGGAGTGAATGCAAACTTTATCACTCACAAAATTATCTTGAACCATTATTTACCATTAGCTATGAATTATAATGTGTTATGAATATGTATGTTCTAGTGAAGAAAAGACATTGAAGAGTGCATGGAGGTGAGAGGTCAGGTTCAACATGTCAAATGACCTTTTCTCTCTGCTTCCGTTTTTCCCCAGTAAAGGTCCTGCAAAGAGTTTGCGTTCGTGGCGTGCAGTGGTCTGATCTTTCTCTCCAGGTCACGCAGGACCACGAGGCCTGCAGTTTCACACCCTCCCGCTGGGGGCCTGATTTCCCACTCTCCCTCTGCTTTGCACCTTCCTCCCCCTGCCTCCACCCTTGGTCCTTTTCTTCCTGACTCTGCTTTTTTTTTTGTAACGTCCCTAGACTACATCATTGTTGTTGTTGTTTTTATTAAAACCACAGAAGTTCACCTTAGTTCATCTTAGCCCTTCATAATATCACCCATCACAATACACTGTTAAAATAGCACAAACACCGTAGAAACTCAGCCCCTTCTGGGTGTGTACTCAAATTCAGAGTCCGGTTTTAGGCAAGGTTGCATTCCATGTGACTGGAATATGAGAAAATCCATGTTTGTGTACATGAATCAAAAACTGGAGTGTAGCATGAATTTGAGCAGAAAGAACCTGGAGTCGGGGAAACCAGCTCGATGGTCGTCTCAGAGGTCAGGGGGACCAATGCTTGCATGGGATATGGCAGCAGTGGAAGGGATCACGGTGCTTGGGAGAGACATTCACCCGGAAGGACAGACCTTGGCGAAGCTCTGTCAGAGAGGAAAGGCAGGGAGTGTTTGGAGATTTCAAGGGTGGTGAAACCAGGCCAGTTTTACAGATGAGGAGGTGTGTACAGCTGAGCTTCGGTTGTGCTCGGAAGCAATGCCAATACACCCGTGGGAGTGAAGAGTGCTTGTTCATTTGTTCATTCAGGCAATGCTCATGGAGCAGGTCCGACGGCAGAAGCTGGAGAGACGCCACGGGAAGGCCAAATGACAACTGAGATATTGCTTCTGTCCTTAAAAGCCTTGGGGGAGGCACAAACATCCGTAATAAAAGGCAGGGGGTGATAAGTTTGCATAAGAGACTCGAGCAGATTGCTGTTACATATCCAGATGAGAGCAAGCCCCCGTCTGGCTGAAATGAAAGTGGAGCACGCCAGTGGGGGGACTGGGGTGGAGGGAATACAGCCAGGACTTTCCTCTTTGTACTTGTTCCCTGCAACCTGCTTTCCTCAGTCAATGACCTTCACCTTTGCTTTCATCTCATCGAATACTCAACAAATTCAAATTCACCTAAGAGAATCCTTTCAGCACTGATTTCATGCACACCAGCCTCCAGCCCTGGACTGGTGAAAGCCAAGGGATGGACGTGAGGGGCTCACAGAGGGACTGCGCGCACAGGAGGGAGGAGGGAAAGCAGCCTGGGCCTGAGACTCGGGGACCGCCTGAAGGTCACCAATGGAGGAGAAAGAAAAGCTACAAAGAGAGGCCTATCAGAAGGGCCAATGTCACAGACCTCAGGAGAGCAAAGTGTTTTCAGAACCGGGTAGTCAACCATGTCAAATGCTACCGAGAAGTTAGAAAGAATGAAAGTCCAGCAATGCACAGTGTTCACTGTGCAGAAGGTTGGGGACCAGTGTTGAAAGCAAATCACCCACAGACACAGCATTGCTATTCTGAAGCTTTATGATACCTAAAGTCTTATTCCTACTCACACCTGCTTCCCCACCCACAAGTCCCCTGCAGTTCTAGGCCGTGGCTATCATGCTGAAATTGAGCACGCACTCCTAACAGGAAGAAAACCGACCGGCAGGTTCAGTGACAGTTTCAATGGAATGACCCCAAAGTTTCATTTTCAGAGGTTTTTATACAAGATCTGGACTGGCCTGCCGAACCAGTCATTCCTTCCTTTCTATGTGTGCCGTCTGTGGATGCCTTCCGCCCCAGCGCAGCAGCCAGCAGTTAGCAAAAAGTTGTTATTAATCACGTCCTCTCCTTGCAGGTGTTTCGTTCCCAAGAATCTTGGCGTGTTCAGAGCCTCTGAGGCAGTGTTACAAAATATCTGTGTACAGGCTTTTATGACCAAAGCTGAAGCCTGATCCTTTTCACATTGCTCCCACATTGCTTTTTTTTTTTCCCCAAATACTAGCCATTTGCAAAATGATATTTTAATTTCTTAGTGCTTCACCTATTGCCATAAAATTCCCTGCCTAGATTTCCAGATTGTTAGTGCCATGGATCTGTCTAGAAGCCTGTCTGCATTGCTCACAAGTGAGAGTAGGTAGCACAAGGTGAACACTCAATAAATGTTTTCTGGATGAAGAAATGAATCTGTCAGTTCATTATTAATGTTGCCACTATCATGAGCTATTAGTTTATCTTAGGAAAAAAGTTACTCTGAGAAGAGCTAAGAGAATAACGCCAAAGTCAGCCTGCCAGGATTCAAGTTCTGGGGCTGCTGTGTCCCCTCTCTGTTCTCTCACTTTCTTTATCTAACAATATGGGGTAACGACAGTCTCCTCCTCGTAAGATTTTTGTAAATGTGATAATACATGTCAAATTGTACTTAGAACAGTACCTAGTCAGTTTTCAATAAATGTTACCAATTATTACCATTAAATATCCACATTTATTTTCTATATTTATTACTTAAATGTCATTTTATTTTAGCACCGAGGAAAGTATTGTTCTTCAAGGGCATTTTGACGGTGCAATTTCAGCAACAAGGGGCGGGCTGAACAAATGTCTACATGTCGACCAGGGAGCCTAGAAATAGACATGTTTAGCCTAAAAGAAAGGTTTTAGACACCGCCCCTCCTCCCTAATTCCATCTACACAAAAAACTTCTTCCAATGACAACGATTTGGGTAAATTAGGCAACTGTATCCACACAAACCCCAGAACAAGCCTTGCTATGACTTCCGTGTGGTTGGGAGGCAGAGGCCTGGGCTGTGACTGGTTGTTAAAGTTCGGGGCAAGTCAGTTCGCAGGCCTGCCTGCACTCCCGCCCCTGGGGTTACATTGGAAATATGAGATGGTATTAAACATCATTCTCTGCAGATGTAGCTTCCTATAGACGAGCTTTCCCTGTCCTTTCGAGACCACATTGGAGCGTCCCTAAAGTTTCTTTCTGGTCCCTAGAAGGGTCTTGCTCCATCAGCACAATTTCCCCTCCCCTAACAACTCTACGGTTGCTGAGGGGTCATTTCCAGATGTTTTCTTTGTTTTATTCCAGACCACAGCAGGATTTACCCGAGTTTGCCAGGAGCAAAAATTTAACATCCACACCTCCTGTCAATTCAACAAGGAAAGATTTATTGCAATTAACTAAAAGAGCACTTGTTATGACAGGAATGCAGATGCTACAGCAAAAACAGGATTCCCGCTTGTGGCTGGCCTTTGCAAACACAGTCAGGGTCTTGCCAACACGGCTTTTTTTTTCTTGGTTGCACACTCACTAATGGTGCAACATCGGACCCAGGGATACTTCCAAGGTGGGGAGACTAGAGCCTGCCACTCTGGGAGATCATCTCCAGGGCAGTAGCTCTTAACCGAATGTAGCAACCACTACAGGCTCTTTGTTTGGATCCCTGGACACCCTACCCTGTGTCTACCTTCCTTTTCTTCCTTACAAACAGAAGTCTAGGTATATTGAGATTAGCCAATTCTCAGTTAAAAATTACTGCATTTCCCAGCCTATCTTACAGTCAAGGTCCGTGACTTGCATGGTGAAGTCTCCATTGTGGGATAATTTTGCCTCCTAATACAGATGCTACCCCTTGCCCTCCCTTTCTGCCTCTCTCCTGGTTTTCTGAAGACTAATTTAGCTAATCCTGAATTTCCTTTTGATTACTTCCCAGGTGGTAATTACATTCAATGATTTTGAAAGTGCCGGAAGTCTGATTTCTAGATTATGAGCGTATTCCTGTACATGAGTTGGTTACTTTTTAAAAACTGATTTACAGTTTGATACTGAATATTCTAAGTGAATTAATTATTAAATACCTGCTCTTGTCCAACGTTATCAATTCATACACAGGCAAACTTGAGATTAGGTGATTAATTACAGAGATCAAAAAGTTTGCCCTGACCGGTGTGGCTCAGTCAGTTGGGTGTTGTCCCACAAAGCGAAAGGTCCTCAGGGCACACGCCTGGGTTGTGGGTCCGGTCCCTGGTCAGGGTGTGTAAGAGAGGCAACCCTTTCTCACAATGACACTTCTCTCCTCTTTCTCCCTCATTTCCCCTCTCTCTAAAAGTAAATAAATAAAATCTTTTTCTAAAATGTTTGAGGCGTAGGCAATTCATTTCAATAAAGAGAAAACTAATTTTGCTGCAGTGAAAAAAACCATGCAACCCAAAGATTTCTGCATTTAACTACACCCCATTTGTCTCTGCATAGTGTCTTTATCCCAATTTCTCCATTCCCTCTTCCTGTTCACACCAAGGTATTGAATGCAAACTATTATCAAGTTGACTGTTGGACATATCTGGTCAAGAGTGGCTTCTACACCACTGTTCTCTTTTTTCTTTCCATACACACTCGTGACTTTGACATTTACCATGTTGGAAATGACAGGTGCCTGACAGTAAATGCACCAAAGCAGTTAGAATCAGAATGTTTGCTAAGAATTTTTTTTTACTAGAGCAGAATGCATTTTTATTGAGTCTCCTTTATTGGGAAACAAAATGACTGTAAAACCTAGAAACTACAAGAAGCACTTAAATCTTTAGTATAAACATATTTATTTTTCAAAATTGGGACCATTTTCCGAAGTACACTTCTGACCTAAATACCCTTCTCCCTTCTTCCCTTTACAACATACCATTTCAATCTGTTCATAGAATGTAGGCCTTAAGGAAAAGCCTTATTCACGTTTCCACAAAATAAATAAATAAATATTTGTCTCTAGGATTCATTGAACTGAACTTGACTAAATCCTGATAGAAGCTCCAATCTTTATAACAGACGTGTGGAGGACGGGTGGCCTTTCATTATCAACGAATTTCTGTTAACACAGCTAAGCAGCTTATTAAATTATTCCAATGCATTTATTGAGCTCCTGTTATGTGCACATCGTTGTTCCAAAGTAGACACTCTTCCTTAGATGTAAAGTGGGCCACTGAAAACTTCAGGAGGGCCAGGACTTGGACAGATTCCCGATACCCCAACGACAGGAAGTGTTCACTGCTGCTGCCGAAAGTGCCCAGTTCATTGCTAGGGAACAGCTCAGGCATTGGGAGAATAGAATTCAAACTTAAGCATTAATAGAAGATGGAGTTAGGGAGTGGTTGTACCTTTGAGACAGAACACAAATGACAATGTGAAGTACATTCTGGCAACCTAAAATGCTAGCGTCTATGCAAGATAGTCTAGGAAATGACACCAGTTGAAAAGAAACCAGGACCAAACTGAAAATAAACCTGGATACAGATCGATTGAAATTTATAGAACAAATTAACATGCAGAACCACTAACCAACTCCCCCCAACACTAAAATTATACTTCCTCAGGCATTCTGCCATCATTGGGAAGCCTGGGAGAAAATGGAATAAATTAAAAGTATATTAAATAATTAAGAAATACAGCTACGTATTGTGTGTGTGGTCCCAAAGACTTTTCAACATGCTTTTCAACACTGAAGTTGTAGAAATGGAAATTATAGAAAGTATATTTTTTCAGAAGAAGCTTACAGATTTCTCACAGCTCCCTACATAAAAATACGACACATCACCGCCATTGCACAAGCTATTCTGTCTCCCCTAAGACATAACTTCACAGGACATCAGGCTTCCAAGGTCTAAGTGCTTCCTTCCCATGCCTTTAATTTTTTTCCTGAAAAGTAGTTCAGAACCCTGAGCTCAGTAGGTTCTCTTTTCAGATCAAGTGTTATCTGCTGGCAAAGTACCTTCAGGTTAAATATGCCCGCACCACTTGTATATTCTGCAAGTCAAGCCCCCATTGGTAAGCTTACACTGAGCTCCGGTCTCTCTATTCACAACTTCTCACATTTCCTTCAGGTGGGAAGGAGGGAGACTTATCCATGGAGAGCTCATGGCCAGCCTCAGAAAGTCAAACTCAACCTCTTCTCCTGAAAAGAGCCTCAGTCGTCTCCCATTCAGGCACTTGCTATTCCTATTATCTTCTAAGTGTGATGATTAAATAAAATTAGAAGCAAATAATGAACAGTAATTAAATTAAAAAACTTAAAATAAATTAAAAAATACATGGTCTGGCAGTTTTCAGAGAAGGCAATCAAGGTCGATTTCCAATAAATTCACATTCCTTTCTGTACCAGTTTCTACAATGAGTGGACAACACTGCCCTCTATAGGGCTTGTGTTACATCCCTTAGTTAACATGGTGGGAAGCTGCCCCAGGTGCCTTGGCCAGTGCCCACACATTCTTTATTTCTGGGGCACAGTCCTTCCTTGACCTTCAGTGAATGATTCTGAAGACTATGGGGCCCCTAGAGAGAGGCCATAAGACTCTGTGAAAGCTCATCGAGGGGATCAGAAATTAACATCTGTTGCAGTGGTTTTCCTTCAAATCTTAGCAGGCATCAGCATCCCCCTGCGGGCTTGTTTAAATACAGGTTGCTGGGCCCCACCTCCAGAGTTTCTGATTCTGTAAGTCAGAGGTTGGATTCAAGAATCTGCCTTTCTAACCAGTTCCCTAGTGCTGCCGATGCTGCCAGACCAGGGGCTGCTCTTTGTGAGCCAGACATTTTGCTAGGCACTAGGCACTTTATCTCATTTAAGACTCAAAACAGAGTAAGGTTTTAGCATCTCTCTTTTACCCACCAGGAAGCCAAGAGTCAGAGAGACTAATTGGCCAAAGTCACACAGTAGTGACAGTCTGTAATAAACCCAGGACTGTCTAACTCAAAGCCATTGCTCTCGTCTCTACACTACGATGTCAGTAAATAAGGCTATAGTCACTTCATCTTCCTTGGCCTCAGTTTCTTCCTGCGAGAAGCAGTACTTAGATGAATGGTTGGTTTCCCCTCTCAGAGCCTGGATACGAAGCCACCCAGGAAGGTCCACTCCAGCCTCAGGCTGGATCTGTGAATGGATAGCTGAAGAGGGGTGGGGGGCAGGAGGGCATGTCAGAGGGCAGGGCCTCTCTTGGGCCCTGAACCCTCCTATACTGTTCAGAGATGGTCACTTTACTGGATTCTGGAGGTCTTTGTACTCAGAAACTCCGAAAGACAGATTTTAAAGCTTATGTTTCCTCCCACAGGCTTTCTGAGGAGGACCTCCAAGCCCAGTAAGGCTTGGAGAGGACCCAGAGGGTGATTAAGTCTGCTCCCTCTGCATCCTCAGCTCAAACCTCCAGGGCAGGCCCAGGGTCCACCCAACAATTGAAACTGGAGTGCCCAGTGACAGGAAGACTGAGCAGTTGTGTAGAGAAGAAATGGTTTTCAGGTCACATATTCTACTAGGATCAGGCAAGTAAACAGTTTCTAGCACTTATCCTTAGCAGGATGTCACAGTGATGGGAAAAGAAGGGCTGTGAGAACCCTCCGCTTCAAGAACAGTTTTTCTCATCCTTTGCACTCAGCTCCTAACACAGCTTAGTGTTTTCCTGAGGGAGCTACATATCTGGAGCATCCCACAGGAATGGTTTCTGGCCTCGGTCATTAGGAGAAAGGATGTTCTCAGGAAAACAGCGCTGAGGGCTGGTCAGCAGAGATCATGAGGTCGTGGCCACGTCTGGACTTCGTGCAGAGCTGGACTCTCGACTCCAGCTGCTCATCGAGTTCGTCCAGAGCCCCCGTGCAGGACTCCAGGCTCTCCGCCAGTTTCTGAATCTTGGCCTTCAGCACGGCCTGGCTAACTTTGGTGGCCCCCTCGGCCCTCCTGGGGATGAGGAAGCCGCGCGAGCCGAAGAAAACGATGAAGTAGACGGAGTTGTACAGGGCCATGCACGCGTTCCTCCCGCTCTGCAGCAGCTGGCGGTCCCCGCGGCCCTGCCAGCGGCAGAAGAACTCGAGGCAGCTCAGGATCTCGCGCATCTGGTCCTGGCAGGTGGCCGCGATCTCCTGCACCCTCCGCACCTCCCGGGAGTTGCAGAAGATCAGGGAGAGGTCGGACGTGATGGTGACGGCCCCGCCGGCGGTGGCCACCCCCAGCCCCACGGCCGACGCCAGGAGCGAGACCCCCAGGGTGACCGGGCTGAGCGAGAGCCCCACGATGGCGGCCACGGCGCCCGCGGCGCTCAGCGAGCTGCCCGCCACGCTGGCCGCCAGGGAGCGTCGGCGGAGGCGCTGGAGGCGCCGGGCCACCTCGCGCAGGCGCAGCAGCTGGCCGTGCAGGCGGCCGCGGCGGTCCATCAGCAGCCCCTGGAACCGCCGCAGCGCTTCGGCGCCCTGCGGCTCCCAGCCAGTCGGCCCTTCCATGTCCTGCGGGCACAGAGACATGCAGTTATTCCGGGGTTTGCGTGACTGACAGCCGCTCCCAGTCGCGGTTCCCGCAGGCAAATGGACATTCGGCAAAAGTTAAACACAGCAGCTTCTGCCACGCGAGGGGAAACGGGTCATTTTCCAATGAGTCATGTACGGAGTTCTCAAAGATCAGTTCTGTGATCTGGGACAGGACACACAAATTCTCAGAACCTTGAATCCGCATATGCTTTCTCTCCCAGGGAGCGCTAAGGATGGACTTTATTAACTATTCGTTATATAAGATGTAAATTCAGTGAGGCCAGAAGGAGGCTTCTAACACCTGCAATACTCAGGTCTCTGCTCCGTTTGGAAGATAATACTTTATAAGCGGGAGGTTGTACCTGTATACAAAATCCCTTTGTTCTATGACTTGGATCCTAAGAGTCTTGTAATACAGCCCCCTCCCCCCGTGAGTGAAAAAGGCAAGTCACCAAAAACTCAAAAATCATACTGTCTATCCAATGTAAGAAACGAATCTTTCTAAGTTAGATGCTTGCCTCCAGCAGTTCTTCTGCTTATTCCAGACTCTTGTCTTAGAGCGAAAACCACGTTTGAAAACCAGAATGAAGCCTAAGATATGGTTTCCACTGTTTATTCTAACTAGAGGTCATCAGTTCTCCCTCTTTGATGGGTACTTAATTAAAATTAAATTAAATTAATACCACTATATCTTTTTATTATAAAAGCTTCCTTTTCAAAATGAATAATGATGGAATTAAGATAAAGTCACACCAATGTTTTGTTTAACAACTCACTGAGGGCAAACCTTGTACCAAGTTGAATTAAAGCCAACTGCACATGACTGCAATCAAACAGAACTATACAGCCTGGGGTGAAAGCGTATCCTTCCTAGTTGCCAGAAATTCCCACCTTCATATCCACTGTGCTCATCATTATCAAGAACTCCTTAAAAGTGGCAAATAAGCCATAGAAATAGAGCATTTCAATCCTGTGAGATATCAGGGCAGAAATCATCATTCCCATCAGAACGATGAGGAAATTGACAGACAACTTTTAGATGCAGCCAATTCTTCACAGAGCCAAGTCTAGAATCTTGGTCTCCTGACTCCTCCTAAGTCTTAATTTTGCTTGCATGCCTCCATAATTCCACCCACCAGTGCTAAGTTTACAAGTAAGGACATCTCTTAGCAAACTGAGGAAAAGTCATTCAAAATATATAATGGACCAAGGATATAATCCCAGTGTTACAAGTCCAATGGCAAGTTTTCAGACTGCATCCCTCTAGGCTCCCCACTTACCATCCACCTCTGGCTACCTCCAGGAAAGAAAAATCTGAGGCCGTTTCTGGATGAGCATGCTTTATAGTTCCAGGGAACCAATGACTGCCCTGGGAAAGCCTTGTCTCATTCGGAGAATTTGCCCTTTCCTGTCCCGGCCCCTGCTGCCTTCATCCAGAAGGATGTGACATGGTGGAAAATGACCTTCCAGGCGCACAGCACATCCCGTATTTAGGAAATGAACATTGTGTGTTCGCTCTCACCCAAACGCAGGAAAAGAACAGCAGGCTGTTCCCCCAACTTGAAACAAGTGTTGTCATTCTCCCAGGAGGGTATACCCTGCCTTTCCTCTCCTGAGAATAGCCAGTGACGTTATCTGGGAAGACATCACACACATCCCAGGCCGACCAATTTTAGTGTTTCTTGTGAGGCAGCAATTATGAAATCGTTTTTTTTTTTAAAGAAAAGGGGAGGGGGAACTCATGTTTGATATAACCACTTATAGCCCACTCTTGTATTTGAAAAAGCATTGTGAATCTGTGAGTAGTTGAAACTCGTGATCCAATCAGCATGAAGCCTTAAAAAAAAAGCTACAAGGCCACACCCACAGGAAGTGCTGCGTGCAGTTTGGGGCTTCTCCAGCTGTGGAGAAGATACTGGAGGTCTCAGAAAGGGCACACTGCAGGCCAAGTGCGTCAGAAAAGTCTGTGGGGTCAGGCTGCAGAAGGAGCTAATTATATACTCTCAACAGCAGCAGGGATTCCACTTCCCGGATTTTCATTTGAAGTAGCGATTGTAGTCCGTGCAATAGTTAAATGAATGGATTCTATCCCCAGGTTAATGAAGCACAGCTTGAAGGGCAGTTGTATGAGTAACTCAGGAGGGAAAAAGCAAGTATAGCATCTATGGGTGCTTTCAGCCCTGACCACAGGGCCCCCAGTGCATCATCTTTCTCCTAACCCTCACCTTGGAATAAGAAAGGCCAAATTTGCTTCTCCGTTAAATAATTATCGTCTCAACTCTCTGGTTCACCTGGAAAGCCTTAACAGCCATATCTTTCTGGAACAAAATTAAATTTTTTTACCTTTACAACTATAGTTTGTATTTATCAACACAACACCATTTGCTACTACTCACAACCACAGTCCTTTTGAACTTGATTTTTCTAAATGTGGTCCATTGCCAAGTATTCTGGAGCTCCTCAAAGGATAAATATAACCTTCATCAAGATACCTTCAGTACACACCTGTACTATTGAGATAAGAGGTGGGAAAATATGTTCCCATAGACATTAACACTCTAAATGGAATGTAAGGGTGAACTGAGAGCAGGGATGCAATGGGCAAAAAGACACAGGACTCTGACTCTTCAATTCTCATATGCTCCTCCAACTTCCCTGGGCATTTGTGTGTGTGTGTGTGTGTGTGTGTGTGTGCGCACACGTGTTGGGTTTAGATGAACACAGTTAAATCTGTATTCCATGGAGGAGGAGTTATGATGGGATACACAGAGAGTCTTCATGTTCAGAGCATCAGTGGTCATAGCACAGAGCTAGTGCAGGAGGATGGACTGTATGTGCACCGACTTCAGCCCACATCGTGAGGAATTTGTTTCCTCTGTGTTGTAAACCCATTGCTCCATCTCCGCATCTCCATGCAGCAAACAGAATCCAGTCATTTGACGATGTGAGTTAGCTGAAGGTTTACTGCCTGCAAAAATCAGGTACTTGCCATTTTTCACAAGAACAGACACTTGAATTGTAACCTTTTCACTCTGCACTTACTTTCAGACATTTAAGCACTATAAGAAATTTAAGGAATAATGGTCATTTAATCAAAAGGTTTATGTGGGCAGTCACCTTGCCAAAAAAAAAACCAAACCTGTGGACTGCATCCTCAAATTTCTTTTTCTTTTAGGCTGAATTTATTGGGTGACATGTTAATAAAATTATATAGGTTTCAAGTATACAGGTCTACAGTGCATCGTCTGTGTATTGTATTGTATGTTTACCACCCCATCAAACTTCTTTTTAAATTGTTTTGGGGCCCTTAATAACACATCACCCCAGAGAGTCTACATTGAAAAAGGTGGTTGACTCTCAGATTATCCTTCAGGTCTATGAAATCCATGATGTACCTAATTTATATCTATAACGATACTAGCTGGAATTCTGAATCCTGGACCCCTAGGAAATACCTTGCAAGAAAGGAGAGAGGAAGAAAGATTTTTAAGCACAGGAATCCCCAAACGTCGTTCCTGGGGAGTCTAAATCAGGAGTTCTGGAGCGGCATCTGGGCAGGCGTACAGGACTCTGACCTGCAGACAGGGTTGTGAAGCTCTGCTCTAGAAGGTGTGGATCTTCTGACCACTAGCCACATGGCAACAAAAACATGGCTAGTAGAGAGCAGTTTATTAGTTAGGTGTTTATACAGTTAGGCTATTAACAACACATTTGCTTTGGGTCCCTTGTTAAAACTATCACATTTTTAAGATAAAGTGATCATTATAATCAGGGCCTCCCAGAGATCTAGAGAAGCCTAGGCCATGTCTATTTGTTGAGGCTGTGGGTAAATTTTCAAAAATAATAAAGAAATTATGAAACAAGATATAAAAATTGTGGTTTATTTTTTAATTACAATGTAATATATCTGGCAAAGTCAATATTTCACAATTCACAAGACGATCACAGGATTTATAAAATATGAATGCCAATAGCTTTAGATTTGTGCTAATGTGACATAGCTTTAGACTTACATAATGATGACCTTTCTATTTTAATTTTTATCAGTATATCTCAGTGACTATATATAAGACCCCTTTTGGAGACAACATCAAAAGTATAAAATCGAGACAATTTGTGAATGTGAGGTTTAGGGCAAAGATCTTTCAGATTTACCTTTGCAATAGGTCCTAATATGTACAGTCAACTCAAGTAAAAATAATTTAAAAATAGCACACATCCGCCTGAGGATTCTGCCCATAGTTTCTGTAAACTTCATGCGATTGTAAATGCTCTTGCACACTGTTAAGCTCTCAAAATTGCTCATTGAATAAAACTAAAGAAAGGTATGTTGTTCTCTTAAAGAAATGTCATTATTTTTGTAATAATTCAATGAGAATTTAGCATGAAATTATCTCTTGGAATATACACCAAGGAGGTTGAGTGAGAGCCCGTAATCTGCAGAGGACCCCCAGGTTGTCTATGTGGCAGGACATCTCAGCTAGGATTGTCATGAGCTCATGGCCTGTGCAGAAAAAAAAGACCCAGTGAACACTAAACTGCAGCTGCTTTCTTCTCTTCGAATCAGCCTATGATCTTTGTTAATGTACACACATATCCTTAACCACTAGTGTTTAAACACTGCTCTGTGTTCTTTTTCCCACTTAACGGTCCTGCAGATACATACTTCTTTGTGTTGACATAGTCCTCACCTCTTGTCATTATTAACAGCTATGTAATAATCCCATTGTTTGTTTAGTCACTTCCCTATTGGACACTTGGATTGCTTCCAGTTTTTTATAGCTATTATAACTACAGTTGCCATGGGAACATCTATGGGAACTTCTCCTCTTTGGGTTATTTCTTTAGGGAATACAAACAGGAAGAATACCAGGTGAAGGAGAACAAACATTTTCACGGTTTTTGTTCCACGTTGCTATATTGCTTTCGGAAGAACCGCTTTGTAATGCCATTAGCTTTGTAAGAATCCAAGCTGCAGGCTATGGGACTGCTCACAGTATCCTCATATTAACGGTTAATCTATTTGGTTTATTTTAGTTCCATGAGCATGTGTTGAATACCTACTGTGTGCCAGACTTCATGCTTTATTCTGAGGACACAAAGATGAGTAAGACACCATCCCTGTCCTCCAGGTGATGGCAATGCATTGGAGGGACTGATACCGGACAAATCGTTTCAGCTCAATGTGGAAAGTGTCAGAGGTGTGTGCACTAAAGAAGCTCAGGGCAAGTGCATGCCAGTGAAGTACTAGTAGAAAGACTTTCTGAAAGCACTGACATTGAGCTGAACCTGGAGAATCAAACAGAAATTACTTGGACAAAAATTAGGAGAGAGGGGAAGACAGGCTAAGGGGACAAAATGAAAAAAGGCATGGTGAAGTGTTCAGGATGTATCAGGTAATTTAGTGTTGCTGGCCATAAAGTGGGAAGCTGGGAGTGGCCAGGAATGAGGCTGGAGGAATATGTAGGAGGCAGGTCATCGTGGCGCTCAAATGCCATGTAGGGAAGAGGGAACCATCTGTGGCCTTAGACAAGATTAGGTTTGACATCACTGACAGTTGTGTGAAGGATGGATTTCAAGAGCGCACAGCTCAAAGCCAAATGAATTAGTAGGCTAAAGAAGCAAGTGAACATATCATAGGTTTGAACAGTGTTGGTGGAAGAATGCACTGGATAAAGTAAAATATACATATAAAGTTATATATATATATATATATATACACACATATATATGTGGCAAAATTGGCAAATTTTGGCAAATCCTATTTAAAGCTTCTGCTCAGACATGGTACTCATCAATTTCATTCTATTGGTCAGTCAAGCCACATGGCCAAGCCAATATCGATGGGATAAAGAAGTATACACCTTCCATAGTGAGAGGGAAGAAGTAGAAATGCAAACAGTCAGACCACCTACCAGTGCTTTCTTGTAAAGGAGATAGTCCAAGATTAACTGTAACTTTCCCAACTACCTCATGGACTCTCTTTCCCCACAGTTATTTCTTGGGAACTGCAATCTCCATAGGGATGTAGCAAGACTTCACTCTGGCTACTATAAGCAAACTATTGCTATGAGTCTGGGGAAACATGTTTGAGAAACATGTTTGAGAAGGGAGCAAGGAGCTCTGGAGAATGAAAGCTAGAAAGACAGCATCTGTTTTGTAGTTGGAAGAACTGGTTGGGATGGCACTGACCAGCCGCTGTTCTTTTGTGTCCTTGCAAGAGTTTAAGAATCAAAGTTCTAACCAGTGGGTTGGCTGAGTTTAGGACAAGCACACATCTCCTGGCTGTACTGGGTAGCAAGAGGAAGGGTGAATAACTTTCAGCTTCCAAATGAAAGATGGAAACAGAACTTAACCCTCCCACAACACTACATAGTCAGGGAGAAGAAATTTCACACTAGGAAATTAAGGTGGGGATAGTATATTATGGAGAGGAAAATTGATGCTTAGGGGAGAAAAAGAAAAAGAAAATATCCCCAATAAACTTTAAAATCTAATTTGACCCACCTGGAGTTTAGTATAGTGCATGGTGGTAGTTAAGCTAATTCTTCTTTAGATTGATCACTTTCATAAAATATGCTTTTTTAAGATGTGTGATTGCTGCCTTTGTCCTATCGACTTATTATTATCATTTACATCTACTTCTAGAAGCTCTATTTTATTTCACTGATCAATTTATCTGTTTTTATTCCGTATAATATAACTTTGAAAATCACTGCTTCATTATAGGATTTTTATTTTCAAAGGGTGAATCTATCATCATTGCCCTTTCCTGGGAAATAAATCATAATCTTATTTGCTTATTCTTTTGGACCAAGATGCTGCTGGGAACTCCTCAATTGCCCCAGTCTTCTTAATGTGATTAACAGAAGCCAATTTCAGTTTGTTTCACTTCCTCCTCCACAGGTGTGCACACCTGCACAGAACACCTGGCATCGTGTGGGTGAAACACATCATATCATTAATAGAGAAACGCTGCCCCATGGACCCTGTTACATCTTCTTTACCACATGCTTCTTCCTCTGGCGCCAAGAGCCTGCGGCTAGGTCCACACCCCTCCACTAGCCATAAAGATTCTGTAATCTACCAGGACACCAGGAAACTATTACCTTTGTCTCTCCCTTTCCCAGGCTTTAGTCATTCTCTCCCAAGTTCTCAGACATACAGAACACTCGCTGCAACCTAGATGATAACATCTGCTTGTTTTGTGTGTATGGGGCCATAATAAATCTTAAGCTCTCCCTCAACTTTTACACAACTTGGATAGTTTCATTTTTTAGTGTGTCTTTTATAGGCAAGAGAATATTGAATATTGGTTCTCTTGTATTTTAACTTTGCTTAATGTCCATTTTTAACAGACGAATTCAGTCATTTCACATTAAACAGTATAGTGAAGCAAGAATGTATCTTTTAACACCCTGAAAGGTGATTGTTATTGTTCTAATTATTTGCTTCTTTTTAAAATGTTTCTTCAGTGGGTTTTCAACTCGATTTGGTTTTAAATTAGGGGAGAGAATAACTCCTGTAATCCACTTTTTTCTCTAACTATTTAGCACTTTAAAATATTTCTGCCTCTGCTTTTTTAAAAAAGATTTTATTTATTTATCTTTAGAGGGAAAGGGAAGGAGAGAGGGACAGAAATATCAATGTATGGTTACCTCCTGTGCGCGCCCCCCCACCCCCCACTGGGAACTGGCCTGCAACCCAGGCATGTACCCTGACTGGGAATGGAACTGCGATCATTTGGTTTGCAAGCCCACACTCAATCCACTGAGCTACGCCAGCCAGGGCTGCCTCTGCTCTTTATGTTAAAAAAAAGTTTAATTAAACTTTGAAGAAGTGGGAAAGGAGAGTCTGTAAGGTAGACCTCTGTGCGCAGGATGAGAGCATGGGGCCGAGTCCTGATTCTGTGGTTCCTGCGTGACTTTGGGCCCATCACTTAACCTCCCTAAACCTCAATGGCCTGTACAGGGTTTTCTGGATTAAAGTATTAAATAAACATGGAATCCTTTTGAAACCTATAAAATGTGGTACAAATATAACTTATTAGGACCCTTTTATAAGCCAGTGACTATTTGCGATTTCTGACTATCTGTAGCCTTGTAAAATAGTTTCACATTGCCCTGGCTGGTGTGGCTCAGTGGACTGAAGGTGGCCTGCAAACCAAAGGGTCACCGGTTTGACTCCCAATCCGGGCACCTGCCTGGGTTGCAGGCCGGGTCCCTGACCGGGGGCTGTGGGAGGCATCTCTGCACATTAGTGTTTCTCTCCCTCTCTTTCTCCCTCCCTTCCCCTCTCTCTAAAAAGAAATAAACAATATCTTTAAAAATAAGAAAAATAGTTAACATTTGTATTTTCCTATTCTGATAGTGTATTATTTGATTTACTAGCTGATTTTATATCAGTGCGTACCATTGCCTCTCTGTGGCTCCCTCAGAAATATTTTTTACTTTCAACTTGGAGCAGTTCAAAAGTTTTTTTTTATTTTATCAATTTATAATGTTCTCTGCCCTTTTTCCTTTTTCCTTTTATTGTTAACACTATTACAGATGTCCCCCATTTCCCTCCCCCTTGTAGTCCCCTCCCCCCAACTGCCTGATTTTCAGCTGTAGAAAGTAACTTGGAAGCATACGCCCTACCTGGATCTAACAATGCCTCTTTAACTCTGTCCAGAGGATTCCAGGATCTGTGTCAGCACCACATTGCATGATCCCGCTCCACTGATGGTAGCCAATTGGACCAGAGGTAGACATCTGAACCAAACTTGGCCAATCAGATTCTTCTTTCTGAGATTTTTAAAATGTATTTATTTATTGGTTTGTTTGTTTTTAGAAAGAGGCAAAGAAAGGGAGAAAGAGAGGGAGAGAAGCATCAATGTGTTATTGCCACTGCCCTGGCCTGATTCCCCTACTGGGGACCTGGCCCTGAGTAGGAATCAAACTAGCAGCCCTTTGGTTTGCAGGCCACATTCAATGGCTGGAGCCACACCAGCTAGGGCAGATTCTTCCTTCTGAGATTTTGAAATATGGACCCAGAGAGAGCTGAGTTAGTCTTCTCAGTGGCTGGAACTCAAACATGGAACTAACAATCTGTAGACTTATAATTTGCTATAATACTGAAGTTTATAGTTAGCTATATGTTCTTACATAATGTTTATGATTATACATTTTGCCCATTGGGTGCCCCAAAGAGCAGAGAAAGTTTGTTTGCTAAGAAAAATAAAGAGAAAAGGATTTGAGAAGCAAAAAGAGTCTTAATTTTTGTATCTTGCCATCCTTCTATTCTAAAACACCCTTATTTCGTAACCCCCTTTTTATTCCTTGAGAGATCTTGATTTGACTTCTTATCTTTGCAACAAAGAGCCCTAACCAACACTGCAGTATATCAGATTTGCTCTGTGCCTCTAATCTTCAAAGAATTAGCACAGATATTTGGATGCGTTTATCCAGACCCTTAAATGAACCAACTGTTTAATAACCATTTAGGGGTCCCTCCTACCTTTGTCTTCACCTTAGGGGTAACAGTGCTTTCTTTCATGACAATTTTTCTAACACCAAAATGGATACTCCTTGTGTAAAACAAATTTATACAATATAAAAATGTAGAGTTAAAAATGAAAGTTTTCTCTCTCTGTTTTCACCCTCTAGAAGTAATACTCAGGTTTATGTTGTACTTTGGTATATGTTCTTACATAATGTTCATGATTATACAAATATGTGGTTGTGACTTTCTTTTCCAAAGATAGCATTTTGTTGCATATACAGCATCTAGCAGAAGTGAGGCCTGCTTGAGTGTGGTTGGTAGGGTAATAACATGGATGTAATAATTTATAGTTTTAGTTTGAACATTTCACCTAAAGTGTCATATGGTGTTCTTGAGTGTGATACTGTCATGTTACAGAATTACATGCTTATGATTTTGTAATAAAAGATCTTGTAATAAAAAGGGGGCGTTATTTGTGCCAGACCCTGTATTGCTATGCAACTTATCCATGTAAAAATATAATATAAACATTGTGATTCCTTATCCCCATAGATCATTTCTGCCCTTTCTCCCTGGCCTGCTCCGTGCCCCAGCAGGCTGCTTCTGATGGGGTTCAGCCACTGGGAGGAGCTCAGAGCAGAAGAGAAAAGAAGTCAGAGTATTCCTCCCCTGCTTTCCCACATTTCGGCTCTGTCTTTTGCAATAGTTCTACCCTCTTTGGCTATTGGTCCCCTGAGTGGCCCTGACGGTGTGGTTCTGGATTTCACACATGTCCTCTCCCTTGTGCCCTCAGCTTAGGAGTGGTAATAATTTCCCTCTGTTGCTGATCTGTAGGTACCTCCCCATCTCTTCTTTGTTGACTTGACACTGATCAACCTCTCGTAAGGAAACTTTTCCTTAAAATCTCTTCACTCAAAACATTTGGAATGAGTGCTTTTTCGTGCCAGGATGCTCTCTTATGCAGACATTGTTCCAAGGTGACACTTGTAGCTGTCACTCAATGGATAAACAATATATTTATCCATTATTTTATTGATGGACATTTATCATAATTCTACTGAACTGTGTATTACAACAGTGGTGTAGTGAACATCCTTGTTTGTGGTTATGTGTATGTGTGTGTATACTTTCGGTGAGTTTTTTCATAGAAGAGGGTCCTAATATTGGAATTGGTGGAACAAAAGGCATATATATTTTGAATTTGATTAATATTTTTTCCTCCCTCCTGGGCAGAGTCAACAATTTCCTTTCCCTGGAATATACTTGTATCTAACAAGCAACAAACAAGCTATACCTATGATAAATAAGAAAGGCTCTAGTAAAACATTCATGTTACACCATTAATTCAAAAGAAATCATGAAGTTTTTTAACCTAAAAATAAAGTCTTTATAAAAGAGCTTCTGAATCCTGCAACTATTCAGACAATGTAATCCTTCAATCAGCTTTACTGCAAAGAAAGAGAACAATTTCTGACTGTTTGAACTAATCCAACCAGGAAAAGTTCCAATAGTCTGTAAGTGTATTAGATTAAGCACATGATTAAGAATAAAATCCAAAGAATATTTTGATGGTCTGTTTCAGAGTACATTCACATAACACACAACTTCTCTTTAGGGTTCAGATACTAAGGTGTTTGCTACCACATTCTAGGTTTAAGTTTATAAGGTTTAAAAAACAAAAACAAACTAAGCGAACAACTGTAACAGGAACAGAATCACAGAAATGGAGATCACATAGAGGGTTATCAGCAGGGAGGGGAAGGGGGAAGAATGGGGGAAAAGGTACAGGGAATAAGAAGCATAAATGGTAGGTACAAAATAGACAGGGGAAGATTAAGAATAGTACAGGAAATAGAGAAGCCAAAGAACGTATATGTACAACCCATGGACATGAACCAAGGTGGGGGAATGCGGATGGGAGGGGGTGCAGGGCGGAGAGGAATAAAGGGGGGAAATGGGACAACTGTGATAGCATAATCAATAAAATACATATTTTAAAGTTTAAGGTTTAACTTAAGCCTTAAACTTAAAGATAAGGTTTAATATCACAAAAGCAGGGAAAGGTTCAAAGAGGAAAGAGAGAGATGTTCATTGAACGCTGAATGTAATAAATTTCCATCAGTAGGTAAATGGTTCAACTTTAGTATATCCATACTATAGAATCCTATAGTGTAGTCTTAAAATGAACTTCTTTGATTGTGAGTGAAGTCAAGCACTTTTCATATGCTTACAGTAGGTTTTTTTTGGGGGGGGGTACTTCTTTTCTGCCCATATCCTCCTATGAAGATTACTTTCTCATATCTTTTGCCCATATTTCTATTGTGTTGCCTTTTATCCTATCCACATATTGAAGGTTTACTATGATATGAATACCAATTCTTGTTATATATGTAGCATATTTCCTTCAATTCAGTTTGCTTTAATTTTACTCATGCTGTTTTGTAGTCCTAACATCATGTAGTCAAATTATCAATCAATATGGCTTTTTGCCTTTGTGTCTTCTAATGATGATGATAATAATAATAATAATAATAATAGACTCTTCTAGGTTCTTAATACCATTGCAATTAATATTTATGAAAGGTAAGAAGTAGACATTTAATATCTTCTTCCAAATGGAAGGCCACTGATCCCAACATCTTTCCCAAAAGACAAACCTGCTGGGCTTTCATTGACTGTGTTCACGCCCACCTCTAAACTAGTCACTGTGGACAGGGTGACTGGATATACTGATTGGCTCAAGTCAATCAAGGCGGCAACTGGAGCTGAAGACAGAGTTAGCCCCTCTCAACACATTTTAATAACACTGAATGAATCAGGAGTGACAGCCAAAATAAATTGAAAGTATTCGTAGTAGAAAGTACAACTAATTCTGGCTCATTGCATTTACCATTTCAAGAAGCTCTACCCATGGGTACTACCTCCTCTCTCAGGGAAAGCATTTGAGGGAGGCGATGCCTTCTTGCAAAGTTTAGAAATGCACAATGGCAACATCCTCAGTCATCGGACCTCGTCTGAGGGGCTGTTCTTTCCCCACCACATACCCAAGACCATTTCATCCCCACATCCCCTTAGAACTTCTGGTGCCCGCACTGCAGTGCTGCAAAGGTGAGCTCAGGCTAGCAACAGAGCTCTCACAGTCCCCGGGGAGCGTTTTCTCCCCTGAGCTGCAACAGATTTTCCACTGCCTCTTCCTTAGGCCAGAGAAAACCAACACCTGGGGGAGATTTCTCCACCATATTTAAATACCCAGTTTCTAGCAGCCGTAAGGACAAACAGAGGGAATGATTCTTGAGCCATCTGAATGCAAACTTGGTCCATCCTCCCTGCCTTCTTTTGCCCTTGAAGATAGTTCAAAATAACACAAAAGAGGAATTAAACTTCGGGTTGTCTGCTTACATTACCACCCGGACCTTGCACTACTACATTGAAAACTAATCTCTCACTAATGCTCTGTGGTCCGGAGAGAACTGAGCTGCCCCACAGTTTAAAAGCAGCAAATATTTTTGCACTCCTTTAATATCTGAAAGGACGGCATATGAAAAGACTGTTTCTTTCTCCCCGTAATAGAATCCTTGCCTCAGCTCTAACTATTTATTAAGTCCTCTTCGGCCTGCTGGCCCCTGCTAAGGCCCTCACATGGCCCCTGTGCCCACGCCAAGCCCCCCTTGCAGCCTCTGAGTGGCTTTTCCAAGGACTTTCCCCCCAGGCCACAGCTTTAAGAGCCAAGTGTGCCACCATAAAAACCTACCTGGCCCAATATAAGCCTTTAGGAAGTGCCAAGATCAAAATGTCCTGCACACAGAACAAGACCCGAGGGCCAAGGCCAGTCCCTTGCCACACCAGAAGCCTCAGTCACTCCATGTGTATTCATTGCTTCTCCCTAGCTGTGCTCCTTATTTCTTACATATCAATTTTCTGGCCAAATACATCAAATGTTTGAACGTCGAAGGGGCACCCAATAAATAGCACCCTTCCTCCTTTTCCTTTTCCGAGTCCAAAACAAATTAAGAAATAAGCTAAAGGAATGGAAGAGGGAGGCCAGATTATGAATGAATTCCTGATAAACCTGGGTTGCCAAATGCAGCTTAATAAGAGAGTCAGACGAGTTTCCCAACACTGAGCTGCAGAATAAGATGCCACAGTCCCGGTCCAAAGTCAGCTGGGTGGGAGAGGCAGTCTGCCCACAGAGCAGACCTCGTGCTGGCTGGATTCCAAAGAGGAAAGGGAACAGGAATGAGCTGAGCATGCCCACATTATTGTCCCCAAATTTGCCAATTGAATCATGCCCTCCTCAGCTCAGAGTTAAGAAAGGGCAGAGAAAAACCTAGTATTACACGAACGCAATCCCCTTTGCCTGAAAGGTCAGTATTTGTTTAAATTTTTATTAGTAAAATATATGTATTACTTGGGCAGTTACACAACTTGGTTTTTGTGAAACTAAGATGGTAGAAGCAGCTGTTCGGTGAGGCTGGGGCGCTTGTTTATCATTTGGGAGTCTAAAGATAAGACTTCTCAAACATGAGCATTAGTGCATGATTTCCCACGCTTTTAAATAGTTTTCCATATGTCTTTATGAGTTCACTTAAGTTCATGCCTTTATTAGCCATGCATTTAAAAGCACGATTCACAATTGGAAGCAAGGTTTAAATAAAAGTTTTTCTCAATCACAGAGACAAACGTTTGCAGACTTCCCAGATTCCTTCCATTGTTCCCTCTGCTCTTTCTTTCTGTCAGTGCCTCACCCACACCACGTCCCACCTCCAGACTTGAATGAAAGGGCCACACCACAGGGGGTGAAAGTAATTTCCTGGGTGATCACCAAGGGGCCAGATGACACTGCCTGGGAGTTCAGGGGATTTAGCTCTGTGTAGGGTAAACCTTGGCCAAGGGAAAGGAGATGGGAAGGAGCAGGTAGACAAAAGCCCTCTTCCTTCTTTCTTGAGCTGTTCTGGGGTATAGCTTCTTCCTGCAACCTTTCTGAAGAACTTCTCTGAGTACTGAGCAAACACGCCTGCTGAAAGATCTGCTATAGAAGAGACCACTTTGGAGCCTGCCTTCCCTTTCCCTTGTTATTACCGCCGGAACCATTTGGGCTGGGGTCATCGTACTCTCACCTGAAGGCGCCCACCTGGGCAGTGAACGCATCCAATGTCCCACAAACCTGACACTCATTGTTTCTGTAGGAAGCCCAAGAGAGAATTCTGTTGACACGCTATAGGAAACCTTCTTTTAAATATTATTTGACTTTCTCTTTCCTCAAAGGTTCTACAGCTTATAGCTCACCCATCTTCACTTCCTCTTTTTTTCAATCTTCTTATAAAATTTCCTTCCAAGTATCGCCCTCACCCTGTAGTGGGTAGAGCAATTTGGTCTCCTCTCGGCATTTTAATTCTCTGCACTGCCAATACCCTGCTTAATTCAACAAAGGTCCCCTGGTGAGCCGAGTACACAAAGCATTCATTCTTCCCTGTAGGCAAAAGGGAGGTACTGCCAGGACAGCGTTCTAATACATTTCCCCTGTGTCGCACAGGCATAAAACAAAATCAAGCAGACAAGCAGCAGAGGGAAGAAAAAGCTATGTCAGGGGGAAGCAAATATGGGATCTAGAAAGGCACAGTTTGCCAGGATATTTGGTGAAGGGAAAGCAGATGAGGAATGTGGTCTCGAGGGAGGGGCAGACACAACCTCAAACTGGGTTCAAATGAGGCCAAATCCCTGCGCAAGAGGAGACCAGGAGCTGCGGAAGGGTTTTCAGGAACAGTGGGCGTGGGCAACAGGAACGCAGTTTAATACTCAGTAAATATTACACTCAATAAACACCCCTGCACGTTTACTGCCAGAAACAGAACTGATCGCTCTGGCAATGACAGATTTTGAAAGTGGACAAACAGACCGCCTGCCTGCAGACCAGGGCTGAGGACCCAGGAAACCAAGAAGTTCCCTATTCCTAACACCATACTTTCCCCTCATGCTTAAGAATAATACCTTCAACTGATGTATTAGTTTTCTATTGCTGCTGTGTAACAAATTACCACAAACTTAGTGGTTTGAAACAATAAACGTAATATCCTGCAGTACTGTGGGCTGGAAGTCCCGCATGGGTCTGGCTGGACTGACAGTGGGGTGTTGGCAGGGCTGGTTCTTTCTGGAGGCTCTAGGGGAAAATCCCCCTCCTGGCCTTGTCCAGCTCCTAGAGGCCCTCTCCTCTCCTTGGCTCGTGGCCCCTTCCTTCCTCCGTCTTCACAGCCAGCAGGTCCAGTCCTCTCATCACTTCACTCTGACCTCTCCCACTTTTTAGGACCCTTGTGATTACCTTGAATCCACTGGGATAATCCAAAAATAGTCTCCCTATCTGAAGGCCAGCACATTAGCAAACTTAAATTCCATTGGCAACCTGAACTCCTTTTCGCCATGTAACATAACCTAGTCATGGCCTCAGGGGATTAGGGAGTGTGTATGCTTGAGGAGGCTGTACTCTGCGTGCCACACGGTGATGTGTTACAGAGGAAAAACAAAGCAGGGATTGGGGGAGGGAGTGACCATTCTTCCCTTGTCCTGTCTCCCTCTGTCCACAGTTGGAAAGGTTCTCTGTTTTTTGCTTTTAAGGATTCATTCTATTAGCTTGGGCCCACCTGGATAAACCAAAATATCCTCTCCCCCTCAAGGTTCAATAGTCACATATGTAATTCTCTTTTGCCATGTAAAGTAACAAATTAATACCTACAGGCATCGGTAGTTAGGATGTAGACATCTAGGAGGAGCCATTATTCTGCATGCTGAATCTTACCTGTGGTGGAATTTTCTAGACATCTAAGCTTGTCAGTGACTGAAATGGCCAGCTGGTGCTCTGTCAAAAGCCCTCACAGAGAATTCCACTTGTAGATGTCACTGTTCCAATTCAGTCAGAAAGCAGAAGTTGAGGTTTTTCACTGTTAGCTCCCTAGACTGGAAAAATGTGGGCACCTTTTTTTCTCTTCTCTTGACTGGGAAGTGAAGCAGCAGTACAGTAAGACTCAAAAGGGTGACATCTGCCCAGATAATTCCTTCTGTGTAATCAACACATTTCTCCCAAATCCCTGGCGACCACTGACTTTGCTCTCCATCCCTTCACTTCTGCCTTTCTGAGAACGCCACAGGTTTGTAGTCTTTGGGGCTTCTTTGACCAAAGTGCACTTGAGATTCACTCAAGGGTTGGGTATATCAATAGTTTTTCCCTTTAAAGTTTTGAGTAATATTCCATCATATGGATATACCCCAGTTTGTCATTCAGTTGCTGATGGGCATTTGGATTGCCAGTATTTGGTGATTATGAATAACACTGAAATAAACTTTCATGTGCATTCCATGTGGATTTAATTTTTCGTTTATCTTGGGTAAACATCTAGGATTACCGGGTCACATGATAAGGGCATGTTTATCTTTCAAATTGCCAAATCCTTTTCCAAAGTGGGGGTACCATTTTGCATTCCTACCAGCAATGTATGAGGAATTCCAGTTATTCTTGATCTTTGTCAATAGCATTTAATATTGTCAGTTTTATGTTTTGTTTTAGTTTGGTTTGATTTGGGTTGGGTTTTTAGGCATTCTAACAGGTCTGTGGCCTGGCTGGTGTGGCTCATTGGATTGAGCACCAGCCTGGGAACCAAAGGATCACCGATTTGACTCCTAGTCAGGGCAATGCCTGGACTGTGGGCCAGGTCCCCAAAGAGGGACATGTGAGAGGCAACTACACATCGATGTTTCTCTCCCTCTCTTTGTCCCTTCCTTCTCCTCTCTCTAAAAATAAATAAATACAATCTTTTAAAAAAATAATAGGCATGTGGTATCTCACTGGTTTGAATTTGCAAATCCCTAATTATTAATGATGTTAAACATATATTTTTGTGCTTATGTGCCACACATACAAGATCTTTGCGGAGAAATTCCAACCATTGTTAATATAATGAGAACAGTTTTCACGACATGGATGCAACCTGGCAGCCAAGAAGAGTGGACTGGAATACACACATGTGAGTGAGCATGTGTACTGTGTGGCCATTGCATTCAAAATGGCTGAGCCAGTAGAGCAACAAATCTGCACCAATATTTGCATGAAGCTTTAACAATCTTTTTCCTCCATGGAAACTATTCAAATGGTTCAGAAGACCACAGCCATGGGCAACTGGTGACTGGCAGCTTCATCACAACAATGCTCCCACTCATGGATCACATCTGGTGCAGAGCTTCTTGGCAAAACATCAAATCACCCAGGTGACTCAGACCCCTACAGCCCAGATTTGGTGCCCTGTGACTTCTGGCTTTTCCCCAAACTAAAATCACCTTTGAAAGGGAAGGAATTTCACCATTGATGAGATTCAGGAAATACAATGGGGCAGCTGATGGCAATTGGGAGAACCGTGTGAGGTCCCAAGCTGCCTACTTTGAAGGGGACTGAGGCATCATTGTCCTATGTATGATGTTTCTTGTATCTGGTATCTTCTCTAGTAAATGTCTCGACTTTTCATACTACATGGCTGGATACTTCTGGACAGACCTTGTATATTTTCTTTCATGAAGTATCTGTTCAAAATTTTTTGCTCATTGGGTTATTTTCTTACTAATAAGTTTTGAAAGTTCTTGTAAATTCTGCATATAAATCCTTTGTCAGATATATGGTTTGAAAACATTTACCCTAGTCTGTGGCTTGTTTTTTATTCTCTTAACAGCAAAATTTTAGATTTTTGATGAAGTACAATTTATGATTTTTTCTTTCATGGATGTAATGCTTTTCACTGTCCTAAGAGCTCCCTCACTCAAGGCCACAAAGATTTTTCCTATGTTTTCTTCTAGAAGTTTTATAGTTTTCCATTTCACACTTAGTTCTATTATCCATTTTGAGGTGATCTTTGCACAAGATGAAAGGTATAGGTTATGGTTCTTTTTCTTCTTTCACCAATTTTTTTTTTGCACAAGGTTGTTATTCCAACACCACTTATTAAAAGGACTCTCTCCTTCCTACATTGAATTGGTTTTGCACTTTTGTCAAAAAAAAATTGATTGATAATACATAAGTGGATCTATTTCTGGACTCTGTATTCTGTTCCATTGATCTTTGCATCTGTCCTCTCAATAACCACTACTCTCTTGATTACAGTAGCTTTGGTGAATTGAAACATCTATATCTTTAATCCAAAAATCTCAATCACTCAAGCTGGGCGGTGTTGCACAAGTTACATGACCTCTCTGGACCTCAGCTTCACGTAGCACCCATGTGAAAGAATGGTTTACAAGGATTGAGCAGACAGACACGGAGAGTGCTGGTAAAAACTGCTTGTTTTGTTTGTCCAGACTCTTTCTCCTTTCCAGAATCAGCACCTCTCTCTTTGGGGGAACAGCTCTTCTGACTCTTTTCAAGCGCGTGGTCCTATTGTAGTCGCCAGTGATACTGCCAAGTCCCCACCTTCTCTGCCCACAGGGGAAGGTCAAGTGACAAAGCCAGGAACCAAGCATAGCTAATTAGACTTTCTCCCTTGGGTCCTATGGAAGAGTGAATTACTGGCCCACATTTTTTCTCCTCCCTCTATTCATGCCCTTTACCATGTACCTTTGCAGATTTTTCTCACTCAAGAATAAGTCTATTTCCCTGAATTTTCACTTTGGAGTTGGCCATGTGACTTGCTTTGCCAAACAGAATAAAGCAAAAGTGACAGCGCACTTGTTCTGTCTAGAACTTCAGGGGCAGAGGGTGGTTCTTGCCCCTGCTGGTAGGTAAGAAGTGTTTCCCTTGAACGAAGATGGAGTTGGGGTAACCATCACTCTGGGTGATCTGAATTACTGAATTGACACTGTGAAAGAGGATTTATATCATGTAAGAGTGTGTGAGCAAGCAAGAGGGGTACCGGGACTGAGACTCAACCAGAGCCAAGGGAGGCCACTCCCACTCACTAGACCTTAGGGAGCCATGTGACACCACAAAGAACTGCATTTTTATTATTCCACAGCCCCCACACTTCAGATATGCATGTGAAAACTGTTACGTCTTCACTCCCTCTTGTCCCTATTCTATCTAACTTCAATATTGTTCAATGGCTTTCTCTTGGTGTATTTGCTTGGTACATTTTTGTTCCCTTTCTCTTCTTTTTAAAATTGTTCTTTTAATCCAAGTAATACATCTTCTGACTCTTAGTATTAAAATGCTGAGAACCAAAACAACATTCCTTTGCCCTTTTCACCCAATATTTTTTATTAAATGTAGTGAGGTGACATTGGCTTCAGGTGGACAATTCTATAACACACCATCCGTATATTGTACTGTGTGCTCACCACCCCAAGTCTCCATCCATCACCACTTACCCCCTCATACCCTCTCCTATCTCCCCCTACCACACCTTCTCTCTGGTAATCACCATGCTGTGGTCTGTGTTGATGACGTTTTTGGTTTTTTTCCCCTTAATCCCTTCACCTTTTTGACGCAGCCCCACAACACCCCTCCCCTGTGACAAGTGTCAGTCTATCAATGAGTCTGTTTCTATTAGTTAGTTTATTTTGTTTCACATATGAGTGGATTCCACATGACTAAAATCATATGGTATCCATCCAATATTATTCCAAGTCTCCCAAGAAACATCCACCACAATGGAACTGGACATAGAAGAAATTCATTAGAGAAAATGACAGCACAGAAAATGAGGAGAGGCTGGGAAAACCGTCAGATCACGATGCAGGTCTGCCTCTGAGTGAAAGAAGGAAGGAAGACAGGGTGAAAGTGTCTTAGACTGCGGTGCAGTTCTAAAGAAAATTCGGCAAGGCCACTGGGGAGTCCTCAAGTCAAAGTCCCCTGCAATGCATCACCAAGTTTGAGTTTTGGGTCAAGGCCACACTCCCCACGTCTGCTCCTTGCCAATGACTGAGTGCAGCGGTAACACCAAGGTGAGACTCCTCCGGCTGCTCTTTCCACGTGACTCACTCCACCATGGCTTTTCCTGACATAGACCTCCTATTTCTTGCATTTTCCTCCTGTGCATCCTTTTGAACCTGTAGTAAAATGGTCCAGGGACTGCTTTCCCTTATGGGGAGGGCTCTGTTCTAGGCAGTCAATAGGAAACAGACTGAGGTACAGGAGAAAAAAGAATGAGGTGATTCTTAGGCTTTTTTGCCTAGACCCTCGTCTAGGAATTGGTGTGACTCAAAATTCAACATTATTTACCAGAACAGGAAATTCAAATGATATACACGGTCTGTCCAGAAGGTATCCAGCTATGTACTATGAAAAATAGAGACATTTACTGAAGAAGATACACAATACAAGAAACATTGTACGCAGGACAACGATGCCTCAGTAAGCACCTTACGACCTCAAACAGTTCTCCCAATCACCATCACCTGCCCTGTTGTATTTTCCTGAATCTCATCGGCAATCTGAAATCTCTTTCCTTTCTATGGTAATTTTCGTTTTGGGAACAGCCAGGAGTCACAGGGCACCAAATCTGGGCTGTTAAGGGGGCTGAGTCACCTGGGTGATCTGATGTTTCATCAAAAAGCCCTGCACTAGACATGATGCATGAGCAGGTGCATTGTCGTGGTGAGGCTGCCAATCACCAGTTGCCCATAGTTCTGGTCTTCTGAATCATTCAAATAGTTTCCACAGAGGAATGTTCAGGCTTCACACAAATATTGATGCAGATTCATTGCTCTACTGGCTCAGTCATTTTGAATGTGACAGTCACACAGTACACAGGCTCACTCAACATTGTATACTGCTCCCACTGACCAGAACAATGAGCTGTTGTCCTTGTTCACACATGTGCGTTCCAGTCCACTCTCCTTGGCTGCCAGGTTACATCAACGTCTTGTAAACCATTCTCATTATATTAACAGTGGCTGGACTTTTTCCGGACAGACCTCGTACACAGAGCACAGTCTCTGCATACTTACCATTCAAGTGGCAGTAGACAACTGGTAGGGGATTCAAGGCTTCAGAGTGTAACTCCTCTCTGTCTCCAGGCAGAGAGTGACTCACGAGAGCCTTACTGATCCTTCCAAATTCCACACTGTAAAGTGGAGGAGAAATAACTTTGGCCCACAAAAAGCAGATTTCAGCATATGGTTACCAGAGCCATAGAGCAAACTCAGGAGTCCATCAGTAGAATGTCTAATTCTGTGAACCATGCATCCAGGCACTAGTAACACCAAACTCTACACCGTATTTCCCAATCATGTGCCTCCTGCATTCCCAGATTCTGTTCAGCCACATGGGAGGCCCACCTTCTACTCATTATTTGTTGGTTTGGGGCTGGGCAAATTCCCATTTATACTTCAAAACTTAAAATCACATCTCCCCAGCAAAGCCTTCCCAGAGTAGTCCCTTCCCATGTATACTCACAGAAGGTTGTTCAAAACTATTTCATCGTACTGTGAGCTCTCTCTTTCTCTTGAACACACACACACACACACACACACACACACACACTGCTAAGCTTCCCAAGGGCAGAAAAAATGTTTTCATCCCTGAAACTTAGCATACAGTAGATGCTTGATATGCTTTTATTGGAAGGAAGGAAAAAAGAAAAATGACTAATACAAAACTCCTTTCCAGATAGATATTTGCCTGAATTGTCTGCAAATGGGCATCCTCCAAGCTACATTAGACAATTCTCCCTCACACCATGTATGAGAGCCACAGTTCACAGTTACTTTAGCTATTTTAATGACTCGGCCAGAGGCCACAGAATTATGCCACGGATTGTGCCAAGCACTAATGCAGTTATGCCGTATACGCGTGGCCTGGTTCTCATTTGATTAATGAAGATATCCTGCTCAGGAAGGAGGCACTGGTCCTAGGAAGAAGGTCCAACACACCAGCCCCCAAGAAAACATACTTATTATTCCCAGCATGCGTCATGTTACATCAGATTATTAAGCAGTGTTACAATGCACCCTTGGCTTTGAATCATTGTGTTCCCCAAGTGAAGACTAATACATAGTCCGTGTTCACTTCATACACAACAACCAAGGAAAACAAATACAGTGCTCCTGCTGCTAAAATGGAATATAAACACATTCCGTTTTACATGAACACCCTATGTAAATTGAGGGAGAGCGGGGAGTGATGGGAATGGATGCTGAGAAATATCAGTGAACAGATAGGGAAAGAATGTATTTTGAAAAGTTTCTGTGCATGGATGAATCAGCATCTTCCAATTAGGCATAATACGGACTTGCACTCCTATTAATCACACCTAACACTGTGTAGCACTTCCATTAGCCACTATTTTCATACACTACAATAATATATTTATAAAGCACTTTCAGATACATTATTTCAGCTGCTCATGACAAAAACCTGAAGGAGGTTATTAGTTTTCTTCATAAACTTATAGATAAAGCGTCCTACACAAAAATAATGACCCAGCCTACAAGTTTGTTCTGGCCCAGCTGACGGAGACACTGGCATTGTCCCATTAAGGAAGATGGCCTTCGATTTCAAGGAGTCAGATCCACCTTCATCCCACGCCCACTCCCACCCCCAGTTATGGTTGTGTTCCCACCCAAAAAGCAACTGGCCTCTCTGGGGCCTAAATGATGGCTGCAAAAAAGACCTAGGACTCAACTGTTCTTTACAGAATTATCTCCAAAACAGCAAAACCGATCACTGAGAACACTCCCCTGGGGGCTCCTTAACTGCACAAAAGAGTCTCATTTTTAATGAGACTGCTCACTAAATAAACAGATTAGCAGACAGCACTTGGCTCTTCTCTACCTACAACCTTGCCCAAAGTAAGCTAGGCGCACCCTCCCAGGCAAATAACATAGGAGGTAGGGAACCAACACCAATTTAGCAAATACGAAGCTTTTGAGCAGGCCTTCTCAACCTAACTTCCTTGCAAGAAGGTGGCCTTTGAAAAACACCTTCATTTACATGGAGCCAAAAGCAAAAGGAGGTCCAGAGGCAAGCTCATATTTTTTAAGAATTCCTTCCTTGGGCCTTCCAAGATTCTTTTAACACAAAATGTCGTCCATCCCTTAAGAAGGTGTTCTCTAACCTTAAAATGTTATTTGTAGTCTGCCACAAAAAAGTCTGCAAATTGTAACCAAGTAGCATCCACTGTTTGTCTGCTTCCCAAAGCAACTTTGCAAGTGATGCTATCTTTTTGCATCTTGCCTGAGGAGAGACTGAGGTACAGAGAAGTAGAGAGACTTTCCTGGACTCATTCCAAAGTTAGCAGGGGCTTTTTTGTTGTTGTTGTTCTTGATGAAACAATTATTAAAGATTTTGGGGTATCACTTTCCCATAAATGGCAAGATATTGCTGGCCAGAAATATTTAATCACTATACGGTCTTCCAATCTGGCAGAAGGTGAAAGAACGATTTTGGATCAAGTGTCAAAATGAGCCAGTTGGCCTTGTTCTCATTGAGATTACTTACAGGAATAACAGGACAGCCTCTAAGCCTGGCTGAGAGTCAGCAGAACCTAAATTTGAGCCCTGGTTCAGCCTTGTAATGTGACCTTGAGCGATGGTTCTGAGACTCAGTTTTCTCATCAATGCAGCAGCTTCTCAGAGTTTTCATCAGGATTGAAAGAAATAACGAAGAAAGATAAGTGGCTTAGCACACATTGAGTGCTCCATAAATCCTGGTTATTGTTGTTATTTACTTAACTTCAGAGAGAACAGATGCTTATCAGACTAGTGGGTTGTTTGTTTTGTTTCCTATGTGCAACAGACACTTCGAGAAGATATAAATCAAAACCCTAATATTTTGAATCATCTTTTTATATTTCTTCCCAGTATAAACAAGGGACAATGAGTCATATGTGACTATTGAAATGGAGTTGATAGAAAAAGTATGGAAGTTTGCAACAGGCATCCAGATTATAAGATAACCTGCCGTCATTTGTCTCCTCCTGTATTTTTACCAAATGAGGAGAAGTGGAAGAGACATAATTCACGGACGAGAATTTTCAGGTCGCCCTGTGCACATCTGCCCTTCCCTGTGCAGGGGGAGAGAGGCTGAAGGCCACTGCCTTCAGAGACCCTGAACTTTGTAGTTATGCTAAGTTTTCCAACTACCTGTTTGAGCCAAATTTGGAAGGAACTTTGAAACTGCCAACCCATTTTTTAGGAAACGGAGTGGGATATGGAGTTAGCACATCTAGTTCGGAGGAAAGCTGTGTTATACTATCACGTTTTCACAATCCATGTAAATAATAATTAAACGTCTTATAATCTAAAAGGTGTGAAATTACCTCCCAACATCAAGAAGAAAAAGTCACTAGGAAGAGACAGCTAATACTCAATGTGATCACATGAAGTTTAGTGTAAACTAATAAAACAGCTTTTCCCCTTTAAAAAAATGTTTAGCATATGAAATTATTTTTACCCTGCAAGTTACTCCAAGGTACATTTTAAAAATATTATTTTCAGTTGCTATTCAGTAAAGGATACATTTCAAATGTATCTTGATTAGACAGTCACATGTAACAGAAGTTCCTTTCCTTGAAAATGTCTGCAGGAATTCACAACACATAATAACTTTGTTTTGCTGCTGTAACACTGATACTCTTTTCCTATTCCAGCTTTTGCCTGCTTCTTTTTAAGATACAAAAAGTATCCATCTTCTCAATCTCACTAGCTTTCAGGCCACCTGACAATAGCAGAATGCAAATTATTCAATAACTACATATTTAAATAACCACTGGAGAATAGGAGCTTAGCAGAGGTGTCCTGGGAAAAAAACCCAAATCAATGACCCTGTACAAGATGTGTATTCTCCTCATTGAAAGTCTCCCAGCACTATCAGTCCCCACCTGCCAAGCCAACTTTATCTCTTTGTATGTCCGGAACACCCCTGCACCCCCTCCAAATCTGTTTCTTGCAGACCTACCAATTAGAATCAGAGCCTCACTCAAAAATCCTCAAGGACTTCCATATCAGTTAAGATTTGCATTTGGCAGCTAGTAACAGAGCCCAGAAATAATAGTGGCTTGAACAAGATAAACGTTTATTTTTCTTTTCTGTAAAAGAATTCTGCAGATAAGCAACGCAGAGCTGGTGTGGCATCGCCTATGGTTCCTGTATCTTTCTGCTCCACAATGCGCCTTCTATTCTCAGGAACAAAGGATGCCTCCTCGAGTTGCATCCATCTCACCCACCTTCCAGACAGCTAGAAGGGGACACACAGGCCGATGTCAAACTTCTTTGCAAATGCTTCCAGCATCCTTCCAGAGCACTCCGCAAATAACTGCCATACCCACGAAAGAATCATTCTGAAGTAGGGAGATTTATCACTTACAAAACTTTACTAAATTTTAACTGTATGCCCAGGGTCTCGTGAGAAACTAGGGTATAATATGAAACTCTTAAAAGGACAACCTGTTTTAGAATATCTATATAACTGGCTTGCCACAGTGCCTAAAATCCCCAGAGTTAGAAATTTAGTCTTTTGGGTTAAGAAACTACTGTTTCCAGTAAAAGGCACTGTATTATGCTGAGAGATCAGGGAGAGTTCATTAAAGATAAGGCAACTTCTAACATATGCAAATGTGAGGCTTACACAAAAATAATACTATGGGCAGCATAGAAATGTCCAGATTAATAGGCATTTCAGAGGATAGAAGTCTGTGAACATCTTTTGGTAAATATGTGAGTCAGGTGACTTTTTAGTGCCCCAACAAGGCCCAAACAGAACCAGTAAGTTTAGGAGAGGAAGGAAAAGCAGCCTAGACTGGTGAGTGAAGCTGCCTGGTAGCTGCGCTAATGGGCCCGGCTTGCCTGTGTGCAGCAGGTTGGGGTGGGGGGCTTAGAAACGGAGTGACAGGCAATCTGAGAAGAGGAGCAGAAAGTGTAAGTAAAACCATGTGTTGCACAATGCAGGCCAAGGACAACGTGGGTGTCATACAGGAAGTGCCACATCAAGAATCCGGGAGCTCTGGGTTCCAGTGCTACCTCTGCTGCCCTCTAGGTGGGTGACCTTGGGCAATGACCACAACTCTGGGCCTCCGTTTTCTTAAAGGAGAGGTTGGTGATGCAAGGGCCCAGTACAGCATGAAAATGATCACCACTAATACTCACAGCTTCTGCTTTAGCCAATCCAGAAGAGGTCATTGGAAGGAGGAGAATGAGTATTTAAGGTATAAAGTGGTTAGACTTGGGAAGACAAGAGGTGGGAGCCATTCTTGGAAACAACCAGCCAAACCAAAGAGGCCTCTCTGCCGCTCTGTTCCAGAGGGCAGGGGTGTTACTTCAGAAGCGAATTTAGCACTTATCCTAGTGATCTTGGGGAAGGCCTCTTCTCACGGATAGGAGTTGCGGCATATCCCAGAGTAAAAAAAAATAATGAAGTAGCAAACATACACATAACTATGATTTTATGCAGGCTTTGTTCAAAGCTTTTCACATATATTAAATATTTTCTAGAGAAAGATGTTCTTAAGATTGTGAATTGGGAAGCAAAGCAAGAAACAGAATACAGGTACATAAAGTACTTGGCCTATGGCCTGCACCTAGTAGGCACTCATCATCATCATTAGCAAACAAGACCTCGAGGAAACCTTCCCTTCCTCCTACTGCAGAGCTGCCCCCTACACTCTCAAGTGTTGGCTCTCCCATTCACATTCACCCGATCTCCGTCATTTCGTGCACCCGCATTCCCACGGCTGAACAAAGCCATCAGAAGATATGAATGGGGTTTGTGGCTCCTCTCAGGTATGTGGCCCCAACCTCGAGTCCCAAGCCTGGCTATTCAGTTGGGGATAAACTAGAGATAAGGGGGTAAGTTTCCTCCTTCTCACTTTCCATCAGCAGCACTCTCATCTTGAGTGAAGGTTTGTTTTATTTGGTTTTACTGGTGGAGGGCAGGAGGGGAGGTAAAGGGCAGAAGCGAGAAAGGAAGCAAAGAAGATACAATTCAGGAGTTATTTCAGGTCTGGGTTTGGCTCAGGCCGACAGTTTAAGCTGTCATTGTTCAGAAATAGAAAAGGCGAAGGCTTTTCCTAAAGGCAGAAACAACTGTGGCTGGGGCTTGGAACTATAGGTCTCTTAAATTACCTGAAAGAACCTGAGTTGACAGCTGAGGAAATGAAGGGTGAGCAGTCAATGTGCTATCATCTACCTGTAAAAACTTGAAGAACAGCTCCTTGTCCAGTGACGACCGACTCTAGGTCTTATACCCTTTAGCCAGCAGAGGGCACTCTTTTACTAATCTTCAATTAAAAAAAAAAGTCCCTGTGGTTGTTCATTTTTATTATCCCTCTTTTGAAGTCTCTTTCCAAAATCAAGTAAATAGTTAATCCTTTGAGTTGCTCAATTAAAAAAAAATGAAGACTAAAATGCTGAGCTATTTGAAGAAAATGATTCTGTTCTCACCCCTAAGCTGTACACCTGCTGAAAAGATTCACACCAATTGTACTGGCAAAGGGCAAAACATGGACTGGCTCCTAACACAACATAAACAAGAGACCGCAAGCTAAACGGACGGACAGCGGGTGGAGCAGAAGTGGCGAGACTGGCTCACTCGGCTGTGGGTTCAGCAGACCCACACTCAGCCACTGGGCTTCTGTTGGTCCTTCCCAAAAAGCCTGAAATGTATCCGTTGTGACCAGTATCTGTTCTGATGGTCCAAGAACATCATGTCTCCTTCATTTACTGAAAATCCACATGCCCAACAGAACTTTTTAATATTTTTTTATATTGTGTATGTTCGTGGAGAAATGTAAAGGTGCAAGCCTAAACTTTCTTTCCTATGGGAATGGTCCCAATACAAAACTAAGGGTGTTGCCTAGAATAAAAGAAGGTAATAAGCAAGTTTAATTAAAGCTGCTCAAGTCACTCTCTTCAATTATCCAATGGCTTCCCACTGCTCTTGAACTAAAGTTCAAAATTCCTAATGTGGCTTCAAAGGCCCATCACCATCTGGACCTTCTTACCAAACCGATTCACACCACTGGTTCCTGCTGCCCTGGTTCGCGCCATCCCAGTCATAAGCACCTTCTCTGACTTCTTCAAAGTCCTTCCTGACCTAGGGCCTTGGACATGCTCTGCCTGGACTACTATTATTCCCCTCCTGCCTTCAACCGGCTAACCCCTGCTCAGCCTCCATGTCTCAGCTGGAAGGTCATTTTTTTAGGAATGACCTGCTAGCTTCCATCTCTAGACAAGGCCCCCTATTTCAAACTCGTATAACATCCGGCAGGGCGACCACTACAACACAAGAGACTTTCAGAAAACTGCAGAAGGCATTGCATGGGGGGTGGATTTTTAAAGGTTCATTTCTTTTGGGTAAACATGGGCTGGCCTAGGGAAAGATTTTGATTCCAGACCATGCTGACTCCCTCCGCTGGGTACCTTTGTAGGATCATAAGGCAGAAAACCTGAGCTTCCTTCATAGCACATATGAGGTCTGTCCAGAACGTGTTCGGCCATATACTATGAGAAACAGAGACATTTAATGAAGATACAAGAAACATTGTACATAGAACAATGACACCTCAGTCCCCTCCAAAGTGGATACCTTAGGACTTCACACAGTTCTCCCAATCACCATTAGCTGCCTCGTCATATTTTCATGAATCTCATCTATGGTCTGAAATCTCTTCCCTTTCAAAGGTGATTTTAGTTTTGGGAAAAGCCAGAAGTCACAGGGTGCCAAATCTGGGCTGAGCTGCCTGGGTGATTTGACGTTTCACCAAAGAACTGCATCAGATGTGATGCATGAGCGAGTGCATTGTCCTGATGAAGCTGCCAATCACCAGTTGCCCATAGCTGTGGTCTTTTGAATCATCTGAATAGTTTCCATGGAGGAATGTTTAAGTTTAATGCAAAATTTGATGCAGATTCATTGCTCTACCGCCTCAGTCATCTTGAATGCGACGACCACCCAGTACACATGCTCACTCAACAGCGTCTACCACCCTAACTCGAGCAGTCCAGTCCACTCTCCTTGGCTGCCAGGTTACACTGATGTTGTGCAAACGGTTCTCATCACATTAACAATGGCTGGACTTTTTTCTGGACAGACCTGCCACATATCCTTCAAAACACTCATTTAAATTCCATTAAATAATTGCAGCTGTGATTTTTCTGTCCATCTCCTCAAACAGCCTGTAGCTCCAAGAGGGCAGGGCTCTTGTTAGTCACATTGAAGAAACAGAGTCTGGCCCTTAGGAGGGTCTCCACGAGTATGCATGCAACAATGAAGCAGAGATTGTTACCACCAAGCAACCACTACGTTATACTTGCCCATGCTTTTTTCCAGCAAGACAATAAAAGTTCACTCTTCAGCCTACACTACTATACTATCTATAATCTTTCTTTGACTCTTGTGAATATGCAGTCTGCAGCCAAAAATCAGTAATCCAGCTCCCCTGGAAAGAAACCTGATCCACAGGGATGGACTGCGTGATCCTGACTAGGAAATGAATTATAGAATTGTAAGCCAAAAGGGACCTATAAATCGTCTTGTTTAACATCCCCACTTTCCAGGAAATAGAGGATTAGAATCTTCTCACTCGTAAATCGAAGACTGGATGCAGTGCTCACCCATTCTTGGTATTCTGAGGTTCTCAGATCTGACCCAGGTCCGTCCCTTGGCGAGTGACAGCTCAAGTCTGGTCTGCTAACCTGAAATTTAACACGCTCTCCCCGGCACTATGTCCTAAGTAACAAAACTGCAGGCAGAGAGTTGAGCTGTTGAATTCCAAGCAGAATCCTGGTGTGCCAAATGCCAAAGATCAAGGAGTGTGAGGTCTGGGATAATGTTACCACCACGATCCCATGTGGCAAAAAGATGGAATAGGCTCGATTCTCCATGGTTTGTTAAGATAGCCCTGAGTTAATGGGGTGATATTTATACCTTACTTATGTGCTCTGGAAGCCAAGCCGTATACCCAAACGCATATACTCCTCATAATTCACATAGGGATTTAACAATATTTGGAACAAAATACAGAAAAATGGGAGGAAAGTGAATTAGGGAAATGCCTAGTTCTGTTTTAACATCTGAGAAGAAAGACTGCATGAGACAGAGACACAAAAAGGAACTTATTCTCCATTCAAGCATTTCGAGGATAATTATTTTTAAACCTGAAATATCTTTATGGTTTTTTTCATGTTAAGATCCATCATTAAAATATACAACCAATACTTAAATGAACAAAATGAAAGTCTCTTCATAATTCTACTCTCAGGAATTGAAACCAGGTAACCTCCCAGGCCAGTTCTATGGAGAGAAATGTGAATTGTCTTTAATTTTTTAAAAATGGGTTTGTTTTTTTTTTACAAAAATGGAGTCATACTATAAATATTGTTCTGTGCCTGGTTTAATATCATGGACAACTTTTTATATTAGTACATATGAAGCTCCCTAGGTATTCTGATAGTTGCAATCTGTGTCCTTCTTGGATATACTACAATTGCTTCAAATAATCAATTCTTTGATCTTGTAACTAAGGGGATGTTGCTGGGTTGTTTACTTTTTTCTTTCTTTAAATCCTCACCCAAAGATATGTTTATTGATTTTTAATTTTTTTTAGAGAGAGAAAGGAAGGTGGGAGAGCGAGAAAGAGAGAGAGAAACATTAATATGAGAGAAACATCAATTGGTTGCCTCCTATCTCCCATATTCGCCCCACCCGGGGATCGAACTCACACCCTAGGTACGTGCCCTGACCTGGAATTGAACCTTCAATCTTTTGGTGCATGGTACGAGACTTCAATCAACTGAACCACCCAGCCAGGGCTTTTTTGTTTCTTTTTAAAATCTAATATGTAACTTCACAATTATCATGCTGGTATATGTATCTTCAGTCTCATATCTAACCATTTCCCAATTTGTGAGAAAAAAAGTAAAAAAAAAAAAAAAAGTAAATTTGTAGAAAAGGAACTACTGAATCAAAGACTAAACCCACAATATAGAATGTACAATGTATCATGTATGTGTAGATCTAATCTAACACCACCATTTACTCCATCATAGACTCTCCCTCTACTTATTTGACATTTCATATTAATCATAGAATAAATTCCACTTGAAGCTTTTAAGAGAATAGAGAACTTGAAGGGAAAGCCAGAATAAGGTCATGATTTTGGAGAATCAGACTATCGGTCAATATTCAGGCATTTAAAAACAGAACGGACAAGATGTGTGGAGAAAGCTCATTGCTTGCTTTCAGAGGCTGATTCGGGAGATTTCTAAGAGCAAAGTAAAGTGATGCCAGTAAGACAAAGATTAAACAGTTTGGGGAAGGGAGATTTGACCCTGAACTTGAAAGGTGGTCATGGCTTCCACATATGCAAACTCCTTGCTTCTCCGGTCACCAATGAAGCTGGGGAAAAAATCACTCAGCCTTGGATAGAAGGGAGGGAAGCAAAGGTTAAACTATCAGGAAAGGATAATGATCACCTTTGCATGAGTGGTGCTGACTGTAACTCTATTTCCTTAAATTTATGTATTCTGTGTATAATTTATATCCCAGCAGTCTCAAACTACAACTGAACATAATTCCACATGTGAGAAGCCTTTTGAATGTCCTTTTCTGAAAACTGTGTTCATAGCCCTTGTTACTTTTCTATTGTTTTGCTTGCTTTTTCTCTTTAATTTGTAGACTCTATTTATCAGGGAAATTAGCCTTTTGATAAATGGGTTGCAAACATTTTCCACAATTTCCCATTATCTGTATGGGTGTGAGCATTACTGATTTAGTAACACAAACAAATCTATACCAGGTCCTTTCTGACATAATTAGGGATGACCCTAAACTAAACCAAATGCCTTAATTTTTTTTAAGACTTTATTTATTTATCTTTAGAGGGGAAGGGGGGAAGGAGAGAGGGAGAGAAACCTCAATGTATGGTTGCCTTTCGTGCATCCCCTGCTGGGAACTGGCCTGCAGGGAACCAGCCTGCAACCCAGGCATGTGCCCTGACTGGGAATCGAACCACGATTGTCTGGTTCGCAGGCCCACGCTCAATCCACTGAGCTACACCAGCCAGGGTTACAAATGCCTTAATTTTTTAAGCGTTTTTGAAAATTGTAGTGAACTGTCATAAAATTTACCATTCTGACCATTTTTTTGCAATACATTAATTCTGTTCATTAAATGCCCAATAAAAATCGTTTGTTCTCCTTGAGGATAATTAAAAGCAGCATTTAAACATGAGGAAACTGTCCTGGCCAGGTAGTTCAGGGGCAGGAGGGCATTGTCCCAATATGCCAAGGTTGCCTGTTTGATCTCTGGCCAGGGTATGAGAATCAACCAATGAAAGCATAAATAAGTGGAACAACAAACTAATGTTTTTCTTTCTCTCTCTCAAATCAATAAATATAAAAAAATATTTTAAAAAATGAGAAAACATATTTACAAGGTTAATATTATGTTGGTTGTGGTTACCTGAGAATCCAAAATACAAACTGGATGTCTCTGTTAATTATACTGTTTGTAAATATATCATGGTTATTCATTATACAGAGGTGGACAAAAGATATACAGTTGTAACACGAATAAAAAACACGATCATCAATAAATAATCAAAGATGAAAACAGTGCTTCGTGTACTCACAACTGTAAGCCTACTTTTGCCTACCGCTGTACAGCAGGTCCTTTGCTAAGTACTGCACATACATCATCTCACCGAATAGTTTTAATAACCCCATGAAAGAACTGTAAACATCCTCTTTACACAGCCAAAGAAAGAGAAACTCTAAAAGGTGAAGTACCTTGCAACGCAGCAAGTCCCACAAGCACCAAGTTAGGTCACCTGGACTCAAATCCAAGCCGCGGGACTCCAGAGCCAAACCACTGTAGCGTGTCTGTCTCCTGGAGGATGGGACTCAGAATCCTTTGCGAGATTCTTGTAGCTAGAATGTGGGTGAACTTTAAGATGTTTCCAGTGGCTATGTATTTATTTACTTACTATTGTAGTTACACATAATGTAAAATTTACCGTTGGAAACATTGTAACTAGAGAGTTCAGCGGTACTAAGTATGCTCACATGACCCTGCGTCACTGTCTTCTCACTCTATGGCAGACTGGGTATGCGACACGGTTCTATTTTTACGTTATTGAACTTATATTCTATTTTATGGGTTCTATGTTTTGTGTCATACTTAGATCTCCCCCACTCTGAGATTATACTTTTTAAAATCCTCTGAGGTTTCTTCTGGTATGTCTATGGCTTCTTCTTTTTTTTTTTTTTACACTTTACTCATAAATCCTTCAGGAATTTATCCTGGTATAAATGTGAGATAGAAACTTAGATCTAGACATCAAAAGAGAGATCATGATTAACAGATTTAAAGTCATTCAACTTTTGGTGACAGCTGAAACCGAAGAGAAGGTATGGTGGCATTCAGCAGAGTTTGGACCTTGAGGGATTTGCTGGAACCAAGGGCAAGGTTGAAAGACAAAGAACCTGCGAATCTAGAAAAGGCATTAGTGTGGCAGGAGGAAAACCGAGATGGAGCAGTGCCTCGGACACCCAGGAAGTAAGGTAAGTGTCGTTATGCAGGAAAGGGGGAGAGAAGCCCTGCCCCCAAACAAAGCTTAGTAACCATTCTCATTTTTTTCACTAAGCATCAGGTTGAAACCAGCAGTTTCTGCTTCATCTTGGTGTTTTTTTCTTCCTTTTTTCTGTGTTATTACTACAATAGGAACCATAGAACATAAACTGTGAGAGCTCATGTCACTTTGAGAACAGTAGTTTGGTCAAGTACAACAGTGGAAGAGCATCTTGCGCTGTAACCCTGAAACGTTTCAATCCCTGGAGGCAACTCAGAAATGGGAAGCATTTTAGGGGCCCAAATGGACTGAGGGGCTGGGTTTTCAAAAGGCTGGCTTTATTCACTCTGTATTCTCACTTGTCCTGGCTTCTAGGAGCTTTCTGTTGCCAGGGCCTGCAGATGAGAACTAGCAGGAGAGCACATATTTGCCTAAGGCCCAAGTTTTTGAAACTATCTTAATTCTCACACAATCCCGCTAGAGACAAAACCTCCCTGAACAAAAAACTTCTGTTTTCATCCACATTCCCCCAGAAGATCCTAATCCTAGAATGCTACAGTAAATAAACATTTATCAAGAACATGTAAAAAAAGATGAGAGATAAAGGTTTCACTTTATTTTTTTAATGCCAATAGGAATTATATTTGCATCTAGACAAATTCATTTTAAATTCATACAAGGAAGAAAGGCAAGCAAAAGAAGCCAGAAAAATTCTGAAAAAGGGACCAGTCGGGGTGTGCAGGGTTAGTGCTACCAGCAATTAAAACATATTCTAAATTCACAGTAATTAAAATAATTTGGTCCCGAGTGCTGAAACTGATAGGACAGTGGAATAAAATAGGACAATCAGAACTTATCGGAATTTAGTGTAAAGGTATAAATTTAATGTTAAAGGTATACATTTACTTGCCATCTTTATCATGTTGAGCATTCCCATCCAAGAACATGACACACCTTTCGCTTTGTTCACGTCTTCTGTTAGAGATACAGTCTCAGAATGAGAACTCGGCTCCATCTCTCCACGGCCTTCCTGTCTGCTGAAGAGTGGTAGTGAGGGTTACCTGTGGAAGTTTTGTTTGGGGTCTACATTTTTTCCCAGAGTCATTCCTAACATACTAAACTTCCTAGTCTCTCTGTTTACAAAATGTGGAAAGTGGTGATCAAGCCTAACTTAATCAGACAGGTATTAGGTGTTGGCAGAATTACTTTGAAAGGTTCTAGTGTCTAAGATACGGCCTTGATTTAACTTAGGATGTTAGGATGGCAGCTGGACGTTACCACCTACTCAGCACTATTAGCCACCAGTCTCAAAGATGGAGCTTCAAGTCACCATGGGTGTCGGTCTTGAATAACAATGTCCAACAGAAAGAGAACGTAAGTCACATCTGTGAACTACAGTCTAGTAACCACTCTAAAAAAAGTAAAAAGAAACAGATGCAATTAAGTATTTTTAAACTAATATTTCAAAAGTATGCTCATTTCAACATCTAATCAGTATAGCGTTATTAATGAAGATATTTAACATGTTTTTAGACTAATCCTTGGGAACCTGGTATAAATTTCACATGGCACATCTCAGTTTGGACTTGCCACATTCAAGTGCTCAATAGCCACACATGGTTTTGGCTATTGGGCAGTACAACTCTAGAAAACAGTCATGAGCAAGGAAAATTGTTTAATTTAGTAGAAGTCCAGAAACTCCAAGGTTGGAAATATAGTATCTCAAGGGTCTGGAACAGACTTTAAAAATCAAAAGTCCTAATATCCATTTGATTGTTCGATCTTTTCTGTAGTAGATTGTTCAATCTACTACATCCTTATCAAGGGATCACCCAGACTAGTCCTTGACTAGAACTTTCAGGCATGACGAGCTCACTGCTTCCTGAAGCTGGCCAGTCCATTTGGGGACAATCTTAACGCAAAAAATTCCTTACTAAGAGCACAAGCAGGTTGGCTTGTGGCGGTCTGAGACGCTTAGTTGGGTTGTGCTAACCTTGAAGTGTTAGTTGGTTGGGCTAGGAAATATTGGGGGAATTAGAAACTTAAAAGTGGATGGGAAACTGAACAGTTTGGATAGGAACTGTGAGACGAAAGGCTGAGACTGGACATCTGGTTCAAATGCTCCGCTACACTGCAACAAGAGAAACAGGACGCCCCCTCCACACACACACACACACAACTCTGTAGATATGGTAACTTCGCTAATCTGGAGATAAATGGATTTGGAAAATAATTTAAAACATGACAAACTTAAAAAAGTTCATAAAGTAACACCTAATTGGTTTACAATTAGTGAAGGACATCACATGTACTAGACCTGTGTTATAAATAACATTTTTCCCTAAATCTTAAAGTACTTTATCAAAGGAATTTTCAGATGCAGAAGTCAAAGACACTTTCAGTCATTCTCTCTCTCGATTTTGTTTTAACCTTTTCTTCACACAAAAACACTCTGGAAATCAGAGACAGAAAACTTGTTTTAAAAAATTCAGTAAAAACGACACTGACTGCCTGAGTTATGATGAATTCTGACGGAGTGGCTCCTGTATTCCCCACCCCCCACCCCCCGTATTTGCATTTCTTCTGTTTCTTTCTTTCCTTCTTTTCCCCCGAGGTAGTGAGGTGCTCTTTTCCGGGACCCCTTCGCCCTCCCGCCTGCCCCAGGTCTACCTTTCCAAGGCAGGGGAAGGTGCATCCTCGCCTGAGCTCCTCCCGGCGCCTCCCTACCACCTCTGCCCAGCGGCCGGCGAAACGGCGCAGCCTGGACATCCATTAACGTTTATACTACATCTCTGGTTTCGCCAAAGCGTCCCCTGGTTGTTGACCATGGCCCCTCACTCCCCAGCCGCCTACACACTGGGAAACGCACTTGGGGGTAAAATTTTGGAACAGAAGCTCCGCCCACCCTCTTCCCTCCCACCTCCACAAAACCACTCAGTACCCCACTTCGGTCCGCCGAAGCGGGTCTCGTCACACGGTCTGGGGGTACCGTACTTTTCTGGAAAAAAAAAAAACAAGCATCCAAAAAAAATTCAAACTACACTCTTCGGCCAATGGGGAGGAAGCGGGCGGTGGGCGGAGGAAGCGCGCGGCGGGCGGGGCCGCGGGAGCAGTTACCGCCGGGGATTTGTAAAAAACGCGGCGGGCGCCGGGTTTGGGGCTTTTTTTTTTTTCCTCCAAAACCAGTTCAAGCGCGAGTCCCCGCCTTTAGCTGCAGCCGCTCGGATCCACCTTAAATCTTCAGTGGACTCAGCGCAGGGGTCAGTGGGCGCAGCCAATGCCAATCAAGTTTACAACCACCAGCACGAGAGGGGAAAAAAAAAAACGAGAGGAAAAAAACAATCTTCAAGTTCTCTAGTCCACACACACGCACAGTCACACGGGCGCACGCACACACTTACACAAGCACACAAAAGGAAGGAGGGGGGGGGGCAGGCGGGCGCGCGCGCGCGCGGGGGAGAGGAAATGTTTGCAAAACGCTGGCTGGAGGTTCGGTGCCCGTGGCTGGAGCGCTCGGGAAAAGCGCGCGGGAAGCGCGGCCCGGCCCGAACGCCATGATGGTGGCCGCGGTTTGGAGCCCATTTTCTGGCGGGGGAGCTGCACTGATGCAATCCCCCGGCCCCGGGCCTGGCTCCGTGCCTCCTCCCTGCTTTTTCTTCACGTTCCTGTCGAGGCGCCTCGACGTTTCGTGCCCAACACGCAGAGATTTCTTTTACTTTCCGATTCCTGCCTACTCTCTGCCCACGCGAGACCGGCCTGGTACGCGGTGGGGGAGACAGAGAGAGACGAATTTACGTGTTAACACTACACTTTCGGTTCTGCGGGGTCTGAGGTTGACCCCACCCCCCACCCCCACGCGAGCCCAGATCCCTGAGGTTCTTCCCCCCAGGGCAGTAGTTCTAGCACAACCCTGGTTCTTCCTCCCACCCCCACCTCCTCTTCGCTCCCAGGATTTTTACCTTCAATTTGCCCGGGAGGAAAGGGAGAAGGATTAGGGTGTGGCTCAGGTGAAAGAGATGGTAACTTATTTTTTTAAAAAATTAGTACTCTGGGAAACATCGGGAGATTCTAGACGAACTTTTAAAACACTCTTTTCAACGTAAAAAACTTAGGAAGAACAAGTGTCGACGCTAAGAATGATGAAATGGCGAAGACAGCGTTCCACGGCTGCCGGGAAAGGTCGCTCCGCGCGGCCGGGCGGTGGACGCACGGTGGCCACAAAGGCCGCCCCCGCCCTGCTCCCTTTTTGTTGATTTCCAGGGTCCCCTCCGTCCCCCAATCGTAACCCCTGGACCCACATTTTCCTAGTGCCTCCCTGGCTCACCCCCGCAATGGGCAGCTCGGGATGCGATTGGGGGGACCTCGCAAAGCGGGGAGAGGCGGGAAGCAACCCCCGCGAGCCGCAGTGGCGCTCGGCCCTGCTGCGCACCACTGAGGCCCTCCTTCCCTCCGGCGAGCCGGGAAGCCTTTCGAAATGCGCGGGGCTGCGGGTCATTGGAGCCCGGGGTGGGGTGGGAGCGGGCTGCTGCCCCGGAGGATCCACAAATTCTGAAACGTTCTCCGTTTCGCTCGTGTCCCCCCACCGCTCTGGAGTTGGCAGGGCACTGATGGGGAGCGTCTGTTTGTGGAGAGGAATGAGGGACTTTCGCTTCCTTCTTAGCCCAGAGGAGAGATGATGAGGGAGGCAAGTTTTTGAGAAACCGCCCAGCTCCGCTGAGCTAGCGGAGGCGCAGCCGACCCCCGCGGCCTGCGGGCACCCCGGCCGCGGGTACTGCGCGCAGCCACCCGGGCAGTGCGGGACCTAGGGAGCTGCAAGTTTCAAACCTGGAGCCAGACTTGGTCTTTCTGTCCCCGAGTGCCAGCCAGCCCGACACCGCAACTGCTGCAGCGGGCGAACGCGAGGCTGAAGTGTAGTTTGGAGAGACGGCGGCGCAGTGGCCAGGGTAGCCGGGCAGGGCGTGGCTGGCGCCGGTGGCCGAGTCCCCTCAGAGAGACGCTCGCAGCTGGCGACGCAGCCCTGGACCCCGGAGAGGACGCCCGGAAACGCGGGGACAAATTTGGAGACTTGACACAGAAGTGTAATGGATCCACTCGGCGACTTGGGGACAGCGTTCTTGTGAACGTGCCTAGCGCAGCGAGCATCCACTGCTTCCTGGCCCAGCACTCCTAAAACGCAATCTCTAAAAATTCACATTAAAGATACCCCTTTAGGAAAGAAAAAACGGGGTACAGGCAACAATTAAGGGGATTTTTTTCCTGTTGGAGGCACTTTTTAAACTACCCTTTTTGCTCAGAGAAACTTTAATTTCATTATTTCCTAACTCTCCCTGCACTCCTTCCTCCCCGTCCTGTTCTTTTTGCTTTCTCAATGTCTTCCTGAAAAACACTCTATGCGTCTTTTGAACAGAATCACAAAAACACCTTTCAGTCTCTAATTAAAATAATACCTGTTTGGAAAATGCAGCCTAGCCAGCAAAGGACCTACTTTTTACCTCTCCCCGGCAGTTGGAGAGAGTCAACCTTACTTTTTTTTTTAAAAAAGTCCACAACTTCGGGTCAAAAATTAGCTGAAAATACCTTGTTTAGAGCTCTTTTGGGGTGCAAGAATTTGAGGGAAACAGTTTAACTCAAATTCAGATCTTTGCGATTTAACCATTTTCAGTTTCCTAGAAAAAATATTTTACGTTTATGCATTAACCACACTTTTGAATGTGAAATTGCATGCATTATTTTAGTGACTTTCAAATCTTATTTTTCCCTTTACTTAACTAAAAAAATCTTTCTGCTATGTGAATATGGGGGCCCAACAACCCTTACTTTATGATTAGATTAACTAGTTTTTGGTTGTGCAAATTATTATTAACAGGAAATTGGGAAATTTAGGAATGTGTGATGACTAGTTTAATACCTGTTTTATCTAAATTAGTGTGGCATGCATATCAATTTCTTAAAAATCTATATATATTTTGCACGAGGTGTAGATGAAATGGTGTGAACAACTGCTCTAATTCTTCACACTCTGCATGTGTAAATAGAGAATTTAGAAAGTCACCAATGTTACTTTCATTTTCAATCCTGCAAATGTGTGATCAGTGTACACTTATGTAAGAATTTTTGGTTCTGACACACATTCATATCCTAGAAGACAAGAATATTTAACTAATGGAGATCTGACAAATCTTATTTATATGAAAATGTGGCTTTTCCACTTTATACTTCTAAAGCTTTGTCCACCCACACAGAACTAAGTGGAAAACAGTGACTGCTACATTAAGACCCACAGAAACATCTGAGTTGTGGGCCTGAATCATCTCAATTATTTACCACTTCACAGCCGATTTGTGTAAATATGACTAAAATGCCAGGTTGAATACCTCAAGTTTAGTAAAAGCACATTACATACAGTTCAACTCAATGAATAGCTATGGAAGTTTTCTTTATTGATTGTTTGATATGTAACAATAATTGGCATCCTTTTCACACATTACCAAAAATTATACTTGGCTCAGTATGCAACCTTTTAAGCACAGCCATATTATTTAAAGAAGGGGGAAAATCTACTCTACCCAATACAGCATTTACAAATGCACAAAACATGCCACTTTGGCTTGTATATTGTCTAGATTAAAAAAAAAATCTCTTTTTAACATAAATAAGTTAGTATAATTTTCAGTGTCTTTACAGAGTTATGTACACAGGTACACTTCAAATGGTTTTGTTGAATACACAGGCAATGTAAAAATACTGTTTAAAGATGTAGTATCCATTTCACTTATACCATACTGTCCTTTTTATACACATTTTCCTTTTAAAACACTGCTTTCCTTTGGGCAAATTAACAAATAGAGAATTTTTAAATTTAAAATTATTTCATTATTTTTTACGTGAAGTTACATACGGATCTTTTGGACTGTGTCTATACAGCCCAAAGCAAAAAGAAAATCGGAAATTTCCTCAATAAATCTAATAAAAATTAGATGGTCAATTCTGAGCATTCAGAACTCCCCCCATTTTTTTGCCCAGAATTATCTGCAGTGATAACCTCACTGATGAATAATTAACTGGTAAATTCCGATTTTAAGGGGGCCTAGAGGGGAGCAGTGAGAACGGTTTGTTGTTGTTTAAAGAAGAAAAAGCTATTTGTTGCTACATAATGGAATTATCAGAGCTCCCAAATGAGAAATAGCTTCCTGTAAAAATAAATAGGGATTATTTGTAGCCAGTGTTAAAATTTGAATGGTTTTTAAAATAAAGTATCAGTTTTCACTGAAAGGGACATTACATCTTTAAAGAAAACAATTCAAACCCTTTCCCTAAACTGCTTTCTCTTTATACAAGTCAAATATTTTTCTCCTTGCTCTAAATGGAGGCAAACTCTTCACATCCCCATGCCAATTCCTTAGCCCCACCCTCCCTTCCCGTCCCCAAAGTTTATGTGCTACATAAAAGGTAAAAACTATATACACAGGTAGTACAATGAAGCAAATAAGGAAAAACCTAATTGCCCAATGCTACATCCAATGCTTTTAGAGGCAGATCATTTAAGAACGCCTAAAATTTTAGTGTTATTGTGTTGTTCCTTTTCAGTGCTTATACAAGACGTCCAGCGATATGGAGTCAGTGATATGTATTTAAAATTTTTAATTCATATTTTCCTTGCTTCATCAAGCAGTGGGGTATCTGATACACAAGGAAACACATTCTCAATTCTGCAAGAGAAACAGAGGAAAGAATTAGGAGAAATGCACTAGAATATTACTGGTTAAAGTACAGTAATTATTTTGTCACTGTCTTAGTTGGGAAATACCTGAGTGATGGAAAAGAAAGTAGGTACTAAAGGCTGATGACAACAGTCATCTCTATCCAATGTTCCCTTCACTGGATTTTTACACTTCTCTGTGTTGTATACTTTCATCTACAGCACTGGGTCTCAACAGTGGGCAACCTTGTACCCCAGGGGACATTTGGCAATATTTAGAGACATTTTTGCTTAGCATACTAGGGGAAGGAGGTGCTAGTGGCATCTGTGGGAGAGGCCAAGGATGCTGCCAAACATACCATGCACAGGACAACCTCTCACAACAAAGAATTATTTGGCCCAAAATGTCAGTAGTGTAGAAGTTGAGAAATCCTGGTCTAGAGAATCAGGGTCAAAGATGGTGAGAAAGAACAGACAGGAAAATTAAGAAACTGATATCACTTAAGAGCAGCAAAGTTTTCTAAATTTGAAATACAATGTAGAATATAACTTATGGTTCTCCAAAAAGAAAATTCTGCTGACACTTTTTTTTTTCAAAATATTCTAGTTTATTAGTCATAAGAAGAATCTACACATGAATGCTTCTGCACAGGGCTTTACTACTATTTCTAGTATTCGGTGAACTGGTAATATTTACTAACAAATGCCTCTCTCACTGTCAGAATAAGACCAGGTCAACTGAGGAGTTAGGCCACAAGTCACAAACTAAAAATAGCTGCAGATGGTAAGGTTGTGTCAGAACAATTCTTCACTCAATTCTCCCACTTCATACACAGCTGTAATACAGAGGTGCTACACTGCTGCTTTGTATAAGGTCTAAAGAAGATCAGATGTACGTGAAGAAGTCACAGACGTGACGTTATGATGTAAAAATACAACACACTTGAATCCCACCTTAATCCTTGTGTTCCTTATTTTTTAATTTTATAAGTAAGAGTTTTAAAAGTTAGTATCACTTTAGTATCACTATCTATGGAGATGTCTTTACATTGTAGGCTGTGAGCCTGTAGAAAGGCGGGGGGGGGGGGGGGGTCACGGCCTTGTTCGGGGTAGAACTTACCCTGGCCAAGCCCTGATGTCTACTATCCATTTCCCCCACAAATATACAAGTCACCCTGTTGTAGCACGATTAGCATACACATGCTGACCTGTTTCTGGATTGCTGACTCTAGCAGTTAGTTTAACTTCTGCTTTGCGACTTCAGTGTTATTAGAACTTCTGAGGAACCTTAGGGTTTTGTTTGGTTGGTTGGTTTTTTGAGCTTTCTATTTTGTTGTTGTTGTTTTTTTAATATGCAGCTTCCTTCTCTGTCCCCCAAAGTTATCAGAAAACAAGGAAAATGAGAGTTTATGAAAATGAAAAAGATAAAGGAACACATCTCTTTTTGCATTTCTAACCATTTGATTAACAAAATACAAGCTAATTGCACCTAAAGTTTCCCACAAAATTTGAATGTAACCATTTATTTGCCATTTTTCCATGTATGGTCCAGAATATGCTGACTCAACTTGAACCTCTGGGAAATGAATTCTCATGAAGTGGGTCTGGGGCATACGCGGCGGTAGTGTTCAGAGGAGGAAAGAACCTATTGTTCCCAACATGTTTTGGTGGGACTCACAGGGAACTGACCTTCCTACCCACAGGGCCCTCCCTGGTTGGTTACACGTACTTGCCTGGGACACTTGCTCTAGTCATTTCATGTTCCAAGGGAAAATGACCTCAGGACATGGAAACTCTGAAGAAATACAGCACACTCACAGTGATTCCCAGCCTCCCCCTACTCTTCCTTTTTTGACTTCACAAAATATACACAAAAACCCACAAGCTGTAACCTGCCAGCAACCGCTAAGATCGGGTATCTTGGGGTCTGAAAGCTCACGAGTTCCTGCGGCCCAATTTGGGTGCCAGTTATTTGCTCCTGGTCATCAACCCACCGAGCAATTTACGTTTGACGTCTTCGGAGGCCCGGTTTCTTGGGCGTCTGCTCCACTGAACCCGCGTTCGGGGAACCGTCTGAAACATTCTCTTCTGTTCTGTTGGTTCTTTTGTTTTGAGAAGAGGCATCTAAGGACAAGAGGGCATTTTTAAAAAGAACACACACAAGCAATCTTTATTAGAAAAAACAATGGCTGGGAGCAGTTGGCTCAATAGTCAGGGGATGAAAAACCCACCACGTCCACCCACATTGGACCCGTCATTCCCAGTGGCCTTTAAGGTCACAAAATGAGGTTGTTTTCACATAACAAACGCTGTTTGCTACGCCCCAAAGCGCTCTCTCCAAAGCGTAGAGGGAGGCTGCTGATAAACATCCCGACGTTGTCACATACCTACCCCCGGCTAGACAGAAGGATCTGCTACGTTTTCGGTTAGTAAAATTATCAGATAATACAATCTCGGGCTTCCGACTTACAAATCATACACAGACAAGCGGTCAGGTAGCACTCACAACCTAGATTACGAAAGTTCACTCCCAAGAAGCTGTATCAGGATACGCTGGAAAGAAAGCTGATGGGTTAAGCCCTGCAAGCAGGCAAGGCGGTGCCCCAGACAAACAAACATTTTATGGTTTTCAGAGCGTCATTACCGTCTGTGGCAGGTCGCTTCCTTATCCCAGTGCACGGCTCCTCTAAGCCCGTCTGGCTGTCCGATGCATCAGTTTTTTGGTCTACCAAGTGTGTGTCCTCTGAATTTGCCTGAGATCCGATTAGAGGCCCCTCCTGGCGGTTCCCGCGGACATCCTGGCTCTCCTGCGCGGGCACCTTGCAGGCGCCTTTGGGTGGCCGCGGGGGTCTGTAGTAGAACTCGGGCAAGCTGCCCTTTTCCACCTCTTGCCATTCGTATTTGCCCTCTAGGGGCCTGTGATTCTGAAAATCAAAATTCCACTTGCGCTGGCTTGCCTCTTCCATGTCTCGGCAGTGCTTCTCCAAGTCCCGGGTTAACTCTTCGTGATTCACCGGGCCGAACAGGTTTCGGCAGGCGGAGGGCTTGGGGTACTCCGCCTGCCTGGCGTCCATCCGCTCCAAGCTCGGGCTCCCGTTAGACACTTGTACGTTTGACATCTTCCTCCCAGGTCTTTACGACCGCCTCTCGCGCGCTCTCAGAAAACAAAACCGAACAAAACAAAACGCCCCGACCCAGCCCGAACTCCACTTATAAAGCCTGCGACTGCCCTGGGAGCCAAGAGAAACAAACCCCAACAAGTTCCTGGCGCGTCAGGAGCGCGCTAGGTCTGGGGAGGGGGTGAGGGCCAAGCAGCCCCAAGTCTCCGCGGATCAAGTGTACCAGCGAGCGGGAGGGCGGGGAGGGGAGGGGAGAGGCGAGAGGCGGGGGTGGCAAAGGCGGTCCAAGTCCAGGCTGGTGCGAGCCCGCGCGTCCCGAGAGCCGAGCGGCTCTCCAAACCTTTCCGGCGTCAGAGTCCCGGAGGGGCGAAAAAGTGGGGAGAGGGGAAGGGAAGAAAAACACCCCGAAAAGACGAGCCCCCTTTTCTTAGTTGCCCAATATGGCGGTGGAAGGGAGGCTGACGAAGAAGAAAATGATTGACACTGCAAGTCTATTTAAACAGAGGTGGAGATCCATTGGTCGCGGCGCCGGGAGCCGCCCCGCCGAGGCTGGCGAGCGCGGCCTTAAGGTGGCCCCGGCGCGATCCCGCCGTCTCCCCGCCTCCCCGGGCGCGCCGACTCCGTGAGCGCCGCCGGGAGACTGGCTGGTCGCGTGATTGCTGTAGGTGCACTGCTGCCAACAAACCTGCTCCGGCTGGCCTCGGAGAAATTAAAAATAAGACAAACAAAATAGCCAAACGGCTGGAAAGGTGGGGAGGGGCCGGGGCGGCGGAGCCTTGGGTTCTGCTCCCGGAGCGGCGCTGACGGGCGCGTGGCCTTCCCGGAGCCTCACTCTCCCGCTCCTCCTGGGAAAACGGAGGGGCTGGACCAGATGACCTCGACGGTTGCTGCCAGCGCGTTGCGCGCCTCGGTGGCGGTCTCGTTTTCCCCGCACTGCGGGCAGCTGCGGAGCGGAGGCAGGCGTTGGGGGCTCTCAACCCCTAGCCCAACTTACAGCGCTGCGGGGGAGACAGGGAAATACAAGCTTGTGCGCCTGGGAGCCCCCCCTGCCTGAGTGCCTTAGCCGGGGTGTGCAGTGGTTAGCTCACCCTTAACCTAGAAGTCTGTTTTTCTAGGGGAGACAGTGGGTTTAGGGAATACGCCGAGGCGAACGTCTTTCTACAAATTAGTCTGGGGTAGGGGCAGCATTTATAATCATCTGAGTCCAAGCACTGCCTCAATAAAAATAAGATTTCAAGATGAAAAACTCGACTGGTCTCCCAAGTCCTTAATAAACTTTGTAGCTGTCTCAGACACATTTAGTTTTCAAAGGTGAGGTTACATCCCTGGCCCAGGTTCTTGCTGCCCAAGTACGGTTAAGGCAATGGACAGGAGCTGCGTGTGGGAACTCGTTTCCTCTTGGTATTTTTCAGTGCTTTCCCGGCTTGTAGCAGTATCCTCCACTGAAGTCCCACTGCTAACTACGACAGCTCCATCCTCCACCTTCCTCTCCAGATTCACCTCTCCCAACCACAACATTCAGGTGCGAGTGAATGCTTTTAGAGGGCAGTGGTTGACTGGTGAAAATAGTCTCAAAGTGCAGATTATGAAGTGATTTATAAAACCACCACAACTATGTCTTCATAACTGATTGTTCAGGCATTTCTCTGCTCCCCTTGGCGACCTGAAATTTACCTATGAATATCGTCCTCAGCACCGTGGTAGGAGTTAAAAAACAGTTTGGGTAAGGCTGTTACATTTCAAGTCTCCGGTGGGTCTTCAACTGCCTCACCCCACCCCACCCCCAGTATATATAATAATCTTGGCCTGGGCCAAGTTATTCCATTGTCCTGGAAACTAATCTCCTGCAATTCAATAGTCCACAGCAGCAATGCATCTTGCTACAGATGTTTGATTTTTCACTTCTCTTTACCACATACTGTTTGTCAACTCTGTGTGCCTGCTTCACCTGGTACACACTACAAGGTCCGAGTTAGGAGAGACCTCGGGCACCCTGTGGTTCATCTTTGTCTTGTTACCACGGAGGAAACAGACCTAGAGGATCCGTGTCCAGGGACACAGATCCAGCCTGCAGCAGAGCCGGGATTAGGCACAGGTCTCCTCTTTCAGGCTGGTTTCATTTTGTTTTTTTCCTACCTAAGGACCCCAGCTGCTTCGCGTTTTAGTCAGGATTCACCTGTGCTGTAACCTGCAGGTCCTTCTCTCCTACATGTGATTCAAAATGGCTCCTTCTCATGTCCTGGGCTGCCTGCAGATATTTCTGTGATGTGGCCTGGGTTCCCTGATACTTAAATGCAGCTGTCACTGGTCTTTGGGATCACTACCCACTAGTTCAAAACACAGGTTCCAAAAGAACAGGGGTGATGGCCAGGGTGCAGTGAGGGAGGCAGTGCCCAATCCTTGTTTGAAAGTCAGGGCTTCCTACCTGATGGAACATACTTCACCTGGAATCAGAGCAGGTGGTCTCATCTTTATTTTTCTACATTTAATGCCTCCCCTTAATTTATTAGATTGGAGAAGAGTGGGGAGGGACAGGACAGTTGGGGTAGGCCTAAGTAGCGTAATTTATACCCTACCCCTGAAATTAGATCATTGTGTCAAGATTTTAAAACAATTGCTAGACTACACATGAATTCTATGTTATACATAAGCATATAGTCACATGCATTAATACACAAACTTTTATGTAAATGGAATACTCCAGAGTATTACACCTAACCACAGAGTTTCATTTTCTTTGTGGACTGGATATACTATCTCGATATACTATCCAAAAATAGAACAGTAATACTTCTGTCCACTTTACACGCTGAATCTTTCTCCGGTTAATATGAAGGAGCACCATTTTGTTGTTTGGTTAATTTTGAAAAGAAATCGAGTCCCAGTTACGCCACCTTAGGGCATCTGGCTGCCAGCAGAAAAGCTGTCTGTGCTTACATCGACCTTGCTATGATCTAAAGTGTTTTATCTACAGACAAGGCACCGGAGAGCTCTACGGCAAATAAAGAGAAGGCAGACATCTGCTGTAGTAGCGGCGAAGCGTGAAAAAAGAAAAAAATGCTATGGGTCCTGGAGCGAAGAAGGAAGGAAGGTGGAGATCAGAGCGCCATCCTCCTGCGGAGAGTAGGTAACTGCAAGCGAGCAAGGTGGTGAGAAACATTTCAGATAAACAGCGCAAAGGCGGAGCCTGCGTAGAAGACAGAAAGTGCCCCTCTGCACTATTCTACGATGGATTCTGCTTCTCCCAGACCCGAGATCTAGTAGTGGATGATGTTTTTGTCATTTTTACTCCGGTAGGACCCTAGTAAGAGCTGAAATGTTACAAAAGCCACCCCAAATCTGTGTCCTTCACAAGCTGAGGAGAGAGGCAAGGACCAAAATAACTTAAAAGAAAAACACCTGTGTGGTAGACCGTGTCCAAAAGCGGTAGGGCCAGCGGTCTCCCAGCTGCAGCCCTCTCAGCCGGAGCTGTGGCGGTCCGGAAGCCTTGCCCAGGGGCCCCGCCCACCACAGGTACACAACTTTAATCCTTTCTCAAGGATGCTTATATGTGGGAGCTTTCACTCAGTTTCACTATTCTCCTAAGCCGACATATTTTTTTAGAATTTGGAAATTTCAGGCATCTGTTGCTGACCCTTTTCATTCAGTTTAACAAATATTTGTTGAACACCTCTATTTAATTATTCTTACTCTCTTTCAACAAATATTTACTGGTTGACTTCAATATGGCAGGCATTACCCTAGGCTCTGGGGACACAAGTAAACAAACCGAGTTAAACAAGGATGAAGCTTACATTCTAGTAGGCAGACAGAAACACACTAAATGAGGAAAGTACATGTTATGTAAGGAGGTGATGTGTGCTATGGAGAAACAATAAGCAGGGGAGAGGGAAAGAAAATGTTGCAAGGGTCCCAATGTGTATAAAGTGATTGGGGAAGGCCTCGTTGAGAAAGTGGCTTTGGAGAGAAGCCCTGAGGAGTTGAGAAAGCAAGCCATGCAGATATCTGGGGAAAGCGTGCCCCAATAAAGCCAACAGCAGATGCAAACGCTTTGAGGTGGGATCTTGTCTTTGAGGAAAAGCAAGGAGCAACAGAAGAGTGATCACATAAAACCATGTAGGCCTGTGCTGGGTGTCTGTCATTGACTGAGTGATATGGGAAGCCATGGAGCATTAGGAGATCTTACGCATTGGAATAATATGGTCTCACCATGTGTAAAGTATGCATTCCCCAAGGCTTTATTGCCAGCAGCTTGAGTGAAAGGATGACTAAGTCACAGTCCCTGTCTTTAGAGTGTATGTAGCCTAGATGAAGAGATCATTGTGCACACACAAACTGCAGAGGTAGAACACAATTCATGGAACATGGTACAACGATGGAGTACAAAGGAGGGGGAAAGAGGAAGACTTCATGAAGGAGGTCAGGTTTTTGAAGTTAGGTTTTGAGGAGTGAGAAAAATGTCAGGAAGATTATAAGGATGTATTGGTAGGGGTGGTCATTGTGGGATGGGCTCAGACAGAGGCAGGCCAAAGCTGGCATGCTCAAAAAAATCCTGTTTTATTCATAAGCAGTGGAAACTCGTGTTTCTTTGGTGGCAAGAATAACATGATTGCCGTCCAGATTTGTCTCCTGAACAAAGAGCAAGCTTGGGCCCTGAGGGACAGTCTCTTGGGACATAGCTAAATGAAAAACTAGTAAACAGCGCCATTATGGTGTTAATCGAAAGGGAGCTGAAAGTTGGGCAAAGTATTGGTGTTAGGCAAGAAGGTAGAAGCACTGGCCAAGAGACCACGAGATGGTTTGGAACAAAAAGTAGGAGGCAGTCCGGAGTGTCCCCTGAGCTACAAAGACATAGCTGCAGATGCTTTACATGTGGTGTTTGCAGTCTTGGCGGTGAGTGCAGAGAGGTGTGAAGGTGCTCCAGCTGCCTTGGACAGATCTTTGTGTTCAGAAGTGGCACCTGACACCATATGTGATCCCCATAGGACCACATTTGTGAGACAAATGCTATTATCCTCTCAGGCATAGGAAGCCCTGGGAGAGAGAAGGCCGAGTGTTCCAAAGCCACGAAAGAGAGTAGAAGTGACACTAGGATGCGCATGCCTGCTCTTCTGAAGCTGAGTCCCTAGTGCTGATCCTGGAGGATGCAATGACTTTGTGGGTTTGCAAGTGATTTGGAGGCTTCAATGGCAAAATTCACCTACTATTCATAAAGGGGATGTTCAGGGGAAAGTGAGATTCAAAATCATGGAAGAAAAACATCATCTTTGGAGGAAACTGGATTCAACAACAGTTTAAAATGGATCTTTCTACTGGAGTCAGACCTTTAAAAAATGCATTCGGCATTTTCACTTGGAGATAAGTCTTCATTTTCTAGTAAAATGTAGTGAGCAAATGCAGGTTTACCCGTATTGCTGGTTTCATAGGAAATACATAATAGGAAGTAAATAGCAAAACCTGGATTCATGACCATACACATGATTTAATTTCCACAATTAAAACATAAATGGACAGTTCCTGCGACTAAAATTTAGAATGTGAAATAATAAACATCTTTACCACCAAATTCATAATTTTAAACTACATCGTAAATGTAGTTTAAAGCACATTGAAAAAGCATGAAGGAGAAAAACTCCATCAGTTCTGATCTCACTCTTCAGTTTACACAAACTTACCCCTAAAAAAATACTGGAAACTGCCCATTTTCTGCTTCTAACTACTCTCTGAATAATAGTTCACATTGAATATTTGTTAATTCTTTCATTCATTAAATTTTTAATGAGCCCTTACCAGATGCCAAACTCTCTGGGGACACAGCAGAAAACAAAGATAGCCAAAGTCCCTGCTTTCATGGACTAGAGCTTACATTCAAGTGTGGAAAGCACACAATACACAAATAAATAAGCATAGTATGTCGTGTTGTTCTAAGTGCCAAAAAGGAAAACTAGCTGAGTGCACACAGAGTAATGAAGACAGATGCTATATGAACAGAAAAGGACTCTCTGATAAAGGACGTTTGAGTAGAGACCTGAATGAAATGAGGGCATGGACCATGTAATTTTCTGTGGTCCAGAAATAGAATGCCATTTTTTTTAACCATAAGAAGCACTTAGGTTTTAGAGGAGAAAAATAAGGGAAAAATTTTTGAAGCAAAAAATGTGGTAAAATATTTAATAACATAAGTAACACAATATTTCACCAATGTGAATGTAAACAGAACTCAACAGCAGCATTAACAACCATTATTCCTCCCAAATTTTGGGGGTTGGTAGGGGGGGCGTCTTATAGTCTGAAAATATGGTAAGTAGGGACTGAGAGATAGGAGATGAAATCAGAGTGAAGTAAGGCCCCAATCATGTGCATGTTATAAGCCACGGTAAAGACTTTGAATTTTATTCTGATCAAGGTAAGCCATCTTTGAGCAGAGTTTTTATCTGAGTTTTGCTAACTCTGATCACTTTGACTACTGAATGGAAAGTACTTCAAAGAGGCAAGAGTAGTAGGGACACCAGTTAGCAGACCACTGAAGTAATCCAAAAAGAGGTACTGCTGGCTCAAACCAGGGTGGTAGCAGTTCAGCTAGAAAGAAGGGTAGCATTGATAGATGAGTGTTTAAGGATACAGCCAAAAGGGTTGATTGGAAATGGAGTGTGTGTATGAGAGAGAGGAGTCTATCATGACTCCAAGGCTTGTTGGCCTACACCACTGAAGAAAGGTATGGCTATTTATTAAAATGGGATTGACAGGGAGATGTACAAATTTTGCTTTGAATGCATTAAGTTTGAGATATCCGTGGACATCTAGAAGGAGATGTTGAGGGAACAGTTGTACACATGAGTCTGGAATTCAGGGGAGAGAAGTTTGTGTTGGAGATACAAACTTGGAAACTTTCAGCATTTAGAGGATACTAATGCCATGGGACTGGGTAAGATCACCCAGGGGATGAGGCAGAGAAGTGAAGAGGCCTGAGCAGTAAGCCTTAGGGCACTATCACTTGTAGAAATAAAGAAGGTGGGAAGTATCTAGGCTAAGGAGACCGGAAAGGAGCCACTAATGGAATGGAGGAGAGCTGAGAGAGGTGGGTGACTGAGAAACCAAGTAAAATAAAAGTGCTTCAGGGAGGAGAGAGATCAGATGGTTTAAATGTTGCTGATAGGGTTAAGTAAGATGAAGACTGAGAAGTAAGCATTGGATTTGGCCACGGAGGTCGCTGATGATCTTGGTAAGAGTAGAGTGGAGGATATAAAAGGCCGACTGGGATGGACTAAAAAAGAGAGTTGTGTACATGCATGCTGTGTACCACAAGAATAAAATGTGCACACATAACTACTAGTCTAAACAGAAAGTATCTAGGTTCTAATATAGGAAACCAGTCTGGAAGCAGGCCAGGGGTGAGGTCTGGGCATTAGCTAGCTGATGGGGAAGTGAGCACATTGAAAAGGTAACTACCTTCTCTACTTGTTTCATTGTGTGTTTTCATATTGCTTCCTTAAGTATCTTTTCTTAACATTGTATTATATTTCATTCCTAATTTTATTAAACATAAATTTATACAATTGAATGATTGTATATACACAATAAATTTAAACTATTTATTAAATTTGTCTTAAAAATAAATTTCTAAAAATTGTCAAGAAATCTATTTGAAAGGAATCACTTGGAAAATGCACTGAGAATTGGCACAGAACTAGCTTTGCTTGTGAGTCTCAAATTTCCACTGGCTCATGTTCTGCTTTGAAAAATCACTGTACAACAGCATCTCTATTCCTGCCTTAATAGACTGTGTAAACCTTTATTATAAATCCCTGCATATTAAGAGGACAACAAGTTACATTTCCACTTATTTTTGACAAAAAGCCTTTCCTTATACTTTCATAAAGGTATTCTTCTCCAAACCTCAATAATCTGCTTAGGGTCTTCTGATATCAACGGGCCAATTATGTCTCCAGTGTCAATTGCAATTTACAGTTTTTTCCTTTTTCCTTAATTTGGGGTTATAATTCTGATCTGAGTGTTCCAGAATAGTTTTCCTTCTCTTCCTTTACTAAAGAAATAGAGACATCCAGAATATTTAGGCCCTCTGTGGCCACATGAGGATGGAAGATGGAATTCCCCCCAAAGAGCGTTGGTGAGACAGGAACGTAATTGTCCTGCTGCACTGTTTAAACAGCACAGGAGGGCAGCACAAGGCCGGAACTGTCAGCCCTAATCCTGCAATATTTCAAACTACAGCCATATTTATAATCTACTTTTATAAATGTATAGACAGTTTTAATCCCCACCAAATCTGAATTCCAAATTTGCATAGATCCTATCTAGTAAACATTTCAGATCATTTTCATACATCACTCACATAATAATCTGATTCTAACATTTATTTTATCATAGCAGAGTGTTTTAATGACTATCTCTGTACAGTCAAGGAACGTGAGGAAGGATAAATAGAGATAAAAGTTGACTTGTCTATTGCCACTCACAGTAGGTGAAAATTCAAGATAACAACCTAAATCAGGTCATAATCTACTAAACCTAGCTCTTTCAGAAATATACACTCCCACCAATGCATACACTGCCTCCATGACATATTTGCCTTGACTTCAGATATAAATCTATATAGTCTTTTAACATGTTTTTGTATTTTCCAATGAGGCCAATTTTAATTCTCTAAACAAAACTAATTCAAAATAGGCAGTGACCAATAGATATTGGCAAATACACACATTCCAGTGAAGATCAAAGAGATAGCCACTACTTCATTCTGTTGGGTTGGCCAGAAAATTCATTTGGTTTTTTCTGTAAGAGGGCTCTAGTAGTGCTTAGTTGTCTTTAACTTCATTTGAAACAACTTTGTTAGATTGTAGCGTGACAGCCCTCATCACGGAGCATTTAAAAAAACATCAAAATTGATAAATTTTCGTGTAGCCATTTTGGTATTGAAGATGGAAGAAAATATGCAACATTTTTGTCATATTATACTTTATTGTTTCAAGAAAGGTAAAAAACGCAATTGAAACACACAATAAAGGGTTTGTGCAATGTATAGAGAAGGTGCTGTGACTGATCGAATATGTCAAAAGTGGTTCCCAAAGTTTCATGCTGGAGATTCCTCACTGGACTGTGCTCCATGGTCAGGTAGACCAGCTGAAGTTAAGTGTGATCAAATCGATACATTAACTGAGAACAATGAACATTATACCACTCGGGAGATAGCTGACATACTAAAAATATCCAATTCAATAAAGTTATTGGTGAAATGGGAAACATGTTTTTTTATTTTTATGGGGAAAATACCCAAGTGGACTTTTTGGCCCACCCAATATTAGGCATCCTAGATATAACAGTCATGGAACCCAGTAAGTCTACAGCCCCTTTCAAGAGAAAGTGCCCCACCCCCTTACCACACCACAAGCTCTTGACCAGGAGCTGTGATTTCTGAGGGGCCTGGTACAGAAAACTCTGCCCAAAAGAAACAAGATGGTTATTAGACGATCCAATCTTACATTCTCAAGAATTAGAACTGGGAAGTATAGTAAGAACCAGAGGGTCACAGTGAAAGAGAATACACTGTGCAGAGAAAAGACATGTAGGGACCAGCAGAGTCACTGTGTGCTGGAATGGTAGGCAATGGACTTCCAGGCAAAGGTGTCTAGAACTCCCATCATGCCAAATGAACTTTTGATTCCTATTTACATGTGACTGGTTCAAGACCTTGTAGTTTGGCTTTCCATGGTCTAAGGACTTGGCAGTATGGCTAAGATTCCTGTCACACATGTGAACACACATATACACACATTTCACATCTAACTAAATTTTACTATCATATTTAACATAAAAAAATCCAGAGGCTGTTTTTTTTAGATGAAGGTTCTCTGTAAATGATGCAGCAAGCATCCAGGGCCTTCGAAATCTGGCCCTAACTCACACATCTATACATTTTCTCTACTTAATGTCATACTCCCTAAACATCTCACCTTCTGATACAAATCAAAGTCTTCACATTCATCATTTAAACCCTGACAAATAGAATCCAATAAAATTGCCAAATTGTTAACATCTTTGTTTTTAATCTAAGGCAGTGGCGTCAAACTCATTTTCACCAGGGGCCACATCAGCCTCGCAGCTGCCTTCAAAAGAGCTGAAATAATGTTAGGACTGTATAATTATAACTACTCCTTAACTATTAAGGAGTTGAAATTACATTTTGCCCTTTGAAGGTAACAGCAGGGCTGATGCTGCCCCTGATGAAAATGAGTTTGACACCCCACCCCTACTCTAAGGGAAACATTCAGGTTTAGCCAAATCCACCTGTTATTTAAGGTTCCTTTTGAACACATTTAAATGCATCATTAGAAAATTTTCCATAAAGATACTTTTTTAAAAATCACCTTGTCTGCCTTGTTTTCGAATGCATCCAGTCATATTTCTAAGTTTCAACCTCTCTTCATTCTGAAACTGTCTTTGAAGGGAACTTAAAACCATTTTTTTAAATTTGCTTGTTGGTTTGTGCTTTTTCTGGCTATTGCTTCTAGAGTCATCTCTCTTTTTAGTTTCAAAATTTGCATGGTTGCTTTTTTTTTTTTAACCTGGCTCCAAGAACCAGTCATAAACAGGCAGGTACTGCTCGAGGTTGGCTTCAGGTTTAGGCTTACTTGCATCTTTACCATGTGAGTCTGTGTTTAACCTAAGGCCCTAAATACGGCCTCCGCTTTTGGGTTTACTGTTGCTGCTTAACACTTCTTAGTCATGGTTAGAGTGGTACCATCCACTCCGTCAAGTTCGTTAGCTCTTGTAGGACAGGTCTGACATGGCAACAATTACTGCGAGTTCAGTGTTTTCACAACCGTTCCTGTTTCCACTGGTTTCAGACTTACACGGAAACCGTCCTGTTCTTTACCTCTCATCGGGGTCCTGGACGAAAACTTGATTTTCAATACAAGTTACACGTCAAGACAGCAAATGCTGGGGGCTCCGAGCGCCCGACCATCCTCCGGAGCCAGTAAACAAACTCCTGCGCAGGCGCACTGGCAGCCAGAGGTTAAACTACTTGGCTCGTAGCCAAGTGGGTTTTTAGTAAAGTGCAAAAACAAAATTTTGCACCCTAAGGTGATAACCCGGTTAGCTTTAAAAATATAGTTCTGGCTTTTGTCTCTGAAGAACTTACAAGGCCCCGAGGGGGCTCGCAAAGAAGCCCTTCGAAGAATTCCTCCGCCCCAAGGACTGCCGCTATAGCGGGGCGGCTGGTTGCTCTAACCTCTTTTGTTTTCGCTGCCGACTCTAGATCTTTATTTAACTGCAGCACTAATTCATCCGGGCTCTACTTAAAAACAAAACAAAACTAACAAAACGAGTCTCACAAACAACATTCCCACCCTCCGGGTTCCCCAAACATCGCGATATCTGCCTGCGCGGAACGCGGAGCGCCACGCCCCCGCGCCGCCCCGCCCCCCGGGGACCTGAGTACGTTTGCGCCTGCGCTGGGCTAATCGTTTTAGCGCGAAAAATTTCAAAAGGTTATGCTTGGTTATAGCCAACCAAATTTGGCCCTTGAAGAAGGTCGGTCACGTTGGTCTGATGGATGCAAGTGCACAGCACTACATCCTCCGAGATTTTGCAGTCGCGACTTGTCGTCCCTTCTTCCCGTTTGTATATATTCGGCTATGAACACAGCCAATCAAGCAAGGAAGGAGTGGGCAGAGCCGATCAAAGGTTTAAAATCGGGGTAATGAGTTCTATGTGTGGAAAGATAACTGGAAGCGACAAAGGAATAAGTGTGAGGGGTCAAGAATTTTTTACTTGACTTTATTATTTTACTGGAGGCCAAGAGAGGATGTGAGTATGAACTAAGGTAATGCAGTGGAAAGGAGATGGGAAATTTTCAGAGGTAAACTAAGGCAGTAACTATACAGCACAACCAAGAAATGAAACCAAGAAAATAAAACTGTTAGCCATGGAGGAATTTTCCTTAAACTGTGTAAACCTGTGCATGTTTATAAACAGGAAGGCAGTCTGTGATGTGTAAAGTGAAAACTGGGAAATCCATAAGTGTGGAACAAAGGGCATTCTAGAAGCTGTAGTCCTGGGCGAACTCAGTGGTTGGGATTAGGAAGAACAGTTACAGACTCGGAAATTTGGGAACCATTTTGAGAGAACTGATTAATCTGACCTTGGGACACCTGCACAATGCGTTGGATTTTGTTCTACAACATCTTACAGGTACCACCCAACACCTGAAGTGTTCCCTCCCAATGAGGCCCTTGGTCTCTACCACCTTCCACAAACCCCATACCTCAGCCAGAATGTAATGTGGAGTGTAATGTAATGTTAATGAAATGACGTGGTTGAACTTTAGCTACCAAGTTACTTAGCTATACCACTGGCACATTACAAAAGTACATACTTCTAGCCTCTAGCTAGAAGGTCACTAGCTAGAAGAGTCCATCTTGGTATTGGCAGCAGTCTTAGGCAGCTTAGCCAGTATATTTTGATTCTTTGTGTACTGTCTGGAGTACAAGGCAGAGGATGCTAATGGAGTACGTAATTTTACTAGACCAGCAAAAGAATGGCTTTTAAGTAAGCAATACAACCACGGAATTTAAGCTAGCCGATTCAGAATGGAAGTATTATACTTCAGTGAAGACCCAGACATGATAGTCCCCTATCAAGAAGTTCTCCACGGAGCACTTCGCTTCATTTTGACAGCCTAAAGTACAGCCTAGCATCTGGGCTATATGTGTGGAGTTCATGAGAAAATGCTGCAGGAAAAATCCATGGATTCAATAGGATAGGATTTCAGGAGTGAAGCCTGGGTTTCTTGTTTTAGGGTGTGGGATCATCCAGTTTAAGAGGCATGACATCTCAGTATGGTATCACAGAAACTGTGCAGAGTTGGGAATTAGACCTGGGGTTTGACTCTTAAGATCTTCCAATCACTCTGTGTGACCTCTCTGAAGTCTTAGTTTCTTTGTATAAGGATAACAGTGCCTACCTCACAGGAGAAAGTGAGGTACTATTAAAAAGGCAACACGAGTTAGTTGCATAGAAGTTGGTATGTAGTATATGATCAACAAATGAGATGGCATTTATGTATGCCATCTACACATCAAATCGGATGCTCTATGTAGCATAGGTCCATCTCTGTTTAGAGGGGCTTAAGACAGGTTGTCTGCCTTGACTACATGTTAGAATCACCTGGAGAACTTTTAAGAAGTCTAATGCCCAGGCTTCATCCTAGACCAATTAAAAAATAATTTCTGGGAGTGGAGCCCAGGGATCAGTATTTTTTAAAGCTCTTCATTTTGCTACTAAGGTTGAGAACCACTGCTTTAAGAGTTCCCTTTAAGAAGAAGGAGGAAAGAATTAGACCTGTGGTATGAGACCACCTGACCTGGACAGCTGTATATTTGAAAAATTTCTGAATGAACAAAGGCTAAGGTTTGAGATGGGCAGATAAGTGGCACATAGTGAGCTATATTCAGAAGATAGACCACTATAGGAGACCTTCCAGTCAGGATGGTATAGGCAGACATGACTCACCTCTTCACAAAACCACATCAAAATTGCAACTAAAATATAGAACAACAGTCACTCAGAACCATCAGAAATTGAGTTGAATGGAAGTCTGACAATTATAAAATTAAAGAAACCTCACCCATCCAGACTGATGGGAGGGGCACAGGCTGGAACAGGCTGGTCCCACACCCACTGTGTGGTGGATAAAAATTCAGGGGGTTATCTCAGTATTAAAGAGACCCAGTCCCACACCAGTCTCCCCAGCCCAGGATTCCAGTGCCAGGAAGTTAAGCTTCCATAACTTCTGTCTGCAAAATCCAGCAGGGATTGAGTTGGTAGAAGAAACTTCTGGAGCCCCAAGTAGTTCCTCTTAAAGAACCTACACCTGGACTCACCTATTGAGACTCACTCCCTCTGAGCTCTGGCACTAGGGTAGGAGCCTAAAAGGTACCAGTGGCATACAGGGAGAAACGAAAGTGTCTGGCATCAAGGTGAAAAGGACATTGTCCCTTTTCTGAGCCCTCCCCCCACAGAGCCACTGAGCTGGCAAGCTGGTGCCATCTCCAAGATTCCATCAACCTGGATAACACTATTTGACCCATCTTAGAGATACCCAGAGACTCTATCCCACCCAATTTATGGGCCCACCCAAACTGCTTTTCCATATGAATGGCTGGTCTTGGCTCTTGCTACACAACTACTTAAGTCTTCTCAAATAAGCAACAGCTGGCCTCAGCGAGGCCCAGGCCCAGCACTAGCAGCAGCCAGCCTAGATTCACAGCTTGACTTCACTGGGAATCTAACCAAGCCCAGCACAAGTAGCAGCCATCTCAGATTGCTTTACAGCTCAGGCAGGGTGGCCCGGGAAGGACACAGGTTGGGGCTGACCCTGGTCTGCACCATCCAGGAAACTCCTGGGCAAGTGTACCCAGTGGACAGAGACCATGTCAAAACACCACCACCTTGATTCTGCACAGCTGATCCTCCACAGATGGTGGAGGTTGGTGGTAAGTAGTCACAGCCAATTCTTGCAACTAACTGATTTGAGTAAATCCCTCCCATTGGTCTGCCAATAGCAATCAAAGCCAACTACAAGAGAAGAGTGTACTCATCCCACACAAAGGGCACACCTTGAGTACCCAGTTAGGGTAATAGGGGAGGTTGTGCCAGTGAACCCTACAGGACTCCTATTACATTAGGCCACACTATGAATATGTGGAGTCAAAGCAGCTCTATTTAATACACTGAAACAAACACGGGGAGGCTTCCAAAATGAGGGGACCAAGAAACATGGCCCAAATGAAAGACCAGATCAATACTCCTGAAAAAGAGGTAAACAAAATGGAAATAAGCAATCTATCAGATGCAGAGTTCAAAACATTGGTTATAAGGATGCTCAAGGAACTTAGTGAGAACTTCAATGAAATGAAGGAGATCCAGTCAGAAATGAAGGATACACTAATTGAAATAAAGAACAATTTATAGGGAAACAACAGTAGAGTGGATGAAGCTGAGAATCAAATCAATGATTTGGAACATAATGAAGTAAAAAAACAACCAATCAGAACAACAAGAAGACAAACAAATTAAAAAAAATAAGGTTAGTATAAGCAGCCTCTGGGGCAACTTCAGGAGGTCAAATATTCGCACCCCTTCAGGGGTGCCAGAAGGAGACAAGATAGAGCAAGATATTGGAAGTCTAGTTGAAAAAATAATGAAAGGAAACTTCCCTAATTTGGTAAAGAAAATAGACATGCAAGTCCAGGAAGCACAGAGAATCCCAAACAAGATGGATGCAAAGAGGCCCACTCCAAGACACATCTTAATTAGAATGCTAAAGGTTAAAGATGAAGAGAGAATGTTAAAAGCATCACGGGAAAAGAAGTCAGTTACCTACAGGGGAGTTCCCCTAAGACTGTCAGTTGATTTCTCAAAAGAAACTTTTCAGTCTAGAAGGGATTGGCAAGAAATGTTCAAAGTCATGAAAGCAGGGACATACAGCCAAGATTGCTTTACCCAGCAAAGCTATCATTTAGAATCAAAGGGCAGATAAAGAGATTCCCAGACAAGAAAAACACTAAAGGATTCATCACCACCAGACCATTATTATATAAAATGTTAAGGGGCTTACTTAAGTAAAGAAGATGAAAACTATGAACAATAAAATGGCAAAGAATATAAATCTATCAACAATTGAATCTAAGAAACAGACTAAGCAAATAAGAAGAACAGACACAGAATCATGGATATGGAGAGCCTCATGATGGTTGCCAAATGGGAGGGGGGCATAAGGGTGTGGGTGAGGAAGTGAGGGGATTAAGAAGTACCAATAGGTAGTTACAGAATAGTCATGGGGATATAAAGTGCAGTACAGGAAATGGAATAGCCAAAGAACTTATATGCATGACCTAGGGACATGGACATTGGCCTGAGGGAGTGGGAAGTGCTGGGTGGAGGGGGGCAAAAGGGGAAAGTTGGGATGATTGTAAAAGCATATTCTATAAAGTGTAAGCTTAAAAAAAGAAGGTAGACCAATATAATATGTGGTGAGTACCACATTTGGGAAAAGTCAGTGACAAAGTCATTAACATAGGTCCTGGGAATATATAGGATGTTCTGTAGAAATGAAAGATTTGAACCTCTCATGCTGATGATGCTTCGATCTAGCACAGGCAGCACTGATGATGATACTTTTATTGCTTTAGCATGTGGTGAATGTTGGTCTCTCGGCAGACCTAAAGGCAGTGGAGGGGTGGGATGAACTTTTACAACCTGCTATGCTCCATTGGTTGGGGAGAAGCATCAAGGCATCATTGAAGTGTATGCATGTGGATGTTCTTCTCCAGTGGGATGGTGCACATGGAAAAGCATGTACAGGAGGCCATTGATGATGAAGCCTTTTCTCAACCAATCAGGGTTGAGGTAGGTGCTCTAACTACCCAGAGGTGTTTTGGTACTAGCAGGTGAGAAAGGTGAGGTTCAAGTCTGTTTTCGTAGACTTCTAGTGAAAAATCCTTTGGAATAGAAGGGATGGTATAGAATTTGAGCTTCTAAGGACAAGCTTTCTGGTAGGTCAGCTCTGGTTTCCAGGAATATAAGTAATTCAGAAGTTAAAACAACTTCAGTGATTGAATGTCAAGACCCAAATGAGGCAGCAATGGCCAGGAAATCTGCCACACAGGGTAACCTGTCTCTAATTAGGTTTCTTTTCTTGAGAAGCACATTAGTTTGTTTAGGAAGTGAATTGGTGAAATGGCTAAACATTGTCTCCTGGGAGAGAAGACAGGAATTTAGAGACTATGCAGAAGTCAATAATTAGAAGTTATGAAATGGGTGAATAGCAGAAATGTGGAGTGGATTTGGGTAAAAGGATAGGAGACTCGGGCGAGGAAGGAAAATGCTGAGAGTTAGAAACAGAAAAACCCCAAGTGGTGACGCTTTAGTAAAGCTGTGATAAAAGCATGTTAAAATAGGAGTGCTGCCTGAGGTCCTATAACAAGAACTATCAGAGGCAGAACACCCTTACTTAACACACTACAGAAATGTACCCAGAAAAAGTAGGTTTCTTATTTTTTCTAGAGCTTCACCTATGCACTAGTTATCTTTTACTGCATAACAAAATATCCTGAAACTTAATCACTTCAAACAATAATAAAAGTTATCTCCTGATTTCTGTTGGTCAAGAATTTGGGAGCAGCTTGGCCGGGCAGTTCTGGTACTGTAGTCAGTCACTAGACTAGGGCTGAATGATCTGCTGTCAAGGTCACACTGCTTTATGTGAGGCATAAAATTTCAGGTTATCCCACTATTAGTGAGGTTAAATTTGGTTAGTTGGTTAATACCCCACCCAGACTCACCATTGAAAAAGCACACATTTCCCCTTGCAATATGTAAATAATCTATAAACAACCTGTTCCTGACAACTTGGGAGCTGATGATTTGAATACCTTTATAGTCTGCCTAAATCAGTTATTTCACTGGGGTTGGCAAAAAATGGCATTCTAGTTATTCTATTCTGCATTTATTAGCTGACATACTCCTGTAAAGGAGAGCTTTCTTCTAAAGAAATGATTTTAATGAATCTTTCAGTGAACAATTGGGCAATGGTTTTCTAGTTTTGTTTAAAGCAATTGGAAAGATCCTGACTTTTTAAAGTATTTGTTACCTGTTCTGGAGCTGTTCACCAATATCTTAATAGCATCTCCAATATTTTCAGTTGTTTCTTTGCTTGGTTCCTGGATTCTTAAACCCAGGCAATGCACCATTGTAGGATTTGAGGTTATGGTAGATGAGAGGTTCAGCATTTTGTGGCAGAACAGAAGAAAAAGTACTAGATGGGAATCAAGAAGCAGCACAAACACCTGGACTGCACCAGTTCTGGCAAAGATCAGTTTTGCAAAGCATGCTTGTGGAAGGTGAGGATTGAGAAATTAGTTCCCATAAAACTTGTCTGCATGCTCTGGGACCCCTTGGAAACTTTTTGCCTGCCCAGTTGTTGGGAACTGCCCTGTCTAGTTGTAGAAGCTATAACCTTCCCCTAAGGCTGAGTGAGCAACCTTTGGACCAAATGCCACTAAGGAGACAAAGCTTATCTCCTTGGCAGGAGTGCTGCTTCTGCTCCTTTTACTTCATTTATAACTGGCCCCCAAATGCTTGATCGGTTAGCCAATGATGGGTAAGATTCCCCAAGTAGGGAATGACCTAAGACAGGCACTATCACAGTGAGGCCCCAGGGAAGGACTTGGGGAGGGGCTATAGCAAAGGTGGGTAATGGACCCTCACACTTCAGCTTTTTACATAGCCTGAGTCCTCATTCTGTCTTGGAGAAGTCTCCTAATCTCTTGGCTGCCTTACTTCCGCTGCCCGCCTTAAGCCTGAAACAATACAGGTGGTGGCTGCAGCCCTGTGCTGCAAAGGGTGGGTTCCCTAGGGCGCGATCAGGCCTAAGAAAGAATATGTAAAATCCTGTGAAACCTGCTTAGTTTAGAATGCTCTCAATTAAATGATAAAGGTTCAAGCCAGAAGTGAGTTTGTTCCTCAAAGTTTTATGACCCTTTAGCTATCTGACCCTGACTCAAAATAGGCCCTCGGAATTCTTTGTTTGATCCTTACTTCCTGATAATGATTAATAAGCTTTACCTGTATTTATGTGCAAAACAAACCCAATAAAAGCCCATTGAGGAAAAGGCTCTTGGCCCTTCTCCTTTGAGAGATCCTCCACCTTTCCTCTCCAAGCAGGTCATGTCTTGGTACACTTATTCTCATCCAGGGTGGCCAGGGGGGCCATGCAGGCAGAGCCCCCCCCAACCCCCCAGTCTCAGGACCTGCTCTGCAGGGCCAAACACTCTGAACAACCTTTGGTTGATGACAAGGGAAGGCATAAATAAGGCAATTTCAAGAATGGCTTTCAAAACAGTAGCCTGGATTTGAGGCTTTATTGTCTTCATGTACACTCCTGTTTTGAATTTCAGAAGCTGGATGCTCCTTCTTTCCATTCCTTTGTAAGTTTTCAGTGGAGCCATACTTCCTATCCCTAAGGCAAATTTATTCAGTAGGCAGAGGAATAAAAATTACTCAAATCATTTTCAAAATATTTCTGTAGCTACCCAAGTATTGTAGGGTTTTATGGGTTTGAATGGAAGACAATTGGTCTCTTTATCTTCTTCCAAATGGCTAGGGATAAGTTTTGTGATTAGAAACAATATTTCTTAACAGAATCAGTATTTATATAGCATGCTTTGTAGCAGTTATTAATACTATTCTGATTCCTTGTAAAATTATGTTATTAATCCATGATGTACACATGCAATCATTCTAAAAGGAATGGATAATTCAGACTTCTTTTTGTTCTGAAATAATTTAAAGCAATCTTTTCTATTTCTTCTGTCAAAGGACCATAGAAATGAATCATATCACATTAAATTGACAAGTTATTTTAGCCTAGTCCATGATTCATGATGCTGAACAGTATAGTATGGTGTGCCTATTCTGGAGTCAAGATTAGTTTCAAATCCTACCTCTCACACAAACTAGCTGTGCAGGTTGGGGCATATTACTTATCCTCTCTATGCCTTAGTTTCCTCATGTGTAAAACAAGTATGTTAATAATAGCACTTGCCTTGTTATTTGATAGGAGGATTAAGTTACATCATGTGCTAAATACATGGCACATGATAAATGTGAGCTGTTTTGTCTTTGTTGTTGTTATTGACTAAGGAAAGATTGTATCTAAGTCACCTGCCCTTCTGGATTTCTGACAGTTTCTTCAAACACACGTCAGCCTTCCTGATAAAAGAATTTTCTGAAAGTGGCAAATATTAGAATTAATGGAGTTGAATTTCTCTGTGAGTTAGAAAAACTAGAAACTTTTCCTAGTTAGAAAGACTAGAATTAACCTGACTCTTCCCCTAAAATAGAAGGAGTAAGTATGTCTTAAGCTGTGAGTGTTGAGCCAGAAAGGAACTTCAGTTTCTTGAGAACATGTTCCAGCTCCCTTGTGCTACCTCCTCTCTTATAGTTTGCACTTCTGCACATTGCGAATCAAGAATTTCTTTCTCCAAACATAAATATTTAAAATTGCCATAGTTAGGGTTCTGAGTTAAAAATAATTATTTATATACCAGCCTTATAAGACAAATAGATACCTGGTTTAAATTTCTGATTTGGGATAGTCCAAATGTTATCCAAGGAATTAACCTTATTAATCAGATTTATTTTTACTGAAAATAATTTAGCAACTCGCATTAAATAATATTTTTCCATTCTATAAAATTGTAAAACATTTAAAAATTGTTCCTAATGTCACTATCAGGTGTGGAGGTAAAGCATTTCCCAGTGAAGTCTGTAGGACTTTGATAAATGGCTTCACAAAAGTCAGAAGTCCCAGCCTGAGCAGAAATCCATTTCTCGTGTTCCTCCCAACCCTCGGTGACAAAGTCCATGGTCATTCTATGAAGCCAGCATTTTCATTCGGTTGCACCTAAGCAGACTTTTAAGGAAAGAAGCTGTGGAGGATGGAGGGAGTTACCATTTGCGTTGTCCATACTAATTCCCAGAACCCTTTCAAGGTTTAGGGTCGGCAACAATTCAGTAAGGAAAGGGCCCGTTAAGTCAATTTGGCTCTGAAAATGCTAATTGAAAGTCCTCCTCAGCAATTCAGCCTTTTTCCCTTTGCCTTTCTGTAGCCAGCTGGGTCCCATGGTGACCGGTTCTGAAAGAAATCCTCCCCTTCAGCAGTTACCTAGCACCATGGCAACCGAGATGTCAGCAAAGCAGGATAGACCCCAGAACAAAACAGCTCCTACCCAGCTCCCTCCCTGCCATTCTATTTCCACCCTGCTGAAGCCTGGGGATGGGGCTACAACATGCAGACAGACACCTAGAAATCCTGTGTGTTCCCGTGGTTCTTCACTTGAACATACATGTATGGGCATATGGTAAATTATGTCATGAGAAACACAGAGCATATTCTTCCAAAACATACAACACATTTAAGGAGTGGGGATGGGTGATGGGATGAGGACAGGGAGGTAGACATGGGATGGCCTTTGGGTTTAGTGACACGTAAAAATTACATTTCTATTTATAGTGTAACAAACAATAAATTGATAGATGGGGAAATTGGGCCCCTAAGAATATGGCTGGCCTGATTTCTATTTAGACAAAAGAGCTCAGGGAAATATTTTTATTTACCTGAGAGTTAAATGGACCAGGGGGAAAAATGGCTTTAGTGAATACTGAAGTGGGTGTAATGCTGTCCGTGGTGCTGAATGCTCCCGCTGTCCCAGATGTGCCCGGGGGCTCCGGAGGCTGGTTAGGGAACACCTTGCCATGTTAGTGGTACTGATGGTGACAAAGAGAGAGGCTGGGGACAGAGTGTCATTTCTCTCCCTATGAAGCAACTCTGAGTGCCCAGGGTAGAACAGCCAGATGAAAAATAAAACAACAGATAAAGTGTAGAAGGCTGGAGGTTTCAGTAGTTGAATCTTCCCTTTTCATACGGAGATTTTTGGTTAGAGCCAATCAGATCGAAGATTTCTGCTGCTTTGCTCCTGAAAGGAAAAGTGGGGGAAGGGAGAGAGAAAATGGCCACATTCTCCCCTTGAGCCACATGATCCATTTCCCATGTGACACATTCCAGAGCCTTGGAAAAGAGAAGGGAGGGGCACCAAGAGAGTGGGGCTGGGGGTGGGAAGATGGTTTAACAGTCTACCCTGCACAGCGTCATTTCGTCTCCCTACCAGGAAGCGGGCTGTGAGCCAAGGACGAGGCAGAAGACAGGTATGAATGTGTTCCCAAGATTTCCTGGTGGTTTGGGGCATCCTCCAAACTCCCATGCAAGGTCTGTTCCTGACCAAGAAGATCCAAGGAGACCGGCTCTAAAATCAAGACCTGATGGAGGTATGTGCTAGTAGTGATCCTGCAGTGTTGTAGCTGAAATTTGGCTTAGAGGACAAAATACCATCTCTTTTTCCAGGCAATTTGGAGATTTTTGTCCTGGTTTATTTGCTGGCTAGGGGCTTTAGATTTGTTATAGGTCCAGAAAAGATGCCTAGGTAGTTCTTCAAAATGAACAATTCACCAGAGTAAGTGTCTGTTGAAGAAAAATTAGATAGAAATTCTGTATGGTGATAATTAATAAAACAAAGAATTGATGAAAAAATTTTTTTTCCTTGAATCCTGGAAAGAGGAAAAAATAGTTCTGAAACCAACTAGAATTCATTGCCACTTCCACAAAATCCTGTTTCATTCCTCTTCAGCTGCTTATTCTGTGCTCCTGTTCTCAGAGGTTATTGGCGGTGGCTTAGGGAGCCTGGGTGGGCAGGCGTGCTGTGTGTTTGTGCTGTGCAGTCGTCTTCCTTCGGATGTTCCTGCTACCAGGAGTGCCTGGGACTGTTTCCAGCGCTGGTGCTGGGCAGCAGACTGCCACGGGATTTCAGATCTTATAGAATCGCTCCCCAAAGGGCCCCTAGCAAGTTCTCAAAGGACTCATCCAAAGTTACAGACTAAAATAATCCGCCATGCCCTCAAATCTCGGGATCTTTGACCATTTCTACCCAGCAGAGAGATGGAAGGTAGCCAATTTATATTTTTTGTCTTTATGTAACAACACTTCCAAAGTTCTTGCTCTACAGGGTCTGGCAGAAGTAAGGCCTGCTTGAGTGTGGTTGGTAGGGTAATAATATGGCTGTAATCATTTATAGTTTTAATTTGAGCATTTCACCTAAAATGTCATGTGGTGTGCTTGAGTATGGTATTGATATGTTATAGAATTGCATGCTTATGATTTTGTCATAAAAGATTTTGTAATAAAAAAGGGGCATTATCTGTGCCAGACCCTGTATGTAAAGCATCAGTGTAAGCACAAGTAATCAGTCATTTAATTCTTATAATAACCCCCTGAAGGAGGCGTAATTAGTGCCCACATTTTGGTGATGAAGGAACTAAGGCACAGAGAGGTTAGGGAACTCTCCCAAGGTCACACAGATAGTAAATACTAGAAACAGGATTTGGACCCAAGAAACTTGATCCCAGACTTCATGATCTTAACCACCGAACTATACTGCTTCTCTGCTTGTGTTATTTTAAATGATGTCAGCAGTTGATTTGGTTACAAATGTTGATCAGCTGATGCTACTAGAAAATTGAGTCAGCTTGCCTGGCTAAAACAGAACCCCAGTGACATCTATATTTCATCTTGAATTTTCCCAATAGTCACATTCTGTACCCCCAAATAACCTATGAAGTAATAGCCTGTTCTTCTCCCCTTGTGCTGTATAGATATCTAGTAGTAAAACACTGTGTTGCTATGGTGAACAAATCATGTCTAAAGGAAAAAAAGAAATCTAGAATTACATCATGGTTAGGTTTGTTTGTTTGTTTGTTTATTTATTTATTTATTTATTTAATTGAACCTAGAAATCCTTCCAGCATTAGAACCTAGTAACAAGACCAGTCTAAGCATGTTCTCTTTACAAGCACTTACCTGGTTTTCAAAATAAAATAGATTAGAAACTTATAAATTTTTAAATATAAACTATGATATCAAACTGCCTAGATTTGGTGCTTTAAAATAATATTATCATACTTTAAAACAAGGGAATAGATCTCTTTGCAAATTATTTTAGGTTTTTAAGGGAGAAAGAGGAAAGTGTTTTTTATAACTTCTGGGAATTTCTGAGACGTAAGGATTTTCTTCCTTTGGTCTGTGTGGTTTCTTTCCCTCCTGGCGGTAGACAATGCAAGATGACTGATCTCATTCTTATATGCTGTGGGAAAACTAAGAATTTACTAGGTCAAAGATACGAAGAGGAAGATTAGGGATAGAAAGCTAAAATTTGTGAAATTCTTCACAAAATAAGGTGCTTCCCTTCAGCGAAGGGTTTCATCGAAGAACACTTTGAAGAGTAATTTTGCCCCTTGCAGTCTTGAACTTTAGTTAGTCCTTCAGATGAAGCCTTTCATCTCTGCTGAAGTCTACATTTCCCTGGGACAAGTAACACTTGCACACGAATACAGTCATGTGAAGGGAGCTGCTGGTGTCCTCCCGTCTTTGGATTGCTAGCACTTAGCACCAGGCCTGGTCTATGTAAGCTCTCATATATACTGGCAAATGAAGACTGGGAAGACTCAAGACTGACAGCATTGTGCTGGAGCCAGTTTGGGGGCCCATGCCTGTTTTGTTTTGCATGTGTTTGTAGGGAGGATAGTGAGGAGATAAATGTGCAGTAGAAGAAAACTTGGCATCAGTCAAAATTATGCCTAAAACTTAGGTATGCTAGTCAGACTGACCCTAGAACAATGGGAAGAGCTCACAATGGCAAGATGTAGCAATCAGTTCTTTCCCAGGGACTATCAGTACCCCTGGCATTCTATTTGTATTTAGAATAAAGTTCTTTTGATGTTTTATTATATTTTTTAAATTAAATTCATTGTAGTAACATTGGTCAATCAGATTTTATAGGTTTCAATTGTACATTACTATGACACATGGTCTGTATATTGCCTTGTGTGCCCGCCACTCAAAGTCAGATCACCTTCCATCACCAGCCATTTGGCCCCCTTCACCTTCTACTGCTCCCCAGTACCCCTGCCCTCTGGAAACCACCACACTGTCATCTGTGTCTGTGTCTTCTAAGATTTTTATTTACATCCAGATGGAGGCACCACTATCGGTCTCATTTTGCTCTGATGTTTTGCCTGGAACCATTTCCCAACACTGAAACAGTTAACTTCAAGTTGAAAGTTAATGTCTTGAGAAGGTCCGTTTCTTCCCTGGACCTCCCTGTCCTAATCAGCTGTGGACCCCAGCACCCAGAACATTGCACCAGGAACTCACAGAACTGCAGGATTCCTCCCGGGAGATCTCCGGGATCTTCAGTGTCAGAGTGGGTTGGAGCCGGGCGGCCTTTCCCAACCCGTTTGCAGTTAGGACCTGAATCAAAAGATCGTCTCCCAGCACTTGAAAGGTCATTTAGGATTTGAATTCAAGCTAAGAGGCTAATTAGCATTAAAATAATTACCCCTCTTGATAATGTACACAAATATAACTTTTTCCTATTATTTCTCTATCTAAGTTGCTAAGGAGAGGAAGAGTGGGGTTGTGAATAAGGTGTGCATCCTTGAATTCTATTCCCTCATCCTACCTCCAGTGTTTGTTACCTGCAGAGTGAGCTGTGCAAAAGCAACAGCCCTGCTGGGGCACCAGTGCTGCATGCCCACCACACTGAGGCAGGACTTCCCAGGTAAACAGGTAGGCTAGTGCACACAAGAGGTGTCCATCTGGAAGGCAAGCTGGGCTTCATACTTATCTCCTGAAATCTAAAAGGTGGCCTCTACTCCACCAGCTGAACAAGATAGGAGAGAGAAAGTGGAGAGGCTTTCCCCGGAGAGGGGGGTTTTGCCCAAGGAAGCTTTCAACTTGGAGTCTAGGAGTGAGAGAGGAAAGCAGAAAAGGGACAATGTACATGCGTGAAGGATACAAGAAAGTCATGCCTCTGCCCTGCCTTTCGGTCACAGTGACCTGCCCACTGCTAGTAAACCCTGCTGAATGAGTCGTGCCCTGCCAACATAATTAGCAAATCCTTCCTAGGGTGTGTGCGCAAGGAGGAAGGGCCAGAGTGGGTGCAGTTTCTCCTCTATGAACCAAAGCAAAAGATGAGATGTGAGGAGAGGTGGCGGATCCAAAAAGATAGTTTAAAAAGCAAAGAGGAATTACCACCATGAGTGTATTTCCCTGTCTGTGGATTACTTTTCCTTGGCTAAATTTTTAAAGCATTCATCTCCTGGAGCCTTTCATTCAGCAGACCTTCCTAGACTCTGGTGTCTGTCGTGTATAGTCCTGATGGAAGCCTTATGATATGCATTATTAGCCCTAATTTCTGATCAGGAAACTGAAGCTCAGATGATTAACTAGTCTAAAAATATATGGCATAAAAAAAAATATATATATATATACGCATTAACCGTGTGAAGGGTATGCAAATATACATTTAATCATAGTTTCAGTGATATATATGTGTGTATGTATATGTGCATAATTTGTCCATAAAAATATACATTAATGCAAATTCAAGTCTAACTTTTGCTCCATCAAGTTGAAGGTTGCTTTCTTGGAAAATCCTGATTGCAGACAATGATGCATATCAAAATTTGCCCGGAGCGTGGATATGAATTTGATGTGAGACAAATGTAAATGATTCTGAAAAATAAGAGTTCTTAGTAAGTCCCCAGTCAGTGCTTAGACTTGGTTCTTAATGAGTCTTTCACCTTCTTTTCAAATAGCTTTAAGTCCCATTTCTTTTACAGCTCTTCGCTTTGAGCATAGGATGTCTGCTCTCCGCTGCCCTGCCTCTTTCCTATTTAAGTCTCACTACGAGAGGTGTTGATACTGAAACCAGGAAATGAAACTGAACATTTACCTCCAAAGCAACTGTTTGCCTCTCCTTTAACTCAGTGAGCACACAGCAGGTATTCAAAAAATGTTTGTTGTAGTGAGTTAAATTGAGCATGGTCACGTAAAAATTTCTTGGCCAGATTGTTTTGTTCAGAATTCAAAAGACCCCCACACTGGGAAGAGAGGTATGGAGAACTGTTAGAGGACAGTCGGGGTTCTAGTAAGTGTTTCTTCCCTGTGGAAATGTAGGTGGTGGATAGGAGGAAAGCAAATGCAGGGGGCAAGTCTTTGACCAGACCACTTCTTACAAGGAATCTTCAATAAGGGGTTGTTGGCACACCCAGGATAATTATTGAGGAGCGGTTGGCTGCCCTCTAGGTAAAGTTTGGCCCCTAGGAATTTTTGGAGATACATCCTACTCTTCTTGGATGTCAAAGGCTCACAGTGCTGGCCTCCAGCAGCCCCCAACAACCCTCCTCTCTTTCCATCAAAATGCACTCTCAGCATGAGCTCTTGGCTAGGTGAAGGTGGTAGGTTATAAATTAAATGAATGTGTGTTGTTCATCCCAGTGTCTGCCTATCAGCTTTAGTTCCTAGAGTTAAAATGACCTTAGAAATCATCCAGACCAACTCATTCATATTGTAGACATGGAAACAGAGATTCAGAGAGATTGATTTACTTAAGGTCCTTACACTGATGATTTAAAAAAAAAGAAAAAAGAAAAAGAGCCGGGTCCCTTGACTTGCTCTTTTTTTAAATTTTAAATATATTTTATTAATTATGCCATTACAGTTGTTCTATTTCCCCCTTTCATTCCCCTCCACCCTGCACACTCCCTCCCCCACCACCCACCCCTTTAGTTTATGACCATGTGTCTCAAGTTCTTTAGATTCTATATTTCCCATACTATTCTTGCCCTCCCCCCTATCTATTTTCTACCTACCATCTATGCTACTTATTTTCTGTACCTTCTCCCCTTTTTTCCTTCTCCCACTCCACTGTTGCTAACCCTCCATGTGATCTTCATTTCTATGGTTCTGTTCCTGATGTAGCTGTCCTCTTAGTTTGCTTTTGTTTTAGGTGTGGTTCTTAATAACTGTGAGTTTGCTGTTCTTTCACTGTTCATCTTTTTTATCTTCTTTTTCTCAGGTAAGTCCCTTTAACATTTCATATAATAAGGGCTTGTTGATGATGAACTTCTTGAATTTGATCTTATCTGAGAAGCACTTTATCTGCCCTTCCATTCTAAATGAAAGCTTTGCTGGATAGAGCAATCTTGGATGTAGGTCTTTGGATTTCATGTCTTGAAATATTTCTTTCCAGCCCCTTCTTGCCTGTAAGGTCTCTTTTGAGAAATCAGCTGACAGTCTGATGGGAACTCTTCTGTAGGTGACTGTCCTCTTATCTCTTGCTGCTTCTAGGATTCTCTCCTTCATTTTAACCTTGGCTAATGTAATGATGATGTGCCTTGGTGTGTTCTTTCTTGGGTCCAGCTTCTTTGGGACTCTCTGAGCTTCCTGGATTTCCTGGAAGTCTATTTCCTTTGCCAGATTGGGGAAGTTCTCCTTTATTATTTGTTCAAATAAGTTTTCCACTTGTGGCTGTTCCTCTTCCCCTTCTGGTACCCCTATAATTCAGATGTTGGAACATTTAAAGATGTCCTGAAGGTTCCTAAGCCTCTCCTCAGTTTTTTTAATTCTTGTTCCTTCATCCTTTTCTGTTTGGTCATTTTTTTCCTCCTTCTGGTCCACTCCTTTGATTTGAGTCCCAGTTTCCTTTCCATTACTATTGGTTTCCTGTGCATTTCCCTTAGTTTCAATTAGTTTAGCCTCCATTTGTTCCTCTAATTTGTGACTAAAATCAACCAGTTCTGTGAGCATGCTGATCACCAGTGTTTTGAACTGTGCATCTGAAAGTTTGGCTATTTATTCATCACTTAGATTTATTGGCTCTGGGGCTCTGAGTTGTTCTTGAGCCATGTTTTGCTCTGTTTGTGCCTGTTATGTATGAGGAACAGTGCCTTATTTGTTCACCAGGGCAGGGTTACCCAGGTTGCTGGTTTGTGATGCTGTATGTGGGGGCAGGGTCAGAGAGGGACAATGGCGGTTCCCTCTGCCGCTTCCTGCCACTGGGCCCTGCGTGGTCACTCTTGCTGCTAGCTCCTTCACCGGTTCATCTGCACACTAATGTTTGACTGCGATCAGCTCTCAGTGGGTCCACCCGCTTCTCCACACCTGGGATCCACCCACGGCTGCTGGCGCACCTGGGTCGTGTGCCCAGGTCAGTCCAGTGGATCTTTCCTGCCCAACCCCGCTCTGCTGCTGGCTCTGTCCCTCTTACCGGTTTGGCTGAAGGGTTCGTTGTTGTCAGACTTCCGTGTAGTTCAATTTTCTGTGGTTTGGCTGTGTTTTTGTTGCTAAAACTTTGTTATTTTTAAGCTTAGTTGTGGGAGAAGGCGCAGTGCTTCCACCTACGCTTCCATCTTTGGCGGAAGTCCTCTGACTTGCTCTTTATTGCTTATAAACGCAGGTTTCTTGGCCCCCAGTTCAACACTTAAGATGAAGTAGAAAGCACCGTACTCTTTAAGCCATTCAGGATTTTTAATATTCTAGATGCTGGTGGGGTAGTGGAAAGTGGTATATAGGATGGCTGGTAGAAATTTTAATCTTCGTACTCAATTATATAAGAAATGGTATATTGGATTAGTTTCTATTGCTGCTATAACAGACTATCACAAAGTTAGTGGCTTAAGATAATGTTTATTATGTCACAGTTCTGCAGGTCTGAAGTCAGATTGTCCTTGGCTGGTTTCTTTGCCTAGTCTCGCAGGCTGACATCGAGGAGTTGGCAGGTCTGTGTTGCTTTGCAGAGGCTCCAGGGGTGGCTGCCCTCCCAAGCTCATTGGATGGTTGGCAGAAGGCAGCACCTTGTGTTAGTAACATTCAGGGCACATTTCCTTGATGGCCATCAGTTGGGGACCACCCATCACTCCTACAGGCTTCTCTGGTTCTTGCGTGTGGGCCTTACAAGGGAGAGCCAGCAACAGCCTGTCAGTTCCTTCTCACGCTTGGAATCTGCCTCTGACTTTTTCTGCTCATTTGACTGCTACCAACCAGAGAAAAGAGTTCATTAGTTTGGGCCCATCTGGATAATCTAAGATCAGCTTCCCATTTTAATTTCCATAACCTTAATTATATTTGCCCTTTTGCTGTATAATATAACTAATTATATCCCTGACAGGTTCCAGGGATAAGGGTGTGGACAGCTTTCGGGGCCCATTCTGCCTACTACACACATTCTTTCCTTAAATAATGGCAAGGCTCCTAAATAACAGTCAATAATATTGTAATGACTGAGTGTGGCGCCAAGTGGGCACCAGGCTTATGGGGGGGGGGGTCACTTCGTAGGGTAAAAAACCTCTAATCATTATGTTATACACATGAAACTAGTATGCTATTATATGTCAATGATCATGGAAAACTAAATTAAAAAAAGAAAAGATAAACTGCCAAGAAAAAAGGAAGGGGATAAGCCTTCATCCTGTCAGGCTAGTGGGAGACTCAGTAACAAACATGGCTGGGCTTCTCCTCCTCTTCCCAGGTCCTGGGGTTCTTCTACAGAGCAAAGTATGAGCATCGGTCCCTCTAACCGTGGATCCCCTCTGATTATAGCAGACACATAATTATGGTCTCATCTGGTGTGGGTCCTTGAGGGCTGGTGGATCTGCTGCTTTGGTACCATCCCTGGGGTTGTGGCCTCTTCCCAGCTGGGCAACACTATGCCTTGGGCCCACCTCCCCAGCCTCACTTCTGCATTACCACCTGCCACTTATCTGGAGCCTAGTGAGGAAATGAGGCAAACGTCCCAGAACTACCTTAAAAAATAGCTTTATTGAGTTATTATGTGCATACCATAGAAATACAGGTCACCATGTGTGGGATATTGCATGGCATTTACATATGCAAAAAATTTATTTATTTGAAATTCACATTTAACTGAGCAACCTACATTTTATCTGGCGATCTTATCTGGATGGCACATTGTGAGAATATGTCTTACCCTCTCGTTTTCCTGTCCTGCACCCCTACAGTCATGTGGTGGCTACCTGAGCCTCATGTAGCTCTATAAAGCTCTTAGCTCACTGTCCACACCAGGGCCATAGCTCAGGGCCAGAAGGTAAGACACCAGCCACTCAGAAAGCTTCAAAAGAGCCTATATGACCTCTTTAGCCATTTAGCATAAATTCAGGGATGTGTTTGTAAGTACAGGGCACCAGGATACATTGTCCAGTAAACCCTGTACTCCTGGAAGTGGTGGGCTGGGAAATGTTTAATGCCTCTACAGGAAGGAAAACCTGATTTGTAGTGTTTGTCAGTTTCTGTGGTGTAAATATCCATACCTTGCCTGATTGATGATACCAATGTGATGTCATTGAACTTGGGGTTGGGAAGAAATGTGCACAACTGTCTGTAGGGAGCCTGTGCAAGGCAGCCCTAGCCCACCAGTGCTCCAGGTGGTTCTCATTTTAATATATATGCGAATCAAGCCTATGTAACAACGAAATGCTTAAGAGAAAATATCTTACCACTATGGTATTTTTCTATAGTAAAACTATTAAAATTTTAAAAAGCACAGATACCTACTTGGGGTAATACCATTGATAAAACTATTTCCTCACTTCAATTCAGACTGAAGCATAGTTATGCTTTCATTCTGCATTTAAAGGCAACCATTAATCATCTTCCGTAATGAATTTTTAAAACCCTCATATTTTTTATTCTGAAGAGAGGCTGTATTTCCAGACCAGCATAGCTGCTGCACTTTTAATGCTAAGCCTCTATCCAATATGTGGTGGTGGTGATTTTTCCCCAAATGTTCACTATTTCACATATTCCTGAGCTAACATGTTGAACAGATGTATCTGTGGGTTAAGAGTCTGTGGGGGAATAACTTTGTGTTCCTACGTTTGGTTGGAGTCAAGAAAGACCTGTCTATGTATAGCTAATTCCACCTTCTGAATTCAGATGCAGCCCTTGTGGCCACTCTGGGAGAGAAGCCCCAGTGGTGGTGAGGAGCGTGGGCGTAGTTGGAGTGAGGCGGCCCTGGGGGGACCGCTTTCCGACTGCATGTCCTTTGGGAAGAGCTTCAGCTTCTACACTTGTAAAAAAGGCTAGTAATATTTCCTACCTCCAAGGGCGACACATATAAAATATCTGACATAAGAAGCACAAAATACGTATCAATTCTCAGTAGTACTGATGTTATAACTACTGTTGTCATTGTAATTAATCTTACTGCTCATTAGTAAACAGCCTTATGCATCTGTGTAGGTCCAACAGATGCTTCCCATTCTGCAGAAAATATCTGTGTTTTTCCCCAACCAAACCATGTAAAAACTCAATATTATACAAATTCTAGTTTGACATTAAATTTTTGAACAAATCTCAGAAATAAAAATGGTCTTTCGACATTGTGAGAGTGTCTGTAAATTTTTACAATTTTAAGGGGGTGGAGGGAATCATTCGTTAGGGTCTTTTGAGTTTGAAAGAAACCTAACCAGCAGTTGATGAGCTTGGCCAGGAACAGCCGCAGGCAGCACTGCCAGTGAGCAGTTGGCCCCTGGGCCCCTTGGTTCTCATTGCAGCCTCATTAGTTCACAGTCATCCATCCGTTCACCCGCCCATCCAAATGTGATCTTCAAAAAGCTCAAATCATGACTCTCACACAAATAGAGCATGAACATGCCAAAGATTTATGAACTTGTTACCGGAGGAATTGATGAGATAATAAGGTTGATTCCAACAGCATTCGAAGAAACAGGTGATTTATAGGGCTTTGTGCTTTTTTTTTTAAGAATGTCAGCATAAGATTGCTAGAGAGTCACAAAACTGGATAATGTTTTACAGGACAACAAAGTCTGTAACCTCAAGTTATTTTTCCTGCTAGACAGAAATCTGCATGTTACCATGGAACTTCACAACGTCTAGACCCTAGGCATATAGTGAATAGCAGAATCGGGCACAGACACATTCTCCCAGAGAATTACTTCTTGGAGCACCCCATCTAACAATGTCCTGGCGTGGCTTAAAAAAGATCTGTTCTCCTTATTTTCAAGCATTATATCATTTTTATTAACACATCTATCCATTTCTTTGTTCAATAAACCTTTATTAATATCTGTATGCTCCAGGAATTTACGGATAAAGACATAATCTCTGTCCTCAAGGAATTTGTGACATAATGGGGAAGACAAACATTCAAATGAAATTTGCAGCTAAGATGCTAGTCATGTCACTACAGAGGCCCACCCACTCCCTAGTGCTGTGCCATGTCAACCTACTCACCATTTTCCCCGGTTTTATATTAGAAAACACCTCTTAGAGCCCGACAGATGAATTGTTCCTCTCTTGGATACTATATAGAGACACATTTTTACCCAGTGGAGTGTGCCATGTGGTAGTATCAGAACTGGCCGGGAAGAGATAGGTTGAGCAGAAAGGGGGTAAAGAAGTCTTTCCTGTTGCTCCTAAAATTACTGCATATGAATGAGTTGGAAATAATTACTAATTAAGCAGTCCTTGTATTTCCCAAACACTCCCTTGAAGATGTATTTATTTCCAAATTAATGGAGCGGGGAAACCTTTCTGAAATTTGACTTTTGGACACTAGAATTTAGATATTACATGGCAGATGATTTTTTCCAGGAGAGCGGGGTCAAGGATCTGTCTGAGGACACCTGATCTACCTCCCCTCGCCCTTAAATAAGAGTTCTGTTTTGTGTGGCAGTTGACCTGGGTGACTTTAATTTCACTGGCTCTGCTCGTGTGTTTCCCTGTCTCCATGGTCACTGATGTGTCAGCCGAGGGAGGATACACAGTGATGCTCTGTGTGCTTGTAACTCCATGCAGAGCCACCTAGAGTAGGACTCCTGTACTTCAGTTCTCCATCCTTGGGGATTCGACTGAGTAAAATATTTACTAAGCAATTATTAATGTAAAGAACTTCAAGGGAGGCTATGGAGCATGGGAAGAGATAACCCCCTCCTTCCAGGAGCCATGGTGTGGTGGGGAAAACGGAGACATGGGAGTACTTCTCAAGCAGTGATGCTTAATCCTGGGTGCACAGTGGGGTCACCTGAGGGACTTTGAAAGGTCCGGTGCCCAGGCGGCACTTCAGACCAATTCCGTCGGAGTCCTGGGGCAGGACCCAGGCGTCAATATTTTTGTAAAGCTCTCTGGGAAAGTCCAGTGTGTTGCCGAGCTAGAGAACCGTGGGTCTAAAGCAAAAGAAGTGAAAACGCTGCGGTGAAGGACCGGCAGAGCACTGCGTGAACAAGGATACCACAGCCATTCTGGATATGCTAATACTGCTATCTGCTGTCGGACCACACGGCAGCCCACGGATGAGGGAAATGTAGCCTCTCACCGTAGCCATGGAAGAACTTTAGGTCAGTTGGATTGTAGCGCATGTGTTAACTGTCTACTGGGGAGGTACGGTCCGCAGGAAACTGTTTCCAAAGGGGGAAAAGGGCCCAGAAAAGATCAACGCATTAAGAGGACCTCCAAATTCACTCCACGTGAGCATGCGGTCTCTCTCTCTCTCTTTCTCTTTCTCTCTTTCCCTTGGAGTTTTCTTTCCTTATTTCTTACTCGTCTTTCTTCCTGAAAAAGGCCCATTCCTTCTCAGAGACTCCACTTCAAAACCTCACCTCCTTCATGAAACCTGTTCTTTTCTTCTTCCTCTCCCAAGCAAAACTGGGGTCCTATTTTTCTCTGGCTCTTAGGTCCTCATCTGGTTCTAGCAGTTAATTATAATTATTATAGGATTTAGTTATAATATGGCGGACAGTTTATTTACACATCTACCCGTTCGTGGGCCTTATCTTTGTCTCTTTAGTACCCAGCACAGTTTCTTGGTTTATTGACTGAGTAAAGAGAGGTGTAGCAACTTTAGGTCGAGTCGGAAAGTCATGCCATCGTCAGGGGAGACCTAGACTCAGGTACACCCCAGGCTGCCTTGTTCCATTTCTGAGCGTCAGGCTCCTTTGCTTCCAGATGGTGGGGCTGGAGAAATCGGCAGACAGGCTCACTGGTGTGAAGCCGCTGGAGGGAATATGGAAGAAGGCTCACGGAATTGGAACTGTAGGGTGAGCAAGTTCCTTCTCTCACAGCAGAGCTTGGCCTTAAGAGAACAAAAGGCAGTTCACAGGGTTTCAAGTGAGTGAATTACTGACTGTGGAAAAGTGCCCCTGCCACTGACTCCGGTTTCGTTTGGGCTGCAGGATCCCCGGGGCAGTTCGGAACGGTTCTTTCTGTCTGAAAAAAATTGCTCGTCTGTTTTATTTCTAAACTTTAAATATTTTTTAAAAATCGTGTTGCTTCTCTTTTTGGCATCTTATATGTTTTACCTAGGAAGGTGGAAAACTATTTCCATTTTACAAGAATAAGGGTCATGCATTCTAGATTTTCTAGGACAGTGCTAATATTAGAGTTTATGTCCTGTTTTTAAACTGCGTGTCCTGATTTTTGAATACGGAAAGTATGGTTGCTATTCTTACAGCTGGCTGTCAACTGGCCAGCCATGCTGAGAGGTCTTTTCGTAGCAAAATGTCTGATTACCTTACATTGCCCCTTTGAGAAATGAAGTAGGGCTGCCTCTTGGACCAAAAAAAAAGTATCACAGAGCTGGCATTTGGTACACATCGCTCCGAGCTCCAGACTTCTGCTGAATGTGGTTTCTTGGTGAAGACACTATATAGTAACCCTCCTCTCCCTACCCCAGATTAGTGCAAAAACCTTTCAAGGAAAAACAGGTCGTTAAGGACTGTTTTTTAATCCTACTTTTAAAACTCAGAAATGTTTCTTTGTGAGGCGGTCACAGGAGCCCAACGTGAGGGGCACTGGGCCCTTGGAGATCCCGTTGCTGGAACTGCACGTCCCCGCCCTCAGCCTCGTGCCGCGGGCCAGATGGAATTGCTCCGGTTGTTATGGATTCAATGGCTCTTTTGCTTAATAGATTCAGACCAACTTAAACAGTAATAATCCCACTGCGATCCAAGTCACCTCAATTTTAATCGAATGGTCCACAATTAAGTAATCTTTTCACCTGTTAAAAAGTGTAATTTTTCCCTCACTAAACAGTACAAAAAGGTAAATGATAAACTTTATAATATTCTTTTATATCTAAGGATCATAAGCTCTTAAAAAAGTGGCTGAGTAACTGTTATATTAGGTCACTTTTAATAATCTGAATGCATAAGGTTTCTAGTAACCTGGTTACATTCTTTAGAAGACATTTTGTATGTTCTTCAGTCAGTACGTCATTTTATGAAACAATGACTAGAGAATAGCATTAACAAATGTCATTGATTGGCAACAAGGTTTAGTACATGAGTCGCATGATCTTTTGCAAAAAGCAAGCTATTAGGAGCTACTTCTGGTTCACACAGAGGTGTTATTTACAGTTGCTCTGTGTGCTTCCATAATGCTTCTGTAATGGAAATTCTGCAATAAGAAAACGGAGGGTCCTTTCTAGGAGCCTGCCAGTCTGTATTCACAGGTTTCTGTCAGCTATTTCCATAGCTGACATCTGAGTGTTTGCCTCAGCCCGAGTTTTCCTCTCTTGTGGCTTCATCACTTTAGTGTTAAAACATTCAGGAACTTCTCACTCACCCAGAATTTCAACAGCTATTCAGTTGGGGGTAACACTCTTCTTGTGAGCTCTCTAACTCTCTGCTGTCCCCAGTGAGTGGAGGGAAAAGGACACATTTAGGAGTGGGGCTTGGTATGAGTTCTACCACATTTGACCAAGGGTCAAGAGGGTGAGGCCACAGGGAGCTATGCTGGGATCTGCTAAACAACTCCTGCAATGAGACAGAAATAGAGCCAGAGTTTTTTCTGGATAATAGTCATGTTTTCCTGCCGGGACACGAGGCCTACTCATTGACAAATGACAACCAATCTGAGTGTCAAATAAGATGGGAAATCGATCTCTATGACACCCTTTTAACAGGAGGCTTCATTCTTCTTTTCTTATCCAGGACTAAGAGGGAAAAAATGAATATGGTGTTTGCTCACAGAATGGATAACAGCAAGCCACCTTTGGTTACTCCGACACTTCTGGTGGTGCCCTTCCAAAACCACAGCCGCCCTGAAACAGCCGCACCTCCACCAAGCCATGACCTGCCGGAATTATATGAGGAGCAGGGCTGGATGAGCAACAAGACAGACCTGCAGTATGGACTGAGACCTGGGGAAGTGGCCACAGCCAGCATTTTCTTTGGGGCCCTGTGGTTGTTGTCTGTCTTTGGCAATTCCCTGGTTTGCTTGGTCATCCACAGGAGTAGGAGGACTCAGTCCACCACCAACTACTTTGTGGTCTCCCTGGCGTGTGCTGATCTTCTCATCAGCGTGGCCAGCTCACCTTTTGTCCTGCTGCAGTTCGCCACCGGCAGGTGGACACTGGGTAGCGCCATGTGCAAGGTCGTGCGGTACTTTCAGTATCTCACCCCTGGCGTGCAGATCTATGTTCTCCTCTCCATCTGCATCGACCGGTTCTATACCATCGTCTATCCTCTGAGCTTCAAGGTGTCCAGAGAAAAAGCCAAGAAAATGATTGCAGCGTCGTGGATCTTCGATGCAGCCTTCATGGCTCCTGTGTTCTTTTTCTACGGGTCCAGCTGGGACAACCATTGTAACTATTTTCTCCCTTCCTCTTGGGAAGGGACAGCCTATACTGTCATCCATTTCTTGGTGGGCTTTGTGATTCCATCTGTCCTCATAATCTTATTTTACCAGAAGGTCATAAAGTATATTTGGAGAATAGGCACTGATGGCCGAACTGTGAGGAGGACAATGAATATTGTCCCAAGGACAAAAGTGAAAACTATCAAGATGTTCCTCATTTTAAACCTATTGTTTTTGCTCTCCTGGCTGCCTTTTCATGTAGCTCAGCTGTGGCACCCCCATGAACAGGACTACAAGAAAAGTTCCCTTGTGTTCACAGCGATCACATGGATATCCTTTAGTTCTTCAGCCTCTAAACCTACTCTGTATTCGATTTATAATGCCAGTTTTAGGAGAGGAATGAAGGAGACTTTTTGCATGTCCTCAATGAAATGTTACCGGAGCAATGCCTATACTATAACAACCAGTTCACGGATGGCCAAAAAAAACTATGTTGGCATTTCAGAAATCCCTCCCACGGCCAAAACTATCACCAAAGACTCAATCTATGATTCATTTGACAGAGAAGCCAAGGAAAAAAAGGTGGCTTGGCCCATTAACTCAAACCCACCAAACACTTTTGTTTAATATCTCAGAATTCTTTCAGTTATTGTTATGCACTAGAAATTAAAAGTCTTTAACTATAAAAACAGAAGCTACTTATGTATTTTTTAATCAACTTTCTGAGGGAAATGTTTGCTTTTGTAAAATGCATTCATTTATCAATTATAGTTTTTATGGTTTTAACTTCAGTTACTTTTCATTTTAGAGGAAGCATTCGTATTGAGCTCCTTTTACTGTATTAGTTACAGACACAGAAAAGAGAATTCCTACTTTTTATTTACCATTAGGTTCAAAAAGCATAAACCATACACAGTCTGAGTGACGAGCCGAGCGAGTTGTGTTGTCTCCGTTTTCTCCTCCCTCCTGAAACGCTGTGACAGTGGGCTTCTGTTTTAAATGGAGTCCCCTCTGTCACACATTTCAGAGCCTTGTATTTCTTATACTAAGGAACAGGAGGAAGTGTTAGTATTGTACATATTTTTATATTACCTTCTTCTAAGTAATCGCTGTCCAGAGAGCATTCCATAGACAGGACTGAAAATACACTGGAATTGCTGGACAGCGTATTCTGTGGTTGAATTTTAATCAGGGCTTGTAGGGAAAGAAAACGCGCAATGTTGGAGAGAATGAGGAGATTACCCCAGGCTCCTTACAGGGTTCCCGGTGGTGTGCACCATGAGTCTGGATTCATGTGTCTCCCACAGGGGCGCTCAAGAAAGGTGATGGTTTGGGGGTGCACTTCGGAGTAGAGGCAGTTCTCCTATCTGGCTCCAGGTTCCCATAGACTCAGAGGAAGGGACAGGGATGCATCCTTTGAGGTGGAATTTGAATTTCTCCTTTGCTTCTAACCTTCAGTGAACGCATTATGATAATCAGCCTGCCCATCCTGCTCAGATGTACTTCCCTGCGGGCCTTCCATCAGAGGTTTACACTGGATGCCTGGAGCCGACTCCCTGGGTCACAGCTCTGGCTCGAGAAGAACAATATTACCTATCGAGCATTCGGGGGGCGCGGAGCGAGGAGTCACTTGCCAGATAAAATGAGCAGTTTGTCTCCTGGTGGGCACAATCCTTCCCTTTACCTCTCCAGCATTGTTGCTACCCACTCAAATTCACTATGTCAAAGAAACATAATCAAGATCTGTTGGAGTTACTGGACTACAATCAGTTTTGAGGCTCCACCCCTCTGTAAGAACCGCATGTAAAGGAAGCAAAGAATTAGAAATTTTTAGAGTAGAAGGGATGTTGGGAGACCCTAGCACAATCTCCTTACTGTTTAGAAGAGGAAATTAAGACCAAGAAAGGTCAAATTAAGGGTAAACTAAAATGCCTTCTACTGCCATTCCAACATCGTTTCACCCATCTCCTTGCCACGGCATGATTCATTTATTGAAGAGAAAACCCTCACTGTGTGTGGAAGAAAACAAAGAGCATACACAATTCCCCACTGTTTGGTTAACTCGCTAATTCACCTGGAACAGAGACGACTTCACGGTGCTGTAATTAGTGGAAATGCAAACCAACTGTCAAATCGTTCTGCAGAATGACCACTTGATGGCACTGTGGCTAGTAGGCAGAGCCTACCTCCTCTTCACGATGCTCGTCACGTTGGCGATTTCAGAGAAATCCTGTCTCATAGCAACAAGACAGTGGAAATTGCTGAGCACCCAGAAGCAGCTGTAGATTAACTAATCAATCAGTGTATTCAAACACACAAAGCATCTAAACATTGGAGGAAATTCCAAAATAATTAATACCTTTTACAGACGTGAAATTGCTAGTCAAAATATTATTTTAAACCCATTTTACAAAGGATATCATTTTCCAAAAAACCCTCAGACCACCAAGCTGGCGGTAGCTTTGCCCACACTTAGAAGGATCTCTCTCTTTTCTGCTCCTGTTATCATTCGACTGAGAATTCATGAATCTTTTCATAGCACAGTAATGGAGGCTTTCCCCTAAAAGTAAATGTTCCTATGCTCCTGGCAAGTAGGCATTTAAATTTATTTTATGTCCATTTCATTTCCTCAGACTCTTTAATTTTTTGAGCCCCTACTTGGGGCCATTCTGAACTTTTTGCTCAACTGAGCACTTCTGTTCAAACGCTCTGTGTCTTTCTCAAAAAAAAATCTCTTTAAAAGTATGTATTGCTTTAAAAACTCTCTTATCAGCCCTATACAATTAGGGTTCACCTATAATTTGTGGAATGTGTGATTTTAGTTCTGGGGAAAACAACGCTGAACAAATCTAGCTTAGTTCTGCTGGGCTCTGCAGTGAGCCCAGCAGAACTAAAACGTGTGTATCTGGTTTTAAGGTGATGAGGCCGGTCTGGAAGCCTGAAAACACAGTCTGGTTTTCAGCACGTAGACAGCCCATAAAGCAGTTTCAGCTGTTTGCTCACCAAAGCTAGGGCTGGGACATTAAACCTCCTTGCAGGGATTTCAAATGGGTCTTCTCTATTCTGTACTCTACTGTATCATCCAAAAGAACAATCTATTTAGGAAGACTGTGTTCTGCCTTGGCTGGGTGGCCCCACTGGTTGGAGCGTCGTCCCCATACACCAAAATGTTGTGGGTTCGACCCCTGGTCAGGGAGTGTGTGGAAGGCAGCCGATCCATATTTCTCTCTCGTGTTGATTTTCCCCCCTTTTTCTCCTTTCCTCTCTCCAAAAGCAATAAAAAATATCTTCAGGTGAGGATTAAAACAAATTTTAAAAGATTATTTTCTGTTAGATATGACCACGGCACAGATTTCTTGACGGCGTAAAAGGAGATGTGAGGGTCGTGTGGCCGAGGGGGTGGGCAGCACAGTGGTCGAAGAGGACAGATTGTACTCTGCTCCTCAGGCCAGATTCATTCAACTTCTGGGCTGTCTGATGGATGCTTTAAAAATTAGCACAAAATTCCAGCGACATACGCGGCCAGTAAAGTTTTTCTTTGTCCCAAATAGCATGATGGTCACTTTTAAGGGCTCTGGAACCAACTCAGGTGTTGAAGTTTAGGGTCTGCCTACCAACTGCTTAACCCAGCAAAGGGCTCTCAGACCCCAGCTTCTTCATTTCTAAAATAGGGAAAGTAACAGTGTCCACCTGTACTAGGGTTCGCCAGCCAAACAGTTGATAGACAGATGATAGTATTTTAAGAAATTGGCTCTTGCTATTGAGGAAGTTGGTTAGCTTGAAATCTGTAGGGCATGCCAGCAGGAGTGAGTTTGCCTTCTTTGAGAAACCCCATTTTTGCTCCTAATGCCTTTGATGAATTGGATAAGGGCCACTCATATTATCAAAAATAATCTTTTTATTAAAGTCAGCTGATTGTAGATGCTAACCATATATATAAAATAGCTTGATAGCAACACCTGTATTAGTGTTTGATTAAATGACTAGGTACTGTAGCCTAGCTGACTGTAAGACCAACCATCACACTACTTCACAGGACTGCTGTAGTAATAAAATGAGCCCAAACCCATATAAGTCATTGAGTGCATTAGCAAATACCTGCGAAGCCCTCAATAACAGGTATCTATTGTTATTGGTCATTGCTGACCCAATGAACTTTTCTATCTTCCAAATTACTCAGCACCTACTGCCATGTGCTAACTATAGTAGAAACAGGTTTTGACGACCACTCTCAAATGTGTCGTTGTTTTCCTTCTTTAGCTCACACTCTCGCTCCTTTTTTTTTTTTTTTAGTTCTGCTAAGAATTGGCAGACGCAAGGTAGAAGGAACAATTAGCAGCAGGAACTTGAATGGAAGGGATGGAGGTGGTAGAGCAACTTCTACTCACCATTCACCTCAAAGGGAATTTTGCCCCTTGAAATATTTATTAAAAAGGAATGGTCTAAAATCCGGATACACAAAATACTTGAGAATTTAGACTTTTATCATCACTTTTCTGTTGGAATCCCCACTTATGCAATAGAAAGAACTGATGGGGAAAACCAGTGTTGACTGTTAATTTAACTATTCATTTTGGTAGACTATAAAAACCAGTGATGTGGGACTTAAGTTGTTCTTGGTTATAATAAATTAGAGGCACCTATGTAGTTAAAACATGCAACAGTTGTGTATTTCCGTTAAACCGTAAGTGAGCTATACCAACTAGAAACAAATCTAAGTGAATTTTTAACAACTGAAGTCAAGTTGTTAAAAAAAAACTATTTGGTAATTGGAGTGGAAGGGGACAGAAACACAATGAAAACTCAAAGACTCAAACCATGAACACAAATATCGTAAGGAACTTTTTACATGTGTTTTGAAGAAATATTTAAACTAAGAATGGTTTATGGCTTTTTAAAAAAATGAAAGACATAGAGGTATGCTGTTTGAAGACTTTCTGAATCATCCAAATAGTTTCTACGGAGGACTATTCAAGGTTCATGCAAAATCTGATGCAGATTCGTTGGTCTACTCTTAATCATTTTTAATGCAATGGTCACACAGTACACATGCTCACTCAACAGTGTCTACTGTCCCCAGTTCCTAGTACAGTGAAGTCGTCATTGTTCATGCATGAGCATTCCAGGCCACTCTCCTTGGCCGCCTGGACACATGGACGTTGTGCAAACTGTTCTTGCTGTATTAACAAAGGCTCAACTTTTTCCAGACAGACCACGTCTTCTTTATCGAGTCATCCATTGATGGAAACTTGGGTTGTTTCCATATCTTGGCTATTGTAAATAATGCTGCAAATGAACATAGGGGTACATACGTATAGTCGAAGGCTCTTTCTAGCAATACAGTAATCTCCCCTCACCGGTGTTTTCACCTTCTGAGGTTTCGGTTCGGTTAGCCTCGGTCAAACACAACCTGAAAACATCAAATGGAAAACTGCAGAAATAAACAATCCGTACATTTTCAATTGCCTGCCAGTCTGAGTAGCTTGATGATTTCCATGTCACTGCTCCATCCCACCTGTTAGTCACTTAGTGAGTTGTCCCTTTATCAGCATTGCCACGCTGTGTACACTCCCAGTCTGTCCGTTATTTTAGCATCCATCCAAATTATCAGATAGACGCTTGCAGTATCACAGTACTTGTGTTCAAGCAATCCTTTTACTTAATATCGACCTCAAAGTGCAAGAGCAGTGATGGTGTCGATTCACATATGCCAAAGGGAAGCTGTTAAGTGCCTCCACTAAGTGGAAGATGAAAGTTCTGAACTCGATAAGGCAAGAAAATGTCCAAATGCTGAGTAAAAAACAAATCCATCCATGCAATTGTGAGAAAGGAAAAAAATATCATGCTAGGTTTGCTGTCCCACCTCATCAAAAGTTATGGCCATGGTGCGTGGTAAGTGCTTAGTGAAGATGGAAAAAGCATTTATTTGTGGGTGGAGGGTATGAACAGAAGAGGTATGCTGATTGACAGCAACGTGCTGGACCGGAAATCATGGAGCCTATACAAAGACTTCATTCAACAAGCAATCCCTGAAACAAGTGACCACATTCACATGTTTTATCACAGTGTACTGTTGTAATTGTTCTATTTTATCACTAGATACTGTTTTTAATCTTACTGTGCCTAATTTATAACTTAAAATGTATCATAAGTATCTCTGCATAGGAATAAACAGATTAGATAGGGTTCAGCACTATCATGATTTCAGACATCCACTGGGGGTCTGGGTAACCCTCTCTGATAAGGGGGGACTACTGTACAACTGCAGTAATGAAAGGACTTGGGTATTAGTCATCAACCTTAAACATGAGGTAACAAGGTCTTTAGCTAGCCCAAATGAGTTTACGAGGGAATGGCAGAGGAATTTCGATCTGGGAGAAGTAAATTAGAGCAAAGCACAGGCAAGCCGGAGGAGACGAGGGGATTCCAGCCAGCTTTTACTAGGTTTAGGAGGAAATTGGGAAGGGCTGTGGTAGTTCTTTATTGGTTACAAGTGGTGGGCAGCTTGTTGCCAGGTCAGAAGGAACTTTCTTCACAGGGGGCTCTGCAGCTGCAGCGAGGGGTGTGCTCACGCCGCTGCTCCCTACACGCCTTCCCAGCCCCGTCTTGACCTAGGTTTCCTCTGTTTGTTTGCACATGGTGCACAGACAGACAGATCAATGACAAAAATGGAGCCCACCAATGGTTTTAAATACACTTAGAACTTTAACCTGTGATTAAGGTTGCATTTTAAGCCAGTGAAGAAAAAAAAGCTGTATTTTAAAAACTGCTGTTGGGACAACTGGCTGGCCTTTTGGAAAGAATTGATTCTTCCATTAAAACAAAAAAGCCCAACTCTTTCATTTGACAAAATTCTGGATGAGCAAAGATTTAAACATTCTAGAAAGAAACTTTGAAATGCTAAAAGAAAATATGGTAAGTTAAATATATCAGCGTGGGGCTCTGACTGGTGTGGCTCAGTTGTCCAGGTGTCGTCTTACACAGGGAAAGGTCGCCACACCTATCAGAGTCAGGGCACAGGCCTGGGTTGCAGGTTTCGTCCCAGCCCAGGCACCACGAGAGGTAACCGCTCGATGTTTCTCTCTCTCTCATCCTCTCTCCCTTCTCCTCTCTCTAAAAACAAATAAATTTTTAAAAATAAACCAAAAAATAGGAGGTCTGTCTGAAAAAAGCCCAGCCGTTGTTAATATAATGAGAACAGTTTGCATGACATCCATATAACCTGGCAGCCAAGGAGAGTGGACTAGAATGCTCATGTGTGAATAATGCGGACTTCACTGTACTAGTCAGCGGGGGTGGTAGATGCCATTGAGTGGAATGTGTACTGTGTGGCCATCCACTCAAAATGACTGAGTGAATGAGCAACGAATCTGCATCAGATTTTATGTTAAGCTTCAACAGTCTTCCACGGATACTATTCGGACGACTCAGAAGGCCACAGCTACGGGCAACTGGTGGTTGATTGGCAGCTTCATCACAACAACATGCCCACTCATGCATCACACTTGGTGAAGAGCTTTTTGGCCAAACATCAGATCACTCAGGTGACTCAAGCCCCCTCATAGCCCTGTGATTTCTGGCTTTCCCCCTGACTGAGAGAACTGTGTGGGATCCCAAGGTGCCTACTTTGTAGGGGACTGAGGTGTCATTGTCCTATGTGCAATGTTTCCTGTATCATGTATCCTCTTCAATAAATATCTCTACTTTTCACATTACATAGCTGGATACCTTCTGGACAGACCTTGTATAGCATCCTAGGGGTAGACACGGTATAGCTACAAAGACTTTGGAAATATGATACCTACAACAGTACATATTTAAATTCCAGCTCATTAAATAAATGCTTATTTTTAGTGATTTAAAGTCTAACAATAGTGAAACCACTGTTAGAATCCATTCACATAGGAAGGCACATGTGGATATTTTAATGTATTTCTTCACTATGTAAGAAGCAGTTTCTCCTAACTCCAATTACTCTATGAAAGTTATCCACCGCTTTCTTTATAGATGAGGAAACAAGGTAAAAGGTTAAAATGATTCAAGGTGATTCAGAAAGTGGATCCAAGACCAGTTTTCTGCCTAAATCTCATACTCTTTGTAGTACTACATTCTTATACTTATTTCAGTAATGTGAAACAGACAATCTGAGATATCTCTGGTGAAGATATTTTATTTTTCATAAAAATATAATTGTACAATGCTCTTCAGAGAAAGAAAAAACCTTTCAATGCCCCCAAATACCATGTGGTTTAACAGTAATTTTCCACTCCCTTAAAACTAAATATATTAATTGATAATAAGCAACTGATTTCTTGGGAAAGGTAGCGTTTATATTTCCCTTTATTTTAACTAAAGGCAAGTCCAATTAGGCCTATACTTTTGTAATAAGCCAAATTAAATCTATTATAATTCAAAAATAATAAAAGAAAATGCTACATGGTAAAGCTGATAAATACTGCCAATTAGCTGGTAAACGGTGATATGAATTTGCTGCAATAAGATAGATTCAGACTGGAATACAACAGAAAGATTTTAGATAAAATAGAAAAAAATTTAAGAACTTCAACCATATCCTAAAACTTGACCTGGTCAAACTTATTCCGTATCATGTTCAGTTGCTCTAATATATGGCAGGTCTGTGCTACATTAATGACGGATTATGACTGGGCTAAATACACAGAGTTTCCCCTTGCCTTCCTCTCTTTAGGTTAAGAAGAAAACATTACTGTCACTCAGAGAGCAAGGAGAGCAGCACTGACCCAGGGAGACTGAGCTCACTGACTCTCACCCTCGGCCTGCCAGGACAGGTAAGTGAGAGATGCTGGGATTTCAGTACGCTGCTCCTGAACTGAAATGGGGAAAGAAACTGGCTGTTTTCATCAGTGACATTTATGGACATGCTTCAAGTGGCCAAAGCGTGCAGTGAGCACAACACTCAAAGCAATCACATTCCTTTTTAAAACCGAGGCGCTTTCTCTTGGTTTCGATCTACTGCAAAAACCAAATAGATAGGTTTTGAGCAGAGAACAAAGTCACTGCTCTTGTAAAGATGCTGGAGGTGGAGGATATAGCTCAGATAAATAACCCTGTAATTTAAAATTATAAAAAGAGAAGAAATACTTCAAGCACAATGGAGACATTACATTGAAGAGCCACATTCATTTTGGAATGTTTGCTTTGACAACAACTCTTCTGGGGAATTCAAAAGGTACTGAACATAGTAACATACAATACATCTTGGGCTGTTTTGCAAAATAAAAAATATACATTTGAGTAGACCAGAAGGCAAAACAGACCCATTACAATCTGAATGCTACATTTAAAAAGCTGAAATTCTAAAGGCCTAAATATTAACAATCCTTTATCTGTATTTGTTATCCTAAAAAGACATTAAATACTCTTATTCCCCCATCCACCAAAACACAGAGAGACCCAACAGTCTGGGCTAGTGGTACATCAGTAGTCATGCAGGACTGGACTAGAGATCCGCGTTTGCAACCTAAGCACGGGAGGCACTTCATTCAAATGCACAGCCTAAGAGAAAGGCTTGGGGAAGTACCTTGTAATCTGAAACTACGAGGCCCATCTCATGTTGCACCTCACGGACAATGTATCCTATGATGCCTCCTCAAACGCTACCATTTCATAGCAGAACATACTTTGTTTGGAAGTCGAATATTTGCTTCATGAGAGCCAAGGACCACTATAATTTAGCAGCAATAGGGAACATATCTCCTGATTTAACTATGGGAAAGAAAAGAGGGGGGTCTCAAAGGGGAAATCAAAAGGCTCCTGGGGTCTATTTTAGTGTTTCATACTATGAGCTGGATTCCTCAACCATCATGCCATCGGGAGGCCAGGAAGACAGTAAATGCAGCTGCAGCGAGAACTGGAAAAGACTACTCTGCCCTCTGCACCTCCCCGCTGTGGTGCTGTGCATAACTGTAGCTCCAGTGTTTCACTCCAGAGTGGAGGCATCGCCGGGGATGAACCAGACACACACCTACAGTGTGTTTCTTTCTGGCTCAGAACACATTCATAAGGAAACGTGGGTTAGGGAAGAAACTAAGTGTTCTGGTTACAGCTATAGCCATTAGATCTACCAGCAATTTGTTCATTTTAATCCAGGTCTCCTGAGGCAGAAACTCAATCTCAGCAGCTAAAGTTACTCTATTTTCTTCAGAAAAATTTTCCTAGTTGACTGCCCAAGGAAATGTGTGTGAAAACTCAATCCTGTCCTCCCCACATACACATATAGACATAGGATAGAAACACACAGACATACACACTTTAGGTTGTCAAGATGATGTACACTGCTGAAATGCCTAAATGATTATTTCTTGCTTAAAAATAAAATTTGACTGATAATTCTCCAAACATGAACTGGGCTGTAGCCAATTTTTATAAAGTACAGTTTGAGAGGACAGCAATAAAAATTCCAAATAGAGGCTGTCTTGAGGGCTTTCATGATAGATACTGTTAACATGTACATTATTTAAACAGGCATGTCATTATGGATTATAAAAATAGAAATGTATCTATTTGTTAATATATATTCACAGCTTATGCTGGAATGGCTCACAGGAGAAATCATGGTTCATGTAGAAAACAGACATTACTCAAGTAAATATAAAGAAAGAAGATTAGGTCCATAAAGGCCAAGAACTTAGTCAGTAATCAGCCCATTTGGTTTCTCTTTGTAGGGCAATCAAACACATGACAGGACATGACACCTAAACACACATACACATACAATTACATGGAAAGAATATAAATTAACCAATAAAGCAAGGTGGAGTTAAGGTGCAAAAATACAATCTTTACCCATTTTTCTCTAAGCCTGTGTTTTCAAGCATTGCAACATATTAAATGCCATGGGTGGCGATACCAACCAGGACAGGTCTTGAATGTTTGTAAATTTTCTAAGTGTTAAAAGTTAAAGCAAAATCCTTTGAGATCTATGATCATACATTTGGTAGAAATTGCAGATTTACAGAGATGACTATGGAGCAGTAGGTAGTAAATGGAACCAAGTAGTATAATCTTGTCCATTCATCCTTCATAGGAATCAGGATATTGACTTCAATTGCTGACTTATCATTTTATATGATCTTCACCCTAAAAAATAAATCAAAGTTACCAATGTAAGAATGTTTTTAAGATCAATGAAATCTAGTTACTGTGTTTTCAAATGCAGCTGACTGGTCCGGGTAAATCCCTCCCATTGATCTACCAACAGCAACCAACACTCAAAAATGAGAGGAGGGTGTACTCAGCCTACATTAAGGGCACAACCCAAGTACCCAGCTTCGGTGTTAGGGGAGACTATGCCACTGGACCCTACAAGATACCTACTACATTAGGCCACACTACCAATACAGGGAGTTATAGCAGCTCTACCTAATACACAGAAACAAACACAGGGAGGCTGCCAAAATGAAGAGACAAAGAAACATGGCTCAAATGAAAGAACAGAGCAAAACTCCAGAGAAAGAACTAAACAAAATGGAGATAAGCAATCTATCAGATGCAGAGTTCAAAACACTGGTTATAAGAATGCTCAAGGGAATTAGTGAGGACCTCAACAGGATAAAACAGATCCAGGGATACACTAATTGAAACAAAAAACAATTTATAGGGAAACAACAGCAGAGTGAATGAAGCCAAGAATCAAACCAATGACTTGGAACATAATAAAGCGAAAAATAACCAATCAGAACAACAAGACAAATGAATCCAAAAAAGTGAGGATAGTGTAAGCAGCCTCTGGAACAACTTCAAGTGTTCCAACATTCACATCATAGGGGTACCAAAAGGAAGAGAGAAAGATCAAGACACTGGAAATCTGTTTGAAAAAAAAAAAAAACAGTGAAAGAAAACTTCCTTAATTTGGTGAAGGAAATATACATACAAGTCCAGGAAGCAGAGAAAGTCCCAAACAAGATGGATGCAAAGAGGTCCACTCTAAGACACACCATAATTAAAATGCCAGAGGTTAAAGATGAAGAGAGAATCTTAAAAGCAGAAAGAGAAAAGTAGTTATCTACAGGGGAGCTCCCATAAGACTTTCAGCTGATTTCTCAAAAGAATCTTTGCGGGCTAGAAGGGATTGGCAAGAAATATTCAAAGCCATGAAAGCAGGGACCTACAGCCAAGACTGCTCTACCCAGCAAAGATATCGTTTAGAATCAAAGGACACATAAAAAGCTCCCCAGACAAGGAAAAAACAAAAGAAATTCATCATCACCAAACCATTACTATATGAAATGTTAGAGGGACTTATTTAAGAGAAAGAAGATCAAAACTATGAACAGTAAAATGGAAAAGAATACAAATCTATCAACAATTGAATCTGAAAAACAAACTAAGCAAACAAGAACAGAGAAAGAATCATGGATACGAAGAGCTTTTTTATGGTTGCCAGATGGGAGGGATGTATTTGGGAATGGGTGAAGAAGTGGAGGGATTAAGAAGTACAAATAGGTAGTTACAGGGACATAAAGTACAGTATAGGAAATGGAGTGGCCAAAACACTTATTTGTATGACACATGGACATGAGCAATGATGTGGGGATTGCCTGAGGAAGTGGGTTTGCTTGGTGGAACAGGGCAAAGGGGGAAAAGATCAGGATAACTGTAATAGCATAATCAATAAAATATAAATAAAAAATAAAGTTTGGTATCTACAGGAAGGCTATTTTAAAATACAGACTGAAAAAAAGACTGCGCTGATTTGCCTTTTTTCTCTAGTTCAATTTAGATTAAGCAAATGTTATCTCATCCTTTAATTTTATAATTTTTTTAAAAGATAAAAATTTATAACATTTCCTTATAACCATTTCAAGTGCTCCCAAATTAATCACAATGATGAAGAAATCAATGACATGACAACTTCATTCTACAATCTGTAGTCTCCTTAACAAATGGTGTTGGGACAACTGGATATTCACATGCAAAAGAATTTGGACTTCTACCTCATATCATATAGAAAAATCAACTCAAAATGGATCAGTGACCTGAATGTAAGAGTTAAAACTAAGATCTATTAGAAAAAAAATAAGGGTAAATAAATCTTCATGACCCTGTGTTTGGCAATGGGCTGTTCGATGTGACATGTAAGGCATGAATAACAACAACAAAAAATAGATAGCCCTGGCCAGGTGGCTCAGCCAGTTGGAGTGTCATCTCACACACTGAAGGGTTGAGGATTCAATTCTTGGTCAAGGCACATACCTAGGTTGCAGGTTTGATCCCTGGTCGGGGCACATGCAGGAGGCAACTGATCGATATTTCTGTCAATGTTTCTCTTTCACATCTATGTTTTCTCTGTCTCTCTCACTTACTTGCTCTCTAAAATCAATAATCATATTGATTTAATCCTCAGATGAGTATTAAAAGAGAAAGACAGGAAAATAGATAAACTGGACTTCCTTAAAATTAAAATCTCTTGTTCACCAAAGGATACTATCAAGAAACAGAGCCCTGGCTGGTGTGGCTCTGTGGATTGAGCATTGGCCTGCCGACTGAAAGAAACAGAAAGGGCAACCTACAGAATGGGAGAAATATCTGAAAGTCATATATTTGATAAAGGTCTAGAATCCTGATATATAAAGTACTCACACAACTCAACCACAAAATGAAAAATAACTCAGTTAAAACATGGGCAAGAGATTTAAGAGAGACATTTCTTCACAGAAGATATACACATGACAAACAAGCACATATATGAAAAGATGCTCAACATCATCAGTCATTAGGGAAATGCAAATGAAAACCATAACCAGCCCTGGCCAGATAGCTAAGTTCGTTAGAACATCATCCTGATAAAACAAAGGATGTTCACTCTCTAGTCAGGGCACATACAAGAATCAACCAATGAATGCATAAATAAGTGGAACAACAAATTGATGTTTCTCTTTCTCTCTCACTAAAGATCGATTAATTTTTTTTAAGTTTTTTTTTTTGGTGCTCCAGATAATGTGGCTCAGTGGATTGAGTACCTGCCTGGGAATCAAAGGGTCACCGGTTCAATTCCCAGTCAGGGTACATGTCTGGGTTGCAGGCCAGGTCCCCAGTGGGGGAGCGCAAGAAAGGCAACCACACACTGATGTTTCTCTCCCTTTCTTCCTCCCTCCCTTCTCCTCTGTACCTTTCCAATTTTTTTTTTTGTTTAAAAAAGCACGACCAGATACCATTTCGTCATCTACTAGGAAACCTACAGTCTTTAAAAACAGAAAATAAAAAGTGTTGACGAGATGTAGAGAAAAGGGAAGCTTCATATTTGCTGGTGGGAGTGTAAACTATTTCAGCCACTGTGGAAAACGGTTTGTGGTTTCCATAAAAGTTAAATATAGAATTACCAGATGACCCAGCAATTTCACTTCTAGGTATATACCCCAAAGAACTGAAACAGTTACTCTAACACACACTTGTACATGCATGTTCATAGCAGCACTGTTCACAACAGCCAATAGGCAGAAACAAAAATCCATCAATGGATGAATGGATAAACAAGTTGTGGTTCGATACACAATGGAATATTATGCAGCCACAAAATGGAATAAAGTACTAATACATGCTACAATGTAGATAAACCTTGAAAATATTATGCTAAGTGAAAGAAACCAGACACAAAAAGTCACACACTGTATGACCCATTCATGTGGAATACCCACGTTAGGAAAGCCATAGAGACACAAAGCAGATTCATAGGGCTGGAGGGAGGGGATAATAGCGAATGACTGCTTAATGAGTTTGGGGTTTTCTTTTGAGATAAAGGTGGTGACTTACAACATTTTAAATATAGGAAATGTCTCTGAATTGTTACTTTAAAATGGTTAATTTTATGTTATGTAGATTTCACCTTAATAAGAAAATTCTTCACAGTGATAGGCTATACAAGATGGATACAAGAGATTGTATACAATCTCTATACAAGACAGAGCCTGGGCTAGGTGAGGACCTTGCACAGCTTACCTCCCCTTCTGCTATTTCTTTGTCTATTAAAAAAAAGTGTAATTCCTGAACACAATTATTGGAGGAAATACTTAAATATTTAAGTGAAAATACTTTGTAAATTAGAAATAAAAATGCAAATAAAAGGTATTATTATTAATAATAACTAGACTGGTACACTTCCATTTATGGACTTGGACAACTTAATTAACAAATCTTCCATAAATTTATCAATTGCTCTTCACAGACCTCATATACAATGCATTTCAATATTTAGAATCTAACCATTTCACTTAGTATACTACAAACAGCATTGCCATTTTATTTATTGAAAGATATGCAGAGGGAGAAAAAGTCGCCCAGAAGAAAGTGGTGAGTAGCAACCCTACTTTAAGACACTCCTGTCTTGAACTGTGCACGCACTGTACTCACAGGAATTGCTGTTAGCGTCTGTTCTCCCAGCTTTCGTGTGCCTGTTTAAGTTCTGCTGAGATTTGCTCTGCTCTTCTCCAGTGAGTAGGGCCTTTATTTCAGAAGGGATTTTTCCTTGGTCCATTGCCATACACCACTGCTTGTACTGAAATATTTAAAATATATTTAAGTAATATTTTACTAGGCTGAGTTCAGAAACCACTGGCAGAAATGCTAGATATAAGAACTCCCATGCCCAGAGGTCAAATTGGCAGCTGGAAATCCCACCCTCCATTGTCTTCCCTATTGCTGACCCGGGACGGGGATGAGGCCTGCCTATTCCACAGGAGGGTGAAAACTGCTAGTCAATCTGATGCACTGCAGTATCGCTCAGATTAAAAAGGTCCCTCTGGTCGTAGGAATGTCTTTCCGTAGTGTGTCACTAACTAGAATTCATCTCTTTTGGCTAATGCTCACATTATTATTTCTATTCCTAAAATAAATATTTTTATAATTTCTTTTTCTCTTTCATTCATTCATTAAATATCTACTTTCTACCTGAGTGTGTACTATGGACTCTGGGGGTATACAAAGATTAATCAGTTGAAAGATTATGTCCTCAACTGCAGAAGGTGGAAATAATTTATATTGGGTTGGCCAAAAAGTTTGCTTGTTTTTTTTCCCATAAGATGGCTCTAGTAGTGCTTAGTTATCTTTAACTTCATTTAAAACAATTTTGTTAGATTGTATTGTAACAGATGTCGTATCAGTGTGCATTTAAAAAAAACTTATCAAAATTGGTGAATTTTTGTGTAGCCATTTAATATTGAAGATGGAAGATAACACACATTATTGGCATATTATGCGTTATTATTTCAAGAAAGATAAAAATGCTACTGACAGGCAAAAAAGCATTCGTACAGTGTTTATGGAGAAGCTGCTGTGACTGACTGAACACGTCAAAAGTGGTTTGTGAAGTTTCGTGCTGGAGAGTCCTCACTTGATGCTCCACGGTCAGGCAGACCAGGTGAAGCTGACAGGGATCAAACTGAGAACAATCAGTGCTATACCACGCGGGAAATAGCTTACATACGCAAACTATCCAAATCAATAAAGTTTTTGGTGAAAATGAAAAATCTGCCTTTCGGTTTACAGAAAAAGCTAAACAGACTTTTTTGCCAACCCAATTACATAAGTAAAATTTAATATACTAAAAAAAAATCTACTGAATAGTGTATTTCTGAACTCTCTTTATGCCCCAACCTTATTTTCTTACCTTCTAAAAAGCGGTGGTAGCCTGTTCTAGCTTTGTCATGATCATAGTATTATCTCTCTCTTCTCCAACCTGTCACCTCTTCCCCAAGCTCACAGTAATGGGACTTTAATTCTCTTTTACCTGTTCTGTTTTACATTTCTACAATCACTACCCAAAATCTGAATGAAGAGCCCTGGCTGGTGTGGCTCAGTGGATTGAGCACAGGCCTTTGAAACAAAGGGTTGCTGGTTCGATTCCCAGTCAGGGCACATGCCTGGGTTGTGTACTAGGTCCCCAGTAGGGAGCATATGAGAAGTAACCCCACACTGACACTTCTCTCCCTCTCTTTCTCCTTCCCTTCCCCTCTCTCTAAAAGTAAATAAATAAAATCTTAAAAAAAACCCAAATCTGAATGAATAAATGAAAGCATGAAAGCATGAAATAAATAAATGTTTAAACACAAACGATACCATAATACTCATATTGTTATATTGGTATTTCCACTTAGCAATATATTATGTTTTCCTACATCAATAAATATATAGGTGCTCTGTGATTTTTACTGGGTGCAAAGTGGTCCAATTTGGGTTATTTTCCATTTTTCTATGATAAACAACCCCTCAGTGAAATAGTCATGTACATTCCACTCCCACCAGCAGTCTGTGAAAAGGCCTATTTGCCCATATACTGGCTGACCAATTGGCCGATGAATATTCTTTCCCATGTTTGTCAACTGGATAGGTGAAAACTGGTTCCTCCACGTTTTAACGTACGTCTCTTGGACTGGGAAGCGGAGGTTGATTTTTTCATGCATTTATTGATAGACTTTCTTACCATTTCCAGTTCCTCTCTGAGGGCACATATGGCTCTTTCCCGACTGGACACCAATTCTTCCAAGTACTGATACCTCAGTTTCTTCCTGGCCCGGCATTCTCTTGCACTCTGCCGGCTCCTCTCGAGTTTTGCCTTCAAGTCAATTTTGGCGGGCTTTCGGCCACGTTTGCCGGGCTTCTTCACTTTACCTCCAACCACCTTCAGCAAGAGAGAGAAGACAAACTTTATTTTTCTCTTAGTTCCGTGTCTACAAAGGTGACTGTGGCTGCTTATTAGCAAGGAACACATTTACAAATAATAAATTAATAAGGCCTGTGGTACTCGAAACGCACAATCCCATCAAATGCCTCATGAGGCTTTGCTTCATAACTTTTTCTGGTACTTCTGATACCATGATTGTGAGAGAAGAAATAATGTAAGCTTTCATTATTTTTTCAATAATAAAAGTTAAATAGTTTAACAGTAAACTTTATAAACCATATGTAGCTGGATAACAAAAAACTAAATGATTACCAAATTTTTATTGACTGTGAAAATAATAAGTTAAAAAAATCAATATTCAAAATTGTAAGTTCAGTATGATCTCAACATTATAAAACAACACAAAGAAGAAAGGATGTTAACAGAAGTTCAATGAGGATTTCTCTGATAGATGTGACTATATGTATCTTCTTTCCACCTGTATTTATGATTTTTAAATTTTTATAACTAGAAAAATATAAAGTTTATATGTAAAATTATGTATACATAAAAACAAATATGTATCCTAAGCAATATGGCTATAAATTCCCTCTTCAAGTTTGTTGAGCTCAAAGAAACACATAAGAAGTCCCTGAAATTTTCAGGATAACTCTCTCCGGCCTTTAGAAGCCTATAATTATAACCCTAGACTGTCTCAGGAGATTCCCACCTGTTATTCATTTACCTGCACAGGCACAATGTTTTGGTGACTGGCAAAGTAATTTAATCTTCTTCACTGTTTAGCTTTGGAACCTCCCCAAGTTCTTATACAATATATAACTATAACATACAGCTGATGAATTTTTTTACATACATGAAACAGAACTTACATATCAAATAAGTTTTCTTCAAAGCAGTCACTGTTAAGGTGATACATTTATTTCAGTGAACAAGCACTTTTGGAAAGTGATTCAGGAGCCAATTTCTTACAAGCCGCAATACAATATGCCTCTAGAGCTACATTATTTTAGAGCAATACATATTTCTTTAAATTTCCAAACAACTGGAATATTCACTTGGTTTATCTGATGAGCTTCTGAATGATGTTCAGTTCTTTCTGAAAACTACCCTCAGAGAATAAAAATGTCAGTGTACTGAAAGGAACATTGCTTTGGCTTTAAAGGATGTTCTAAAAGAGAAACACGGGCATATCATTCGAGTAAGTGCAGAAACCTTTCCAGGTAACAAACCTGGAAGGTTTGTTATTCACAAAGGATCAATATTCACTTGGCTAGAAAAACACTCATTTGTTGGTTTTGTTTGAAATCACTATTAATATCACGTACTGACAATGCCCAGTAGTACCCTGTAAAGATCAGATCGTTACTAAGTATAATGGCTGGGTGAAGAAAACCACACTTAAATGTGGATCAGCCACATTTACCAGACCCCGTACCATACCATGATGGCCAACCACCACACCTAGCACTTTACAGGATGGCTCTGAAATGAAATTGAATACTCCAAGGGAAAAAAAGTCTTTCCTTTCCACCACCATCTTAAAAGCTGGCTGATTCAGTACTACTCCTAAATTAGTTTCAACCTTTCAAAACTGGTCTTTTAAAGCTTTTCTATTCTGCATCATTCCAATATAATAATGTACATCTCAGGAAATTTTCCTTCCATATCAGTATTTGACTAGCTATTCCAGGATGGCTAATTAATCCAAATAGTACTATGGGCTAAATTTTAAATTATGTTTACATCACATCAATTGCATAATTTTAATGTTTTGAAATCACCCTACATTAAAACAAAGTATATTTGCTTTGCTACAGTTTTTAAAAAGCAAATATATTTACAGCATAAATTCATGTCTATAGTGAAATAAATGGTAATCACATCTATTCTTTACATAGTAAAATGAGTCATCACACAACACTATAATCCAACACCTCATAGGTTGCTGTTTTTAATTAATACAGAAGTGGCTGCTTTTGAAAAGCACAATCATAAAAATCAAACAAAAGTTATAATCCTTTGTTTAGTTTACATGACAGCAAAATATTTAAATTGGAACTGTTTTATTCCCTTTTCACTAGAAAGGCATATACATGAACCCAGGGCTCCTATACTTTATGCCATCTCCTGTAACATCACATGTAAAGCCATGTAGTCACCACGTCTCGAGCTTAACTTTTCCTCGGGAAGTTCTGGCTTTCGGTCCCAGCTAACATCTGATTAGCCCACCAGTTTTCAAGGGTCAAGCACATCACAGGGTTATCATGCACTTTAAGTAAAATAAGGTGTGACAGAACTTTGTAAAAAAAGAAAAGGATTATACAAATGTAGAACCATACTAGTTGCTAACTACAGTGGTTAACTGAACTTTATATATTCCGTAAGCCATAAAGATTGGGATGGATAGGGGAAGTTCATTCGAAACTAGGAACCAGAAACTAAAACTGAAACCAACCGCACAAATTCCTTAAATATCTCTGGGCCAAAACTCATTCTTCCCTATGTTTCATAAAATTTCACAAACTCAATGATAACTACATCATCCCCTTGCTCTTTCCTACCTCCTCTGAGAGAAAGCTTTTTTTCTCATCTGTATTTTTTATGATTTTTAAATGGTTTCTAATTTATGTTTTGAAAAAGGCTGGGAATTAAAATGAAACCACTGGATTCAGCCGAGAGAGTTCCCGATCATTCTAAATGGAACCCTTATAGAGAAAGACAATAACCTGCAAAGGCCTGAGTGCAGGGAGCACAGGCTTCCCGGTGAACAGGTTTCCCCTCTGCAGGAGGAGGCATGACTGCAGTTGCGTGCTCTCCAGGGGCTTATTAGAATGAGGAAGCCTCCAGTGTCCAGGTTAAATACTATCCTGAAGGCTCTTGGACCATTTTATTCTAGCTTTTTAGGTACAAAGAACAACAATTTAAATTCCGAGCTAAATCAAGTCGTGCAGGGGGAACAAAGCCCTGAGTTAGGCCCTCTACACATGGTCTCATATTATTTCACACCACCTTAGGGGAAGTGAACTCTATTTTCCTCATCTTTTTCAGGCAAATGGGGAAAATTAACTCCTTTATTCAACAATCATTTACTGAACACCCACTATGCCCCAAACATTGTAAAACTCTGGGAATGTTAATACAGGACAGGGTCCTTGCTTTCAATGTCTTTAGACTCGTGAAGCACAGCAGACATGAAAGAAACAATAACATTATAAAGGGCAGGATAACTGTACATACAGGAGTGCTGGTGGTGGACACACACACACACACACACACACACACACACATAGGCACAGTGATCGCTTTATTTTATAGATGACAACATTTCAGTCCCGAGATTCTCAGTGTCAGAGAAGGGTCTGGATCCAAGTCCCCTATCTACACTGTAGCAACTTGTCACCAGGTAACTCACTCTCACCAAGCATGACTATTCCCCTCCAGGTTCTTAGGTAACGCTCATTCACTTGAACCTACGTATAATTCCCTGAAAAGGCTCTACCTACAACTGACGGGTGTTTTACGTGCACTGCTATATCAATGCTACATAGCCACTCATTTAATACAACTCACTGCGGCATTAGGCACCTAATGGAAGGCAACGATGGGGTTAAGTAACAACCTTTTTCATTTTACGTTTCCTTAAAATTTTCATCCACTGTTAGACTCTCTACTCCCACCCACTGCAGTCATACCAATTTATTCCTTTATAGAATCTCTGGTTTAGGTCTTCCTCTCTAGTCCTACTACCTACATTAGTCAGGGTCCTACTCACAGATTATTACAGTAAGTTCCCAGTGGGTCTCCCTACCATATCCCCTTTTCTACCCCCACTTCCCTAGTGAGCCTATCTTGCAAAGAGGTGCCAAAGTGAACCTTTCCTTTCAGCTTCTTTTTACTGTATTTGTACTTCAGGTTATCTTTCTCCACTGTAAAAAAGTAATTCCTGGTCATTACAGAAAGGATAAACTTCAATGGCCCTTTGGCCGAGTCACTCTCCAGCTCAAGGAAAGAGCTTTGTGGCTCAGCACTGCTTCCTACGTCACCATAACCAGTGTATTAATAGTTTCCTGTGGCTGCTGCAACAATGACCACAAGGTGGCTTACAACAACAGACATCTAGGAGGACAGAAGCTGGCACACAGCTGCTCTCCCTCTGGAGGCCTCGGGGAGGTTCCATCCTTCATCTTTTCCAGGTTCTGGGGCTGTCAGCATTCCTTAATTTGTGGCCACATTAATCCAATCTCTGCCTCTGTGGTCACGCTGCCTACACATCTGTCTGTCGAATCTCCCTCTGCCTCACTCTCACGAGGACACTTGTCATTGGACTTAGGGCCCACTCAGATAATCCAGGATAAATTCTTCCTCTCAAAACCCTTCACTTAATCACAGCACTTTGCCATACAAAGCAATGGTCACAGGTTCCAGGGGTCAGGACATGGATACAGGTTCTTAGGGGCCACCAGTCTGCCCGCAACATCCAGGTTCCCTCCCACCCAGCCCCTCTTCTCTTCCATCACTCCCAACAGGCAGCCTCCGTATCGAGTTAGGTCACCCAGGGACCCCGTCCTGTGCAGTCCTGCCTGTTTCTCAGCATTTCTTTAAATGTTCCTTCACATGCCTCCACCACTCAAAGGGCAGATATTATGCCTCCTTCGGTTAGGGTCAGCTCTAGCCCTCTTTCTTTGAAGCCATGCTGTGCCCTTTATTGCTTTTTTCCAGATTTTTGTAACATACAGTTAATACCATACTGGGTCTATATGTCCTATTTTTTTTCCAGTGGCCTCACAGATTTAGTTTCTAGCTCTTCCAGTGGTGAGAGTTCCTCAGACACAGAAGCTATGTTTTCTGCTCCTTCTGCAACCCTCACTGTATCCAGCCCAGGACCAGGCATTTATTAAAAGACTGATCATGAGGACTTCCGCCAAGATGGAGGTGTAGGTGGAAGAACTGTACCTTCTCGCACAACTAAGTTTAAAAACAACAAAGTTTTAGCAACAAAAACGCAGCCAAACCACAGAAAAATTGAACTACACGGAAGTCTGACAACAACGAACCCTTCAGCCAAACCGGTAAGAGGGGCAGAGCCAGCAGCAGAGCGGGGTCGGGCAGGAAAGATCCGCCAGACCTACCCGGGCACACGATCCAGGTGCGCCAGCAGCCATGGGCAGATCCCAGGTGTGGAGAAGCGGGCAGACCCACTGAGGGCAAAAGGCGTTGGACCCACTGAGGGCACAAGGCAGTGGACCCGCTGAAGGCTGATCGAGGTCACACATTCTCACGCAGATAAACCAGTGAAGGAGTGAGCAGTGAGATGGACTGAGAAGGTCCCACAGGCAAGAAGCGGCAGAGGGAACCGCCATTGCCCCTCTCTGACCCCGCCCCCACATACAGCATCAGAAACCAGTAACCTGGGTAACCCCGCCCTGGTGAACATTTGAGGCTCCGCTCCTCGTATGTAACAGGCACGAACAGAGCAAAACATGGCTCAAGAACAACACAGAGCCCCAGAGCCAATAAATCTAAGTGATGAAGAAATAGCCAAACTTTCAGATGCACAGTTCAAAACACTGGTGATCAGCATGCTCACAGAACTGGTTGATTTAAGTCACAAATTAGAGGAACACATGAAGGCTAAACTAATTGAAATGAATGGTAATGCACAGGAAACCAATAGTGATGAAGAAGAAACTGGGACTCAAATCAAGGGAGTGAACCAGAAGGAAGAAAATAATGGCCAAACAGGAAAATATGAAGAAACAAGAATTCAACAAAATGAGGAGAGGCTTAGGAACCTTCAGGACATCTTTAAACGCTCCAACATTCGAATTATAGGGGTACCAGAAGGGGAAGAGGAACAGTCACGAGTGGAAACCTTATTTGAACAAATAATAAAAGAGAACTTCCCCAATCTGGCAAAGGAAATAGACTTCCAGGAAATCCAGGAAACTCAGAGAGTCCCAAAGAAGTTGGATCCAAGAAGGAACACACCAAGGCACACCATCATTACATTAGCCAAGATTAAAATGAAGAAGAGAATCCTAGAAGCAGCAAGAGATAAGGGGATAGTCACCTACAAAGGAGTTCCCATCAGACTGTCAGCTGATTTCTCAAAAGAGACCATACAGGCAAGAAGGAGCTGGAAAAAAGTATTCCAAGTCATGAAAGACAAGGACCTACATTCAAGATTGCTCTAAATGAAAGTAAAGCTTTCATTTCGAATGGAAGGGCAGATAAAGTGCTTCTAAGATAAGATCAAATTCAAGGAATTCATCATCAGCAAGCCCTTATATGAAATGTTAAAGGGACTATCTAAGAAAAAAGATAAAATAGATGAACAGTGGAAGGACAGCAAACTCACAGTTATTAAGAACCACACCTAAAACAAAAGCAAACTAGAAGGACAGCTAGATCAGGAGTGAACCATAGAAATGAAGATCACGTGGAGGATTAGCAACAGGGGAGTGGGAGAAGGAGAAGGGGGGAGAAGGTACAGAAAATAAGTAGCATAGATGGTAGGTAGAAAATAGATGGGGGAGGGCAAGAATAGTAGGGGAAATATAGAATCTAAAGAACTTGAGATACGTGGTCATAAACTAAAGGGGGAGGGAATGGTGGGGGAGGGGGGTGCAGGGTGGAGGGGAATGAAGGGGGGAAATAGAACAACTGTAATGGCATAATTAATAAAATATATTAAAAAAACAAAGAACAAAAAAGACTGATCATTAAATCAATAAATACAAAGAAAATTAGCAATATTTTAAAACTGACTTGTTGATATCACTACCAACAACTTACAGAAATATGTTTTAAAAAGTCTCCCTATAAGGGATACAAAATCTGAAAAACCAATTAAGGACTCTTACTATGTTACCACTCTTTTTGTACTTATTTACATCCTAATGCTCTAATTCTTAAGACAACTCCTACAAGTTTCAATTTGCTAAGTATAAGAGAATTAGCACATTTACATGAAGGGGTAGCATCGACCCAGCTAAAAAGGAAAAGAGCAGGAAGGCTTGTTTCACTTTTCTTTTAAAAACATAAAGTGGAAAGTTATCTCCAGTTGACTAAAGAAAAATAAGGTAGATATGTGTGCAGCCCAGGCACTGCTCTTTACCACTTGAAAGAATCAAAACAAGTAGCCGCAGTTTCATTTGGTGTCAGGGCTCCCATAACTTCCTTCCCAGCTGTGGGTTAGACTTATTCTCCTAGTTATCAGATCTTCAGAAAGAGACAAAGTCTAACCATATCTTCCTGCAGCCAACCTTTCTGCCAGCTTTTCTGGTCAACAGGAGAAACAAGATGAAGTAGGCAGCTCTGAAGTGAGAGCTGACTTCTGCCTCTCCCGGTCCCTATGCCTCTCCCCCTCCTAGATGTTACTGTTGGAAACTAAGTGTAACACCACCTGTACGTGTGGCATTGCCTGAAACTCGTAAGAACTGTGTTAAGAGTGAGTGGTCTATACTTCAACTGTCTTTGCCTCCCTTCCCGTCTTTCTCAACTGCTACATTTTGGCTTCTGCCCTACCACTCCGCTGAAACTTTTCTTGCTAGGTTCAAAACTATTCTATTTTCCAAGTCCAATGGATACTTTTTCACTACTTACTTTACTTGATTTTTTTATAGCATTTCATATTATAGACTGAGTCCCCTCTTTAAAATTCTCTTCTCCCGTAGATGGCATAACAGCCTGTTTTGCTGGTTCTTCTGTATCACTAATCTTTCTTTTTCAGTTTATTTTGCTGAGTCCTATTCCTCAGCCTCTTCTGATCATCTCAGGGTTTTCCAGGATTCTGTCTCTTTAGCTACCTTCTGTCCACCTTCTTCACCCTTGAAGGATTTATGCATGCTGCATTAACCACAGCCTCCATCATAACAGGCTCTGAAATGGCCTTTGGTTCAGATCTTTCTTCTGAGCAAGCTAGCCAAGCTAGTGAGGAGTCAGAAAGGAGTAGCATTTACTGAGAATCCATTATGTACTAAAAGTTATTTTGATACAGAATCACATCTATAGTACATTTAATTTTCACAATAACTTTGGTTTTATTAACACACTCAATTTATAGGTGAAGAAATTCAGTTCTAAAGAGATGAAATAATGTCCAAAATCATAATAGCTTGAAAGGGGTAGAAATGAGATCTGAACTCTGGTTATATGCCCAAATCAATGTTCTTTCCTAACTAGACCATCTACCTCTAGCCTTAACCCAGTTCCTTCATCTTTACCCTCCTTAATCCATTCTCCATATAGCTATGAGTATTTCTGTATGAAAATACAAATCTGATGTTGTTGCCTCTGCTTTAAGATCCCTAAATGGCTCCCCAATATCTATGGCCTTCATTTCCAAACTTCACTCAACTGGGGAGCCTATTAAAATTAAAATTCCGAGGCCCCATTCCCAAAGAGTCTGATTCAGCAGGTGTCTTCTTTATTTCACACATTGAAAAATGCCAACCCAAATTTCTTAGCTAAACTTGCCAGGCCCTGATAACCTTTCAATCCATACCTCTGCCCACACTTGTGCCTTAGGCTCTAGCTCAGGAGTTAGCCAACTAGAGCCCTGCTGGCAAGCCAAAACCAGCCTGTTGCTTGTTCTGGTAAATAAAGTTTTATTGAAATGCAGCCACACCCACTTATTATATTCTCACTGTGGTTGCTTTTGCTCTACCATGGCACAGTTGAGTAACTACAACAGAGATCACATGGTCAATGAATACTTACTACCTGGACTTTGGCAGAAAATTTGCCAATTCCTGCTCTAGCTGGTACCAAAATACGTATTTTCCAATGCACTATGCTTTAGTACAGGTTATTCCCTCTTCCCCATTTTCTGGGGGACTCCTATTCTTCCTTATACAGATTCATTCCTACGGTGTGAACCCATGTCTGACATACCCAGACAGTTAGGTATCCATTCTAGTGCCCCTCAAACCACTTTGCCTCTATTGTCCTCATTTCTTACCTTGCTATACTGTACTATTTTTCTATGTGTCTGCCTAGCCCACTGAAATGTAAGCGCCTGAGAATACTTATAAAATCTTATTGATCTTTGTATCTCTACTATGTAGCACAATGCCTGGTACATATTAGGTGTCCAACAAATGTGTGATGACTGAATAAACTTTTCTGCAAACAAAGAGCAAAATATTATTTAAACTTGAATTTTAATTGGTTCATGTAGTATTAAAACTTGCACCTTTGGGTTAAACTATCTGTAAAGGCACCCAAGTTAAAATGAGCATGTAACCTAGATAGGAAAGGAAGGCACATTAAAACATTAACATCTACTGACAGACATTTATTTACTAGATGAGTTGGATCTCAGGCACTAGTCTTGTGGAAAGTAGGGATAAAGCAGGACGGAAAAAGCAGACAGCGTCTGGGCTTTGTGGTACCACCAAAGGCGGCAGCTCCACCTGCAGCGAAGGATGGCTAAGGGGCCAATAGGAGCAACGTTAGGGGCCAAAGGACAGCTCTGGGAAAGTCAAACAGATTTTTTTGGCCAACTTAAAATTTTTGTGAGGACCAGCACTACTCAGAACAAGTGAATAGAAGATAAGAACTGGCTGTCTTACCTAGCGAAGGTATAAGAAACCTCATTTTCAGATAACCAGGTAACGTATGGGTGGAAAGGAAGTATAGAACAGCTGCCCATATTAACATATAGTGACCAGCAGCTGGTCTCTCATCAGTCCCTCGGCTGGAACTTGATGGCCTGTCAGACTGGGCAATAACATATGGTGGTCTTTTACCAGCTCAGAGTCTGCAGCAGGAACACATCCATTCTAGGATATTTCAATTTATTTATTCAATAAACATGAAGGTCAAATATAAAATGAGAACCTCTGTCTATGATCGAAGCCTCTGAAAAATAACACTTCACAATTTTCTTTGTAACTGAATGCAGCAGGTCAGGGAGAAAAGGCTTTCATAAGAACAAGCACTTTTTCCTAGAGGTGGACATGTAGGTAAGCTCAGGAAACTGACTTTCTCACATAACCTAATGGTTTGGGGCCCAGCGTAAGTTCATTTCACATCCCATCCCACTTCCCCTGTCCCATTTGGGGGCACAGGTAGGAGCACAGGGAAGTAGTGTAGAAATAAACAGAATCACAAATATTATGCAATAGTATACACTTAAGAATTACTAAAATGTGCATGTCGGGTACCTCCTACAATGTGCAAAGGACCGAGGAAGTCACTGCTAGGAATATAATAATAATAACATTTCTGAGTGCCTACTATGTGTTAGAATCTGTACTTGATGCAGTATCTCCAGTCCTCAACAAAGCCTGTGAAGAAGATACTAACCTCTTAACAAATAGGATGGAAGGCCAGAAAGTTAAATAATTTAGCCAAGATTTGTTCCTTCCCAAGTAAGCCAGTGGAGATCTATTCAGTATTTGAACCCTGCTACTTAGCCCTTTCCCAAGAACGCACTTTTAGATATCCAATGTAGTTCTTGCTCCCCACCCCCTGCCCCCAAATGCTATTATTTGTATGCTCTGGCTAGTTGGCTCAAAGAAGCACAAAGATTAATAAAGCCCCAAATACTTTGTCCATAGCATCAGGGCTTTCTCTGTAACATCATTTTGTTCCAATTCAATTCAGTCACTATTAACAATTTAGTACTCTATGCTGTATCAGGCACAATCCTACACATTTAGGAGGCAAAGCTACATTCACATTCAAATCTGTCCTGCTCTTACTCTAGGAAGCTAGATGGCAGAATGCAGAGAGCCTTTGGCAAACTCATTCATTGCCACTGATGAAAACAATTCAGGATACAGAATCTTTATAAAGGGTGGTCCTTACATTATCATCATCATCTATTTTTCAACCGGCTCCTTCAAATACTCCTTCTCCTCTATCATTGCTGCTCCTGCTCACTTCCTGCTCTTCCTGCTGCCCTGGCCTTGCTGTCCCTGTCACTTTGTCATCCTTGGTGCTCTCACCAGTACAGCTGCTGTACTTCCAAGCCCCAACCCTCACCTTCCTTTATACAGGGGAAACTGGGACCCAAGACTCCATCACCCATAGATAATGTGGGGGAGAAGTATGTTTGTGTGTAGGTACGTGTGTAGGTATGTATGTACTACAACAGGGGTGTCAAACTCATTTTCACCAGGGGCCACATCAGCCCTGCAGGTGCCTTCAAAGGGCCAAATGTAATTTCAACTCCTTAACAGTTAAGGAGTAGTGACATTTATACAGTCCTAAAATTATTTCAGCCCTTTGAAGGCAACTGCAAGGCTGATGTGGCCCTGGGTGAAAATGAGTTCGCCACCCCTGTACTAGAATGACAGTACAATTTTGCTGGACTCTAACAACGGAGCACAGAAAAAGGCAGGACTGGGAGCTGCCAAAGCCTTACCTAAGGGCTGTTTCTCACTACCTGGCTGCTGAAAGCAATCCAGTCCTGCTGTGCCTGGCATTTAGATGTAACTCACCCAAAACTATGACAGGCGGACAAGGTGAAAGTAGTGTATTCACAGAGGCACTACTCACCCACAGACAACTAGACTTTATTTTCCACAATTATTAAAGATTTAAGAAACTGGTGGTTTCTAAAATCTTTCCTAAAACAAAGAATCAATGAAAAATGAAACTGAATTTATTTTGCATACCTGAGGACCCTATAGGAAGTAAGTTATGAACAATCTACCCCCCAAATTTAACTTCACCCTGTTAGGCAAAGCAATAAAATTTTATGCCCCCCCAATACAGTTTGCTAGTTTTAGAAATAACTTCTATGTGATTTTATAGGTAAGTAAAATAACCCCCAAATTTATGTCTTAGTCTTGGACTTACTTGAGATTATTGAAGAGTTTCTGAAAGTTATTAAGTATTTCAAAGATGTGAAAAAGGAAACAACTGAAAATAATGTAGAATATTCTGAGTCTCAAATTAAGAAAATGAAAAAAAAAACTATGTTATTTTGGCATTCTTAAACAGCCACAACATTATTTTCTGGATAAGATATAGTATGCAGATTTAATTTCAAAATGAACACTGAGAGGTCAAGCTAGCAAAGACTTTTTCAAAGTTACTTTCTGATTTTTCTGGAAAATTTTCAGGACTCCCCATTTCTGTCTTAGAAATACCACTTCCTACCCAGAGGGCTTTGCTACTTCACAAGCACTGTTTCTCTGGTGCGCAATTCCAAGAGCCTGTGTGAGGCTTTCCCTCCTATCGCTCCTCTCAGAGTCTTCTGCGGGGCCGGGAAGAGGAGACAATGCAGAATGACACAGGCAGTAGGGAGAAGCTGTAAATCTTCTCAACCACTCTGATGATGGGCAAAACAAAAACTTAAGGGCAGCAAAGTGGGACTGGTTATCTGGAGGGGAAAAGGGCACCCAAACAAATAAACAAACAAACAATAAAGCTATCTCCAGCAGCATGCCGAAGACTGTGGAAAGTAAAACCTCTAGAGAGCCTTGAGAAGGAGCAATTTCCACTTCAAAAGTTGGCAAATGCTTAAAGTCTGATGATCAATAAACTGACCGTCATTATCTTCACGAAGTAAAGCTAAACACTCATGTGGCTAGACATAAAGACAGAAATAGGTTGTACCAAGGAATTAAACAATGAACATTGCCTGCTACTTTATAATCACAGGGATAAGTGATTTAGATAAAGGGGGTGGTGATGGATCATTAAGGTAGATTAACAAGAAAGAATTCACTATTTTTCTTAGGGAAGTCTTTCCAGAGGAGGTTAGATTCCAGACTCTGGACGAATAGCAACAGGAGCTTAGCAGAGTGTTCCAACCAACCACAGGAAAATAGTTCAGAGGGGGAGTGAACTGATTATATGAATGGGGCATTGAGTAAGGGAACAGGAGAGAAGAAAGGGGAACAGTCAAGGAAAATAGGGCTGGTTCACGATGTCCTAGTTAAGGTCACCAAACTACAGAAAGGCTGGGAGGGGCGGGGGGAGGGCAAAAAGAAAAAGCAAAGTAATTTCTTCACTTATCTTGATACGCAAGTCAAGAACTAGGGTTTGCACTTCCTGGAAAAGCTGACACACAGGCTTGCCTTGGGAGTGAAAATTTCCCAGGGGAGAGGGCCCTTCTTGGAACAACGCAGCCCTGTGTTCTCCCTGCATTCCTGGCTAGGTGCCCTGGGGTAATAAGTGAAGACGCGGGGATGTCTAAGGCAGGTGTTTCCTGGGTGTCCGCGTGGACCACAGTGCTGAGGTTCAGTGGCGGGACCAGCACTTAGCGACAAGCAGGCGGCGGCAGCAGCTGCGCGTGCAAACCACAGGACTTACCTTACTGTCATCCATCTCCGCAGACAGGCCAGCCCGGCCGGGCGCTCCCTCCCCCAGCCCTCCCCGGCTCCGCCGGCCTGGCCCGGCCCGGCCCCCGCCCCGGGGGAAGAAGGGGATATGGTTCTGACTGCCTCTTCCTCTCGCCTAACAGTTCGCTTCCCTGATGCCACAGTCACGGGGACGAGGGACCAGTTCAGGAATGGCAGAGCGGACCCTGGAGGTGGCCCAAAACACCTCCCTTCCGCGCCACCGCCCCCTCCTCCCCCTCCATGACAGTCCGGGTGTGTTTACAGATGCCGAGGAGAGGAGCGGGGAGGGGAGGGTGGGCGGGACTGCTGCGCGCGGAATGGCCCCTCCGGCTTTCGTAGCACCGCTGTCTTCTGGGGATTGTAGTCTACATTACCGTAGTCTGTACGGGGCTGACCAGAAAGAAAACTACAATGCCCACAGAGCCTCAGCCCAGCGTCTGTTTTCCTCCAGTTCCGACTGTTACGGAGGCGGGACTAGGTGGGAAGACTAGACTATTCTTCCACTAGTTCGTTACCTTGGAGGTTTTGGCCAGTGGGTTCCAGTGCTTGGACCTGGGGAGGTGGGAGTTTGGGGCCCCGCGGAGGCAACCCTGAGGTGGGGGGCCTTGGGAGCAGGCCTTCTTCCAGGACACCGCGGATACCCTGAAAAGGTGCAGCTGCTTTGGGGAAACGAATTGGCGATTCCTCTCGATATTAGATACAGAGTTAGACCATATGGCCAATATTTCCACGAGAATATGTCCACATGGAAAACTTTCACAAGACGGTTCTGACCTAGAAGCTTTGTTCATAATAGAAACAACCCAAATGTCCATGGATATCACATGAATGAATAGGCCAATTGAGGTATATTATTAGGACTATTATTAGACCATAAAAAGGAAGGAAATACTGATACATGTTACAGTGTGGATGGATAAGCCTGGAAAACATGCTAAATGAAAAGCCAGACAGGAAAGGCACATATTGTAATATGTAATAATACGTGATAATATTACATAATATGTAGTACGTCCAGAAGAGGTAAATTTTTTAAAAGAAGTTGATGAGTGGTTTGCAGGGCAAGGGTTGGGGAACAACAGGGAGGGGAGCTGGGAATGGGGAGTGATTGTTAATGGGTGTACTAGGTTTCGTTTTGAGGTGATGCAGTGTTCTCACATTGATTTGGTGTTGGCTGCACAGCTCTGTGAATATACTAAAACCCATTTAATTGTACATCATAAATGAATAAATGTTATGATATGTGAATTATGTCTCAAAGAAGCTGTTAAAAAATAACTGAGTGTTCCCTGGGCTGATGTGGTTTAGTGGATTGAGCACTGGCCTGCAAACCAGAGAGTGGTCAGTTCAATTCCCAGTCAGGGCACAGGTCTGGGTTGTGAGCCGGGGTCTCCACTGGGTGAGAGAGACATACACTGATGATGTCTGTCTCCCTCTCCTTCTGCCTTCCTTCCCCTCTTTAAAAACAAGTCAATAAAAATCTTTGAAAAAATAACAGTGTCTTTGTGTCATCCTGATTTAATCAAGTTAGTGTGCTTGTTGTTTCAGCCTGTCAGGCCACTGAGAACTTGGTTGTGTGCCGTTTAACGTTATTCTGGGGAGCCCTGTGACACCTTTCGACACTTCCAAAATTCAGGTGAGGTAGAGTTCCCAGATTCAGCAATAAATGCACAGGACACATGCAATATTTGAGGCACATTTTTATTTTTAAAAAGTATTCATTTGTTATCTGAAAATGAAAAAATTAACTGGGTGTCTTCTATTTTCATCTGGCAACTCTATACTGAGGAGTATATAGACAAGTTGAATCATTTCTGTCTGATCTATTTAACCCTTCAGAGCACAGGTGGCAAACACAAGGCCCACGGGCCGAATCCGGCCCTCCACCTTGTTTCTACCTGGTGCCAGTGCCGAGCTCTCGCTTAACTGTTAAGGAGTAGTTTCATTTACACAGTCCTAAAATTACATTCGGCCTTTTGAAGGCAACTGCGAGGCTGATGTGGCCTCTGGTGAAAATGAGTTTGACACCCCTGCTTCATAGGCACTATAAAGAACATCACTTTTTCCAAGTAAAATGGAGCTTAGGACTTCTGGTCAAGATGGTAGCATAGGCAGACATGGCCCACCTCTTCGCACAACCACATCAAAATTACAAGTAAAATATAGAACAACCATCATTCAGACATACCAGAAATCAAGGTGAATGGAAGTCTGACAACTATGAAAATGAAGAAACCACATCCATGCAGACTGGTAGGAGGGGTGCAGACGCAGAACGGGTTGGCCCCATATCCACATGGATAAAAATTTGGGAGAGATGTCTCTGGAGTGAGGACTTCCAGACCCACACTAGGCCCCCTATTCCAGGATTCCAGTGCCAGGAAGATAAGTCCCCAGAATTTCTGGATACAAAAACAAGCTGGTATTGAGTTTGAGGAGGCTGCTGGAGTCCTAAGCAGTTCCTCTTGGAGAACCCACACACTGACTCACTCAGACTCACTCCCTCTGAACTCCAGCACCAGGGTGGCAGCTTGAAGGGCACCAGCGGTATACGGCAGGAGTGTCTCATTTTCACCAGGGGCCACATCAGCCTCACCATTGCCTTAAAAAAGCCGAATGTAATTTCAACTCCTTAACAGTAAGGAGTAGTTACATTTATACAGTCCTAAAATTATTTCAGCCCTTTGAAGGGAACCACAAAGCTGATGTGGCCCTGGGTGAAAATGAGTTTGACACTTCTGGTAAATAGGAAGAGGCTGAAGTATCTGGCATCAAGGTGAGCAGAGTACATTATCCCTATGCTGAGCCTTCTCCCCAAAGAGCCAGTAGGCTGGTGCTGTATCTGAGACTCCCATTCTTCTGGCTAACACTGTATGGCCCACTTTGGAGATCCCCAGAAGGTTTACCCCATCCAATTTACAAGCCCACCCAGTTACTTTTCCATAAGAATGGCTGGTCTTGTCTCCTAAATCCTATCCAATAAGCAACAGCTGTCTTCAATGAGCTCTAGCAGCAGCCAGATTAGATTCACAGCTTGGCTTCACCTGGGAATCTCCAAACCCAGCACAAGTAGCAGCCATCTCAGATTGCTCTAAAGCTCAGGCAGGGTGCCCCAGGCAGAACAGATTGGGGCTGACCTTGGTCTGAATCACCCAGGAAACCCCTTGGCAAGTGCATCCAGTGAACAGCTACAGACCACATCAGAGCACCACCACCCTACCCTCCATGGCTGATCCTCCATGGAGGGCAGAGATTGGAGGTCAGTGGTAACAGCCAGTCCTTGCAGCTGACTGGCCTGGATAAATCTCTCCCATTGACCTGCCAACAGCAGCCAAGTCTCAAGTACAAAAGGAGGTTGTACTCAGCCCACACAAAGGACACACCTTGAGTACCCAGCTTGGGTGATAGGGGAGGCTGTGTCACTGGACCCTACAGGACACCTACTACATTAAGCCACTCTATCAAGACATGGAGTCAAAGCAGCTCTACCTAATACACAGAAACAAACACAGGGAGGCTGCCAAAATGAGGAGCCAAAGAAACATGGCCCAAATGTAAGAACAGAGCAAAACTCCAGAAAAAGAGCTAAAGCTGCTAAACTAAATGGAGATAAGCAATCTATCAGATGCAGGGTTTGAAACACTTTATAAGGATGCTCAAGGAACTTAGTGAGGACCTCAGCAGCATAAAAAAGACCCAGTCAGAAATGAAGGATACACTAATTTAAGTAAAGAGCAATTTGCAGGGAAACAACAGTAGAATGGATGAAGCTGAGAATCAAATAAATGACTTGGAACATAAGGAACCAAAAACAACCAATCACAAAAACAAGAAAAAAGAATAAAAACAATGAGGATAGTACAAACAGCCTCTGAAACAACTTTAAGAGACCCAACATTTGCTTCATAGGGGTGCCAGAACGAGAAGAGAAAGAGCAAGAAGTTGGAAATCTATCTGGAAAAATATCGCAAGAAAACTTCTCTAATTCGGTGAAGAAAATAGACATGCAACTCTGGGAAGCACAGAGAGTCCCAGTTATGATAAATGCAAAGAGACCCACACCAAGACACATTATTACTAAAAGGCCAAAGTTTAAAGATAAAGAGAGGCTCTTAAAAGCCAGAGAAAAGAAGTTAGTTACCAGAAGGTTGCCAGATGGGAGGGGGAAAGAGGAGAATGTGTGAAGAGGTGAGGGGATTAAAAAGTACAAATAGGTAGTTACAGAATAGCCATGGGGACATAAAATATAGTATAGGAAATGGAGTGGCCAAAGAACTTAAACACATGACCTGTGCACATGAACAACGATGGAGGGATTGCCTGAGGGAGTAGGGGTGCTGGATGGAGGGGAACCAAGGGGGGAAAATCAGGACAACTATAATAGTGTAATCAATACAATTAAAAAATAAAATGCAGCTTAAGCAAGTAACAAGGTTAGTAATGGGTGGCATGCTGGGGCTGTGGCTGGGGGGGGGGGGGATGTTGGGCCCAGCCAGGTGTGCACCCTTAACTGCATACCTGCCTGTCTGAGAGTTGCCTAGCCACTTCCTCTCTGAGGATCAAGGAAGCAAAAGTCTATGCTAATGCAGGCTCTCTTCTGCTTCCCCACCTAATAACCCTTTTGCTCAACACCTGCAAGAGTCCCCTTCTGCCTCCTCCTACCCTCCTCATCCTATGCCCCGCCTGCCCTCGGTTTGCCTCCTCAGGGACGACCTTGCTGCTGCTAAGCCCTGTCCTTCAGGGTGGAACTGTTTTTCCCCAGAGTTAGTTCTCTGCCAGTCTTTCTCCATCCCAACTGACCAAAGTGCACCCGGCCCTTCTGTAGGGGTGCTTATCCACACTGCCCTGCCATGGATGGCCATGCTTGGCTGTGTGTGAGCACCTCACTGACCCAATTAACAGCTACTCTGGAAGGAGAACTAAGATTGTTTGAACATGTAGTGGAAATTTAAAATCTTGTAGGGAAAGTATGTATACCAGCTTCAGGAGAGTGGTCTTCTCTTGGGAGGGAGGGGACCAGGAGAGAAAGGGTCTTGGGTGGTTTGGCTGTGTATTTAACTTTTAAAGAGATGGAGCAAATATGTTAAATCTGGTGGTGGAATGCATATGCATGTTATATTGTTCTCCGTATTTCTGTGCATTTTTAAAAAACCCTTACCTGAGGATATGTTTTTACTGATTTTAGAGAGAGAGAAGAAACAGCAAAGTGGGAGAGAAACATGGATTGGTTGCCTCCGATACACTCCTGGCCAGGGATCAAACCTGCAACCTAGGTATGTACCCTGACCAGGAATCAAACCCGCAACCTTTTGGTGTATGGGAGGACACTCCAATCAACTTAGCCACCCAGCCAGGGCTGAATTTCTGTACATTTGAAATATAACACAATTAAAATAGGAATTAAATTTTTAAAAACTATAAACACTTTAGAAAGTGGAAATACTTTATTTAAAAATTTTTAATTTATAAAAATAAACCTTGTCTTGACTAGTGGGGCTCAGTTGGTTGGGGGTCATCCTGCAAAGTGAAAGGTCACCAGTTCTATTCCTAGTCAGGGCACATGCCCGGCTGGGGTGCACAGGAGAGTCAACCCACCAATGTTTCTCTTTCACATCAATGTCTCCCTCCCTCTCTTTCTCCCTTCTTTCCCCTCTCTCTGAAAATAAATAATAAAATCTTTGAAAATAATAAAACTTAATCACATCATGAAATAAGACTTTGTAAGTGGAAGAAAATCTTATTCAAGAAGTTTTGTGTAGCTTTATGTTCGACATTTGCAGAGAAATACCCAGAATTGGTAACATTAGTGAGGAAAAATAAGAGGGAGTATTAGCTTCTATAAATATAAACACTCAAGGACTTTATAATCCAGGAAGGAGAAACTCACACATATGGAAGACTATGAGCAATCACTAAACAAGGCATCTGATTAAAAATAAAACAGATCAAGTTTAATAGCTATATGCTAACTTGTCCAGAGTGGGTAGGGAGAGCCAAGCATCAGACTAATTCCTAGAAAAGGAAAAGTGAACACAGCAAATGTATTCTCTCTCTCTCTCACTCTCTCAAGAGTGGGAGGAAGTTTAGAAGGAAAATATGCTCTCCAGACCTTGGGCTACTTTATATCCATGGTTTTTAATTTCTTTTTCCTATATCGCCTTCTCAAAAAGAACTTCCAAGGCCTGCAATTCTTTTTAACAATGCCTTTAATTTTCTCCTCCCTGCCAAACTTCTCTTCCTAACGTACACACATACACTCCCAGACAACCCACAAAGAGGCACTGTTGGTCTGTGATGCATCAAGTCTCTGCGGCTGTGGTGGAGTTTCTTGTAGTGAATTCCTAAGCAGCATGGCACACGCCCACGCCCACTACGCCTGCATGCCTTCCCGGCCCTCATCCCTCTCTCTCCTGTTCTCCCCACCACTAGGCTCAAAGAGCACAGGTGTCTAAACAGAGCCAAGATGATCATGTTACTCCCAGGGCCACATAGGTCTGCTTGGCACATGTCCCTTGGGGAACATCAGAGAAAAAGGAAGCTCGTTAAAATACCTTGTTAGGCTCCAGCTGGTTTTCCATTAAGTTTGACACATCAGAGTCTAAGAATTTAAAAATTTTCTAGCTCTTTCCAAACTTTCATTGGAAGTGAAAATTGCTTAATTCAATCCTGGCTTGGAGATGTTTGCTAGACCCATCTCCAATCTAGAAATTGAAATAATTAAAAACAATGCCCACCAAGAAAGAAACACCTTTGGGAAATCTCCCATGGTAACTTTTGACCCACGGTAACATAGTCCACCCATATGGGGGAGAAGGTATCCTGGGGTCATCCCAGAAGTGACCAGCTGTCACTTCTCTATCCCTGCTTGTCTTTTCAAAGAGTTGATCATTTGTGGCTGAGTAATAAAATTTTTAAAGCAGCATGGTTATACAGTGAATTTGTGGATAGTTCAAGTTTTGACAAAGAGACTGAGAAAGAAAAAGAGGAAAACTATTCAAAGAAAAAAACAAACCTCTGATTGAAGAGAGGTAGGGGGTGGCATGAGATTAAGTGAGGAGGGTAAGGGAACAAAAATTAAGCGTCTTGTAGAAACCGCAAACAAGGGGAACAGTACCATATTCTACATTCAGGAATGCCGTGGCTACGTTGATATGTAAATCTGGCACTCAAACAACAGAGTATTATTGCTGCTGATATGGTAATCTTGAGAGGTACAGAGAAAAAGTGGGCGGGTCATGTGAAATTCGTGAAATGCTTGAGGTGAGCTCACTGCTGAAGTATTAGTCACATCTTGCTGCATATGTTTCATTCGAAGTTTATTGTAGAGATAAGTGTTCCTCTGTACTTTCTGTCCCCGAGAAGTTGAGTTTATTTTCAGGAGGCTATAGAATATTTTGTCTCAAAAGTTTATTTCTGTTCTACAAGGCATTTTGGGAAATGCCTCCCCTTCTCTGGCCTACTCTGACAAATATGCCTACATTTGCATATAGCACAGTACCTATTTACTCTGCATTGGCTAGAAAGTTCCGAGGCAAGGGCCTGAAGGAACACTTTCAGCCTGAGCACATAGCTCAACCTCCAGCTTGTCAGCAGGAGCAAAATAAATAAATAATTCCAAGAAGGACTGAAACAGTCTGTTGACAAGGAACAAGAGACCCCATCAGCATAAAAATAAGGAAGAGAAAATGAAGGTCAAGGAACCAAAACCTTCCATGTTCAAACTTTGCCCAACTCCTCCCTTTCACCAATGTACTGAAACCTTCTCCTCAAACTCAATAGCTTTTCTTAGTATGTCCTATCATTTCTACTTAAAATACTGCTGTTATTCCTAAGCCATATCTGTATATATACATACCTCACCCAGTATAAAAGAATAAAGTGTGCCCTTATTTGAGGTAATCATAGGAAATTTATTTATTTGACCTATAAGCAACTGCCTAAAACTGAACTAACTACCCTTTTTTAGAGATGGCTTGCCAAGCACCATTGTTAGTCATTTACACATTAGTATGAATATGCTTTTTTCCCACCACTTACTTGCTACCTAAAGATTAGTTTAATACACGGTTTAGGTGTGGAAGAGAAGAAAATTCTATGGTTTTGAAGGATTTGGGTAGACATGATTGCTGTGGTGGAACTCGATCATTTAAAGAGCAGCAAGTGGACACTGGATACCTGTAGTGTTACGACGAGGGAGATAGGAGACAGATGAAGAACCAACAAGTGAGCAGGTACCTTCTTTCACCATCCTCCTGAGGGTTTACCCAACAGAAACACATTAGACAAGTACACCTTATTCTGTTGACTCAGACCTGAAGAAGTTCTGAGTTACAATGGCACATGTCATAGAGTAAGTTAAACAAACAAACGAAAAACAGCCCACATTGTTGATCAGAAAACTTTTTATAAAAGCAGCTTTCTTCCATCAAAGTTCACTTTTGAGGTTGTTCCCAGTGTAAGATCTGGTAAACCCAGAGTCATTTGCTGAATGAGAATGTGCCGGAGCTCCTCTTCTGGAGCTCGTATTTTTAAGGAGCATAAGACTCTGGAATCCTAGGCTGCTCAGGAAGGAGTGTGGTTTTTGTACCTGGAGACTCTGGGAAAGCAGCAGAGGAACCATTTCTTATTTGTGAATTACCTTAACAGCTTCAAATTTTGCTTTAATCTTCTCAGTTTCTAAGGGAACAAATGCAACCTAAAATTTACTATTGGTACCTTACCGATGTACTTATGACCCTAAAGATATATTCAAATCACAAGTAAGATTTATGAGAATTTAAGTGTTAATATTTTCTGCCTCCAGTTAAATGCTATCTATTGCTAGATGCAAATACCTTTGACTCTTTCTTTCTGGCAGTACTTTTTAATATTATGGATATTCTGTTTGGTATATGTATCTATATTTATTTTTTACTCAATTATAGATATTTAGATAGATATTTAGATTAAAATGTATTTTAAAGAATATTTTCAAGCCCTTTGACTTTAAAGACTTCCTGCAACTATATAAGAAGACTTCCATCCCAGGATATATCTTTAAACTTTTTTGCTTATACACAGAATTGTTTCCAAAAACATTTAGGTCTGAAGCTGGTTAATGTCAGTCTTCATTGATCAATATAATGTTACCTGAGTGGTACAGCCCCTATTATTCTGTGTGATAAAATACGATAATAGTAGCAATACCACTTGACAGTAAAATGTTTGCATGAGCATTAGCTCATAGGAATTAAGGTATTGATTGCTACATGGTCGCTGACCAATTGTGCTAACAGTACAGGGTGGGGCAAAAGTAGTTTTACAGTTGTTCATATGGAAAATAATACAGTGATTAATAGATAGTAATATAAGAATAAATTCTGTGTTTCACATCACAGCTGTTAACTTCCTTTTGCCCCACCCTGAATTTCTGTCACCGACAAGCAGTCTCTGGTGGAACAGCTTGGTTGTTCTAGCTAACATTATCCTTAAAAGTTAGCAGGAAAAAGTTCTTTATCTTCAGTAATGCTGCCTTGCTAGTTCTGCTGAGCAGCCATCTCTGTCTCTGCCATTCATAAATGAGTCCAAATCATTGCTCGCTTTGGGAAATAGTCCTAAAAATGTATATTTAAGTCTATCTCAAATGGGTTTAAAAGGACACCCTTTGATTCCTATTTTGTAAACAAATCAGTGTTGATTCTGCCGCCACTGTTTATGATTGTTATAGATTCACGAAAAGCTACTTCTCAGCACTTTCCTATCCAGTTCAAGAAGAAATGTATTGTTTTAAAAAATCTCTCCGCACACGCGACCCCTGTGAAGTCTGAGTGGACTTGGCTGAGCAGTTTCTGACACTGACAACTCTCTCTGCAGCGGCAGCCACCAGAACTGCCTTGGTAACACCTCCTATCGTGTGCGGATGTGTGTGGAAGAATACTTCTTGTTTTGCCTTTTAACTGGAGTAAAATAATTATTCTGGCCCTGGCTGGTGTGGCTCAATTGGAGTGTTGTCCCATACACCAAAAGGTCACAGGTTTGATTCCCGGTCTGGGCACATGCCTAGGTTTTGAGTTTGGTCCCTGGTTGGGGTGTGTGCAAAAGGCAACTAATTGATGTTTCTCTGTTACATTGATGCTTCTGTCCCTTTCTCCCTCCCTCCCTCCCTTTCCCTCTGTCTAAAATCATTGAGCATGTCCTTGGGTGCAGATAAAATAAAATAAAAATAAAATAAAATAAAATAAAATAAAATAATTGTTTCCATTTCTGTTCTGGACTTGGTGCTGCCACACATTTTCTGGGACCTTCTACTAAAATTAATGGGGCACGTAACCACAGCGACCTATAGGAAATGTATATAGGCATGTACATATTTTTCATGCAAATACTAAGCATTTTGTTCCCTTCATTTTTTTCTCTTTAAGTTAGATCAGCCACCTTGTTTCCCCTCCAAGATGGTATTATCAGAACTGAGAGTTGATACAACTAACTAGTTTCTTATAGGACTCATTTTATAACGATCATAAGAATGTAAACGTCTTTTAAGAGTTTGGTGCTACAGCCTCTCCTGACTCTCCCACTGCCCTCACCACGAGGAGATTCAAAACACAAAAGTAGCAACACCCTGCTTCAACTTTTATCAGGACTACATATTGCTCATTAAACATTTCACAGATTGACTTTACATTTTAGTCTCTGGCCTCTAGATATTTTTCTGAGGCAGAGTATTCAACAGCAAGTCACTTTATCTTAAATAACACTGCCTTGCTCAAATAAGCTTCCTGAGCGGTATCTGTTCCAGTCCAAGAAGGCTGGACTAACGCACATGCTGGTTAGGGCTCGTGCAAGGAATGCTGATCTCTCGCTGGAGTGTTTGGCGCCTTGGTCATCAGCCTGGACTCTTACCTGCTCCTTCCTCCACACTTCACCCTTTCCCTTTTTTCATGGGATTCTTGTGTTGTGTTCTACTGTTTTTGTTGTTTTGTATTTTCGGACAGCAGGTCCTAGGAGGGGGGTCATTCTTTCCCTAATCCTGTAAGATTTTCTCCAATTTGTTTTCTCTCGGAAAGCTTCAGGCCATCTGGTGAGTTTCCCTTAGATAGATAGCCTTTCGCACTCAGCATGGAACTTATCTGTTGATCTGCTCTGTTGCGGCTGCTGCAGGTGAGGTCCAAATACGTGCTTGCTCCCCTCCTGCCCAGTTACAGCTTTCAGGGGGAAAGATGGTGCCTCCTCTCCACGGTAACCCCCATCCTCCTGACAGCCCCCTCCCCTCCGCCCACACACTGTTGGATCCCTGAGTGAGGTAAGTGGTACCAGCTACACTTGCCCAGTTTCCTGCCCTCCAGTTGTGCTTTCCCTCATTCAGGCTTGGAAAGAGCTACTTCTGCAATTTCTCCAGGTGCCAGCAGGCAGATCAGTCCTCAGCAAATTGAAGTGCTAAGGTACCCAGCACAGCTGTTCGCTTGCTTCCACAGGTGCTATTGCTAATTTTGGAGGGGACAGTTTGTTGTGGGGAGAGGAGTGCCAGAATCAGACCCCCTTCAGCATTCTTCAAGGGGGCTGCCTTCCCAGATTTTTCTCTGTAGCGTTTCCAGCAAACAGGTGGACACGCCAGTGGTAGTGGATTCCTGGATATTTTTACCCAACATCCTAGAAACAAAGTGACAATGTTATTGGACATGTCATACAACCAGGCATATGAGTAATGTCTTCATTAATCAATTTGCCAAAAAAAACAGGTTGCTACCTAAGCTTGTTTGGAGAGATGTTAGCTATGTGAAGGAAGAAAAACTCAGCCATCTGCTTAAAAAAGTACACTGTCAAGATTAAAATGACATCTACTTGGTGACTTGGTGTGTTTTTAAGTTAACCTTTCCCTATGCAAGATGGCACCAACTGTACAGTGGACACTCAAGTAGCTGTTACAGGAACCTCCCTGTAATGCCTTTCGTAGTGGACTGAGATAAGATAGAATCCAAGAGACAGTCAAGTTTGACCAGATTTGTCACTCTGTTAAGAAATGTCACACTACAAAGAAAACCTGCTGTTGCAGTGTGCTTGATTCATTGTCTTTAAATCCATCCATTCATTTAAGAGATGGATTGAGTGCTTATTCTCACCAGGTATCGTGCTGTACACTAGGCACACGAAGATTAAAGAGACAGGGTCTCTGCCCTCAAGGAGCTTACACTCTAATGGAGGATCATTTGCATACTCCTCTGAGTACTTAAACAAATGACTGCAGGATAGCATATTACATGGGATAATAAAGGTACACATATCAATAAAATACAGAGAGGATCTGGGGGGAAATCTTTCCTGGAGAGCTGATTTCTGAGCCAGGTCACAAAGGATGAGTACACATTTTTCAAGCAGGCAAGGAAAAAAAAACATTTACAAAGGCATACCAACATGAAATAACAATGGAGGATGGCAAATAATTTGGTTTGGATTCATGTAGGCACCTCAGGAGGTGGGAAGAATGGTGTCAAGAGCTAGGGCCAAAGAAGTTGACAGGAGACAGATGATAAAGCACACTGAATGTCGGTCAAGCTTAAGAGTGGGGACTTAACTTGAAGGTGCATGGGAGCCACTGAGAGTTTAAACAGGAGAATGACAATCAAATCTGGGGGGAGCTTGGCTCTTTCACATGCAGTTGGCAGCTCCTCAGTATCTCTTATTTTATAATGTCACATTACATTATATTGTGCCAGCCTTACAGTATGTGCTATATGATGCTGTGGTATATGGAATTTAATATTGCTGTATAAGGCCCAACATATATTAAGCTCTGAAAATCTGATGAGTAAACAAAGACTCTGACATAAGTTTCTCACGTTGGGTCAGATAGTGGTGGCAATGACAGGACCCTAGGACAAGTCTCATGACTTTCTTTTTCTCTAGACTCTTTCTGTGACTCACTAGCAACTAGTGACAACGGAGCTGTTGGGATGTTTTCACAGGTATGCATTTCAGCTATATGACGATGCCCAATATATATCTCAGAAACTATCTTAACCACTCCATCACCAAAAATTTTCATTTAATCTATTGTAATATCTCTGGGAAAGGATATTAAGTTTTAAAATGGTAGAAAAAAACATGGAATTCACTCAAGAGAAGTCTTTGATTCTCACTTTTGCTGAACTATGTCTACTTGCAAGGTGAGCGATGAACTGGAATGAATAAATACTTGTATTGTGTTTGATCCTCGGTCAGGAGCCTGCAGATGTGGAGGGCCAACTATATGCAGTGTTCTGTGTTACTTTGTATAGAGGACCTAAGCATCCATGGACTTGGTGTCCATGGGGGGTCCCTGGAACCAATATCCACCCCCAAGGCAGATACTGAGGGACAACTAAGTTTTGGGGGAGTCAAAAGTTATACGTATATTTTTGACTGTGCTCTAAACTCTCGAATTGTCCAAGGGTCAACTGTAATTCTATTTATTAATCTTTTCTCTATGACTTCTGGATTTTATGACATACTTAGAAAAACTCTTCTCCATGTCAAGATTATCACAAAAATTCATTGCTTTTTTCTACTACTTTATGATTTTATAACCACTTATCTCAACACCATTTATGGAATATCTTTCCTACTGATTTGGAAGGCTCCTTTCATCTAAACTTATTTTGTTTGTACTTGGGCCCATTTCTGGACTGCCTACCTTTCTCCACGATCTGCCTATCTATTTCAGCACTATACCAACTATTTTAATTAGTGTAGCTTTGGAATATATTTAAAAACATAATGGATTTAGATTTTTATCATACCATGAAAATACTCCTAATGACATTACAATAATGGATATGTGTCATTTTACCTTTGTCCAAACTCATAGAAGGTACATAACCAAGACTGAACCCTGAAGTAAAATACGGACATTGGGTGATTATGAATGTCAATGTCAGTTCATCCTTGGTACAAAAATATACCAATTCTGGGGAGTGAGGCTGACCATGAGGGAGGCTGTGCATATGGAGGGGTGTGGGGATACATGAGAAATCTTTGTGCTGCCCTGTCAATTTTCTTGTAAATCTAAAACTGCTCCAGAAAAAAAAAAGTTAAAAAAATAAAATTTAAATTAAAAAAATCCAATGGAACTAATTTTCATTCATCATGCTATTCTCCTATTTGTATGTCCAAATGATCTTTGTTCAAGTGCCAATCAAAATGTCATTATATGCTCTGTTGTACAGAGTAACAATGGTTAGTAAGATAATTTAAGAATTCTTAATAACCAGTATAATTTTTATTGTTTTCATTTCCAATATTGTGGTATAAACAAGATTGATTCATATCTATTTTTCATATAAACTTTTGGCTGAACACTGCTTGACAAGGCCCCAGTGTTTACTCAGTCTCTGGAATGAACCCTCTGAAATGCACAAAAATAGTCAGAGCCTACTGAAAACTGGAAACACCAGACCTGTTGAGAAAGAACGCTCATGTCCATCATGCTTCTCTTCCCATAAAGGCAATAAACCTAGGGGCTCCGAACCAGAACACACTGTCTTTTTCTCCTTACCAGGTATCTCCCATCTACGTATTTAGTTAGAGATGCAACTGTTCAGTCCTGGGGAAAGAGAGATTTACCAAAAAGTACTAAAAAAATTTGGAATCTTAGTAACTGCAGTCGCTGTGGCCAAATGCTAACTGCTACGTGGTTTACCATAGGCTACATCCTCCTTGTACCCAGGCCTTCCCCTTCTTGAAGTTCACAGGCATTCTGAAGGTCTCTTGAAACATCTGTGAGTTTCAAGAGGTAGGGGGTTCAGAAATGAAAAGTTAGAAAGTTCAGAAATTACAACCAAAGAGAAATAATCAATGGTTTGTTGGTAAGCTCTGTCCTCCCTCATCCTCAACACCCCCAAGATCTGAAAGTTCAAAGCTAGACATGACCTTTCCAGGACCTGCTAAGGGAATTTCTCAGTTAGGCTCCCAACTTCTGACTCCATTCATCTTGAGGTTTCAGATGGGCACTATTTTAACTACCATGTGCAGAAAAGCCGGGGAAACAGGAACCGATAGACTCAAAATAAGAAGTGGCTTTGACTGGTGTACGTGACCCTGAGCACAGTCCCAAGCCAGTTGCCTTGTGAAGTCATCAGCTCTTCCTTTGAAGACTTTCTGCCTGGGTGCCTAGGATAGATTTCCCGAATGGGGCCAGAGCTTGGCTGAAATAATCTTTCAATCAGAGTGTGTGTGAGTCATGGAAAGCTTCCCCAGGAAGGTGGCAGTGAAGCCAATCTAGAACGAGGGTCAAATACACAAAAGGGAGAGGAGAATAGAAAACAGCGTTTCAACTAGAGGGAAGAGTATAAACAAAGATGTGGAAATGTGATATGTCATAGCAGGAGCCACAGATAATTCAGTGCTGTATTTTTGGAATATTAAATGCCAGGTAAGGAGTAATAGGGATAATGTTGGAGAAGCAGGGAGTGGCTGGGTCCCTGGGGAGTTCTGATATAACATGATTAGAAGGCTTGATTTTATCTTACAAATGTCTGAAGGGTTAATGACATATAAATAGTCCCGTATATAAATATTATAATGATGACCTCAGCAAAAAGAATATGAGGCAATTTTGAAATTAACCTAATTAAGGAAAGCTGGTGAGATTCTTGTCATTTATGTGCTAGAGGATCATCATACCTACTCTAAGATTGACAAAGAGAAGTCTCCACTTAGCTTCTTACCCTGGGTTAGGACATTGCTGGATTTATATATTTATTTATTTTATTTTATTAAATTTATTGGGGTGACATTAGTTAATAAAATTATATAGGCCTCAGGTGTGTGTACAATTTCATAACACATCATCTGTATATTGTACTGTGTGCTCACCACCCCAAGTCTCCATCCCCCCTTTTATCCCCTCTTTACCCTCTCTTACTTCCCCCGGCCCCCTTTTTTTCTGGTAATCACCATACTGTTGCGGGTATCTATGAGCTTTTGTATTTTTTTCTTAATTTTTTCACATTTTTTCACCCAGCTCCCTACCCACCTCCCTTCTGACAGCTGTCAGTCTGTTCTCTGTATCTATGAGTCTGTTTCTGTTTTGTTTGTTAGTTTATTTTGTTCATTAGATTCCACATATAAGTGAAATCGTATAGTATTTGTCTCTCTTTGACTGGCTTATTCCACTTAGCATAATACTCTCCAGGTGTTGCAAAAGGTAAGCCTTCCTTCTTTATTCTTTTTTTTTTTTTTTTTTTTATGACCAAGTAGTGTTCCATTGGGTAAATGTACCACAACTAATCCACTCTTCTACTTATGGGCACTTGGGCTGCTTCCAAATCTTGGCTATTATAAATAAAATTGCAATGAACATAGGGGTGCATATATTCTTTTGAATTACTGTTTCAGGTTTCTTTGGACATACTCATAGCTGGATTTATCTATTGGAAAGATCATACTGGCAGTGTTGCAGGAAATTGCTTTAAGGGTATTGAAACTGGAAGTAGGAAAAGACGTTAAAAGCATTATTGGAATTGTGTAGGTGAGCAATGATAGAGGCTTGAACAAGGGCCTACTTGAAAGTAGAGACAAGTGTTGAAGAGAAAAATATCAGCAGATGTGTCTGAAGAGATAGTGCGGCACAGTGTAGCAGCAATGGAAAAGTACCTCTCAGAGAAGATCCCACTGATTGGTAACCCTTGCTTCCGTGCTCTGAAATCCATCAATACTTCTTGCTAAGGTTATGCTTTCTTCAGGCTGCTTCATGAGTGAATGTGGGAAGGATATTAAGGTGGGTCCATTCTGGGAAATGTGGGACTTCCGTGATGGGCAAACTTAGTTCAAAGATGTTTCATCAGTTTTGCTGAACTTCCTTAGAATTGCATTACAGTCTAAGATTCTTCCATTAACTTCCTAACTTCCTTCTTTCCTTCCTTCCTTGATTCATTAGGGTCTGATAGCTCTCCCAGAGAACTTGAACTAAACTTATGGTGGGTAAGATTTTGGGTTTTGAAGTCATAATAACTGAGTGTGAATCTGGCCCCACAATTCCTAGATTTATAAATTCAAGTAAGTAACTTAATCTCTTAAAAGTGCCAGTCTTCTTATTTGTGAAATCATGATAATTCTTGTGAGGATTAAATTAGTGAGGCTTATAAAGTTCATAGCACAGTGTCTGGCACATAGAAGATGCTTGATAAGTATTAGCCATTCTTATTATTAGATATGGAGAATGAAGGAGAGGAAGAAGTCAGGGGTAACACCTAGGTTTCTGGCTATTTAAAATACAGGGGTGGGCAAAAGTAGGTTTACATTTGTTCTTTTGGGAAAAGATGTGAAGGTTATGATTATGACAATAGTTTTATTAACTCAAAAGAATGTCACAATTCAACTGTAAACCTGCTTTTGCTCACCCCCGTATGTAAGTAAAGTCATCATAAACTTTTTAAAAATTTAAGTCAAGTTGGTATACAATCATAAATTGGTTAAATTCATTTCCAGGGTACAATAGAATGGTCCAATATTTTTATACCTTATAATGTGATCACCCTGCTAATTCTAGAATCATCTGTCACTATGTAAACTTATCATGATATTATTAACTATATTCCCTTTCTCCTTTTCAAGCATCCTCTACCCACTCCTAGTAACCATCCCTTTGGTCTATGTTTCTATGGTTTGTTTTGTTTGTTTATTTTGTTTTGTTAGATTCCACATGTAAATGAAAACTCATGGTATTTGTCTTTCTCTGCTTGACTTACTTCACTTAGCATAATATCATCTAGATCCATCAATGTTGATGCAAATAGCAAGATCTCATTCTTAAAGGAATGATATATTCCCATTTGTGTGTATGTGTATATAGATAGATAGATAGATAGATAGATAGATAGATAGATAGATATGGATATAGATATAGATATCTCACACCTTCTTTATCCATTCATCTATTGATGGACACCTGGGTTGCTTCCATATCTTTGCTATCGTAAATGATGCTGCAGTGAACATAGGGGTGCATAAATCTCTTCAAATTAGTGTTTTCATTTTCTTTGGATAAATACTTAAAGATTAACTATTAAATGCTACATCAACATGGACATAAAAAAGACTGCTCACCTCTGGGGTTTAGAGGTTTGGTCTTTCTTTCACTGCATTTGCCCAGGCATCCAAGTTCCCAGGAGGAGGTGAACTGTGAGACTATTCTTTCGCCCTGTGAAGGAAAAGCCCATTCTAGAGCTCCTTCATGTAACAAGGGAGAAATGTTACCCACCTTCCTTGAGGATCTGAAAAGCTAAGTGGGGAAATTCCACATTAAGTACTTTTTTTATAGAGTTTTATTTAGAACAATTTAACTATTAAATATGAGATAGCAAGCACACTGCAAAGCGCATAGTAGCGAATGATCTTCCTCTCTCTGAAACACACTAAAAAGCTTAACACAGATGGAGTTAAAACTAACAAAATGGAATGAAAGGGAAAATGTAAACTCCTAAACAACATTTTAGGAAATGAATGGTTTAAACCTGGTAAGGGGAAAGTCTGGCTGAGCAGTGGTTTATACGAAAAATACCACGGGTTTTAGGGTAACCGCCAGCTCCTTGGAGCCAACAGTGTCATTTTGGCTTGTAGAGAAATGTGTATAATCTTTGGCTGCATAGTATTGTAGAAGTATAATACCCTAATAATGGGAAACTTCAGTTTTCTCATCTGCAAAATTAGGGGCTGGATTAGATGATTTCTAAGTCTCATACAGCTCTCTGATTTTCTAAGTGCATGACCTGATGACTTTAAAGTTCTAAACCTGAATTGCTACCTATTCAGGAAATGACCATAGAAAAGATAAAAAGGCTTGATGAAAACAGATTATCCATTTTAATCTGGTTGACTTTATAGCTTGACTGATCTCCAGAGGGGGGCGGGGAGAGCTTTCTCTGTGCCAAAGTGACCCACAGATGCCTCCCAAAACAAGTGTGGCAATGGGACAAACTTGCGTACGTCTATTTTGCACCATGTCAAGCTTTGCACAAAACAATTTTTCTTGAGGTGGCAGGCTTGAACAACCAGTTTTTCCCGAAGTCTGCCTGATACATGTTTATGGTGAGCTGCTCTGTCATTCCTCAGTCTCGCCATAGCCTTGAAAGGCCCCTCCCAAGTCAACTGGCTGCCTGTTGACATTGGTAATCAAGGATTTCAGAGGCAGAAATCAAGGTCAGTGTGGGCAATGACAGGAAAGGACTAGAGAGCCCTGGAATACAGGGCCCCCTTACTAGGCTATGCTGTATGTGAGTTGAGGGAGGGCCTAGATCCAAATTTTAGCCACAGTGTAATAGGCAGTCTGTGATGGTTTTGTGGGTAACCAGTGAGTTCCTCCCTCCATCAGTGCTGCTACCATTCTCTTCTGGACTCCTGAACTGGCATTTTCAGCATTTTAAATATCTTTTGAGAAAAAGGCACCAAAGAGCCCAATCATGGGGAATGCAAAGCTTTAATAAAAATAGAATTCCAAGTATTTCCACTGGAATCTCTTTGTCTAGCTTAAAGAGATTTAAAGAATGGATCAGAAAGCCTGCATTTTCTTTGTGTTCTGCAATTAACCAGGTGTATGCCCTCAGGCAAGCCGCTCAACAAACCTGGGCCCCATTTCTTCACTTGTAAAATGAGGAGGAACCCTATCTCGCTACTTCCTAGAGTATCAAAGTGCCTTTAGGCTGCCCTGGGTTATGGAGGACCCCTGACTTAGGAACAGGTTATATACTAAGCAGGAAAGAAACCATAGACTTAGAGGTGATCTCTGTGAAGTCAGTTAGAAGAAGGACCCTAGAACCTGGAAGGCACAGTTCTGAAGGGCAATAAACAAGAACTGAAATCACAGGACTCCCCGGTTCCCGCCCCAGGTAAGTCCCTCCCAGGTACTGGCTGAGTTGCTCTGTGTCTCACTTTCTTAACTAGGTCAGGCAGAAGAGGTCACAGAGGGTGGGGCTATGACCAATGGATACCATTCTCAATGTTCTGGGAAAAGGACAGAGGTGGCAAAAAGGCCAGAAGAGGAGTTTCCACTGTACATTAGCCTCGATTGACTATCTCATTCTCTCTCCAGATTGGAAGGGGCATGGGAGCCACGTAGCTTCAGCATCCCTGGCCTCTTAAATACTCATCACCTCAGCAGCACAGTCACTGACTGGGACAAAGAAATCAAGATCTGGAACCAAACGAGGTAAGTTCAGGTGTTGCTAAATTAGATGTGCTTTTGGAGATTTTTCTGGGATCCATCTACATTTATGTTTTCAGGGGAGAGGCCGTCTTCTTTTTTTTTTTACTGTGGTATAATATACATAACAGGAATTGTGCCACTGTAACTATTTTTAAATACACAATTCAGTGGAGAAGCCTCTTGAGTTTTTAGTTCTCTCCCTATGCTGTTGTTTTCATAGATTGTGTGCTCCCTGCTAATAAAGTTTTTGATTATTCTGCAGGGTCAGACTGCAGGGTCTCATCAGTTAAACTCCCAAAATACCAGAAACAGGACAGGAAATTATTCAGTGCTCACTTCTCCTTGGTACAGGGTGAGATCGTATTTGCTGCTATGTCCCTTTATTTTTATCTCTGCCTTGGCCCTAACCACTTGTTCAGACCTGTGGCTTGCCCTTGGGCCTGCTTTCTTTTATTATACTGCATTTTTGTTCTCTGACTCCTGTCTTACTCTGAGAATCAAAAACCTTTTTCTTGGGATCAGGTTTGTCTTGACCCACAGTGATCCTGCATAGCTTATTTGTCAGATGTTACTGACAGCTTCTGCTTTCTGCCTGAGCTCTGATCCCACATCCCAGACTGCATACTGGTCATTTCCTCCAGAATGTGCCAGTAATTGTTCTTCAAGCATATTGTGACAAGTACAAAAACAACCTTCATTTTTTGCTACAAGCAGATGCTCTTATTACCTCTGAGTCTCTGTCAATAGTTCATTAAGTCATTTCTACAGGAGCCAAAGTTCCCTTTGATTTAATCTCCTTTCATTGCCTTTAGCTGCTTAGTCCCTAAGAACAATCAGATTTTCTTTCAAACAGTGACCATTGTTTCCATCCTTTCCCCCACCCCCCACCAAGCCCATTTCTAGGTCCTCGCCACTTCTGACACAGTCTGCTGCTGTGTCCACTCTTTCTCTGACCCGAATGGCTGAGGTCAGACCTAGCCTACCTTCCTTAATCAAGTCATGTCTGTTCAAAACTTTGAAGTTCTTCCCTATACCTATCATGTAGGCTTCTCGCCCTAATCAGGCTGTTAAAGCTTCCCCTAACTTGATCCCATTATAGAAAATTCTTCTGCCAGGCATCTATGCTCTAATGGGAAGTTTAATGGACGTGGAATTAGTGGACCTCCTTTCAGATCCTAGCTTTGTACTCAGCAGAACCACCTTGGGTCATTCAATGACTCTTGGAGTCTTAGATCTCCATTTGCAAAATGAGGATAATATGTATATCATAGAGGATTTTATGAGGACTTAATAAAATAAGTATGTGTGGAGGCAGGTTAGTATTGTGCTCAGAACCCGAATTTGAGCTGACTACCTTGGTTCAAATCCAGACTTTTTTACTCTGTAATTATGTGACCTAGAGCAAGTTCCTTAACCTCTCTGGGCTTCATGCTTTTCATGGGTAAAATAGAGATAAAACAGTGCATACCTCTTAGGTCTGTACATATATTGAGGTAATATATCCAATGAGATAATATAGGTAAAGTGCTTAATACGTGCCTGGCACATTATAAGCTGTAATAGATGTAAGCTATTACTGTTATTATGTGCAAGAGACCTGTTGCTTGACACTTAAATAGCACTTAAAAAATGTTTGTTAACTTTGTTGATGAAAAATGTTTGTTAACTTTGTTAACTTTGTTGATGATTTCACCTTATCCATATGATCTCACTTCCCACTAATTCTTGCTATGCGCATTCTTATGCCACCCTTCCTCCAGGCAGGTTGACCACCTCCACTTTCTATTAAAATATCTTCCGCTTTCCTTGTCTTAGGTTGTGGTATTTCTCCTTTCTAGATTGTCACAATTTCTCTTCCCTGCCTCTCCAAATTCTTCCCATTCTTTAAGGCCTATCTTAAACCCCACCTCCAGGAAACTTTTCTCATTACTTATTTTTTAAAATCCTCACCTGAGGACATGTTTTTTAATTTTTAGATAAAGAGGAAGGGAGGGAAGGAGAGAAAGAGGGAAGGAGGGAGAGAGAGAGGGAAGGAAAGAGAAACATCCATGTGTGGGAGAAACAAAGATTGGCTACCTCCCATTCATGCCCTGACTGGGGATGGAACCCACAACCTTTTGGTTCACAGGACAATGCTCCAAGCCGGCGCAGCCAGGGCTCCCTCATTACTTCTGAAACTTACTGATTTCTCGCTTTTCTGAACCAGTTACCCTTGATTCAGCATCTCGTACACTCAGGTACTGTTTCCGATATATTCATTTATCTTCAACTGGTTTGAAAGATATTCCTCAGTCTAGCATTGTTTCAGAATACACAGTAAACACAGTGAATGTTTAATCTACTGGACTATTTTATCAACTCTGATGATCTCTTGGGATCAGATGCCCAGATTATATTTAGGGTGGAATTTGGAGAAAAGGAAACACACTTTGTTGTGTGAGGGTGAAGGCGGATCCAGAATTCTGAAACATTTTTTCTGAACTAGAGTCTCTTATCAGTAGAGTGGCCCCTGAAGGTGAGCAGATGAGGGAGGTGGAGGAGTATGAAGTTACATGGAACAAGGTCCATGTAACATGCTACATGGAACAAGGTCCTATAGCCTCTTGCCAAAGTATTGGAGAAATGCTTAAGGATGGGGTCTCTGCACTTGAAGGGCTAGAGGCAGACCATAGCTGACACAGACAGAAAAGTGTCCCCATTCAAATGTTCTTGCTATGACAAGCTTTGCCTTTAACTAGTTTCTCAAGCTTCTCACACCATTACACAACGTTTGCCCTATTGAGAAACTGGTTTTGCATGAAACTTCCCATGGCTTGAAGCAAGTATCCATGACGGTGTTTGCATACCATTGGGGTTTTACCCCTCCCAGGTGTGCCAATAAAGATGAAGTGGCATTGAGATGACGTGATATGAAGGACATCACTGCAGCCTCCAAAACTGAAAAGGCTGGAACTATGTGAAAGTTCATACCAGGATTTCACAATCACAGTGAAGGCCAAGAAAGACTAGTCCAGATGCAAGGTAAAGAACGTGTCTTTGCCCCAGTTCTCACGAAGCCTCCTTTGAGAAATGCAGCCTACGTTGATCTCCCGTCGCTGAGCTCCTGTAGTACACATTGTCTAGACTACACAGTTCAGTCCCTCATTTTACGTGGTCTTCTAAAAATTCTCTACATGTTAGTTGTGTTCCTCTAGCTAGTCACAAGCTCCTGAGAACACAGACTATCTCTTATACTCCTTTGCTGTGTCCTGCGGAGCTTCTCAATACAGTTTAACTCAGTGTTTGGTACAGTAAGATTCTCAACAATAAGTGTTGATGATATGTTTTTAGACACAGGAATTCATAAAAGGTGGCTCCACAACGAGAAACAGAAGATTTGTTTCTCCTTTAAAGTTGTGGGCCATGGGAGTCCATTTATGGTGCTGTCAGCAGCACCAGCCTCCTTTCATCCGTCGGGGAGTCGAGACAGTACAGGTGGGACACAGGGTCCTGGTGGCTTCCCACTTAGGAGAGAGCGATGTTCTGCCCTTGACCCTTGAGAACCCTTCCCGGTTCCCCTTCTGCCTCACCACAGAGCCATGCGTGCAGTAAGAGCTGTGAGGAGTATCGGAGGTTGTGGAACTCTACGCCTTTATTTTGTAGACGAGGAAACCCCGGGTCCAGGAAGGAGCAGCTGAGGGCGGTGGAGGAAGGACACGGGCTCTGGAGTCAGCACTGAACTCTAATCCCAGTGCTGCCACTTTTCGGTTGTGTCATTTGGGGGAGTCTCTTCGTGCCTTGGAGCCGTAATTTCCTCATCTTTAAAGTGGGGTAATGCCTGCCTACAGGGAGGTAGTAAGAATTAAGTGAGATAATGGTATGGAAATACAGTGCTCGGTACTTAAGAGCTGCCCCATACCTGTTGCCGCTCTCTCCTTTCCTTCTCCTGAGCATCCTGCCCAAAGTTATTAAAAAAAATTAAGTGCCAGCCTCTCTTGTTTGCCAAGCTAGATATTCTTTCAATCACACACTAAAGCTAGCCTTTCTACCCACTACAAAATTAGGATTGACCTTTTAAAAAATTTTAAATTAACTTCACTGGGGATTTGGACCAATTTGTTTGGAGCACATTCATATGTATCAAGAAAAAGAAGTTAAGAGGCAGAAATACTAAATTTCAGAGTGAAATTCAAAGGTATGGAGGTTTTCCCTATTTCCAACCACACTAATATGAACTCCCGGTGATCCTAAAATAGTATGGATGGCCTTTTACCCCTTAAAAAAATCCTGTCTCTGATATATTTACAGGCTTTGCCTTTCAACCTGATATTTTTCACCTGTTTTTCTTAAACATACTCTTGTGTCCATTAATCATCAGTTGGAACTAAACAGTGCTGTAGAGGTTCCGTTAAAGAAATAAGAAAAATGCATTGATAATGATCACTGTGGACTTGCAGAGTGGATGAGTCTCAGAAATGAAATGGACATTCATATCATTTGTAAGAATTAATGCTTGGTGATAAAACTTTCTTTCCCATGCTAGAGAAGATTTACTGGGATTGTTATTTCTTTTTCAATTTTTAGCTAGTTAATATTCATTGCATTTGGCTGCAGATATGTTTTTAACTGTGGAGCAGAGCCAGAAGTAGACCAGAAGAACAATTTCATGATGAAATACCCCCTCATTGTGACTGTTACAATGATCAAATTATGACAGACAGTTTGTCATTTAATGAAAAGGGTAGGTCTTACAAGGAAGAGAAGCAAAGCAGGAGCAAACCTCCCTGAAGTTTTCTTTGTGGAAGGTGTGTTAGGCAGAATAATTCTCCCTCAAAGCCCTGGTCCTAAACCTCAGGACCGTGACTGTCAGGCTACAGGGCAAAGGGGATTAAAAGTGCAAAGGGAATTAAAGTTGCTAAAGATCAGACTTTCACAAAGGGGGATTATTCTGGATTATCCAGGTGGGCTCAATATCATTTCAAGGGTCCATTACACGGGGGGGGGGGGGTCAGAGGGAGAACCAGAGAGAGCGTTAATGATATGAGAAGAACTATATCCACTGTTGCTAGCTTTGAAGATGGAAGAAGGGGCCATGAGCCAAGGACTGTGGCAGCCTCTGAAAGCTGGAAAGGGCCAGAAAATTGATTTTGTTCCCCCTAGAGCATCTAGAGGAGAACAGAGCCCGGCTGACACCTTGACTTTAGCCCAGCAATACCCATTTTAGATGTCTGAATTCCAGAACTATAAGATAATAAATTTGTGGCCTTGGCCAAAATAGCTCAGTTGATTAGAGCATCGTCCTGATACACCAAGGTTGTGAATTCAATCCCCAGTCAGGGCACACACACACAAAAGATAATACAGTTGTGTTGTTTTTTGTAATTTATGTACAGCAGCAATAGAAAACCAATACAAAGGGTTTCTCCAAACAAAGGCTGACAGACCATTTTGCCAAAAAGATGCTGCCTGGCATTCTGGGATTTCACCAAATCATGGGAAAACTTTAAAGTTCCCAAAGGAACTGAGACATAAAGAGAGGGTAAAGATCAATGTCAAGGGGGCAGAGTGATCAGCAATTAATAGAGAGTGCTTCTCATGTTTGGCTCCATACAGGATGGAGAAGAAATATAAATATAACTCATAACATCAAGGAGAGACAGGATTAACAGCTCTGTTTGGTATTTGTATCATATCTTTAATTTCACAAAGGATTTAACTTAAATAGTCTCATTTAATTCTCCCTTCAACCCTATGAGGTGGTAATTTTTACTATACTATTTTGTAAACAAGAAAACTGAAGCTTAGGTAGTTAATTTTCCTAAAATCAGACAATAGTAAGAAAAGCTGTGATTCAAACAGATCTGGTTCCAAAACATAGGTGCTTCAGTACCTTGATATCTGTTCCGTATATAGAGCCATTCAGGAAGGAAGTCAACACATGTAGAAACTGCTAATTAGTTAAGAGTAATTTCTATTAACAAATGGAGGTTGTGGGGAGAGGTGTATACTTTATGGTGGATATCCGCTCTCCACATGTCTGCTTCTCATGAATATGAGTCTTCCTAGAATGTACCTATCATCAAAAGCATCACTGGCCCAATGGTGTCTTCTTGGTGAATGTTTTTAATTCACTATCTGTCATAAACCTAAATTTGACATACAAAGTCTGTCTGGAAAAAGTCCAGCCATTATTGGTATAGTGAGAAAGGTTTGTGTGACATTGGTGTAACCTGGCAGCCAAGGTGATTGGCCTGAAATGCACATGTGTGAACAATGACAACTTCACTGTACTAGTCAGTGGGGGAGGTAGAAGCCATTGAGTGAGTGATCATGTGTACTGTGTGGCCATTGCATTCAAAAGCAGTGAATCTGCATCAGATTTTGCGTGAAGCTTGAACATTCTTCTGTGGAAACTATTTGGATGATTCAGAAGGCTTTCGGGATGATGCAATGAGTGCAGCACAAATGCTTCAAAGATGGTCGAGCATCTGTTGAATGTGGTCCACGTTCGGGAAGGCCTGCCACAAGCAGAGCACCTGAGAATGTTGGACATGTGTGGGCTGAAATCAACAAAGACTGGTGACTGACTGGGAGAACTAGAAGCTGATCTGGGGAGTCCAAAAACTACTGTGTCTGAGATTCTGATGCAGGATCTTGGCATGAAACGTGTCATGGCAAAATTTGTTCTGTGGCTTCTGCTACCAGAGTAGAAGGAACATTGTGCTGCAGTTGCTAATGACTTGATTCAAACTGCTACTAACAAACAAGATTTCCTCAAGAAGGTCATAACCAGAGATGAATTGTGGGTCTATGGCTGTGGTCTGGAAATGAAAGCCCAGTCATCCCAATGGAAGTCGTCTGGTTCTCCATGACCAAAGGCAGCACAGCAAAGTCACAGCAAGATCAAGACCACGTTAACTGTGTTTTTTTTTGATTGGGACGCTGTTGTCCATCACAAGTATGCCCCTCCAGGCCAAACAATCAATAAGTACTACCTCAATGTTCTTCATCAATTGAGAAATTCAATATGACAAAAATGGTAGAAGCTATGGGCAAGTGGTGATGGGCACCTTTATCACAACAATGTACCCTCTCATGCATCACATCTTCTGCAGAGTTTTTTGGTGAAACATCAAATCATCCAGGTAACTCAGCACCCCCACAGCCCAGATTTGGTGCCCTGCAACACCTTTGAAAGGCAAGAGATTTCAGATTGTTAGCGAGATTCAGGAAAATGAAGTGAGGCAGCTGGTGGCTATTCCAATAAAGGATTTTGCAGAGTATTTTGAACAATGGAAGAGATGCTGGGAGAACTCTGTGAGGTCCCAAGGTGTCTACTTTGAATGGGACTGAGGCGTCATTGTCCTATGTGTTTTGTATCTTCTTCACTAGAGGTCTCTATTTTTCATATTACATGGCTGGGCTATATACCTTCTGGACATCTCATATAACTAAAATAGAGGTCACCCCTACCTCCCTCACCTGAGTCAGACCTCTACCCTGTTTCCAATTTCTTTTAAGAATTTTGTTACTAATTAAGTCATTTAGACTCAACTGCTATAAAAACAATAACAGCTAATACTGAGCATGCATTCCGGTTATTGTGCTAAGCATTTAGATTTCATACATTTAATCCTCTCAACAACCCTATGAGGAAGGTACAATTAATAACCACATTTTATAGATGAGGAAATTGAGGCTTATATAAATGGCTGAAGGTGACACCTTAGCATCATCTTTCATTGCTCTTCTTCACCCTCCGTAGATCATGAATCACCAAGTCTTCTCAATTTCCCCTCTGTGCATATTTGTTGCTTTCTTTCCATGTCCATTACCACTGTACCAGTCTTGCCCCTCCTCCCTTTTTAACACTCACCCAAGGACATGCTTATTGATTTTAAATAGAGGGAGAGGGAGAAAGAGAGGTAGAGAAACACTGATCAATTTCCTTTTGTATGTGCCCCAAATGGGCATCGAACCGGCAACCTAGGCATGTGCCCTAACTGGGAATCGAACCCACTGCCTTTTGGTTTACGGGAGGATGCTGCAAACAACTGAGCCAGAACAGCCAGGACTTGGCCCTTCTTGACTTACGCCTGAATTGTTGCCACTGCCCAACATAGTCTATCTTTTTCCATGATCCCCTTTCTTAGACCTTTCTCATACCTGTATGCTTTGGTCAGACTAAGCCACCTAAAGTCCCACTTTTATCCTATCTATTTCTAAGTTCAAACCTTTAAACTAGAGAAAGTACACCCAAATGTCCCCAGAGGTTTATCCTTGGACATTGTGATGGTGTGATGGTAGTAATATATTTATTTTAATTAAATAATTTCATTATGTTAAAGGGGAAATATGTTACAACTATAGGTTGACATTACAGAACTAGATACATAATAAAGATAAGCACACACTGTACTGTATAAATGTATAGCTCAGACTTCATTGTTCCAGAGTTGGGGAGCTCTCACTGGTCATCTGACTGTCCCTAATATGCAATTCTCTTTTTTAGAGGCAAACCTTTGCATAAAAATTTATGTAAATGTGCTTAGTGTTTCCTATGTCTTTGTAAACTTCATTATTAGTATTAAAATAAGTGTACATGATAAAAAATGAATCAAAATACCACCAAAAGATTTAGCAATAAAAAATTTTCTCTCTCTCCCAAGGGTAACCATTGATTAAGGTGATTTATATTTTCTTATTTACACTTTACACTTTTCTGTAATTTAAGACTTTTAGCAATGCACATGTATTGCTTTATAATAGCAAATAAGACCAATAAAGAATAATTTTAAAAAGAAACCAAATTTTCCACCATTCCCTGCTACTTATAATATAAAAGCTGAATTCTTTGGCTGAGGCCATATGTAATCTGGCCTCAAACTGCTTTCCGGGCTTATTATATACTATTCAACACAAATGTTCTGCTTCAGTTAAACTATTGTAAACACTATTTCCCTGCTGTGTCTCTAACTGTGTGTTTTCTCTTCCTGGAATGAGCTTCCCCATTCTCTTTTAATATCCCAATTCGATCTATTGTTGAAGATCTAAGTCAGTTCTACTTACTGCCTTCCTCAAAAAGGAAGGAATCGGTATATAGCAAGTATGTACAGCGTGGGCTCTGTACTACATTTGGTGCTTTACTTGTTATTCATTTGAACCTCCAAACAGCTCTGGATGGCTTGTATTAATTACTTTCATTTTACAGATGAGGAAACTAAGTGTCCCTCCCGTCACAGAGGCAGTATGCAGCGGGGCTGGAGGGTGGAGCTGGCTAACTGTCCCGCCTCTGCTCAGTGAGCTGTCATTTTTTCCAACTTTTGTAGCACACATCTGAGTAAGCGGGACCAATGATCACTGAAGTGCATTCTAAGATTGCTTATACTGTTATTTTGAATGCCTTGTATTTTGTATTTTTGTTACTTTGAATGACTTATACTTTGTATTTTTGTTTACCTTAACAAAACTGCCTGTGGGAGAAAACTAGTATGTGAGTTCTAACTTGCTATTTCCTAGCTCTGTGTCTAGCTCTGGGCTAACTCTTTAACCTTTCTTAGCCTCAACTTCCTCCACTGTAAAGTAGGAAAGATAATAATAATACCTAACTCTTAGGTTGTGAGAGTTAAAAACTCAACATATACTTTGTACAAAGGATCTAATTGTTGTGTGTTTGACTGAACGTGGCAATATTAGTTTATTTTCAAATTCCATTTAATTTCTAGTTTCTTTATAGGGTTTAAGATATTCCTAAAACTCGGTGACCTAAAGAAGATCAGCTTTTTATCTTCAACGCATTAAAAAAACCGACTTTAGGGTGGGGCAGGGGAGAGTGACGGGGGGGAAATGGGGACAATTGTAGTTGAACAAAAATAAAAACAAAAAAGACGCTCCACAAAAACCAACAAACTGATTTTACACGAAATGAAAAAGTACTTTTGTGTTACGTGATCAGAATATCCTGTCTTGCTGTTTAATCAACACTGAACAAGAGGTTCAACTGAGTAACTTGTTAAAGACTGTTCCTAAAGGTAAATGCTCACTAAATTTATAAACCAGAATGTTGTTAGCGAATGTTGTCATTGCTAGTCCTGAAAGCCACCGAGAACTTTTAAAGCTGAGCATATCGAGTACCTATATGTACTTTGAAAATGAAAAAAAAAAACCTACTTAAAAATCCCCAACCTTCAAAAATAGACATCATTTTTTTTTTCATATTCTTTATATCAGAGAAAAAAAGAAACCACTGTGTCCATTCCAATTATTTTCTTTTAGGATCAGAGGGAAAAAAGCGCAAAATTCGCAAATCCATTTTAGCCATTTATTTGTTTTCAGCCTTTTGAAAGATGAATATACACACCTGATATTAGAAATGATCATTCTTTTATCCTTAATATTTTATTTCACAGTTATTAAAAAGCTTGTCAAAATAACCTGGACAAAACCCCCAAATGTGTGTTCTACACGATATGGAAAATAAAGTTTGGGCTGTAGATATCAAAAGTCCATCTACAACTTTACTGAATTTGTGAGTGAGAAATTCTCATTTCTCAGGGTACTTCTCTAATACCTGTTTGTTATGAATTGTTCGATTAAAACAAAACAAGCTGGTCATCAGGGCAGTGGGATCTCGTGGGGTTTAAAGGTCCCACACCTGTCTGTAGCTAGGTATTACCCTTTTTTCTCCTCTTAACAGTCCAGTTTCTTGAAAGAGTAGTTTCTATTCTACTGCTGGTCTTTTTTTTCCCCTTCCTTCTTATTCCCTTTTCAACTCACCGAAATCCTGCAGAGGCGAGATTGTTTTCAGTTAAACCACTCTCTCCACAGTTACTACGGCTGAATCAAATAAAGTCTTTTCAGACCTGTCTAGTGGGACTTCTCTAAGCATTAGCTCGCTGGAAATATACTCTTTCCTGCTGAAACTCTCTTTTCTTGGCTTCTGTAACAGCCCTGTACAGCACTGCTTTCTTTCTGCTTTTCTAGTTTCTCTTTCTCAGCCTCCCTATCAGCTTTTTATGGATTGCCTCTTCCTGAAACATCAGGATTCCCTTGGTTCCCAACAGCTTTTTTCTCTTACTCTCCCTACATGATCTCATCCACTGGCCATGGCTGCAATTAAATATGACAAATGGATCCCAAATCTTTATTTCCTGCCCAGACATGGCCTGTGAGCTTCGGACCCATAGATGCAGCAGTCTACTCCTCCAGGGGCTCCATAGGCACCTTGAAGTCAATGTGCTTAAAATCCAACTTTCCACCTTTCCAACTGCCATAGTAAGCAGCACTATTATCTACGCATTTGCTCAAGCCAGAACCCTAGGAGTCATCTCTTGATGCTGCCTTCCCCTTGACAGTTCAGACCAAAGTGGTCACCAGGATTCTTTTGATTCTAGTTTTTAACCCCTCTTGAATCTGTCTTCTATTTATATTTAATTCTCTAATTTATACAAGTGTCTTTTACCTTGCTTTATGTCCTTCCCACCAACCCATCCTTTATATAGCAAAATGCAGATCTGATCCTGTCATTTTTCCTGCTTAAAATCTTTCCTTGGCTCCACCATTGCTTACCTTGAGTAAGGCCTGACCCCTTTGGCACGGCTCACAAGGCCTCTGTGATCTTGATTCTGCCTGGGTGTGTAGTACAGGCCACTCAGATCCCAGCTCTTTCATTCCACTGTGCACCCTGGAGCATGTTAACTGTAAAATGGAGGATTAAATGATGTAATTTTCAATAAATGTTAGCTAATATTTTAAACTATGATTAATATCTTTATTTATATGTCTTTGGGAAATAGTACTATTATTTCCTTAAAATAAATTCTTAAAGTGGAATTGCTGGGTATACATTTTTGAAGACTTTTGAAAACATATTGCCAAATTGCCCTGCAGAAAAGATATACCAATTTATACTGTCACCAATGGTATTAAGAAGGCCCAATTCTTCACACCGTTGACCCAATGCTGGGATTAACCATTAAAAAAAAATCTTTGCCAAACTGATAAGTGAAAAATCACCTAGTGTTTATAACTTTTGTGTCTATTTACATATTTGCCACAGAAAGATCAGATATACACTGAAAACAGAGAGTGTATTGCTGTGTACCCTATCTTGGTTCTACGCCTCAATTTGACATTGAGGTTTGGCATCTCTGCCCAAGATGGATTCTATGTCTTTGAACTCCATTACGTCTCTCTTTCCTTCCATTTCTCTAGGAATAAGCACGCCTCTATTTGAATAGAATCACTGAAACACTTAATTCCTATTTGACTTTTAAGCACTATATTTGGTCCAGTTTCTTCAAAGCCTTTAGATGAGGAGCACAGGGGAGATTTGGGAGACATGTTTCTAATCCCAGTTTAGTCGTTACCTAGCTGTGCATCCTTGGGCAAGCCACTTAATCTCTCTGGACCTTCACTTTCTCTTACGTAAAGTGAGTGGGATGGTACCAGGTAATGTCTTAGGTATCTTCTAGTTCTTACATTACAGAGGTAAAATTTTTCTTCCAGGAAGTTCCTTTGGAGGCCAAAGGAACTTCCTCTTACTCTGCTGTAAATACGTACTGCTCTCTTGCAACACAGTGTCACCTCTTTGAGGCAGAACTTGCCTCTTTCCAGAACTATGATTCATTTGTATGGTGCCATGAGCCCTAGGACAATAGCAGCAACTACCACCCAAAACGCACAGCCAAGACTTAAGTGGAAAGTAGGTCACAGTTATTTTGTGGATAACAAAACCCTTTGAAAAATCTGTTGAAACCTAGGGACTTGCTCACAGAAACATACACATAAGTACGTAGGCATAAAACTTTAGGGAGTCCCTAGACCCTCTGAAGCCTATTACATATTACCTACAGATCCATGAATCCTCGGCTAAAAACATTTGATTTGGGGATATTAAAGGGAACCCTGGAGGTAAACCAAATCACCAAAAATGTTTCCTTCCTATTGGAAAAGGGTGTTGCTAAATGAAACAAATATTTATAGAATATTATCAAAACTTTTAAAACCCAAAATAATCATGCTTACATGCTTAAGTCTTTTATAATAGAATGCAAACTCCTTACCATGCATTACGAGGTTCTACACCATGGTTCCTGCCCACCCTTGTTTTATACTTTTGAGCTCCACTGGCTCTCTCTTGCCCTGGGAACACACCAACTTTCTCCAAGTCAGTCTTTCTACTGGAGAGTCTCCCGGTGATTTGTTTCCTCTGCCCAGAGGACTTCCCTCGTTGCTATCCTTCAGGCCTCTGTTCAAATGTCCCCTCCTCATGAACTTGTTCCCCAACCACCTTTGTACCTACCCTCATCATTTGCTAGGCACAACGCCAGTTTTTCCCCTGCATAGTCAATCTTGTCACAGTCCTGGTCATAGTTTATTTGTTTTGTTTATTTGCTCTCTGTCTTCTCTCCCTAGAAGAACGTTAGTTTCATGAGGGAAGGTGCTTTGCCTCTCTTATTTATATCTGCATTCCCAGAAAGAGAGGCACGGTGCCTGCACATACTGGGCCTAGGCACTTGATTACCAATTGTTAAATGAATGCTTAAATTTCAGCCAGGGATGGATTAAAACCTTAAGAAGGTCTCAGCACAAAAGATTATGTGTTCCTCCTCCATTTAATTCTAATAAAATTTTCTGTGCCCCGCCCCCATATTTAACTCTAATGAAAAACAATACTAAATTAACCATACAGTTACATGTACTGAAGTGAAAATAGCTTATTTGTAGATTAATGATCTGATTTAAGGCCTTGGAGCCCCTGTTTTGCTGGTGCTCTAAGTGGAATGCATTTTGTCTGCCTTCGGAGAACCTAGCACTCACTTGTCCCTTTAAACAGGCTGGAAGTTTTAGGTTAAGCAAGTTTGTGCCTTGCAGCAATTTTAATAGTAATTGTGTTTATCTCTAGATCAATTTGGGAAGAATTGACATTATTTATTATATTGCTTCTTCCAATCCATGAATGTAGTATGTTTCTTTAGTAATTTAGGTCTTCTTTAATTTCTTTCATCGGCGATTTATAATTTTCAGCATATAGATTCCATACATGGCTCGTTAGATTTATACCTAAATATTTAATAGTCTTTGGAACCATTGTAAACAGTACTGTGTTTTTAATTTGTTTCTACATGTTTGTTGTTAGCATATGTAGCTCTTTTAGTAGAACAAGGGGAAATGCACTGTTTAGTGAGTTAAACTTGTTCACTGTTAACTTGGGGACTAGTAACAATCTATCCTGATACTCAAGTACCTCCATAATATGCCTCTAAATCCCTTAAATTTAATCTTATTCTTAATCACTCCACACAAATCTCTACTACTGTTAGAAGGTCCACTCATCCCTTCATCTGAATACACCTTATTCACTCCATCTCGAGTCTCTGCTCTGCCATTTTCCCCCAGAACAGTCCTTCCACTGAGCCATTTCCCCCAAGTTAAAACTTAACTATACTTCAAGGATGAGGTCAAAGCATTCTTTGGCAGAGGCCTTCCCTGACAAACCGTACGTTGCTCCTTTACTCAGATTCTTTTAACCAATACTGTATGCCACTCAATCATTCATTTAGTTTTGAATTAGTTTTAATCTCTATCTTGTTTTCCTAATTAGATGATATACATTAGAAAGGCTCCCATGATGGCTATCATAGAACCACAATACTTAAAAGGCACTCCAACTTAATTGTTGTAGAGATGTAGAAAGGGGAGAGGTTTCGAGATGTGTCACAGGACGGGTGCTGAAGGTGCAGCATGTACAGGGTATTCCACTAATTCTGAGTCTTCCCCCCAGGCAAGCTCCATGCTCTCCACCACTAGGACAAGGATTCTCTCTCATTTCCTTCCTTCCCCCAAATCCCAGACCCTCCGACTAAGTAGATTCGAAACGCAGATCTTTCCAACTACCCCTTCAAAACTTCTAAAACTAGCGGGTCTATGGTTAGATTTTAAGAAGTTTTTCTAGAGCTCAGATAGCCCATGGAAGTTGCAGTAACATTTCCTGGCCACCAGAGGACAGGGAGCAGCGGGAAAGATTGCTTCCCCTTAGCAGGAGCTTTAGAGGTCAAAGGCAGAAGTAGAACGTGGGCTCTCCACCTATAGCTTTCAGGCTTTTTTTATTATTTATTTATTTTTTTAAAGTAATGGGCTCCTTTTCCTCCTCTAGAAGATGGGCCAGAAGTTCCCAAGGGCTTACCCCAATACTAACCTTAAATGATTATCAATCATAATGCACTTTAGTTGCAAGACTTAAAGGCAGAAAAGTATGGAGATGTTTTATCTTCCTCACCCAGACCAAACCTGCTTTTCGGTTCTTGAGCCAATTAAAAAAAAGTCCTTTAGGGAGGGCCCAAATAGACATTCCACACCAAAGATGCCGTTGGGGGCCAATGTCCCAAATGTAGTACATTGCAAATGGAATATTTTAGGAGCTAGATTATTCCTACACATAAATTCTGGCTCGAGCAGTCCATTTGCAGTGTGCTTTTCCGTCATTAATCACATCTTTGTTATGTGATATCCACGTGAGTACTTCTTAGTAGAAGCAGCTTCATGCTCAAATGCTCAAAGAACACTGGAATAAAGCCCCGATTGTCCTATTCAGTGATTCCAAGTCCTGGTTTGTCACCACCTCAGGTCTCTAGTTCTTCAAAGTGTGTAATGTGTCTCAAAACAAAGGCATTGTAATTAATCCACATAAAAAATGCACAAAGTGCATAGAGTTAAATCGCAGGGTCTGGCACCTCTCAAAAGACAGAGAACCTCTAGTCTCATTTAAAGATGATTTTGTACTGCCTGATGCAGTAAACGTTTTTACAGAATTGTTAACTACTCATATTCATTACATTTGTAAATATAAATAAGCATAAGAAAATATAGGCCAAGTATAATAATAAATGTTAAGCACATTTATGTGGAGGCTTTCAACGACAAACAACAGATAGCTGAATGCCTGAAAACACCAGTGTAATTTTTCTTAAAATACCTGTAACTTCTCTTTCCTAACAGATGGTAGTGCCTTGCATTTTGGATTCGTCAGACTTTTTTAAAGTGACTGTAATTCTCTCAAATCATTGTTTGCGTTTCTTCAAGCTGGTGAGGCTGCTGGAAACAGCTCAAGAAGGAGGAAAAGGCTCTGGGTCTCGATGCGGGTCAAACCCTTCAGTACCTGTTGGGGCGCAGCCTGCAGGCGCGCAGCCGGGGCGAGGACCCTGCGGAGAGGGGTAGGGGGCCGGTAGCTCGGGGGCGGAAGGAGGCCGCGCGGCCGCCTCCTCCGGCAGCCCCGGCTCCTCCCAGCGGCGCCAGCGAAACCTGCCTCCGAGTCGCGGAACTGGGGAACGGAACGTGACCCGACCCCTCCCCGCGTGGCCGGAATGGGGCGAGGAGCAGCGCTGCGGGCTCAGGGCTGGGCGGGAGGGTGTGCGGCCCCGCCCGGCGCCCACCGCCCTGCCCTCGCCTGTCTCCTCCTTTCCCCCCGGGCTCCGCTGAGTTCATTCACTGGGATTGGTTTCAAGTGACGCCATCTCTTTATTTTTAAACCAATGACCTCATCCGCGCTTGAAGTTTCCTGACCAGCGACTCTTTCTCTTTTCCCCCCAACCCCCCACTCCACCCCCCCTTTCCCCCTTTTTCTGTGTATCACTGTTGGGGGGGGGCTTTAGTCAGTTTTTAAAGGATTATTATCACCCCTCCCTCCCCCTTTCACGTTCTCCACGCGGCCCCCCCACCTTCGCCTCCCCAACTTTTTCATCCCTTTCAACATTGTTTTTTCAAGGCTGACTGGGGGTGGGGGGAGTGAAGAAAATTTGCAAACGTCTCCTTTCTTCCTAAGCCTCCCGCCCCCGCCCACCCCTCAGAGAAGAAGATAATATAGTGAAAAGAAGACAAGAAGAGCGGACGGGACGGACGCGAGCGGGAGCGCAGCCGCCCTCCCGGCTCTGCAGCGGCGCCTCGAAAGTCCGAGAGAGGCGAGGGGGGACCGAGGGGTGACGCCGTGACAGCCTTCATTTCCCCCACAGGGAGTCGGGAGGTCAGCGGGCCCCAAAAGTAAGTGGCCTCGGACCGGCAGCGCGGACTGTGCGGGCGGGAGGGTGCGGGGCTCGGGTCGCCCGCCCGCGCCGGTAGCATGGACGCTCCGCGGCTCGTCTCCGCGCCGGGCGCCGGGCGCCGCGCTCTCGCCCCGCCGCCTCTGCCTTCCCGGGCGTCCGGGCCACCTTTTGGAAAGGTTGGGCGGGGGCGACCGCGGCTCGTTGCCACACGAACGTTTGAAGCGGGGGTGTAGGCCTGGCTGGGGACCGGGCCGAGCGGTAAGGGGGCCGGCGGCCCGGTGCGAGGACTCGGTCCGTGCGGGCCGGCGGCCGGGTCCCGCAGCAAGAAGCAACCACTGCGGGTAGCTGCGGCGCTTGCACGGGCGAAGCCGCTCGGTTCCAGGCGCGTCTGTTACACAACACGCCTGCCAAAGGGGGCCCCGGCCTGACTGTTCCTATTATCCCAAATTCGCCTTTGGTGTAAGCAGCGAGGCCACCTAGGTGGTGACGGCGTTCCTTTCCTAAACCGAACTAACCTAGCGGCGACTCAGTTTTTCATACTCGGGGTCCGAGTCATGATCCTGGGGGACCTGGTGCCCCGCTGACTTCTTTATTCACACTAGTCATAAAACGTGAGAAAAAATAATAAGAAAAGAGCCTTGGGTAGACAACCGAGGATCTGTTTATCATGTGTGGTTTTATGTAATAAAACACCAGGAAGAAAAATATTTAGGTAAAACTGGAGTTTACTTCCTAAAACACACGCGCACATATCGGTAATTAAGGAGAAAATATAAGTGGATCTTAAAATGAATGGATACTGCAAAATTCTAAACAGGATTATTAAACGTTGGCCGCAAAGATCCTGAAGTCCTGGGTGTCTGAAATTGTTCGCAGAAAGCACACCTCTGACCAGCCTGTGATGGATAAAGTGGGGAGGAAAAACCTGTTGCATAATCTCATTTGCCGTGGGATTTGCAGTGCCGTCCCCCTTGAATGAAGGGGAAGTGCGTTAAGATGCAGGGTTTTAAAAACTCTCTCAAGTTTTTATTTACCCAGTGCCCTGGCTGCCACTTCTGCTTTAAAAGACTGTAAGTAAACTCTCTGCTCTTACAAGTGAACCAAACTTATCAAACCTGTTTAGAAAATGAACAGGTATGTTTCTTTTCTTTCTTTTGAGAGAGAGAGAGAGAGAGAGAGAGAGTGTGTGTGTGTGTATGTGTGAAAAATTTACCATGCACGGAAGACCTTTATGTCTACAATTTGGGAAACTGAAGGCTGTCAAAAAAATACCTCTTTCTGCCACTCATTTAATGGGGCTGATTGAGAGTGTACCTAGGTAACAACTGTTTCCTCAAAGGATTTGTACTCTTGTGAACTTCATCGAGAAAAGAGATTTCTAAAGAAGAAAAGAATTCTTACCAGTTGAGTTGCGTTTTAATAATTTACTTTTCCTCAAGAATCGTGTGTATTGGTGGGCACACAGTTTGGGAGACCACAATTAATTAATTAATTGGGACTTCTGGAGTTCTCTGTTTGGTGAAGGCAGCAGCCTGGAGAAGTAAATTGAAAAACTAAGAACTTACTGGTCTATGTAGGTATTTCAGTCAAAATGTTACTAGGCACAGTGAAGAAAATTTAAGAAGAAAAAAATAAAGTTGTGGAATTTATTGAGTATTGTGGACTGTGTGAAAGATTGCTGTTAAAAATGCTTGGGGTGGTTAATATTTAACATCTTATGTAAAAATTTGGGCTAAAATACACCGGCTCAAAAGTTGATTTTTAGGTAAAATAATTTATACCTACCAAGGATCTACATGGAAGAAAAATTTTAAATGAGTTCGTTCTTAATTCTGCTGGTAATATGGTGACAAGTGTATGGAAAAAAAGTTGTTTCAGGCACTATAAATCTACATTCAGATGTAAGATAGCTGAGTACCTGTAAAGTAAGGAAAAATAGTCCAGTAAAATTGAGGATTAGGGGTCTCTTTGGCCGAAAGCTTAATGGCAGTAACTGAAAATGGGGGCAAAAGAGAAGATCCTGTTAACCCAGTCCTTTTTCTTATACATTTCAAAGTTATTTGTAGAAGCGAAGCAGAGATGAGATCTGAGGTGGATGCAGAGTCTAGGCCGGGATCCTAAGGGCTAGGGTTGGTGTGTGAGTTTGTTTGATGCTATTTTCTGTAAATGTCTGCATTCATAATTAAATTCCATAGAGCTCTTGGTCTGTGGGATTATGTATTGATGAAGCTGACTTACATAGCTGTCCAGTATTCATATTTTTCAACCAGTCATAATATCCTACTCAATACAATTTGATGGAATTACCAGTGTAATTTATCCTAGAGACCCAGCTTTTCCTGGAATATCTTTAAAAAAGTGGAGTTTTCTATACTGCGTTGTTTGGACTAAAAACTTCCCTAGACGTTTAATGTTTTTAGAAATGCTTTGTATTCAAGAAAATAGTACTTTAAATTGAAGAAGTAAATTAATATAGGAAGTCTGATTTGGATCAGAATCCCAAGAAAAGGGAGAAAATATGTCAGGGGAAACAGAAACCAGATTTTATGACAGATTGAACAAACTAGTTAAAAGGGCTTCATAGAAAAAAATCACAGTTGATGCTTGATGGGCTTTTTAAAAAATTAACTACATCAAAGTTGAAAACCAAAACAAGTTATCTACCATCATAAAAGAAAATGTTGCTAACGTTGGCTTAAGTAAAAACAAAATTAAATTAAATCTTGTTCAAAGCCACAATATGATATAGTCCAAAGCCAGATGTCATTTTCTTCTTGATTTTCTTGTGTTGTAGGTAATTTGATATTTTTGTACATTTCATTAGCCCAGATGATCATGGGTTGGCTATGTGAAGAGACGAGGTTCATAAAAGGTTGCTGGGTTTAGAGAAGCAGGCTCAGGCCTTATGAAGATGCCATTCTTGTACGTAGACTAAGAAAGGGAGTTTAAAATGTAATCAAATAAATGATTGAACTGGATGAAATAGGAGTGGCTCAAAAAGAAGTATATAAGGCAGACTACCAAAGACAGGTACAAAGAAATAATGAAAGCTTGCCAGGGGTATGGTCAGTAGAGAAGGAAATGGGATACATCTTGGCATAAAAGGAAAAAGGCATAAAGGGAAAAAATACCCTCCTATCCCTCAGCAACAAGAAGAAGGTAATGAAACTTCACCTCTTTCTTGATTGAGGTTAGATAGATACAACCAAAAACTCACAAGACTCTTTTATTACACAAAAATTTTAATCTTGGGGGAGGTACGATGGACACATTATGAGCATAAGTTACAATTGTTTTAGCACGTAAAACTTGAAATTGCCAAAGACATTTAAAATAGAGGGGGACCCACTATAATTTCAGTTGAGTAATTGGAAAGGAAGGGATAAGTTATAAAAAGTTGAAACAGTTAATTTATTTCTAAATTGATAAATATAAATTAATCAACCCAGAATACTTACTAATGAGTATTTTTTAGTAAAGACTCAAATACTGAAGTGGATACCAAAAGTTGGAGATCTGGGTCCATGCCTTTAATAAGGACAGGATTGTTAGTGTTTTAAGGGAAGTATGTATATATGCAAAGATAAAACAGTTATCAGACAGCAGGGAAGTGCCAAATTCCTGGTATAAAGGAGAATGAGATTGGAGGATTAGGTGAGGTAATCTTCATAGGGATAATGGAATTTGACCTTGGCTTTAAAGTGTTGTCAACATGTGTATGGAGGAAAGGAAGCAGGGAAGGTCAAAGAAGGAGGCCATTTAGCCATCTCTTCATTCAGCAGATTTATTTGGAGTCTGTATTATGTGCCAGGTGCTGTTCTGGGAACTGGGCATAGAGTGGAGAATAACAAATTCTTTACCTTTATGGAGCTTACATTCTAGTGGGAGAAGATAGAAGAACAATAACCAAGTAAACATTATGTGGAAAATATGATGTCAAGTGGTGATGTTTTGTGAAGGTAATAATGAGCAAGGTCAGGAAATTATAAAAGGCTAGTTATAGTCCCACTTATTTTGTGACAAACCTATTTTGCCTATGATATACTGATAAACAGTGTTAATGATATAACTTAATATTTATTTGCAGTTGAAACCAATTTGAAAAGAAGTGTACACATTAACTTCATCTTTAACCAATTTTTTAAAAAAGAAACCTACAAAATGTTTTTTAAACTGAAGTATGTAAGCTTTGAGTTTTTAACTCATTAACAATTTATCGACTTTTTTTTTGCCGCCATTTGCTAAACTCGTTTTTGCAGTGAGGTTAATATCATTGTTTACAGTTTACTTAGGGTTGTGATGTATCAGGCTTTGTACTTAGATTCTCCATTAGGAACAACGTCCCAGTAGTTCTGTACAGTAAAGCTAAATTCCAAGAACAGTTCGTTTTGATGGGCCTTGCGTGATTGCACAGGAAACAAAGGTTGTACAGGCATTATATATGTAAGCTACTTGGCTTTATTACCAGATGGGTAAAATAGGTTAAAGGGTCTCTGGGTCTTGTCCACATGGTATAGGAATAAACAAGTAAATTTGGACTGTGTTGTGTTCCATGTATTTAGTTACATCCCCTTGAAGATTTGTAGGGGATTTAGTGGTCTCACTGGAAATACTGTCTTAAACTTGGTATTTTTACTCTTTTATAAGTAGTGGAAACCGGGAGCAAAGGGCCAGTTCTGAAATGGGGAAGTCTGGATTCTTCCTGCAGGTATATCTGACTGCAGGGTTTTGTTGTTGAGATGATGTCCTTTACAGTGTCAGCTAAAAATTTCTTGATGACTGTTTCTTGTTTTTGAACATATTTATAAAGTACTTCTCAAGCATTCTTGAAGAAATATGTTCCCTTCTTTTCTCCATTCTTCCTGCAGTTTTAAAGATAAAAAATTATAGGTGAAGTTGAGATAAAGGATTTATATAAGTAAGTGTATCACTTTGGAAATTTTTTCTATATGCAATCTAACCAGTCTTCATTGACAGTTCATTCTGATGCACTTACATAAACCTATGGAAAAGAAAATTTTTAGAGGGAGTAGGAAATACTTCAGCATTCCCTTGATTTTCTTCTCAACTTAATACTCCGTTTAGAGAAGTATTGTAGATATGAATGCTGGGGTCTGTGGTATGTGTGTGATAGAAGCTAATGTGACATGTACTCTTCAGAAATATTTGAGAAGGATAGTAAAGCTCAGATTTGTTTCAGTGTCTGAATGAGAAGTGGGGCAAACTGTGATTTTCAAGAAAAAGATGCACTATACATTGTAATGGTATATGGCAAGGTAATTAATATTAAAAATATTCATTCTCCCCTTTGAAATTAATGTGGAAAGACATAGATAGAGAAGTATATGCTACTTATTATTTGTATTGTATAAATTAAAAAGCCCAGACAACTCATTTTGGGATAGTACCTGGTAGAGTTGGTTTTTGATGAATGTTTACTGAACAAATTGAATTAATTTTCACAGTTGTTACTTTCGATTGTGGTTCTAGTATATGTCTAGCTTAAAGCACTGGTTTTTGAGGTTTGGGTTGAAATCTGAAGCATGTTGATTGCCTGACAGCCTTAGGCACGTACCTGACTTGTTTGAGCAGTATGCTCACTCTGAAACCTGGACCCTGACCTCCAGATTGCCCGACCCTGTGGCTGACCTGACCTCATTTTTTTTTGTAACAGCAGGTGGTTGTTTTGTATCAACTTCTCTTTCTGAGCAGCTGAGCTGTGTCCTCTTCTTGTTACTTCTCAGAATACTGAAGTGTCACAAATCTGGCTTATTTTGTAGTGGGTTGCTTTTTTGTTTTTATTTGTTGTTTGGTTGAGGGGGGGAGAAGCATACTCCTCAGGAAGATAGTTTGTTGTTTTGTTTTTTTTAAAGATTTTAATTTATTTATTTTTAGAGAGGAAAAGGGAGGGAGAAAGAGAGAAACATCAATGTGTGGTTGCCTCTTATGCGCCCCCTACTGGGGACCTGTCCCACAACCTGGGCATGTGCCTTGACTGGGAATTGAACCTGTGACCCTTTGTTTTGTGTAGGCTGGTGCTCAGTCCACTGAGCCACACCAGCCAGGGCAGGAAGATAGTTCTTGATTTTGTTTTGTAAGCTGCTAATGACATATTAAGCATGGTATTATTCTTCCTAGCTTTTAATAGAAATATTGTTTTCCTTGAAAACGAACTGGTAAGAATCATGTTTTGATGGTACAAACTAACTGACTTCTTTGGGGGAGACAGTCAGGAAATTAGAACATGGAGTATGTATTGGGTGATATTTAAGAATTATAACCATACATTTTTTAATCTATATTATTTGATATTGTGAGAATGTTAAAAAATTCTCATATGTTAAAGGCCCATATGGAAGTATTTGTAGGTAAAATGAGTGGTCAAGATGGAGGCATGGGTAGACACAGTTAGCCTCCTTGTGCAACCATAGAGACTTACAACCAGATCTCAAAACTAATTACAGCCAGAACCATCAGAAAATTGAGCTGTATGAAGTCCAACAACCCAGGATTCAAAGACACATTCATCCGGATGGGTAGGAGGGGTGCAGTCAGGGAGACAAGCAGAGAAGATGTGGTGTGGGGTGGAAAGGTCATGGTGGTAGGGGCGGCAGCAGACCAGTCAGGAGGGATACCTTAGGAGTGAGTGATCCCAGCCCCAGGCCAGACTGCACAGCCCAGGGCTCTAGTACAGGGAACATAGATCCCCACTACCTCTGGCTGTAAAAACCAGTGGGGGTTGGGGCGGTGGAAGAAACTGTCAGATTTTTGCTGCTTAAAGGGACAGCATGGTTGTATAACATGCATAAACCCACCCACTTGGGTATTCAACACTAGGGCAGCAGGTGGAAAGGTACCAGTTGCACATGGGAAGGGGATGAAGTGACTGGAAATGGAGCAAGTGATGAGCTAACCTGAGCTAACCGACAGAAGCGAGGGGGCAGTATTGTCCCCTTTCTGAGCCTTCCCCACACAGCCACAAAGCAGTGAAGCAGTTGGCAATCCCCTAAGGCTTTGCCCCACACAATTTATAGGTGTCTTTCCTACATAGGCCATGGTATTAAGACGGAGTAAAAGCAGCTCTACCTAATGCACAGAAAAAAACACAGAGAGGCTGCCAAATTGAGGACACAAAGAAATATGGCCCAAGTGAAAGAACAGACTAAAACCCCAGAAAAAGAACTGAGCAAAATGGACATAGCCAACCTATTAGATGCAGAGTTAAAAACACTAATTATCAGGATGCTCAGAGAACTTGAGTATAGCACCCCCCCAAAAAAAAGGGAAGAAATGAAGGTTACACTAAGTAAAAGCATAATCTACAGGAAACCAACAGAGATGGGAAGGAAGCCAGGATTCTAACCAACAATTTGGAACATAAGGAAGAAATAAACATTTAACCAGAACAAAAAGGAGAAACAAGAATTCAGGAAAACGAGGCTAGGCTTAGGAACGTCTGGGTTATCTCCAAATGTGCCACCATCCAAATCATAGGGATGCCAGAAGGAGAACAGGAAGAGCAAGAAATTGAAAACTTACTTGAAAAAAGAACAAAAAAACTTTTCCATCTTTGTGAAGACATACAAGTCCAGGAAGCACAGAGAGTCCCAAACAAGTTGGACCCAAAGAGGACCACACCAAGACACATCATAATAAAAATGCCAAATGTTAAAGATAAAGAATCTTTTTTTAAAAAGTTTGTTTAGTTTTAGAGAGGAAGGGAGTGAGAAAGGGAGAGGAACATTGATGTGCAAGAGATACATCAATTGGTTGCCTCTTGCATGTCCCCAACCTGGCTCACAACCCAGGCATGTGCCCTCACTGGGGATTGAACCTGTGACCCCACTGGTTTGCAGGCCAGCACTCAGTCCACTGAGCCATACCAGCCAGGGCAAAGAGAATCTTAAAAGCCACAAGAGAAAAGCAGAGTTACCTACAAAGTAGTTCCCATAGGACTGACTACCAGTGGATTTCTAAAACTGCAGGCAAGAAGGGACTGGCAGATAAATATTCAAAGTGATGAAAAACAAGGACCTACAACCTAGGTTACTCTACCCAACAAAGCTATCATTTAGAATGGAAGGGCAGATAAAGTGCTTTCCAGACAAGGTAAAGCTAAAGAAAGGAGTTCATCACCACCAAGCCATTATTACAGGAAATGTTAAAGGGGCTTATTTAAGAAAAAGATCAAAACCATGAACATTAAAAAGGCAACAAATTCACAACTATCAACAACTGAGTCTTTAAAAACAGACCAACTAAACAATGAGAACAGGAACAGAATCATAGTCATGGAGATCATTTGGAGGGATATCAGCTGGGAGGGGAAAGGGGAAAATGGGGAAATGGTGCAGGCATTAAGAAGCATAATTGGTAGGAATAAAATAGACAGGGAAGTTAAGAATAGCATAGGAAATGGAAAAGCCAAAGAAGTTACATGCATGACCCATGGACATGACCTAAGGGGGGAATTGCTGGAGTGAAGGGGGTACTGGACAAAGGGGGAACAACTGTAATAGCATAATCAATAAAATATTTAAAAAATGAAGTCATGACTAATACTTATTTTAAATGTTATAGGGCAAGCACAAACAAGAAATAAAACAGTATTGGCAAATTTTCTATTACTAAAGCTGGATAATAGGTACATCAGAGTTTGTTACCGTTTTCTGTACTTTACGTATATAACTTGGAAATAGTCATAATTAGTTACATGGTATAGTTAAACCATGCATTACCAATTATAACTTTAAGCGAAGAAATCTAATACAGTAACCTTATGTGAATGGATGTTTGAGGTAATTGGCTAATGACAAATCTTCACTTTGCATTTTTTCGTAAGTTCTGCTTTTAGTAATAAATTTTTAAGAAGGGAGAATTTTGTAAAAATATCATCATTAGAAATGTTTAAAACTCTCTGAGACCTCGTAATAATATACCTGTAGTTGATAAATTGCTTTTTCATATTTTGTCTTTTATTCTCAGAACAAGAATTGAGTTTCCCATTTTGCGGCTGAGGTAACTAAAGCCTTAGAGAGATTAAGTGATTTATCCAAATCTCAGAGCCAGTAAGAAGTGGTGCTGGAACGAATCTGAGATCTTCTGATTCACTTTCAGGTACCCATTTTCTTATACATACACAACTATAAGTGCTTTTTTTTTTAACCTGCAGTTTTCAAAATTTTGGTGCTTTTAAAAATTATTGAAGACCCTGAAGATGTTTTGAATATGTGGACTATGTCTGTCAACATGGAGTACGTTAGAAATTAAAACTGAGGAATGTTTAAACTCTTCATTCATTTAACAATAAATCCATTAAAGGTTAATGTATATAACATACTTTTATGAAAACTGTTTCGAAACAAAAAAATACAGTGAGAAGTATGGTGGCGTTGGTTTACATTTTGCTATTGTCTTTAATATATTGCTTAATAGAAGACAGATGGATTTTCAGTACTGCTTTTATATTCAGTCTGTTGTGATATGTTGTTTATTTGAAGTGTATAAAGAAAATCCAGCTGTACTCAGTTACATAGATGGAGTATTTCACTATCTTCTCACATAATTGTGAATATTCTTTATTACATCAAAACTGAAAAAGTGGTAGAGTCTTAAAGGTTAGTTGCACTGTTAACTTCGAAACCATATCAATGAATTTTTTGTGCTCTGTAAGATTAAAAATCTATTGGTTCATTTTGCACTTTGAATGGATCTTTGTGTATATGATTTTATCACATCATACACTTGTCATTTGAAAAATGGTTTACTGAGTTTGCAGACTTTTCAGATGTTGACATATGTGCTTATACAAATTACATGAATGAATATGACCATTAATCTCATCAAAAAAGTCCTTAAGAATTGGAAAGTAGTCAAGATTTTAGTATTGAGTTCAAGTTTTCCATAATTCTATTTTTTCTTAAAAGCTCAAATTTTATCATTGATAACAGATATTGCCAATTTTTCCTTAAAGTATCAGGCTCACTTTATTCATTTTAGAGAAAATGTTTGCCAAATACCTGAATCTGAATAAACTATAAATTGTCTGTCAGTCCATTCTCTTAAGCAGAAAAGGTACATTATGAAGAAAACGTGTAATTTAGCTCACAACTCAATTTCATGCATGGTTTCCATAAGGCAGCTATTGCTTTAGTTATGTAGCAGGACAGATTTTTGTGTGTGCTTCCCATTTCAGAATGTTAAAAAGAAGAAGTTCTCAGGAGTGAGATTTAATAAAATTGATAACTTTTATTTTATCAAAAACATGGAAAGTGAGACTGGCTTTTTAAAAATAATTGATAGACAGTGAGGAATATAGTTATTAGTGGTATAGTTTTGTGCCCCAAATTTATGCTAAAGCACTAGCACTTTGTTTATTGCCTTTGTACCATCAGAGCAGATATCAACGTGGTTGTTTCAGGATAAAGCATGGGATTCAAAAAGTTATTTAATACTCTGAGTAATTCAGCAGCACTTGTATTTGTTGCCAAGCATTCACATAAAAGACGACCTTTTTTGATAATTAGTTGGCATGGCTACTTGGATAAAAACAAAACTCTGAGTCCATCCCCATCCATGGATTTGTCCACTTATAGAGCAAAAGTACTATCCTTGAGGTGAGATATTAACGTATGGTTAATGTTAGCAGTAAAATATTTAATTTGATGAGATGGTGCGTCATTGGTAAGTGGCATTGCTGTGGTTTCTTCTGACTTTCCATCCAGCAGACATTCAGAAGTGTCAAGCCCACAAGGCTTTATTAGTTCCTCGGCCTTAGTGTGCACTGCTTCAAGAGCCATCTGATAAGTTACCCAGTGTGATGCTTCTGTGGCTTTTTTTTCTAATTTGAAAACAACGTTTTGCTTTTAAAGAGCTTATCATATCAGTGTTTACAACATTCGGTTTCTTTATCTTTCAATGCATTCATTTGATGATAGTGAGAATGAAGATTATAGCAGATATAACCAAGATTGCTATGCTAGGAAATAGAAGTAATAAGAACACACTGAATTAATTTCTTTCAAAAATTCATACTTAAAACTTAAATTTGCTACTTTAGAAAATTCAAAGAACAGAAGAATATACAAGCATAGGTTTCATTAGCTGCCAGAGTGATACGTTATTATCATACACCATGTGTCCTTTGGATTCACTGTTGTACACTCATGAGAGAATGAGTGTGAAAAAGGCAGATAACCTCTTTGTATGACTAAAAATATTTTTGACATGGTGAATCCACTAGAAGGGCCTTGGGGACCTCCAGCCAGCAGTCTCTGGATCGTACTTTGAAAATGATGATATAGACTGGTACGGTGTCCTAATAGATTTTTAGAGCAGTCTCACATCAACACCTGTATCAGTAAAGTATTGTTTCCATTTTAACTGATTAATGTGTGAGGAAGATGGGAATATGCTAGTGTGTGGGTGGAGCTGGGTGACCTAGAGACCATAACTGGTAGAAGGTCATATATCATCAGTGAATGGTAGGATAAAGGGTAGACAGAGGGGAGGAGTCGGCAAAAGCACTTTATTATACCTTAAAAAGTGAACTTTTGCTTTCCTTGTGTTTTTCTTTTTAAACTAAAAAAGCACTGAGTCCACCTATGTGTACAAAATACAGTGTTCCTAAATGTCAGGATCATTCAGCCAGTTTTTTTCTCGAACGCCAATAGGAGAGATTTGCTGATGTACTTGAGAGGAGAATGGATGCTCGTGGTGGTTGTTTGTCCCTTCCAAGTAGGGAGGCTGTTGGTCTTTTCCTTTGTGGAAGCTGAGGGATGACAAGACACATGAGGTTGGAAAGAAGACATTGTGGAAGAGGGGGAAATGGGAGTAGACATTGGTGATGATGGGAACAGCTCCAGGTGGAGTGGGCTGTGGATGGAGAGGAAGACGTGAGTGACCCGGGCTCCCCTACGCTCTGGGCACAGCAAGAATGGGGTTCAGGGCAGTGCAGAGATGGGTGGAACAGGAGTCACAGAGATGAGCGTTATTTGAAATATTTCCATCAAAATGTGGTTGAAGTCACTATTTAAATTATGGTACTGGATGGTCTGACTTTTAATATCTTACCAATATTTGAATTCTGTTGTTATAACCACTGGGAAAGAACAACAGTGCCATGAGTTAGTTTGTGGACCTGGTAAATCGCTAAGCTTCGGTTATAAGCATCAATATAACAAAATAATTGACTGAGCCAGGAGTGGGGCTATAAATTTAAGATGAAATTTTGACACTTTATTTTGTTACTAACACACAGTTATGATTAAAGGAGTCAGAAGAGTTTAGTTAAAAAAGATTTATCATTTATCAGTTTGTTATTTATGTGGTACTTAATTCCAAAAAGGATTTGAGATAGCAGAAGCAATAATCAAAATCAGTAACCAAAACCAAACATGATCTAAATTATGTTTTTTCCCTACTGTTTTCTCTACTGATGACATTTATGCTGATAGGGTCATGTAGTTGAGGTATTGTAACTATAAAGTAATCAAACGGGTCTCTGTCAGCTATGCAGGAGAAATGTAATCCTGACACTCTTTAGTTCCATATAGTGTAAACAGTATATGTGTGTAATGGGAGTGAGATTGGGCAGGAAAAATCATAGCATGCCACAGAAAAAATTTTTTTTTTTTTGAAATTCAGGACTGCTTTCAATTGCAGTTGACAGGAAGCTACCAGCAGAGGCTTAAACCATGAGCTGTTTGCTTATGCAGTTCAGAGCACTTTAGAGGTGGTCTCACGGTTGCTCCAGCTGCTCATTCATATCGCCAGGACCTCTCCCATCATTGACTCTGCTTTTGTGTGTTCACTCATTGCCTCAGCTTTAGGTACCACATCCCTTTTCAAGGCAAGGAGGAGGCAGGAGACTGATCAAGCGAACCTTCCTCCTGTGCTTGCCTAACAGAGAACAAACCCTTTCTCAAAAGCATCCATTCGGTTTTCTCTTCAGTATCATTTACTTGAACTGTTTCACAAGACCTCCCCCACTCACAGTGGAGACTCGGGAAGTGGTGGATGGCTAAGGGAACGGGGTTTCCATGGTTGGTGTAATGGGCATCATGTGTCATTTCCTGGGCTTACGTTGCTTGTTACCCAGGAAAAACTGGAATTTCATTAGCAAGTTAGAGGGGAAGAAATGTCTGTTGGGTAGCTGGATAACTGTGTGCCTGTCACAAATATGCAGTAAGGGAAGCACAAAAGATACTAAGTAATTTGTTACCTTTTAAAAAAATCTGGAGACTGTTTTAAGTGTTCCCCACAAACAAGGCCAATCCATTTTCTTTCTTATTTTGGTGGAAGATTATGCAGACTTGTATCCCAATTAGTTGTAGAGCTAATAATTTAGAGACAATAAGGTCTCAGTTTTCTCAACTGTGAAATAAGAATATTGTATTAGGTAATCTCTGAGGTGACTCTCAGTTCTAAACTTTTAACCTTGTTTTTTCCTTGTCTTTTGACTATTTTACATTTTATTATCTTTTGTATCAAAAAGGTGACAGAATTAGAGAGAGGCTATGAAAGTGTATGGTGTTTTTAGGTATGTTTTTAATTTTAATTTTATTTATTTATTTTTCATTTCATGTGCCCCAGGCATGAAACAGCTGTGCCACCAACGCAGGCACCAAGCTAGGGTGAATTAAGCACTTGTTTTCGGTCATCTTGGTAGCTAGGTATTATCAATAAAGACCTTGGTGGTATAGAACAGCGATTTCCAATTAGTGTGCTACAATAATTTTTAAAACATGCAATACCCAACTATTTGGTCAGGGGCACTGACCACTCTTTTTCCTTAGATTGTCAAATAAAAAAAAATGACAATGGCCAACATAACAATAGTTGTCCAGTGTGAACAAATAAAAATTATACCTATTTTTTGTCATATTTTTTGCTGCAGAATTTTAGTCATTAGTTTGTGTGTGTGCCATGAGATGGAAAAGGTTGAAAATCACTGGTATAGAAGGTTGAAGCCAGAAATAGATTTTGGCTTTGTGGCAGTTACTCATATTCTGCCCCAAATTTTCATTCAAAATAGAAAACCCGTTGCATTTTATTTTGATAGGGGATCATATACATATATGTATATAATCGAAATACCCTTAGTATTATACAGTGTTCTGAGGAAATGCCCCCTGTTCCGACAGAGGAGGCATTTTAAGCACTGTTGTTAAAAACTTGGCAGAACATCCCCTTTTGGCCTTTGTTCTTATTTGTTAATAGTGTTCGCGCTGTGTATTTGCCTTAGATAACGTTAAAGGACAACTAAAGGAAAACGATTGGCTTCGTGCACTGTAGCAACTAAACTTCACTTGAATGAGGCAGAACCTTTGATATTTCAGGTGCCTGAAAACAGGAATCTACTCGTGTTGCGGGGACAGTAACGATCTGGCTCCTCACGTAGAGTCCTGTCAAGATTGTATGAGTTTAGGTACATAGTGAATTGAAACTCATATTCCCATTTTAACAAGTTACAAAACAATTATGCTACTTACAAAAGAGGTTGTAAAAACATTGACCTAAAAAGGGTTAACCTTCTGTTTACCAAAAATCTTATAGAAGGATCCAACTGTATTTCATTTGTGGTTTGTCAGCATTGGGAGATCCTGGAGATAAACATTATTAACTATGGCACTTGGGAGCCAGAAAGCATCTCCAGTTTGGAGTGTATTTTTAAGAATAAAATGCGTGTATGTGTATGTGTTTAACAGCTTCTTTAAACAGCTTGAGGGCAAGTGTCTAATTTTATTACCTAAGAATATCCAAGTAACAGAAACTCCTTCTACTAAAACCCCTTTAAGTGTGTAACTAAAACAATTGTTTTCATTTTTCATTACGTGAATGACTAAGAACCTTGTTAATGTAAATATTCAGGAAGCTTGATTTTATAGCTTCTTGATTTTATAGCTAACAATAAAAATTATGTACAGCGGAAAGCCCCTTCTTATCTTGTCTGTAGTCCAAACTGAAAGACAGATTCAAGTGTTTTTTTCTGGCCAATGAATGACCTGTGACACAGGATCGTAGATGCTGCCAGTGGCTATCTCGTTATAGAATGTAATTGATGTGATAGAACTTTAGAGAAATGTAGTATTGGGATGGGGGAATTTCCAAGTGCCAAGTGTTGGGTAGTAAGGGAACTGTTTGCTAGGAAAAAGTCATTTTATACAAATTTTAAGTAAAAGTTATCGTGAAATCAGTAGAGGTTTTTGTTAAAGAAATGATCTTAATTCAATTTCTTAAAATAAGCACTTTGGTTTCTGTGTCTAGCTAGTAAGCTTTTTTTCTGAACCAGAGATTCATTCTTGCCCCCAGTGGTCATCAGCGTGTCATTGTAATCAGCATGAACTAATATTTACTGAGTGACTTCTAAGAGTGAGGTGTTAGAAGGGATGCAAAGAAGTAAAGCATGCCACCTTGGTCATCGAGGAGTTTATTGTTGCCATCATTTCTGTATTGGTTGGAGCAAGTTACCATGAAACTCTCCTTATTCTTTGCCCTCAGGGTTCTTCAGCCGGGGGCCCAGCATACCATTCCCCACTCTTGCAGGCTGAGAGAGAAAGTCGCAGTCAGAAACAGAGGTCCGTCCACCCAAAGTCCTCTCCTGGCCATTTTATCTCTCTCCTACGACCGCAGACTTGCACTGCTTACTTGCTGCTTCTGCCTGGTAGTTTGGGAGAAGGAAGACCATGTCCTCCAGTAGCTCTTGGCTCTTTTTAGAGTATGAAAGGCTGGGAGGGACATAGCAGGAAAAAGTAACAGACCAATGCCATTTTCTTTCTTTTAAAAAAATTTTTTTATTATTGTGGTAAAAACAAACTTTACCATTTTAATCATTTTTAAGTGTACAGTTCAGTAATGTTAGCTATATTCATGTTGTTGTGAAACAGCTTTTCTGAACTTTCATCTTACAAATCTGAAGCTCCAGATGCGTTACAAAACAAATCCCCTTTTCTCCCTCTCTCCCCAGCCCCTGTTAACCACCGTTCTACATTTTTCCTATGAATTTGACTGTTTCAGCCACCTTATGTAAGTGGGGTCATGTAAGTGTCTTTTTGTGATCTATTTACTTAGTATGGTGTTCTCAAGGTTCATCCATGTTGTGTCATGTGACAGGAATTTTTAAGGTGAATAATTGATCACATTATGATCACATTTTGTTTATTCATCTGTCAGTAGACATTTGGGTTGCTTTTGGCTGTTGTGGATAATGCTGCTATGGACATGGATGTACATATATCTCTTAGAGACCCTGCTTCCAGTTCTTCTGGGTACACATTCAGAAGTGAAATAACTGGATCGTATGGTAGTTCTACTTTTAATTTTTGAGGAACCGCCATACTGTTTTGCATAGCAGTTATACCATTTTGTAACCCCACCAAAAGAGCACAAAGGTTCCAGTTTTCCCACATCATTCCCAACATTTGTCATTTTCTAAGTTGTGTTTTATTTGTTTGCTTTTAATACTAGCCATTCTAACAGGTATGAGGTGATATGTTATTGTGGTTTTGATTTGCATTTCTCTGATGATTAGTGACGCTGAGCATCTTTTTATTATTTGGTTAATTATTTGTATATCATCTTTGGAGAAATGTCTGCTTAAGTCCTTTGCCCATTTTTTAATCAGGTTATTTGAGTTTTCTTTTTTATTGAGTTGTAAGATGCCACTTTCTTTTAAAAATATGAATAGCACCTTGGAACTAGTCGCCGATTGGGTGTGATGTGGGGCAGGGATGAAAACCAGAGTGAGAGGCTGTGCTAACTGCAGCGCAGCCTCTCCCATCTCTGCATTTGCAGTGCAGCTTCCTTAGTGGAGAACTTTGTACTCCAAAGAGGATAACATGGCCGTGGGGCAGTTACACAACGGAATACTACTCGGCCATAAAAAAGAAAATTTTGCCCTTTGTGACAGCATGGATGGACCTGGGGAACAGTATGCTAAATGAAATAAAATATGATCTCACTCATGTGGAATCCACTGAACAAACTGAGCTAACAAGCAAAATAGAGGCAGACTCAGAGAGCGGGAGGACAACTCTGGGTGGGGGAGTCAGCGGGTGGAGGGGTTGAGCAAAAAGGGAAAAAGACGCATGGACATGGACAACAGTGTGTTGGTTCCTGGGGGAAGGGCGGTATATGGGGGTTAGTGGTAATGGAAAAAATACAGTAACAATAAATTTAAAAACATTGAAAAAAAAACAGGATTGCAGGCTTCAGATTCATTCTCCTCTTCCTCATTAGCTGTAAAATCAGGGGTGGACAAGACGATAACCGAGGTATCTTCCAGATCAAAAATTCTGAGTTTTGAGAGTATTATCTTTTACTAACAGTCTTCTAGCATCTAAAATTTCTTTGGAACTTTGGTGATATCTGTCCTCTAGACTGAGAAATCTTTGTATGGCTAGTATAAAGCACTCCACCAAAGCTCTTGGACCTTTGGTTTTCTGACTTTTTAATCTTACCCATTTTTTTCTTGGTATTGCTTCAGATCCTGGGCTGAAATGTTAATTTTTTAACTGTTGCCTTACACAGTCTTTCTGTGGGCATGCCATGGAGAGGTGGAGCTTGCACTCTGCCCTGGCGATTTAACAACAGTTGTTTTTTTTTTTTAAACCTTCTTCCAGTCATGAGGAAATAGAAGCCAAAGTTCATTGGACATTGTATTTATTGTTTTAAATACGTAGAGCAAACAGAACAACCAATTCAAATTCAGTGTGTTTTTATCCCTATAAAATCAGCTATATTTTTGTTTTAAATGCCAGCTTTAAAGAAACATTTCCCTGAAACAGACACACAGATAAAAAGAACAAACTGATGGCTGCCAGATGGGAGGGGGATTGGTGGGGGGGCTGGGTGAAAAAGGTGAAGGGGGTAAAAAGTACAAATTGGTAGTTACAAATTAGTCACCGGTATGGAAAGTGCAGCATAGGGAATATATTATAGTAAATAGTATTGTAATAACTATGTATGGTGCCAGCTGGGTACTAGACTTATTGGGGGATGTCACTTCATAAATTGTGTGTCTAATCACTCTGCTGTCTACCTGACACTACCATAAAATAATACTGACTGTCAGCTGTAGTTGACAAAAAAATATTACCGAACTCATCTGTCTATTCCTTGTCCGTGACTTTCATAGTGGCACTTATCACAGCAATTAAAGGAAAGAACTATGATTGTAGTGGTTGAGGTGGAAGGGTACTGTGGACTCTGCTGTGATACGCTTAGAATTACCATTAGGTTCCATTAGGTTGATATGTTAATTTCCTTTGCATCTTACAGATTCTGTCTGATAGGTAACCAATCTTTAGAAAACTTAGCTTAGTTATATGGAATTGAATGTTATTGCCATATGGTGCTATAATTAAAATGCTCTAATGCTAACGGTACTCTATGAGGTAATAAGGTAAACAAGCCAAATATGGTAAACCAAATAGGAATGGATGAGGAATATGCATGATGACTCAGTAAATGAGTTATTGGGAATTTCTGCAAGAGAACCCAATGTATCTAGTCTAGTATTGTCCTTGTGCTTGACTGTGGCATCTACATTGCTTTCTAGCCTGTTGCTAGCATTGGAAGATTACCAAATACTAAATACTTTTGCCAAAATACTAAATATAGCTGGGTGTGTGAACGGGGAGGTCATGCAGGGGACTAAGGCAACTTTAGATAGCTATATTGTGGGAAGCTCCATAATGTTCAGGGCCACCCTAGGTCATTCTTAGCTTAGATTATACAGTCAAGTCAAGGATTGAAATGCTTTTGGTAACGTTATGATGATTTCATTGCAAAAGATTATCTAGGCCCTGAGGGGGCTTCTCATCACCATCCCTCTGATCATAGGTTTGTAATTTAATTGTGAAAAAAATACAACCGCCAGAACATTGGTAAAATGAAAAGGTAAAACTTAACATATGGTTGATTATAACCACAGGCCAGAATTCATTAATGTCATTGTTCTCTATTGGGTGTTAAGATTCCCTGCCATATGAAAGCATTTTAGAAGTATATAATATATAAAACAATCAGATGTTTTAATTATTTATCCTGTTGTTTATGTTGCATGGGAAATACCCCATTTCAGTAACATAATTTCATTTGTGGTTTCTAAAAGTATGTAATGTTACTGTTATTACAACATCAATCATCATTTATAGTAGAAGTTCTTTTTCCTTTGGATGCTTCAGAATCCATACATTGACCTTTAGAGTGTACGTGAGGCTCTAGGATTGTGCCTTGGTCACCATATCTCTGATGTGCTTTGTACTTCGTGGGGAAAGATCTGTTAGGAATTATGACTGAAGTGATCACAGAATTCTGGCTAGATGGTATCTTTTAGGATATCATTAGACTTCATTTGTCCATGTACCATCTTCTCTATTATTAGAGTAACTTAAGATTTGCCCATAATTTATACAATAATAAGCTTTTCTAATTAAATAGGGCATATATGTATAAAAATATTTTGATAGTATTCAAAAACCAGTTAATGTAATTCACTGTAAAAACAACTGTGAGAAAGTAGAAAAAAACATCTGACTATCTCACTGGATTCAGACAAAGCAGTTCTTAAAATCTAGTATCTGTTTATGACAAATAACTCCTAACAAACAAAATTAGGGACTTCCCAAATCTGATACCAAGATCTCGTGAGGATGCAGAGCAAATGGAACTGTCGTATGTTGTTGTGGGAATGCACAATGGCGTAACTACTTTCAAAAACTGTTTGGTAGTCTCATAAATATAAACGTACACTTTTACCACATGACTCATCAGTCCTCCTCCTCCTAGGTATTTACTTAAGAATAATGGAAACTTATGTTCACACAGAAACCTGTCCTCAGATGTTTATGCAGCTTTACATATACTCACCAACAACTAGAAAGAACTCAAATGTCCCACAGTGGTGAATGAATGTACAGACTGGTACATCTGCACAAACTGTTGATGCGTGCAGCAATGTGGATGGGTCCTGAAACATTATGTTGAGTGAAAGAAGCCGCTCTCAAAAGGCTGTGCACTGTATGATTCAGTTTAAGTCATATTCTGGAAAGGCACACTACGGGTATCGAAAACAGGTCCGCACTTGCCAGGCTTTGAGGATGGGGTGGGGGTGTTGATTACAAAGGAGTGGCATGAGAGAATTTTTTGGCGTTATTGAGAACTTTACACCAAAAAACATGCATTTACACCAAGAAGCTTTATATAAGTTAAAAGTAATACTTTTTAAAAAGTAAGTTCAGTAATATTGCTACCAGGTCAATATAAAATATTGATACCAGGTCAATATAAAAAAATCTGTATTTCTGTATAGTAGTAATAACCAGAAAATGAAATTTTAAGATGACATAATGGCATCAAAAAATACCAGTACCTAAGAAACAACCTAATGAAAGATTTCCAAAATCATTACACGGAGCTGAATCCAAAATTTATATGGAAATACAAATGGTAAGAATATCTAAGGTAATAATATTGAAGAAAAACAGACTTGCAGGATTTGCACAGTTGGACATGCAATACAGAATAAACAGATTGATGGAATTGAATAGAGCCTAGAAATAGACCCATAAATATACAGTTACAAAAGTTAATAAATCTAAGTATATGTATTGGTGTGTGTGTATGTACATACACACACAATCTATGATTTCTTAATCATAGATTAAGAAATCTATGGCATTCATTATACAGCAGTGTGGAAAGAAAAATCTTTTTAAAAATCTTTATTGTATTTAGTCCCTTTATAGTCCTCTCTCCCCAGCAATCACCACACTGTTGATCCTAGGTCAGTTGCCTATCCATATTTTTAAAAAACTTAATTTTGACCCTGCCTCTTAGCATACATACACACACACAAAATTTCAGGTGAATTGTAGATTTAAATATAGAAGGTTTAAAAAAGCTTTTAGAGTCTTTCAGCGTGTCAGATCAAATAAAACCATGTGAACTACCACTGCGCATGGACCAGAAAAGCTAGCATTTTAAAACAAATGCAATTAAAACTTGAAAAGATCAAGTGTTGCAAGGTTGTAGAGCAACTAGAAGTCTAAATACTGATGGCGGAATTGTAAATTGATACTTTGGAAAACGGGTAGTACGGTATTATGTTAAAGCTCTAATACTCCTCATGCCTCTGACCCAGCAGATACACCTCTAGGTGTGTGCCCAACAGAAAGGTGTACTTACAGTCACCAAATGATGTGTATAAGAATGTTCCCAGAACAATTCACAACAACTCCAGACTGGAGACAACCACTAAGACAACCCAAAGGGTCCCTTAGTAGGAGAATGGATAAATACATTGTCTGTCGTATTTTCAATGACATACTATATAGTAGTGAACTGTGGCTAATCACAACTCCATGGGCTCAAATATTATGTTGAGCAAAAGAGTTCAGGCACAGAAGAATTTTAAAAAACAGGGCAAACTAATCTGCGGTGCAAAGTCCTTTAGGGAGGAAGGGAGATTAGTTGATGGGATGGTACATGAGGCTGACGTCTGGAGTCTTCTGTTTCCTCATATGCTGGTACTTCCATGAATATGTTAAATTTGTAAAAGTTCTTTAGACTGTATAGTCATGCTGTTTATGCCTTTTGGTATATATGTTGTCATCGAATTTTTAAAAGTTAGTTAAAAGAAATATTTAGAGTTAACCATAGGCGTGATTGGCATCCAAGATTGTATTAGTTTCTTTTTTCATTAGAAAGTTCATAGTATCAATGTTGTAAGAAAGAAAACTACTTGTATCTACAAATACAAGTAACTAGCTCCATAAATAAATATAGGGAACAGGCTTAAGTTCTTTCCTAAGTAAATCAAGACGTTCCTAGGCTTCTTGAATTTTTTATTGCTTTGTTGCTAGTGGTAAACTCATTCTTCCTGTATCCTGGTTTCATTTTTTTTCCTTCACAAAAGAACTATTTTTGGAAACCATTCTATATCAGTGCATATGGACAGAATCTTTCTTTTTAGACAGTCATGTGGAATAATACTACATTGATAAGACATTTAGTTTATCATTCATTGACATTGAGATTGTTTCTGTTTCTGACTTTACAGTTAAAATGTTTCAGTGAATAATATTTCACATGTAATATACCTGGGCAAGTTTTTTTTTTTTTTTTTTTAATCAATGTATGGTTGCCTCTTGTGCATCCCCTCCTGGGAACTGGCCTGCAACCCAGGCATGTGCCATGACTGGGAACCAAACTGCGGTTGTTTGGTTCGCAGGCCCGCGCTCAATCCACTGAGCCACACCAGCCAGGGCTTGGGCAAGTATTTATATAGAACAAAAGATTGGAAGTCGAATATTTATTTATTTATTAAGTTGGAATGAGAAATCACTATCTTTATTGTCCTCATTCGAAATAACATTCTTTTATTTCATTTTCAAATAACATTAGAAGTTACATGAGACCAATCATTGGTTAGGACTTTCCTATTTTATTTAGCTTTGATTTATATCAGCACTTTTCAGCTTGGCAGCTGTTTCCATTGATGGCCTTCTCCTGGTACCTCCAGGGGACTGATACCTGGGTCCCAGCCCCAGAAATTTCTGATTGAATGAGTCTTTTTTTTTTAAATTTATTTTTAGAGAGAGGGAGGGAGGGAGAAAAAGAGGGAGAGAAACATCAGTGTGTGGTTGCCTTTTATGGGCCCCCTATTGGGGACCCAGCTACAACACAGGCATGTGCCCTGACTGGGAATAGAACTGGCGACCCTTTGGTTTGCCAGCTGGTACTCAATCCACTGAGCCACACCAGCCAGGGCTGATTCATTGAGTTTTATGTGTGGCCAAATTTTTAGATTTTATTAAAATTTTTTTTGTCTAGAAATAAAATTTTAAAATTTTTTTATTTAATAGAAATAATTTTAAAATCACAGAAAAAAATATCATTGTCTACTGTTAACGGTTGCTTCTTTTTCTTTATCACTTTCTCTCATTACATGGTGTGTTTTTCCATTTGAGACTAAGTGGAACACATGAGGCCCTCTATCCCCAAGCACTTCAGTGAGTCTACGAAGAACAGGGACATTGCTGCCCACAGTAGAGCTGTCATTGGTTTAATACCACTGTCCAGTCCACCCCTTGTATTCTCATCTTCGCAGCGGATCCAACAAGAATCTTTGTAGCACTTTCCTCTCTAGTACAGGATCCAGTTTGAGGATCAAATGCTGCATTTACTTGTCATGTATCTTTTTAGTTTTCTTTATGTTGCTAGTTCCTTGGCTTTTCTTTGTTTTTTTTTTGAATAACAACTTTTTGGGATACAACTTAAATACATAAAATTTTGTGAATTGAGATATAATTCACAATTATTTTAAAGTATACTGATCTGTGGTCTTTAGTATATTTACAGAACTGTGCAATTATCACCACTGTCTAAATCCAGAACGTTTCCGTCATTTCCAGAGCAAACCCTATGTACATTAGCTGTCACTCCTCAGCCGTCCTTGCTGTTCCCCACAGCCTCTGGCAACCACTGATCTACTTTCCGTGTATATAGATTTGCCTGTCCTGGGTATTTCACACATATGAATTCATATGGTACGTGGCCTTTTGTGTGTGTCTTCTTTTACTTAGCATAATGTTCTCAAAGTTTAGGGATGTCGTAGTAGGTGTCGATATTCATTCCTTTTTATGGCAGAATAATATTTCATTTTGTGAATGTATACCACATTTTGCATATCCATTCATCAGTGGATAGCCTTTTTGGCCATCATAAACAATGCTCCTAAGAACATTCTTGTTCAGGCTTCTGTGTGTCCATGTTTTCAGTTCTCTCATATCTAAAATCCAAGCTCACTGTGTCTCCCTGCAGCCCTCTGCAGAACTTTCTTGTCCATTGTTTCCTCCAGGATTTGTAGTGGATCGTTAGTTGTCAGAGGAACCGTTGGCAGATGTGGATTGGACCAGGCAGGTACGTCACTCTGAAGTTGTCTGTAGACCAAGGAGCTTGAGGACCATGGGTCAAGAACATAACTTCTCTGTAACAATTATTATGGATTGTCCATCTCCTAATAGTTCATGCTTTTTGTCTACCTTACTGGGCCTTCCAGTGAAATGGACTAATTTTACTAAGGGTCCTTCTCTTGTTTTTCCTGCTTAGCTTTGGTGGACGTTGCTGTTGAGCAGAAATAATGTCAGTGTTGTCTTGTCAGATAACTGTCTTATGTTTGTGTTTGTGTTGGGGGAGAGGACTGTGTGTACCTGCATCTGAAGGAAGATGAACTGTCTTCTCCACCCTTCTTTCCCTCTGCTAAATCAGTGCCACCGTGAGAATCAGCAACCTACCTGTCTCCTGAAGATGAATCTGTTTCCTGGCAGGAAGCTCCCAGCTGTCAGGGAACAGCTGAAAAAAGGTTGCCTTCAGAATCTGCAGAAGAGTTTGTTGGCTAGAGATGTCCTCACTTCACACTTCTCTTGGCCCGAGGTTGTTTGTGAATACAAAGAGATTGTGTAGCAGCACCCTAAGGAGTTGGGGTAGCAGGGCACTCCGAAGAAATAAACGTTGCTGAGATCTCTCACTTCTTTCTTGTTGACTTCCGGACATCACCACTAGAAATTCTTTCCCTTTCTTACTCTTGGGTCACTTATATACTGGGCCTTGTAGGTATGTGTGCGCAAGTTTTATTTCTATGATATTATCTTAAATTGTGTCCTGCAAAGGTGTCTGAGCAAAAAGGGTTGCACAACAAAATAGATGTTCAAAAACTGTTGTGTAAGTGAGTGAGCCACAAGTTAGACCCTCTATTCCAGGGAGACCATCCAATGAGCATTTTCTAGTTGTGTTTCTCTTGTTGTATGTCAATCAGGTACATTATTGAATAAAAACCGACTCTGGTTGAATGCCACATTTTTTTAAAAGTAATTGCAGGTACAACCTTGAGAAGGATGAGGAGGATGTCCTTTATTTAATGTAATATAGAATGTTTGGCTGGAGGCCCAAGTCTTGGTTTCCGTCAGCAGCTTATTAAATGCAGTTTTACAGGACTGGATTAGAGGGAGGGATTAGAAAAGAGTGCCAGCTGGTAGTAACGGGGAATTCCTGCGTGGAGATGTTTAACTTGCATTCGTACACAGGTGAATGCTGAGCTCTGTCTTGTCTCCTGCTGACCTTTAGAAATCCTTTCTTAACACCTTAAAAATAACGGAGAAAGGTTAGAAACTGGATTGCTTCAACCCTAATAAATTCTTTTATCCAGCAGGAATGAGGCTCTAAGCCTCATCCTTGTGCTCTTTTGGTGGTTGTCGTAAGCAAATTGTTGTGCTCCTTCATTGTTATTGGAGTTAAAGAATTTGTGACATTGGGAATTAGAACTGTTACCTGACCATGTATTCAGAACCCCAGACTTCCAGCAGGTTTTATAAAACCTACACCTCAAAATATGGGTCAGATGAATTACAGTATTGTGTGTGTCACCAAATTTCTCCTTTCCTTCTTCCTCTTTGCCTTCCAAGTGGCCTGTGCTTTGTGACCCTTTCCTTGGGAGGAGGTAAACAATCCATCTCTGCCTGTTTGTGTAAAAAGACTGATGCCTGGGCCCCGCTCCCCAGAGAGTCTGACTTACCGGGTTGAGGTACCTCAGAGTAGTTATGGGTTCCCCAGGTGATTTTAACGTGTAGTCCGAGGTTCAGCACTGCTGCATTAGCCAGCGACGTCTCCTCCATTACTTCTGGATCGAGTTTTTCTCTGTTTAGCAAATGTTGTAATTCACAAAGTACTATCCTTCTGCACACTATTCTCACAGCAAACAAGCTTCCACTTCCCAGGTTCCTTATTCTTCGTGAGTGTTTTGTGAGAGCTCGTTCTCTCAGCGTTTTGTTCTCTCCTTCATACACTTGTCTGTCACTTCATGTCAGGCTGGCGTTTGGTGAGACCACCTCTCTTCACAGCCACTCACCTCGAGTGCTTAAAAGGGTGTGTGTTTTCTCACTTTTTGAAATCTCTTGCTTTCTGTGCCTTTTACAAGCCTATTAAAATTTGCAGAATATTTGGTAAGCCCTATAGGGTTGTGGAAAGCACTGTTCTGCAGAAGCTCTAGTTTCTGTTCTACCATTGATGAATTGTGTAACTGGGCCAATACCTAACATTTTGTAAAAGGGTTATTATTAACCTACCAGAAGGCATGCATTAGATTAAATGGAAATCCTGTTTCAGTGATAGATTTCAATTTTTCTCTGGCTGGCCTCCCATTCCTCTCATTATTGGTAATAACCAATGTCATTATTTTCAGTTCAAACACAGCTTTTGCACCTTTATGTCCTCCCTGTGAAAGAGACTGAAAAATCAACAGATCGTGAGGACTGATCGATGATAAACACTGAAAAAAACAAATATGTCTTTCACACTTGCCTGATCCTAAGAACCTCCTGGGACATTTGTTAAAAATGCAGATTCACAGTCTACACTCCAGACCCCAAGTGAGGCTCCAGGGGAGGGGCCTGGGTAATCATTTTTAAAAAAATTTATGTATTTATTTATTTTTAGAGAGAGGGTAAGGGAAGGAGAAAGAGTGGGAGAGAAACATCAGTGTGTGGTTGCCTCTCATGTGTCCCCTACTGGGGACCTGGCCTGCAACCCAGGCATGTGCCCTGACTGGGAATTGAACCGGTGACCCTTTGCTTCACAGGCCTGTGCTCAATCCACTGAGCTACACCAGCCAGGGTGTCATTTAAAAAATCTTTATAATTAAAGTATATTTTTAAAAAATTTAAATTAAATTAAAAATATGGCTGCAAAAAATGTTTTTTTCAGCAGAAGGAAGTTTGCATTGAATGTTACTCTGTGTCTGAAATAACCCAGACCAGATGGAGTGACTTATTGCCTAATTACTTTGAGGCTTGTTACTCAAATGTCACTTCTTGATGGGATTTTGACTGGTTATCTTATTGAACATTATAAATGCCCCTCCCCTACGTACATCGGTCTATTGCTGCCTTATCTTTATTCTTTACATGTTCGTTTCATTTGAATCTTTTAAAATGAGAATATATTCAGAAATTACTTTACTGAAAATACTAAGATACAAAATTGGGACATTAAATGCCATGCTAAAATCAAAGTAAAAAGAATAGAATAGGGAAGAAATTTAATTCGGACTGACGTTGGTTGGTTGTGCTGTGTAAGTCTCAGTCCCATGATACACCATCTGTACCTGCAACGTGTGCTCATCACTCACAGTCCGGCTCCTTTGGCCGCTGTGTATTTGATCTCCTTTTCCTTCTTCATCTCCCCTCATCCCCCTGACACTCTGGTAGCCATCATACTATTTTCTGTGCCTGCAAATTTGTTTTGTTCATTTGTTGCTTTCTGTTACACATCCCACATGTGAGTGAAATTACACGATTCTTGTCCTTTTCTGTCTGACTTATTTCTCTTGGCAGGATATTGTCAAGATCCATCCATGTTGTCACAGATGGCAGTATTTCATCTTTCTCATGGCTGAGTAGTATTTCATTGTATCACATTCGTTCCTCAGAATTTTTAAATGATTCTTGTGATTAGATGGAAGTGGGAAGCTGCTCATAGGACACTGATTGTAGTAGGTTTTCAGTAAATGAACATATGCCTATTCCACTAACTCATTTAACTTTTCTTCCTGGAGTTTTACAGATTAGCTATGGTGTAAAACCCCAGAATTCAGAAGAAAAAACGCTATTTGCAAGAGCAAAAAACTGAACATTTACTGCATTCCACGTAGAGGGCCTTTTAGTCTCTGATACTTAGGGCTGTGTGGAATGTAATGTGCTGATAGCAAATGTTAATGTGTTTTTTTTTAACCTATTTGCGAATCTCTGCAGTGGAATAAAACAGTAGAGCTTTGTAAACATTATTTTGGGGGTCTATGCCATGGGCTACATTTTAGATGGGACACTGAAATGAGATATTTTGGTATTTAAATCATTGAGTTTCTTAATAGACAATGCTCTGTCCTTGCTTTATACTGAATTTCACATGTAGCAAGCTTATTGTATTTGTAATGATTTAGTTTTAAATTTTAATTTGAAATATGGTTTTTGATACTGAAGGTTACATTTGGAAAAGGAACATTGCCTTGTGCCAACCCATATATACTTATATTGCTTTGTATGGGATACATATATAATGCCTTGGAGCCTGGCTGTCATGGGGATATGTAATTACATTTTTAAAATCTCTTTAATTTTTTCATGCTTGTAAGTCACTGTTGAATGAATCCTGTGATTCTATACTAAAACTTACTTTTAAGGTTGATGATCATACAAAATATTTTTTTACTTAGCTCATGCAGAGAATAGGACTCAGTATTTCGACTTCCAAATCTTTTCTTTCTTCCTCCGAATGACATGAGCATGACTTGAGTTGTGACTGATTAAAACTATGTATATTTATTTTTTGTTGCAAGTGTTTTATGTATATAATGGAAAATTTGGAAATTACTGAGGACTATGAGAAAGTCTCCCATAATGCCAACATTCAGGTCCATCTGTTTACATTCTACTTTCTTTAACTTTGGCCTTTTCATATGCCTAATTCTTCTGGTTTTATAAACAGTGACCTGACTAGTACAACTTGAACCTGTACATACTGCTTATTTTGCTTGATACTGGTCCATTTGAAGCAGGGACAGAATAGAGTGCTGAGATATTTTCAGATGCTTTATAGTGGAATAGTGTAATGATGTAGTTGAAATAGCCATTTCATGGGCACATTCAGGCAGGAAGTCAGTTATTTAGTAAGGGTATATTCTGTGCCAGGAACACTGCCTTGGATTTTGACCATCACCAGTCTCTTGGGTCTTTCTTTTCCTGTCTGATTTTGTCGTCACCATTCTAGGCAGAGCCGTCCTTGGAATACTAAAGCTGTGTGCTTGTAACTAGTCAGTTTCCTTCCATTTTTCCTCATTTCAGTCAGTCGATAGTTATGAGTGAAGCTCTTGCAGTGATTTTCAGTGTTTTGTTCAGAAAGCTCACAGTGGCTCGGGCGGCTTTAGGCCTTCAGGAAACCTCACTGGAGTCTTCTGTTTCTCGCTGATAGAATCTGTGCTCCAGCCAGGAAAATCCGCACAGCCGTCCTTCTACCTTCGCTCATGCGCTTTCCTTGTCTGGAATTTTGTTCCCTCTTCCCCGTGGCAGCTCACGTCCGTTTTCCTTCAGACTCTAGGACGCCTTCCTCTTTGCTGTACATCTGCTAGCATATTATCTCTTTATATTTCTCCAAAGGTCATTTTCAGCTACTTAATATTAGGGATCTGCTGTCTATTCTGTGTTTACCCATAGGGCCCTGTATTGGTTTAAAAACCTGTGTTGATTTAACTTAAACCAATATAGGCACTGGCATTTTTCAGGGTGGGAAACAGAGGCTGTGATAGGAAGGTGTTCACTGCTGCATGTGGCTTGCCCAGACCTGACTGACATGACACTGGAATTTGTAGAGGGAGCAAAATGTGATACCATCCAAAGTGACAGAATAACCTCTAAAAAAGGAAAAAAAAAAACCCCAAACAAATAACAAATAGAAACACCATTTTCACAAACTCATTGTAGAGCAAGTGTTTTGTGGGCAATCTCATTATTTTGGACTAGGGTATTTATTTTATTCTGTGGGTTGTAAGCCATTACTATTTATTTTGCTATTCAAATTGTGTGGGATGCTCTTTGTAAAAAACATAGCCAATAGAGTTCCTGGGATAAGGGGCCCATAATTATTTAGTGTTCCACTCTGCCTTTTTTATTTCTCTTTGAAGATCCTCTGGATGGGGTTTTACTTAAAGGGGAAGAGAACGGATGGCTCACCCCAGGTTGAGGGGTGGGGCAGGCCAGGCAGGGAAGCTCCTGGCCAGGGTGTCAGTCCGACTCTGGGTGGAAGACAGCTTTGTCCACACGTGCAGAGATTCCTTTCTGCTTTAAGAACCTGGGTAGTAGGTGGATTGAGCACGGGCCTGTAAATCAAAAGATAGTGGTTTGATTTCCAGTCAGGGCACATGCCTAGGTTGCATGCCAGTTCCCAGCAGGGGCCACTTCCCAGCAGGGGATGCACCAGAAGCAACCATACATTGATATTTCTCTCCTTCTCTCCTTCCTTTCCCTTCTAAAGATATATAAATAAAAAAAAATTTTTTTAAAGTTCTCCTTTAAAAAAAAGAAATCAGATCTTGTTAGTTTTCTTATATCTAGTGTGAAAACATTGATAATTTGTGTTGTGCTCTGAGAGTTTAGATAGGGGGTTAACCTTTAGTATGTAGATCCTCAGGGCATTTGAAGGCTACTGAACATGTGAGATACTGAGTGAATCATATCTACTCAGTATGGCCGTGCATAAATAAGAAACTAAAAAATTTTTACCTCTCTCCAAAATAAGTTTTTATTTTACCCCAACAAGTAATCAGAAGATTTTAAAGGTTGATAAAACACCTGAATCCATGAATGACTATCTTCAAAACCATCCAGGGCAGTTAGGATTACTCATTATAATATCAAGACATTAGAGCCTCAGCAGCATCCCCCCCCCCCAAAGGAAAAAACAAACAAACAAAATAGATTAAGGATGAGGGCTTAACTGTACAAAGGAGGCTTCCCTCTAATCATGAAGAGAGAAATGAAGATGATACAATGGGAGGGGGAGAGGGAATCAGCAAAGCCTCTAAGAACATACAAGGGCCCAGAAACTGCAGTTACATGATGTGATGGAGCCAAATTGGAGGGAAAAGGCAGGAGGTGAGAAGGACAAAGTGGGAAAGTGTTGGATGAGGACAGAGAACCTTCTGGCTCCCTGCATTGTGCTGCTGTGCGGACCCTGGTCTGCGTGCTGCCCTGTGTGCTGTGATCCTCCTGCCCAGGTCCTGGCCTTGTCATTTGCTTTGCCCTGTGGTGCGGCTTCCTGATACCATTAACTGCACGCTCCCTCTCCCTCCTCTCTCCCCGCCACCATCAGGGCCCCTGAAGGAGGGACAGATGCAGCAACTTAAATTAGCACAGCCTAGGAACCTACAGTGAGCAGGGATGATGCAGCCCCCTGCCCTCCCTCCCCTTCTTTCTCCCTTACCTGGGAGAGTAACTGGTTCCGGGAGGCTCCTCCAGAGAAGTGGAAGTTCTCGCCTCAGAGCTAACCTTGGAAATCCATTGCAAGAGAAATGATCTGGCATGGTGGCCATGCCGTGAGTGGAGCCATTGCCCAGGAGTCACCCATTTTAATTTGTGTGCTGTAGGGTATCAACTTTTAACTCCTTAATGTGACTGCTTAATGATCAAGTCAGCCCTGCTACTCAGACCCTGGCAGGACACCCTTACTGAGTCAGACCCCAGGTGCACCAACAGTGTTGTCATGTTCTTGGTGAAATAATCCTTAGATGTTAAGTGATTGCAGGATTCCTCCTTCTGCAGGTGAAAAAAAAAAAAAAAGACTTAGGGCTCTCAAGTGACTCTCAATTGGACATATTAGCATCTTTGAAGAAGAGCTGAAATTAGGAACAAAGTCTCCTGACTCTTGGTCCAGTGTTTTTGTTTTTTTTAAACAGTGCACCATACAACCTCACTATTTCTAAGTTCCTGGGATTAGTTTTGGTGTCAAGGGGCAAAGCAACTGAGCAGGCCCAGGATGGCGGTGCAAAGCTCGTGGTGGGGTTTTCGTGACTGTAGGGTTTTGTAGCTCCTGCTTTGACTGTTAGTGGAGCTGAGCAAGGGGCCTGCTGCTACCCTTGGGCCTGGCTGGTGTCCCATTTTTGAGGCCCCAGAGTTATTTTTAGCCTCAGGGCCTTGGAAGCAGGTGTGGTCCAGGCTTGAAGGCCACGCCTGGAATGTGTTCAACTCTTGTTGTGCACGTCTGTTTGGGAGCTGAGAATAGTGATGAGGCCGCTGTATACAGGACTTTGTCAAAAGAATCTGTGCTCTCGCAGCAAGAGGAAGGAGAGGCACACTGTTTCATTTGCAGTCTTTAAGTAGATTGACTTTGGAAACTTGATCAGAAGAAATACATTTTAAGAGTGTTAGGGAATATATTAATTTTGAAAAGAAAACTAGCCATAAATCCTTTGTATATAGAAGAAACTCAGTATTATGAGTCGTACCCCACTGACCTCTTTTAAAAGCCCAGGTATATAAGTCACAAGTGTGTGATTTAAAATTTCATTTTTCGTGTCCTGCCGCTCCAAACATTATTGTTATGGAAAGTAATTCTTTCAAGGCCTTTTGTGAAGCAGAAATTCAGCTTTTGCCCCGAGGGTAAACATAAATTTTCCTCTGTGGTATTTATTTGTTCATTTTCTTACCTCACCCAGACCCACACCTCTGTCGTCGGCAGTGGTCGGGAGGGTGCAAGCCGGACTGCCGCGGACACTAGGGCCTGGTGCCAGGGGTGCGTTGTGCCCGGTTCCTGATTTTTTCACTTTCCAAGATTGTGGAAAACATATAACAGTATTATTAATTACCCAAGCAGAACTATTGCATGTGTTCGAGGTCCTACTTTACCTACTGTTCTGTAACCCGATTTTATTTGCTCAGTATATCGTGACCATCTTTCATTGTCAAAAACTGTACTTTTGCACCATCCTTGTAAAATGTTGCATGATACTGTGTTGCAGGATTTTTCATAATTTATAACTTACTTATCCATTTCCCTTCTTTTGCTCATGCTCTTCCCTTTTCCAATATTTTTAATGTGCGTTTTAACTGAAAGGTGAGACAGTTCCTTATAAGTCACTTTGAAAGTATTCTTGTAAGCCATTTTGACATTACCTGCAGAAGAATGTAGTTTGGTATTCTAGTTTTGCTTTATTTTAGTATTAGGAGATTTAAAGTAGGAAAAATTGTGGAATATTTTTGTAAAACTTGGGCTCAGGTGGAGGTGATGGGAGTTTGGTGTTGATGCTTTTTATTGTTTCTCTTGCTTGTTCCTAGAGCTTTCTGATCTTTTTTAGAAGAATTAAATTACAGCCCCTCTTCCCATTAGACTGTGTTCTAAATTGTCCAGATGTTTACCCTGGTTGTAATATCTTTAATAATTTAGCTCTTTGTCAGGAAACGTACACCTTATCTTTCATGCAGTGGAATTTTGTTTTGGGGGTGGGGCAGGATAAAGGTTATGAACTCACAGTAGTGTTAACCAGCTGCTGGAGTACAGCGATCTAACTTAGCAAGTCCTCATAATACTTGATACGCCTTCTGACGAGGAGAGCTCCTCGAAAGCATTTTTCATTATTTTAATGGAATGATCCTTTACTTCCTTGTTGCATAGATCTGTTCAAGTATTTATCTTGTTTAACATGTCTTTGATATTTTCCTATATTCTGCACTATAAAAGATTCTCTTATTAGGTACAAAATGTTCATGGAGTTGGAAGAATTGTATTAAATTAACAATAATTTAATCTTTCCTATTACAGAATTTCCTTTCATTTCTTTGGCAAATGATGCACTAATACAGGAATCACAGTTTCTCTCTTTGAAGTTTTATGGAAGAAATAGTACTAAACTTTCTTATATATGTACTATAAAAGTTTAAGTACCTGGAAATGCTTTATAGATATAGCCATAGTTCTGAAGAAAAACTGAACACCTGCCACATCTTTTATGGCCATGTGCCCAATTCAGCATTACCTTGGCCAATGCACACATTGGCCTCAAGCCTTTGACAGACACAGAGAGAGCTGCAGTCTCCCAGGTATCCGCGTAGCTCACTCTCCCTCCCCCATGGTCTTGACTTAACCAGTAGAGTAAGGCCTTCTCCGACTATTCTGTTTAAAATTTTAACTGCCTATCCCAGCTCCTTCCCTGCTTTACTTTTTCTCCGTAGTACTTACCATCTGTCATAACAGTGTTTTGCTTTGTTGTTGCTTTTTAGTATGTGTCTCCCCCATCACTAAATTAAGAACCAGGACAGGAATTTTTGCCCATTTCAGTTTTGCAGCATTCCCTGCTGCAGTGCCTGACCCTTATTGGATGCCTAGGAAATATTAGTTGGCTGAAGTTATTATAGTAGGCCCGGCAGATGCTGAACAAAACCAGGATGCACAAATTAGTCCCCATTTGACCTGTCTTCGGTTTGTTCTGAATCTCTCCTCTTAAGTCTCTAGACCATGTTGATTTTAATACCCTTTCAAAACATTTTCTCCATAACTCTCAGATTAAGCCACCCCCCTCCCCCCGCCACATTTTCTCTTGCCCAGCGACTTCACCCAGGACCTTCCATTCCCACTCCCTCAGGACCTCTACCCCATCTCTGTGCCCCTCTTCTACTAGGGAGAGTCCTTAGTTCTCAGGCAGGATGCCAGGAGGAAGCATTCAATGGAGAGGGGTACATGGCAGAGCCTTAGGGGTGGCGAGGACTGTGTCTAGGGTAGATACACGGTTTGGTGGAAGGAAAAGGAAAGCTGAGGTGGATCAGGGATGGAGACACTGGTGCAAACAGGCGTGCACGAACAGGAGGCAGTGCTAAAGAGGAAAGATAGAGGCTCCACCTGAGCCCATCAGTCCCACGAGTACCCTGCTGTCCCTTAACAGAAACTTCGTGAAGACTTCTCCCAAACCTGGACTCTGTCTGGGCTGGCTTGTGTTTGCAGCAAAGGCATTATATTCAGTCTTTGAAGGATGGCAGCTCTTCCAGCCTTTATCTGTGGATCCTCGAGATGTATGTAAACAACCTGAGCCTCTGATAGGAGTGAGTTCTTTCAACGTGCCATTAAATAGTGAGAGGTGGCTGGATTTTATGGTGCTAACAAGTGTTGTTTCTACGTCTAGTACTGTCTAGACAGTTGTGCTTCAAGCACGCAGTCCCATTATTGCCACCGCTTATCAGAATATGTGTCCTTTAGTTTGGACTAAGAAAATATAATCAAGACATTAATAAGCAACTAAAAAACATATGAAGCTCATATAGCCTTCTTGCTGTTGTTTTTTTGTTTTATTTGTTTTTTGTTTGGTGTTAAATATATTTTACCAAATACCAGACATCAGGATTTCCGTCAGGGCTAGCCCACAGCATATGAGGCACAGTTGCTGTAGTCAGTGTAGAGCGATTATGGTCCACAGGCAAGGTGTTCTGCTTGCTTCCAGACATCATAACCTGCTCTTCCCCTTGTGATTTGTTCAGTTTTTCTGTTATTGAAAGTCTGTGCTTAAGGCTCTACTGAAAGGCTATTTGGTGTATCTTGTTGCTTGTTTCTTCAGTTTTATTGAAGGAAAAAAAATTTAAGACTAGCCTGTAGTTTAATAAAAGTAAACTTCTCACCTGATTATATCCTTTCCATAAATTCTCTGAGAATTTGAACTTGAGCTCAAGCCCAACCAAATAAGGCTCAGTTGTTCTTGCTGAATAGGCTTTTTAAGTACCCCATTACTGTAGGATCCTTTTCCTTCTGAGAATTTCATTGGAAAAAGGAAGTTTTTAAAATGGAAATGTGCCTCTCTGAGGGGTAATCCCTGCCTTCTCATGGATCCCACTTTTCAGACCAGTGGGCGTGTTCATGACCTTTGCCTCTGACCCTGACCCTGCCTGCCATGGGCCTTGATGTGGGAGGGGACATGCTGGGGCAGCAGTGCCTGGCCTTGACAGAAAAGAACCCACGGGCGGATGTGGAAACAGTGAGAGAAAGGTTCTCACCTTTTTTTTTTTTGATATGCCTAGCGTCAGTATATGCCTGACTTAGAAGCCAGGATTGTGTCTGATAAGTTGAACAGACTAATGCCTCATCTGAGAAGGGGAGAGAGATGCTTAATAGAATCATTTAAAAAGGACCATAATCTTTAAAAAATTTTCTGGTTGGGCACCATCTTTAAAAGCTACAAGTACTGAAGAAAATCAAAAGAAAACATTTTTGTCTTAGCTAATTACTCTGATGGCAAGTGTTGGTTTTTATACAGTTAGACTTTATATTGTTAATAAAACAGACTCCACAAGTTTACTTTATCATTAAAATAATCTTGACTTAAAGTTCTCTGACATAACTAATTCAGTAGTATATTTTATTTCATTGATAGTCTGTTTTTTAAATTATCATCCCCCAGGGACATGCTTATTGATTTTAGAGAAAAGGGAAGGGAAGGAGAGAGAGAGGGAGAGGGAAGAAATACTGATATGAGAGAGAAACATTGATCGGTGGCTTCTCTCATGTGCCCCACTTGGGGACCAAACCTGCAACCCAGGCATGTGCCCAGACTGGGACTTGAACCCACAACCTTTCAGGTGACGACTGGAATACACTGAGCCACACCAGCCAGGGCTTCATTGATATTCTTTACAAAGTTGGGTGCAGAGTGAATTTCAATAAATAAAACTCTACTGATTTCCATTATAAAGTCATAGATACATTTCTATAGGTAACCAAATGGAATTTAACACAGGAAATAAATGACAGAAAACCTTTAAATTTTGTATATTAAAAGGGGAAGGTTCTTATACAACTCATGTTAATATTAAATGTTGTAAAATATAAAACATAAATTGCTTGCTGAAATGCAAGCTGTATCTAAATTGGCGTTTCTTTAGGGGATTCGCCCATCGCGTTCCCTGGCTTATATAGTCATTTTGTTGTACTAACATGTTGTCCCAGCCTATCTAAACCTTCATAGATAATAAAGTCTTTAAAAACCTTTATTTCTGGAAGTGGGATACTTTGCAAGTATTTGTTTAGTGGCCTTGGTTAAGGTTACTGGTGTTCAGTTTGATAAATACTAGTTTATTGACTTTTTTTATTTTAGAGAAGTAGAAAGCTTTATTGTGTGTATAGGAAAGGGTTATTTGCCATAGTGGTCTTCTGAAAGGAGACAACAGCAAAAGTGCCCCTCACGTAATCGAGTTTGGAAAAGTTGGACGTTGGGCATAAAGGCGTGATTGGAGGGCCCCGTTTGGCCTTGGGACAAGGTAGAGGGGTGTAACTTAATCTTCATTTCACTTCCACTCCTTTGCTTCAATTACATTTTCATAATAGGGTCACTTTTACCAGACCTTTGCTTGGTCAAGGAAAGGGTCTTTCTGTATATGGAACTACTAACTCTGTTTCTCTGGGCAGGATTGACCACTTTCTGCCCAGTAAGATGGTTTTCCCTAACCAGTCTTTGGTGTCGTGGTTTGTGCTCATGAGACTTGGCTAAAGGGAAGCAAAGATGAGAACTTCTAATTCAACTCTTGCATGTTTGCTGTCATCTCCCTCCCTTTGTCCATTGATCTGCTAACCCAGATAACTGCTTTGTCCCATCCGGATTTTATCATTGCCAGGAGCCAATCGGACTCGGAGACTCAGTGCCATTGTTGGAGTCAGCTTGCTCCTGTTCTCGGGTTTCCACTTTCTGTGCCACCCAGGCACTCTCATGGACAAGTCACGTCATTCTATCTCAGTTCAGTTTCATTATGGGACGGGCACTTAGGGAAAACAGGGTCACCCGGTAGGAGGAGCCCTGGCTGGGGAATCTGACAATCTGAGTACAGGACCTTGCGTTGCTGTGAACTGTGTCACTGAGCAGTCAGGACTTGATTCAGTGCTATGGCCTTGGCAGGTGCTTTGCAAGGGTATTAGTTGATTGGCTAGGACAAATTCTGTGCTCTAGTTTCTTCATTTGAAAAGCAGCGATGACTTTTGTATCTCATTGCCATTAAGCTGTACTAAAAATAAATACATTAATGTAATGAAGACAAGAAATGGACTGATAATGTAGTCTCTCTGGAGCTGATCTGTGATGGGTCAGGGTGGATGCGATGATTTCTCAGGTGCCTTCTCACTCTGTGTGCCTGGCTCTGTATAAGGGGCACAGCTTGGTGGAAGGTGGACTGTAGGAGGATGGAATTGCTTCTGTTTTCACCTGCCCAGTGGTGTCCTTTAGATTCCAGATGCAAGGCAGCTCTGTTCACTCTTCCAGCTTTTCTCTGTATAATGTATAGTTGCTTTTTCACATACTCACGTTAGAAAACTTAGATAATTTTGTCTTCAAAACAGAGTTTGTGAGGAGACAAGGCCATCAATATATCCACATTTTCCAGATGAGGAAACTGTGGTTTGGAGATATTATGTAATTTGTCCAGCATTACATAACGTGTAAATGCAAGGCCACTTCTCTTTATGTCCTGCTACCTTTTCTCTGTGCTTCACTTTCTAATTTCTAAGTCTAAACTTAAGCAGGGGCTCAGTGATGTTTGGGGGCTCTACAGTTCTGGTCCGAAATCACTTAATCAAATACTTATTCAGTATTTTAAACTGTTTTTGGAACAAGGAGGATTACATTTATCACAGTGTCAATTGAGTGTCTTAGGTGCAAATCACTGTGGAGGTGGGAACTGTAATACAAAACCTCTGCCATCAAGTACATTATCCTCTAGAAGTTGAGTGCCCATATGTTTAGTTTTATGTAGCAGAGAATTTCACATAAGCAGAGACGGACCAGGGGAGATAGGAATTTGAGAATGTTGAAGGTCAGGGTGAGGTCCAAGCTATGGGCACAGAACTCCAACTAGTATTAAGAAATGGTTGATGATAGGAGTTTGGTAAGAACAGGAAGCACTAGGTTTAGTCTGAAGGGCTCTCTCTGTGTAGGTTGCAGTCCTAGAGTCAGTCCTACGTTAAGGTATGAGATTTTCTAAGTGATTCTCTTAAGACTGAGGCACAAGAAAGTGAGGGGTGAGTCCATGGAGAGTCAGGGAACTCTGGGGGGGGCGTGGCCATTTGGGGGACTGGCTAGGGTTATAGCTGAACTACTTTGGGTGGAGCTGGGTACCTCACAGGTTAGCTCAGCAGTTGGTATGACAAGAATATTACTCATGTTTCTGCCTCTCTTCTTCTCCCTGAGGTCATTTTAAAGGGATGTGTGCTGTTTGCGCCATGGAGTGTGTGTGTGTGTGTGCACGGCACACTCTCATAACTGTTATCTTAATTCTCAAGCCATCAGAAAAGGGTTTTTGTTGTTCTGAAAATAGGATATTGCTGCCCTGGTCCTAGGCTGTTCTTTGTGTTATTTGCAAGAAATAAGCAAAGAAAATGGAGGGTACCCATTTGGAATAATAACACTTCAGGCAGCTTTATATAGCTCTTTTAATTTCATGCTATAACTCATTTAGTTCTGGGTCCATGGTGATTATAATTTGTGAATATATCTTGTTTTGTTTTCTTTGTGTTTTTATATTTTTGAGGTAAAACTGAATTATCATTAGCATGCTTTTCTGAAGCCATACCCAATTGTCCTTTTTGTTTGTTTGTTCAAATGAAACAGTGCATCAAGTATGGAATTAGATTAATGGAGTAAATATTATGAATCATACACTCTCTCTAATCCGGCGCGCTTTCTTTTTTTGACCCCATGTTTTGTTTTCTGTCTGTCTTTCTCTCTTCGTGTAGGCTTTTCAGTCCAGTGTCAAGCTGTTGCAGCGGGGGAGCAAAGGTAAAGAATGATGTAATGCACTGGCTGCCCCAAAGCATCTTTTGTTGTGGAATGGTTATTCCAGTCATCTCTTTATGAATCAACTGTGAGGGGCTGCTTTGTGGAAGGAGTCCTTTGCGAGAGCACATCAACGGGAAAGAGAAAGAGACATTCACTTGGAGGGCTCTTGCTGAAAATGGGTTTAACTCTCCTTTTGCCAGTCACCACCAGCCTGACCTCATGCATTGCTAGTACAATGGAGTGGCTGAGCCTTTGAGCACACCACCATTACATCATCGTGGCAAATTAAAGAAGGAGGTGGGAAAAGAGGACTTATTGTTGTCATGGCCCATGAGATGATTGGGACTCAAATTGTTACTGAGAGGTTGGTGGCTCTGCTGGAAAGTGGAACGGAAAAAGTGCTGCTAATTGATAGCCGGCCATTTGTGGAATACAATACATCCCACATTTTGGAAGCCATTAATATCAACTGCTCCAAGCTTATGAAGCGAAGGTTGCAACAGGACAAAGTGTTAATTACAGAACTCATCCAGCATTCAGCTAAACATAAGGTAAGTGCTTTCTATTTTCCTTTTTACGATAATGAGTATGCTGAATGGGGAATAATTTCAAACGAAGCCTCCTTTTTAAGGGATGAAAATAATTCGAGGAAGTTTGGTTTTTTAAACTTTGGTACCTTATGATACCTCAAAAGAATTATTCACCATATTGTCACCTTTAAGACTACATGTAGACCATACAAAGAGGCCAACTTGTTTTAATTTGGTTGGGTGCTATTTTTCCATTAATGGCTTGCTAAAATTGTTTTATAAATTTAAACACTAATATAAAGTTATTGTTAATAATTATATTAATCTTATCGGTTGCTATGTATCAATATACAGTACCATATGTATTGATAATATATTAATATATTGGTTTGTATAATCTACAAATTTATTGAAAGGAAATCATTCTTTTCAATTGCCTTGGGAAGACAATAGAAATAATTATATTAGAAAGTGCTTTTGATTTGTGGGAAAGTAAGGTGACATTGGTTAAGACTTAAGGATGTTATCTTCAAGGGCGTATTTCTAGGGTACCAAAATGTCATCTTTGTGATAGGTAAGGCTCGTATTTATTTTCTTCAGGAATAAAAATGAGTTTATGTTTTAATTTTATTAAACAACTGATTTCTTCATTGCTATAGAGAAACCATGTTTTAAATGTGTCTTTATTTATTTCAAGGATTGTTAGGTTTATTTTGCTTACTGTTTTGTTTTTATGCTTTACCCTTTTATAGTACTGAGGACTTAAACCCAAGTAGTTGGGAGCACATTTACTCAGAAGTAGCATCAAGTTGCCTTTTAAAAGTTGATTTTTTGCAAGTATTTAAAAACCATGTATATGCTAGGTTTATTCAGTAAGTTTATGTTATTTTAATAGAAAACAGGAAGTACTTAATTTGCTTCAGCACCAGTAGTTTATGGGATTGTTTTTCTCAACTTTCTTCCTAATAGCTCTACATTTGCATTTTAGGTCGACATTGATTGCAGTCAGAAGGTGGTAGTTTACGATCAAAGCTCCCAGGATGTGGCCTCTTTGTCTTCAGACTGTTTTCTCACTGTACTTCTGGGTAAACTGGAGAAGAGCTTCAGCTCCGTTCACCTGCTTGCAGGTGAGGCTGTGGTAGCAATGAAATGGCTTGGAATCTCATTGAACTTTGTGAATAAGCAGTATTTCACAATGAGCTCAAAGTTCAATAGATCATCACAACTTTGGGATTATTGTGTACAGTGATTTGTTTATTGCTGTAAACTACTCTGTTGAATACTGTCATCCTTCCACAGTGGCCAGTGGATTTTTGAACTAGTTCTAATGCCTCTTCACTTGGTGTTTATTAGGTAGAAGTGCCACATACATGGATCTGTGTGCCTGTACTAATAGCTGAAAGCCAAATGTTCTGTCCAGGGATTTTCCATTCACCTGTGATCTAAGAACACCAGGTGCTCTACCTCTCATCTCCTGCTCTGGTATTAGCTGTTACTCCCTGCCAGTGTAACCTCTTATTAAACATTTAGAGTTCATGCATACTGCAGCAATCAGATCATGATTCTTAGGCATTGTGAACAATGAGGAAGGGAGAGAATATGTGTAGACTATATCTTTTGATAATTAAGGGGAATATTTTAAAACTCATTTACTTGTTTTGTTTTTACAACTGAAAGTCTCTTGTAAATGCTCAGCAACCAGATGATTTTATAAAGTACATGGGAAGACTACATATTTCATATCTGCCCTAAAGGAAGGCCGTGTGGGAGTTCTCTCTCATTGAATTCCAAAGCCGAATGTTCATCACTTGCTTCCCCTGTTTTGCAAACATTACTGAAGCCCTTTCACTTACACCGGCTCACAGAGCTGAGAATACAGTTTGACAGTGCACAGTAACCTTTCACACAAAGCTGCTGTGTCTGGCAGATTCTACCAGTGATAGACAAGAAAGTGCTTTTAAAAATGTGATCTAAGAGGAACAAAATATTGATACTATCATTTTCACACCTTTATTCTCATTATAAGGAGAGTGTTGTGAACTGGATGTTATTGGCAATTTGGTATTACAAGTATAGGCATTTCAGTTTTAAGAGAGTAAGGTTCATCAGTTGCTGGTGTGTGAACACTGTTAAACTCTGTGCAGGTATAGATAAGAGTTCCATGTCTCCAGGTCTTTCTCATCAGCCTTTGCTTCAGTTCCCAAAGAACAAAGATAGTTTCTTGTGTCCTTCAGATCATCTATTGCCACACCTTTCATTTATGCTCTGATTTTCTGCCTGACCTCTCTATTAGTATCCTTAAGTGAAGCCAGTTTTTCTCAGAATGTGGTTTTCAGAATTTTGTAACTGAGAATCATAGTACTAGGTTTTGGCTTTTGTTGATAGGCACATTCTTTTACTGGGAGCACTACTGCGTTAAATGTGACAACTGTTTGTCGAGTTCCACCAAACTAGGTTGGTGAGTTTAGGAACTCATTTCATGTTTCTCGTAGCCACAGTTGGGAGCTTTGCCTTGGAATCCTGTTAATGGGACCAGAGTTTTTCCCAAAGACAGTACACCAAGATGTGCTGCCCAGCAAAGTGATTATCCCACCTCCCCACCTTGCTCTTGTTTGAGACAGTTTTCCTTTTGGGGTCTCTGACTTGGCCTTTGGCCAGGTGAACACTCCCATGGAGGAATGAGCTCATGCTGAATTTCTAGCTCAAGTGTTCTGGTTACTTATATACCCGTTTTCCCCTTTACCAAAGAGCACACCTTTGTTACCTGGGAAGGTTCTTAGCAGTCATGTGTAGCTTTGGGCAGGGCATTTATTAGGCAAGGAAGAAAAAGCACTCAGTCTGATCAGCTAGGTCAACCCTAGGGACATATGGAAGTGCACACAAAGTCAGAACTCCCCGATATCTTCACACCGTGCGGGAAAGGTCTCCTGGGCCTGAACGCAAATCCCGGGAAAGAACCACAGGGAGTGTATGGGTAGCTCCACCTCATCATCCACACTCTACAATCCTGCATTTCTTTCATTTAGGAGGTGGCTTTAGGGACGGGGACTGAAGTGCCTTGAGAGTTTCTGAGAAGCCAGATCTCTTACCACACCTAAGAGAGGGTTCTGGGTGGTTAAAAGTCTCCCCAATGATCCAGAAGGTCCTGGCCAATTGGCATTTCCCTTTACTACTGTGTCTGTTCCAGAGTAGACAGAGGTGGGGTGAGTGGAAGAGAATGCTTGGAAAGGTACAGCTGTCAGCTCTTGGCTCCTGTGTTTTTTCTTTTTTCTTTAATATCAAGGTTCTGCTGGTCGGAGGATGTTCCAGGAGTATAAGAAAGAAGGACACCTCCACAAGTGTTTCTTAAATATTTGCTTGGTGAGGGTTGGGGGAGTAATCGTAGGAAAGCACACTTGCTTCTCACTGGTGCTACAGGAAACTAAAAGGTCACTGGAGATGGTTTTCACCACAAAATACCCCTATTGTTTTCAGCAGTTAGAGATGCTTGTCAGCCTCATTTGGATATGGTAATAGAGAGACAAAGTGGTTTCTTACAGTTAATTTCTCCATCAGTTTAGAACTTCCAGCCACCCTGAGATTATTCAAGAAGAGACCCTCGGATATGTCAGGTGTTTTTATGGTCATTAGATGGGGAAGTGAAGCACTGGGGCCTGAAGTCCACTCAGTTTCTCAGGGCTCCCTGACCCAGAGAACAGTGACTTTGGAGAAGAGGAGCAAGAGGACCTCCCCAGGTAACTGATAGGAGGATGTCATAATGAGCTCTTTCCCTCAAACATGAGGAGACCCAAACTTACCTGTAGGACATAGTTCTAAGGGCACAGAAAATGAATGCTTACTTGAAGAGTAGGAGGATTGGGTTAAGGGAAGTTGTACTGGAATGCAGTGGGCTTAATTCATTAATATGGACCAGGTCCTGCTTGGGGGATGGGGGTAGCCTTTAATAGGTGATTATCAGTGAGACTGGATTCCCAGGCCTTCTAATCTTGAAACTTAGAACCTGGTTCTGCAATGGACTCTGTGTAGAGGCCACATGTGTGACCCTTCTCAGCCAAGACCTTGATCCCTGCCTGAGCAGCTCTCCCTTCTTCTGAGCCCAGTCAATATTCTAAACAGAATGATTAATTTGATAGTCATATACTAGCCTAAGCTTTTCATTTTTTATCTTAAAATCTTATTTAAAATTATGTTGTCATTTATCTTATTTATTTGTTAGCTTAACTCCCCACTGGGCTCTCTGCTTCAGTTGAGGACAGTGTCTTGTTCATCTTTGTACTCTGTACAATGCCTAGCACCTTTTAAGTTTTTAGTAAGTATTTGATATGTAAATCAGCTTGCATGTAAGTTTATACCATTTATATTTCATATTCATTTTATTTAGAATATAGGCTGGGATGGGAGTAAAAGGCAGAAAACTGTACTTGAACAATTAAAATTAAAAATAAATAACTGACTATATTAAACAGTAATGAAACTAATCTGAAAGTGGAGCAAAAATGAGATTGTTTTGAAATAAACAATTTCCAAAGTCTTTTTATTCAGACAGAGCAAGCATATAGCTGTTTTGGGAGAAGAATCTAATATGAAAATATTTCCATCTGTAGGTAGATTTAAACATGATTTTAAGATGTAATAAAAATACTCCTGTAATTAAACTGTGCTAATTTGTGTGATCCTTTTTTTTAAAGATTTTATTTATTTGTTTTTAGAGAAAGAGAGAGAAATATCAGTGTGTTGTTGCCCTGTCCTAGGGACCTGGCCCCACAACTCAGGCATATACCCTGAGTGGGGATTGAACGAGCAACCCTTTGGTTCTCAGGCCAGCACTCAATGCACTGACCCACATCAGCCAGGGCAAGGGTGATCCTTAAATACTGAACTTTAATAAGAGCTAACAGCTCTAGAAACCTAGCTCCACTCATAGGAGAATACAAGTTTTTGAATCCATTGAATTGAGAGCAGTATAAGTAATTTATATACCTATTAACATGTAAACCAATTATTCTGTTTAGCCACAGGTCTCCTAATACTAAACCAAACCAATCCATAGCATTGTTTTACTCCATGAGGATTAAAGGGTCTATTTATTAATAGCACTCTCATGTTAGCAAAAAATAATGAATTCTTGTATCTTTGGAAAGTTTTCCATTATCATTGATGGAAAGGTAATGGCAAAACCATTTTTCCACTTTCAAAAAAATTCAAAGTCAGTTATTAAATAAGCACATACATGTAGTTACAGACATATATCCTCGCACAATTGTCTTTAAAAATAAGACTTAATCCCTGGCTGGTGTGGCTCAGTGGACTGACTGCTGTCCTGCAAACCAAAGGCTCATGGGTTCAATTCCTGGTCAGGGCACATGCCTGGGTTGTGGGCCAGGTCCCCAGTAGGGGGTGCATGAGAGGCAACCACACATTGATGTTTCTCTCCCTCTTTTCTCCCTCCCTTCTCCTCTCTCTAAAAATAAATAAATAAAAATTTAAAATAAGACTTGAGAATTTGAATCAATAGAATGACAGAATGGTGTGACATAAACATTTGTTCCACAAAAATGACTGTAACCGAGGATTCTGTTGTGAGGGTCATTTATTCATTTAACTTCCAAAAATTTTTATTGATTTGAGAGGGAAGGAGAAACCTCAGTTTGTAGTTCCACTTATTTATGCATACATTGGTTGCTTCTTGTATGTGCCCTGACCAGTACTGAACTTGCATCCTTGGTGGGTCAGGACAATGCTCTAACTAACTGAACTACCCAGCCAGGGCTATAGTCTTTTTAAAAAAAGAAACTGTTATTGTTAGAAAACACAATAGTTGTCAGCATTGGTACTGATACCTCTTTTGGTCTTGTTAACCTTCAGAAAACTTGTTCTCTGAAAAATCATTTTGTTTTTTGGTCTTTACTTATTTATTGCATATCATTTTATTGTACTTGCCTTTATTATATTTCTAAGGGTGCCAGATTGAAAGTAAGAAATAGGAAAAAAAAGATGACTGAATTTGCCAACAGAAAAGTGATTAAATGGGTTAATTTAGTAAAAATAAAGATCAACCTACAGCTGAAAAATTTTATTCTATTCTCTTTCCTTACTGTCGTAGCTCTGAATAAAAACAAAAGGGACCCACAACTCTTGCTATTTTTAAAATTCTACAGCACTCATTTTTTTTCTTTTGATTTAACCTTTATTGTATTTTTTTTCCATTACCATTCAGTCCCCCTTATCCCCTCTCCCCCCAGCAGTCACCACACTGTTGTCTGGGTCCATGAGTTCTCTTTCCTTTTTGCTCCATCCCTCCATCCACCGCACCCCAACCCCCCAGCTGTCGTCTGCTTTCCTTCTACAGCACTCATTTCTGTCCTGTGCTGAAGCACAGGACAACCCTACAGCAAAAAAAACCCATAAATGAGTCACAGACCTCAGCCCTTTCATTTACAAATGAGGAAAATGACAGAGCCCTTGAGTGACTCTCCCGAGCCCTCCCTGTCCTCACTGTGTGCCCAAGGCCCATCTTTGCAATAATTCCAGAGGCTTCTGGAGCTTCATCAGGAGGCAGGACTCGGAGTCAAGGGTGCCCATTTCAGACCAGGCTTATCCTGAAAGGCTCTTTTTGTGGTGATCCTCTCTCAACCTCTGTGGATTTTGTCATATTCTTACTTCACATTTTATGGAATGAGCAATGTATAAAAATATCTTGTATATTACAAATGTTAAAGCATTAAGTTATTTTATCCAGAGGGGGCTGCCAAATAACAGTCTGAATACTCTGTTTTATGCTGAAGTACAGCTTTGAATAAGGATAGAAGATACCATTTCTTAAGCACTTGCCATTAGGTGCAGTGTTGGGTACAGTGATAAGGGCTTTAATGAACATTTAGTCTCTGAACACACTGTGGTCCTAGATTAATGTTCACTGCAGTCACAGGGCCAAATGCACATTTCTTTGCTTTGAGTTAGATTTGCTGGGGTAGTCAGAGCTAGGATTGACTCTTTACACATTTTTCAATTGAATGGGGATCTGGATTTGGTCAGTAGTACTGTGTAATAAATGTGTGGCTTTGGTTTAATGGAATCAATTACTATTCTTCCTAATGGAAGTGCTGTAAAGCCTGCTTTCCTTGGTTATAGATTTTGCTGTATGTGCTGTTATTATCAGTTCTGTTATCTAGTGTGGCTTTTCTTCTGTCCCTTCATCTACAGAAGGGGCAATCTTCAGTCATTCCATTTCAGGTCCTCTCGGTAAAAGAGAGTGAATATTAATGGATTTCAGTAAAAGTACTAGTTATTCAGGAATTGGCTCTTCTCATGTTTAAAGAGCCCCAGTCACTGAAACCCACTCAAAACAGACTAAAAACAGGTGCTGCTTTGCCTACTGGTTGCCGTGTATTCTGCTGGCTCTGTTCCAAGCTTCCGTTTGCGTGAGGTTATTCAAATTGGATCATCTTTTCTCCAATTGCTACTTGCCAGTGTGTGGTAAGACAGTTTGTGTCATTTCCCAGCTACCAGTGCCTGACATAATGCCTGAGGCTGTGTCCTTTTAAAAAATGGTCTGCAGAGCAGACTAAAGATAGTTCCTCAGTTCCTCATCCTGATATTTTGCACAAGGCAAACAAAAACACCCTGGATGACAGTGGTGACATCAGTCTTCCCTTGCCCCTGTCGTGTCATGTGTGTGCTCTGGAGAAATGCCAAGTCTAGACTTTTTCTTTCAGTTAGCCTCTCAGGGTTTGATGGGCACTCTCACGGTTGGGCTCGGGGCTGGGCTCTGGGGGTGGGATACTAGAAAAGCAAAAGGCTTGCAGATGCAACCTGGAAGCATGTGATTCCATGCTAAACTGCGTGCTGTAGCGATAAGGGACACCTCAGTGTAGTCTGCAGAAGTTGGGGAACGTTTGATTGCAGCAGTGAAATTTTAATTGAACCTTGAAAGAAGAGTGAGATTTGGGTGGGGCAGTCCGAGAGGAGAAGTATGATTAAAAATGTCAGGAATGGACATAGATTTTAGGGGGCAGCAAGAGACTAGAGTGGATTTTTTTGTGATGGGCGGAGATGGGAATTGAGAGGAAATGAAATAAAGTGATGCAAGCTCTTTAAACCAGAAGAACAGATTTGCGCTTCGTTGTGGTGGGCATTGTGGGTCATTGGGGTTTTGACTGCAGCGCCTCTCCCCTGTCAACCACTGTTTCTTTCTTCCGACCTCTGCTCTTCTCCTGCTACCAGCTGAGTCCAGCCAACATCGTCCCTCCCTCGGATTGCTCCAGGAGCCTTCTCACGTCTCTGTCTTGCCACCTTTCAATCCGTTACTCACACTGTAGCCAAACTTATATACATATATTTTAGATTTTATTTATTTCTAGAGAGAGAGGGAGAGGCACAGCAATGTGTGGTTACCTCTCTTGTGCCCCTAACTGGGGACCTGGCCCACAACCCAGGCATGTGCCCTAGACTGGGAATCGAACTGGTGACCCTTCGGTTCATGGGCCAGCACTCAACCACTGAGCCACACTAGCCAGGGCTTATTTTTTATTTTTAATGTAATGCTGATTATGTCACTCTCCAGTTTAATATACATCAGTGCGCTTAGGATAAATTCAAAAATTCTTAACTGACTCACAAGGCCCTGTAGTGGCTGGCTCCCACTAAAGTCCATCTAATACTACTTTAAGCTCTCAGTTTTTTGTTTGTTATTCCAGCTCCTTCCGCCTTCTCTCGGGCTCCAAGCTAGCGGTGTCAATCTGTCTGGGCCTCTGCCCCACTTGCCTAGGTGTCACCTGCTGGATTCATTGAGGATGTCAAGCCTTCCCTAGTTCCCAGGCAAAGTTGGTTTCCACTAATGTACACACTCCTTTGGCTCCCTATCATAATTAATTAATTACTCATCTAATTATTTGGTTAACGTGTATGCCACTAAACTGTCAATTCCAGAGAGGACTTCTGTCTTGCTTGGTCACCTTGGTCCCCATCACCTAGCACTGAGTCCAGATCACTGTAGGTGCTCATTAAAGTCTCTTTGAACTTACATGTGAATCCCTATGAACAGGTATCAGTCAGCTTCCTCACTGATCTAGGAGGTCATCGGGGAAGTATGCAGTTGGGCCAAAGAGGAGGACTGTTGATGGAGTGGAATACACCAGAGAGGTCCTCTGGGAGGGCCTGCTGCAGGGTAGGTTAGAAAGCTTTGAGCTTCACATAGAAAGGCCTGAGAGATGAGTTCTATAGTGATTCAGGGACAATTCACAAGTTAGTCAAATTTGATTCTTAAGAGTCATTCTCTAGAGACCAGACTCTTACTCCTTTTTCCTCTTGACTCATAGCATTCTCTCCTGATTGATAATCTCATTCCTTTGTGCCCTTTGATGCTCACTGTCGACACATCCAGCAACCACTCCCTCCTCATCTGGGTTGATCGTAATTGGTCTCCCCAGTTTGTTCAGGGATGTGCTCCTGATTCCCTGAGCCATGGGGGTATTACTGGACTCTAGACTTGGGGGCATCAGAGGAAATTCCTCTCCTCCACTGCTCACGTAATGGTCCTGGGATAAGGCAGAAGCACACTGAGAATGGAGGTAGAAGAATGTTTTTCTTGCCCTGTGCTGCCTCTCACCCAGAGAGTCTTCTAGGCCGTTGTTTTCTAGGAATAGGAAGCATGGTCTGGGCCCCGACCTGTGCCAGCTTAGCTTTCGGCTGTGAGTGGAATCGGGAAATCCCTTTGAACACCAAAAATGTACAAGACTTATGCCCATCAACAGCTCTTCATTATAACAAGGAAAGATTCAATAAACACATATTAAATGTTAATTATGTGCTGAGCACTGTGCTCAATGCTGACGCGATTACAAATAAGGGAGTGTGAGGCATAATTCTTATCCACGAGGAATTGACAATATATTATAGCTGCAGAAATAAGAGGTCACAAAACACACAAGGATAATTCATGATCCCAGGTCAGTGGTAAACACCTACTGCCAGATGATTGCTATAAATTTTATAGAAGTTCTGAGTTGGCAAGGCCATATCTAGATACACTGGTCAGGTATGATTTTCTTTTCTTTTTTTAAAATGCAACAGAATAGAATTGAAACTACCAGAGAGCATCTCACATAGTAAGGGAAGATGTATCATGAAACTTGTTTCAGTGGTTATTGTATATAGGTGTTCAGAATGCTTTAACAAAAAAAAATTTATTGATCATAGTAAAAAAAATGGAACATAGTTCTGTAGAAGGGATGTGCCTTATACTTGCCTATGGTTTGGAAAGAAATATAAAATGAATTAGAAGGACTGAATTGCCAGAGGCAAGGGAAAATTAAGTTGGGTCATAGATTGGGAATAGATTTTGAAGGGTCTTGAATGCCTAAGAATTTGGTTTTCATTCTATTTGGGAGCAGAAAATACACCAAAACTTTATTTTTGGATTCTTAATCGGGCCACAGAGTGGAAACAAGTTGGATAAGGACAAGTGGCTCAGAGAGAGCTGTTACTGAACTTGTCTGTGAATGAGGTGCAGAGATCGAGGACTAGGGTGGTGGCAGGAAACTGGACAGGCAGGGACGGGCAGAAGAGACCGGGAGAGGGGGGTGGACCTGCGCGGGATGTGGAGTGAGAGAGAGGGAGACAGGGCTTTGGGTTCATTTTAAAGTGTCAATTAAGTTTTTGGTATGAAATTGACCAAAGGAGATTGAAAATGTTAGATTGGAATTTGGGACATGAAGCTCAAAAATACAGACTTGGGAAAATTTAGTTTTCAGGTGAAAATGAGCAAATGTGATCTTAATAACCGCCCCCTTCCAGGGTGAGGCCTTCTGATTCCTCCTCAGGAAGTCCCACCGCACTCTTCACGGGGCTGTTGCCTTCAGGTCTTTAAAGACGCCACAGGAACAGTCAGTGAACTTGGCTGTCGTACTTGATGATTTTATTCTGCCAAGTGGTAGATTCTGGCTGTATTTCTGTCTCTTTGATTGGTTATTTTGGTTGTATTTTTCAGACCAGTCTTTGAGGGAATTTGTTAAGAGTCCTGCCTGGCTGGTTTGTGTCTGTTTAAAGAGGAGGAATTTTCTGGGCATAGTATTGCCAATTTGCAATATCAGTAGAATAGTAAAAATATCACTCCATTTTCCTGAGCACTCTTTACTAAATGACACTTCTAGATTTTGCCAATTGTTCTAAATAATCTTATCTTGAGTAATAACATCTAGACATTGCAAATCACAAGAAATTGTAAGTGGCATTATTTTAGTATTTAGTGATTGTTTTATGATAGTACTTTGAACAGTTTAATTCATTTATGCTGTATGTGAAACTGTTGATTAAAAAATTAGATTAAATAGAATTTCCAGTTCCCCATCTGTGCCAGGTGATAGAGTTGTGTAGAGTGAACTTTTGGGGGGTGTTATTTAATGGGACATGATTTAGGAGACAGAGCTACTTACTAGACTTCCTGGAGGGTCTTCACAGAAATGCTTGTCTGTTCACTTTCCTCTCGAGTGGATGGAGTGGGTGGAATAAGAGGTTAAAGTAATGCTCTGTATCATTTGGGACTTTTCTCTGATTCAGTGCTGCTCAGCAGAGAATTGAGTAGATAGAACATGGATGGAGTGATGTAGTGTCATTGAGAAAAACACGCCATGCTCTCTACCCTTCTAGACCTGATCTGTCAAACCTGTGTGGCGTGGCTTACCCAGACCAACCCGTATGCATTAAGATAGTACAGTTACATGTTTTTGTTTGCTTTCTTTGGGGGGGGATACAAAATTACGTTTCCTTTATTTTCATTTTCATCTTATTTAACCAGTTTTAACTCTCTATGTGTACAGTCTGTTGACCCTAGAAGAATTGTAACCATATTTTTGTCTGTTTTTAAGTAGGGAGAGAACAAAGTTGCCTGAATCAGTCACTTCAGACTAAAGCAGAAAACAGTGGCTTTTAATGACAATTAAAACACTATTGTGAGATACACATTTCAGCATTTTATTTTTTAACATTTGGGTGGTTTCTTTTGTGTCTCAGCAGTAAAGCAGCAGATTTTTATCTTCAGGAAGGCAAGAACTACACTTCTCTCTGCAGGTGCAGGTTTACATGCACTTAAATCCTCCACATACATTTTAGAATAAATACATGAATGGGTTATATTTATGTCACAAAAAGGGAGTCTTTGTCTTATAAAAGGATTAAATGGCAGAGCTATATTTAAAAATTATGAAACCATAAATTATGTGTAAATTAATATACAGAAATTAAGCTTTTACGTGACATATACTGCCCTTTCTGTGTAGAGCCGTGGAGCCATCCACAGAGGGGTAGGGAGCCGGCTGTCGTTCTTCCCACTTTGGGCAGCTCTGCAGACCCGTTTGAACGGAAGGAAGCTTAAGTGGAGGAGTTGTGTTTCTCCTTGCAGGGAACCATCTAGAGTAATGGAGTCAACATTTGTCTCTAGTTTCATAAAAAGAATAGAGGTCCATTTGTAGAATTTGAGACTTAAATGTTTAACATCAGTAAGCTATAGTAAAGGGCTACTTTTGTTTGTTATGTAAATTTTCATTTTAAGAAACACTGTGATTTATAACTAATTGCAAGGGTCAGAGGGAAAGTGACTGATTGGAATTGTTTAATACAATTGTGATATGTATTTTATTTTACGTGGCAGGTTTTTTTCCCTCTAAAAACTGAATGCTGCTCACATTGGCTTTTACAGAAAACGGTGCCTGTGTTTGGGGTTGGGAAGGAGGTGCACTGAAGGGAAGGACTTTCTTTGGCTGAGTTAGAATAAAGTGATATGCAAATGATGACTGCTTTTAAGCTGTATGAAATGTTTTCTCTATCCAAAGTAATACATACGTTTTTGTTTGCAAACACACATGCTAATAGTTGGATTTGTGGAAGACTAACACATAGGAATATGAACTTTAACGCTGCAGTTTGTCCGCCTGTCCACCCAAATCTGTGGAAGCCGAATGCACGTGCACATCTCCCTTGTCTTCCAGGGCCCCACCCCCATTCCTCTACAGGCCGGGGTGTCTGCACGAGGGTCTGCCTTCCTCTTAAGAACAGATCCTTCTGGCATAATGGGCAGTGGTGGCCACAGCCATTCCTAGATTCAGGTCTATTTTGTACAGGGTAGCACATGCGGGCTGTATGTCTTTTTGTTTTCTACATTCCCAGAGGGTGAACAGCGTCAAATCGAGGGATAGAAGGGACTTGGCAAGATTGGATGGTGAATAAAGTCCTTGAACAACTTTTTAAAAAATATTTTAAAACTTTCTCAAGAAGCTTATCGGTTTCTCAGTGCCTCTTTTCACGCTCAGCAAAGGCAGGTGATGAACTGATGTTGTGTCTTCTGTGGCACAGTCTAATGTGGGGGCGTGTGGGGTGGCCTGGAGCTGTGACGGTGGGGAGGGTAAGATGCCTCTTTATTTTGGGTCAGCCATTTGTAAGGAAAAGTTTACTTAAATGAATTGTGCTTTTCTTCTCTTTAGATTTAATTTGTAAGAGGAGAGGGACATTTTAGACATATTTCAAAGCTGAGTTGCTGATGAGACCACAGATAGTTTTTCAAGGGTTTGGGGAAATCAGGCAGTGTCTCATCTGTTGTTAATTAATGAAATGAAACTGGGGTCACTAGAGTACAACAATGAATGAAAGGTCAGTGAATGGAAAAAACTGTCAGTGAAAGAGGATGTCAGCAGAGTGGAACATTGTCATAGATAAAGATCAGGGAAAATGTGCCCTTCAGCTGAGGTAGTGGCTTAAAAATTTTTTGAATTGTTTTGAGGGGTGGGGGAGTAGAGGTTGATTGTGTTGCTCTGCTTATTTAGGCATTCACTGGTTGCTTCCCGTATTTACCTGCAGCTTTGGTATATCCCACACACTTTAACCAACTGGGCTAACCTTACGATACTCACGTACATATGCCTGGGGCCCTGATGTAGCGTTTTCTGTGGGCGACAAGGAGGTATGGTTTAAGACATTTTAAGCCAGACTGAACACCAAGTAAATGCTCTGAGTTCAATGAAATCTGCTAAATATTTAAGGCTGTTCCAGTTTGTGCTGGAGGTTCATTGAAAAAAATTGTGAAAAAGAGGTTTCTTTCTGTTTTATAATGTGTTTTACAATGTTATTGCTGTTTTGTTTGCCTTTTGGGTTTTGTTTGGGGGTTGAATATGTGTTTCTTCTTTCGTTTATTTCTGTTCTCTGCCTTAGAATTTTCTAGAAGCCACACTCACTTTTGAGGTCCACTGAAGTTAAAGTGCCTTAGAATCACTGTACTAATTAATGATGGAGCTGGACCTGGAACAGCCTAGGCAGGCTGACTCACAGTTTATGGTGGTTGCAGAATCATATCCCCTCTGAAAGTGGTTCTGAGGGTGGCCTGAGAGCCATCAAGACATAGCTTCAGCCTCACTGCCAACATGCAAACTGATTTGAACAAACTGGTGACTGTGTTTCACGTAATCCATGTGAAGGGCATTTAAAGAGGCTCTTGTGTCTGGGGTCCTGTCAGACCACCTTCCCCTTTTTTCCTCTGTCATTGAAGCTTTTGAACCATATGGCTTTGGGGAAGCAAGTCTCTTCCATAGGTTTGGGGGAGGCCCATGGCCGTTTTTAGACTGGTACTGAGACCTGACAGGTCACCACCACTGGTGAGGGGAGGACTCTGTGGGAATCAGCAGGGCAGTCCCACATCCTAGAGCAGGGGTGTCAGACTCATTCTCACTGGGGGCCACATCAGCCTCGAGGTTGCCTTCAAGGGGCCGAATGTAATTTTAGGACTGTGTAAATGAAACTACTCTTTAACAGTTAAGTGAGAGCTCGGCGCTGCTGTGGGTAGAAACAAGGTGCTGGGCCAGATTCAGCCCAAGGGCCTTGTGTTTACCACCTGTGTCCTAGAGAGAGTTGAGCCCATAGTATCTGGAGAAGGGGTGTAGCTCCACAGTTGAGGGGACAGTCTCGAGCCAGGCTTCAGAGGCTCATATCCCAGCCCTGCCAGTTAGTGCCCCCTGTCTTTCTGAACCTCTACTTTTTAAATCTGTACTCTGGGGATAATAGCACCTACCTCATAGGGTAGTTGTAAAGATGAATAAATACTTGTAAAGTGCTAAGAGCAATGCTTGTCACGCAGTAAATGTCCAATAATTCTGATTGCTTACATTATTTGTAAGTATGATTACTTACACATTTAAAATGGAATTTAAGCACTTTCCTTGGATGGTCTTATTTCTCTTTTCTCTGAGAACATTTATTGGAATATTTGTTTTGTTGAATGTAAGTGAGAAACCATACCATGAACTGTTGTAGAGCCAGAATAGGAAAAAAAAAAGTATGGAACAGTTTTTCAGAGAAACATCAGAACACAGAAGTTAATAGAAGTTAAAATTTAAACTCATACAGTAAAATTATAATCAAAATAGTGCCTGACAGTTATGTTGTTGGGTAGGTGCAAGGTAGGCAAAGAATGATGAGATGCTTTAACATTTGTTGCAAGAACTACTTTGGTAGGATAACTGTACTATGCAATTAGAGAGGCTGAAAGAGAATAGAACAACAATAAAAACAAAATTATGAATCCTGAACAGTGATACTCACGTACATTATGCCAGTGTTGGCTGACCCCTTTTTGAGAGTGTCTGCAGGTTGTACTTGCAGGTATAGTAATTCTGATTGACTTTTTTCAGTCGGTGCAGTGGCCCTATAATAGCATTTCCTATGTGTGAGTTCCATTAACTTTTTGTACATTTAGGAGGGATGAGTTAGGGGGATTCCATAATCAAAGAAGTTTGGGAAACTATATGAGTTCAATGAAATTAAACAAGTTTCTTTGGAGATACTTTTTGGAGCCTTTATTATGCTAATGCGTGCTGTGACACTCCCAGAAACATGTGATATGCCGTATTTCTCTTACTTCTTGGACCAATATCTCGTCAGTCAACTTCCTGCAGGGCCCCAGTGCTCTGGAGCACATTGGGGAAATGTAACCTTAGCAGGATTGCTTCCCCGTCGCCCGCCACTTTGTGTCTCTGGTGAATCTTAACACAGTGAAGTTAAAACAACTGGGTGTAGATAAAGGTTGGAGGAAGGCCTCACAGGTGAGGCTGCGTCCTGAATGTATGATCACTGCATTGAAGTAACCGTTACTGATGCCTGTTAGAGTGCTTACTGTGTGCCAAGCACAGAGCACTCAGATGTATTCACTAATTTCATGCTTTTGGCCAGTCAGTGAGGTAGCCATGACCATTGTCCCTATTTGTAGATGAGGAGACTAATAACCAGAGGGCTTAAATAACTTGCCCAACTCAGTCAACCAGAACATGAACTTGGGTTTAGGAGCCTACTGTTCTTCCTCTCTCTGCTGCTCAGCCTTGGGGCTCGAGTGTGGCTTGTATGCTGTGGTGTGTGTGGGGGGGCGGGGTGGTGGGGTGGGCGGGGTGTTCCTGGATGAGTGGAGAGCATGACAGTGTGAAGTCATAGTTTTGTGTAGCTGAATATCTTGGTTGGAAAGGGTTTCATGAAAGTGCGCAGGTACAGATCCTGAGGCTTACCTGTCACACGAAGGACTTTGGGATTTCTGTAATGGCACCACCACCCACTCCTCCCGTCAGGTCACCTCAGCAACTTTAGTGAGCAGACTGCCTCTGTGTAAGCAGTGCAGACACTGAGGGAAGGCGAGGATGCACACACTTCTACATCTTGTAGGGGCCTTGCTATCACTGACTTTCTGCCATCCTAGCTGGCTGCGTTGTGGCACCTACACAGGGTGCCACGGGGCAGTAGACACAGGAGTCTAGCAGCTTACGCTTGAGTCGAACATAATCCAGGGGACAGTGTGGCACTCTCTCCCTCTCCCCACACTTCTGCAGTTTTTGAGGGCATATTTTGTGTGCCTTCTGGAAGGGGACTGAACGCTAATAGAATGTAAGTCAAGGAGATGGCTTTATGGATTCATAAATACTTAATGAGGTTTTAAGGTCTTTAAGGCTTGATTAAAGAGGTAAAAGTGGGGCTGCCCTCCCTGCCTTCTAATAAGACTTAACCTGTTAGTTGCTTTTTGATTAAATAGTATTAAAATATATAAGTATTTTCTATGATCCAAATATCTTTGGTTCCTGAGTTTGAACTTCGCAAGTAGTGAGGGTTTGGATAGTAAGACATTTATCTGACAATTTATCAGAATCTATTTGGTTGCTGGGTTTGGATTTAGATAGCAAGGAATATTTAGATTGGAAACCCAGTGAAGACCTTATACGTTCTCCTTTTTTTCCACCTCAGAGGAACTGAGAGTGCCTCTATGCTGGATAGAGTTCTCCTTGTTAAGAAAGGGCAAGGCTGTGACTTAATTAAGGTCATTGAGCAAGTCATTGTAAGAACAGGACTAGAAAAAAGGAAGTCATCCGAGCCCAGGAATCTTGCAACAAAGCTTCGTGTCCCCTGACCAGTTAGGGTCTGTCGTACAGTGTTCTGCAAAGTGAACAGGAGACCCAGGAGTCCGTAGTGACTAGGGGGACCATGACTAACTGCCTGCCTGGGTATCCAGGATTTGACATAGACAAGATTTGTAAGTAGAGCTGAGTATGTTTCTGATACCTTTGCCATGAAAAACCTCTACAGTAGGAAGATTTAAACTTAATTCTGGGCATGATTTTTAACTTAACATTCTATTTTGAAGAAATGTTGTCTGACCCTAGTTCACATTTTTTATATCCACATTTGCTTCTGCAAATAATTGTCTTGCTTGGTTACTTCCTCCTTACCTTAAATCCTCTTTACATTCCACAACAAGTACTCACGGGTGGGGGCGTGCGGAGCAGACGTTGCAGGACATGTGCAGGAGTGAGGAGGAGAAGAGTCATCTTGGATCGGCGCCCTCCAGGCCTGAGAGTCCCTGCTGTGGCCCCCCAAGCCAAGACTCGGCGCTGGGTCGGGTGTCAGATATGGCAGCGTTGATGGGATTTCATTTTTCTTTTTTCTTTTAAAATGTACTTGCTTATGAATTGCATTCATGTACTGCTGTAGTTACAAATTATGAAAATGATAAAATGTAAGATTTGAAATGGGAAAGGGTAGTATAAAAATAAGTATGGTTTATTTTCATTTATGGTTTATCAATAAACATGGTTTATTTTATTTTATTAAAGCCGATGTACAGCAGTATATCAGTTTCAGGTGTACACCCCAGTGAGTAGACATTAAGTGGCCACCCCCTTAAACCTCGCACCCATCCGACACTATACATAGTCACTAGAATGTTACTGACTATATTCCCTATGCTGTACTTCGCATCCCCACGGTGACTTTTCTTTTTAAACAGTGTTATTGGAGTAGTTCACAGAGGCTGATGTGTGCCTCTGTGCCTGGCCTCACTTTGCCCTGTCCGTCCGCAGGTGGGTTCGCCGAGTTCTCCCGTTGTTTCCCTGGCCTCTGTGAAGGAAAGTCCACCCTCGTTCCGACGTGCATTTCTCAGCCTTGCTTACCTGTTGCCAACGTTGGGCCAACTCGAATTCTTCCCAATCTTTATCTTGGCTGCCAGCGAGATGTCCTCAACAAGGTGGGTACTTTGAAAATGTCTTTCATTGCAGGGCTTATTGTTAGCAGCTGGAGAAATAGCAGTCGCCCATCCGCTGTCATCTCAAACACACCTGGCTCCCAGGAAGGATGTGCGCCATCCTCAGGGTGACTCCCCAGTGAGCACTCGCACTGTCTTGGGGACCGCTGTTTTGTTTGGTCCTCCTGATGGCTACAGGAAACCTAAACTGTCGTCATAGTTGCTTCCTCCTCATAGGTCCAAGAGACCTGGCATAGGATAGGATTTTTCAGAAGTTTGGCCTTACTTTCATAGTGTATTCATTGCTCTGTTTTAATAATTGGGCACACTCAGGGAGGCTCATACTTCCCAGCCTCACATTAATAAATGCATTTGTTTACAGCAGCACACTAGAAAGGGACTCGGGCTGGGCCTGGATTGAGGACGGACTTCGTGCTGATTGCTGGCTGGAGGGGAGGGGCGGCGGTAAAAAGACGGTGAGGACAGGGATGAGTGTGCACTGCAGGCCCCAGTGTCGGAGGCTCACTGGAGCGGTCTGGTTGAGAAAGAAGAGTGAACAGCATGGATCCCGGCTGGAAGGGACGTGGGCTGTGCTGAACAAGGTGTGCACAGCAGAGGAGCCCTGGTTGTCGAGGCTGCTGTTGTGTGCAGTGGTACCGGCAGGACAACAGTAGTAGAACTGGAATCTGCCTCCTCCCACAGCTCACATCCTCTTACCCAGTCTGCTAGAAAACAATGCTCTCAGTGCCCAGAAAGGTGGTTTTTCTTTAAAACCTCTAATTTATATCACCTTTAGTTGAAAAAGCAATCAAAGATATTAATTCAGCTGTTGGTGATTTACAGATGCTGCTTTCCTAGATGAAGGCAGCACCTTAACATTTTCTCCTTGAAGAACTGAAAGAATTGCGCTGGCTGTAAAAGAAGCTTCCCCACTGGCTTGTTCCCGCAAGGGGAAAGCCAGGCTTTTGGGGGGGTGTCGGGGGTGTGTGAAGAATACTCTATCACTGAGAAGCAGTGAGGCATTTGGTTATTTTTTCTTTTTTGTTCTCAAAATTCCTGCCTTGATGCTGTTGTTAATATATCAGCTCTTACCTTGAGAGCTGCTTGCTTGAAATGTGATAGCTTAAGCTTATACAGCGGAGCCTTTCTGGTGAGGTCACCTTTGAGCATGTGATGATTATTAGTTCTCTTTTAGAGATAAGCACACTATGTCACAGAAAGCAAAATTGATTTCTAAAAGTCACATGCCTCCCTCGGGCAAAGCTGGAGATACTTTATTTAATCCTCAGATTAGAAAATAAGCTAAAATTCCTAGCTAGGGATCCTGTGCACAGTTACCCCAGTAAAACTTAACCAGCCAGCTAGGATGCAAGTTCACAAATATTGTTACAGCTCATTTTGGTTACTTTTAACATTAAATTAAATGGCACATTGATTTTGCTGCATATCTTTTGCAAATGTGTCAGTTAACAACCTTATGAGTACCCTCAAGGTGAGAGTGGTTAAACCTGAACCTGGAGTTGAGGGAGACCATTTACCAAAGTGGGCACATACATAGATACATTGGGAAGAAGAGGTTGTAGGGGGAGTATGAGTTTGTGGAAGTTTGTGGGTGAAAAAGCTTGGGCAAAGAGTTAGTCTTTAAAAAAAAATAGCCCTGGTTGGTGTGGCTTAGTGCGGCTTAGTGCATCAAGTGCCAGCCTGTGAACTAGGACATTACCAGTTCGATTCCCAGTCAGGCCACATGCTTGGGTTGCGGGCCAGGTCCCCAGTTGGGGGCATTTGAAAGGCGACCACACATTGATGTTTCTCTCCCTCCCTTCCCTGCCTCTCTAAAAATAAATAATTAAATAAAATCTTAAAAAAAAAAGTGACACCAAAATATGTTAACAGAAATGTCCTTGGGAGGATCATAATATTTGCCATTTAAAATGCTAGGCTTTATATCAGTGCATTTAGCCCTCATAATAGCATTAGGAGATAGGTTGGCCCTGAGTTAAGTCACTTACCCAAGACTTTATGGCTAGGAAGTCATTGGCTTCAAAACTGGTCGGTGATAGAGATCAGACTCAAAACCAGGCTATTCTGGCTTTAAGTCCTATGCTTATATGAGACCAGAAGCACCCGTCTTCTGGAAAGAGGAGCTGTCTAGAATAAGCTGTTTGTGAAGGACTAACAAATTTTAACAGTCTGTTGAATCACAACTGAGATTTTCGTTCCCTGCTTTTTCCATATCATTTTTCTTTTAAGATTTTATTTATTTTCCAAGAGAGGGGAGGAGAAGGAGAAAGAGAGGGAGAGAAACATTGATCAGTTGCCTCTTGTGCGTCCCAACCAGGGACCTGGCCCACAGCCCAGGCATGTGCCCTGTTCGGGGATCGAACCTACCACCCTTCAATTGGCAGGCTAACGCTTAATCCACCAAGCCACACCAGCTAGGGCTCCATATCATACTTTATACCAGCACTGTCCGAGAGAAATATAATGCAAGCCACATGGATGACTTCAGATTTTCCAGGAGCCTTCTTTTTTTAATAATTTGTTTTAGTTGTTGTTCAAGTACAGTTTTCTGTCTTTTACTCCCATCCCAGCCCATCCCCCCAATGCTCCCCACCTCCCTCCCATTTTCACCCCCTTAGTTTTTGTCCATGTGTCCTTTATACTTGTTCCTCTAAATCTCTCCCCTTTTCCCCTGAAATTCCCTCCCCTCTCCCCTGTGGTCACTGTCAGCCTGTTCTCTATTTCAGTGTCTTTGGTTATATTTTGCTTGCTTGTTTAAGTAAAAGGAAACATGAAATTAATTTTAATAACATTTTATGCATCACAACATATTTATAATACTATTTTAACATGTAATCAACATAAGAATTATTGAATTATTTTACATTTTTTGTTCCACGTCTTTGAAACCTGGTGTATATTTGATAGTTACTACACATCTCAGTGTGGATGAGCCACATCTCAGGTGCTCAGCAGCCACGTGTGGCTTGTGGCTGTCACCCTGGACAGTGCAGGGCAGTACTCTCCATGTGTATTAGTTTTTAGTTTTGTTTCTGAGTCATAGCGGTGTGTAAAAGGCTGTGAGAAGTCACTGATAGCAAAAAGAATACTTTTGTTTTCTGTTTCTCTGACAACTGTGCATTTGTTTCTCAGTCCGCTCTTTGACCCTCTAGCCTCTGTACTCGAGGTGGAACAGGAGCAGCTTATTCCGCTGAAGGTGGTTTGCTGGTGCCCAGTTCACATCTGAACTGAGTGGGGTTTGAGCAAGGATCTCTAGTTACTATGTCAAAGACAAAAGTTCTCCATCGGTTTTCTCCCTTCTCACTTAACATTTCAAATGGGGACTTTTGTTTCAAGTGTGTGACGGAATTACCCATTTCGAGTGGTGACCGAGCCAGAACTGAGTCTGGTGAGCCACTGCAGCCTCCTTGCCAAGGGAGTTCTGCAGACCCCTGTCCCCTTTGTGAACAGCGTGCTGCCAGCACGCTGCGCGTAGCTCCCGCAGTCCTTGAGCGTGTAGAATTGGCATTGTGTGCTGCCTGACCGGTCTGCCTGCCACAGGGACCACTGCTTCTTTTTCTGTCGTTTTCTTGTAAGAGTTAGGTAGCGGCCTAGACACAGTATATGCTACTTTCAGGGTGTCCGTGTGGCGTAGGAAGTCAAAGGTCCTCAGAGTTATTGGTAAAAATACAGCATTTATTCAGTGTCTACTATGTGTAGAACACCACACCGTGTACAGGTTGATTAGACCAGACGTGCCCACTGACCAGCAGTTTACCAGATGGGGTGATTGGCGGTCTAACTCCTGACACTGAGGCAGCATGGCGTAGTGACCAGGGGCCTCAGTGGGCAGCGTTGCATCCCAGGGCTCCACCTTACCAGCCACATCACTTTAGCCAAGTTACCACATCTTGGTTTCTTCACCTGCAAACTGTAATGATGCCCGCCTCTCAGTGTCCATGTGAGGTTCAGAGGAAATGACATATGCCAAGCACCAAGCCCAGTGCCTGGTTTCTAGGGATACTCATTACTGGCGTCACAAGGTGGATTGTACCAGAATGTAGGGTAAGTGGTACGGGCATAACATTGAGTGTGGTTGGTTGTGGAAGGCCAGGTGGAGGAAGTAGGAGTTACTTTTGAAAGCAAAAGGAGTGGCAAATGCAAAATTATTGATTGAATTGACTTAAAAAAAATGACAATTCCATTATCTAGAGTTACAGTGCCTGTGGTAATTTTATAAGATCTCTCTTTCCAGCATAGCTGGACTTGGGAGGCTTGACCAAATACTGCAGTTTTATCAGGGCTGTATATTAATCTGTATTCTGTGTATTACTCCACAGTCTATATCAACAGGTCATAGACTCCATATTTAAAAATTAGTTCAACTACAGGGGAAAGTGTATTTTATGGTTTAGGAGAAACTTTTAATGGGAAAACAGTGCATGAAAATCATCATAATAAAATTAAGACTTATTTTTGATTCACAAATATTATTTTTAAAAGTTTTCTTAATTGTATATTGAAACCAGAGTCCATTTTTTAACAGAGTTAGGGGATAATCTCTTGTACCTTTTTACCACATGAAGCCTTTTTTATGTCCAGCTTTGCTACGTTCAGTGTCATTTCCCTGCTTAGGGCCAGTCAGGAGAAGGGACCGTTGGAATTAGTGAAAAATATACATTATAACAGCTGTGTTGAGTATAATTCATATACCATGTGATTTCTAAGCTTTCTTATTGAAATAGAACTGGCACATAACATTGTATATCACCTGTGTTACAGGTGAGGAGGCTAAACCTGAGGGAGGTTAGGTAATTTTCAGTTGTGTACGTTTTACACAATATAGTGAAACAAGTGAATGAATAACATGAATATCTTCATAATTTAGCAAGAAGTCATTGACACCCATCTATGAATAAAAACAAAACATAGGTAGACCCATTCTTCATAATTGTAGTGCCGATGCAGTTCCATGGTCAGAAACATCGACGGAGATGCACGCTCAGCCACTTATGTGCACGTGGGGATGATCAGATGAGTGAACAGTTATGTGAAACTTCAGCAGGAGCCATGGCTGACTTCAGAGCCGCTCGCCACCTCTGCCCTGACGCATCCTGGGCAGGCGAGCCCCCGTCTCAGGCTGCACTGGGCTCCTGGCCGCACTGGGCTCCTGGGCGCACTGGGCTCCTGGGCTCACTGGGCTCCTGGGCTGCACTGGGCTCCTGGCTGCACTGGGCTCCTGGGCTGCACTGGGCTCCTGGGCTGCACTGGGCTCCTGGCTGCACTGGGCTCCTGGGCTGCACTGGGCTCCTGGCTGCACTGGGCTCCTGGGCTGCACTGGGCTCCTGGCTGCACTGGGCTCCTGGGCTGCACTGGGCTCCTGGGCACACTGGGCTCCTGGGCTGCACTGGGCTCCTGGCTGCACTGGGCTCCTGGGCTCACTGGGCTCCTGGCTGCACTGGGCTCCTGGCTGCGGCACGTCTCCCGCCACCACTGCCAGAGGGAGTCGTGTGTGTTCAGCCTGTGTAGGCCAGTGTACTTGTTTTTACGGTCATGTACGTTAATGAAAATATTACCTACACCAGTGAAATATGAATGAGGGAAGAGAGTTGTTTTTCTGTGACCTAAGTGAAATGTTGTCAAAAGATTCAGGAAAGACACATTGCATTACATTTTTTTCTGTCTAACCGAGGTAGGAAGAAGGCAACTGTAAAATATTTAGGGGACAGCTATGATCCAGAAAGATTCTGTTCTGATATTATTTTACAAGTTCTTGACCAATAAAGAAATGGAAACGTAAGTGGTAGATGCATTTGGTTGTGATTTGCCTATGAACTCCAGTCAGCAAACCTGTGAAAACAAAAGCCAGGTTCCCTCCAGCATCAGAAGTTAGCAGATTAATGCACATGTTTTGTTTTGAGTTTAAATGTTTCAGGTACATATACGTCATTTTCTCCTTTAACTGACTTTTCCAGAGACATTGTAATTACAAATCCAGATGAGAGAGTACTTATTTATGGTATTTAATTCAGTAGCCAAATCATATTTAAATTTTATACGGTGACATTTTAGAATTTTTGTTTGCTTTCTTGTTTTTAAAATTGACTGTGTTTTATTAAGTCCCATTTTATTACAAAAAGAATTTTCAAGTACCACCTGGATACATTGATTTAATAAATAGATTTTTTTTAAAGTAAAATTTTTATAAATCAAGTAAAATTATTCCATTTCTTTCTCATTTTGTTTCAGTTATTTTATTATCACTCCATTTCAACACTTTAACATCTCTTTCCCTTCCCCCTTTGCCATTTACATAAAATAAAGCTACTATTTAAATGCATCTTTTGTAGTACCTTGCTTTACAAGTGAAGAATACTTTTGAGATACAAACAGTGTTACAAGCTTAGGTTGTTGATGTTTCCTAAATCAGGTCAGGCCTGCCCCTTTCCACGCTTTGCTGCCTGTGCAGTACCACAGTGCAGTGTGGCGGTGGCAGCAGTCAGTGTGAGGTCAGTGTGAGGCCGGGGCACGTGCGCTCGGTAACCTGTCCCCAGCCTGCCACAGCTGTTCTCCGTGTAAACGTGGCAGAAAGACCAGCTCTGTGGTGCCTGCTGCCTGCAGGGGAGGCGACAGTTGTGGGCGGGACTCAGATAAATCTCCTTAGATAGCCACCTGGTGTTGAGTCACTCCTGCCTGACCCTGTACTTACAGGGGAGATAGGGTAGGTAGCAGGTAATCTCAGCATTGAAAAGCAGACGTGACCTTTGCTGCAAGCACAGAGTTTAAAAGCTGTAGTAGTAAACACCATTAAGGTTTTCATTGCCTGATTATTTAGTCTCACAGAGACCTCCAAGGCCATCAGAGGTCTTGGGCACAGCTACGGGTCGGTCACTGTCAGAAGCTCCCCAAAGGCTATTATTTCTTGACATTGCTGTCTCACAGTGGAGATGGGGTTGCATCTTATATATAATAAAGGCTATTTATTGTGCCAAATGTGGTAAATGAAGGGATTAGAGAATTGGCAAATTTTAGGAGAGGGAAAAAGGAAGAAAATTACTGGCTTTCAAGTCTTTGGAAGAGATTTATAGAGGAGGTAGCATTACAAGAAAAGGAAGAAGTGACCAGAGTTGCTTTAAGAAAATTATTTCAGGCTTAGAACACTTCCTGAGAGGCAGCAGTGGATGACCAAATGCAGCGGGTCGTAGAGGCTTGCCTGGGAGATGGTAGACGGGCCACGTATTGCATGCAGCTATGTATCTGGTGCTGAAGGTAGAAAAACAAGCAAGAATCAGTCCAAGATCTCATACTTCACTGCTTAATAGTGCAGACAAGAATTATTTGCTAATTATAGTATGCTACATGCTTTGCTAATAGTGTGAACAGAGTGCTTTGGAGGGACAGAGAATGCGATGGTTAATTATGAGCAGCGGGGAAAGTTCACAGTGAGGTTAATTTAAACAGAGCAGGAAGAGCAGGAAGAGGAACCGGGCCTGCTAAGCACAGGGGCAGCGAGAGCAGCGGCTCAGAGGGCGGGTGTCCATGTGACACTGAGGGAGTCGGAGGTTGTGGACACGATGGAATCCAGAGTGTGCACAAAGCACTGAGCCCTGTTAATTAGCCCTGTTAACTGTGCTCATATGCTATTAGTCATTTCAATTACTCTTTCCCTCCACAGGAGCTGATGCAACAGAACGGGATCGGCTACGTGTTAAACGCCAGCAATACCTGCCCGAAGCCGGACTTCATCCCTGAGTCTCACTTCCTGCGAGTGCCTGTGAACGACAGCTTCTGTGAGAAAATCTTGCCGTGGCTGGACAGATCTGTTGATTTCATTGGTAAGCAGCTCACGTGATGATAGGAGTCCTCTGGTGTAGACGTGCCCTCTCCCTCCATCCCTCTCCTTTTCTTTGGAGAAGGAAGCCTCTTTCAGAGATACCAGAAGTCTGAGACAACACACGATGCTGCTCATCTCATCTAGTAGCCAGGGCGACATGTGTGCGCCACTCGTGGCCCAGGGCACTGGCCGTGTGACGTTCGAGCTGACTGAACACGGCCCAGGTTCAGCCTGACAGGATCTGTGGTCGGGTGTCTGCAAGTGTTCGAAAATCAGACTTTCAGGGTTGCATATCTCACCCACTTTTTCAAGTCCTGTAAAATACTTTGGAAGCTTGGGTGGCTTTCCTGAAACTGTTTTGCCTTGCTGCTGTGTTTTTCCCAGAGACATGTCAAATCCTGTTACATTCAGAGTCTTTGTGTCACAAAATTTCTAAGCCTTAGTCCATGTGCCAGTAATTTCAAGTAGTGGATCTAATAAAATTTTCTCTCTCTCTCTCTCTCTCTCACACACACACACACACACACACACACACACACACGGTTGCTCATTTCTTTGGCGTTAGTTGTGACACGATCTGACTGCTGCCGTGACCTCAGTCCTGGAGCCGCTCCCCCCGGTGGCCCGACTCCCAGCTTCAGGTGCTGTTGTGCCATGTCAGTGCCGCAGGGTCCGGTCCGCTGCAGTCAGGTGGGGATGTGCGTTTGCGGGGTGGTCTCAGCAGGAGTGGAGAACGGAGGAGAAACCGTGCTGGCTCTTGAGTGGCATAACAGGGTTGACTCTCGGTGTTCCACGGGAGGAGTTTTTGTGTCCCCCCCACAAGGCACATGAATTTGAGCACTATGTAATTAAATACTCTGAGTTGGTTAACTGTAATTTTTTAAAAAAGAACTTGATCCTTTTAAAAAGTAGAATTATGTAAATTAAGCCTCTCACTATATGTACTTTAATCTGCGAGGGAAATTTTTTAGTTTTTTAAAGATTTCATTTATTTATTTTTTAGAGAGGGAAAGGGAGGGAGAGAAACATCACTGTGTGGGTGCCTCTCACACACCCCCAATTGGGGGCCTGGCCCACTACCTGGGCATGTGCTCTGACCAGCGACCCTTTGGCGCTCAGTCAGCTGACCCACACCAGTCAGGGCTGGGAGGGAAATTATTTGAGATAATGTTTTTAGAACTTTAGGTATTTCTGAAATAGTTCTCTTTTTTTAAGGTTCCAGATTGCCAAGAGTTTTCATCTTTAAAAAAAAATTCTTTATTGATTTTAGAGAGAAAATCAATAGAAGAGAAGGGGGGGAGAAACATCAATTTGTTGTTCCACTTATTTATGATGCATTTATCGCTTGCTTTGTGCATGTGCCCTGACAGAGATCGAACCACAGCCTTGGAGTTCTGGGACAATGCTCTGACCCACAGAACTCTTTGGCCAGGGCCAAAGAGTTTTCATCTTTAATTAGGATGCACTTGTGAAACATCTTAAGATAAACAGCTTAGCTATTTCACATTTAAATAATCACAAACAAAACTCCTAAAATTAACCCCCCATTGTACTTCTAGGAAGTACTCAACATATCATTTAGTTTATGCCTCTTTAAAAGATAAGTTATGGTTAATGCGCTCATTGCCTATGGCATTGATCCAGAGACATTTGGTTCTGATCTCAGCTCAAAAGTGCAATTTCAGAATCTAGTTAAGAGAACCTGATTACATTCCTGACAATGTCTGAATTTATGGAGCATTAATTGAAGAGAGAGTGTGAATAACTTTGCCCTTATTTTCTTCTTTCATGGGAGATACTGGAGTCATCCTGCCACTTTTAATTCATCCAAAAGGAACTTCACTGTGTTCCAAGTTGGTTAAATACACACATACAAACATATAATGTAATTCATTTGTAGTATCTGAAAATATTTTCACTTGCTTGACACTGTGTACTAGGGCCACCATTCTCATCCCATCAAGTAATTCAAAGAGAATTCTCCAGCCCAATTTAGGAATCAGGCCATTGTTCACTGTGGCTGCTAGGTGGGGCGTTTTGAAGCCAGGGTCCGTCATGACAGAATATATAATTAGGAGACATACCTTTGTACCAGGAGTAATAACTTATAGACTCATAGGGTTTTCTTATTATTTAAGTTTCAGGGCTTCGTGGGAGGGCTCAGGTTTTTGTGGAGCTGGCCTTTATTTGTAGTTAATGGAGGCAACACTGCGTGTGGTCTGCCTGTCCATGCTGGGGGGCACTCGTGGGGCACCCCCAGGCCTGGCTGGCTGCTTATACTGCCTTTGGCTCCCTCCTCACTTGGTGCCGCCCCACCTCAGCCACACAAACTCATGACTTTGCACGGAGGTAAATAGCATGTACTTTGGAGCCAGACTATTTCAGTCCTGCCTTCAAGTGATTTTGGGTAAGTTACTTAAAACTTCTGTGTTCCTCAGTTTCCTGAGCTGGAAGCTGAAGATAATGTATCTACCTCATAGAGATATTGTGAGGATTAAAATAGATAGTGTATGTAAAATACCTTGCAAAGTGCCTGGCTAATAAGTAGTAGCTACTTTAAAAATTATTAGGAGCCCTTTTTCCTAGAGCTGTGCTCCGGGACCTCCACACTGCCACCTCCTTAGTAGCCTTTGAAACGTGGTGTCCTCCCTGGTTCTCCCTTACCCTTCATATCTGTCATTTTCTCAGCCTTTGTTAACCTCGATTTCACCCCTGAATTGCTGTGGTCGTCACCGGCTTTTCTAAGATTGCCGGTCTCCACCCTCAGTGCTTTCTGGTTCCTCGTTGAGGAAAGTGTGGAGGCTCCTGAACTGCCCGGGAGTCCTTAGCTGACAAACCCAGACCCTCCGGCACCTGCTGCCCTCCTGCAAAACCCCTCTCTGGTCACTTCCTGCGCAGCTTGTGAGCACCAGCCCCTGCAGACTGTTTCAGGGAAGTGTGTCCCCATGGGGCTTTCTTGCACACATTTCCCTCCTCCCCACCAGGTCTGTGTATATTACTTCCTATGCTTTAAGACTCAGTTTAGCACTCACTTCTGCCAAGAAATATGCTGTAATGAACCCCACTCTGGTATAATCACTTTTTTAAAAATATGTCATCAAAAGAGTTGTAATTGTAAAAACAGTGTGATGTGCAAAAATTTGTAAAACAAAAAAATGAAACCTTAACATCCTAACAAATCTGTTATTTTGATTTTTAATTTTTTTCCAACCTTTTTCAAATTTTTAAAAATAAAGACTGCTTTTTAAATGTGTATCAGTCAGCCAGCCAATATTTACCATGTGACCAGTGTTAAGTCCTTTGCAGGGAATTTTAGAAGCAAGGCCCTTCTAGATCCTTGTAATCTAGTTTTGAGATAATTATTTGAAATAATGAGAGAATATTGTCAACATTAAAAAATGTTGACAGCTCACTTCCAATGAGAATTTAAAGCAGCGTACAGTAAGAGATTGAGATCAGAAGATACACATATTCACAGACATACACATTAAAATAGAAGAAAAGGGCAGGAACCAAGTAATATGGGGTATAGTGAAGTCTGAATTACAGTTTCCTGTTGAAAAGCTTAGCTTTGAGCTTCTTAGCAGCCAAGGTGAAGGGGAAATACTAGGAGTGGTGTAGGCTAAATAACCACTGTACAGCTGAGAGAGGGAAGAGAACTGTGTAGGCCCAGGAAGTGAGAACATGGCTTTATGTAAAATGTTATATAGTACCTGCTAGTTTCAGTGTTGCTCTGTATTCATTTGTTTTACTGTGTTTGATTTCCCTATTTAAAGGGAAGCTGCTTGATTGTTCACATACTATTCAAAAGCCTTGTAGTGTTTTGTACATAATGAATAATCATATACATTAGAAATGTGTAATACTTATAACAGAGGTGGTAAGATTGGAGTAGCCTTGAGCTATTTATCTGCCAGGGCCCATTCTTTGGATATTTGTTAGTTACAAGAAGTTTAAGACAAGGTTGATACATGTAGGATTTACGTTTGGTAGTGTCCACTAAAGCAGGAAGGAAAAGGGAAGAATTGAGCTCGGGGGCAGCAGCTCACAGCAAGCACACGTGTAGTCGTTTAGAATTGAGGCCGTCATAGTACTGGTGCAGCGTTAGCTGCCTCCAGGTGGTGTGGGATCATTTCACCCACTCGCAAGAGAAGGCTGCTGAAACTCCTCAGCAGTGAGAGACGACAGTGCTGTTTGCTGAATGGCCTGGGTTCTTGGCTCTGACAGTTGTCCGCGAGTCATTCTGCTGCATTATGGGTGTGAAGATCATGTAATCAGACAGTAACTCCTGGATCTCAAGGAAAGGGTAACAATTCCCTTGGTCCTCACTAAAGTGACTTACTAAACCTGATTTATAGTATTTTTTTTTCTTAAATTCAGCAAATAAAGTTAAGCCAGTTTGTGACATATAGAAAAGTCTCCTGGTGAAAAGTAGGGATACTACAGGTTCTACTAGTCAGCAGTTTAAAAGTAGCTTGACCTGGCGTCTTTTTGTGTTGTGACATGATACCACTGTGATTAAGTCTGTCTGCCTCCCTGCTATTTAAACAGTAATGCATGTCACATGTTTGAAATGAAAAATATTTTGAAAAACTTAGTATCTCATATCAAATTATGTTGTATACCTGTGTCAGTTATATCTAAAAACTGAGGAAAATGCAATATCTCTTAACTAGAAAAAAGTCGAAGTGACAGTCAACATGAGTAAACAAGATACTAGCTAAATCTTAAGATTTTGGATGTTACTTTCTTCATATTTTTCTGTACTTCTGAATTTTTCTGTACTAAACGAGTAGAATCATGTAATCATAATGTAGGATTTATACTCCGGGAAAGTTATTAAAATAACATAATGCAAAAATACATGATGAGCAGTACTGAATGACAGTCAGCCTGAATATGGGGCCGATTGCTTATTGACGTGGTTGGACCTTCACTGTCTTACATGTAAAAGGTGGGGAGATTATCTTCTCCTTCCTCCTTAGAGAATATCGAAAGGGAATACCTGTAAATAGATGAGGCTTTTGAGTTGTCAGATGAAAGACACTGACCCTTCTTGAATCTGACTCATACAGAAAAAGCAAAAGCCTCCAACGGATGTGTCCTGGTGCACTGCTTGGCGGGGATCTCTCGCTCCGCCACCATCGCCATTGCCTACATCATGAAGCGGATGGACATGTCCTTAGACGAAGCTTACAGGTGAGGACAGGAGCGTGTCCTGTGTGGCTGCCTCTCCACAGGCCCTGAAACATGGCACGGTGTGTGTCGGGGGGGTAACCAAATTAAAGCTGCTCATGATTATTCTGGTTACACTCTTTACAGGGGACTGGGTTTTTAAATGTCTTTCCAAAGATTGTAGAAGGATGCATTTTTATAATTTAGCATGAATTCTCCTCTGACACGTGTCTCCTCAGCTACTTTGTATGCTTCAGGAATAGCAAATCCAAACAGATCTCTGTCCTGTTGTATGAATTTATATATTTTCCTAATCAGGAATATATCATTTATTCTAATTAAACATGAGGAAAAAAGCTCCAGGTGGACTACTCATAGAATTTCTACTCTGCTACAAACTTCGTCATTTTCACTGTAAGGAAGAAACCTAATACATGCAGATATTGCCAAACTAATAATTGCCAGACCTCATTCACTGGGTAAAATCTCCTACTTCTGGAGTTGTCCAGATTTTGCAGTGTGTGATTTTAACTGGGTTCTCTGCCCCGCCCCTGCTTTTCTCAGAATGGAGGGCAGGCAGGTGACAGGAGCCTGCCAAAGCAAGGACCAGGTTTTCTTTCATAACTGGAGTCTGAGTCCTCTGCATGTCTCAGTGGAGAGAGGTGGTGAGTCTCCATGTGATTAGGAGTTAGTAAATAGAGATGCATGAAGCCGGCCTGTTTAGGGACTTTTTCCTTTCAAATTGGGAAAAACAGAAATGAGCTGCCCGAACAGCTTCCATTTGAGGAGGCAGGTGGAGGAGCTGGGCCCTCCCTCCGTCTGCATTAGCCCGTCATCCTTCAGGCTCCTCTCCCCGCATTCCTCCCTCGCCACGCAGAAGCCAGGAGAAAAGGTGCCCTGATGTCACGGACAAAGTCTTATTATGAGGACTTCACGTTCATACTTGGTACAGTTGAGCCAGCCATTTCTAGCTTTGTTAATTTGCTTTAGGTTACTCGATATCCAAGGAGATTATTTATTTTTCTCTTTCCTTATTCAAATGTAAATTTTCAGTGTAGTTTCACTCCTGCATCTTATCTTCTGAAGCGAAACCATGAGGGCCAGGGGTCGAAAGAGTGTATCTGTTATCTCTTAAGTGTCTTTATTTCTGCAGTGAAATGTAACAGCTATTTATTGCTAGTGTTAATTGGTGAATCTTCTGTAACACGATGTTGACAAAAACAGACCTTAGACCTGGTTTTGAATCCCGGTGCCATCACTTGGTAACTGTGTGATTTGGGGCAAATTACTTAAGGACTTCGGTCCCTGTGTGATGGGGATAGTTATACTGACCTGACACAGAGTGGTTTTGAGGACTGAAAGAGATAATACTCTCAACTTGATTTAAAGCATTAGCATAGTTCTGGGCATGGCACAGACAGACCACTGTAGCTGTCGTGTGGAGAATGAAGAGAAGGCACTCAGAAATACGTGCTTTGATGCTCTGGCCATCTTTTTGGGTCATTAATTTAAAATGTGAAGTGTCTTGAGGAAGGCGCTTTGGGGACTGTGAGAAGGCATGATATTGGGAAACCAAAGGGGAAAAGGAGCTGTTACACTGCACTTGTTTCTGATGGTGGCACCGAGGGTGGGGTGGGCGGGGGGCTGGTGGTGAGGAAAGGACCGTTTCAGCCATTGCATTGCAAGCTTTGGGTCCTTGAAAATACGGAAACTAAAACTAGAGCTTTTGGGGACCTGGCACCACCCCTGCTTTCTGGCATGTTCAGGGACACGTCATAAAGCTCCTCCCAATGCAGAAGCTCTTCTGTTCTCTACCTTGAGGTGTCTCCCTAACTAAAACAATTACCTTTCAAAGGTATTTGGGAGGATATGTCTAATAATTCCCTATCTCATTTATTCACTTAATATTCTTAAAGAGTAGTTGTAAAATTCAAGGGTTTTTTTTTTTTATTTCCTCTCTTCATAGATTTGTGAAAGAAAAGAGACCTACCATATCTCCAAACTTCAACTTTCTGGGCCAACTCCTGGACTATGAGAAGAAAATTAAGAACCAGACCGGAGCATCAGGGCCAAAGAGCAAACTCAAGCTGCTGCACCTGGAGAAGCCGCATGAACCTGTCCCTGCAGCCTCAGAGGGTGGACAGAGAAGTGAGATGTCCCTCAGTCCACCCTGTGCCAACTCTGCTACCTCAGAGGCAGCAGGGCAAAGGCCTGTGCATCCTGCCAGTGTGCCCAGCGCACAGCCATCCCCGTTAGAGGACAGCCCGCTGGTACAGGCACTCAGTGGGCTCCACCTGTCCTCAGACAAGCTGGAAGACAGCAGTAAGCTCAAGCGCTCCTTCTCTCTGGATATCAAGTCAGTTTCGTACTCAGCCAGTATGGCAGCATCCTTGCATGGTTTCTCCTCGTCGGAAGATACTCTGGACTACTACAAACCTTCCACGACTCTGGATGGACCCAACAAGCTATGCCAGTTCTCTCCAGTCGAGGAAGTGTCGGAGCAGACTCCAGAAACCAGCCCAGATAAGGAGGAAGCCAACATCCCTAAGAAGCCGCAGACTTCCAGGCCTTCCGACAGCCAGAGCAAGCGATTACATTCAGTGAGAACCAGCAGTAGTGGTGCCACCCAAAGGTCCTTTTTGTCTCCTCTGCATCGAAGTGGGAGTGTGGAGGACAACTACCATACCAACTTCCTTTTTGGCCTTTCTACCAGCCAGCAACACCTCGCGAAGTCTGCTGCTGGACTGGGCCTCAAGGGCTGGCACTCAGATATCTTGGCTCCTCAGACCTCCACCCCTTCCTTGACCAATAGCTGGTATTTTGCCACGGAGTCCTCTCACTTCTACTCTGCCTCCGCCATCTACGGAGGCAGCGCCAGTTACTCTGCCTACAGCTGCAGCCAGCTGCCCACGTGCAGTGACCAAGTCTATTCCGTGCGCAGGCGGCAAAAGCCGAGTGACAGAGCCGACTCCCGGCGGAGCTGGCACGAAGAGAGCCCCTTTGAAAAGCAGTTTAAACGCAGAAGCTGCCAGATGGAATTTGGTGAGGGCATCTTGTCAGACAACAGGTCGCGGGAAGAACTGGGGAAAGTGGGCAGCCAGTCTAGCTTCTCAGGCAGCATGGAAATCATTGAGGTCTCCTGAGAAGAAACACACTTGGGACTCTATTGACAGTTTTTTTCCTTGTTCACACACACACAAAAATTCCCTGTAAATCTGAAATATATATATGTACATACATATATATTTTTGGAAAATGGAGCTATGGTGTAAAAGCAAAAGATGGATCAACGCAGTTGTTCTCAACATCTGCATTTGAGAGACCAGCTAATATTTCTCTCAAGGCAAGCGGAAGGGCAGATGCTAGAGTTCCCGCAGACAGATAAAACAGTTCCATGCAGTGAATTGCACATCCTCTTGTTCTTACTGAGTCAAGTTTTATTCGGTGTTGGAGGACAAAGTCCCCTCCGTGTTCATGTTGTGCTACAGAAATCTCCAGTACTAGTCTTCGTCCCTTCCTTCCATAGTGCACCTTAGTGCTGAGACTGAGCCAGCCTGTGGGTCGGGTGGGTAGACCCTACTAGGGACAGAACCTAATGGTAAACCCAAGAGGAATGATCCCATCCAAAGCTGATGCACAGATCCAAGATCACCGGACAGCTGAGTGATTCGAGCATCATTCTCCTGTTCAGACCATTAGGGGCCTTGCCAAGATCTACTTTAGAGCCAACCCAGTACCTCAGACAGAAAGTTGGGGCTTTCACCACTACCACGTCTGGGAGCCCGTTTTCTCGGCATTGTGAATAGGTTGGTAGCTAGTCACCCTTTTCAGACCAATTCAAACTGTCTGTGCACAAATTTCCAGTTGGGCCTGGATGGAGGTGGGATTTTCCTTCCTTCTCAGCTTCGTGGAGAAAAAGAAGGGAGACCATCTAGGATTCAATGTAACAGCCAGGAATCTAGCAGCTAGTGATTTAAGCTAAGGTTGGGAGGCTAAACAAGTCAGAGAATTCTTCAAAATGGGATTGGTAATCCTGTAAATGAAGATTAACTTGCTTTAAAGCCAGATGTGAGTTTATCTGGGTGGTTAGCAGAGCAGCAGCACCTTCAAATTCTCAGCCAGAGCAGATGTTTTCCATTTGTTTCATTGCAGATATGTTTTTGTGAAAACAATAAAGTAGACTTTTAAGGGAAGCTTCCAAGAGGGAGAAAGATTAAAGAAGTTTGTAAAATTGCTGAGAAGAAGCAGGAAACTTATTTCTCAATGGTTATTTTCCCCTTAGCATGTGATAAGGGTGATATTTCTATAATTCCCTTAGACTTTTCAATTTGCTAAAATCAGGCTGAGAGAGGCTTTAGTGAGCTAGGAAGGTGAGGAGAAGGTGGCTGAATTTTGTTTCATCAAGAAGAGTGGGAAACCACAGCCAAGTCTTCTCAGAAAGTTACCTCCGTATGTGTTCAGTGGGAGGGCCACACTATACTGAGGGGGGAACGAGGTGGTCTGTCAGTCCTAGACCTACTATCACTGCGGGGTCAGTCCTGGCAGCTAAAAGTAGACAGAACAAGTACACAAGTGACAGTACAAATCTGCTTTTAAAGTCCTGGCTTGGGTTGTCACCTACAGTATGGTTCTCCTTTGAAGCCTTAATTCACGTCAGCAGCATTTTCTATTGGGGGTGAGGTGTTACCATTGTTCTTTACTGTAAGTGTAGCTAGTTGCTGACTCGTATCTCAGGTTTTTCTATGTTTGAGGAATGGACAGTCTTTTGACAAGGATGTGACTTAATGTTTCCTATGGTGACTGCTAAAACCAGCATAGAATGACATGACTTGATCGTAACAACGTGACTGGTGATGCACAGGTGATGTGCTATGTGATGTGGGCTTAAGCTGAAGGCAGAAAGAGTGAACTGCACAGGGAGTGCATTGTTACCATGTTGAAAAGGTTCTGTTAAGTCATCTGAGTTTGTTTTTCTTCATACTTTTAAATTGTGGATGTAATCAGACCTTCTCAAGGTTTTACACAGTAACTTTTGATGTGTTAAGTGTACACACACAAATGTGTAACAGCTCACTGCTTTCAGAGTTTGGTCACAGCTGCTGAACATTTTTAAGAAATGAAAGCAATAGCTCCAATGTTAAGTGTGTTTCTGGAGGGTTAGGGGACTTGGTTTAGATGAGATATCTGGGCAGAGATTTGCCCGCCATCATTTAGAATTTCTCTTGGCCATCGTCCCCTTCCTTCTTGTGACTGTGATGTAGTCGTACACTACAACCTGTAGTCCTTGATTGTTAATGTCAGATAATCAGTTCTTGGAATCAGGACTCCCATGCTGAAGGGCAGCCTGCCAGGTGCGCGCCGGAGCACGCGGGCGTCTGCGGGCGGCGAGGCGGCCGCCTCTCCTCCGCGTGCGAACCCAGGGGAAGCCCTGGAGTCTACTGGGATGATACAGAATGGTGATTTTAAAGGGCAGACCTAGACTTCTGTGTGAGAAATGCTGGGGAATGGTTTAGGACACTTGTAAAGTTAGGTGGAAAGACTGTATAAATGTTTAATATGAATATAGTGTTCTTTTGGAGTAAGGCAAGCTGTTGAATGGTTAAATTGTGCGTTTCTCATGTTGATGTGTCATGTGTGTTCATACGATGAAATAAAATCAAAACTGGTACCTGTTTATACTTAAATCGAGAAAGGACCTCTCTTTGCAGCTATAAACTTGGTGGGAACAGCAATGTCCAAGTGGTTAAAGGAGCAGTGGTAGAGCCTGTCCTGCTGATGGGTCAGAGAGGTCTTGGCTCACAATGAAATGGTGGGGCCATCAGGCATATCACATGCTCTCACTCGCACAAAGCAGTGGGTCATGAGGGATCGTGCCAGCCCTCATTCTTTCACGCCTGCACCAAATGTACACCACAGTGGAAAAACCCGAGGCACTTGGTAAGTATTTGCAGACTGATCGCATCCAGAATAAGCACAGCGTAGGGAAAATAAAAACAAACAGGTGCACATCTGCGGTGCACTGTGATGTATGTACGTGGTGTTACACTTCTGGTAAGGAAAAACGAATAGTACTGAAGGTCTGGTCTCCGTTCTTACCATGTACATCCTAATGACTAGTCTGCTTGTAAGCGACACTGGGCATGATGACTTGAGACTAAAAGCTTAGTCTCATCAGTTTGTTAGTGAGGAGTTATGCACTGAAGGAATAAAGCATTTACCTTCAGTGCAAGCAGATGGAATGACGACGATAAGAATCACAGGTGAAATCATTTGAGTTGGTTGTGCAAGGTTTTGGGGTGAAAGTCATATTTAAGAAAATTTAAAAGTAAGAAGGATTGGGCTGGGTGAGTAAAGACTAGGAGACCTGCCTTGGCAAGGACCTTGCAGAAAGATGGAGGTGTGACCAGAATAGAAGGCGTGGGGAATAAACCCTGCCTCAAGACGGGAGGTGGCAGGAGGGAACAGGTGTTTCGGGGGAGACTCAGACGAGGTGCAGGTGTTGGGAAGGCCTGAAGGTCACCTCCCCAGATCTGTTTTAAAGGCAGGCAGATTTAGGGGGTTAGTAGGCTAGTGCTGAAAGGACTAGTTAGGGTCTGACGACTAAAATGTAAACCAAGGGTCAGGCTAAGGGGAAATAAGGTATAAATATGAAGAGTAGGCTGTGCATGGTGGGACTAGTTGACAAAACCGTTCCTTAAAACCTTTCCTGTCATTTTAAGGACTCCTGTTGGGTTTTGTTTTTCTGACACGTAAGTAGGAATGTTTTAGGTCTAGTAAACAAAATTTGTCTAGATGATTCTAACAGTCTATAAATGGAAGAGGGAAGTAAGTTATTTCTAACATTCTGTGGGGCCCTTTCATCTTTGTACAGCATAATTATACTGCTTATATCTTGAAAGTGTTGCAAAATCAACTGGAAAATTATAGCACCTTCTTGGAAGATGTTTACATGTCATTCATATTGCTGCAGTTTATGTGCATAGACATCAAACTGCGTTGCTGTAAAAACAGACGTTTCATTCCTTTGGTTCCAGAGTCAGTTTGCAATGCTAGGCCACAGGAAATGGAGACTGTCACCTAGTAGAAGAGTTAGTGCAGCCACGGCCTGAATGAAAACTCGTTTCACAAAGCTCTGCGGGAGATTGTGGCTCACTACATAATAAAAGTAGCGGCAATCCTTAATGCCATCAGGCCTCACGGTGACACAACGCAGACCAAGTTCCTAAGAGTAGCAGGGCGTGCACACACTCCTGCATACCACATGAGACACAGGTTACACCAGGAGCCAATTAGATTTAGTTGCTAAAAAGTCTTGATTTTTTCATCTGAAACATGAATAATTTATCTGGTTACCCTTCCCTTTTGTAACCCTGACAGCGAATGCCTTGTATGTGTGCAAGAAGTACAATGTTACTTGTAAATGAGTGAACAATGACATCTCAGGGGCACTATGGAGCTCTTAACCAAGGGATGAAAGTCATTCTCAAATGATTGAGAAAAATCTTACACCTAAAAAGTCTACAAGAAGAAGATATTTTACTTCACTCTACAATCTTTAGTGTCCACATTTAAGGTAACTTCCTACTGAATACTGTATATCTGGGTTTAGCTGAGGTATAAAAACAAGTTGGGAACGGAAGAATTTCAACCTAGAATTTAATAGTGTTTGCTCACACCCTCACTGTCTGAAGATTCCTGGTTTTGCTTTGGGACTTGCTTGGGGTAACACCAAAGCTCAGTAAATTCTACAAACCAGCACAGAATCAGTGGCCGAAGTCAGTCCCCCAGGGCTATTACTGGCGTGTGTAACCTTGGAAGTAGCATGGTTGTAATACTGATAACGTACCATTTTCATGTATTAGAGGAAGAAGCACAGAAATAGAGAATGACAAAACAAAAATCCCACCTCATTTCCTGAGTGCAGTCCTCAAAACTCATTTCATTAAATATGCACTCTGGCAGAGAATATAATTAAGTTACTAATGGTGAGAAAACTTTGAGGGACACCAAGACACGAAATCTGTATTAAGGTACTCATGGAGTCTACATTATCACATGCTCTTAACCCCACACATCATTTTTGGGAAGTTTACATACACATAATGCAAAGAGTGAAGGTCAGCTTCTGCAGACCTACTGCAGCTAGTCAAACAAGGAGTCTGCATTATAGGGGCCTGTTTGATGGTGTTCAGAAATACAGATGAATAAGCTGACAAGCAAAACAGGTTCGTAAAAGAAGGGAGCCACAGGACACCAGGTTTGTGATTACCGAAAAGGAGGAAAGCAGCTCTCCCTTAGAAACTCAGAATTCAGAGTCACTATGCCAAGAAGCTGGACAGAGCGGAGCCAGTACAACTGAAGCCTGCAAGCAACAAGATAGAACCAGCATCTGTCTCACCAGAACCCACGCAGGCCTCCTCTAAGCCTTCGTCCCTGCTGCAGATGCCGTGAAGGAGAAGCTGGCCCAGGGTTTGGAAGAGCAGCAGACAGAGTACTCTGGGAGCTGGAGAAGCTGTGGGTCCAGCTGCTTCCCACAAGATCCATGAAATGGGCATGAGATGCAACATGGCCTGACCGATAGCAACTCTCAGTAAGCACGGTCATCGCATTACTTCCACTAACAAATCTCCTGCCCATTTGTCTTGTGGCCAAACTTAGCCAGAAATAAACAGGGATGGGAATTTTGGGAAACAGTGCAAGTCAGCCAAGTGAATGACACGGCAAAACCACCACACACCATAAATTAATTAACCATAATTCTTTAAAAAATATTGAATTTACCTTTTTCCGCTGTTCCCCAGTCATAAGTAGCCTACCTCATTAGGACTCAAATCTCAGTGAAGGCCATGTTTTGTCTAATTCATTTTATTGTACATTGTGAAGCGCAGTGATGGGACTGGCACCTGAGCCCTGAGCTCTATAAACAGCCCTGTAGAAAACCAGCCCTTCCTTCTATGAAAGCTACAAGCATGTCCTTGTGTGCAGAGCTGGGTCTGTATTCTCCAGGAACTTGAGAACAGACCATGATGGTAATGGCTTTAAAATGCCACTTACTGTCAGTCTAGGGGAAAGGGAGATGAGTATTCTTTGTATGACTTTTTTTAACTTTTCTGCCAGTTTAAAGATTTAAAAAAATGAAGAAAGCAGTGAGAGTAGGTGGGATCTAGTATAGCCATGTTAGATAGTAAACTATATTATGAAAACATTAAAACAATACCAAGACAAATAGACAACATGAAACAGTATGCAAAGAAAGATCGATGGACTGGAAGGCAGTCCAGAACCAGGTCTCTACTGTGCGGAAGTGTAACACTTGAAAGAAGGGGCACCGCACGTCAATGGAGGGAAGACACGCTATCCGATCAGTGTTGCTGTCTTCTCCTCCGTGGCATCGCCCAAATAACCCGAGCTATTTAATAGGTTTCTAGTTACAGAGCATCTTTCTTGATTTGAACTCTCTAATGGATTGCTCTAGAAATGGTTTATGGCCCCATTAAAACCCTGACCATCACCAAGAAGACAGAAGATTCCCAAATTGTTTTTATGAAGTCAGCATCATCCTAATCCCATAACCAGATAAAGATATAACAAAGAAAGGAAACTTCAGGCCAATATCGCTGATGAAGATAGATGCTAAAATCCTCAACAAAATATTGGCAAACTGCATCCAGCAATACGTTAAAAAGATCATACAGCATGATCAAGTGGGATTCATCCCAAGGATGCAAGGATGATACAATATTCACAAATCAATAAATGTAATATATCACATAAAACAAAAGAAAAATCACATGACCATAGTAGCAACAGATGCCGAAAAAGCATTTGATAAGGTACAATACCCACTTATGATAAAAAAAAAAAAACACTCAGCAAAATGGGAATAGAGGGAGCATTCCTCAACATAATAAAGGCCATATATGACAGACCTACATCCAACACTATACTCAAGGGTAAAAACTTAGAGCTTTCCCACTAAAATCAGGAACAAGACAAGAATGCCTGCTTTCAGCACTCCTATTCAACATAGTATTGGAAGTTCTAGCCACTGCAATCAGACAAGAAAAAGAAATAAAAGGCATCCAAACTGGAAAGGAGGAAGCAAAACTGTTGTTTGCAGATGACATGATAGTGTACATAGAAAATCCTATAGACTCCACCAAAAGACTACTCAAGCTAATAAGTGAATTTGGCAAAAACAATGGGATACAAAGTCAATATTCAGAAATCAAAGGCATTTTTGTATACCAACAATGAAACATCAGAAACAAATCAGAAAAAAATTCCCATTTGATACAGCAAGTATAAAATAAAATACTTAGGAATAAACCTAACTAAGGATGTAAAAAACCTGTACTCAGAAAACTACACAACGCTAAAGAAAGAAATCAAGGAAGACACAAACAAATGGAAGCATGTACCATGCTCATGGATTGGAAGAATTAACATAATTAAAATGTCCATACTACCCAAAGCAATTTACAGATTCAATGCAATCCCTATTAAAGTACCAATGACATATTTCACAGATATGGAACAAACATTTCAGAAATTTATATTGAACCATAAATGACCCCGAATAGCTGCAGCAATTTTGAGACAGAAAAACAAAGTAGGAGGGATCACAATCCCTGATATTAAACTATCACAGAGCCACTGTAATTAAAATAGCCTGGTCCTGGCATAAGAACAGACACACAGACCAATGGAACAGAACAGAGAGCCCAGAAATAAACCCAAGTCTCTATTTGACAAAGGGGGGTCAATATTTGACAAAGGGGGAAGAAGCATAAAATGTAGTAAAAACAGCCTTTTTAACAAATGGTGTTGGGAGATATGGACAGCTACATGCAAAAAAAATGAAACTCAACCACCAACTTACACCATACACAAAAATAAATTCAAGGTGGATAAAGGACTTAGATATAAGCTGTGATGCCATAAAAGTCCTAGAGGAAAACATAAGCAGGAAAATCTCAGACACTTCATGCAACAATATCTTCACTGATATGTCCCCTAAGGCAAGGGACATAAAGGAAAGAATAAACAAATGGGACTTCATCAAATTAAAAAACTTCTGCATGGCTAAAGAAAACAGCATTAAAATGAAAAGAGAACCACCTATATGGGAAATCATATTTGCCAATGATACTGCGGACAAGGGTTTGATCTCTAAAATATATAAAGAACTCACATGACTCCAGGAAGACAAACCACCCAATTAAAAAATGGGCAAAAGATTTGAACAGACACTTCTCCAAGGAGGACACACAGAGGACCGAGAGACATATGAAAAGATGCTCAGCATCACTAGCCATCAGAGAGATGCAAATTAAAACCACTATGAGATACCACTTTGCACTGGTGAGAATGGCCATGATAAACAAATCAACAAACACCACATGCTGGTGAAGTTGTGAAGAAAAGGGAATCCTAGTGTACTGTTGGGAATGCAGACTGGTACAGCCACAGTGGAAAACAGTATGGAATTTTCTCAGAAAACTAAAAATGGAACTCCTTTTGACCCAGCAATTCCACTGCTGGGATTATATCCTAAGAACCCTGAAACACCCGTCCAAAAGAACCTATGCACCCCGATGTTCATAGCAGCACAATTTACTATAGCCAAGTGCTGGAAACAACCTAGGTGCCCATCAGTAAATGAGTGAATTAAAGAGCTCTGGTACATTTACATGATGGAACACCATGCAGCAGAAAGAAAGAAGGAGCTCCTACCCTTTGTGAAAGCATGGATGGGACAAAAAAAGCAAGCAAAATATAACCAAGGACATTGAAATTAAGAACAATCTAACGATAGCCAGAAAGGAGGTGGGAGGGGATAATGGGAGGAAGGGTTTTCAGGAAAAACTATAAAGGACACATGGACAAAACCAAGGGGAGGCGGTGAAAGCAAGAGAGGGAGGTGGGTTTGGCTGGGGTTGGGAGGGAGTGGTAAGGGGTAAAAGCAGACAACTGTAATTGAACAATAAAACAATTTAAAAAATAGCCGTGGCTGGTGTAGCTCAGTGGATTAAGCTTGAGCTGTGAACCAAAGGGACTCCGGTTTGATTCCCAGTCAGGGCACAAGCCTGGGTTGCAGGCCAGGTTCCCAGTGGGGGCCATGTGAGAGGCAACCACACACTGATGTTTTTCTCCCTCTCTTTCTCCTTCTCTTCCCCTCTGTCTAAAAATAAATAAATAAAGTCTTAAAAAAAAACAAAAAAAACTAAAACTAAAACCCTGACCATCAAAACGCATTACAAAGACAAACTTTTCACCAGCCTGGCCCAACAGAGTTTAAAGGTGTAGCTCCCACTCCCAGCACATTGCTTCCAATCCCCCACAGCCCCGCAGACCACTTTACCTCCTCAGGCTTCTGTCCCCGCCCCACCTTACTCATGGGAAAGAGGCCCCAGTGCCCGGGAGGGCAGAAGTGGTAGCTGAGGGCTGCCCTTGGAGAACGGTAGATGGTACCCGGCCTCTTTCTGGGGCTCTGCTTTCTTCCAGCTTTGCCTTTCCGGGTCAGAGGGCATGAACAAGCTTTGCTTTTTTTTTTTTTTTTTTTTGGTCCTTAGAAAACCCTGGAAGCTGTTGTTGTTTTCATATGTCTGAATTTTTTTAAGTTGTTTTTTTCCATTTAGCTTGAAATGTCCATGTTCTGTCACTGCTAATGTAGTTCAGAATATAGTTCATCCTGAACTGTATCCATTCCGGACTACATCATAATCCACTATCTTTGTCCGCGTACTGTTTCAGGGTGTTTTCTTCTGTTCTATATTTTATTCTGGGTTCTAAGAACCTCGCAAGATAGTATCTGATTAAAATCCAAGATTTTTAAAATTTAAAAATCCAAGAAGCAGATAAAGTTTACCTGAGATATGCTAAGTTAAGGGAGATCATCTTAAATCTTATGAATATTCTCATGGCTGTTTCTGACATTGCGAACACACCTCTGAGGTTTGGAAGAGCAAAGGGAGCATGGGGAGACCTGCACGACACCCTGGCCTGGCCCCGGGCTCCCCTTCAGCCCCCGCTCTCAGTCTCGGTTTCCCTGCCTGGATCTGGTCCTACATTCCATTGCTTTGCTTCTTCAGTCTTTTTTTTCCATTAAGACATTTATGATGTGCAAAGTACTGCATGAAGTACTTTTGTGGTTACTCAAATCGCTTCATTTCCTAAACTCCCATAGAATTTCAGCAGCATTTTGAGTTTATTGTCTTCAGAGAAGCAGGGCAGGCACTCTGCAGCCACTTGTGTCCCCAGCATCTCAGACGGGCTCCGTAAGCACCTGCTGAGCAAGTGCTCTCAGGTGCCCTGTCAAGGCCTGGCCATACCACAGGTTTGCCAGGCCTGGAAGACGAATGCCGGCTAGACCTTGTTACGAAAACTGGAGTCCAGCCAGGGCTGATGTAATAAAAGGAAACCTACACTATAGCCCAAGGAAACTAGTTATCAGTGGGGAAGATGAACCGCTGAGGGTGTGCAGAGGGAGTCACCAGTTTGTGATGATGACACATGAGGGACGCCACAACCTGACACACCACAGGAACACCCGTGTTTCACCAGCGTGGGACAAGGGTGCCTCAGACCAGGTCTGCTAGGGTGGCAACAGGGCAGGAACAGTAACAACACACAGACCTGGGTTAAATTACCTCTTTATGTGCAGAGCCCGTAACCCAGTGAGCCTCGTGAGTAAAATTTCATGGAGGCATCAAGGACACAGAGCTTCTTAGAATACTTCTCCCCTTCTCTCTATATTTCCACTCCACACACCAGACTAGATAATATACACTCTCAATTACAAAATAAAAATAACTCCCAATGCAGAGTTCTTAAAGAATTCCTAATGAAACTGTTCCAAATTCCATAACACCGAGGATGGGTTGGGTTCATTTCTCAAAGGGAACTGCATCGAGGAAAGGGGGCAGAAGGTCAGAGTCAGGTTTCTGGGCCAGGGGAGCTGCTTCACCTCTCCTTCAGCCAGTTTCAAGCCCTGGCCACATGGTATGACTTTGGTTCCAAACGTCCTCAGGGTATCAGTGGTGCCGGGCTCTGTTCTCACAGGCTACCTGCCCGGTGGGAAGGGAGAAGCGCCTCTACAGCTTGAGCTCTCGGTCCGGCTTCATGCTGAAGGGCTCCAGCCGCTCGGCCTCCGGCAGCATGCTGTTGAGCCTCTCCATCAGGGGCACGGTCTGGTCGATGCCCATCTGTATGCGGCGGAGGATGGCGGACATCTCATTGACTTTCTGGATCTGCTCCGCGTATTTGGCATATCTTTTCTGGCGCTCTTGCATGAAGCTAAAGAGAGTTTCTACAGAAAGATCTATCTGCAGAAGGAAAAGAAGTGAAGTGCATTAATGTAGTTCAAACAGGTCCTTTCAAAAGTGTCAGGTGATCAGCATGCCTGGCACGAGAGACAGAGTCCCACACTTGACGTCAGGTGGGCGCTCACAGGCTTCAGGGGAAGCGCTGGGGGATTAAAACACCCTCCATGAACAAACCGTTACTCAGAACCATCTTTAGAGGGAGACGAAGAGACGACTGTCTCTGGCTCTGTTTGGAAGTGGGAGCCACTTACTCCTTGGGGAGACCCTGAGATTTCTATCTCGACCTCTCCATGTGGAAGATTCCTGAGCCTGGAAACCAGATGAACCCGGGTTTGAACCTGGCTCTGCCACGCGGGCTGACAATAATTATGCTTTGTATCTCAGGCCTCCATCTGCAAAACAAGGGCCAAATTCCAGAGTCGCACGGTTGCTGAGGGGATGAAATAACATGCAAACAGTTCTAGCATGGCCCTTGGTGCGACACAGAGAGGCTTTAAGATGTGTTCTTCGTGCCTCCCGCTCTTCCCCGAATGGCTGCTGGTGGGCGAAACTGCAGGAAAGGAGTGGCTCTCCCCGCAAGGCCCAAAATGCCAACCAAGGCTCAAGTCCGTACCCTGTGAGGCGACCTGTGAGAACCGCTCCACCGGGCCCCTCTCCCGGTTAGATAAACGGTAGGCTCTGGGCTCCCCTTCTGGGACCTCTTGCTTCCCTTGGTGAAGTTCTTTGCGACCTTCCATCTGCATAAAATAGCGGGAGGGAATCTCCGGCATGCTGGATGCCTGCACCCCCTCCTCTGAGCAGACCCCACATCCACTCCCTCCCCTTTCCTTCCCCAGTCAGGAAAGAAACGGTCAAACCACCAAGACTCACTCTGCCATCCCGAAGTTCAAATGCCACCCTGCCCTCCTCTCATCTATTCCAGAAGCACGCCCCTTCCCCACCCAGAATCATGCAAGGTGCTGGCACTCAGTCCTGTTACCACAGAGCCTCTGAAAATGGTGTGATCAAAACAAAAACAGAACATGTAAGAGACCAAAGCTAACCCCAAGAAAAAAGAACCAGTTCTATTTTTATATGGTGTCTGCGTGGAGAGGAATGGTGAGCAGGCAGGTGTTAGAACTTAGTGCGTGATTTCTGGGTTGGTTCTTCTCTTCCTTCTCTTGTTTTTAAATGACTCAGGGACATAAAGCAAGTGGGAGAGGGGGTGCAGATAGGGAAAGAAACATCTGAATGGGAAACCCCAAATAATGGGGAAACAGTTGATACCTTCAGAGGGTTTTCTGCAACCTGTTCAGTCACTCAGCACTTTGGAGGTGGTGAGCCAGTAAATGATCAGGTTCCTGACAGCGGAGTGCCAGGTTGTTTTAGGATGGCGATTCACTCCAGCACCTAGAAATACTCCACCTTCTGAGACACAGTGGGAGATGTGGGAGCCAGTGGGAATCCTCATAAAAACCAGCGGGGCTCATTGAACACCTGCTCCAGAATGCAGCACCTTCTCGGGTTATCACGGTTCACTTGGCAGGGCATGCCCATCCTCCAAACCCCCAACTCTAACAGACTAGACATGTACTTGAGGAGTTTATCTGAAACGGCCTCTAGGGCTCTGATTTAGCCCATCTGATGCCCTTGGCTATCCACCCATTCCCCCTAATTCATACTTGATCAGACAGTTTTTACAACCCTGTAGGCAAGGTGTTTGTCCAAATGGCATTCACTTCCCTACATATTTCCACACCCAGCTGGGTCCCATGGGTAATGTAGCCAAGAGCTTTGTTCAAAGCCACATCGTATTTCATGCTTATGGGAGAATACATCATTCAAGCATGCTGTTCATACATGCTTATAGTATGTTTTCCAAGAGTCAATTCCATAACAATCCACACAAAAAAAAACAAACCAACCCACAGAGGAGGCTGAGTGACCTTCAAGGTCTCAGAGAACAGAAACAAGAGGGACCTCCTCAGTCTAGCATCTTCCTTTCACATGCATTTCCTGAGCAAGAGAGCGTACCATCAGTGATACATGAGATTTTAGCCAGAATGGGGCTTGGCACTAAAGAACGTCAAAGTGTGTGATGGAAAAGTCATTGCCTCTTAAGCCTCTTCCCACTTTTTCTGAATGCTATAAGAATGTCTCAATTTGGTGCAAGTTAAGACTTTAATACCTGGAGAAGTATATAATAAAATTGGTGATACCTATTTCTCATTGCTCTCTTGAGGCAAGACTGTTCCCTAATCCCTGTCTTTGTCTGTGGCAATGAGACACAGTTCAGACTTACTCTCGCACATCTGATGTGACTTTAGGCAATAAAGTCAGTATCTAATGAAGTTCTGGATCTTACCATTTTGACAATTTGGGACTTATCCTTATTCACCTTTCCTATTTCTATTTTTAGCATAAGGATTCTAGAAACATGAATATAATATACATAGTCAACAGACATTTATTGAGTACTACAGGGTGCACCATGCAAAGTCCTAGGTATATAGATGCTAAGAACCAAAACTATTCACACCCACACAGCTTAGTGTGCATTAATATGACTTTTCTTTTCCACTCCTTTGTTAACGTAATTCTACTATTCCAGAAAACTCAGGCCCAGAAAGAGAAATGTTGCAAATAACTTTGTTTCAGGAAATTCCAGAAGCACCATTTAAATGTTAGAAAGAAAAAAAGGTGGAGGTTTTCCAATACAGAGAATGACTATTCTCCACAACTCCTGCCCTGAAACCCTTGCTTTGCTGTGGCCACATGACTGAGTTCCAGTCAGTGGGCTGCATTACATACGTGGGAGTCTCTAGCTCAGGCTGTTAGCGGGCACACACTCTTTGTATCTCTTCCGCCTTGTCTTGGCCCCTTCTTCACTCTGCTGTTGCTGGGACGTGGATGCCACCCCCTCAGACCACAAGAATAACTAAGGTCACATCATCGGTTAGGCAGAAAAGTCCACCAGAGAAGTCTGAGTCCATGGGGGCTTCTGTGGCTGAGAGCAGTGCTGGGCATGGGGCAGAAGAATGCATTCCCACTCTGTGGAGGCCACTGTGATTTCGGGTCTCTGTAACACCAGCTGCATTTAATCTTTTACTGACACAAATGAATTTGACAAAGTCCCTGTCTTGAAGAAACCAAATATTTACTCTCAAACTCATATTTCTAACTGTACCCTGTATATTCTATGTTGTTTTTCATGTCAGTACATTTTGAAGGACAGGTAGAAAAGGAGGTGAGATTATTTGGGGGGTACCTGCGGGCTTTACTAACACATTAGATTTCTGCAGAGCATGCTCAAAGCTGTCCCAACATCCTGCATGAGTGGTACAGCCTATTTGCCCTCATGGTCAAGCCACTACCAGATATCGATCCAAAATATTAGCACATCAAATCCAGCAATGTACAAAAGAGTAATATGTCCTAACCAAGTGAGGTTTATCTCAAGGATGCATGCTTCTGCAGCATCTAAAAATCAAAATGATTTGCCATTTCAACAAAATGCAGGTTAAAAAATCATATAATCAATTCAATAAATGCAGAAAAGCATTTCAACAAATTATGAATAATTTCAGCAAACTAGAAGCAGAACAACAGTCCCCCATCTTATAAAGGGCATCTATGAAAAACCTACAGCTAACACCAGTTAGTGGTGAGAGGTACTTTGCTCCCTAAGATCAGGACAAGGCAAGGATGTTCACTCTCATCACTTCTGCTTAATATGGTATAGAGGTCCCAGCCAGCACAATATATCAACAGATGGAAATGAAAAGCACAGGAATTGGAGAGGAATGAATAAAAGGGGCTTTATCTACAGATGGCATGATAGTACAGGATCCAGCAGAAGTAAGACCTGCTTGAATGTGGTTGGTAGGGTAACAATATGGCTGTAATAATTTATAGTTTTAATTTGAACATTTCACCTAAATGTCATATGGTGTGCTTGAGTGTGATATTGTTATATCACAGAATTGCATGCTTACGATTTTTATAATAAAAGATTTTGCAATGAAAGGGGGTATCGTTGGTGCTGGACCTTGTATATTTACAAACTCTTAAGGAATCTACCAAAAATGAATAAAACTAACACAGGGGTTTTGCAAGGTTGCAAGATGCATGGTCAGTATGCAAAAATCAATTTTACTTCTACATACTTGCAATAAACAACTAAACAATGGAATGAAAAATACTATTTAGAATGCATTAGCAACATGAAATTGGGAAAAATTCAACACACTATGTACAAAATATACTAATATTACCTGTATACTAATGTTATAAAACCCTGCTATGAAAAATTAAAGAACTTAAAAACTGGAGAAATATACCATGTTCACAAATTGGATGATTCATTACCATTAAGATGTCAATTCTTGCCAAATTGATTGATTCATTTGCATTGTGAATCAAAATTCTAGAAGGCAATTTTGGTAGGTATTTGATAAGCTGATTCTAAACACATACGCTGGCCAAAAGAATTTTGAAAAAGAGCATAGTGTGTACATTTATAGTATTTGATTTCAAGACTTACTACAAAGCTGCAGAAATCAGAATAGTGTAGTATCGGCACAGAGGCAGACATATATCAATAGATCAATGAAACTGAACAGTGTAGAAATACAGTTAAACATATTTAGTTAATTAATTTTTTAAAGCAAAGATTTCAAGGTAATTTGATGGAGAAAAGGAAGTTTTTCAACTATTATTGCTAAAATGAAGAGATACCTACACAGGAAAAAATAAATCTAGGCCCCTATACCTCACTCCATGAACAAAAATTAACATGAAGTAGATTGCAGACCTAAACATAGAAGCTAAGACTTCTAGAAGAAAACACTGAACAAAAACCTTTGTTACCAGATTTCTGGCCAAGATGGAGGCATAGGTAGACACACTGTGCCTCCTTGCACAACCAAAAGAAGGACAACAACAATTCAAAAACAAAAACAACCAGAACTAACAGAAAACTGAACTGTATGGAAGTCAAAAACCAAGGAGTTAAAGAAGAAACTTTCATCCAGACCGGTAGGAGGGGTGCAGGCAGGCGGCTGGCAGAGAGGACCCGCGGCAAGGTGGCGGCTGGAGGGCCCCATGAGGCGGCGGACGGTGGAGCAGGGTGCGCAAGGCTGCAGTTGGCCTGCAAGGCGGCAGCAGGTGGACCCAGCCAGGTGGTGGATTGCAGACTGGGCAGTCCCACGTGTGCATGCAGATAAACTGGGAGAAACAACTAGGGAGTGAAACAGACCGCGCAACCCAGAGCCCCAGCACAGGGAAATAAAGCCTCAAACCACTGACAGAAAACACCTGTGGGGGTTGAGGTGCAGGGAGAAACTCCCAGACTCACAGGTGAGTTTGTTGGAGAAACCCACAGGGTCCTAGGACATACACAAGCCCATCTACCCAGGAATCAGCACCAGAAGGGCACAACTTGCTTGTGGGAAGTGGGGGAAGTGACCAAAATCCAACAGAAAGTGGAGCAAGTGCCACTGTTCCCTCTTGGACCCCTGCCCCACAAACAGCATCACAACCCAGCAACTGGGTTGCCCGGCCCTGGTGAACACCTAAGGCTCCGCCCCTCAATGTAACAGGTGCAGCAAGACAAAAAAAAAAAAAGGTCCAAATGAAAGAAGAAAGCTCCAGAAAAAAATACAACTAAGTGACCAAGAGATAGCTAACCTATCAGATGCACAGTTCAAAACACTGGTAATCAGGATGCTCACAGGATTGGTTGAAAACACAACCATCTAACACAAATTAGATGAAAACTTACATGTATGACCCAAATGGACATGAACTAAAGGGGGGGAATGTGGGTGGGAGGGGGCATGCAGGGTGGAGGGGAATGAAGGGGGAAAATGGGACAACTATAATAGCATAATCAATAAAATATATTTAAGTAATTAAAAAATAAATCTGGGGAAAAAAACCAACAAAAAATCTTTGCTACTTAGGGTGGGCAAGGATTTCTTAAGACAGGTGCAAAAAGCACTAATGATAAAAGAAAAAAAATCATTAAGCTGAGTTTCATCAAAACTTAAAACTTCTCTTTGAAAGGCACCCTTAAGAAAATGATAGGACAAACCACAGACTAAGAGAAAATATTCATTATGTGTGTGTGTATATGTGTATATCACACACATACGCATAATAGACATACCCAGAATATATAAAGAACTCTTATAATGCAATATTAAGAAAACATCCAAATCTGGGATCCTTCCAGAACTGCCCTGGCATCTCTATCATAAAAACGTTAATTGAATATCTAAGGGGAAAAAAATCATCTCTTAAGATCTTTAAGGAGAATCGAGATCCCTTCTAGGAAGGTGAGCCTCCAACTGATCAGTTAAAGATCAACCAAGTTTATTTTTTTTTAAAAGTAGGGGAGGGGCCAATGAAGAGCCACTGGAGATGAGTGAAGATCACGGGGACAAGGCCTGCAGGGGACCCTGGGGAGTGGGAGCTGGCCCCTCTCGGACAAAGGACCCAAGGAGGTATGAGTGGAACTCGTCTGAAGATTGTATCCGAGGGCACTGTTAAGCAGACTGGACTACAAGTCAGGAAAAGAAGGGTAGGTGGATGTTAGGTAACCAGTCAGTTGTCTGAAGAAAACACCCTTGTTGAAGGCCTGACACAGTGTGGAAAGAAGACAATTCTGGTCAGTTCTCACACCACTTTGAGGATCACAGAGGCTTCCAGCTCATGACCAACAGCACCCTGAGTCCAGTCCTTTGTCTCTGGATACTCACTGCTGTCGAATGAGAAGCAGCTGTCGACACGACACCCACACCCACACCGAGGCTACACACCTAACCTCAGCGGGGGCCTGTTTTGTGGAAACTTCCATCCTGCCTGAGCTGGAGTGGCAGAAAAAGGATTCTGTTTCAAACTCATTGGCTTAAATACTCAATAGTTCAGCCCTGGCCAGGTGGCTCAGTTGATTGGAAGATCATCCCGTCAAAAGGATGAGGGTTCAATCCCTGGTCAGGGCACATACCTAGGTTGCAGGTTTGATCCTCAGTCAGGGTGCGTATGGGAGGCAACCAATCAATATTTCTCTCTCACATCAATGTCTCTCTCTCTTTCCCCCCAACCCCCGGTCCCTTCCTATCTCTCTGAAATCAATAAAAGCATATCCTCAGGTGAGGATTAAAAAATATATTTAATAGTTCACATTCTGAGCTGCAGCCAGAGCTTTTACCTCAGGTGTAAAATGACCATCCAGATGCTTCAAATATTTAGATATTTGGAGGCACTGCCAAGTTCAAGTTGAGTGACTCAGAGTCACTTTGAATGGAATGGGCTTCTCAGGAGAGGAGTGGGCCTCTATAGAAGCAACAAAATAAAGAATAAATGTGAGGCTGAGTAACCAACCATTCTAGCTTTATGACCAAGTACTGTATGTATAGTTTGCAGATGAAGACACTACTGTCAAACAGAACTGGGGCAAAATCTTGGTTCTGCATATGATTGATTATCTGTGACCTTGAACCAGTTACTTAACCTCTTTGAACCTCAGCTTCTTCACCCTTCAATTGGGGCTAATAGTTGTACCTGCCTCACAGGGTTGGTGTGAGGAGTGATAACACATACAAAACACCTAAAGAGCCCCCAGAATAATATAAATTATAAAATTAACATAACTGAAACAGAAACTACATCTAGAAACCTCTTCTACATGAAGAATGGAAAAGCAAGGTAAGAAACGTAATAAATAAGAGCAGGAAAACAGGGGCAGCATACTGAGGTGTCCAAGGAGGCACCGTCCACCTCTGCTGCTCAGGCAGGGCGCTCACGGCTGTGACTCATCTCTGCTGCGCTGACTTCACGGCTTTCACAATCACTCAGGTGGCAATTTACCATTGTGTGTTTTTTGCTGACATGTTTTATTTTCGTTCTAAATTTCTGTTACTGAAAATCTTACAACAGAGTCGTATTACTCATCCCAAAGTTTCCCGAGAGAAACAGTTCATACTACGTAATAACTGAAATCATTATTTGCCCACAAGTCCTTCCCTGTGTTTTCAGTCTGTAGGTTCAGCCATGAGAATGAGTAACTGTCACCACTGTTTGGTGTTACATAACACGGTAAAATACAAATACAAGGGTGCTGACGTGTATTTCTTTTTCAAAAAATGTTTTGAAAGCAGACAGGAGAGCTTTAATATAAGTATCTTCTCCAACAAGAGCACAAAGCTTAACATTTTTTGTAACATAAAGTTTCCTGATAAAATAAGTTTTGATGCTGATGTGGGACGGGTTGGTCATCCTTTGGAAGATGGCTACATGCTTGATATGCTTTCCTTTTCAAAGAAAAGGTAATCTTTCTAAAGTAGTGATACATATTACAAAGGCCTATCGTTTTAAGTTAGAAAAGATGCATGACCCAACAATAAGAGCCTCATCTAGATACTGTACATCTTCTAAAGTCTAAAACCTTAAGTGAAGATATGTCCAAGATGGCCAAAAACAAGTTTAATAAATTTTTCATGGGTCAAAAGACAAGTGAGCAGGTAAACTGTGTTCCACAGTTAACAGAATTCAAGTCAACATGATCGGTAGGCTGTTGCTTTTCCTATCCACCCCAAGTTACTTAGGTTTACAAGAGATGTCAAAAACAAGGCAGACTGCTTGCAAGGGTGTCCAACCTGTGGCCTGCAGGCCGCATGCAGCCCGGGACGACTGTGAGTGCAGCCCAACACAAAATTACTTAAAATATTATGAGATTTGTGTGTGTGATTACACATCACAGTATAGTTAATGTGTAGCCCAAGATAACTCTTCTTCTTCCAGTGTGGCCCAGAGATGACAACAGGTTGGACACCCCTGATTAAGGACTTAATGGAGATTACATATCTGACCGTCTTCTCGAATTCTGAATGCAGCCCGGCTCTGCCCCTCCTGTGAACGGCCATCCTCTGTGCTCCAAAAAGGTAATGACTAGTAATACACAAGTCTGCTCTTTCATGGCAAGTTTTTCTGGTTAGAGGGGCTAAAAGAAAAGAATGGCAATTCACCCTGTGTTGCAGCTATCCAAATAATGAATTCTGAGTTCAGCGTCAATCTGTAGGGACCTGGCCATGACTCCAATGTCTATTTGAAGGTGGACGTTTTACTGATTTTTAGCAATGCTGGCTCACCCCCACCCCAAGTTCTTGACATGGCTATAATTCATTACCATAAAAAGAGAGAAGGCTTGAATTTAAATCCCACTATTTGCATGACAAGTCACAAACTAAGTCAGTCTCAGCTTCCACAGCAGTGCTATAAAGGTTACAAATGAGAGGATGGATGTATACAAGAGTGATCTAAAAATAGAGCTACAAAACTGAAAGTTTGTATTATTATAACAAATTCCACTGAATGGTCAAATATGCTTGGAGACTGGTTTTTCATAATACTAAAATACAATTAAGAAATTCTCAGATTCTATGATCCCATTCAAAGGAAAATGCTTCAATACTTTACATAAAGCTTCTCCCTTTCACATGTTCTGAATCTCAGAGCTACCAATTCTCCCGATTAGAGAGCAGTTAGTATAACTATATAAATCAGTACTCTCCAAAGGGCAAAATCTGGTGTTGGAAATATAGCTCATTTCTCCAAAGAACATCTACAAATGGCCAGTAAGTAGATGAAAAGATGTTCATCCTCATTAGCCTTTAGGGAATGGAAAATCTTAACCACAGAGAGATGCTCCTTTACACGGACTAGGATGGCCAAAATAAAAAGACAGATAATAACAAGTGTTAGTGAGGATGTGGAGTAGTTAGAACCCTCACGCACTTTTACTGAGGATGTAAAATTGTACAGTGCTTTGGGAAACAGTTTGGCAGTTTCTCCACAAGCTAAACATAGAGTTTCCATATGACCCAGCAATTTCACTCCTAAGTAAACACTCATGAGAACTGAAACATATATTCACACAAAAACTTGTATGGAAATGTTCATGGTAACATTGTTCATACTAGCTCCAAAGTGGAAACCCAAATAGCCATCAACTGATGAATGGATAAACAAAATGTGGTGGATTCATACAATGGAATATTATTCAACCATAATAAGGAATACAATACTGACACAAGCTGCAAGGAGAATGAGCCTTGATAATATCAGGCTAAGTGAAAGAAGCCAGATGCAAAAGGCCACGCAATTTTATTTATATGAAATTATCAGAATAGGCGATCCATAGACATAGATTAGTCTCTGTAGATTAATGGTTGCCTAGGCACAGGAGAACAAGAGATGGGGAGTGGCTGCTACGTCAGGCTTTCTTCTGGGGGTGATGAAAATGTTCTGGATTAGACGGTGCTGTTGGCTGCACGGCTGTGTGACTAGACTAAGAACCACTGAACTGTGCACTACTATAAAAGGGGAAAAGGTACCTCCAAATAGAGTTCTTAGCACTCTCCTGGAACTGTCTTTGCTTGTTCTTAAACTGACTCCATAACGGCCACATTTTTAATCTCACTTCTGATCAGAGACACCTTCTTAAGGTGTCTCTTCTACTTGAAGAACTTGGTGCTTGGGCTCAGTTGCTCTGGCTTTTATCCATCAGGTACCTCCTGATTTTGTCTTTGATTCATTAGCTGCTTCTGCTTCAGAAAGGAGAATGCCTCTTGCTACCAGTCCTAAGTTTGGCGTGTTCTAGCCCACCCTCCTGCCTTTCACTTGACCTCTCTTGGGGATTCAGACACATTATAAGAGGCAGGACATGCTAGGCTGCAACGCAGACATTTCCGGATCAGCTATGCATGTTCACCACCAATATTTATTTTCTTTAATAGCAAAAATAACAAATTACCGGACACAGCATATACATTTATAAAAACAAAAACCCGGAGGAGACCGAAGGGATAAACTTGAGTGATGTGTGTACACTGTGTCCTCTGACACCGACTCGTTTCGAGCACCACCGTCTTGGACTCCACCAACGGGGCTGAGACTGCGGAAGTTTAGGTGGCGGGGTCCTAGGAGAACGTTCGGTCCTCCCCTCACAGTACCAGACCGCCCCAGAGTGGCCAGAGCCAGGCTGGGCTCCACATCTCCTGAGACCAAGGGCTACCGCACGATGTTACTGTCAACTGTCCGAAGCAATTAAGTCGGCCTGTGACACTTCCTCTTCCATAGTGAGCTCTACCTTGTCAGATGAGTTATAACTGAGTGAAAACTGTGGTCTAAAACAAAGTTTTTCAATGCACTATTTCTAGCCACAAGGAAGATGAAAATCTACTGTTAATTAATGTCAAAATCAAATGACAAGGTCAAAACAAACCCACATCTTCAAGTCCACTAGGAACAGAACCCGTTCAGGTGGACCTAGAGCTGTAACTAGAAGCGTATCAGTCAAAACTGTGTGCACTTTTTGCTTCCTTCTGGAATTACACAAGCCTTCTCCAGCCCCTTATGAAGTCTGCCATTTCCTGTTGCTCAACTGTGGAACAATGGGCAGACTGTCGCCGTGTTTTCATCAATTACACCACAGGCTGAATGGCACGGATTACCACATAGTGGACATTCTGAAGTGACCCTGTTTCCTTTCTTCAAACAATGTATCTAAATGTGTCAGTAAAGGAACAAATTTTATTTGGTTCTTCAGAAGAACTGAGAGATATCAGGACTTCAGCAGTGTGAACTGCATCACGGTATTCCAATGATTATTTCATGACTTGCCCACCCTCCCTTTATGCCTTCTTATCCTCGGCAGTTATGTCTAGGTGAGAAGGTGGGAAAGAAATCTTAACCCCTTCAAGCAGTTTCCAAAGCTAAATATGTTCATCAGGCAGATTACCACCTTCCTCTCCATCCCCCCAGAACAGGGCTAGAGTGACCTTGAAAGGCAGCAAAGAGGGAAAAGAAAAAGGTCAAGGTAAACAGAGGAGCGTGCCCTGGACTCTGTGAAGACATTACTGTTTGGGGCACACTGACAAGATCTTTTGCCACCTTGAGAAGTCCGTGTCTGCTTTCTCTCTAATTAAAGGCCTCCTTCCTCTGCACTCTCTCCAGAATTGGGCTGGGGAGTCACGAGGCAACTCGTACAAGTCCACTCTGGCTTCCCTGACTGTGGCTCTCTCGGTCCACCTTCATCACCACCACCGTCCTCAGAGACCCTGGCAAGAGGGCCCTTTCACCAAAAAAGTCATGGATGGGGAATGTAGAAAAGTTAGCCTCAAACCAGGTGGAGCTGGCATTTGAAAGATGTAAATGTGGGTGTTTCAGGGTTATTTTTTTAAATGTTGATTGATTTTAAAAAGAGAGGGGAAAGAAGAGACAGAGAGATAGATGTGGAAACATCAATTCATTGTTCTACTTAGTTATGCATTCATTGGCGGCTTCTTGTATATGTTTGCCCTGACTGGGGATCGATCCCACAACCTTGGCTTGTTGGGATGACACTCTAACCAACTGAGCTACCTGGCTGGGGCTTCAGGATTATTTAAGGATTACTTTTGAAATACAAAAATATATTGTGCAACTATGAAGGAAATATTATAAAGGGATACGGGTCAGGGAAAGTTAGCATTAGGTACAAACACAGAGAGAGACTGGGAAGTAAAAAAACCTTGCATTAAGGATTTAAGAGAATGAAACAAGAACTGCAGAAGGTGTCTGGAGTCCCAAATCTGGGTTTTAGATCTGGGTTTGAGTCCCAGCTCCAGTATTTCACAACTGTCACCTTGAATGGTTTACCTTTCAGGTCTCTGAACTTGTAAAGAATGACAGCTGCGTCATTATTGATACTACTACTCCTTCCTTCAGAGAGGCATCGTGGACGCCATGCTGGTAGGTGGAGGGGGTGGGCGATGAACAAAACCTGAGCCACATCAGTAACCTGGATGCCCCTTCCCAGTGTCCAGGGTGAAAGGGAAATACAAGTAAGTTTGTATGACCTAAGTGACACATTCAATAGTTTAAAACCTGAGCTTAGGTGATTATTAAACACTATAAAACTGGGTTAATTGTGTGCTCTATAATTGCCTTATTTAGGCACCCAAACCACCCATGAACACAACCCCTCAGAGGAGAGAACAGGCCTTGCAGGTGGTGTGGAGACAGGTATTTTACAGCTCAAATCCTCTAATTCGGCGGTGCCCAGCCTTTTTGGCACCAGGGACTGGTTTCGTGGAAGACAGTATTTCCACTGATGGGAGCTGGGGTGGGAGGGAGACAGGAGGCGGAGCTCAGGTGGTAATGTGATGGTGTCCACAGACGTGGAGGACGAGGTTGGGGGTCCCTGCTCTAACTTAAGGCTAAAAAGCAGACAGGAGACCCCCACCATTAGGAGGAGGTGATGATGATGAGGAGGACAACGATGACAACAACAACGATACTAAGAGACTATCTGGGTGTATCTCAGTTGCCTCCGGAGTCTGTGTTCCTAAACAGTGCACAGGACAACCTCTCCTGACACGTGAGAGCCTGTTCTCAAGCATCCAGAGGCTCACAGCATCACCCACACAGAGAGCAGAAGTGACGCTCATCTTTACTACGCGACTTTATCCAGGTAACACTTCCTGAGCACCAGGGGAGAAATGAGGCAGGAGACCCCCTGTAACCAAGCAGAACCACAAATGTGTTGTGTACGTGCTGCTGGCGCGTACTGATGGGAGTACAGGATTCACCAGGCAGCGAGGGGATCAGATTCTAGCAGGAGGGAGCACAGTACAGTGCAGCAGGAGTGGGGAGCAGGCAGCTGTCCGAACTTAGTGGATTTTGGAGAAGACAACCATGATTATTACAAGATGGAAAGGCAAGTGAGTGGCTGGTTATAGAGACTCTGCTCTTAGAAAGGGTGAAAGAGAGAGTAGTGAGGTACCTTAGGCTATAGGAAGACATCACTGCTGAATCTATGCTGTAATTGTGCTGCAAAAACTTCTGCAGATTAACATCACCTTCTCCTTGGTCTTGCTGCATTTGTCATAAATGGCCTTTACTCCCTAAAACAACCTTACAGTCCTACAGAGTGCTTGCCTGTTCATTATCCCACTCGTTCTGAGTGCGCGCTGGCTACCCCCTTAACTTTCTGCATGAGCCATCCCTAGTGATGGCTCGATACGACCTCAGACAGGCGATCCATTCTCCACTCATGTGCAGAATGAGCAGAATGGGCGCGGAGGAGTACACCTGAAGTGTTATAACAGTAAAGTACAGCCTGTCAGGATGGGCGGGAAAAAGTTCACTTTTGCCTTGAGCCCACGGAACTCATCCTTGAGAAATCCCTTGGGAATTCTTGGAACCTAAAAGAATTAGAGGTTGTTTTTTTTTTTTTTTTTAAGAGTATCAATCTGAAAGTGTCTTCCCAACTAACAAGAGAGACAGCAAATAAGTCCCCAGTCCAAAATATCCAGTTAAGCATGGCAATGACTAGCTTGTTAATAATGCGTAGACTCTTGGGTACTGTGATAGTTATCGGTCCAAATAGTGGATACATTTTGGGTACAGACAGACTTGAGCGAGAGTCTCTGGGCTTGCTCTGTACCAGCACTCATCAGGAGGTCTTCGGATTCGAAGTTCCTTTCTAGCAGAGCCTTCCTGGCCCGCCCTACCTAAGCTTTCCACCCCACTGACATTTCAAGCCCCCTTTCTTGCTTTATATTTTTATTCTTAGCACTTGTATTACATGCTATATATTATACTTCTTTGCCTTGTGTATCGCCTGTTTCGCCAGCGGAATGGAAGGTCTACAGGAAAGGATTCTGTTTTGCCCAGTGACCCATCCTCAGCACCTAGAACAGAGCCCAGCACATGACTGAATGGGTTCATAAAGGAGACAGACACGCAAAGGCGCATGCGCACAAAGTCCTGAAAGCCCACTGTTATCTCGGTGAGTCAAACTTCACAGTGCTGCATCCTGGTTTTCTCTCTTAGTGTTAAGAGCTTAACGGTTTTCCTAACATCACTTGGTTTTCATTGACGAGAGGATGTAAAAGAAGTGAAATTTCCCGTGGAACCTAGCACCACCTAGTCTTCATCTCAAAGTTGGGCTATACATGCATTTTAGGAATGTAAGTTCAAGGACAACACAGATGCTCAGAATGTAGCTCCAATTTTAGCATGACCCTGGGCACACATGTAGACAACATTTCCCAGCCTCCTTTGTAGTTGGCCACATGATGGAGTTCTAGCTAAAGTGATGTACAATACTTACCCGTTTGGCCCCTAAGAACTCCCATCTGAGCTATTTCACTCTCTTTCCCCTTCCGACAACTGATTCTATCAGCAACGTGGTCCTTGGGTATGCCAGAACCACAGATGCAAGGGGCCCGAGCCCCTGAACTTAACAGAGGAGAGTCACCTACTGACCAGAAACATCCACCTCAAGAAGGAGCAGGAAATGCCCCTGAGTCATGTTTGAGCCATCACACCCATCTGAGTCTGCCTGCAGGTGCAGTCTAGCCCACCCCACCTGGTGCGGGTCTCATAGCCTTTATTTTCTCCGATAGAACAAGAAAGCTTATACTACAATAATGGAAGAATATACTAAATTGTTCATTTAACAAGCACTTGTTAAACATTACTGTGTGCCAGGCATTGTTCTCAGGATCGCAGCAACGCTCAAACTTGTTAAATTCCCTTGTTTTTCTTCCCTCAAAGAGATAGAGGACAGGATCCCAGCCCTACTTCCGGTTCTATAACCCATGTGCCCTTAAAACTGCTTATTAGCTGGCTTACAGATACCAGTCACTCTGCCACTCCTCACAAGACAGGCAGCTGCACAGAGCTTCTTACACAGAGCATTGCAACAGACTGGAAATGAGCTGCGGAAAGGCGAGGGACAGGGGCTCTAGTACCTGGCACATGCCACAGGCCAGTACTAGGAAAGCTGGCAGCGCCCGCTGTCTAGGGGCATGTCTAGGGCAGACAGATGTGGGGGCTGCGGGGATAAGGCTGCTGTTCACACATACTCACATGTCAGTGTACAGAATCTGAATGGAGTTAAATCTCAGAGTAGTCGAATAACTGGGCTTTGCTCCTGCCTCGCCAAAAAACACAAGCCTACATTTCCAAAAGGCAAGTAATGAACTGGATTGGGCCCTCTTCCAGGCTTTCTGCCTCTTGGCAGGGCAGCGCTGGTGTGAAGGAAGTGTGGGGCCAGGTCGGAGGAAGTGGTGCACGGCCGCCCTGACAGCCAGACAAACCAGAATAAGCCCAGTCCCCCATCTCTGTTTCCTGCCACCCGAGGGACCAGTTGTACTTCTTACCAAAAAGAAAGGTTGCCCAAAGGACAAGAAGGGGGGCGGGGGAGGACACTATAATTATATTGTAAACTCTTAACCCAAAATTTACACCACAGTCACTTGTAAGATAGAAAGAAAACACAAAACTTTCTTGAAATGCCTTGCCCTCATTGTTTCAGTAAAAAAAGAAGCCCAACATCTCAACGTTCTTGTGGCAATTTGTAGTCTTAAATAAACACTCCCACTCCATTTTATAACTTGAAGTCAAACAAGCAGCAACCAATGGCAGGGTATGTTTAAAGGAAGCAACAGGAATCTAACAATGTCATCATTTAAAGGAGATTCACAGTTCAAGGTAGGAGGCAAAGGGGAACAGCCTTCCGACCAATGGTTCACAAGAACCAGGCTGTGAACTGAAGGAGATCGGAATGAGAGCTTATGGCAGTTCAGACACTGATTCTCTGTGCAACACTGTGAGCAACAGATTTAACCTTGACCAAGCTCTCCCCCAGGCTCGTGGGAGGAAACATGGTACAGGAAGTCAGGTCAAAATCTTGGAAATTGGCTCCAGCTAGGTCTTAAATATTACAGTACCATCGACAGAGAGAATCCCTGCCTAGCTCTGCAAGCAGGCCCCTGAACGGTAGCGCACACCTAAAACACCAGATGAATGCCTACTGCGTGAGAAGGAGTAACTAAAAATCAAATGAAAGACTCCAAAGTTGACATAAGTAGTATGGAAAAGCAGAAGAGAGGACTGGAATCAGGAAGACTCATCTAATGCCTTAATCATTATCTAAGAAAAGCGTTGGTTGGGCAAGTCCCAAATAAACCCTGAGGACCTTGGTTTCTTTATTTTCGTAATGAAACAACTAAATTAGAGAAACTTTAGGGTCTCTTTATAATCCTATGTGATCACATGGTTCTTTAAGGATTGCCACTCTTTTTCACCTGTTCATCTAAACCTCCCCCCCTTCAATGCTTCACAATAGTTTATGCTAAAATAGCCTGGCTTATGCCCTAGCAGGGTGGGGGCTTGGTCGGAGTGTCCTCCAGTACACCAAAAAGGTAGTGAGTTTGATTCCTGACCAGGGCACATACCTAGGGTGCAGGTTCGATTCCTAGTCAGGGCGTGTACGAGAGGCCCCCAATCAATGTTTCCCTCTCATATCTCTGCCTCTCTCTCTCTCTGTCTCTCTCTCTCTCAAATCAATGAACACACCCTTGGATGAGGAGAATATATATATATATATATATATCAGCCTCCTTGTCAGTGCACCTAAGAATGAAAACACCAAGACTCCTGGAATCATATCATGAATTTAGTTTCAAGGCCTTTAAGTAAATACATAATAACTATAACAAAATAAACCTAGTGGCTGTATCTTAGTTAAGAGGTATTCTAATTTATTTACACATTAATAGCAACTGGAATGAGGCAGAAATGTGATCTAGGTCAGTGGCAAGGACCGCTCCGAATGTCTCACCTGTGCCTCCCCGGGACCACGTATTTGCCACTGCCCTTCTTCCCTCCACCCTCCTCGCCCCTGTGAATGTGGGAAAGGCACCCACATTCAGAGGACACATGTCTCTTTACCTTTCATTTAACCTAAATTTCAATGACAGGTGTGACCTAAAACTGAAAGTGTCTGTCAACTCAAATCCTTAAGTAGAAATGATGAGATAATCACAGAAAATCCCAGAAACGGTAAGTACATAACTACAGCCTAGAAGCTGAGAATGAATCATTTGCTATCATCCTGTCTCACATTTCTCATGAACCTTACTGAGATGAACACTATTCTCATTCCCACTTAACAGAAGAGGTAAATGAAACTTAGAAGAATTAAGTAGCTTGGCCAAGGTCACACAGTGAGTTGGGTGGGAGCCAGGACTTGAACCCAGGCAAGGAGGCTTTGCGGTGTGCACTCAGAACGGCTTGCTGAGTCACCCACAAACACAAGGTGGAAGCACTCCTGCTCGACTGAGCCCTAGTGAGTCCCGGTGCTCGCAACTGTACCGCTCTGCAGTGGTCGGCGCCGCCAATGACCTCCCCTCTTCTTCCAAGAGACGAGGCTCCCCGGGTGGGAGCGGCCTGTGCCGGGCACCCTCTTTTCATAACTTACCCACGCCCTTCGTTTTCTTTCAAAACGAACAGCCCCTCTTTCGTTCCCTCAGGAATCTTGCTCTGCGAATCCCCTCTCGGTCTTTCATCTTTCACCTCTTCTGTCTCTTCCCCTTGATCTGTAAACACGCTCAAGTATACCACCTTCGGAAAATAAAAATAAATACAAACGAACCCTCCGTCTATCTGCACCCACTCTTAATTCCATAACTAAGGCCCCTCTCTCACTCTGTGACCCTGGACAAATGACTTTCTCCAACAGACTTCAGTTTTTGTACCTAGATAACGACAGCGCTGCACCGGGAGGTCTCCAAGTGCCCCTGACGCCAACGTTCTGCAGTTCTCAGTGCAGAGGAGACTGCTCTGACCAGGTCTGGTTTCTCTGCTGCCCCTCGAAGTCCCACAGTTAATTTCCTTCTAGGACTGCCAAGCTGCTCCCCCAGCTGACAATGCTCTCCTCCTTCTCTCCGTTCATTTCCCAAATCCTGGTTTTCCTTTAAGACCTAGCTTAACTCTCACCTGCTCCAGGACAGCCTGATGTTTAAACTCTTAGAGAACTTCAATTACAGGCCATAACTGAGCACTTTCCATCAACAGTGCCTTATCTTTCACATTACTGTCCTGTGTGGCTTTGTTCCCTCACCTACACGACTCTTGGCAAGCAGGGACTTAGTCACATTTCTCCGTAACCCCTAAAGGACCTCACACCCAGTGGGTCTGCAACAGGGGACTCAGGAGTGTGAGCTGGCTGACTGAGGGGTCGTGATGCTGCAGCCATTGCGGAATCTGGTGGTCAGCATGTATCATAGGCCCACCTGATTGCAAAGGAAGACCACCTCTGACTTCCACTTCTGTCTCATACATACACTTCTAAAACGTGAACTGGTTATTCAAAAGTAGGATCCAAATTTAGCAACAGGAAAGCTTAGCCAACTCCTTGATGTTTCTTTTATTTGAATCACACACGGTCACAGTCATGTTTCCCTTTGACCCAAACGTAAGTGATCGCAAGCGCCGTAACTTTATAGGCCTCTGGGTGATCCGGGTTCTGCACTTCCACTAACACGTATTCGCCATGGTTATTAGGTTCCCTTACTTTTCAATACATACAGCATTATATTACTTCCTCACTCTGGCAACCAAACTTCAAGGAAACATCTGGAATAATAGTAGAGTTGGTGTTTGATTAGAGCTACATCCTCAGCTTCATTCATTTGGAAATGACTAATTTCAACCTTTGGGTTTGAACTGAGCACAGAGGGAGGTATGCTTCAGGAGTTTGCTAGCACTTTCCCACAGAGACAAGAAGTCGCCAATGCAAACCCTGAGACAGCGCTCACCTCCTCTGCCCTAGGAGAACGATGGAGGGGTCCCTCCATACTGTGAGTGCTGTTCAGGGGTTTCCAACAATCCTGGGTTAACTACTGATGACTCAAGGTGAATCCCTAAGTTTCTCAAACAGAATTTTTTAACTCAGCTTAATTGTTTTAAATGAATGCTCCAGAACACTCGTTCTCAACATTGGTCACAGAGTCAGGGCACTTTCATCAATACCAATGTTCAGCTTCCTTCCTTCCCCCACCATCCCTTCAAAGATTTCAGTCTAACTGGTTCAGAGTGACACCCATACCTTAGTATTTTCTTAAATGCAGCTCAGCTGTACTGAGTAAATTAAGATACTATTGTTAAATATTTTAGCTATGATAACAGCATTGTGGCTGTGTTTTTGAAATTGAGTTCTTCATTGGTGGAAAAACTGGTGAAATTCCAATAAGGTCTTGGTTTACATAATAGTACTGTACCAGCGTTAATTTCCTGGTTTTGATCATGGTCCGTGTGCTTCTGTAAGATGCTCACTTTCGAGGAAGCTGTGTGAGGGATATACAGGAACTCTCTGAATTATTTATGGGATTTTTCTCTAAGTCTGAAATTGATTCAGATTAAAAAGCTTTTTTTAAAGAGTCTTTTAAAGATACATGCTCAAATATTTATGAATGAAATTATAAGCTTGCTTGAGATTTACTGCCAAACAGACCGGCTGAGGAAGTGACGGGGAGTGAGCGGGGTATGGATGAAACAGGAGGGCGGACACGTTCACGCCTGCAGCAGGCGCGCTGAGCACATGGCGGCTCACAGTTACTTGTCTACTTCAGCGTGCGTGTAAAGTTTTCCATCATATATATGGGAGGAAAAAAGTTCCCAGGTGATTCTGACACATACTCAGGGCCAAGAAACACTGCTCTGAGTCTTGAAAATGTATAATGAGAAGCTCTGTCTTTACTACCAGCTAAAACACTTTATCCAGCTCTTTAAAAATGAGCTGGTCAATCTTTCTGTAGCACTACACTCTCCTAAACTACAAAACGACAAACATAGATTAGAGGACCTTTCAAAAAGAAGACAAGAAGCATTAAGAAGCTGATTTTTTCTAAAATCGTCTCTCTAAAAGTTAATGTCATGGTTAATTTCTAGCATAACAGTCAAAATGGTAAAGCTTTTCTTACGTGTATAAGAGCGTTTTACAAAGAAGTTTCTTAAAAAATGATAATTCTATAAGATGTTACCTTATACAGGAGTTCTGAGATCAAAAAGTTGGAAAAGTGCTGGTTTTCTTTACTGTAAGATTCCTATGAACTTTTAAAAAATAAGATAATATGCATTGCGACTTTCCAAGGTTGTGATGGATTATGCAAAAGGCTTGAGCTTCCTTACATGGACTAGTTTTGTAGACCTTATATTGGCAAACAGTGCTGTAGATTAGTGGTTTCCCAATCCCATGTGAGGTAGGACAGCATTTGGTAAACTTACTAAAACAATGGTTCGCAAAACGCAACCTAGACGAGTGCTGGGACAGGGGACTCAGTATTAAAACAAACAAAAACCCAAGGGAGTCTAATGCTTTGTCATGTTTGGGACTCACAGCTATGTAGATATTAATGTAGTAACCTTGTTCAGACCATTTGAAAGGCCAGAGCATTGCCAAACAGTATGAAAGGTCATACTGAACCGTCTTCCAAATAAGAGACTTGCGTGCGAGAACACGTGCATACATGTGCATACATGTGCAGCATTTGATGGAAGATACGTGCTATTATGCGGGAGGGGGTGGCAAATTTAAATCTAGCAATGTACTGGTGACTACTTTGTAATTTCAAGGACGTTCTATGTCCATTACTAATAAATCATGAATTTGCAGCGATTTTCAACCTTTTGCTTGTGTGTTGGTTCATGTCTATCTTCTCGGGCCTGAGCCAATGAACAGAACTATTTTGTTAAGTAAGTCCTGCAGGCGCCACTCACATAAGCAGTCTCTCCAAGACAGACCTCCTGACCTTCTGTTTATATAAATCCCTTCTTGAGTGAAAACTTTGGAAAATGTATTTACTTACACCTTGGTGCTCCCAGAGCTGTTTCATGTAGTGGCCCAGTCGATATATTTCAGCTTAAAAGAAGTACCTACTTATTGTTATTAATAACTACTCAACATCCTACCACACTCTTTAGTTTACTAAGTACTTTCACATAAATTGTCTTGTATCTTTCCTTACAAAACCTTGTGGGCTAAATAGGGGCAGTTATTTCCACCCAGCCAATAAGAATCACTGAGCTTTCCTATGCTAACACAATGAAAAAAAATGCAGTGTTTAGGGAGATGTCATGACTCCTGCTCTCAAAGAACCGATACCCTATTTGATAATAAAATATAAATTATATATAGGAACCAGCTGAAGTTGTTTTGAAGCTATAATGCTAGCTAGAGCAAATTAGTATGGCAGGACTTCGCACATACTAATTAGAGCTAACACTTGAAATAAGTTAGTCGGAGAAAGACAAATACCATATAATTTCATTTACCTGTGGAATCTAATGAACAAAATAAATAAACAAAAAAAATAGAAACAGATTCATATACAGAGAACAGACTGATGGTTGCCAGAGGGAAGGGGAGTTGGGGGACCAGGTGAAAAGGGTGAAGGGATTAAGAAGTACAGATTGGTAACTGTAAAGTACAGCGTAGGCAATATAGTTAATAATATTGTAATGACTATGTATGGGCCAGGTGGGTACTGGAAATAATGGGGAGAACACTTTGTAAAGTATATGACTGGCTAACACTGTTGTACACTTAAAACTGATTCAAAATAATATGGAATATAAACTGTTATTTTTTCTTTTTTTAAAATATTTTTAATTTAATTATTGTTCAAGTAGTTTTCTGTCTTTTACTCCCATCCCAGCCCACCCTCCCCAGTGCTCCCCACCTCCCTCCCATTTCCACCCCCCTTAGTTTTTGTCCATGTGTCCTTTATACTTGTTCCTATGAATCCTTCTCCCAAATATAAACTGTTATTGAAAAGTAAAATTTAAAGAAAAAAAGCTAACACTTAACTGAGTAGTTTAATCTTCACTCAACCCTTGAGGTAGGTACTAACTACCATTTAGCCCATTTTTCAAATGAGGAAACTGAGACCAAGAGAAGTTAAGGAACTTGCCCAAGCAATAAGTGGTGAAGCAAGATTCAAACTCCAGATTTGTCCAGCTCCATGGACTACTCTTTTTCATCATCATATTTTGCTATTAGGAAAGAATCCCCCAGGACTTTCAGCCAAGATGGAGGCATAGGTAGATACACTTTGCCTCTTCCCACAACCAAAAGAAGGACAACAAGAAATTAAAAAATTTTAAAACAACCAAAACTGCCAGGAAACAGAACTGTATGGAAGTCTGACAACCAAGAGTTAAAAAAGAAACATTCATTCAGACTGGTAGGCGGGGTGGAGTCAGGCGGCCTGGCTTATTTAAAATTTATGTGAAAAAATAAGGAAGGAAAACTTCCTCAATCTGGTGAAGGAAATAGACTTCCAAGAAGTCCAGGAAGCTCAGAGTGTCCCAAAGAATTTGGACCCAAGGAACATATCAAGGCACATCATAACTACATTACACAAGATTAAAGATAAGGGGAGAATCTTAAAAACAGCAAGAGAAAAAGAGACAGTTACCTACAAAGGAGTTCCCATAAAACTATCAGCCCATTTCTCAAAAGGAACCTTACAGGCAAGAAGGGGCTGGAAAGAATTATTCAAAGTCATGAAAGGCAAGGACCTACACCCAAGATTACTCTATCCATCAAAGCTATCATTTAGAATGGAAGGACAGATAAAGTGCTTCCCAGATAAGGTCAAGTTAAAAGAGTTCATCACCAAGCCCTTATTATATGAAATGTTAAAGGGACTTATTAAGAAATAGAAGATAAGCAAAAATATGAACAGCAAAATGACAACAAACTCACAACTATCAACAACTGAACCTAAAAAACAAAACAAAACAAAACTAAGCAAACAACTAGAACAGGAACAGAATCACAGAAATGGAGATCACATGGAGGGTTATCAGCAGGGAGGGGAAGGGGAGAGAATGTGGAAGAAGGTACACAGAATGAGAAACATAAATAGTAGGTACAAAAAGTCAGGGGGAGGTTAAGAATAGTATAGGAAATGGAGAAGCCAAAGAACTTACATGTATGACCCATGGATATGAACTAAGAGGGTGAGAATTCTGGTGGGAAGTGGGGTACAGGGTGGAAGGGAATAAGAGGAAAAAAATGGGGTAACTGTAATAGCATAATCAATGAAATATACTGTTAAAAATAAAAAAAAGAATCCCCCAAAGCAATGAGGCCCAATGTCAAAACTTAGGTAGAAGACAAGTACTTCCCTTAAAGCTCTGCTGACTGGTAGAAGAGAACTCAGGAGTCACAGGGAATCACAAAAATAGGTCAACAATGTTATTTTCCCACAACACTTACCTCTTTGATTCGTTTAACCAGAGCGTTCTGATCAAAAGCAACGGCCTCTGCACACTGATGGAGGTGGTCCTGATAACGGAGACAGAGCTGCAGCACCTGCTGAGAATCCAGTTTCTCCAGTTTGGTATTGGTTGGGGAAGTCTGGCCACTCAACAGCCCTTCAAAGCAGAAAGAAAGAATGAAATCAAATGCAATGGAAATTACTGTTACTAAACCTAAGAATAAAGTAGCTTAATAACAAGTTTACTATAGACTAGGTAAGAGACCTAAATTTAATCTTGCATCTTTTGTTCTCTGCTGATGACAATCATAGCAGCTACAATTTATGGAGCATCTATTATGTGCCAAGCACTGGCGAAGTGCTTCCAGTGCATTATTATATACCATAAAAAGGCATTACTAGCCCCAATTTACAGAGGAATCCATGACACAGAGAGGTTAAGTAACTGCCCTAAAGTCACATAGCCAATAAGTGGTTTCTCCAAGATAGAGTTCCTGACCTTGTGACACTACTTCAAAGTATCAGGAATATAAATCCCTTCTTGATTGAAAACTTTGGAATATGTATTTACTTAATTCCTTTTACTAATCAAAATGGCTATCTGAGAAACTGAGAAAAAGAGATAAAATTTATAAAGAAACTGTTAGGAGAAGATGCAAAAATAAAGAAAAATTAAAAAGTGAACAGAATGTCAGCTGACACACCATAAACCTCATTCTTCACATTTTCTTCTAACAAAAGTTGAGTCACATAACTATTAAATTCCTTTACATTTGCATAAGGACATTATATTTTCAAAGCCTTCCATGTAGAATTTTCTTACTTTTCTTTAAGGAATATAGAACAGGATAATTATTAGGATTTACAGAAAAAGAAATGAATTAAAGAGGTTAATGTGACCCCATGGTCACACAGCCAAGTGCTGACTAAGCCCAACTTTTGGCCAAGTCCATTCTGTTAAGCCAAAGTTTCACGCACTTCTTAGTGTTACAACCCTTTACCTTCCCCCAAATCACCAAGGACCTCAAAGAGCTTTGGTTTATGTAGTTAATACCAATATTCACATATTTAGAAATTAAACTGAGGAAATCCTTAAATACTGATTAAATCTTTTAAAAATAATAATCCCATTAAATATTAGCAATGAACATATTTTAAAGAAAAGAATTATATTTTCCAAAACAAAAAAGTTAGAAGAGTGGTACTTGTTTACATTTTTCTAAGTCTTTTTCATGTCTGGCTCAATAGAAAACAGCTGGAGTCTCATATCCGCTTCTGCATTTAATATGTTGTTTTTTTACATCATGTAACCTCTGGAAAACTTTATTGTACACTTGTAAGAGAATGAGCGTAATTAGCAAGTGTCTCGGGATTACTGTGAAAACGATTCTGACCTGAGAGAATCCCGGGCAGCGTCCTGGGGACCTCGGGGATTCCCCCCACTGCACTCTGAGACACACTATGCTAGAGCACTCTACCTCACACCAGAGCCAGTGATTCGAGCAAGGTACACCAAAATAAACATGACAGTGGTCACATGCTGGGCATGATCAGGGGGACCCAGCCACGCCAGAAGTCGTCTTGGGAACCCTTCCCTATTCCTTCCTGCTCACAACCACTGATGTCCAGCCTTCACTGGTTCTGAGGTATTGGAGCCCACACCAGGGTTCTTTGGCCCCAGACAGGCTGTGCCATGAGCTACCCAGTGGGTGATCCGGACAATGCTCGGAGTGCCAGTCCCTGCTCTCGGATCCTCCTCTGCCCGACAGAGCAGAACGCAGGGCCGGGCAAGCCCCTGCCTCACTCTACTGCCAGCACTCCACTGCCAGCACTCGGTCCCTCAGCTGCCCCACTGCCCATCCCAGCACAAAGAGCCCCGGTCCTCCAGGCAACCTGCCTCCACACAGCAGCTTTTGGTGAGGCTGGAGTTTGCAGAAATGGGAATTTATTTTTTTAATGGAAATTTTTATTGAGATCCTATGTACAGGATCTTGTGTATCTCTTTACTCAGTTTCCCCCAAAGGTAACATCTTGTAAAACTACAATAGAGTATCAAAACCAGAATACTGACATCAATACAATCCACAGATCTTATTCAGATGTCCCCATTTTATTGTACTTACACTCATTTGTGTGTGTGCACATGCGTGCACTACTGTATTAATTCTATTCGGTTTTGCACATGTGCAGGGTCACATGTTCACCACCACCATCGGATCCCGAGCCACCCCACCACACAATAATTTCCTGTGTTGCTTCTTCTAACCGCATCCGCCTCTCTCATCCTTGCTAGGGGAGCATCCTTAATCCCTAGCAAACAGTCATCTGTTCACCATTTCTAAAACTTTGTCATTTGAAAAATGTTTTTTAAATGGAATAATACAAAACCCTTACTCTTCCTTCTAAAAAAAATTGGGGGCGGATGGATTTCAAGAAAGCTGACAGTCTAGAAGGCACACTCAGGTGTTCAAGTTAAGTTGCCCACCCAACTTCAAAGTAAAAAAAAAAAAATCACACTTGAAATCACCCTTATAAATTACAATATTGCCCTCTTAATCACCCGAAAACAAAGCCCAGGCCTATGGATCTATCATCAGAATATGCTTCTCTGGCTCACAGGAATCTGCCACAAATCCTGCTCTAGATCATGGAATAATGCAGAGAAAAAGTGATAGGCCGGTTTTTCTACTCTTGAAGTTACAAAGTTGTGGCAACTGAGGCAAATTCTAGAAGCAATGAATACAAAGTACTCCCATCTCTCTCAAGTGTCAAGAACCCATTTCCCTCATTTTGATGAATGAACCACCCCTATATCTTCTGATAAAAGGAGGAAAGAGAACAGAATGGATTGAGAGATGGTAAATTTTGTCATTTTAAGGAGACCACAAACCACCAGATTTCGGAACCATTTGTATTCTGAACACACGTTAAGGATTTTTACCAATCTGCTCTCTCGCCCCCACCCACCACTTCCTGTGCCAGGCACCCAGCCAGCTTCACTCGTTCACATTACCTTCTGGACAAACCTCTGGGGGCCGCTAGGTTCACCCCTCTGTTTTCATTCTCACTTACCAATTCTAATAATAACCTGAACCCTTAGGTAATAGAGAATGAACCATATATCACCTTGAAATTGTTTTTGTATAATTTTATAAACATTCTTTATAACTAAAATTTTGTCTTATTTTACTTTTTATTATATACATTTCAAACACATACAAAAGTAGGAAAAATATACATACCCAAATATTCACCATGTAGATTCAATAAGTAAGACTTTATCGTATCTATTTCATCTTTTTCCCTATATTTTTTCTTTTCCTGAGCCCATTAAACATTACAGAGATCATGATCTTGCCTCCTCATATGCTATTCTTCCACATATTTTTGGTCAGTCTCCCGTGTTAAGTAAAAGTGTCTAAATCATGTCTTCCTTGCTGTGCTAGGGAACAGAGCCATTACCCTCAGCTTTCTCATTCTTCTTTACCTTAAAACAGTGATGTACAAAAAGTAGATGTTTATTGAGTTAAAAACCTGGCCTAATAGATTCCATATATTTGGGTTTGCAAATGGTAAAAATGGGAGACATTTCCTAAGACCCTACTGAAACCACTTTGTTTATATAGGAATGGAGAGTGGGCTCAGGGAAGGGAAGGACCAAGACTGAGTATTACACAGATCAAACAAATTGCCATCTGTACCTGCCTCTCTGTGTAAAGTGTGGAGTGGAAAAATAATCAGGGTCCAAGATTTGGAAAGTATTTTGCTGAGCAATCTTTTTCTTTCTGAAATGTCAGATAGGGGGAAATGTTTTTCTGAAATATAGTAAAGAGCCACATGGGTATTAACCTGGGTTATAACCAAGTGTAATTCCTTGACTTTTAGAGGCTTAGTCACTTACAGGACTAGAAATAATTATTATGAGTAGTGTGACTTCTATTTGAGAAACAGTAAAACAAGCTCCATTTCCTACCACAGAATCCAGAAAGCAGAAGCTATGTAACTTTGCAAAAGTTACCATGGAGGTACAATTAAGCAACAACAGATTATGAGAGAAGAAATTCCCTCTAAAACTAATAAGGGACTTTTGACTCAATTGGTTATGGTATATTTCAAATACAAAAAAAAAAAAAAAAGGACAGAACCCATGTGTATTCTTTACTTAAATAAACTCTAGTTCTCACAGGCACTCTCCCCGCTTATCTTAAAGAAAACGGAAAAGTCTAAAAACATCTGCCCAACTTGAACAGGACCTTATGATGTATGTTAATGCTCAATTACTCCGGGGCATGAAGAAAAAGGGCACCCTCCACGACTGGTGCCCTTAGGAACTTTTATGTCCATTCGGTCATGACAGAGGAGCACCAGTCTCACCCAGGAGAAAGGGCCGCTCAGAACGGCTGTCATCGTTTTGGTCACACTTTGTGGAAGAAGCAGCTGCAAGTACAGACAAGCCCAACACAAAATGCCAATCCACCATAATGTTCAATGTGATAGAAACAATGCTCCTCCTAACAGTCTGTTAGCACCTCTCTTCGAACAGTCTCCAAAAACCGCCAGAAGGCCTAAAATTAACTGTCTCATGGAGGTAGTGCTACAGACTGGATGTTTGTGTTCCCCTCCAAAGTTGTGTGTTGAAACCTGATCCCCGATGGGATGGGATGGAGTTGGGGCTTTTGGAAGTGGTTAGGTGATGAGGGTGGAGCCCTCATGAATGGAATTAGTACTATTATAAAAGAGACCCCAGAGCACTCACGTGCCCCTCCTAGCATATGAGGACACAGCAAAAAGTAGGCTGTCTGAATCAGGAAGCAAGCCTTCACCAGATACGGAATCAGCCACCACCTTGATCATGAACTTCCCAGCCTCCAGAACCATAAGACACAAATTCCTATTGTATGCAAGGCACCCAGTCCATGGTTATTTTGGTATAGCTGCTTGAACAGAGTAAGACAAAGAGAATGGGAAAAGCTGAATTCAGTCCCATTACTTCTTACCTGTGTGAATTTGGAGAGTGACAACTCATGTTTCATGAACTGGAAGACAATACTGTGAAAATGTCAATGCTACCCAAAGTGATCTACAGTTTCTCTGTAACCCTGTCAAAATTCTAATGACACATTTTTTTACAGAAATAGAAAAACTCATTCTAAAATTCATATGGAATCTCAAAGGATGCCAAACAACCAAGACAATCTTTAAAAAGAACAAAGCTGGAAGACTCACACTTACCTGATTTTGAAACTTACTGCAAAGCTCCAATAACCAATTAGTGTGGTACTGGCATAAAGAGAGACATACAGGTCAATGGAATAAAACACATAGCTCAGAAATAAATCCTCACATATAGGATCAAATTATTTCCTACAAGGGACCATGCAAAGGCAGAAAGGACAGTCTTTCCAAAAAAATTGCGCTAAGAAAACTGGATATCCACATGCAAAAGAATGAAGCTGAACTCATCTAACATACAAAAATTAACTCAAATGGGCCAAAGACCTAAAACCATAAATCTCTTAGAAGAAAACATAGCGCAAAACTTTCACATCATTGGGTTTGGCAATGATTTTTTAGCTATGACACCAAACATACCAGCAATGAAAGGAAAAATTGGCAAATTAGACCTCATGAAAACCTAAAGTTTACACATCAAAAGGCACTATCAACAGGATAAAAAAGGCAACCCACACGATAGCAGAAAATATTTGCAAGGGCAATGTATCTGGCAAGGGATAAATATTCAGACTAATATACAAAGAAATCCTAAAATGCAATGTAAAAAAAGAAAAACCACCACCAACCCGATTCAAAAATGATCAAAACACTTGAATAGACAGTTCTCCAGAGAAAATATAAAATGGCCAATAAACACAGGAAAAAGATGCTCAACATCACTAATCGTTAAGGGAGATAGAATTCAAAATGTGCTGGTGAGGATGTGGAGAAAAGGGAGCCCTAGTGCACTGCTGGTGGGAATGCAGACTGGTACAGCCACTGTGGAAACAGTGTGGAATTGCCTCAAAAAACTAAAAATGGAACTGCCTTTTCACCCAGCAATTCTATTGCTGGGAATATACCCTAGGAATTTCAAAACACCAATTCAAAAGAACTTAATGCACCCCAATGTTCATAGCAGTGTAATTTACAATAACCAAATGCTGGAAACAGCCTAAGTGCCCATCAGTAGATGAATGGATTAAAAAACTGTGGTACGTTTACACAATGGAATAATATGCAGCAGAAATAAAAAAAAAAGGAATTCCTACCTTTTGAGACAGTATGGATGGAACTTGAGACTATTGTGCTAAGTGAAACAAACCAGTTAGTGAAAGACAAATACCATATGATCTCACTTATAAGTGAAACCTAATGAACAAAATAAACTAACAAGCAAAACAGAACCAGATACATGGAAACATGGAACAGACTGACAGCTACCAGAGAAAAGGGAGTAGAGGGGAAATGGTGGAAAGAAGAAGGGATTAGTCAAAGAACATGTATGAATGACCCACGGACGTGGACAACAGTGTGGGGGTTGACTGTGGGAGCGGGGGGTGGGCTGGGCAGAGGAGGGCAAAGGGGGACAAATTGGGACAACTGTAATAGCACTAGCAACTTAGAAGCTACTGTTCACCAAACCCAGGTGTTCTCCACTTGCTAAAACATGAATACCCCCAAACCAGAGCTTTCCCGATGAAGTAAGGGAGGTTGTTTGGAGCACCAAAGGATCCTTCCCTTTTAAAAGAGTCTGCTTTAAAGAAGTGAAAGTGCTCTTTCTCTTTTAAAACCTGACACTTAACACATGATCCGCTTACAGTAGTTTGAAGTACAGAAATACAGACTTTGCAAGGCACACCACGACTGACTATACAAGAGGGGAGGGCGTCATCACAGAGTCAACAGCAATCACATTGGGGAGGTTTTTTTTATTTTTTTTTCTTTTAGTTTTCAGAAAGATGAACCACAGAATTACTTTAATTGAAAACAAATGAAGTACTAAGAAAAGATGCAACAAAAAAGAAATCTGAAATAGTAATGCCAGGACTTTCTTGCTCAAAGGGATTGCCCTTCTTATTCTCCTGGCTTCCTTGATGGATCACACACCCTACACTCTGATGGATAATGGAAAACACAGGATCGTTAACACTGAAAGAAAATACCTCGATCAGATGAGAGTTCTCACTTATTAGGAGCTTAAAATGCTGAGGAAATGCTATTCATATATAATAGCTAATTCCTGAGAACAAGATTAATTTTAGATTTTAAAAAACCCTGATTTTTCTACACGTGATGTCTACTAATAAGGAAAACAATCTCAGTTTCTACTTGGACTATATATAATCAACAGGAGGTAGAAAATACTTCTTCCTTACAGGAAGAGTTAAGACCCAAAAAGCTGGCAATACATTATTTACAATTGCCAAGATATGGAAGCAGCCCAAGTGTCCATCAATAAATGAGTGGATAAAACAACTATAGGACATTTATACAATGAAATTCTACTCCACTATAAAAAAGATGAAAACTTTACCCTTTGCAACAGTATGGATGGACCTGGAGAACATTATGCTGAGTAAAATAAGCCAATCAGAGAAAGACAAACACCATATGATTTCATTCCTATGTGGAATCTAACAACAAACTGAACTAACATGCAAAAGAGAGGCAGACTCACAGATGGAGAGTAGATGACAGCTCGTGGAGTGGGGGCGGTTGGGGGTGGAGGAACCGAGCAAAAAGGAAAAGGACTCATGGGCACGGACAACAGCGTGGTGACTGCTGGGAGGAGGGAGGTATAAGGGGACTGAATGGTCATGGGAAAAATATAATAAAGACTATGTATTCCTTTAAAAGGTGGCAATAAAGCCAAGTGCCATATATGAAAGCCTGTTTGCCCATTATACTGAGAAGATGAAGAACCTCTTTTCCCCACCTGCCCTGTAGCTAGAAGTGCACAAGCACATGACAGAAGTTCCAAACCATACACCCACCCCAGAGCCTGCACAGGGAGCAGTGTTACAAAATAGGGACCTTCCACAATGTACACTCTGCTGACAGCACTTTCTAGAAAAACAATGTTTCTGAGGCAAGAGAAGCTGAATCACTTGCAAAGTCCAGGCACCACTGCCAGTTAACACTGTACTGCAAGGTGTGTCAAGTGCTTGCTGGTGGCAGCAGCAGTCACCTCAGTGGGTTGGTTCTGTGGCATGATTTTGGCCATTATGTTTGAGCAGGTAGCCCAAACCCAACTCTAGAGCTCTTGTGGAGATTCTGTACGCTATCTATCATCCTTTCAATAACACAGCCTCAATTTCTCTACCAGTAAAAGAGGGGTGATACTATATACCTTAAGGGTGGCTAAGATAATTAAATGAAATAATATATAGGTGGGGCAAAAGTAGGTTTAGAGTTGTATGTGAAACATTTATTCTTTATTGTTTATTAATTATTTTCCATGCAAACAACTATAAACCTACTTTTGCCCTACTCTATATGTTAAAGACCCTTGTAAACAAAAAGCTACATATTATTATAATTTTCTAAAATTTAACTATTGTCAGTCACTATATAAACTCATGTTGCACTATATAAACTCACTATATATACTCATTTTACATTTCGAGTAAGAAAAACAATAGCTAGCATTAATAATGGCACTCTCTCAGCCCAGCACTGCGCAAAGCATGTTACATATTTTATCTTGTGACTTAAGAGGCATTTCATAATCTCCTATACTGAGTAAGGAAAGCAATATGGTAGTAATAATAATTATGACAACAAATCACAGTGATGGAGATGAATGCTGGAATTCACAGAAAAAAATGCTATAATAACTTTTGGTGACAAAAATATTACTGTAATTGACAATTTAAGGGAGATAACACAGTAGCCAAAACATGATAGCTTTGGAGTTGCCAATTCTTAAAATTCTAGTGTCTATAATCTGACAGCTTACTTGAAGAATTAATTTAAAATACCACTTTACTCTTAATTTATGCTTAAGATTGTGTTGCTTCTTTCAGATTTGGTTTGGAATCTAAATGTTTTCATTTATAATTAAATCTGACTCTTCATGGGCTGTATCTCTGGAGCACACTTGGTTAACAGTTCATTTGTGGATTTACCAGAGCATCATTTTTGTGTATGTTACCTGATAAGGTCCTTGAGGGAAAAAGATCACATATTTTTGTCTCTGGAAGACTCAAGCCACAAAAGTGCCTTATAAACATATACAAAGTAGTTCTCCCTAGATGTTCATAGATGCTATTCAGACACAGAGGAGTGCTTGTGTTTGAATGAGTTCTACAAACACACAATTGGTGCCTGCTTGGCCTTGGCTAAAGACCCCTAATTTCTGAGGGCTCAAGTGCCCAGTTACTCCATTCCATTTCCTGCAAGCAAAGATCTGATTTAAATTTATTTCTCACCAGAGCAAGAGACACATTCTCTTCATATCTCTCCAAAGAAATGAACTCATTCCTGCCTCTAAAGTAAACTTACGTCACCCATATGTGAAGATATGGGCTCTTCTTGTGCAAGTACTGCATGAGCCCTTGTCTATAAATCACTTGACTGCAGTCTTTTGAAAAGTCAGCACAGGCAATGATGTGAAACTACAAGATAAAAGTGATACCAAAGGTCAACAAAACCAAGGATTAAACTTTGTTCCTTTTCCCTAGTAACTACATAAAAATACATACACCATATATTCCATCATCACTCAGTGAAAATTTGATTGGTCCAGAGTAATTAAATCATATATTCAACAAATTCACTCCTCAGTTCCTTGACCCTTGGTCTCAAGTTCACTGAGATAACATATCAGAACTTCAATGTGACCATAAACACACAGATTCCTGTCGCAGGGCTCACAGAACTGGCTTCCACCTTCCAAGTCCCTCACACATGTGAGTCACTGCCTTCGTTGTAGAAGATAACCAGCTTATAAAAATTCAAACTTTTCCCACTATCCCTAAAGCACACAGCTGTGAAAACATCCTCCTTTATGAAACACATCAATTGATAATATTCAGAAAAATATTATGTAATTATTTGTTACTCTTTTCTCATTCTGCGCATTAGTTTCCCCAGAAACAGGAAGGAGCACCATTGGGAACGAGGGAGAGATGGGCAATCACAGGAAGGAAATCCTTGGTGCTCCAACCAAGGGAGAGGAGCTCGGATTTAAGAGAAGCAAGCAGAAGCAATATACTTCCCATATGACACACACACACACCGCCAATGTGATGCACTAACCGAGTAACGCAGCGATTTTCACCTGGTGCGCCACAAGAATCTTTAAAACATACAATACCTGACTGTTCAGTCAGGGGCACTGACCTCTTTTCCCTTATGTTGTCAAATAAACAAATGGCAACAGCCAACACAACCACAGATGTCTGGTGAGAATGCCATGTCTTGAACCATAAATATACAGATCATGTAACAGAGTTGCACACAACTCTTATTGGTCACATCGCATAATGAGGTTGCATCTGATTGGTTAATTCTTGGTACCAGAAATCCTTAGATACAAGTACAGACACCTGATTTTTTTTAAAAAGTCACTTTGGCCCTGGCTGGTGTGGCTCAGTGGACTGAGTGTAGGCCTGCGATCCAAAAGGTTGCTGGTTTGATTCCTAGTCAGGGCACATGCCTGGGTTGCAGACCAGGTCCCCAGTTCGGGGCATGTGAGAGGCAACTGATGTTTCTCTCACACATCAATCTTTCTCTCCCTCGCTTTCTCCCTCCCTTCCTGTCTCTCTAAAAATAAATAAATGAACAAACAAAATCTTTCTTAAAAAGTCACTTTGGAGCAAAAAGGGTATGTTAATAATAGTTAATGTTATTATTAACTATGTAAATGGTTAATAATAATAACTATTATTATTTTTGTAAATCAATCAAAACTATACCTAATTTTTGTCGGATCTGCAAAAAATATATTTTTTGGTGTGCTGCAAAATTTTACTAATCAGTTAATGTGTGTCATGAGATGAAAAGGTTGAAAATTGTTGGTGTAATCCAAAGACATGAACATCTTTAGAACAGAAATACATTTGATTTTATGACACTAACGTAAGTAACTTATGGAGACAGACTTGCAAACTGGTTAGTATACAGATTTTAGATTAGACCTGGTTTAAATGCTGGCTCTGCCTTTAAAAGCTGTGTGGCAGGAAAGGTCTTTAATCCTCTCCAAACCTCAGCATCCTCATCTGCTAAATGAGAAAAATGCCTACCCTGAGAAGTCACACAGGGATTAATAGAGGTAATATAACACCTTTGTGTAAAAAAGAAGGGTGGGGGGAGGAGGAGGAAAAGTAGAAGAAGAAAAGAAAAAGACAGGAAAAAAGAAAGAAGCATAAAGGTGGTTGTTATCAGGTATTACTAGTGGGAAAGTGGGACTGTGTACACCAAAACCACCGCTTACATGCAACTTCTAAAAATATAGTAATAAAGTAAGCAGTACGTAAAAGCACTCTGGAACTTTTCTGTCCACCAAGTATAAAACTGGGTGGAAAGTTTTTCTATCTGACCCATTTTCACACGAATAATGTTTAGTATAAAGACAAGATAAAGCTAAATTATACCTTGGAGGGAAACAAAAACTAAAAAGGAGGTAAAATATACATTTGTTTTCATGTTACTTATAGTTGAAACTAGCAGATAATTATATAAAGGTGAAATATTTCCAGGATTATTTTTAGGGAACCTTTCATTAAAAATACAAACAATAAGACTCACAGACATGGCCCTGGCTGGTGTAGCTCAGTGGATTGAGCACGGGCCTGTGAACCAAACAAACATGGTTCGATTCCCAGTCAGGGCACATGCCTGGGTTGCAGGCTAGTTCCCAGCAGGGGATGCACGAGAGGCAACCACACATTGATATTTCTCTCCCTCTCTCCTTCCCTTGCCCTCTAAAGATAAATAAATAAAATCTTAAAAAAAAAAAGACTCACAGACAGGACAGCAGTGTGGTGACTGCTGGGGGGAAGGGGTCTAAGTGGACTAAACGGTCATGGAAAAAATACAATAAAAATTAAATTTTTTAAAAAGTGAAAGTTATAGAAAAATCAAAGGGACTTACTAATCGAAGCTGTCCAATAAAGGAACAGATTGCCCTCGATGACAAGGAGCTGCTTGGGATCAGATACTCTGCAAGCCAAGGCTGGAAGTCTACTCACTCTGATGAGACACTACAAAACACTCAATTCAGGGACCTGCGACTCGTAGGCTGTATGATAAACTCTGACAGTCCCTTCCAGTTTTAAGTTTCTACGCTCTCTGAAACCACAATGCACAACCGACTCTCTGGCATCAATGTTATAGGGGAGAGTTTACCTCTGACTTGTCCCTACTAAAAGAAGGGTCTCCAAATTCAGTTAAGAGACAGATTTCTCACTCAATTCCAAAACTGAGAAGCTGAGTTAATAGATCTCATGACCTTCAAAATCTTATTGTTTTCCTCTCTCCTGACTGCTTTTTTCCTCCCTAGATGCCTTTTTTATAATCTTTTCAATCGAATTCCATAAATATTTACTGACCTCTTCTAGAAATCTATCCAAAAGAAACAAACTGAAACTAAAAAAAAAATACTTATATACCAAGATTGTTTACTCCAGCATTATTTTAATACCCAGGATGTCCTCCAGGGGGAGAATGACTATATAACTATCCAACTATAATACACTTACACAAAGAAATGTTTTGTAGCTATTAAAAATGGTGTTTTCAAACAATATCCAATGATACAGGAAATGCCTTAATACAATATTAAGTAAAATATTATGTAAGAGACATATTCCTCATGGTTTGAAATCCAAAATATACATATTTCATGTACGTGCTTAACTTAGAAGTAAATACATAGCAAAATGTTAACAGTGGCTATGTCTAGGTGGTGAGATTTTAACGTTCTTTTTTAAAACTCTGCTTTCCAGAGTTCTGCTTCTAGGGACACTCACAGCTCTCAGCACCCAGCCCAGCTGCTTTCAAAATGTCTACTGTTCACAAAATTCTGAGCAAGCTCAGCTTGGAGGGTGATCATTCCACACCTGCAAATGCGTACAGCTCGGTTAAAGCCTATACCAACTTTGATGCCAACCAGGATGCTCTGAACATTGAAACAGCCATCAAGACCAAAGGAGTGGATGAGGTCACCATCGTCAACATTCTGACCAACCGCAGCAATGAGCAGAGACAGGATATTGCCTTTGCCTACCAGAGAAGGACCAAGAAGGGACTTCCATCCATGCTAAAGTCAGCCTTGTCGGGCTACCCAGAGACAGTGATTTTGGGCCTATTGAAAACACCTGCTCAGTATGATGCTTCTGAGCTGAAGGCCTCCATGAAGGGGCTGGGGACTGATGAGGACTCTCTCACTGAGATTATCTGCTCAAGGACCAACCAGGGGCTGTAAGAAATTAACAGAGTCTACAAGGAAATGTACAATACTGACCTGGAGGACATTATTTCCGACACATCTGGTGACTTCCGTAAGCTGATGGTTGCCCTCGCCAAGGGTAGAAGAGCAGAGGACGGCTCTGTCATTGATTATGAACTGACTGACCAGGATGCCCAGGATACCTATGACGCTGGAGTGAAGAGGAAAGGAACTGACGTTCCCAAGTGGATCAGCATCATGACCGAGTAGAGCGTGTGGCACCTTCAGAAAGTATTTGAAAGGTACAAGAGCTACAGCCTTTATGATAATGTTGGAAAGCATCAAGAAAGAAGTCAAGGGAGACCTGGAAAATGCTTTCCTGAACCTGGTCCAGTGCATCCAGAACAAGCCCCTATATTTTGCTGACCGACTGTATGACTCCATGAAGGGCAAGGGGACATGCGACAAGGTCTTGATGAGAATCATGATCTCCTGCAGCGAGGTAGACATGTTGAAAATCAGGCCTGAATTCGAAAAGTATGGCAAGTCCCATAGTACCTTACATCCAGCAAGACACCACAGGTGACTACCAGAAAGCGCTGCTATACCTGTGTGGTGGGGACAACTGAGGCCCGAGACAGCTCGAGCATCCAGGAGTGGTTCTCCCATGCTTCCAGCTAACAATTCTAGAAAATCTGCTGGCTACTAATAGCCCCCATGCTCATCCCCGTGAGGGTGATGTTAGCATTGCTCCTGCCCCACCTCATTTCAGTTGCCCAAGCATTGCCTGGCTTTCCCAGCTAGTCTCTCTTTTTAGCCAAAGAAATGAACATTCCCAGGAGCTGGAAGTTAAATCTATGATGTGAAACACTTTGCCTCTTGTGTACTGTGTCGTAAACAGATGAATAAACTGAATTTTTACTAAAAAAAAACAAAAACAAACAAGTCTGCTTTCCAAATTATCTAAAAACAATCATAGAGTCACTATTTCATAAAAAAAGAAACATTGTTTTAAAAAATAAATATGAGCAAACAATGCTAGGCTATAGAAATCTTGGATTTGTAACTCAAAATGAAACCAATTCCTTTAAAAAGAGAAACCTTGGTGTAAAAAATATATCAGTTTGCATCTGATTCTACATTTGAGATAGTTGCTAAGCACAGTACTGACTTTAAATTAATCAGTGAACAAGGAACAGCTGGGACAATATCCAGTTTTATTGAGGATACAGAACAACAGGAACTCATATACAGCTAGTAAGAACATAAACCAGCACGATCACTCCAAAGAGCAATTTGACTGTCTCCAGTAAAACTGAAGATACATGTGCCTTATCAGACAGCAATTTATTCCTAATGACATACCCTAGAGAAAAGTCTCATACATGTGCACAAGAAGACGTGTATAACGATGCCCACTGCACACTGTTTAAGAGTGACAAATTTAAAACGATTCAACATTAACTGTAAAATATTAACTCAATGGAATACTATACAACAGTGAAAATGAGGTATATAGAGACATGAATAAATTTCAAAACTATAAGCCAAAAAAGAAAGTTAGAGAAATATATGAAACATGGATACAGCAGAATGCAATTTATATAAAGTCAAACATATAAAAGAATATTAGACATTGTTTAGAGATACAAGAATAGGTAGTAAAGCCATGAAAAATATTCATGGCCATGAAAAACCTCAGTATTTGAAATGTTTTTCTTCTAGGGTCAGAAGGAAAAAAAATCTGAAGCAAATATGGCAAAATATTGAAATTTGACAAAATTGGTAGATTAAGATTCAGGTGTTTGCTATTTTTGCAAAATGCTCAGATATTCCAAATGAAAAGAGAAATTTTAGGTGGCAGCTGGCAAGCTCTGTGGAGGGCAAGGCTCTATCCACAGCAGTAATTCTTAAGTTCTTTTGAGTCTGAGACCCCTCTGCAAACCTCAGGGAAGCTATGGTCTCGCTTCCCACAGAATTTATTACGCCACCATCACTCCACCCTCAGTCACCTTAGGAGACACTCAGGAAAACTTAAACTCTCTCTTCGCTATGTGCTTGACCAAGGTAATTTCTACTGATGCTAAGCTGTAGCAGAAGGAGCCCATTAGGGAAGGAGCAATGTCCTGGCTGCTCAGAAAGATCGCCTGTGACAAAAACAAGACTCACACTGAAGACAGATTGCCAGAGTGTTTGACAACCAGTGAGAAGACCAAGATAAAAACCCAGTGACACACATGTAACTGAATTAAAAGAAATGTTCTTATACTTAGTTAACTAAGCCTTGGTGTAAAACCAAGGTGTAAGTTAAGCTGTGACTAATAATGAAGATGAGACAGATTTGTGTTGCTATTTCTTAAAACTTCCCTCTATTTTCACATCTTATTTAATAACATTGAATTTGGCTAATTCTTATGCTAATAATTCTTATGCTAATGTTCATGCTTAGCTTTTCTAATAAAGCACTGTATCATTTTCAGAAAGTCCAAATGAACATAAAAAAAGACACTTTTAGTTAGTGACTCAGTTAACAAAATCTAAAGAAAATGGCCATTGAGACTAAGAAGCCACAATGAAAGCAACAGCTGACGCTACATTAAAATTGCTGGCCACAGATCTAGGAGAGAGTCTTTTGAAGGCAAGGCTTAAATATCAAAACTACAAAAGCACAGTAAATACTGTAAGTCAACATTTTTTAGTATATTTTATTGATTATGCTGTTACAGTTGTCCCATTTCTCCCACTTTATTTGCCCTGCGCACCCCCTCCCACCCACATTCCCCCTCTTTGGTTCATGTCCATGGGTCATACGTGTAAGTTCTTTGGCTTCCATATTTTCCATACTATTCTTAACCTCCCCCTGTCTATTTTCTACTTACCATTTGTGCTACTTATTCTCTGTACCTTTTCCCCCTCTCTGCCCCTCCCACTCCCCTATTGATAACTCTCCATTTGATCTCCATTTCTGTGGTTTTGTTCTTGGTCTAGTTGTTTGCTTAGGTTGCTTTTGTTTTTGTTTTGGGTGTGATTGTAAATAACTGTGAGTTTTCTGTCATTTTACTGTTCATATTTTTTATCTTCTTTTTCTTAGATAAATCCCTTTAACATTTCATATAATAAGGGCTTGGTGATGATGAACTCCTTTAACTTGACCTTATCTGAGAAGCACTTTACCTGCCCTTTCATTCTAAATGAAAGCTTTGCTGGATAGAGCAATCTTGGATGTAGGTCCTTGCCTTTCATGACTTGGAATACTTCTTTCCAGCTCCTTCTTGTCTGCAAGGTCTCTTTTGAGAAATCAGCTGACAGTCTGATGGGAACTCCTTTGTAGGCAACTGTCTTCTTTTTTCTTGCTGTTTCTAGGATTCTCTCCTTATTTTTAATCTTGGGTAATGTAATTATAATGTGCCTTGATGTGTTCCTCCTTGAGTCCAATTTCTTTGGGACTCTCTGAGCTTCCTGGACTTCCTGGAAGTCTATTTCCTTTGCCAGATTGGGGGAGTTCTCCTTCATTATTTTTTCAAATAAGTTTTCAATTTGTTGCTCTTCCTCTTCTCCTTCTAGCACCCCTATGATTCAGATGTTGGAAAGTTTAAAGATGTCCTGGAGGTTTCTAAGCCTCTCCTCATAATTTCTGAATTCTTGTTTCTTCATTCTTTTCTGGCTGAATGTTTCTTTCTTCCTTCTGGTCCACACTGTTGATTAGAGTCCCAGTTTCCTGGAACTAGTGGTTCCCTATACATTTTCCTTTATTTCACTTAGCATTGCCTTCATTTTTTCATCTAATTTGTGACCAAATTCAACCAATCCTGTGAGCATCCTGATTACCAGTGCTTTGAACTGTGCATCTGATAGGTTGGCTATCTCTTCATCACTTAGTTGTATTTTTTTTCTGGAGCTTTGATCTCTTCTTTCATTTGTGCCACTTTTTTTCTCTCTGCCTCTGGGTGTCTAATATATTTGAGAGGTGGAGCCTTAGGTGTTCACCCAGGTGGGGCAACCCACATTGCTGGGTTGTGGGGGAGGGGTCAGAGAGGGAACAATTGCACCTGCTCCACTCTCTGCCAGATTTCAGTCACTTTCCAGGCTACCCACAAGAAAGTGGGCCCTTCTGGTGCTGATTCCTAGGGGGGGCTGGCTTGTATATGTTCTAGGACCCTGTGGTCTCTCCAACAAACTTTCCTGTGAGGCTGGGAGTTTCTCCTGCTGCCTCGACCCCCACAGGTGTTTTCAGGCAGTGGTTTGAGGCTTTATTTCCCCACTGGAACTCTGGGTTGTGCGGTCTGTCTTGCTCCCCAGTTGTTTCTCCCAGTTTACCTGCACATGAATGTAGGACTGCCTGTTCCACCAGCTGCCGCCTTGTCAGGTCCTCCTGCTGGTGCCTTGCTAGCCAGCTGCAGCCTTGTGGGTCCCCCACTCCACAATCCACTGCTTCGCTGGGTCCGTCAGCTGCCACCTTGCTCCCCCACCCCCTCCTCCACTTCCACTTTACTTCGAGTCCTCTCTGCCTGGCTCCCTGTCTCCACCCCTCCTACCAGTCTGGATGGATGTTTCTTCTTTAATTCCTTGGTTGTCAGACTTCCATACAGTTCGATATTCTGTCAGTCCCGGTTGCTTTTTGTTTTTAAATCATTTTTGTCCTTCTTTTGGTTGTGCGAAGAGGCACAGTGTGTCTACCTACACCTCCATCTTGGACAGAAGTAATTCAAGATTCTACGTGAAGGTCTTTAACTGATTTGATTATCTCTGACAAGTTTTCCCCTGGAAAGTTCTAGTGCATCTGTAATGCACTGAATTGCCCCAGAACTAGTAATATTGTGAGCTTAACAATGCTATGTAAAATCTCCAATTTCTTTTTTATTGCATTTATCACTTCCATGCCTGCCATCTTCATATACCAACCCAAATCTTGTCTTCACACATGCCTCTGCCCCCATACCACTCCATCCTGCTATCCACCCCCATCTCATCTCCTAACCCTGCCTCTCCTCCTGGGGCTTATACTTGCTGCCTCTGGAGAAGAAGGAACCACCAGCAGACCTGGAGACCTGGGGAAACACCAGCAGGCTAGTTAAGAAGCCACTTCCGCCTCACCCTTTTCTTTGCTGGCAACGTCCTTCCCTGCCATCCAGCTTTCCAAACTGCTTTTCCCAATAGTGGATTTCTTAAAAATGAAATCTCTTCTGAATGAAAGCTATAAATGCATAATTTCCTAAGCCTTCCCAGACCTTATGAAAAAAAAGCAGTAAAGAAAACTGTGCTGCTTATTAATGCTGAAAAGCACATGCTGGTTTTAGGTCTGCCCCGTTTGGGGGGCGGATTTGGAAGAATGGGGCCTCCCCGCTGTCAGAAACTGGAGGCACTAGTGATATTTAGTGGAAAGGGATGCTAACCATCCTCCGACACACAGGGCAGTCCCATACAATGAAAACTGGTCTGCCCCAACCCACTCCAACACTCTTGTTATGTAACACTGGACCACAGACATGCACTGAGCCAGATAACTCCCCCTAATTTCAATAACTAACTGGCTAACCTCCACATCTCCTGGCTTTTAGGAATATGTAAAACTGGCCGTCGGGTTGCCCACATTCCCAATGCTGCACAAAGTTCTTGGGGGCAGGGGGACCAGGTGGTGGCACACCGCTCGCACCTTCTGGAGTTGGGAAATCCTAACCTAAAACGACTATGTTTTGAGTGTGGTGTCACCGTGTTTTAGAGACTTCGCTCCTACTTGATACAGCACTCGACTGAGCCAAAACAGCTACAGGGGCCATTCTTCCCTCACAATGTGTCAAGGTGGTTACATAACCCTCCACCGGGATCAGTGCACAGGGCCTGGGAGGGAGTGTAGGAGGGGCCCAGTAAACATCTCTCCCCTTCATCACTTCATGTGCCAACTCAGAGTCCTCCTAACAAAACAAACATGGCTTTTATATCATAGTAATTCTCTTGTAGCAAGCAACTCATTCTAACATTCCTTCTGCTTATTTTCTTAATAATTCTTTACCCTTTGTCTGCAATTCCTCTTCCCCGCCATGTTGTACTATTTGTGTGGGGAAAAAAATCGAGTTGCTTCTTGCCAAGTGTGACATCAACTCATTCTTATTTAGTGATGTCCAGCAAGAACTTGCTCTCCCAAAACGTTTGCTAGTTTTGAAGCAACAAGATTATGAACTGCATTTTGTTTTCCCCACCTTGCTTTTGATGGATTAGTGTACCTTCTGAAACAAATGATGTAACACCTCATTTCTAGGACCCAAAGGCACTACCGATGTCTGTATAAAAGATCTTTTCAAACAGCTTCTGGAAGACAAAGTATTGCCTCTGTTACTAAAAGGGAACAGATAACATGATAACGAGTTAACTTGATAATTAAAGCTCCCTGAAAAAGATACCTCTCAGTAACAAGAAAGAGCTCTCAATATTAAAGAAAATGTAAGCCCGAAATTCTATTCTAGGTGAAGAACTTTTGTTACTTGGGAAGAAAAAAGGAAGAAGAAATATGAGTGAACTTTAAAAGAGTTAACCAGACATATTACACTACCGCATGCTTAACATCTCTTTGGCAAAGTGCTACTTTACTTTATGAATAATTTTGGAGAGCCAACAATTTTATTCTACCTATAAAATAAGCTAAAATTCAGGTTAGCTTCTTGGAAAAACTGGTGCTGGTGTTCTTACTATGTGTCCAACTATGATGGAACGACTGAGCTATGGCAGGTACTAATCCTTCTCCCTGAAGTGTTCTGTGAAACCCTTTCCATTCCACTACTCTTTTAATCAAAAGGCGCAGTTGGAAACAGTACTATTCCCTAGTGCTCCTTCCTTCAGGGGAGAGTGCCAACAACCACACTTCTTATCAGAATGCATTAGTTACAACAAGAACAACAGAAAATATGATCGCAAAGCTATAAAATGAAAATAGTAAAAAAAGGATGGTATGTAAAAACATAAAAGATTGCATCTAATGACTTTTAAACTTATTTGATTCAATATTTAAATAGCTACTAATTACTATGATTTTCAAATCAAACAGTATAAAATTCACTGAAAAGCTTGTTGGTCATGTCCCAGAGCCTATATTCAATTAAGACAAATATATATTCTTATTTTTATCTCTTTGCTACCTAAAGATAACCTACTGCTTTTCCAACCTAATATATTTTAGAAAATTTTCCATATCAGTACACCTCCTCTCATTTTTTATTATCTGCATAGCAGTATCCTACTGAACGGCTGTATCTCTGTTTAAAAAAATTGGGTTGTTTCCAACCTTTTACTTTTCCAAATGTTGTTGCAAAGAATTAATGGTGTATATAAATATACATACATGGGTGGACAAAAAGTAGGTTTACAGTTGTAATACAGATAAATAATACAATAACTAAGCAATAATAATACAAAAAAGCCTGTGTTTCACATACTCACGACTGTAGACCTACTTTTGCCCACCCCTAGAATGCATCAGGTGGGCCAGGTGTGGGTCGGTCCTGGGCATGAGGGCCAACCAATGCTGTCACTGTTCCAGTATTTGCTGACCAGGACGGCACTGAGGAACCCAATCCACACAGAAGATCTTCTGTGACAACTAAGATTTTACTGGTTCATTTTCTATAACGTCAAGGCACTTTGCAGTTGCCAGTGCTACCTGAGAGGCTCAGTTTAGATACAAAGCACCCAGATATCCTTTCAGAGGTGTTGCTTACAGCTCAGGAGTCTTAAAGGAGACAGCTAGTTCTGTGTGAGGGCTTCCAAAGTCCTTAGAGATGCGAGGCTTAAAAACTAGGAGAGGAAAAAGAAAACGTATACATTTCAGGGGGACTGCAGCTACAGAACAAAAGCAAGTGCAAAAAGCCTGTTGAAAAAAATAAGAAAATCATAGGTTTGTACTTCTGTGTGTGTGTGTGTGTGTGTGTGTGTGTGTGTGTGTGTGTGAAGTCAGCCTGAAAAAGACAAAAGAAAAGGCCTAGAAAGTTATAATTAGAGAAAATTGCTCAGGTGACTTCATCCCACCCACATGCTTTTGATTTTCAAACAGTATGATGAGTGCTTTTTAAGTTAGTGTTCCGGAAAGGCTGCAGCTGTTCTGCACAGATTTTACATGCTCAGTTAAGAATATTATTTTATCAACATAAAGGTTAATGGCTTCTAAATGAGGGTAGCAGTTTCCAACATAGTAAATTCATACTGGTATTTGCTGTTTAAAGATACAGACCCAGAAGGATAAATTGGTCCTTGGCATGAATGGTGAAATAATAATACAAAGATTCATACTTCCTTTCAATTCCCACCCAAGATTTTTAGCTGGCCCTTTATAAAATACCACATCTGTGTTTAAGCACATCAGCACAACGGTATTTGCCATGACTGTAATATTGCATTCAACAGATCCACCGCAAATCAAGTCAGGAAGACAGCAAAGTTCAAAAGACACCTGTCCCTCCCATTCCTTACACTCCCCACCCCACCCCATCCCAGCACTCCTGCTGGTCCTCGGTGACCAGAAGGGTGCCGTAATGGTGCAGCACTGAAATGACTCCTACCAGCTGCGGGTTTGCAAGGCCATCTAAAAAAATTAATCGCCCCTTTCCAATTCTGCTATTATTCTGCTCCATGAGCAGGAAACCCTATAGCTTCTTCCATTTCCTTTATTTCTTACACCCAGTCTGTGAAGTCCTGTTATCTCTTCCTTGAAGGTGTCTCTTAAAATTTGCTCTTCCTTCCACCACCCTCACCTCAGGCCAGACTTTCACCAGCTCATCAAGCTCTACAAGACTTGTAGAAAACTACAAGTCTCCTAACCGGTGTGCCCATATCAGGCCACTGTCCTACCAGTAATCCAAAAACCACAGCTATCAATGTGTTCATACCTTGCTCCCTATTGCAACAAATATAAAACTATATTGCTTCTTACACCAGCACCTCCAAACTCCCTTCCCTGGCTTTCAAGAGCATCCATGATTTGGCCACCATTTAGCTTTCTTACCTTACTCATTACTCCTCCCCAAGATGCACCTTTCTCTTTGGTCAAGCAGGTATCTCACTGTTTCCACCCCACTTCCCCCCCCAACAGGGGCATACTAAGGCCCACTTTGCTCCTCACCCAAGATATCCCACCAAAATCCTGCTTGTTCTTTTAGGCTTTGCACAATTAATATTCCTCTATATAGTTGTTTTCTATGTCCATGGTCCACCTCTTCCAGTGTGATGAAAAGAATTTGGTCTTTACAATTTGACAGGCCTGAGTTTAAATCTCTGTGAGTGCTGAGCAAGTTGTCTAATCTCTGTCATTCTCACAGCTCAGCATTCTTACTTACATATAATGAGAGTGATCTTAACACCTTCTTCGCAGGATTGTTCTGAAGATTTTAAAAGATTCTGCACAAAGAGCAACTGGTGCAGCACTTGGCATATGGTAAACAGGCACTCAACAAGTGGTTAACTTTATAACATCATATAATAGTACATGAGCACTATGCTTCTAAAATCCTAGGCTTTAAATATACTATGATGCTTTGTTTTTTCTACTAGGTTGTAAAACTCAAGAGCAAAAATAGTGTCCCATCTAGTTGCATCTTACTTATTTAATAATTTCCACTCACTGGACAGCCAAGAAACAGGGAAAAACAAATAAAATGGCCTACAAGCCACCCAAATAGTTTATTATAAATTCCATGCATTAATGCCAACGTATTTTAGTAACAGGAAGCTCTTCATTCTGCCCCCAAAGGCCTACTGATTTTTATTTTGGTTTCCAAGCCTACAGTAACAAATTACAAGGTGATTGTAACTTGCTATCAGGAAGGAAGACAAAAGAATAACTGTACAAAGTAGACACACACAGCTGATCTGTACGAAATTGTAAATGAAATCGAGTCTAGCAACCAAACCTTCTATGCTAATTGGAGTATGAGCAAGTATAGTTTTAGAGATAAAGTAGCTTGTAGCCCTAATGTTACATAATACAGAGAGAAACATATAAAATTGTAACAATGATGGTCTAAGTCCAACGATCATAACTGTTAAGGTTAGGAGGAGTTTCTGTACAATTCCAGCAATTATATTTTGAGTCCCCAATATATACCAAATACATACTACATATAACCCCTGGGGCTCACATAAATTAACCCTCTCACTAACTCTCTGAGGTAGGTACTAGTATCCTTATTTTATTTATTTTAAAGATAATTATTTCATTGTTGTTCAAGTACAGTTGTCTACATTTATCCCCCTCCACTCCTCCCACCCCAGCCATCCCCACCTCCCTCCCCTGCTTCCATTCCCCCTTGGTTTTGTCCATGTGTCCTATATAGTTGTTCCTGGAAACCCTTCCCCCCTTCTCCCTACCATCCCCTCCCACTGCCCCTCTGGTTACTGTCAGACTATTCTTATTTTCACAGCTTTTCTTGTATTTCACTTGCTTGTTTGTTTTGTTGATTAGGTTTCAGTTAAAGGTGAGATCATATGGTATTTGTCTTTCACCACCTGGCTTATTTCACTTAGCATAATGCTCTCCAGTTCCATCCATGCTGTTGTGAAGGGTAGGAGCTCCTTCTTTCTTTCTGCTGTGTAGTATTCCATTGTGTAAATGTACCATAGTTTTTTGATCCATTCATTTACTGATTGGCACCCAGGTTGCTGCCAGCACTGGGCTATTGTAAATCGTGCTGCTACGAACGCTGGGGTAAGGATGACATGCAAATTAGTATCCTCATTTTACAGAGGAGGAAAATGGTGCTCAGAATGGTTAAGTGACTAGCCCAAGATCAAATGGCCAATCTGTGACATTTTTCATCCCTGAACTAACTCCAAACTTCGTGCTTCCTCCCCCATTATGCCACACTGTCCCTCCACATGCTTATGAATTGCAAGAATTGGCTCTAAGTACGGAAGAGGATCCTTCCCATTCTGCTTAAACATATCTAGTAATGGAGAGTTCATTACTTTGCAAGACAGCATAGTGGTTATGAACATAGGCTTTTGAGACCACTCAGATATAGGTTAGGAACAGCTGGTGGGCCCTGGCTGGTGCGGCTCAGTGGATTAAGCACCAGCCTACAAAGTGAGGTCACCAGTTCAATTCCTATCAGGGCACATACCTGAGTTGCAGGGCAGGTCCCCAACTGGGGGCATGCAGAGGACACAGATTGATGTTTCTCTCTGTACATGGGTGTTTTTCTCCCTTTCTTTCTCCCTCCCTTTCTGTCTCTCTAAAAATGCATAAGTAAAATCTTTAAAAAGAAAACAGCTGTTCAGCTACTTCCTAGCTGCACAACACTGAACAAATTAATTTCTCTGAACAACAGTTTCCTTATCTATAGAACAGAACTAAAAAGTACCCATATGACAAGGTTGCTGTGTAGATCAAATGTGAGAAAAGTGCTTGGCTCATTGCCTGACACATTGTAATTGCTCAATAATTACCATTAAAATGATTATTACCTAAATTTCTTTATATCAAAGTAAAGTCCACCTCCCAGTAACCTCTCCCCAGAGACCTCAGTTCTGACCATCAGACTTCACAAAAGTAGATGTAACCCTATATCTATTCAGCAGCCATCTATCTGCATTAAAACACAGATGTGTTCCCCCCCAGCCATCTCTTCTCCAATGTCGAAACTCTTATCTACTCCAAGATTTCGTTACATGAGGTTTCCAGACAACGACCTTCTGGTTAGGCAATTCAGCATATACCCTAGTTTATAAATACCTCCTTAAGCATGACACCCAGCACACTCTCTCAGGCAGAGAGTGACCAGTGCCAGGTGCTGTGCCTGAGACTGCTCTTCCACTCTCTGATTGTGGTAGCAATAAAAGCTCCCAGTGAATTGCTGTTGAGCCAATTTTCTCATATTCTGTCCTTATGCAACTGATTGTTTTTAATCTAAATGTAGGACTTGACATTTATTGCTTTTAAATGTCAACGTGGTCCCAGGCCATTTCAAATCTACTGAGATCATTTTGGATACCAGATATGTCATCCATCATGTCAGAATTCCTTCTAACATTTCACCATCTGCAAAATGATTAATATGCCTCTACTTCCTTATTTAAAGGCAACCAACAAATCCTTAATGAGTATCAAGTATGTCTAGGGTCCTTTGGTAGGACCTAAGTCAACTGACAATGTTGAATAAGACAGACATCTAGGTCAGAACCCTATAGCATCTTACTTGTGATCTGTGGGATTATCTAAGAAATTTTAGTTTGTAAAAGACAAGACTTATGTAGACACAAGATAGTGCATATATATTTTAAAAGGAAGCAGGCTCTGTAGGTACGAAGAGTTGGAACCAATGGATGGAATGTTACAGGAACGCACATTTTGGAATCATCTTCTCTCTTTCAACTGTCCCCCTCTCCCTCTATCGCTCCCTGTTTTAATGGGGGTACTTTTTCTTTGTCTAAGCTTCTGCACCTCTTCAGTTCTCCACAATTCATTAAAGATGGCAGTTCAGTAACTTCATTGGCAAGTTCTTTCAGCTCCCTGGACTGGAGGGGTGACGATGGAGTGGAGGGATAGAGATGGGGTGAGAAGACAAGCACCAGAAAAGAATATATTTTGACCAGCTAATTGCACTTACAATATGCTCTATCTAGGATTTTAACTACTTCTTTGTTCTATCACTAACAGTGAATGATCTTTCCTCTTGACAGAAAATAGGAAAGCAAAGTAAGTGTAAATAGTTCTGCTCTGCCACACATTAGCATCCCCTCAGTTGGCACAAGAGGCTGACTACATCCACTCATTGCTACCTTTGCTCTAACATAACTTTTTATATTTCTGGGTATTCTTTATGCCTCATACCTCAGAAGCCTCTGTTTATCCTGTTTTCATATTTCCTGACCCTATTCAAGTCCATATCACTCTTTTTATATCTTTATGCCTTTTATATATTTGTTTCTTTCTACTTTTAGGACAGAACCTTTAAAAATTAGAGCATCTGGAATGTTCTCTGCCCAGCCACAGTGATCACTTCAAATATATTACCCTTTCCTTTTTCGTCATGATAATTGTGTAAAGGTGTATCATATCAATGAAGAGAAAGTAAAAAAGATGATGAAGGAGATGGTTTGAGGCAAACTTACATTCTCGTGGGTGAACTACTAGAAAGTAAGCTCCACGAGAGCAAAGATTTAATATTTTGCTAGAGGCTCACCTACTAGGACAGTGCCTAGAGCTCACAGTAGCCACTTAAATATCTTTTAAACAAACGGATAATCAAACTTGTAAAGGATGGCCCTGGCTGATGTGGCTCAGATGGTTAGAATGTCCTCCCAGAAACGGAAAGGTTGCAGGTTTGATTCCTGGTCAGGACACATCCCTAGATGGCCGGTTCAGTCCCTGGTCGGAGCAGGTATGAGGGGCACTCCATTGATGTTTCTCTCTCACATCAATGTTTTTCTCCCTCCCTTCCCCTCTCTCTAAAATCAGTAAGCATGTCCTGGGGTGAGGATTTAAAAAAATCTTAAAGGATGGTAAGATTTTAGCAGGCTTCAGTAGAGAAGACAGCTTTCAGATAGAAGAGCGTAAGTGAAGGCATGGAGGTGGTAAAGCAAGGGAAGCAGTCCGCTTTGGCCTGGAGTGGGACATGCTCAGGCAGTGGGAGATGCGGATACAAATACTTGAGATCTCCACGTCAAGCTGAAGAACTCAGACCTGAATGTGACAGGCAGTATGGAGCAACCAAACATTCTGATCAGTAATTACATATTTCAGCCAGCCTTAAGAAAGATTCTAGCAGAGGTCTGTACAAAATTAATTAGAATTATCACTGTTCATTAGAAATGTATTTATTTGTTTGGGCCTGGTGGGAGCGGGGCAACTCAGGCTAGGGATAGCTAATCCCTCTCCACATACTTTCTATTTGAATCCAGATCATTTGCCTCAACACCCTGTGTCCTGTCCCCGTGTTGGAAAGAGTAAGAGTCCATAAGTGTTACCAAAGCAAAAGCAGGGATAAAACAAAGCCAAAATAAAGAGGCCCCAGAACTGCAGCTTCTTGCCAGAATTCATGCAAGTCGGAGGAGGACTGGCTTCAACTTGCTAAAAGAATGGTTTAGTTGTCTAATCAAAAGGAGTTAAGCTCATATCTGGGAACATTGTTTTTCATTTCCATCTAGCACTTTTAACATGTGGGGCTGCCTTGATATTGTTTCAATCTTTTTTAGTATATTCCCAGGAAATGGAAAGAACAGCAGGAAGATAAAGCCCATCTGGCCACAGTGTTAATGTCAGCCTTCCTCTGGTCCGTGGACCAGACTTCCAAATGACTTACCTTTTCTTATATGTGCCCCTTATGAGTCTGGTTTCCTTTCCATAATAATTCATGCCTCGTCCCATTTTCCTTATTGCATTACTATGGAACATTCCCTGATACAGGGTTTTAATAATATGCTTATCTACTACCACTCAATGTCCAACTCCAAAGAAAACAGTGAATGTCATGATGAAATTACTTCTTTACTTATGGATTATTTCTTTTGCTTTTGGATATTAACTACCCTTGGCTACCAGTTCCTCTTTGTTGATTTTGTGTCGTCTAAATTAGCAGCAGCCATGACGCTGCTGCCCTATTTAGGTTTGGAGCAGGTCTTAAAATAGAGTTTTTATTCTCCTTTGAATGGTGTGATTTTTATCTCTCTGGTCATGGCCACCATATGTTTGGGAAGTGTGTTCCACAATGTGGTTTCTATCTCAGAAAAAAATGCCTCAACATTTTAAATAAGTATGGTAGGAATAATAAATATATGTAGTGGTAATACATAGGACACCATAATAGACACTGTATTAATGATATATATAAAATAAAACATGGTGCTAATAAAAACATACAAAAAGGACTCTCAGTAAGTCTAACATTATTGAATATTACTTCTCACTAATTACATGTAAGATGGCAATCTCCTTATCCCAAAAAATACTAAATAGAAATCAGAAATTTAAAAATATTCCTAACACATAGCAAGAGTTCTGTATCAGTTAACTGTGATATGGCAGGAGCTCTCCTCTGGCTCTCTGACCTGGGTTTGTGCTGTTGAACATTTTTTAGTGACCTCATCAGAGGTCACTCATAGTAGATTAATCACGGGGGTTCACAAAAAAACTCAACAAGCTAAAAACACATGCCACACCTGACAGTGAATTGCAGATGATTTTAAGGTCTTGCACTGAAGGTCCAAACACTACCTGTAGAAATACAGACTGTAGGAGAAGTGACTGAACAGCTGCACACGTGAAAAAGACTTTAGGGTTTTAGGCGATTCTGTTTTGGCAGCCACAATTGCATGTGACTGCCAAAAAAGCTACTCCACACTTGGACTGTATTAAGAGAAATACAGCGTGCAGAGCAAAGCAGAAGGTCCCGCTCATACCTGGAATACTTTGCTCGCTGCTAGGGGTCATACTTTCAAAGGGCCAAAGTGGAGTATGTTTTAGACCAGAAGGCTGAATGACACAAAATCATGTTATACACGGGACTGCAACTGTTAGCTCACAGAGGAGACAGCTCTATAGTTATTAATGAGCACCCATTACTTTTATGATCAGAATAAAGGACATTTCCATTTTGGAGGAAAAAAAACAATTAAATAATGCCCTGTGCTGAAGAGGATATTATGAATCTGATATGTTCAGATACTGCTGGTTTTGCTATAAATTGGTTTATTATATCTTTTGGAAAACAATTTTGCTGTGTATTGTTAAAGCCACAAAACTGGTTTCATAGACAAACTGGTAGATTCATAAAATGGAATACTGATTGGCAATAAAAAAAACAAGCTCCTCATACAAGCATATGGGTGGATCTCAAACACATTATTCTAAGTGAAAGAAGCCAGACTCAAAAGGCTTCATATGTAGCCTTCGTTTAAATGACATTCATTTAAATGATATTCTAAAAAAGGCAATACTGTAGGGAGAGAAAACAGACCAGTGGTAGTCAGAGGTTGAGGTGAGGAGTGAAACTGACTATAGAGGGACATCGGATGACTCTTTGAAAATGATGGATCTGTTCATATCCTGATTGTCGGATCGTTAAACAACTGTATAGATAACATCAATGGTAACAGAACTGTATGTCAAAAAGGATAAATTTTACTTTACTTAAATTGTATCTTAATTTCTTTTACAGGAAAAGGAGAAGAAAAATCTTTAAGACATCCAGAGAAAAGAGATACACTGCATACAGAGCAAGAAAGATAAGATTTTTTAAAAAGTTACAGATAAATTATTTTCCAGAACTATGAAACCTAGAAGAATTCATTACCAACAGATCCATACTACAAGAAATGTCAAGGAAGTTCTTCAGGCAAAAGGAATATGATATCAAATAGAAACTTGGATCTATATAAAAAATGACTGAAATGAAGGTAAATATAAAATACCTTTTTACAATTTTAATAGCTCTAAATAATTGATTGTTTAAAGCAGGGGTCAACAAAGTATGGCTCAAGGGTCAGATTTTACCCATTTCCTGTTTTTGTAAGTAAAGTTATATTGAAACACAGTAACACCCATTCTTTTATGTATTGTATATGACTGCTTTCACGCTACAACGACAAAAACCGAGTAGCTGAGACAAAGACCAGATGGCCCGCGATGCCTAAAATACATACTCTCAGGCCCTTTACAGAAAAAAGTTTGCCGCCCCTGATCTGCAGCAAAAATAGCAATGTATTGTGGGTTTGCAGCATATGTAAAAGAAAAATGTATAACAACAATAGCACAAAATATGATAAGGAAATTGGAGTATAAAAACCTTCCTGTGATAAAAATTCTACACTAATAAGTGAGGTGGTGATTAATCAAAGATACATACTATAAACCCTAGGGCAACCACACAAAAATATTTTATGACTTAAATAATAAGCCGATAGTGAAGATAAAAATTAGATCATAAGAAGAATTGATTAGTGTAAAGCAGACAGAAAAAAAACAGGAAAACGGAATAAAGAACACGTGGAACATATAGAAAACGGCAAATTGGGAGAGTTTAATCCAACTACATTGAAATTACATTAATATAAGATGGCTAAAGATGTTTAAAAGACAGAGAATTCAACATGAATTTTAAAAAAGCAATACTCAACTACAGGGTAATGCAAAAGTAGGTTTACAGCTGTTCATATGGAAAATAATGCAACAATTAATGAGTAACAATACAAAAATAAACTCTGTGTTTCACATACTTACAACTGTAAGCCTACTTTTGCACCACTCTGTATGTGCCGGCTACAAGGAACTCACTTTAAATACAAACACATGGCTACATTAAAAGCAACTGGATGGGACAGGTATGATTTCTTCCTATAGCCAAGTGAGGCAATAAACAAATCCTCTCTGCAAAAAGCAACTATGAAACTGGACAAAATTCATAAAAACAACCCATCTGAAGCTTGAAAAACCAACTAAAGGCATACAATATTCTGAGACACATTTATGCCTAAAAAACACATGAAGCTGAATAAGAACAGTGGAAAGCTGTGGCATTCTGACAGCTGAAGCAGATACTGTGTCAGAGTGGGGGCAGGTTACAAGGATAATAAGGTTTTTCTGCTGCAGTAGGAAGAGGCTCACTTCATTTGGAGCGGGGCGTAGCTCCGTGCTCAGTGGTGGAGTCGGTGGAATTGACTGCCTCGGAGAGGGCAAGTGGAAGGGCCAGATGGTCTCCTAGCACAAGGCTGTGGTCGTGGCTGGGGCGAGTTTATTCCTGGCTCAGGCTGCATACTGTTACAGCAAAATCTGAGAGGCTCCAACAGGTCACACACTCCTGGTGGACACGGACTGCGTGCTTGCCAAGAGAAGAGGTGAAAGGGCCCCGTGGAATGTAAAAGGTGAGAACGACTTGAAAACACCCTAAACTTTGAATGTTTACCCTTACCCTCACTTAGGTAAACTACTGACCCTCACACAGATCCACGGACAGATGACAAAAACCTTACTTACAACATCAAGGTGGTTCAGCATAACCTCTATTCAACCACTGGCTGACTAGTAAGTCATGTAGATATAGGGGCAATTCCCACGGGAAAAGACTGAAAATAAAAACCAGTTTAAAAAAGTGAGCAGAGACACTGATGGCCACAAATCACAGCGAAGTGAGAATTCACAGGTATAATAAGCATGTTACCAAACAAGGAAACAATAAGCAAATGAAAAGAGCAACAACAGGATACATTAATTACAGGGTGGTGACTGTTTCACAATGCATATTTATATCAAATCATCAAATTATATAATTTAAATATGTCCCATTTTCAATTGTCAAATATTCTTCAATTAAAGAAAATAAAATAAACAAAAGTCTTGGCGAGATCAGACTCCATAGCTCCTATATTATCTAAAATGCCCAGTTCTCAACAAAAAATTAAGAGACATACAAATAGACAGGGAAGTGTAATTCATACTCAAGGAAAAAAGCAACCAACAGAAACTCCCTAAGTATCCCAGCTGAATATAGCAGACGAAAATTTCAAAGCATTTATTACATATAAATATTACATATAAATGTACAGAACTAGAGAAGGTCATAATAAAAAAATAAAAAATAAAAGTATGGCAACAATGAATGCCCCAATAGAGATTTCCCATGGCAAGAAATAAATCCTGGAGTTGAAAACTACAATAACTACAATAAAAAAATTCACCAGAGCAATGCAACAGCATTTTTTAATTTAATTTTTTAAAACCTACTTTAGTTTTGAGGTGGCAGAAGAAAGATTTGGTGAACCCGAAAACAGAAATTATCCAATCTTAATAACAGACAAAGACTGAAGAAAAATGCACAGACCTTCAGATACAGGGCAACATCAAGCATATAACACATACATGATGGAAATCCCACAGGAGAGAAGAGAAAAGCGTACCAACTCTGATGAAAAACATTAATCAACACATTCAAGAAACTCAAGAAACTCCAAATAAAAGAGATCAACACCAAGACACATAACAAAATCTGTAAGCCAGAGTCCAAGAGAAAAAGCTTGAAAACAGCATGAGAAAAGTGACTTATCTGAAACAATAGAGACTGGAATAGTTGAATGATATACAGAAAAGTTATGGGAAAAATAACTTTTGTCAACCAAGAATTCCACATTCAGCAAATTTATCCTTCAAAAATGAAAATAAGAGATATTTCCAGATGAACAAAAACTGAGTAAATTTATTGCTAGTAGACCTGTATGACAAGAAACACTGAAATACGTCCCTTTAGGTTAAAAGAAAGTGACACCAGTTGGTGACTCAAAGCCACAAGAAGTGATAAGAAACACCAAAAATAGTAAATATTTGAGTTAACACAGAATATTGAATGTGTTTTTAATCATTTTTTCTCTTAATGTACTTGAAAGATATAAACATTTCTAAAGCAATAACTATGACACTGTATTTTTAGGTTTATAATATATGTAAATATATTTTTAATATGAGACAGACTATAGAGTCAATGACACAAATGGGTTTAAAGTAAAAGAACAAGTGTGTGTGTGTATATATATATGTATGTATATACACATACATAACACAGAGAATTACAAGATAGCAGCTATATTATTAACAGGTAAAAAAGACTAAGGCAAAGAGTTTTATTAGCCACAGAGCATTTCATAATGATAAAAAGTGACTATATTAGGAAGATATAATAATTATAAATGTATACATACCTAATACTTAAATTTCAAAAAAAATGAAGAAAAAACTCACAGAATTGAAAGTAGCATGAGACAATTCAACAATAACAGATGAACGATTATTCATCTCACTTTCAATAATTGACAAAACTAAACAGAAAATCAGTAAGGATATAAAAAGTGTTTTGAATGAAATGAAAATGAAAACATATAAAAATTTTTCAAATATTTTATTTATTTTTTAGAGAGAAGGGAAGAGAAGGAGAGAAATATCAACGTGTGGATGCCTTTCATGCACCCCTTCTGGGGACCTGGCCTGCAACCCAGCCATGTGCCCTGACTGGGAATCGAACTGGCAACCCATTGGTTTGCAGGCTGACACTTAATTCATTGAACCACACCAGCCAGGGCCACATATCAAAATTTAAGAGATGCAGCTAAAGCAGTGCTTAAAGGAAATATTAGAGCTTTTAAATGTCTATTTCAGAAAAAAAGAAAGCTGTCTAATCATTAAACTAAACTTACACCTCAAGAAACTAGAAAGAGAAGTACAAATGAAACCTAAATCACGCAGAAGAAAGGAAAATAATAACAACAGAGCAGAAAGCAAGGAAACAGAAAACAGAGAAAGAACAGAGAAAACCAGTGACACCCAAAGCTGGTTTATAAAACAGATGGACGAAACTGACAAATCAGTAGCCAGATTGACCAAATAAATAAATAAACAAATAAATACAAATGATCAAAATTAGGAATAGAAGAGAGACATATTTGACATTACAGAAATTTACAGGATTAAAATATTATGAAAATTTTTATGCCAACAAATTAGATTAATGAAACAAACAAATCCCTAGAAAGACAAAAATTATCAGACAGACTCAAGAAGAAATAGAAAATTTTAATAGACTTATACCAAGTAAAAAATTCAGACCCAGTGACTTCACTGTGACTTATGTCAAATATTGTAGAAGGAATAAATACCAATTCTTCACAAACTCTTTCAGAAAACAGAGGAGGAAAGACTTCTGAGTTCACATTATGAATCCAGGACTGCGCTCACACCAAAGGCACGGCAAGAAAAACCAAACCCAGCCTGCACACCGCCCCCTCATCCACCACAGGCCACAGTGGTCTAAATGTCCAGATACGCACATGCCGACTTTCCTTTCGTTGTAAACATTTAAAGTACAGGGGTATATGTATATTAAAGTGTGTTTTATTGAGAATTTAAAAAATTTCCAAGGTTATAAGTATATATAAAATTCACACACTGATTTTGAACTGAATCATACCTAATATCTCTACAAAGGCAAGACGTCCCCCTACTATTATTTGGGCCTGTAAGGTAATCTAAGTAAAGATACTGAAATATATGGGGAAAGACCAAAGTCAGAACTCTGTAGAAAGCATTTTTAAAAAATTGAAATGCATGGTGTGAGTTGATAGTAAAGCCCTGGGAATTCCGTCTCATTAGACTACTGTGCATGTCCTTACAAGGGGGTGGGAAGTATTAAATAACTCTGCAGAGCCAATGTTCAAGTGGTCTAAAAAGCCAGGACACTGAAGAAATTTATCTCCTAGCAACAATATGTATAGAGATGGACTCCAGGGTCCTCAGAAGTTCTACTTCCCTGCCTTCATGGGAATTCTCTCACCTTAAGCCATCCTAGTGAATGTCTATCCTAAAATACCTACAAGGTATGAGACTCTCCTAAAGCCTTTCTCACAGCATCTGACCTCTCAGAAAAATAGTCCCAACAGAGAACTGCGATCTTTTCTGATTATATTATGTTATGTTCCCTTTATCAGCTTCCCCTAATATTAATATAGTATATACAATTATCAAGTAAACCAGTACATTAACATTAGGACAATACAATCAACTAAACGACATGTCTTATTCGAATCACCATTTTTACCACTAATACCCCTCTCCATTCCAGGAGCCAGCTCTGGACCCCGCACTCATGTCTCCTTTGCTCCAATCTGACAGTTCTTCAGTCATTCTTGTCTCTCATGACTTGGACTCTTATGAAGAACAGTGGTCAATTATTTTGTAGAATGTCCCTAATATGTTTTTTTCTGTTTTAATAATATTATTATCAAAAAGAATCAGTTATTAAGGATTCACTAAAATTTCAGGCACTATGCTAAATAGAACTGTTTTTAATAGACTTTAGAGAAGCAGCATTTTAAAATCAAAGGGTAATGATCTTTAACTCACCCTTCTTCAGGCCCTAATGTTTTGTAAACAATGAAGCATTACCAAACATATTATTATTATTATTCATCCACCCTGATGTTTTTTAATGTCTCCTCCTCCCTAAAAAATACTAAGTCCAAGCATAAACCCTAAATTCAGGGCCCTTGACCTTACCTTTCTGAATATTTACGGACCATAATTTCCTACCCTTAAACCCTGGCCCATTCCTTTCTTCACTTGCACCTGACCTCCCTTTTCATCTCTAAATACCTTTTCTTGAGGACACCTCTGATCCCTGACCCTACCTCCCAAGAGCTACTAATCCTCTGAAACACCACAGAATTTAATGACTGCAGCACTCATGTGGTACTCAGATACTACCCGAGCTGTGGACATATGCTTTTTGCAGATTCTTGTCTCCCAAAGGAGACCGTCATGGCCTACCTTTCCCCTCTACGACATCTAGTATAATACCCCAATGCTTAAGAACATACTGAATACCTACCAAGTGTCAAACTTTGTGCTAGGCTCTGGGAAACTAGAGATGATTATGATACAGTCCCAACTGCCGAGAAATGTTTGGTGTAAAATTGTTTTGAGTATAGTGGTAGCCTGGAAATAGTTTTCTCTTCAAAAAATTAAGGTCACTGAAAGTTTCCTATGGCAGTAACTTTTCCCTTTTCTGTTCTGATAAACATTAAAATACCTAATTATAGATTACTAATGTGTCACAGAGTATGTATATTTTCCAAATAGCTTGTGCTAGAAGCTGTACCTGGTTTTATGAAAAATCCAGATACCACAGAGTAAACTTTAATTAGCCAAGGCCTTTGCAAATATTGCCACAGGTCGTAGCAGTTGCAACCAGTTTACCAATTGTTTTTGTCTAGTGACATCTAGTGGCAAAAGTGTTAAACACAGTGCTGTGATAAAACGGCATTAAAAGGAGGCCATCTTATGAAAAAAGGCAAAATATGCATGAATTATGATACTTATTAGCATTAAAGAATGTTTCAATGTCTCTTTGGCCTATATTACTGTTAACTCTCTCCGTGGGATTTATCATTTGTTTCCTTATCTTCTAGCTGGTATATATTAACCTTGATAATGACATAAGATTTATTGAAATACAAGATACTAGTATTTTATATGCTATAAAATACTATATGTTAAAGAACAGCCTTCAATTAAAAAAAACTGAATGGAGAACACAGCTATCCCCAACTGTGATCTGCCTGCTCCAACGATCTTGCAACTCAAAACTGCATTGATGTTTAAATATATTTGCTTACTGACACATTCATGTTGAGAAACTTATTGAAAAACTTGTTTGGAAACTTTTGTTAATGATTTTAATCAGCTCAATAAGGAAAATTATCTATTTTTAATTTCCTTATTATCTATTCAAACTCATTCTTTACAATATCACCCTGCATTTCATTGGATTTCTGAGAAATTGAATTTTGATAGAAAAATATTTAAACATTATGAAAACCTGTTTAAAAGATTCTTCCTCAAATAACGAATGGTCAATGAGTCCAAAATTTAATGTACAGTCATTCAATGTGAATCCATTTTGATAATGAAGTTCATCCAAAAATAGTAAAAACCTAATAGCATACTGGAAATACTCTTTTGATAACCAGATTTTAAAATATCTCAGTCACTTAGTTAAACGATCTAACAGCTCTGTGATCTCAAGTAGGAAACCAAGTTCTAGCTCAATTTCTTCCAAAGCGTGATCCATGGGCCCATTCCAGAATCACCTAGAATGGCTAGTTAACATGCACATGCCTTAAACCTCAACCTACTGCACAGATTCTCTCTCTGAGTTTCAGGCTCTATAATCAGCATTTTTTAAAAAAGTTCCTCTAGGTAGTTTCTTACGCATAATAAAGTTTTGAAAAGATACTACCAAGACCACGAATATAAATTTTTCTAAGTTGTTCTGGTTCTTTCTAGTCATTCTTTCCTGCCTTTCTTTGAATAAGTTGTCCCATCCTTTAAGTCCTCCAAAGGGTTACACTTTATAGCAGTTACATGTTGAGTTACAATTTGTTAACAAAAACACAGCTTCCCTCACTGGACTGTGAGTTCCTTGTGAGACAGAATAATGCTTTTTGTTTTGGTATCTCTAAGTCTCACGGTATCCGACAAACAGCTGAAGTGAATATGAGTGAACGAATACATGAAACACCATGGTTCTAAAAAGAGCACATGACTTCCACTCATGCCCAGTTCCAAATACTGCACACTTGGCACCAACCTAATCTGTCCAATAGCCAGTCAAAATTTGGGGGTAGGGTACAATATTTTTTCTTAATGCTAGGAATACCTTTAAAGCTCTTCTTTCCTAAACATTTTAGTCTCAAATGCCAGTACTGGTGTTCAAAAACAGAATTTTTATGTGTGGTTTTTGGAAAAGTAGAAAACAGCCTTAGAATATTTCTAGGCTGTCATTTAGCAGAAACTACTAACAAACTAGAGCCATAAAAGGAAATATATACGTCTATCTTTATTGTCATATTACAGGAGTAATTGGCTAGCTCAGACAGGAAATGACACTGCTTAGAAAGATACATCCTTGCCCCAACTGGGTAGTTCAGTTGGTTAGAGAGTCATCCAAATTCACCAAGGTTGTGGGTTCGATTTCCAGCTGGGGCACATACAGGAAGCAACCAACAAGTGCATGAACAGGTGGAGCAACAAATCTCCATCTGTCTCTGTCTCCCTCTACCCTCCTCCCCCTTTCTCTCTAAAATCAGTTTTAATTAAAAAAAACAAAACTATATCCTTGGGTACTAGCTAAAGTAAACCATGTATATTTTGTTTAAAATCATAATATAACACAAACTAAAAGTTTAAAGAAACAAAAAAGCATGAGTAATTGGTTATAAATGACCTGACAATTAATTGTTCCAGTAAGTTAATGTTTAATATGGCTTGAAATTAAAATCAGAGTTTAACCTGCATACTTACTGGTACCTAGACTAAGAAATGAAAATCAAAACAGTATATCACAGGTATAATTTTGGTCAAGAATTCTTCTGGCACCTTTTAATCAAGTGTTTTTATTTGTGTGGAGGACTCTTTAAACCATGACTACCCTCCCTGACCCTGTCTTCTCCAGGTGCCTACCTCCTATTCTCTCAAAGCTCAGCTCAAATGTCACTTCCGCTGTGAAACCTGCCCCGAACTGCCAGGTCAAATGAACGATTCTCTCTCCCATGCATGTGTAGTCTTTTGGGCACATGGTGAGTATTACTCAGACTATCTTATTATGAGTTATTAGCCTGTAGGAATCACTCACAAAACCATAAGCTACGAATATGTCTTACATTCTTGGTATCTCCATTGTCTGGCACACTACCAGGCTCTTGACAGATTTTTACCAAAATACTGCAGAAATGAATGATCAATTCAGTGATCAAGGTTGTTGGCATGAGGCTCTCAAGTAAAATGGGAAAAGTGGTAATAAACAGAAAAATATGGATTGAAAAGCATTTTTAGAGGATTTCTGATTCTGTTCATGAAAGATTAACTGCTATAATGCCTTCTGGTCATGAAGAGCTAGAAAACCAGACAAAATACACAAAACACTCTTTTCATATATTGTATAACAGGCAATGCAGGACTTTGATTCCTGAGAGAGGGAAAATAAGTGAGCTCCACCATCTCTCCAGACCAGAGAGGGATACCCATCAAGAACCCAGCAGCCTTGGTTGGAAGGCTTGAGAGAGTGCGGAGTTTGGAGAGACTGAGAATTTACACAACAGAATATGAGAGAGGAGGGAGCTCCAAAGAGATCTGCACAGGACACCCTCGAATCCCTGGCTATACACTAAGCTGCACATTTATGAAGTGAGATTCCATAAGGTTAGAGAAGAACTCCAGGAAAGCAGTAAGCCAAACAATTCCTGAAATTCACACAGAGCTAAGAGCAGTGCATGTTCCCACCAGCTAGTGGGGGAAGACCTCAGAATACATGGGGCAGCAGTGGGGCACTCAGAAGGGTAGTGCCTTAGCAGTGAAGCTTAGTTAAACTGGACAAAAGGCTGCCCCATGAGCCCTACAAAAAGCTTAAAAGCAAGCCGAGAAAGGGCCAAATTGGTTGGAAGTGATGACCTTATTATACCAGAACAAAGTCTAATACTCTTTAAAGGAATAAACAAAATCCAGCACCCTAAAACATGAAATATGCCATATTTAGCATACAATAAAAAATTTCCAGCCCCGGCCAGGTTGTTCAGTTGGCTGGGCATCGTCCCATACACCAAAATGATGCAGGTTTGAGCCCCAGTCAGGGCACATGCCTAGGCTGCAGGTTCAGGAGGCGACTGATCAATGTTTCTCTTTCACATCTCTGTCTCTCTCTCCCCACCCTTTTCTTCTCGCTCTCAAATCAATAAATATATCCTTGGGTGAGGATTAGGAAAAAAAATTCAGGCATGCAAAGAAGCAGGAAAACATGAGTTGTAACAAGGAGAAAGTTCATTCAGGAAAAAACAGACCCAGAAATGATGGACTAGCACATAAGAAAATTAAACATTATTATAAATATACTCTACATGTTCCAAAAGCAGAGGAAATATAAGCACAATAAGCAGAGAAATGAAAACTTTTTTAAAAGTGGGGTCAGGAAGGGACATTTAGGATAAAAAATACTGTTATCTGAAATTAAGAACACATTGGATTGGATCAAGAACAGTATAGATACAACAGAAATAAAGATCACTGTACCTGGAAACATAGTAGTAAAAATTATCCAAAGTAAGGACAGAAAAAAAAAGTTTTGTTTTGTTTTTAAATTAAAAGGTAAATCACCTGTGAGAAAATATCAAGTAGCCTAACATAGAAATTAAAGTCCCACAAAAAAGGAGAGGTGAAGACAGAAAAATATTGGAAGAAATAATGGCCACACTATTGAATAAAAACTATAAACCTATAAATCAAAGAACATATGGAGCACTTAGTGGGAACTCAGCACTTACATATACACTCCAGTATATATAAGTAAATATAGAAATAAATACAGGTGCGTGCGTGCGTGTGTGCGTGCGTGCGTGCGTGCGTGCGTGTGTGTTTCCTTCCTAAATGCAACGAGAGGGCCTGGATGTGGTTTTACTACCACTATCTACCGAAAGAACTGGGGCTCCTAGAGAAGTGCCTGATTCTAGGGTGGAGGCCAGGAAAGGACAAGGCAAGTATGGAATATTATTAATATATTGTACCAGAAAATAAAAGCATGTTCAAAGAATAATGAGAATGTCAAAAGAACATAGGAAGCTAGACTGATGGTGCTCTGACTAGCTAAATTTAGAGCATTTTGAGAATAAAAATACATAATGACTGTAAGAGATCATAACTCACTGAATAAACTAGGAATGCACTGTTCCACATTGGCTTAAATAAGCAAATAAGTGGGGAGCAGACAAGGCCCTCCTTACAGTAAAATCCAAGCAACCATCACTGTATAATTAATGCAAGCAATAAACACCAACAGATATTATAACCAGCAGAAGAGCTGTGTTGAAAATGAGATTTCAAAGGCTCACAATATCTCCTCAAACAGTTGGTAATACAAAAAACCCCAAAAATGTAGCATGAAAAATGGGCAAAAACTGACATTTTCAGAGAAATAAAAACAAAAAGATGTTTCCAGCTGACATGCACATGCAAGAAATGATATAAGAAATTCTTCAGATTAAAAATAAATGATATAAAACAAAAATTTGAATCTATAGGAAGGGATTAAGAATTCCAGAAATGGTAACCATGAGGGTAAACATAATACTCAATATGGGCTTTTTGCAGTTTTTTTTCTCAATTTCTTTAAAAGCTTCATGATTGTTTAAAAGAGATACATTTATGTTATGGGATTTCTAACACACGGAGATGCATTACTGATGACAACTACAGCACAGAGAAGTGGGGTGAACAGACTACTGAAAGGTTCTTGTATCGTATGTGAAGTGGTACAATATTAACGCTATATGCACTATTATATACCAAGGACCTGCTATTGTAATTCCTAGAGCAATCACTTAAAAAATAATGCAAAGGTGTACAACCAAGAAACCTAATAGAATTAAAACAAATTACTAAAAAATACTCAATTGATCAAAAAAAGTCAGGAAAGAAGTATGAGAGAAAACAAAAGCAGCCAATACCATATCGAAAATGAAGAGCGAGATGGTAGACCTACATCCAGCCACAACAATTTATACCCCAATTAAAAGGCAGACTGTTGACCTAGTTACCAAAGCAAAACCCAATTACACAATGTCTACAAGAGGTACATTTTAAATATAAAGACACGAATAGGTTAAAAATAAATAAAATAATTGAAAAAGATACATACTATGCAAACAGTTAAGTGTAAGAAAGTTGGAATGATTATATTAATATAAGACAAAACAGACTTCAAGATAGGGGATAATACCACAGATAAAAGGAATTTCATAATGATAAAAGGGTCAATATAATAATCATTAATGGGTATGTGCCTAATTACAAACTTCCAACACACAGACAAAATAAAAGGAATAGACAAATTCACAAACGCAGCTTGAAATTTTAATACCTCTTTCCATAAGTGATAGAATTAAAAATATAGAAGATCTAAAACAATACCATCAACCACACCTTGACTTATAACACTATACCCCAAAACACATTCTTTTCAACTTGCACCTGAATGTGTCATGTTCCCCTAATAAAAATAAGGTTCTGTAAATGTCTGTTAAATAAACAAACAATACATAGGTGGACAACAGTACACGCTGAAATGAAAGTAACACTTGGCTACTGACTACCTCATAGTTGAATCAATGGACAAGAAATTGAAACTGATGCTATAGACTTAGAATCATCCAAGCCAGTGATTTTCAACCCTTTTGATCTCACGGCACATAAAAACTAATTACTAAATTTCTGTAACACATCAAAAAATAGATTTTTTGCTGATCTGACAAAAAATAGGTATAATTTTGAATCATTCATACCAGACAGCTATTGTTATGCTGGCTGTTTTAGTTTTTTTTTAACAATCTAAGGGAAAAGAGGTCCGCGACCATGACTAAAGTCAGGTACTGCATACTTTTAAAATTCTTAAGGCACCCCAGTGTGCTGTGGCACGCTGGTTGAAAATTGCTGAATTAGATGTCTGTATTTCACAATACTTAAAGCACTAACCTAGATGCTAGAGACAAGGAATGTACAGAGGCAAAGTCCCAGGAAGTGAAGGAAAAAGTTAAATAAAGAAGCGTTAAGTTTCAGAGAAAGGCAGTACCTTCTCTGAGATGTGCCCCAAAGAAACAAAAATGGATGCAGGCACAGAGATTTACTGGAGTGAGGAAAAGGGTGAGGCTGCGCTCGCAAATGGCTTCACCTCCTCAATTGATTTAAAGGACCATTCGCTTGGGGCTTCCCACTCTTCTGAGTAAGGCTCACTTTGCTGGTTAGCATCCTTGTTTTAAACAAGGTTGACTGAAGAGCTGTTACACATACAAATCAGTCTACAACAAGGTAATCAGGAATAAGTTATCAACTTTTCAAATATGGCATTGAGGGGAAAATATACTTTCAGGATCAACCTGGGCTTAGAGCCACCTTCATAAACGGCTCTGCTCTGATTAAGATCCATTCTCTTGTCCCCTTTTGACACCCCATTTTCCAATGCAGAGGTGAGGTCTGACAGCTGGAAAAGACAGGTGTCTGACAAGTGCGAAGATTCTCTACCTTCATATTAATTGTCTGGCTAATAGCTAACTGGGTGAGAAAGATGTGGAGAAACCCAAAATATATTATGTTCTTCACAGCCAAATGCAAAACCCCCAAGAAAGCTACTTCGTATCATTGAAGCAACTACTGGACACATCTGACCTTCCCTGTTGAAGGACAGTCTCTTCTTTAGGCAGCAAGACAATCTTATGTTGTATCCGGGGTCAACAACAGAAATGACTGGTCAGCTGCAAAGAATGTCTGTCATATGTGTATCTGTGCATGCGTGTCTGTATGCACGCATATATTCATCACCAAGAGGAAATGGAATCATTATTTATGTAATTTATATATATACACACATATATAACACAACACTGCATTTATCTGTGAACATTTCATTTCTACAGAACAACACAGAATAATGGGATTCATTAAAAAATGAGTGGTTAAATTTTAAGTAAGAAATCTATAGATTTCTTACTTAATAATAGATTATTTAATATAGATTGTTAATATAGATTACTTACTTAATATAGATTGTTTAATTCCTGGGAATCTGATTTGCATCACATCTACATTTTGACTTTGTGTTCTATTGCGATCATTTATTGTTCCTTTCTAATTTTTTTATTTTAATTTTCTACTAAATGCTTTGCATTTTAAAATAAACTAGGTAATTTGGACACTGCTATTAAAAACAGAAATTCTTTTGACTTCAAAAAAAAGACGAGCAGATATTTGGCATTAGCATGGGGCATAAATTATACTCTGGTACACTCACCCAAAAAGGGTTAAAGCCAAAGAAAGAATCTGCTCGCTTATTAAAAATGCAAACATTACCTCAGTCATACAAATGGCCCCACACTTGCCTGCCCACGGCCTCTGCAGATCACCCACCAACGTAGCATTACATCATATGACATTATGGAACAATAGTGAACTCTGTGTAATACTGGAATATATTGTTTTGGAAGAATAAACTGTCATTAACTTGAATAAAAGCTTTCTGAAATCAAACCTGGGGGGTAGAGCCCTCACTGTGTGGCCCTTTTACTACTTCAAGAAACAGCCTTATCCTGAGAGCAGCAAAGAGGGAAAAAAGAGATTAGCGTATAAAGGCAGCAGTGATGAGTGGCCCCAGCAGGCATCCAGCAGGGCTTCAAATTACCAGGCGACGCAGGAGGCCCAGCCTCACACCCATCACTCTATTTCCTATTACAGCCTAGCGACTTGAACACTGGGCTTTGCCAGAATTGGAAACTGAGTCTTACTTATTCTATGTACAAAATTGTTAAACACTTGATGTCCCGATGCCATCAGAAGATGAGCTATCACTTACAGCTATGTGATTTTAGGCACTGAATTTAAGCTCTGAGCCCCAATGTTTTGACCTATAAAATGGAAAGAATAATAGCTACTGTGCAGAGGTATGGGGGGAGGGAATTAGCCTCCCTATCACAATTATGATTATCACAATTATACTTATTATTTCCACCCAATTGTCCCCTTTGCCTATCTTTTCTAATCACTGTCCAAGATGTTTCTACTTCACAGTGAAACACAAGCATCATCTTAAACGCTCACTTGCTTTGTTTGTTTTCTGTGGTCTGGCCATTGTCACATGTTGCTATTTTCATGCCACTCTATCAAATGATTTCTCTCTCTTTCCAAATCCTAGATCATCTCTTAATTGCAACCTAATACTCACTAGCTTTCCTCTCTCTTGTACCTATTCTCCATATTCTCCACAACCAAAATTCAAAGAGGTGGGAAAAAAAAACCCAGGGCAACATAGCTAGTTAGTGGTTAAGTACCAATTAAAAACTGGGTATCAATGCAACCAAGTCCAGTTGCACCACATTAACTTCACCACATTAATTATTCACTTTCCAAGTTCCCAGTGATCATTTTAAATGTGAGGGTAACTCCCCCTAACACTAAGCCTTTTCCCAGATGTTTCCCTACTGGTCAACTTATTATCATAAAAAAATGAATTATTTCAAATGCTTAAAAAAAGAAACACAATCTCAGAAAATTATTAAATATACCTCAATGTTCTAGGGGGGTTGTTTGTTTGTTGTTGTTTTAGTATTTCCCTAAAGTAGGGACAAAAATTGGTCACATAAGGCTACACCTGGGAGTAGAAGACTTTGGGAGGAGAAAGGATGCACTAACAGGAAACAGAGCCAGGAAAATTCTGACTGTGAGCAGTACTTCACTCAATTCCAAAAGGGATGGAGTAGAGAATACCAGTGTCCGCCTCTAAGTTTCTAAAGATAAAGGCTATATCTTTTAATACTATTGTACGAGGATATGTGAAGATGGAAATTTCATTAATGTTGGCTTCTTTGGAGAATCACATTGGCCCTCAGAATCATGAAAACTAATAAGACGATGGGTAACAGGATGTAATGTGCTGTTTTATGTGAGAGCCAGAAGAGTTTACCAAAGTCTAACTCTAAGGACTGTGGGGAACAGACTAAAAGCTTGTATTGCCTCATCTGTAAAGCAGATGAAGTGCTAGGAAGAATGGGTTGATATATGGATCATCTATAAAGTACCATTTATTTTTGTATTTTTGGTTTTTTAAGTATAGTGTGGAATACTGTAACTTTTTTAAAATATATTTTATTGATCATGCCATTAATCAATAACATCAATTACTTTTTAATTACTTACTTATTAAAGTAACGAAATAAACTATGCAGCAGGTCAATGATGAATAAGTACAACAGAGAAAAACTGGCAGGGAAAAGGGCTGCAGTTCTAAACAGGGCAGTCATGGAAGGCTTTACAGAGAAGATGTCATTTAAGCAAAGGCCTGAAGGAGGTGAGTAAAGCACACAGGTATCCAGGGAGAGTAGTGGGGCTATGCAAACCTTTCCAGCAAAACCAGAGAGTCAAATGCAAGCCCTTACCTTTCAAAAGTGGTTGGAAGGTTGGAATCTCTTGCAATTTGATGACATCAGGATCATTGCTGACGTTCCGTGAGGCCTGGGAGCCCTGAGCTACAACCACGATGTCATCCATCTTGGCTCTATGCTTAGCTGGAGAAGGAGTCACTGAAAATAAAATTATTTTATTTAGTCACCTCTGTCTCACCAAAGCTGTTCCACTATAGTCAATAAACAGAATACTTTTATAGAACAACCAAAATCCTAACTGGATTTATCCTGCAGTGGGGTCGTAAGTAAGGGACATGAATCAGGGAGGACCTCTATTTTCTACAGTAGTTAAAAAAACTCAAACATTACAGGAATATGTATGAAATTATTTTGCAATTTAAAATATTTTACTATCCAACACACAAAAGAACAGCAGATTGTGTTTTTTAATTTTTAATTATTTGATCTGCCCTGGCTGGTGTGTCTCAGTGGACTGAGCTTGCGCTGCAAACCAAAGGATCACTGGTTCAATTCCCAGTCAGGGCATATGCCTGGGTTGTGGGCCAGGTCCCCAGTGGGGGCCATGTAAGAGGCAACCACACATTGATATTTCTCTCTTTCTCCCTCCTTTCCCCTCTCTCAAAATAAATAAAATCTTTTAAAAATTTTAAATAAATTCTTTGATCTTCTTTATGACTGCCTCTATTTTACCAATGAAGAAATAAGGGTACAAAATTTGGCTGTGATATGTCCAAGATCAACAGCACTAGACACAGGTTAGGAAAGGAACTGGAGGTCTACAGATTGTTGGTATACATGACCCATCCCTGGGACACAGCAGTTGCAAAGCTGTCTAGCCACCCATCGCAGCAAACCAAGTATGTTTAACAGGTCCTACTTATGGAGGAAAATAAAAACCAAAACCTGACATTCAACCCTAGATAATAGGTGTATTTCTCAGCTACCAGCCACCTCACCCTTAAAGTTACAGGCATTAGTTCAGAAGGTAAAAGAATAATCAGTAGGTCTCTACTAGGCTGAAACAAAACTTAAAAACTTGGAGGATTGCTAGAGAGGTGATCAATTTCAGATGTCAGGAAAATGTAATCTTCTTGGTAGGCAGTGATTCAAACCACCAAGGACTTCTTAATCTAAGACATCCTCCACTCCCCACATATCTTCCTGCTTGGGGCCAGACCACACCTTTAAAGTACTTTACGTTCTATAAGGTAGTATTAGCAAGCTCATCAGTCAGATTCTCAAAGGTTGGTGCAGGGATGCCACAGAACTGCTCTGCCTCCTAGAGGCTAGAGTCTCTCATGGCATGGCATTCACTCTTCCAGAATCTCTGCTTTTATTGCTCTTTAAAAAACGTCTCTTGGCACTTTACCTAAAGCACCCAAGAGGTAAAAGGTTGTACACCTGCTACACGTCCCTTCTGAAAAGGAACCTCTAAGGCCCATTTTTAAGAAGGAACCTGTTCTTAGAGGTCCTGTCTACGATCCATCAACTGTGAGAACGAAGTGTCACTGTCAGTTTGAGTATCGAAGCCAATAATCAATCAGGTCATCTTTTAAACAGGATGTGGCTGAGAGAAACAGCTGTTTTGAAAATAAATAATGGGTATGGGCACCTATGCTGGCTTAGCTTGCGAGCACAGGCACTTACATCCATCAAGGGATTCGAGGTTAGGACTTTTTTTTTAAGGGGGAAAAAAAGCATGGTGAAGGTTTTCTGTGCGTCCAAGTCCGCAGGTCCCAGACCCACTAGGCTGAGAGGCAGCATGCTATGCAAGCTGACATGACTGCCTGGAGGAGGGTGGAAGTTGGGACACCGACCTGAGGAGTTCAGATCGTTGGGTCGGCTCTCGGCCTCGGAGCTCTGCTCACTGCCCATGGTGCCGGCAGCGATGGCAGCCGAAGAACGGTGGGACGGCGGTCACCGTTCAGGCGGCGGGGCGAAGGGACAGGGACCAGGACCAGATCGCTACTAGTCAGGGCGCAGCAGCGAGGCCGCAGTGTGCGGCAAGTGCGCTCAGCCCACGTAGGGGGGCAGGCAATGGGGAATGGAGAGCCTCTATTTGGGGAACGGATGCGCAAGGCGGAGAGGTACGGCTGCACGCCGTTCGCCTGCGTTCCTTAAAGGAATCCCAAGGAGAGAGAAGCCAACACCACCAGGTTTCGGCCGCGCCCTCCGCTCTCCAAGGGCTACCAGTACCCTTCCAGCACACGCTCAAGCTCCACCGGCTGCCCAATTCCCGGACGTGGATTGGCTGTGCTGGCTGCGCGCGCCGTCAGTTCCGGGTTAGAGGGCCTCCGCCCCTTGTCGTAGCCCGGCTGGGAGATTTGCGCAGGAAACTAGGGCGACGCCCACTTAAAGGGCCCAACTGCTTGAAAACCAGACACGCCCCAGAGTGAGCTCCTTCCTGTTGTACTGATTCGTCACCTTTGAGCATCATACACATTAGGCACTGCTTCCCTATCTTTAGAACTTTACAAGACAGATTTTTTTAAACTTTGTTTTACAGATAAAGAGAGGTTTTAGGTAGAGTTAGGATCGGAATCCACAATTGTCTGGATGCAAAGGCAGTAGACAACCATACAAAAAATACTAAATGATGAAAGAAGGAACTGGAAATGAGACACAAATGGTGTTTGTGCATCTTCAAAGGAAAGTGGATGCCACTACAGTCACTTTCTGGAAACCTTGACAATGATCAGGAAGCTGCCACTGACATTTTTCATGCTTCCCTTTAGATGAACATTTCACTCTAAAAGGGATATTACTGTCCATCAACTGAGGAATTGATAAACGTATCATCCCGTTCTCTAATGATTTGCAAGGTTTTTGGCTGAAACACAACTGATAGATAGCCTTATGAAGGTTACTTTGTATAAGAAAAATTACTTTTCTAGCTCCTTTTAAAATTCTCTCTTTGTCTTTGATTTTAAACAGTTTTATTGTAATTTGTTTTGCTGAAGAATGTTTTGCATTGAAATTTTGAGGTGATGTGTTAGCTTTATAAACTCAGATATTCAAACCTCTCCCCAGAAGTTAGGGAAGTTCTCAGCCATTATTTCTTTAAGTGAGATTTCTACCCCAACTCCTTCTCTTTTTTTTCTGGGACTCCAATGGCGCCTACCTTGTTTCTCTTAATGGTGTCCCATATGTTCCATAGGCTTTTTTTTTTAATTTTTTAATTGATTATGCTGTTACAGTTGTTCTATTCCCCCTTTCATTCCCCTCCACCCTACCCCCCCATCCCCACCATTACTCCCCCCCTTTAGTTTATGACCATGTGTCTCAAGTCCTTTAGATTCTATATTTCCCATGCTATTCTTGCCCCCCCATCTATTTTCTATCTACTGTCTATGCTACTTGTTTTCTGTACCTTCTCCCCCCTTCTCCTCCTCCTACTCCCCTCCTTGCTAACCCTCCTTGTGATCTTCATTTCTATGGTTCTCTTCCTGATCTAGCTGTCCTTTTAGTTTGCTTTCGTTTTAGGTGTGGTTCTTGATAACTGTGAGTTTGTTGTCCTTTCACTGTTCATGTTTCTTTAACTTCTTTTTTCTTGGATAAGTCCCTTTAACATTTCATATAATAAGGGCTTGGTGATGATGAACTCCTTGAATTTGATCTTATCTGAGAAGCACCTTATCTGTCCTTCCATTCTAAATGAAATTTTTGCTGGATAGAGCAATCTTGGTTGTAGGTCTTTGGATTTCATGACTTGGAATACCTCTTTCCAGCCCCTTCTTGCCTGTAAGGTCTCTTTTGAGAAATCCGCTGACAGTCTGATGGGGACTCCTTTGTAGGTGACTGTCCCCTTAGCTCTTGCTGCTTCTAGGATTCTCTCCTTCATTTTAATTTTGGCTAATGTAATTATGATGTGCCTTGGTGTGTTCCTTCTTGGGTCCACCTTCTTTGGTACTCTCTGAGCTTCCTGGATTTCCTGGAAGTCTATTTCCTTTGCCAGATTGGGGAAATTCTCCTTTATTATTGGTTCAAATAAGTTTTCCACTGGTGGCTGTGCCTTTCCCCCTTCTGGTACCCCTATAATTCGGATGTTGGAGCGTTTAAAGATGTCCTGGAGGTTCCTAAGACTCTCCTCATTTCTTTGAATTCTTGCTTCTTGACTGTTTTCTGTTTGGCCATTATTTGCTTTCTTCTGGTCCACTCCATTGGTTTGAGTCCCAGTTTCCTTTTCATTGCTATTGGTGTCCTGTGCAATTCCATTCATTTCAATTAGTTTCGCCTTCATATGTTTCTCTAATTTGTGGCTATAATCAACCAGTTCCGTGAAGATCCTGATGACCAGTGTTTTAAACTGTGCGTCTGAGAGTTTTGCTATTTCTTCTTCGCTTAGATCTATGGGCTGTGGGGCTTTGAGATCTTCTTGCGACATTTTTGGTCTGTCTCCTGACCCTTTAAGTGTGAGGAGCGGCACCTTGGACTTCCAGGTCGCTGGGTTGTGACGCTGTATGTGGGGGTGTGGTCAGAGTGGGGAAATGGCGACCCCCTCTGCTGTTTGTCACAGCTGGGTGAGGAGCAGTGCCTTAGACGGTTCACCTGGGCTGGGCCACTCAGAGTCGCTGGGTTATGACGCTGTATGTGGAGGTGGGGTCAGAGCAGGGAAATGGCGACACCCTCCCTGCCGCTTGCCACAGGGACCCGCCCGGCCCCAGTCCAACCGCCCACTCCCTCGCCTGTCCGCCCGAGCACAAATGCGAGACCACAGTCAACACGCAGCATCGCTCCCCCACTGTCTCCCCCGTGGTCACTCGCCTGGTCGCTTGCTTGGTCGCTCACTAGGTCCCACCCTGTGCCTGGATTCTGCGCGTCTGGATTCGGCGCCTGAGTCCGTCTGACCGAGTTTTCCTGTGCAACCCCGCTTCACCAGCCGCTGGTTTCACCCCTTACTGGTCAGGCTGAAGAATTTGTTGTTAACTGACTTCCGAAAAGTTCAATTTTCCGTGCTCTTGCTGTGTTTTGTGTTGCTAATATTTAGTTGTCTCTAAACTTGGTTGTGTGAGAAGGCACGGCACATCCACCTATACCTCCATCTTGGCGGAAGTCATCCATAGGCTTTTTAAAATTTCTTCTCATTCTTTTTTCTCTTTGTTCCTCTGATTGCATAATTTCCATTGATCTGTCTTCTGCACTAATTTTAGCTCACTGATATTCTTTTTCTGCTTAGTTAAGTCTGCTGTTGAAGCCCTCTGTTGAATTCTTTAGTTCAATGTATTCAGCTTCAAAATTAATTTTGACTTTTTAATGCTTTTTATCTCTGTTGAACTTTTCATCTTCTTCTTGTATTGGTTTATTGATGTCGTTAAATTACTTCTCTGTGTTTGTTACCAGGGGCAAGCCTGGACCTTCTGCCGCCCCTTCTCAACAAGCCAAGCTAAGGCACCTGTGACAAGCTGCACGAAAGAGGGAGCACCCTCTGAGGGTGGGGCAGGGACCCTGGAAGCTCGGCTGATCATAGCATCTTGGTGGTGCAATGCCTGGCCCCCAGGCAGCAGGAACCCTGGAGGACACCAAGAGTGGCAGGATGCCACCTTCCACAGTGGGAGCTGTGGTTGGTCCCGGCCACAGTGGAGCATTCTCTCAGATTAGTGGAGCTTCCTGGGAGAGGCCTGGAGGTCAGGGAAGCCAGGCAGCCTCAGGACCCAGCAGAGTAAGGGAGTCTCTCCCCACTGGCAGAATGGTGGCAGAATGGCAGCAGAGGTTCTTTTGAAAAGATTTTATTTATTTATTTTAGAGAGAGGTGAAGGGAGTGGGAAAGAGTGGGAGAGATACATCAATGTGTGAGAGTAACATCAATCAGTTGCCTCTTGAATGTATTCCCCAACTGGGGACCTGGCCCACAACCAAGGCATGTTCTCTGACTGGGAACTGAACTGGCAACCCTTCACTTTACAGGAGGATGCTCAACCAGCTGAGCCACCCTAGTCAGGGGAGAGGAAAGTTCTTACACTCAATGTGATGAAAGCTGAAAATGTGAATGGACAGGGCCCAAGTGCCCACAGGAAGCTGGAAAGATGAATAGATAGGGCCACTAGCAGGCCAAAAGCTAGAAAGATAACAGGATAGGGGAAAGCCCTTGCCCTCAGCCTTCTGTATCAGATTGAGGGTGGGAGCAGGGAAAGGCAGGCATATGGCCATAGAAACCAGAGTGGCGGCAAGAGGAGGTTCTGGACCCTTTTTTCTGGGGAGAGGAGAGATTATTAGTTGGAAGGTGGACCCACCAAAAGTGTGTGAAAGTTTGGGAAGTTGATTCTCTTTCTGAGAAAGCACCTGGCCCAGTCCACACCCAAAATGGATACAGCCCCAGGGGAACAAAGAAACTCTCTTTCTTGCTCCTTGCTTGCTGCTTAGGTCCAGCTCTGCTCTCTGACTCATTGCTCATGCTTGGTACCTGCTCTCTCTTGTTTGTCCCCACTTAGCAGTCACATGGCCCATAGCATCCAGGAGGGAGTCAGGAGGGAATCTATTTCTCCCTCTTTCTTTCTCTCTCCCTGACCTGGTTAAGCATTTGCCGGTGTGTTTGGGCGCGCTCCACTTAGGAGCACGTGCCTTTTCAGCCCTAGCAGTTGCGTAGCCATGGCTGTACGGGGTCCACACACAGCCTCCAGGAGGGAGCCCGAAGCTGGACAGCAGCTGAGAACAAGGTAAGCCACCTGGACGATTGCTTAGTAGCTGCCTAGGGCTCCACAGAATGGTACTTTAAAATGGGGCAGTGATTCTGGGTCATTCCTTTTGTTCTGGTCTTGCTGAGGATGGCTGGATTTTATCTGGGTTTGCAGAGGAGATGAGCTTTGAGAGAGGGCGTCCCTCATTCTCCAAGATGGCACATCATCTGAACAAAACCTTTTCCTTTTGCATCAGCATCCGCCTCACATGTTAGGCTTTTGTGGTGACAGGCATCCAAACCCCCATTTTTCTTTGTTCAGTAATGTGCGCTCTTGTAGCTCTCTGAGCATCTCTGAAACATTTGTTTTGAATTCTTTTTCAGGCAATTCCTAGAACTCCATTTCTTTGGGGCTGGTTACTGGAAGTGCACTGAATTCCATTAGTGTAAACATATTTCCCCGATTCTTCGTGATCCCTGTAGCCTTGAGTACGTGTCTGCACATTTGGGAGAAGACTGCTTCATCTCCAGACTTTGTGGACTGACTTCAGTAGGGGAAAATTTTCACCTGCAAGCGGAGGCACACTGGAGCATGTCCTGCCCCCGGTGGTACAGGGCAGCAAGTGCAGGGACATGTGGGGACTCAGGGCACAAGAGGGCATGATGTCTTTTTGACTCAGGCCACGGGAGTCCACAGAATCAACTACTCTGTGAGCCTTGGCAAGCACTATGGGATATTTTCAGTGGCTGGAATGCCTATTGGAGTCTTACGTGGCACCTGCAGCTTCAGTTGCAGGGGCCAGCAGTAGGTGCCTATGAAGAACGAGGGGCAGGTTGCAGACACACGGTAGTGGAAGGGACCAGGGAACACAGCAAGTTCTAGTGCCAACTACATGCTCACTGGCAGTTGTAAGGTCTCTAGTTGTTAATGTGCACTGCCATGGCTGCTGGGTCTTGCCAAGGACAAAGGAGACAGGGGTCTCTCCAGAGATATGCAGGTGCACAGTTGGAGGGGCTAGCTCAGGTGAGTGCAGAGGTACAGGCCAGTGATAGAGGACAAAGCCAGATCCAGGCCCACAAGCAGCTGTGTGTATGTGTGTGTGGAGAGGGGGAGGAGTGGTTATTGGTAGAGTTTCTTGTGGCTGCACAGTCCCCTGAGGTGTAGACACTACAGTGGAGATTGCTGGCAGATACACAAATGCACTGCCGGCGGGGCTGGCCGAAAGTGTGTGCACAGCAGTGGAGGTCAACTGCGGGGGTCTAGGCTGGCATCTTGCACTCATGCAGCCACAGAAGCCTGTACTGGTTGCCAGTGTGGTTCTGGGTATTGGAGCAGGGGAGAAAGCAGGGAAGGAATCGGGCATCAGTCAGCAGCAAATAGAAAATACCTGTGGGGTAAAAGTTGGGAAATCTGCGGGGCCTTTTGGCCCTTTTCTAGCCATTGGTTTTTTCAGTAATGCAGTTTGCTGGGTTTGCCTGCAGAGCAGGTCACCAGGTACCTCAATCATTCCTGTCATGTGGCTGCTATTGTAGCCCTTGATTTTCTTCTGTATTCCTAGCCATGTCTATGTCTCAGCTTTGCCAGTCGGAGTGAGGTGCCCCGAAAGGCTGGTGCCTCACCCAACTCTTCTGTCTCAACGAGGGGAACTCTCTCTGGCTGGGAAGTTCCCTCTTGGCATTAAGCAATGCTGGCTTGGGAAGTGGGATGATACAGACAAAACGAAGTTGTCTTCCTTCTCTTCTCATGCTGTTATTCTCAGGGTTTTTTGTTCTGCTGTGTTGCTCAAGTTTCTTAAGTGTACTCCAGAGCTCTCCCAGAACTGTTTTTGTTCATGAATAGCTTTGTAATTGTCGATCTTTGTGGGGGGACAGAGGCTGAGGACTCCTATGTCACCGTTTGATAAATGGATAAATAAAATGTGTTATATCCATATAATAAAGTGTTATTTGCCTCCCCCCAAAGAAATGAAATATTAATACATGCTACAATATGGATAAACCTTGAAAACATGCAATGTGAAAAAAGCCCATCACAAAAGACTACATATCGTAGATTCCATTTACGCTCATGTAAATACCCACAAGAGGCACATACAGACAGAAACAGGTGAGCGGTTACCTGAGGCTGAAGAGGAAGAGGGTGGAGGAGAAATGGGGAATGATGATTTATGAGTGTACTTGATCACACAGTTAATAAGTGATAAAACCAGGAATGAATTTTTTTTTTAGATTTTCTTTTTTAGAGAGAGAGGAAGGCAAGGAGAAAGAGAAAGAGAGAAACATCTTTGTGCGAGAGGAACATAGATCTGTTGCTTCTCAAAAGCCCCAACTGGGCCTGCAACCCAGGCATGTGCCCTGACTGGGAATCAAACCAGTGACTTTTGGGTTCACAGGCTGGCACTCAACCTACTAAGTCACCCAGCTGGGGCAGGAGTCAAGTGTTCTAAAACTCACAGTGTCTCTAATCCACTCCTGACTAGCTTTTCCTTTTATGTCTTTCTGTTGCCTAGCAATCCATCCGTGCTGTCCCCAAGCCAGAAATCTGCTTACCCTAACCCCACATCCACCAGGCACAAGTCTAGAACCTCTTGTCTTTATTTCTCTTCCATCTCTATGCCCTCTTCAGGGTCCTCTCATTTCCTCCATTTCTTAGAAAACAGGAGGACTCTGGTCTTACCTCCTTCAACCCATCTACATGTGGCTGGCAGAGAGAACTTTCTAGAATATTAATTAGGTCTTTGGATCTGTCATGGCCCTACTAAAAGCCTTCAACAACTCACCAGGTCTTCAGAGTACAGGTTGAAATTTAGCATATGAGAACCTTCACACTCTGACCCCAGCCGCTCTGTTCCTCTACGCACACCGGCAACCCTGTGCCAGCCTGCAGGATGGAGTTCCCTGAATCTTCAATAGTCATGCTATTTTGTCTGTCTGGAATATTCAGCCTCATTTCTCCATCTAGCTAACTGAACTTCATCTTTCAAGATGCTGAAACCTGCTGAAAATGAATATCTTTCAACCTGCTGAAAATGAATATCCACACTAAACCTGCACTAGGTGTTTACAGCAGCTTTATTCATAGTTGCCAAAACTTGGAAGCGAACAAAATGGCCTTTGGTAGATGGATATATAAACCACAGTGGACTATTATCCAGTAAGAAAAAGAAATAAGCTATCAAACCATGAAGACACATGGAGAAAACTGCATGTTATTAAGTGAAAGAAGCTAATCTCAAAAGGCTAAATACTGATCCAACCACATGACATCCTGGAAAAGGTAAAACCGTAGAGACAACAAAATGATCAGTGATTGCCAGGTTTGGGGGAGGGTGGGGAGGGATAAATAGGCTGAGACAAAAGATTTTTAGAGCATCGAAAATACTCTGTATCATACTATGATGGTGGATACATGTCATTACTCCTTGTCCAAACCTGTAGAACGTACACCACCAAACGAGCAGAAGATAAAATATGGACTGTAAATACGTACAGTTGTAACCAACGTGCCTCTCCAGTGGGAGTGTTGATAATGGGAAAGTCTATGTATGTGTGGGGGCTGAGGGTGTGTGGGAAACTCCGTACTTTACCTACAATTTCCTTGTGAACTTAAAACTACTGTAAAAATTTTGTCTTTAAAAAAGTGGTTGAACTTATGCACACCTCCCAGAAGTGCACATTAGATGCCCCTCTCCTGAGCTTCCTTAGTTAACATCTTCTATCATGACCTTGACTTACGTGTGTCTCCCCTACTGCTCTGTACACATCTTGAAGGTAGATTCTGTGTCCTGTTGGTCTTTAATTTCTCCTACAGGAGCTTTAACACATGTTTTCTGGATAAAACACTTTTTAAAAAAATGTACCTCCACAGAAATGGGACTCAGCCTCAGGGGAAGAGAATTGGTAATCTCTCCAGTCACTGAATACCATTTCTAATTTAAACACCTCATTCATGTTAATACAAAAGTTCTTTAGTCATTGTTTCCATCATTAATCATTATTTTAATTATGTTCAGTGTCATAACTGAATACATAATATCACTTCAATGACACAAGTTCATTGTATCAAAACACTGAGTCTGAAGTTTCCACGTGAGAGAAAGGTCACTTAGTGCTTAGTATGGATATTCCTCATAGGGAGATTCAAAGACTGTGACCTCTCTATACGTTGGACCCTCAAGTGTATCACCTGGCAGAGATAAAATGTACTATGTACATCAGTCTCTTGTTGCATCAGGAAAAGCACTCCAGTGGAAAATCACTGTGGAATTTCCTTGTCTTTGATAACTCTTTAAAGCCAAATTTTTGCAATATTATTGTACTTCAAGAGTAGGTCATCCTCTGTGTACAGCTAGTTAAGAGTTAGTTTTACACAATGGGCCATTATTCATGGGCAGTCTGTCGACATATGTTTTGTGTAGCTATTGGTAAAAGCTAGGAAACAGCAGTTTCCTTTATCAGGGCTGGAATAATCATCTACAACTGCAAAGTGCTCCAGGTTTGAAAGCTCTTTCGCACCAGCCCAAAGGGAGATATTGTCAAAGGTAAGACCTCTTGGCACCTTAAGTGTCAACAGTTTAATAATGTTGCGTTTGTTTGCATGTATGTGTATAGGGGTGGGGTGGAGTGAGCATTGATTGAGAACACACTTCCTAGTAGTTCTTTTCCACTCATTCAGTCAACAAATACATTTTAGTTAAATATTTACTGAGTACCTCTTATGTACCAGTCACTATGCTAACTGTTAGGGATGCAATTTTAATAACTATAACAGATACCATTGTTTTTAAAATCATTATGCTTATAAACAATAAATCCTGCAGCGTCCAAATGTCTTCTGCGAGGCCTGACTTGCACATAATATTTAACTCAAGAATTGCCAACTCTTAGGATAAGTTAAATAGAAAAATAGATGCAGAAGTTGAACTCTTATCAGGAGAAGGATATTTAATTTTATCATTTAGCATAGTGTGAATCTTGCCTTTTTATATTAAACATTTTTCATTTGGAAAAAGAAATGCCAACTCTAATTGAGGACCCGTCAAGCCTCCAACCATCTAAATACGTTCTCATTACTGTGCCCCAGATAGCATGCACTGTAAATTCTTGAATGCGGAGAAACTGCTCTCAGTGACTGCCTCTGGGGATGGGAACTAGTCTAGGACTCGGGTGAGAGCCAGACTTTTCACTGTGTGTACATTTTGGTCGTGTGTCTTTCCTCCTGTGTACATACTTGGGCATTCTCTGGCCCTGGGAAACGAGAAGGCACGGCTGCAGACCCCCGGCACCCACGAGGGTCTCGCCCACGCCCCCTCACCGCGCCCTTGGCTCGTGGGTGAGTGAGGGCAGGGCTGTGTGGGCCCAGGGCTCTCTGCCCTTCTCGCGCGGCCCCCAGGAGCTGCAGCCACTGCGGGGAGAGGTTCGCTTCCCTCGCCGGTGCCCAGTGGACCGTGCTCCTGGTTGCTGGGAAACAGCTCCGGGTTGCAGGGCAGGAATGTGCCCTCCTCCCCCACCTCCACACCCCCGCAAACTTTCAGTTGCTGCGACGGAAGCAGGAACTTGCGAACCACAAGCCAGCTGGCCCGGAGGCAGCTGCGGAGCATCCCCTGCCGCTCCACTGAGAGCCTGGCGCTGAGTCGCCGCTGCTGTCCCCGAGGGCGCCCTCGCACGGGTTGGGCCTCAGGGGCACCGGGTCCCCTCGGCGCCAGGTAAAGGCATCCCGGCACTCCCCTCCCGACCCACCCCAGGTAGCGTCGCCCTCCTTCCTTGTCTGGGGCGAGGCTGCGCCCGGGTCCTGGAGCAGCGGAGCACCGGGCTCGGGCGCAGGAGGGCTGGCCCGGTCTCTGGGGCCCGCGGTGTCCCGCAGGGCGCTCCAGGTCCAGGCAGGCCCGGGGCACCTGCCGTAAACGACACCGGCTCCGCGTCGTCATCAGCACCGGCAGGAGAATAGTTTAGTGACCGACATGTATTTCCTCGAAGGAAGGGAAATGTTCCCAATTTTTTCCTTTTAGGATTTGGGCCCTGTATTCTTGCTCGAAGCTACTAATTGTCTAATACTCTCTGCACGGGGTGTGTGTGTGTGTTTTGATTAGATTATTCCGTGAGTTAAGTGACTTCCAATATTTGATTTAGTTAAGTACACGTATGTTTGACGACGGTAAGCCGGGTAAACAGGCATCAAAGCCCAGGCGCTTCCGCTCGCTCCCACCTGCATCCTTTTCCCTCCATCTTTCAGCAAGACTTTAGACCTTTAAGGCTTAAATGCCTAAATAATAAGGGCTTGGGAGTTAATTTACCTAATTACTGAGTGTCTTTTTTATTTTTTTTAAGATTTTATTTATTTATCTTTAGATGGGAAGGGAAGGAGGGAGGAAGGGAAATATCAATGTATGGTGGCTTCTTGTGCGTCCCCTGCTAGGAACTGGCCTGCAACCCAGGCATGTGCCCTGACTGGGAATCTGTCGGTGGTTGTTTGGCTCGCAGGCCCACGCCCAGTCCACTGGGCTACACCAGCCAGGTTGCTGAGTGTTTTTAATGAGATGAACTCTTCAGTGCTGCTCTTCCTCCAGGAGCTGTAAAGACATTGCACACTGGGAGCCATTCGGAGTAAAGCACTGGCCTGGATTTCCTCTTTTGTTCTTGTTTTGTTTTCCTTAGGGCTAGAACAACTTACAAAATGTGGCCGCATAGAAAGTTAACTCCCGCCGGGATTCGTAACCTGGGGAGGCCATGGGTAGATTTCAGAAAGTCTGTGAACGTCGAGGGAAAATTTTATTATTTTGCTGATTTCTAACTGAAAGGTAGCATTTCCTTTAAGAGGCAGGTAGGCAAAAGCCATCGTAGGGCTAAAGGTAGCTGTTTTGCCACCAGTAGAAAGTACTGGTATTGTTATATCAAATTACTTATTGCACTTATCTCCAAGTATCATTTACATTCAGCACTATTTTGAAATTATGGCAGTTATTGAACATGCCACCACTGGTTATTTAATAGATTAGGAAGCACGTATAATACACAGCTGTTTTTATTTTAACTAAAAAATGGGGATAATAATGGGACCTGTCTCCTTAGGATTCTTGTAAGGGTTAAACGACATGTGTAAAGTGCTTAATATTGCGACTGGCATGTGAGAAATAGAAATGTTGTTTATCATCCTATTGTTTGAAAAGTTGGACGTGACAGTTAGCAAGGTAGCTGTTAGACTCCTGCTCTATTGCCATATGCAGGTTACTTTGGTTTCTGGGTTTTTAAGCTGTTTTGTTGTTTTTTGCTTACTACAGTCTGTTTATGTTGGAGTTCACTCTTTGCATTGTACAGTTTTGTGGGTTTTGACAAACAGAAGGATCTGTACCTATCATATAGAACAGTATCATATAGAATAGTTTCACTGCCTGAAAGATCACCTGTGCTCCAGGGATTTTTTTTTAGTGTCAGTGTAGTTTTGCTTTCTCCAGAATGTAATCTATTTGGAATTGTACCTTTTCAGACTGAATCTTTCACTCAGCAACAGACAATGAAGTTTTCTCTATGTCTTCCTGTGGCTTGATAGTTTATTTCTTTTTATTGCTGAATAACATTCCTTTGTATGGACGTGCCACAGTTTCTTCATCCATTCGTCAATGGAGGACATCTGTGTGGCTTCCAGTTTGACAATTATCAATGAAGTTACTGTAAATATTTATATGCTGGTTGTTGTTTTTTGCCCACTTTTAATTGGGTTGTTTGTTTTCTTATTGCTAAATTTTAAGAGTTATTTGCTATATTTTGGCTACCAGCTCCTCACCAGATATGTGTTTTGCAAATATTTTATCCCAGTCTGTGGGTTATCTTTTTGTTCTGTTAACAGTGCCTTGCACAGAGGAGTTTTTAATTTTAATGAAATCCAACTTATCAGGTTTTTTTTCTTTTGTGGAGTGTGCTTTTAGTATTGTGTATAAAAAGTCACTGCCTATTTTAAGTTCACAAAGATATTCTCCTATGTTTTTATCTAGGCGTTTGACAGTTTTGCATTTTTACATTTAGATTTACAATCTATTCTGAGTTAATTTTTGTGAAAGGTGAAAGATTTTATTTATTTATTTTTCATGGATATGTCCCGTAATCCCAGCACCGGTTTTGAGAAGACCATTCTTTCTCCATCGCCAGAGATCAGTTGACTGTATTTGTGTGAGTCTGTGGCTGGGCTCCCTTCTGTTCCATTGGCCTATTGGTTTATTCTTTTACCAGTACCACCACTGTCTTGATTATTGAAGTTGGGTGGTGTCAGTTCTCCAGCTTGATTCTTCAGTGTTGTGTTGGCGCTTCCAGGCCTTTTTTGCACTTCCATGTAAACTACAGAATCGGTTTGTTGAGACCCACAAAATAACTTGCTGGGATTTTGACTGGGATTGTGTTGAATCCACAGATCAAGCAGGGAAGAACTGACAGGTTAACAATATCGATGAACATGGAATGGCTCTCCAATTATTTAGATTGTCTTTGATTTCTTTCATCAGAGATTTATAGGCTTAGTTAACAAACTACTTTGATAATTATTTTCAATATAATTGGTTCCTGTGTAATCATTTATATTTCATTTTATGCATTTTAAAATATGTCTCTCAGAAGAGATCCTAATCCTCACCTGGCTACCAAAGGGTTCATTAACCCTCCCAACACTCCCCCCCAAAAAAACCCTAAAGAAGCAATAATTGTGCTCTAGGCTATCATTCAGTGAATAATTGCATTCTGGAAATGTGGGGTGAGTGGGTGAGGATACTTTATGGTATTGCATTGACAGGTTAACATTTATTTATATTATTTCTGAAAGAACCAGCTTACGAGTGGAGTTGGCATTATACATAGTGTGACTTTGGTGTTTTTAGGAATGTCAGAAAGAACACCTGCCCCTAAACTTCTCTTCAGCTGAGCCATAATATCCCCCTGCTGACTGCCTAATGCCTGGAATTAGATCGTTAGGGTTACTTGCCTCCGGTTTAACACTTAAAGAAAAGAGGTAACAAGAAAAGCAGCCTCCTTTTCCTCATCTATAAAACGAGGAAAATAATAACTTTTTTGCCGAGCTGGTATCAGGATCAAATAGGACAATATAGGTATATTTCTTAGAACATTGCCTGCCACCCAGTAGGTGATTAAAAACTCTAACTGTTAACTATGAGAAAGAAAATATGCCCAAACCTATGATCACTGCTTCATCGGTGACTGGAGATTGCGTGTCCTCTGGTTAGGAGGGGCAAGAAGAGGGAGGATTCTAGAACTCAGAGGCAGGGCTCCTGTTCTACCTCTTTCTTCACAGACGGACACTTGTCAGCTTTTAAGCAGTAACAGCGTAGCACAGATGTTTGCTAATGCTTTGCCAAGTTTTTAACAAAAGCTTGTCTCAAATCTATTAAAGGTGAAATGAATATAAATATTATAAATACTTGTTTATTTCTGCCCTATACATTGTGAGTCATGTACATTGACTTGAAGGATGTGAAATGTCTCTTTTCTAGATTTGCTAAAAGAAATAGAACTCATTGATGTTTTTTTTGTTTTGTTTTGGTTCTAGAGAGAAATTCAGTCATCTGTGCAATCTTCTTGAAGCAAACTAAGACCAGACAGAGGCTTCTCCTTGACCTTTGAAGACTAAAACTATACTGAAATCTAAAATGTTGTCTGGAGGAGAACGGACCTTGACCTACACTTCTGTGACCATTTGTCTCCTGACAGTGAGGCTGTCCGCCAGTCATGACTGTCCTGCCTGGAGCCTGGGAGACGTGGTCATTGACATCCAGTCCTCTCTTACGAGGGGAATCAGAGGCAATGAGCCCATACATACGCTAACTCAAGAAGACTGCATTGATTCTTGCTGTTCAACAAAAAACATATCAGGTAAGGAATAGCCCCTTGACTCCCCCCCCCCCTTATTCCCCATGTTTTGTGACATAAGAGGCTGGTTGACATGGCTCAGTAGTTTATACTAGTGATTCCCAATGGGGTAGAAAGGTGGGTGACAAACTCACACAGGAAGTGTTCCACCTGTATACCCTCCCCTCTCCTAAGCTTAGTCAAAGTTCCTGATGAGTGTGTGTGTGTATCACTCAGCTGTGTGGGTGTAAAAAAGTTGAGAACCATTGGTGCTGGGTTCTAAAAGGCATCTAGAATATTGAAACAAAAATGCTCTTTAAATGCCATTGTTGTGGAGTACTGCAATACAATGTGATATTACAGAGCACATTTAAACAAAGAAAGGGAATTGAGACTAAAAAAAATGCCTAAATCATCCCATAGGAAAATCAGCATTTGATTTTTAAGTGGAAACACAAAATTTTTATTTTGTCTCCCTTCCCTGGAGCCAGTGATATACGGTGAGTCAGGAAGGAACTGGCCACTGATTGAAGCTTCTAGGACACTTCTAGGTGTGGGAAGTCATATAGTGTGACCCACTCATATGACACAGAAGGAATCTATGGCCACAGGTTTAAACCATACCTCTGCATATTTCAGGCTCCAACCCTATTACCTGAAAAGAGAAGTGCATATCTGCCTGAAACAGTGGTTGTTTTTCAGTTGTGTATGGACCTGCCCCAATTCCCTAAATGCAAAACAAACAAACAAACAAACAAACACCCTAAATTTATTGAGCACTAATGCATCGCTGGGATAGGACAAGAAGATGGATAAGGCCTTGCCCTCAGAGCCTAGAAGAGCTAGTGAATGCTGGATTAGTGATTCTTACTTGACTTATTAGCCAACAAAATCTTGTTTTCTCTTAGATCTCCCTCTTTTTTTCTGTAGTGGTTGTGGTATCAAAAGGGAGGGAGGGAGGGAGGGAGGGAGGGAGGAAGGGAGGAAGGGAGGAAGGGAGATTTGGTCTTTGTCCCTGGTTCCTGGCACAGAGCTCCTAAAACCCTTGGAATTTCCTGAGCATAGGAACTCTTTTGTTGTGAGACTGCTCCAGACTAAGGTAAAAGCCAATTCTACGCCATGGTAATTAGAATAATTTCTATTGGACATAAGAGAAAGAGAAGCTAGAAATGAAAGTTAAGAGTGAAAAGTGAAGGAGGAAGGAAAACAGAAAACCAAAAATGATAAGCAAGAGGAGAAATATTAAGAAAGAACCAAAAGAAGAGTGGCAGTGACAAAAATGAGAAGTAGACCCGGCACTCCCCACACTACTCAGATTCTTTGTGGAAGGAGGCCTGTTAGGTAGGATGCTGACTTTACTGACGCTGCCTAAGAAAGCCACGGCTTCATGGCTGTGTGAGATGCCTTCAGGATGCAAGGCATATATGGACTCATTAGGTCTGATCCGTTTCTTAAGGCCCAACTCAACTGAGAGGTGTGTAAAGAAAGATTGCAAAGTCAGTACATTTTGGTGGATATTTTAGCAAACAGAAAGCTTATTTCTAAAGAACTAAATGTACCATTAAAATTGGTTTTGCCAAAATTACCTTAATTCGGGTTTTTAAACCTAACGTCTTTAAACATGGCTTCAGTGGACTAAACTGAGAAAAAGGAAATGATTCAGCTGTCAGCAAGCAAGTGAAGAAAAGTGTTTATGTTGGACACCAGAATAAATGAGGTTCTTCCTGCCTGCCGTACTCCCTAGAAAATCCTGTTTCAAAATAATGTTTGTGAAACCTTTCATTGCAGGGGACAAAGCGTGTAACTTGATGATCTTCGACACTCGAAAAACAGCTAGACTGCCCAACTGCTACCTGTTTTTCTGTCCCAGTGAGGAGGCCTGTCCAGTGAAACCAGCGGAGGGGCTTAGGAGTTACAGGATAATTAGAGGTAATAAGAACATTGCTCATTTTCTTTTGTGATTGGAATTACTTAAGGATAGGGTTCATGTGAAAGATTTTCTACAGAGGAGTCTAAGTAAAATTGCCAAAAGGGGTCACACATGGGGAGGCACACTAGAAAAATCTCATGATTTAAAATTTAGTTTTTAGCTCTGGCTCGTGTGGCTTAGTGGGTTGAGTGGAGTGAAGCAAAAGGTCACCAGTTCAGTTCCCAGTCAGGACACACGCCTGGGTTTTTGGGCCAGGTCCCCAGTAGGGGGCACTCGAGAGGGCATTGATGTTTCTCTCCCTTTTTCCCCTCTCTTCCCCTCTCCCTAAAGAATAAATAAAATCTTTAAAAAAAGAATTAAAATTTAACTTTTAAACCAAACTACTTTCCAGTGAAAGACCTCTGAACTATAGTTTTTGTTTTGCTTTGTTTTTGTTTTTATCTTCCTAAGATAAAAGGTGCCCAGACTTTTCATGAACACATTTTGAAACACCTGTTTAGAACAATATCAGCAGCAACAGTGTCAACTGGAGTAAAGGTACAGGTCTCCTGTTTTGAAAGAACTAAGACCTATGCAAATATATAGAATTCTAGTATATTTATCATTAGGTTAGAATTATTTTATAATCATGTTATCTGAAATCAAACTTAGTGGACTTTGTTGTGTAGCCCTGGAGAGAAGTTCAAAAACATTAGTTGAGCATCTACCATGTGCCAAATTCCGTGCAAAGCAGTGGAAATACAATCTGCATGCATATGGAACTTACATATTTGTTCAGAATACAGAAAGTGAAATAAGATCATTATTTGGATATATCTTGGGGGAGAATTTGGTTAATTTTTCAGATGAAATGCTTTCAGTATCAAATTTTCCTTGAAAGTTTTTGTCATTCTATCCTGGATAATTAATATCATTGTCTTTATTCAATAAACAAGTATTATTTTGTATCTTCTATGTGCCAAGCACTTTTTCACACCCTAGGAATACAAGGATGCAACACTAAATGTACTACAACAAGGCTCTGACTTCTGAAACGTATGTTTTGGGAGAAACAGAGACAAGAAATAAAGATTCGAGAACAAAATGCAATGCAGATGACTGAGCTAAGACAATGTGCTAGATAATCCCCGAGTGATAATCTCTGGGGTAGGGGATCGGAGGAAGCACCTGTGAAGAAGTGACCCCTAAACTGAGATCTGAGTGGATCTGAGATGTGAGATCACAGGAAGGCCTTCCCAGCAGAGGAAGTAGCCTGTTTGCATGTCCCAGCTGGCTGACTCACAGTGAACCATGCATGTACTTAATGATATGCCAGATGTAAGAAAGGTAGATCACAAAAAGTTTTATGAGTCAGGGCAGAGTGGGACAGGGCAGAGTTTTGGAGTTTTGTTTTTCACTATATTTTTATTTTTTTAATTATTTTATTGTTGTTCAAGTACAGTTGTCTGCATTTACCCCACCACCACTACCCCTCCACCCCAGCCATCCCCACCTCCCTCCCCTGATTCCACTCCACCTTGGTTTTTGTCCATGTGTCCTTTATAGTTGTTCCCGAAAACCCTACCCCCTTCCCCCCCATTCTCCACTCCCACCTCCCCTCTGGTTACTGTCAGATTGTTCTTAATTTCAAAGTCTCTGGTTGTATTTTGCTTGCTGGCTGGCTTATTTGAAGTGTGTAATGGGAAGCCATTGGAAGTTTTTAAGGAGGCAAGGAATGTGATGTTTTAAAGGTGATTTCTCAAAGCCCACTGTGGCTGCTCTTGACAGTGGCAAGAGGGGAGGTGGGAAGACAGGCTAGGAGGTGGGGCTGAGATCAACGTGAATCGCGGTGGACCAGGGAGGTGGGAGAGGAGATGGAGAGAAGAAACATAGGGGCTGCTTCAGAGGTGGAGCTCCCAGGACTTGCTGCTGGCATGGGTGTGGGGAACGCGGACGAGAGAAGCACTGGAGCCAAGTCCTCATTTTTGTCTTGAGTGTCTACCTGGCTGGTGGTACCACCTGCTGAGCTGAGGAACATCCGAGGAGGAGTGGCTCTAAGGCTGGGAGGGAAAGTGCAGCCCAGGGCACCTGCTCGGGGTTTACCGGGGCGCTGACTCTGCTTGGTCCCTTGGGTGGAACCGTGTCTGAGTTTTGTTCCTGGAGCAGGAAAACCAGATGTACGACACATTCCCTTAAACAGATTACTTGTAAATTCTTCCTAAATAGTGGTATGAACCCAACTATGAAGAGACTGACACACAGGACACAAAGTTTCAGTTTTGCAAGATGAAAAAAAGCTCTGGAGATGGGGATGGTTTCCCAGTGGTGTGAATACACCCAGTCCCACTGAACTGTGCACTTAAAAAGGGTTAATGTGGTAGAATATATGTGTGTTTTACTACAATTCTTAAACGTAACAGTTTTTAAAGGACTATGACACAACAGATCAGGCCTCTGAGAGCACTCAAGACCTTACGTTGCATGGACGGTGTCTTGTCCCCCTCCTCCCCTTTCGGGGCTTCAGTGACCGGGGTGGCTGCCCCTGGTCTGTGTGACTCCTTCGCTTCTGCCTGTCTGTGTACAGTCTTGGCCAAAAACACAAGGTACCTGCAGTGTGGTGTGGATATGGCTTCTCGCTGTTCCTCCTCGATCACCTGGAACATGGCAGAGCCTGTCAGACACCCAGAGGTGCTGTCCAGCAGGAACTGGATTTGCCAGTCGGAGTTTCCAGAGCGGCCAGGACACGGATCGGAGCACCTGCTCTTCTCCTTCAGGAGCTCCCATCACACGGAAGTGGGGCCATCACCTTCCACCTCTATTATCCCTTCACACGACCTCTGCTTCATCCTGTCCTTTCTTCCCCGTGTCTGTCATCTGCTTTATAATTCAGGTCCAGTGTGTTAGCCCTGGCCAACGTGGCTCATTGGTGGACATGTCGTCCGTGGGCCGAAGGGTCATGGGTTTAATTCCCAGTCATATACCTAGGGTGTGGGTTTGGTTCCCGGCTGGCGCGCGTACCAGAGGCAACCAATCGATGTTTCTCTCCCTTTCTCTCCCTCTCCCTTCCCCTGTCTCTGAAATCAATGGGTTCTTGGGTGAGGATGGAAAAAAAAAGCAGAATATTTTTAAAAAAGAGATCATTTTAATCTAGTAATGCTAGTTCCATAAAATCTACACTAAATAAACAATATTGAAACATGAAAGGTTTTTATTATATAATTAGTCAAAAAATCTATAAGCAACATAAATGTCCAATTGCCAAAGCATGGTTGGGTATAAAATATGATGAATCTACAGGAGGGAATATGATGCAAACACTAAAAAATAAGTTGCAGGTGTAGAAATAAGCAAGTTCACCTAAATATCTGGTGAAAAACATTCTGTTGTTTTTCAATTACATGAAAAAAATGTTTTAACTTAAAGGTATATACACATGTTAATAGTGGCTGGGACATGACAGAAATTATCGTTGAATTTGTTCTCATTTTTATTATACCTTGGTAATGTGGTTGCTTTTATAATGCATGTATAAAAAGGAGTATGCAGTAAAGATTTTCTCCGGTGGAAATGTGCACTTGGCACGTGCACAAACCTTTTTAGGGTTAGTGTAAAGGTAGAATGAAGTAGGACTAGAATCCAACAGTTCCGCTGGTAGCCACCAGGGGGTGTCATCAGCCCAGAGCAGGTTGATTAATAACTGCGTGCAAAGTGGCTGGACCTAGGGAGCAGGGGACTATTTCTATCTACAGTATGTTTACAAGGTGTGTGTATAATTAATTCTACTTCTGCGTCTACCCATGTTGATAGATTGAGATTACCCATAAAACTAAATTATCTGCCTCCTGTTTGCCGTGAAATTAAATACCTGTTTGGTGATGTGTTTCCGGATGAACTCTTGTTTCACTGACTAATATTTACAGACTGTAAGTTTGAAAGATGGCAGTATATTCTGTTCATTCTATAAAACCACTTAGCATGGATGGCATCATTTAATTTTTTTTTTTTTTCAGTTTGTAGGATATCATGTCTACCAAAGACCAGAACACGGGAATTCCGAAGTAGAATACTTTGGGAGCCCGTGTCCTCAACTGGTTTTCAAGTAATAGTCAGTCCCTAAATTTTTTACTTAGTGAAGTCACTGAAAAATGAAACTCAAAAGAGGGGCTGAGAGCACAGCCACAGGGCTGTTTCCCAGCCCCCGGGGCTCACCTCTCGGTGACCGAGAGAAAGCACCACGCCCCAAAGGCAAACTTCAGCGGGTGAGGTCCGGGCAGCAGGTGCGCAGGCTCTCTGCGCGGTTCTAGGACCGCTGCCAGCAGATGAATGTTTCTGGGAATGGGACTAGCCCTTTCTTTGCTTTATTTATGAGCTTGCATTCTTGAGAAAGAAACAGCTGTTTTGCTCATTCTTGTCAGTGGCCTTATTTAAGTTCTGAGTTCATACATATCACAGAGCATGTACTTTAAATGGCCTTTCTTTAACTTTAAAACGAAATATGTTGAGTCCTGCTCTTTTTTAAGGTATCTGATCCCACCTAAAAACAGTGCTCTTTAGGTCCTGGTGATGCCGTCTACGAATATGGTGTCACCTGCAGCAGAAACTCTTTTCTTCAGTGTTGGTGGAGGAAGGGGCATCCCAGGCACCCAAATCCTGTTTTATAGTAAAGAACAATGTCCTGGAGCAGGCGTTTGCAGACTTTTTTGGTCAAGGGCCAAATAACAAGCATCGTACGCTTTTCAGGCCAGTGTTCGAGGTTTCGTGGGTCAGGTACAATCCGTCGTACTTCATCACCTCTGTCCTGGTATTACGAAAGCAGTGAGAGCCAATATGTAAACAAGTGAGCATGGCTCCGCGCCAGTATAACTTTATGGACCCGGAAATTTGAATTTTGTGTCATTTTTGTGTGTCACAAAATACTATTCTTTTTATTTTATGTATATATTTTAAATGTTTACTTATCGCCCAGTCCTCTTCCATGAGTTCCTCTTCTCCTCTGTCTCCTCGCTCTAGAAACAAACCGCAGCATCTGGTGGTGAGACACCGCCATCAGGTCCGACTTAGCGATTTGTGTTTTTACATTTTGCCCAAGTTTCAATGAAATGTCAAGTGTCAACAGTGTGGGCACTTATTGAACAAACTGATACATTTGTCTTTTTTGTAAAAATATTTTATTTATTTATTTTTAGAGAGAGGGGAAGGGAAGGAGAAAGAGTGGGAGAGAAACATCACTGTGTGGTTGACTCTCACATGACCCCTACTGGGGACCTGGCCCACAACCCAGGCATGTGCCCTGACTGGGAATCGAACTGCGATACTCCGGTTCACAGGCCCATGCTCAATCCACTGAGCTACACCAGCCAGGGCAACATTTGTCTTTTTTAACCTACCTTATCAACTTGTCTCCCTTTCGTTTTCTTTACATTTTCAGATTTTCCTTCATCAGGCAGAGCTGATGGGCCAAGCTCAGCAGTCAGTCCCACACCCCCTCGTCTCCCAGGTTATTCAAAGCCCATGGATACCTTATGGAGAGATGCATTTTCTCGGAAGTCTGGAGCTTCAGATCGCTTGGAGAAGCTGTTCACGACTGATCCTGTGAGCACACGGTTCCCCGTTTATAAAGAAAACGCCCATTCTCAGAGCTCACAGTTATTCTCAGAACAAAGAACAGCCCATCTGCTGCCTGAAAATGTGACAACAGTCCCCACTGCAGAGGCCGTTGCTTCTCCACACAGCCTCCCTGCTGCGCCAGAGCCCGCGGTTCTTTTCCCCACCAGAGCTCCTGCCATACCGCCCGTGACTCCCCAACTGCAGGTGGCCACCACAGCTCCGCCTGCGGGGACCCTCGATTCTCAGCCTCCCACAGTCTCTTCTACACTTTTGACACGTGCTGTGGTTACCCCCCAAGCTAACGTGACTGTAACAGCCGTGCCAACTACCATCTTTCAGGTACCTACAGACTCGCAAGGCCTAGCAGAAACCGTGCCCTTTAGAGAGATGTCCAACCTAACTTGGACGGCAGAGGCAGCCCATAGCTCTGCTACAGGTCTTTCGCCCAATGTGGATTCTTCTACAAGCAAAACGGCTTCCCAGGAAAATGGGAAGACCAGTGCGGGCGGCTCCTCCCGGCACAGTTTCCCAGAAAGTCAGCACGACCTCCCATTTGAAAAGTGGCTCCTCGTCGGGGCCCTGCTCTTTGGTGTTCTGTTCCTCACGATAGGCCTCGTCCTCCTGGGGAGAATATTCTTGGAATCCCTGCGCAGGAAGCGTTACTCCAGACTTGATTACTTGATCAATGGGATCTATGTTGACATGTAAGGACAAAGCTAGATGTCTCTTAATTTATGTGGTTCCTTGTAGTCCACACATACTGAGTTTCTGCTGACTTGCTGATTTTAGGGTTTTTGAAGTACTCAAGGCAGGCAAATGCCCCTACCACTTGTTTTTGCTTTTTTTTCTTAAGGGGAAAGAAAACAAATTGGGTAATTTGTATGATATATCTCTAAAATACTAGCTGAGAGCAAAGCTCTACCTAAAATAATAAAGTACGATTGCCATATAAATTTGAAAAGTGACTGGCATTTTGCAAAAAAGAAAATGTTAGAAATTTTAGGCTCCAATTTGTTTATATTTCTAGTTCCAGAGAAAGTCAACTATTTATGATATTAATTCTAATGGATTTTACTTTCCTTTTTATATATATTCCAATAAAATTTATTCCAGATATACTTTCTTCTAATTAAATATTTGAATAAATCTTTTGCTACTAAGTAATGTTCTTGTAAGTTGTATGCCCATCTGGATACCTTTCCATTCTACCAGCAAAATGATTAAATGATGAAAATATGTGTTCTAAGTTAGGATGACAACCCCCTCCCCCCTTATCGTCAGTGAGCAAAGAGGTTACTTTGGGAGAATTCTAGCAGAGTATTAGCCTACATGGAGACAATGATAAGTCAGTTCTGATAAATGGCCAAATCTGTTGGGTTGGCCAAAGAGTTCATTTAGGTTTTTCCATACAATGGCTCTAGTAGTGCTTAGTTATCTTTGATTTCATTCAGAACAACTTTATTTGATTGTATCGTGACAACTGTCATAGCAGGGTGCATTTAAAAAGATCTTATCCAAATTTATGCATTTTTGTGCAGCCATTTTAATATTGGAGATGGAATTAAATGGATAACACTTTTAGTGTATTATGCTGCATTATTTCAAGAAAGGTAAAAACTCAATTGAAACACCCAAAAAAGATTTGTGCAGTGTGTGGAGAAGGTGCTGTGACTGATCAAACACATCGAAAGTGGTTTGCAACGTTTCTTGGTACCATTGACATTTTGGCCAAATAATTCTTTGCTGCGGGTCTGTCTTATACACTGGAAGATGTTTAGCAACATCCCTGACCTCCACCCACAAGAAGCCAACAGGAGGAGACAACCAACATACTAAAAATATCCAAATCAATAAAGTTATTGGTGAAAATGAAAAATATGTCTTTTATTTCATGAAATAAACTAAACATACTTTTTGGCCAATCTAATCCTTTTCAATCTAGTTAAATTTATAATAATAATAATAATGATAATAAAAGCATTTCCTAAAATTTACTGAGTTTAAATATAATCATATTACTCATAAATCCTTGTCTAAACCTGACCAACACGCATCCTTGGCTTTACCTGGAATAACATTAGAAATAATAGAGCGCACTTAAAGTTATCATTCAATGATTAGTGTGTTGTAGCTTTTATTGATTAGTTATTGAAATGCCTGAGAAATGCTTTTAATATATAAAGTTTGCCAGACAAGTTACAGTGGGTAACTAAGAAGCCAGATCACCGCATAGGTCAGTTTGACACCTCACCTCTCTGAACTTCCAGTTGCTTATCTGCAAAACGAGAGGTTGGGTCCCTTCCTGGTGATTTTATGGAATTCAGGTGAGAGCTTTATATAGTGAACACTAGAGGGCAGTATATGGCTATTAAGTACAGCAAGGAAGGCAAATGAAGGAAATCACAAAAACAGGCTTTTTTCCTCTTTCCTCCTCACATCTTCCTTCCCATCTCCTCTCCGGGAACCCCCACCCCCTTCCCCCAGGTTTATACTAAGCTCATTAGGAGAAAAGCTGGTCTATTGAAAACATTACTTTTCATATATTTTCCAACTTAACAGCTTGACACAAATCTCCAAGGGGTTTACATAAGCTTTAAGTCGATGAGTAAATAAAACCTTGAATCAATTTAATTTAACAAGCATTTATTGAATAGCCACCTGTATCCCAGAATCAGATTAGTAACTAAGTGCCTCAGGACTGTAAAATTTCTCCCCTCTTTGTTAACGGAATTGAGTCGTAGAAATAAGGCTTTCTGTGGGTGTTTATAAAAGCTTTCTCCTGGTTCTCCCGGAGCTCTCTGTCCGCCTTGCTGCTACGTGCAGTCTTTCTGGAGGTGGAAACTTGATGGGGAGCCCAGACCAGAGGCCCTAGCAGGAGTCCAGATGAGAGATGCTGTGGGCCCAGACTCTGGCAGTGACTGTGGGGAGGGATGTAGATTGCAGGGGAAATGCTGGATGTAAGGAAGACCTGCTTCTAAGAAGCAGGGTAGCTCTTCTCACGCTGCCCTCTCTGCTTATTATCCCTGCCATCATAGGTGAGACTGTGGCCAGGGGAAATCAGAGACAAGGAAGCCTGCATTTGCTTTCTTTTAAAGAGCAATAACAGCGATTAGCCTAGCCAACCTTGTAGACAAGGGGCTCTGAATTACGACCTCTTCCTTTGGTTTGCAGGGAGGGAAGGCAACCGCCTAGTACAAGTGAGAAGACCACAAGGGTTCCCCTACTCAAAAAATTCTCTCTCCGTTTTTCACCAAGATACTCACCTGGATTAAAAGACTGTTCTTAAAACAGAGAGTGGCCACGAAGAATAAGAGCCCATGGCTCATTCCCTCTCGATGAACACTGCTGCCTTCTTGCTTCTCAATCATCTCTGGCCTGAGCGAGGCATCCTTAGAAGTCTCTGGTTGCCAGATCATGGTGGGCACTGCAGGTTATCCCCACAACAGCCGCCCCCAGTCTCACTGTCGCCTTCCTTGTTTAGGTTGGAAGTGTCAGATTCTTTCTCCGCCCCTCTCACAGTTAGGGGTGGGCCTGTGACCCATTTCTAGCTGAAAGGAAATCTACTGAGGGCTTCTAGGAAAGATTCTCCTCCTTGATAAGTGAGGGTCACACAAGTAAGAAAGCCCTTTTTGCCCCCAACCCCTTATTTGCTGCTTGGAATGAGGGTCACGTAGGTAGAGGGACTTGGAGTCGCTGCATGTAGCTTATCTGCCACCATCAGGGGAGAAATTACTAGTGAGCCAAGCATGGCAAGGCAGGATACGGAAAAAGTCTGGGCCTTGATGCCTGGGTTAGGCAATATCACCAAACCAGGAACTGCCCAATTCCAATCATGTTCTGTGCTAATAAATCTAATTTATTTTGTAGCACTTTTGGTTAAGTATTCTACTACTTATTGATAATGATAACAAACACCTACAGAGAACTCGTAGTATGTGCCAGGCACACTTTTACATACACAAACTTATTCCTACAATAATCTCCTGAGGAATTTTTATACTTGTTTTGCAGATGAGTAACCCGAGGCACAGAGAGGTTTAAATGACTTGCTTGAGGTCACTTGCCCAGATAATCTGTCTTCAGAGCTCCCATTCTTTGCATTCTTATGATGAATGATACACAGGATGGCAAAAAAAAAAAAAAAAAAAAAGGTTTGTCGTAGATCAGACATATTCGAGATGACAGCTTTTCAATTTTGTTGAACTAAAGGATATCTTGAGCCAAAATCATGGAATTTAAGAGCTCAGTGTTCTCATTCTGGGATCAGCTTCCTGTCTCTTTCAGCTGCTGACATTCTGTCTTCTTGCTTGGTCACTGACCACCTGGGCCAAAGTTAATGGCCACTCATTAGCGGGAGGCACACCAAAGTGAAGGACCCATCTTGACCCTGGCTTCTCACCCTCAGTTACTAGTACTCCAGCCCCTAGGCTCCCCGTACTGAGCAACTTTGAAGTCATACTCTATTTCTTTCTCTCCCTCAGCCTCTACCTCCAGGGTTTACCAAATATTATTTATTCACTTTCAAGAATGCTTCTCAAAATCAACCCCTCTCATGGCCACCTCCTGTTTAGTCTTCCTAAACCATTCCTCCGGACTCCCAAGTTACACTCTCCCTCCACGAGACCCCCAGTGATATCAGAAGCACAACACATACAATCTGTCCTGCACGACACCTCTGTGCCCCCCATTACCTGCATGGATGGTTACCCACTGAATGCTGCACAACAAGACTCCCACGCTACAGCCCCAACCTCCCTGGCCTCCCCTCTACCTTCCCACCCGCAAAACCTGGGCTGCAGCTCCACACCCCTATTCTGTTCTCAAACGTGCTGGGGGCCTTCACGGGCCACGCTATTCCCTCTGCTTGTAAATGCCCTTTCCCTTGTTCACCTGGCCAATTTCCACTCACCTTTCAAGACTCAGCTCAAACATCACCTCCAGCACTGTCTTCCCCGAGTCCCCGGGAGAGGTATAATTCCTCCCGGATTTCTGGCAGGGTTCTTGATTTGCACCATTAGCAAGGCAGTTCCACGGTGTCTTCTAACATATCAGTTTATTCGTAGACTGTGATCTGTTAGAGAGCAATATTTCGCTGATTCTCCATACTTAATAGTGTGCCTGGCACATAGCAGACACTCCATAAATGATCATGAGTGAATTTTAAAACCTCTTTGTTGAAGTTCATTCCTGTCAGCAAAGAGCAGTAATGTGATCGGCTATCCATGCAACAGCTTCTATATCATGAAGAGAAAAATCCAGCTAAGACCCCCATGTATATGCATTTTTAAGAGAATGGGATGCAATCCAAGTGCACAGCAATGAACTATATACACTTAACTAAGACCATGTGCTGAAGACCCAGTAGATAAGTATTTTGATTTTGTTTGTTTCTCTCCTTCAAGTTGAAGCAGAGCAAATTGCTTAGCCTGTAGAGAGAGTGAGCTGACAGAATGTTTTTGCTTATGTTCTTCTATTTTGGGTTAATTTTTAAGATAACTTTTGGAGCACTCTTACAGCCAAAGTAAGACTCAGATTCTAAGTTGTCTGTCCCCAAATTGATGTTGGTTAGCAAAAGAGTCAAAAAATGAAACCCAGAGCGGCAGCCTTCTGATTCAATATTCTTTGTCCTACAGTGCGCTCCCAAGAGCACAGATGTGTCTCTGTGGAAATCATGTACCCGGTAACACACACATCCAGATACGGGATGCAAGGGCAAGTCTGATGTTCAATCTCACTGTATATAACGTAATATGTAACGTCTTTAGTAATCATTTGTTTTCCATCTTTTTTAAAGGGGAAACATGTATTTACATTTAACTAGTAGGAAATGAGGACCTAACACTTACTAAAGCCTAAATTTTGTTTTAGCAATTCTATGCAAATACTGTCCTTATATGCAACTTCACACTGTCTTCACCTTTTTATTTGGGTAATTCGTCTTCCTGGCGATGTCGAAAGTGCCTGGAACAACCGCAGTTCGCCTGACATTTCCTTTGATTTGCTCGTGTCCCTTACTGTTTGCCTCTCGTGGCTACAGTGTAGGAGAGACAAGGAAACCACAACCCAGAGAACCGAAGGACTTGCCCAACCTTGTCCCGGACTCTCCATCCTTGCTTTCTCTGCCGTGACAGCTCCCGCCGGCCCTTGCATTGAATGGGAGAGCAGTAGGTATTGTTAGTTTTAACATCTTCTAGACATTGAAGCTCTGAGGTCTTTGGCCTTTCTTTCATGGGATGAAAGGAAGCCCAAATGCAGCCAGACAAGAGTTATAAAAGGTAGGAGGGGTGGGCCCTTCACAGGTCTGGCTCATGCCTCCCTCCATTTCTCTCGTTCTTCTCCCTTTTCTTCTCACCACCGCCCTCGGCCCCTCAGGCCCTGAGACCTGTGTGGGCCTCCAGCCCCTGCCCTCCAGGGGCTCGGCTCCCATGGGAATGCGGGACTCAGAAACTGGGCACACCCTGCTTTGATCTCCTCAGAGACCTGGCTTGTCCTCACAGTCGCTGAAGGCCACTCCCTCGCACTATCGCACTATCGGAGGAAAACGGAAAACTTCACCAACGATCACAGGCCCTGCCACATTTGCAGGCCCTTTCTGCAGGCATTTGCCTAATGAGCTCTCAAAATCCCAAACAACAAAATCCGAAAGGATGCTATAGAAGAAATAGAATTTGGAGCTGATGCATAAATTGATAAATGGGCAAGTGAGGGTAAGTAGGTGAATGAGAGGGGACTGGACAGTGGAAATATGGGCCAGTAAATGGATGTTATTGTTGAATATTGAATGAATCTGTACATGGGGCTAAATTTACCAGCTTTAGCTGGTGTCCCCTAATGAACCACAAGGGAGCCCCTCTGCACCTGGCTCAGGTACAGAGGCACACAGGCCAGATGCTGCTGTCACCCAGCCTTCTTCTCAGGCGCCCCAAGGTAGAGACGAACCAGCGCAACTGTAGTTTTGCAGACAGCGAGGCGCTTTGAAGAGTCACTCTGTCCCACCTGGCCCTGCCCTGCAGACATTCTCACACTCCAGTTGGGCTCTGCTCCTCTCCCTTTCCCTTCCCATCTCTTCCAGTCAACATCACTGGCCATCTTAGTCTCGGCTTCTTATCTTTTAAAAAAAGGAAAGGGCGTGCATTTGGAGGACTTTGTCCAGCGTGGGCACTGGTGACATTTGTCCTCCCCCGCCCCACCCAGCCACACAAACAGAACATACCTCTGGCTGGACTTTTGACCTCCCCTCCTCCCCTCTGCGGTGGAGAGGAAAAGGGCACAGCCTTGAGAAAAACAAGTATCAAGGGTGGATGGTGTGTGCTGAACTTTAGAATGTTAAATTACGGTGAAAAATATTTTGGAATAGAAACCATCCTCAAAATTGTGCTACATAGTGAAGTTAATGGAGCCCATATGTCGTCTCCTAAAACTTAGAAAAACAAACTAAAAACAATACTTTAGTGCCTGCCAGACTGAAATGGGATCGACTTCTTAATATTCACTCAACCCAGAGTAAAACGCTTTAAAATGGAAACGGTTCCAAAGTGCAGCCGCGCTCAGCGGGTAAACAGCAGACCTCGAACACAGGGGGCCTTGTGTTCTGATCCCAGCTCTGGGCAAATCGCTTAATCTCCTACTCAATTTTCTCAGCTCTAAAATGGGGATGCCGGTATTTCACAAGGTGTTTACAAGGCATACTAAAATGATTGTAAATCACTTTACAAATGTTCAGTAACTGATGCCTTTTTCATAACTTGGCTCTATCACATCCTTCATTATTCACTCAGTGGTGTGGAAATAAACGGAGACAAGCCAAGGGAGCACAGAGGCCGTTTATTCAGAGCTTGCTTTAGTAAGGGAGTCAGCCACCATCACTTGCACTTGGCAGAGACTCAAGCCAAGTGGAGTGCGGAAGCTTTACAGTGAAAAAAACAGTTGGGGGGAGCAACGCCCTGATTGGAGGTCGCTGGCGTGGGGCTACCTAGAAGCTGGCATCTTATGTGGTTGGTTTGGGGAGCGTATTTGGCTTTCTCAGGTCAGTCAGTCCTGGACAGAAAGGGGATGGAGATCTTGAGTGGGAAGCAAAATGGTTAGACTCCTTCAGCTGATTGTGGCAGAGGCTGCGGGCCAGAATTCTGTTTCCATGTATGAGTTGGCTGTTGCCTGTCTGGGTATTCAGTCTCTCACTGAAAAATAAAAGTTGGGGGGGGTGGGGATCTTGCCTAAAGTAAGCCTAGGGAGTAAGCTGCACTTTTTATAGCTTTGAATCACTTTAGAAGCAGCAAATTTAGAAGATAGACTGCTGAACCAACAACTTCTACTTTCCACAATCAATGGGCTGACCACTGGACTAGCCATCGGCACACACCCGAGCCCGCTCCCCACCTCCACCCCCCTTCAGTGCCCTCAGGAAGAGGCTGAGAATTCCTGTTTGTCTAGCTTAACTCGACCTTTGTTTCTGAGGATAAGTAGCTCAGTGTTTGTCGAAGGACTCTGTAAAGCAGGTATTTTAGAAGGATTTTGGAAGTATGAGAAGGGAGACGCTGGCATAAGCCTTGAACCCTCAACTAGTGAACTGGAGTTCTGAAAAGGTTCTGAGCGTCCTGCGGGGAGACTGTGGGGAGACCTGACTCTCCCTCAGACTCCCCTGCTTTCCCACCTGTGCCTCCATTAAGGTCGCCTTGTTTCCACACCTCCGCTCCTCCATCTTCCATCTCAGTGAAAGGGACCAGTAGAAACGACAATTTCTGTAGGCCCCTGCAGGAAAGGTGCATACTCCGGTTCTCCCTCTCCTCTCCCTAATCCACCCGTGTATTTGAAAATAAGATGCTTCTTATTGTTATTTTTGAATGAAGACGTATTTTTAAATTTCTCATATTAATTTCTAATATAGTAACTATTGATAGCTATACTGATATAAACAAACCTAAGCATGTGTCCATATATGGATGGATAAAGACAAAGAAGAAAAAGTGCTCTTTCTCTCTCTCTCTTTCTCTCTCTCTCACGAACTATTGTATAGCCAGAAAGAAATCCTGCCATTTTGAAGCTCAGGGATGAAGCTGGAGGGCATTATGCTAAGTAAAATAAGCCAGATAAAGACAAATACTGTATGGTATCAATTACATGTTGAAACTGGGGGGAAAAAGGTCAGACTCATAGGAAGATAGTAGAGCAGTGGCTGCTAGGAGCTGGGGGAGGGGTGGAAGGAAAGTGGGGAGATGATGGTCAGAGGGTGTAAACTTCCAGGGGTGCGATGGGTGAGTTCTGAGAGTCTAATGCACAGCACAGTGGTTGTAGTTGATACCACTGTATATGTGAAATGTGCTAGCATTCTCACACAAAAGTAACTATGGGGGGATGGTGTGTTCATTAGCTTGATTGTGGTAATCACCTCACAATGTACATATGTGTAGATCAAATCATCATGCCATACATTGTGAATATTGTAAGATTTTATTTTTTGGTTACACCTCAATAAAGCTAGAACAAGGAGAATTGTAATGATATAGGGAATAATATAGCAGGATAATATTAAATAAAATATGAGAACATATTAGGTATAATCCAAATTTTGTATGTATATGCATGTTTATGTGTGTGTAATGGCTTAAAGAAAATTTACCAAATACGCCAAACTGTTCACTGCCATTATCCTTACCTGTGTTGTTGGAATTTGGGGTTATTGTTTCTTTATATATGTTTGTATTTTACCTGTTACTTATAAAAAACCCTCAATGTTTTTATAGTTAGAAAAACAAGTTATTTTTTAAAACACATACCACTACATTATATTGTTTACACAGAAGCTTCCTGCTCCCCCAAAAGGACAAGGATCAACAATTTACATTTTTTTTGAGAAGGAGCATTTGCTACAGCACAGGTAAGTACAAAAATGTGTGTAATCACTGCTTAAATATCCAGTCATGAATCTGTAGTCTGAAAAGTCCTCTGTTTCACAAACACAGAGCCCAGACTACCCCGAGGTGAGGCCAGAAATCAGGCACGCCCGGGGGCGTAGGCAGAGGACGCCGGCCTGGACGTTGGTGCGCAGCTAAGGACATGAGCCTCGGTGAATACACCAAGACCGAAAGGTAGGGCTAAGGGGAAAAGGCAGATGGACTTTCACTTTTATAAATTAAATCACCGAAGATTCTGAGGGTCAGCTCCAGGGGGAGCGGGGAGGCAATTGGCAGGTGACGGACCAGGCCAAAGGGGCCCTTGGCAATGGAGATTCAGGAGGAGGGCTTCAGGCCAACCCCCAGCTCTAGAATTGTGGATGATCTGAGGCAGTAAGGAGCCACAGCATACTACAGTCCGTCAGTTCAAGGGGTCACGGGTGTTACACACACACACACACACACACACACACACACACACACACACACACAAAGTGGGAAAGCCTGGTTTCAGCGACACACCTGCAAGACCTAGTCCAGACATATTCAGTTCAGCCAAGTGGCTTGGTGCTAGCTTTTACCTCACAGGGTTATGGTGGGTCTTCAATAGAATGTGGCAGGTGAAATATTCAGCACAGAGTCTACATAGTAGAAATAAATCAAAGTCACCATTTAGTATTATTGTTACTGCTTTTTCTACTCTCATGAAATAGGAAATTGGGTGTATGTAGGTCAGAATCAATGTTCCCCAGGGACGTTTGGCCCACTAGACCAACTTTAGAAATTCTTCTGTAAAGACCTGGACACACCCGTTTCCTCCGGACCTGCAGGGACCTGGGGCAAGGGCAACTCGTAGTGACACACTGGTCGTTTGATCTCGGGGCAAGTCTTTCTCACCTGGAGCAGCAACGCCTTCTTTGCAACACAGCTGTGTACGCAGCCTGTAAAAATGAGGCTTTATTGCTTTTACCGGTTTGTCTCTGTTGGAGGAAGAAGCCAAAGCAGAGGTCACCCTCTTCTCCTAAGCTTTAAATCATAACATTGACCAACATCACACACTTTCTGATCAAGAAACAATTACACATATAGATTATAAATCATTTCTTAACCCATTGGCTATATGTTACATAACACATGTGAAAGTTACAGAGGCATTTTAAACGTTTACATTCAAATTTATGACATGAGGAGGTATTACCTTAACAAGAAAAAAAAGTGGGAATTTTTCTCCCAACCTCTATGCCCTGTACTCAAAGCTAAAAAAAAAAAATGCCCATACCTTTTGCTGCTATCTGTATTGGGTCCCGCATCCCAGCCTTGTTTACTTACAGGTTCAAGCTCAACTCCACCCAGGTCCTGAACTAAAGTAAATCTTAGGCAGCTAGTAATGGCTGTTTAGGCTCAGAGTCTGAACTTTAAGCCCTGCACAAAATTATACCAAGTATAGCCATTTTTTTTCACTTTTTCCCATGCCGGGCATCCCTCCTGCCTTTTCTTGTGATAGTTTCCTATTTTTTGGTGGGCATGGGGGATTAGCAGGGGCGAACAATATACTCAGTGGAACCCTCACAGTGAGTGTTTCCCTCACATGGGGTGGGCACTGTTTCTGAATCAGAAGTCTTATCACAATCCAGATATATGTAAGCAGCAGTTGGACTGACCATTCCTTGAGATTCCGGTTTAGTTGGAGCTAGGGCATCAGTATTTAAAAAATATATTTACCCCTTATTTTCTTTTTCAAAAATTGGATGTATTGGGGTAATGTTGGTTAATTATATTATACAAATTTCAGGTGCATAGCTTTATACTTTTCGAAGTTCCCCAGGTGGTCCCAGTCTGCAGACAGGGCTGTGACCTGATGGGGAGGGGCAGGGCAAGCCAGCCCGAGAGAGCCTGTCTCTCACCAACTCAAGAGACTCTTTCCCCCTGCACTCTCTCCAGCTTTCTAGTCCTTGAACTGCCATCTGGTTGATCCATGTTACAGAGTGGGTATTTGTGCTGTAAAGTTAGTAGAGAATTAAGATTTTTAGGTTGAAAAATATCCACCCAAGTTGGTGAACGCTTTGTGCCATTTTTATTATTCTCAGGCCCAACTGCAGGGCTTGTGTTATCCTGAACAGACTCTACAGTTTCCGAGCAGGATGCAGTTGTGTTAACAGAAAGGTGATTCTGCCAGTCTTGTGGGATGGAGCCTAGTGAGGAGAAGCAGCTGAGGCAGTTTGGAGGCTACTTCTAGGGGGTAGTGGGCATATTCTTGTGGGACTTCCCTAAGTGGGAAGAGGCACGTGGCCCGAGATGAAAATGAGCCTTGTACTTCTGTGAAAGTACATACCCTTCTAATTTTTGTGCTCTTGGATGCCAGAATTCTGATTCTGATACTCACGTAGGACACATGGGCTCCAAGTATTAGATATACCTATATCTCGAAGTCATATTTTTAAAATTACTTAAATCAAGACTTTACAGATAACAAAGAAATGGGTTTGTGTGCAAGGACCACGTCCACTGACCAGGATGCAAAGCGTGGGCGACCCTCACAGAGGTCTGAGTACAACAAACTATCACGTGATACTTTCTGTGGAACATCCGTCACTATTTCTCTGGCAGCAGCAGCAGCAGCTGGAAATTACTGCTTAACCACTTCATGCTCACTGATGCATGGGCTACTAAGCACAGTGCTCACAGTGTTTAATTCCAAGTCCTGGAGTTAGCCTTCCACCTGCTTTCCAGGTCAGCGACAAAGACACCTGTTGTAAACCCAGTCTGTGTACATAATAGCCAATGATCTCTCGCCAAGCTACAATGTTTATTGGTGAAAGCTGAAGGTACTACTGTGACGGTTTTCCTCATTTCGCTCATCCATTTAACAAGCCATGATGGAGCACCTTCTGTGTCAGATGTTGTATTAGGAACAGGGGATTCAAAGGCAATTTATGCGCAAACCGTGCGTGAATTACAACAAACCATGCCACAGGGGACCCTAGAAGTATGAACAAAGCAGTGTGGAGAAACAAAGTTTTTTAAAGAAATTTAAGCTTTTTTTCTAATGGGGAAAATCAGGTTTGCATTGGGTCTTCAAGAGTAGAAGGGCTTTTCCCTAAAAGAAGAGTGGGGGGGAGGGTGCTCCAGGGGAAAGAATAGGACGTACAAAAGCGTATGAGTGAAAAAGCATGGCGATTTCGAGAAGAGTGGGAAACGCAGAGTCACTAGAGCAACAGGTTCATGGGAATGGGCTTGTGCACAAGATAGCAAGGTAGTTCTTGGTGAAGGGCTTTTTGGAAGCCTTGCTTGAGAGTTTAGATTTTACCCTATGAGCACACAGAATAGAGTCATTATTCCCAAGCATGCCATATTTTTGTTTCAGGGGAAAATCTACCAGCCGGGTGAGAAATAGACTAGAACAGGGAGGCAGAAAACGTACCTTCAAGGTTCTTTCTAGAGCAGTGGTGCTCCATCAGCGGAGATTTTTGCCCCTGAGGGTGTCCGGAGCAATATAGTGTGTAGAGATCAAGGATGCTGTTGACATCCTAAAATGTGCAGGACACCCTCCCTCAACCTCAAGAAAGAATTATCCAGTCCCAAATGACAAAGGGTCGGCCCTCCATATCTGGAGGTTCTACACACCCCCAAATTATGTTCTTGCCGACATGTACTGTGTAGCTAGGCCTATGATAGTCATGTCTGTTCTGAACATGCACATACTTTTTTCTTGTCATCATTCCCCCCCAAATATAACAGCTATCTACATAGCATTTACATCGTAGTAGGCGTCACGAGTAATATAGAGAGGATATAAATTACACGGGAGGGTGTGTGTAGGCTGTATGTGAATACTGTGTCACTTTATTTTGTGGCCCTGAGCATCTGCACATTTTCGAGTCCATCTGCATTTGAATACTTCTAGGAGGTCCTGTTACCAATACCCGGTGGACGCCGAGGGACGACTACAGTGCCGATGCCATGAGACCCTGTTCTAGGGCTTAGAGGACGGTTTCTGCCCTTGGTTGCTGCCGTTGTCTTCTTTTCTTGGAGGAAAAGCACCTTGATTTTTATTCAGATGTTCACGTTCCTCTCTAAAACCCAGGTGCTTCTGGGGAAGCTGACCCCACCCCCATCAGCTGGAGGTGCCCCTCCCCCACCATCGGATTAAACCAATCAGCTCATCCCATTCCCCTAGGGCATTAATTTGGGTTGAGGCCAGGTTATGGTAATAAAGAAACTCCCAAAATAGTGCTTTCGATAAGATGGAAATTCACCTCCGATTCTCACGAAAGTCAGTGCTCAGAGACCAAGGGCCAGCTGGGTAATTCTGTTCTACCCCCCATTAAGGAACACACATTGCTTTCCTGTTATTGCTCCGCCATCTCTTGAGTTCCCGGCACAGTGTCTGCATTCCAGCCTGCAGGAACTGCAGAGGGAGTTCGCTGCTAGCTCCTCGGCCTGGACGCAGCCGATCCAGAAGTCACACGCATCACTTTTCCCTCCCGTCCCACTGGCCTGCACTCAGTCACACGGTCCTCACCAGCCGAAAGAGAAACTGGTGAGTGGCCCTGTTCTCAGCTAAACCTGGGGGAAAGCGGTGGTTCCGGACCTACAAGGAAAAGGACGGTGTGGACAAGCTGAGGAATAATTAGCATCTCTGCCGCACCAAGATTGATTCAGGGTTTGATCCAGGACCATGATTTAATATAGGCCTGTGAGACAGGAAAAATAAATTTTAAAAGGTACTTTCTGGAAACTTCTGGGAAAGAAGCTAGTAAAATTCAAATAAACCTAAAAATAGCTGACAGTGCCCTGATATTTTCCCTTAACCCTATTAGAATTTTCCCCCAAAGTGCATTTTCACTTTCCACAACGCCCTATTTCCATCCGTGGAAATCACCACCGCGGTCTTCCAATCATCACGAGTTAAATATTTGACATTCTCTTTCCTTCCTTCGCCTTTGCAGCCCCTATAACTAATCATACATGAAGTCCGTGCTACCCTTTCCGAGGTACCTCCTTTTCTTCTTCTTCCCGTTGCCCGTCCGCCTTACCACTGTCGTTCCGATGGCCTACCACACCCTACCAAACCCGGTCTCTGCCTACGCCTCGGAGCGCTTTCTATCACCCTTCTGTCCTCAGCTCACACTGGCCTGGAACTCGAACAGGCCAAACCTGCTGCTCTCAGCGTTTGCACTCGCGGTTCCCTGGGCCTGGAGTACTAGTGCCCCAGATACCTGAACACTTTACGCTTCCTCCTGTGCTGAATGCTACCTCCCCAAAAGGACCTTATGCAAACACTCCACCTAAATTTTAAATATTGTCCACCATCACTCTCTGTCTCCCTCACCTCCCTTCCCCCCACCTTCATAGCAGTTATCACTACACTAGCCTTGTCCTGTTTGCCTCAGATCTTTCCAAAATAGAGAATGCAGTTGAAGGCTCCTTTTCCCATTTTTCCCAATATCATTCCATTTTCCTCCTTTACCGGAGGAACTACTGTCAGAGTTTTCATCTCTCTGACTTTGCCCATTCTATTCATGTTTCTATACTTGCACCGCATACAGATATGAGTAAGCAACAATTGCTTTTCCTGCTCTTTTTAAGTATTTTTGTACAGTTATCTATGATACTGCATGTATCCCTCTACAACACATGTTTATATCAATTTATATCCAGTTCAATATAGTTTAATGGCTATTCTATCTTCTAAAAATTAATATACTTCCACTTTTTAACCCCTTATTGATGATCATTCAGGTTCCCCCTAATTGACACTGCGAGACTGTATCTGCGCTTGTGCTTTTGCGCACATGTGAAAAAATTTCTCTAGGGTGTAAACCCAGAAGTAGACATGTGAGTCATGTGATCTGTGAGATGTTTTCCACTGGCCCCTCAGATCCAGTCTCTCCTCCACTCTGCTCTGGAGGAAGCTAGCCTTTATGCCTGTGGGCTGCATCAATGAATTTCCTTGCCCTCTGGCTTCTGTTGGATGAAGCCAGTGAGAGGAAAGAGGTGGGAGTGGAGGAGAGTGAGATCTGGGCATTTATGTTCTTGGCTCTCATCCTGCTGGGTCTCCCGCGTTGGCTGGTTGGCTGCATTCCTCTCTCTCACTGAGGCTGCTGCTTCGTGGGTTCTGTGGATCTAGTGACCACTCCTTTTTTATTCTTTTAGGGATAGGAAGAAAGTTTCCCCAGCTCCCCAGCGATTGCTACCCTTGTTGCTTTTCTAAGTTTCCATGAACCCTACCCGTGTTTCTGTAAATAGCCCTGTCATTAAACGGTCCTCAGTGGCACAGGGTGAGAGCACATTCTGTTTCTTGGAAGATGCTGACCAGTGCCTACGATATGTACATTTTCAACTTCACTCCATGCTCATCCATCAAGCCTTCCAATTTTGATTTCTCCCAGAGGGCTTGTTGATGAAATCTTAGATATTTTGCAATGCTACTCAAATAAAACTTCCGGACTTTTTTCAGCATCTGCAATCTCTGCTCCAGTCAGATTGGCCAATTCCCTGGTCCCTGGACATGCTTTTGATCTTGGGTCTTCCTTGAATAGAATGTCATTCTCCCCTCCACGCCCCCCCTTTACATATTGTGATCATCTGAGCCCTTCCACCTCTCTCCCTCTCCCAACTTCCTCTGAGGGAATCTTCCTTGTTCCAGGAAATCAGTCTGCGGAGGGAGCTGCTGACTGTGAACTCCTAGCACTGACTCTCTCCTGCACTCAGTTGGCACTCTGCTTCTCAGAAATCTTTTGTGTGAGCATTTTCCACTATTAATGGGTTTTCCTATGTGCATGTCTGTAATGTCTTCGATGACGCTACACATCTCTTAAAACTAACTGATTTTGAGCTCTATTTTTTACTATTTACCCCTATTATATAAGTGCTGTGTACAAGAGGCTCTCAGTATTTTGATGAATCAATAATTGAATTTCCTGCTTTAATATCTATAACCAAGAATGGTAATAACATGTGCTTTGATGACTTGACGTCCTCTCTGCAGCTGCAAATAGGTGTAATTTTTCTTTTTCATGCCATGCAATTCATTCCTATGTCAGATGTACCCTGCTAAATGGCCTGTGTGTCTGAAATCCGAGAAGTATACATTTTGGTAGTGAATGAATTAATGCCTATGAGTTTCCTGTGGATATAAATCTGCATCAAAATAAAAATATATTCTCATTAGGGAAACTTTTCTTAGCAGTGAAAACAACAATGATGATACCCAACTGAGTTAGTTAATAGGGAGCAAGGGCCCTCCACTCTCCTCCCACTCCCGTGTGAAAATCTGAGGCTTCTTTATCAACTTTGAAGTATCTGTTAACATCTGCAGACATCCTAAGGGAAATTGGCACTAAATAAATAGATCCATGCTATTTTTAACTCCACTGTGGGGAAAATCAAGATGGAATTAGGTTTCTATATGAAAACAAGCAGAGAAATGTTTTTTTAGGAGTCAACCTAAACAAAAAGGAAAGAAATGAATCCCCTCAGCTCCTTCACGGCTGCCCCAGTGCAACGGCAGCAACAATCGCCTATGTCTGTCTGACACATACGAGGGGTACAAAGGATCCTGGGTGTGGGGGCCCTCGAAGTAGTTTTCTCCTGAACATTGAGCTCTAAGCTTTAAAAAAATGAATTTGTGAGAAGCACTTCAACTGCATTTGTAAGCAGACACTCATAGTGGTGTGCAAGTGTTAGAGGTGTGTTTTTAGTCAGGATGTAGTAGACTGCAAGGAACAGAGTGCCTGGCTAAACAGTGGAGATCCTTGGTGCTCACAGTGCGGTCCTTGGGTCGACAGCACAGACATTGCTTGGGAGTTTGATAAATGGAGCATTGAGGCTCCACCCCAGAACATACACTTGAATGAGACCCCCAGGTGACTCATATGCCCATTAAAGTTTTAGAAACACTAGTTTGGACTACATTGGGGATTATTAGTTCACAGAACAAAAAGTGTGAAGGCAGAGAATTCTGAAGCTGGTTCATACTGCTGCAAAACAAAGTTGTTGATTAACTAGGTGTTTTCCAACTTTTTTTTTCCTGATGCTTTTACATCTTCAACGGGTTGGCTTCTGGTCTCAGATGTAGCCCTTTATTGTAACAAGATCATTGCCACAGCTCCACACATCACATTCTCATGTAAACTGGATCCAAAGCAGGGAAAGGACTCTCCTTGTGCTTCCTTTTATTCTAAAGGAGAAGGATAATTCCCGGAACCTCCCGAGCAAAACTCTCCTTTTGTCTCTTTGGCCAGATAGAACCATAGATGTGTCTTTAAACAAAAGGATTACAACATCACACCTCATCAGCAGTTTCAGTTACGTGATCAACCTTTGTCTGAAAATATTAAATGGAAAATTCTAAAAATAAACAATTCATAGGTTTTAAAGTGGGTGCTATTCTGTGTGACATGATGAAATCTCACCCCATCCCTCTGTTCTGCCTTGGACGCGAATCACCGGTTTGTCCAAAAGTATCTATGCTGTGTACGCTCCCCACCCGTTAAGTTGCTTAGCAGCCTGCCCAGTTCTCAGACTGCTTGTCGCCATATCGTAGTGCTGATGTTCAAATAGTCCTTATTTCACCTAATAATGGCCCCATGGCTCAAGAGTAGTAAAGCTGGCAATTAAGATATGCCAAAGACACCTGGCTGGTGTGGCTCAGTGGATTGAGCATGGGCCTGTGAAGCAAGGGATCACCATTCTATTCCCAGTCTGGGCACGTGCCTGGGTTGCAGGCCAGTTCCCGGCAGGGGACGCACGAGAGGCAACCATACATTGATGTTTATCTCCCTCTCTCCTTCCCTTCCCCTCTAAAGATAAATAAAGAAAATCTTAAAAAAAAAAAAGATATGCCAAAGACAATTCAAGAAGTGCTTCCTTTAAGTGCAACTTTTCATGTTAATAAGGCAACTTATCATCAGACATCATCACAAGAAGAGTGAGTAAAGTACAAGAAGACACTTTGCATATGAGAAAGACCATATTCATGTAACTTTTGTCACAGCATATTATTATAATTGTCCTATTCCATTATTATTTTTGTTACTCTCTTACTGTGCCTATTTTATAAATTAAACTTTATCATAGGTATGTATGTATCATAGGGAAAAAAGCAGTTGAAGCTGGGTTTGGTAGCACCTGTGGTTTCTTTCAGGCATCCACTGGGGGTCTCGGAATGTATGTCCCCCTGCCCCCAGTGCAGAGGGGGGACTGTTGTAATATGTTTGATTAAGTCAATCATGATTCACCTGGAAATAGGAAGAGGCTTACCTAACCCGGATGCCTGAACCAAAATGGGGTTCTATTAGCAAAATGTATTAATCTCAGCTGGGTAAGTACTATTCAAGAATATTATAAAGGAAAAGTGGCTTTAGTGAGGAGAAGCAAAATGAGTTAGTGAAGGAATAGGGACATATGGATATGCTCTGAACACAGAGCTTTTTCTTATAAATATTGAGAGTAGATGGTCGACCCTTTCGAATCTGTGTCACACAGTCAGTGTGACAAACAACAACTGGATCTGGTGATCACACGGTTACAAATAATCTCTACAGACAGAAAGTGGTAGACGAGGGTAGGTTCCAGGACGGCAAAAATGGAGGTGAGGAAATGAAGGTCGTCACTATGAAAAAGTTTAGAAGTTTGCAAGCAGAAAGAGACATATAGAGTGATGGCTAAGGAAGAGTTCTATTGAGGAAAGGTGTTTGGGGGACTAAATGATGATGGGAAAAGACAATAAAAATAAACAAATAAAATGTTAATGATATAACCTGGCTAAAAAAATTAAAAAAGGAAAGGTGTTTTTGTCCTCCTCCCCTTCCCTGTGGCACAGGTCTGAGAATGTCAAGAGGAAAACACATCAGTGACAGAATGAGGGATGTTGTCAGCAGGGAGAGAGGTAAGTTTTGGATCACGGGGGAACTTGCGTGTCTCGGTAAAGGGCTGGCAAGCTCATCTGTTGGGGAGAAAAGTGTGGAATGGGTATTAGGGTGGTGGTCCTCACAGTGTTGTCCCTAAGACCAGAAGCACCTGTTGGGAACTTGGTACATAAACAAGCTTTTGGGCCCCACCTCACACACCTACTGAATCAGGCCCTGCAGGTAATTCTGATGCACGTTCAAGTTTGAGATACACCATGCCAGGGAATTGTTTATATAGTACCTACACGAATGCGTGTCTCTGCAGTTAAACTGTTTGAGTTTTTCCTGTCAGAAAATGTTTCCTACTTTGTTCTTTATTGCTCACTCCAGCCCAGTACACCTGTGGGCTCAGGTAGACTCACGCTCCGAGGCACTTCTGGCTCCGAGGAGGGTGTCTAGAACTCTAGGCAGACTAGGAGGTCTTTCGTGTATCATCTTTGTTTCTATTCTGGCTGGCCTGGTTACCTACACTTCTTTTTTTCCGGCCCAGGCTCTTCTTGAAGTCATAGAAAAAGTTCCATTAATTGCTAAACTGTGAACGTCCGCACCTTGGCAGGGAGGCGTCTGTGACCTCACCTCTGCCCACTTCTCGAGCCTCCTACCGAGCTGCCCTGCGGGCACCTCCTCTCAGACAAGGACTCTGTGGGAAGGAGTGGAGAAAAATTCTTACAGAATTCTAGCTCACAGGACTTTATTACCTAAGTACTATATGCCAGGAATTCTACTCGGGACTAGGATAGAAAGGTGGTTTACAAAACAGTTTAGCATATTCTGGAAGAGACAGCCAAAGAAACAAATGACTTGAATACAGTGAAGTTAGAGGCCGTGACAAAAGTTTTTCTAGGGTGATGTGGAAACATGAAGAAGGAACATTTAGGTCGGGGAAAGTCTCCTGGAGAAATCAGAACCCGTGCTTCAGAACGTAGTCCTGGAAGTAGCTGTCAGGAAAAGGTGCGGTGTGTACTTGTGACAAAAGGAACAATTTAATCCAAAACAGGGAGCTGAAGCAGGACACAAGTGCTGGGCCTCAGAGGGACTCAGAAGACCATGTAGCGGGTGGCAGATTGGGCAGCTGGAGAGGGAGATAGAGAGTGACCAACTGTCTGGCTTTCACCCCCGAACCATCCCAGTTTTAGCATCAAAAGTCCCCTGTCTCTCAGTCTGGTTACACTAAGACAGAAGGTCAAGCGTTCCATGAAAAGAAGTACACACTCCCTGACTGGTGTGGCTCAGTGGACCGACTGCCAGCCTGAGAACCAGAGGGTCTCCGGTTAGAACCCCAGGCAGGGCACATGCCACTGTGGACCAGGTCCCTAGTAGGGGGCTCTTGAGAGGCAACCATACACTGATGTTTCTCTCCTTCTCTTTCTCCCTCTCTTCCCCTCTCTCTAAAAATAAAAAGAAATGCAATCTTAAAAAAAAGAAGTATACATGTCCATCAGTATGTAAGACGCTTACTAAAAGCAATGGAATATATAATAGTCCTTCCTCATCCACAGGGAATACGTTCCAAGACCCCCAGCGAATGCCTGAAATCACAGTTGGTACCAAACCCTAAATATATTGTTTTTTTTCTATACATACATACATACCTCTGGCAAAGTTTAATTTATAAATTAGGCACAGCAGGAATTAACAAGAATAACTGGTAATAAATAGAACAATTAGAACAATATATTGTAATAAAAGTTTTGTGAATATAGTCTGTCTCTCTCAAAATATCCAGTTCTGTCTTCATCCTTCTCCTTGTGATGATGGGAGATGATACAATGCCTGTGTTATGAGGCCAAGTTAGCTGAATGGGACATTGTTAAGTGAAATAAGGGTTACTTAAACACAAACACTGTGATACTATGACCGTTGACCTGATAATCAAGACCACTACTAAGTGACTAATTAGCAGGGAGTACACAGAGTGCCGATTTGCTGGACAAGGGATGAGGCACATCCTAGGTGGGAAAGAGCAGAATAGCGTGAAATGTCATCACATGACTCTGAAATGTATGACATTTAAAACTTATGACTTGTTTATTTCTGGAATTTTTCATCTAATGTTTTCAGACCACAATTGACCACAGGTGACTGAAGTCACAGATTAGGGGGGAACACTGTATTTGGGAAAGTCTTCCGGGGCTGCATTAGCAAGTATAGGTGCTGACCCTTCACGAGCGAAGGGAAAGCTGACTCAAGTCTCCTGGCTTTTGCTGTCCCACACAAGTGGGAAAATTAAAACACATATGAAGAAACATTGTTCAAGAGAGAGGTAGGAAAGGCAAGAAGCCAAGGAGGGAGGGTAAGACTTGAAGTGTGGAGTTCTGTATTCATTGTTTCCACTTACACATTCTCTGTAAACTCTAGCTTCCACATCTGTGAAATGGGATAATACCTACCTCCTTGGTGTGTTTTGATGATCAAACGACAGGGTGCATGTGAAAAAGCTTGGTAAGCTATAAAGCATTATATGAGTATTACTAATAGGACCACTGTCACCCTCAAAATGCACGCAACCACATCAATCTGGAGAGTGTAATTTTGGTAGGAGTTGCATCACATTGCTTCCTGCTTTTCACCAGCACCGTCATCATTAACAGCTCCGGTGTGTCAGCTGGCTGCAGTGTGGTTGAGAGTTGCTGGGAGAATTGCTAGGGGAGAGGCAGTCTGGAGTTGTCTTCTTCTTCCCCCACACCATAAACATTTAAATGTGGGATTAAAATGAAATGAAAAAGTGGGATTGAAATGAAAAAAAAAGGGCAGTTGGGGACAGAAAGGAATGGAAGAGATTCACTCTCAAGTTCCAAATACCATTCTAAAGGTTGATACCAAGTCAGAACATACCCCGCGAATGGTCTTTTAACAATTCTCTTTTGCCTGTGGGACAACGCTCACACTTCTTGATCTGGTCCCTACTTACCTCTCCAGGTTCCCTTTAGCCTTTACACCACAGACTGCATTCCGGCCAAACACACTGCTAGCCATAAAGGAATCCGTCCTGCTCTCTGCTTGCCTGCCCTGTCCCCTTCCATGACTCTCCTCCTCACACTTCCAATATGGGTTCAGATGCTTCCTTCAAAGTGAGCTCTGTGTGGTCCTCCCCAAAGTCAGGCATCAGCGAGCCCATAGCGCCTTGGAAACATTCTGGGTGCAGAGAGAATATGGAAAGCTATGTAGCAGATGAGAGCATTGGGTTTTCAGACACACTGGGGCTTTTGCACTTAGATCAGCCACTTATTTGTTTTTTAAATAAATAATCTGCCTCCGCCCCTTATTCCACCATTGAGAAACACTAATCTAGGGAATCTGCCTGAATCTTTTCAGACAAAGTAACTTTTGGTAGGACTGATTTTTTTTTCCTTTTATCTCCGAGGGAAAATTTTGGTTCACATGCCTCTAAACTGAATAGATTCTGCCAGTGGTGTAGGAAACAGAATTTCTCCTTCCCTGGGGCGTGTTTCTCTCTGCCCTCTCAGCAATGGCAAGGGGCTCTGGGAGGAAGGGGTCAGTCAGTTCACTTTTCAGCCACAATTTCCTTTCAATACTATTTCATATTAGTTTCAGATGTACAGCACAGTGGTTAGATAATCATATACTTGACACAGTCATCCCCTTAAAATTTTAGTGCCCACCTGGAACCATGCGTAGTTATTACAATATTGTTGACCATGCTCCCTATGCTGGACTCTTACGTAACCGCCAATTAGTACTTCTTCATCTCTACCTTTTCCACCCAGCCTCCCACCCACCCCCCCTTCCCCACAGCAACGAGTCTGTTCTCTTTATCTATAAGTCTGTTTCTATTTTTTTGTTCAGCTATTTTGTTCTTTAGAGTCCACCTAGGAATGAAATCATATGGTATTTGTCTTTCTCTGCATGACTTAGTTCATTTAGCATAATACCCTCCAGGTCCATCCATGATGTCACAAGTGGTAAGATTTCTTTTTTAATCCCTTTCCTCCTTTAGGCAAGGCATCAGAGGGGCAGTGGAGTGGACTGTGAAGAGCGTAGATACTGGAGCCGAACAGCCGGGCCGTGAGACCTGGGACTGATAAGTGCCCCAGTATCCACATGTGTAAGGTTGGATGATAGTCCTCACCTCACAGGATCGTCATGAGGATAAAGTGACTTAATACTCCAGGTTTGAAAGCACTACAAACAGTACCTGACACATACTAGTTACTGCTTGTTATTAATCTCACAGTTTCTTTTTTTGTGAAATGGTAATAATGCTCACTGGAGAGAGAGCTGGTAGGAGAATTACTCAAGATAAGCAGGAGGTGCTTGGCTTAGAGAAGATCCATAATAAATCTTTTACCTACTCTTTTAGCTCTTGCCCTTTGTATCATAATTCTTTGTTTAAAGGTATCTCAGCCCTGGCTGGCATAGCTCAGTGGATTGAGTGCGGGCCTGCGAACCAGAGTATCTCAGTTCGATTCCCAGTCAGGGCACATGCCTGGGTTGCAGGCCAGTTCCCATCAGGGGACGGACAGGAGGCAACCATACATTGATAATTCTCTCTCTCTCTCTCCTTCCCTTCCCCTCTAAAGATAAATAAATAAATAAAATCTTTAAAAAATACTAAAAAAAAAAGGTATCTCCACCATGAAAAACTCTTAGCTTCTCTGGGGAAGAATGGATTCATCCATCTTTGCATCCTTAGTAGTCCATGGGAAAACTTAACACGGCCTTCATTTTCTCTCAGTGAAATCCTAAAAGGCCACAAAATAGGAATTTAATCCCTAAAAATTTGCCTCTCTATAACGTGTATCAAAGCCATAGTTCATTATTATTTTTTAATTTCATGTTTTGTGTTTGTGCTTCTTCACGCATATATTTTTCCTACCTATTTCTCTCTTCTCTGTTTTCATCTTGGGCAGAGTTTCTTAATCCTGACACTAACAATTCTTTGTTGTGGGGATGGTCATGGGATTGTAGGATGTTTAGCCACATCCCTGGCCCCTACCCGTGAGAAGCCAGTAGCATCTCCTACCCCTAGTTTTAACAACCGAAGATGTCCCTAGACACCACCTAAAGTCTGGGAGGGGGGACCACATCTGCCCTCCCCTCCTTTATTCCACTGTTGAGAAACACTGATCTGCCTAAATCTTTTCACACACAGTAAATTTTGGTAGGACTGATTTTTTTTTGTTTTATCTTGAGGCAAAAATTTGGTTCACCTGCCTCCAAACCGAGTAGATTTTGCCAATGGTGAAGGAAAAGAAATTTCTTCTCTCCTGAAGCAGTGTTTCTCTCTGCGCTCTCAGCAATGGCAAGGGGCTCTGGGAGGAGGTGATTAGCAGGACCACGTTTTATGTACCTGAACATATGCCTCCAAAACAGCAGTTGCATATTTCTTTCGTTCTATTCTGTGGGGAAACAGAGACTGCAGTACTTTACAACTCAGATTAAGGCGAAAACTCACATCAAGCTGTCTGATTTTCTGGGAGTGAGAAGTGGGAGAGGGTCGTTATTATGGCATTAGCTGCAAACTAATTTTTCAACGTCAGAAAAACTTTACAGCATGAAAGAAAAATGTATATGTTGAAGAGAAATATAAATGCTGACACACATTGTTCCTATCAATCCTGAGTCTGAGACATAATTCACAATGCTGCTTTACTAATAGTACAATTTTAAACCTACTTAAGCTGGGAAATTTGTTATCAGGTGACTCATACACGTGGGGAAATCCAGTTCCTTTGTGCCAGAGATGAAATAAAATGATTAGGTATTTAAACGCTGAGATTCCACTTAGTCTGGTGAATGACCTGCAGTCATCTTGGATGGGGAGGAAAGAAAGAGGGTAGTTGCTCTTCAAGTTAAAAAAAACGTTAAAAGGTTTTTTGGATTCAATTAATAAAACCTTATATTTATAACACATTTGTGTTTAAATAGCATAAGGACTTTCATTTCTTTTTTATTTTGAAACATTCGAAAAAAATTTAAAAAGTGAAGCACAGGAAGTACCAAGAACTTTTCGTTCTTAACTATTTGAAAGGAAGTACAGACCTGACGTTTCGCCACTCCCAGATGACTGTTAGTGTTGTTTCTTACAAAACAAGGGCTCTCTCCTGTCTGATCATAAGGAAAAGCAGAGAGTTAACACTGATACACGACTGCTATCCAGTCAGTCCTCAGACTCCACTCAAGTTCTGCCGATTGTGTCGATCAAATGTTTTACAGCAACCGGTCCAGTTAGACTCATACGCGACATTGAGTTGCTCTGCCTCCCTGGTCTCCCGAAGCCTGGAACAACACCTTGACTTTCATGACTTTGATGCTTTTGAAGCAGACAGGTTATTTTCCCAGTAGTCTCTTAATTGGGGGGGTCTACTGGCATCTCCTTGTGGTTAGGTTAAGGCTACACGACTTTGGTAACAAGAATATAATAGGAGTGATGCACTTTCTCCTCATTATATTCTGTCAGGTGGCTCAGGATTTCCATTTGTCTCGTTACTAATGATATTCCCTTTGATTCCTTGGTTAAGGTGGTACCTGCCATGCATAGCCTCTGGGAACACACTCTTTTTCCTCCCAAACCACGTTAACATCCCATTCCTCGTCCAACTTTTGATGTACTCATGTACTTATTCATGTGTGTTTACACTCATAATGTTGTATTTTATTCAATGGGTTATTGTATTTTGCTCTCATTTTTTATTTTGATGCTCAAATTGTTTCTGATTTGGCCAGTGGAAGTCCCTTTAAGCTGGCTTCTATGACATAGTCCCGTCAGTGACATAGTCCCTTCTTTTGACATAGTCCCATCATTTCTTGAGTCCTTCCTTGTTCTCTGTCACAAGTTGTTCCAGACATACATTCCCTACCCCAGCTGTGGCACCAGCCATTTCTCTCAGGAGCCCTAGTTTCTCTCAAACGAAATCCTATTTAGAAGCCAACGTCTCAGACACCAGCTGTGCTCACTGCTATTAGAATGCCACCCCTGCTGTGTAGCTACAAAAATGTGTCACTTGGATCTCTTGCTACAAGGAGCCTTATTGACTGACAGTACCAACGATGGTCCCTGTACCCACCACCCTCTGCACAGAGGCTATGCTTTCCAAGGGTTACTCCCAGTCAGTGGGAGGGGCACAGTAGGGGGACTAAAGACGGTGCATTCTGGCAAGACATAGAATTCTTCAATGGTAACTCTGGCTGGGGAACTCCCCATCTACCCAGTAAGTCTGTTCTTGGAACTGTGTTGTCCAAGACCTTTCCTACTCCAACCCTTCCTTCCTTGTCTCCTTCCACAAATGGCTGACTACGTCTCAGTCTGAAGGATCTCTTTCCACTTCTCATTACCTGTCACTGTATAGCAGTTACCCCTGCAATGTAGTGGCTTAAAACAAAATAAATATGCATTCTCTCACAGTTTCTGTGGGGCAGGAATTCGGGAACAGATTAGCGGGTCTGGAATCTGTTACGATGCTGCTGTCAAGATATTGGGCCCAGCACAGTCATCTGATGGCTGGACTTGATCTTGGAGGATCTGCCTCCAAGATGATTCACTTGGCTGTTGGCAGGACATCTGTCCTCCCCACAGGGACCACTCCATAGAGCTACTTGAGTGTTCTTGATACATGGCAGATGATTTCTCCCTACAGAAAGTTCTCCAAGAGAAGTCAGAAGCCACTGTGTTTTTTATTGTCCAAACTTAAAGTCAGGCTCTGTCCTTGTAGCAATGGGCCAACTCTATTCAGTATGAGGGGATTTCATAGGGGTGCGACTACCATGAGGTGAGAATTCTTGGGGGCTATTACCTTGAAGCCTATCACATTCTCCCAATAAATTTCTTGCACACCTAATAGGACCTTGTTAAATCACTGCCCCGGGTCCTCCTGGGGCCTCTGGAAGCAGCCCGTGAAAGTGGGAGTGGGAGGAAGGGAGCTGAAACTTCCATGGCCTTCGATGGGCACACTTGTTCCCCTCTCACCCAGAAGCAGCTGCCGTCCTCCTCCCCCATCCAAGGCCAGTCCATCCTGCTGAGCCCCAGATCTGCTGGACGGTCTCCGATGCACTTTCCTTTCCTCATTCATTGTCATGTCATTCACTTCGGCTTATAAATCCGATCATGTTCCTTTCAAACTTAACATAATCAATCAACCCTAATCACATCAACCCCCAATTCCTCCACCTTCAGATTCCTTTCCAGCCACCCAATTGCTCTCTTGCCTTCAACAATAAAATTTCTGGGAAAACCACCGTTTTCCCTTCCTGTTTTCCATTAATCTCTCAATCCACTGCATTCTTGTTTGGGTTCTTATAACTCTGCTGAAATTGCTTTGTCTAAAATTACCAATGACTATTTTGTTTACTACCATTTTATTGGCAGTTAAAAAACCCCTAGTCATTTAAATAAAAAAAAATAGTCCTCACAGTATCTCAAATAATTAAGTGTCTAAAGTAGGCTTAAGTTTCCTTCCACTTCCCGTAAGTACACTCCTGAGTGTTTGTCCACTTTTAACAATTTCGTGTTTGGCATTCATACTTTTTGCTTTGTCCATCCAAATCCCAAACAGATGTGTACAACTACATAGGATTTCTCTCTTTCTCTCTTCTTAGTTCCCCTTTTCTCTCCCTTCATTTCTTTTTTCTTCCAAATAAAAATTCCATCATACCGTACATATACATATTATTCTCTAACTTGCTCTTCAGTTAACAATATATCGAATCTATACTTTCAGACCAATGCATATAAATCTATATGATTATTTTAACAGCTGTATAGTATTCCACGATAAGGAACTATTCTGTGTTGAAGTGTGTTTAGGTTCCTTTGATTAGGTTGGACCACATAAGACTCGTATCTGTAGGTTTTTGTGTGTGTGTGTGTGTGTGTGTGTTTATTTTCTAGTGCAAACAATATTAATAAATATCTGGGTACACATACCTCTACAGAATTTTGTTTTTGTGGATAAGAAGATGTGGGACTTTTGTTTAAAAAGTGTGTTTATTCTACTCACTGGAAGTAGGTGGCTCTCCTAAAATACTGGTGTAATGTATGGTCCCAGCAATGACCTTTAGGAAAATTATGCCACAGTGGCCCTTTTTCCAGGGCTTCTCCTAGAGGACTTCTCCCCAGTTCCTTGTATTTGTCATCATTGACCACACCTTCTCTCGTGGCACCACTTTACACCTGTTTTCCCCTGTCTCTTCTCTTCTCATCTTCTGTTTGTGCCTAGATATTTGTGTACCACCTGGTTCTGCCCTAGCTTACTTCTCTAGCCACACTACATGCTCTGTTCTCCTATTAGGTAAGTTCAAGGTTTCAACAACAGTCTCTACCTACTCTCAACCTACCAGTGAGGTAGCGCAAAGGTCACTTCACCTGAGTTAGAATAGGATTTCCCTTCCTGAAGACATCACACTGTCATTGTCCAGAAAAGTGTGGTAATTACTATTCAATCACTGTTCAATATTCTACAATATGTGCCCTGGATTGTGTCCCCTGGTATACAAGCTCCACAATCCTCATTGATAGCTGTATTTACCATTTTTCTCCTGATTTCAAACTTCTATATCAGACTGTCCAGTGAACATCTCTAGATGGGTGTTTTATAGATGCTGCCAATATAAAAACCCTTCTTGAAATACTTATGCATTTTTCGTAGTAAATGAGACTTCCATTCACTGGGGTGCACAATTCAGAAACTAGAAAATGCATTCTAGATTTCTCTCTCTCTCTCCCTCCATCCTTCCCTCTCTCTGTCAATTCACACCCAATAGGTTACTAAGTCCTGCTGTTTTGATTTCATATTCCTGAAATCCATTATTTCTTTTTAGTCCCCAGTGCTGCTGTCCTGACCGTTCTTTTTGTAGACAAAAAATAACTTCCCACCAGTCTTCTTATTTTCTGCCTTGCCTCCCTTCTATTATCCACACTGCTGCCAGAGAATTTATCTAACATGCAAATCAGGGAGAAAAACCTTTAATGTCCACATTGTTAAGAGGCTAAAATCTAAACTTTTTAGCATTACTTTAATAAGAAGTTCTTTATTATCCAATGCTACTGACATGCCTTGACTCATTTTCTGACATTCTCTAAGAGCAACTTATGCTTCAGCTATATGGGTCTACTTTCCCATCCCAGGTGCTGAGAGCTCTCTAATAATTCAGTGCCTTTGCACAAGGCATCCTTCTGCTTGGAACGCCTTGCCTTGTTAGCCTGAAAAACACTTATATGTGAAGCCTCAGCTCTAGGGTTATTTTCCCTTCTGTAAAATTTTCAGGCAGACTTAAAGGCTTCTGCACTTGAGTTCCTTATTAATGTGGTACACTCTTGCACTATAGCTATGTTAACATTTAAATTATTTGTTATATTAATTAATGCTTCCAAACTAGGTCGTAAGCTCCTTGAGGGTAGGGACTATGATTAATTTCCCATTTGCATCCTTAGCACTTTACTGTAGTTTGCTTTGTATAATGTGCACCCACATTTTTGGCCTAAATTTTCAGGAAAAAAATCTTTTGTTTTAGTTTTTTTAATTCAATTTTTTTGTCTATTTATATTTAGAAATGAAACCAATTATCAAATTCCAAGGTATTATTTTGCATAGTTATTGTTATTTTCTAGAGTTACACTTTTAGTGCATAAGCATAAATAAAATAATTAAAGACATTTATATAGATACAGAATTAGTACTACTGTTGCACTAATGTATAATGCACATCCTTATTTTGCCCTAAAAATTTTGGGTCAAAAAGTGCACATTTACATGACAAAATATGGTAACATAGTGACTGGTATTGACTATTTAATAGGTGCTTGAATAAATGCAAAAACAAATTAGCTGAGTAGTGAGAAGAATAGTGTCCAGACTAAGACTTAAGCTTAAACTATAGATTTGTACTTAAGTAATTTTAAAAAACTGTAAAAGAGTATATTTACCCTTTCAACATTCTAATGCTTGTTTTAGTGCATTTACTTTCAGTCTTTGCTCAAATATTTGAGATTTATATATTTTATATGTCCATGTATATGAGATATTTTTATATGACAATATATGAGATATGATGTGTTGATACACGTATATACTTATATTTTACATAGCGGTAATTAGAATGTACATGCACTTTTACCTGCTTTTAACTTTAGCTAACTTTAAACATTTTCTAACACTGTTGCATCGTCTTACAAAACATCATTTTTCAGCATTATATTTCATTCCGTTACTTAGATGATAGCCTAAAGAAATTTATGCCATACTCAGTTTTCTATTATAAACAGAAACAGATTCAGGTTTTGTGAAATTGATACAATTTTGAGGGATGTTTTTTAAAAAATACAAAATTAATCTTACTTTTGCAAATAGGACCACGTGACCAGAATGTTAGGGTCCTTCCCTGGGCTTTAGAAGGGGCTTGGCAAAGTGAGAAGTCCTAAAGAGTAAGTTTCATTGGCTTCACTATCATCTACGTGTAGCTTCAATGATAAATAATTCTGCAGTAAACATTTTGAACATGCAATTTTTCTCTTTTTGATTATTTCCCAAGATTCCAAGTTACTATGACACCATTCACCTTAAAGGAGTTGAGAAAGAAAGGAAATGATTATATGTTGAACAGTTTATATATATTATTTAATTTAATACCTCTTACAAACCTGAAGGAGGCATTATCCCTGTTTTACAGAGGAGAAAATTGAGGTGTGGTGCATTTAAATGTCACACCTAAAGTCGCACATCTAGTTACTGGTAGGGTTTGGATCCTCACCCGTGTCTCATTCCAGAGCTCATGCCTTTGTCATGACATCATGATGTCTACACAACCTCATTAGTTTTACAGTAATACAACCCCTGCTATTGCTGAAGGACATGGTTCTCATTTATGTGTTTTGAGGAGGCCAGAATACAAAGTCTGCAGAGTACTGACATAGTTTTTCTAAGAAGGTAATTTAAATCAACAGTGGCTAGACTTTCATAAGTGAATTTAGGAGAAAGTGATTTAGCTCTCTCTGCCTTCCTACCTTACGGACACGCATTGCTCTGGTTCAGCATACATTTCTTGGAAGCAGGCCTGTGAAGTCAGAAGTGGAATTGGGTTTGGGTCCTGCTGTTCAGTAGTTGAGTGGCCTTGGACAAGTCATTGAACTCCTCAGGTTCTCACTTTCCTCCTTTATGCAATGAGGATAGTAACAAGCTGTGTTATCCCAGGGTAATTTTAAGTGTCAAATATGACAATGTGTGGGTAAGCACTTGGTGAAATGTCACTGAGATACCAGTAACATTCCTGGAGCAGCTCCACTTCTTCGCCTGCGTGCCCCCAGGTGAGGGCGTGTGACAGCTGGGCAGAATGGAACTGATGGCTCCATTATAGTTAACTCTTGGAGAGCCCTCATAGTCTGCGGCAGCCACGTAATTTTCAGGGACTGTGTCGATACTCTTGAATGCCTAGTACAGTGCAAAGCAAGTCTGAGATTCTGGGGAATTCTTTCCTCCTCAAGCTGAGAACTAATCATCAAAATATGCAAACATTCATTATAAATGCAACTTGTAAAATTCCAGATACAGTCCTGTCCAATTGTCCCTTTGCTCTGTCTTAGGTGCTGACGCATTTATCTTGCAATTTTATCTGCCAGGTTAGAAATCTTTAGTTCTGGCCTGACTTAATTCTGGAGCCAGTCTGTAGTTCTGGGAAGCCAGGAGAAAATACAGATCTTAGTTTGAATTCTTGTTTGAACATCCTTCACGAGATCCACGTTTAAATCTGGTGTAAGTACTACTGCCTTTTATTTTCCTTAAAAAACAAACCGCTAAAACCTGGGTACTCAATCCTGAAGATTGAGCTCACCACCCTGAGCCACGATCCGCGCGGCTCCCCGATCGTGGACCTGAACCTCAGCCGCCCCTAACCTGCCGGCCCCCAAAACCCCTGGCCCAGGTGGCAACCGGCTTGGACTGCAAACTCCACCTGACTCGGCCAGCGGCAGCCGCACAAAGAGCAGAGCAGGCGGCTGCCCGGCGGAGCCGCAGAAAGTAGTCCCGACCACGCCGGCTCCAATGTTGTTCGACGTCTTTTCACGCCCTCCGCAGGGCGGACCGAAGCCGCTGGCCCAGGAAAGAATCCCATTGGAATGCGTCGCTAGGTGGCCTTTCTCTTCCAACTCCTTTCTGCTCGCGGGGCAGACACCCCGGGGTCTCCAAGCAGAGACCTTGCGTGCGACCCCCACTTCTTTTCATAACTGCAAAGGAGGCGGCGCCGAGGAAGGGGGTTCGGAAGCGCGCAGGAAGACCTTGGCGAAGATCAGTAGTGGCGGCGGCGGGAGGACCGTATCCCTGCGCCGCTGCGTGAGAGGAAGAGGCTGAATGAGGAACTGCGCGGGGGAAGCGGGTCGCCGGGGGAGGAGGCGGCGGGATGGAAGCAGACGCTGGCGTCGCGCGAGCCCCGGCCAGGGCGGCGCGGTAGAGAGGGCGGCGGCGCGCGCGGAGCCTTGACGTGCGCCTTTCTTTCTTCTCTCTCTGGCAAGCTGGGAAGCATGAGCGTGCAGACCTGCTGCTGCGGCGGCCGCCCCGGCTCCTTGCCTCCCCGTTTTCTGGCCGCCCCTCGCCGGTGAGAGAAGAGAACGCGAGAAGGGAAGATGGGGGCCGTCCTGAGGAGCCTCCTGGCCTGCAGTTTCTGCGTGCTTCTGAGAGGTAGGAAGAGTGGAGGGGACGGGAAAGTTGGTGGGGTTTTGGGGGGGAGGTGGCCTTGTTTTGTGTGTGTCTGGGGGGGAGGGGAGGGAGGGAGAAAAAGGGGAATAGGAGCAAGGAGAGGCCTGGTCGTGGGGAAGGAGAGAGAAGGGGCCGGGAGAAGGGGCCGGGCGCCCTGCCTGGCCACAATGCAGACCCCTGCCTAGGTTTCCGGACCGTATCTGGGCAGATAGTAGCCTCAGTCCGGTTGCTGGGCTCAGTGAACCCCTGCAGCACCATGCTGTCGGAATGACTGTGTGTCTCTTTCTGTCTGGAGTCGTCAGGGAGAAGGATCTTTGTATGTATTTGGGCTTTTAGAATATTCGAGCCCAAGATGCTTTCACGTTGGTCTCCCTCGAAGCCCCCACTTTTCTGTGTCTTTCACGTGAACTTTTAGAGCCCTCTTACTATTTTTCCAGGCCGTGCTACAACTAATAATTGGCTTCTGTGGGGGATATAATAATCCTGGGAGAGAACACAGTTGGAAAGTGACTCCGAGGTTGTAGGTCGAGCAATTCAGCACTGGGAATCTTCTGAACTTCAGCCCATAATAAAATGGAAACGTTGACCTTTCCCTATTTTGGGAGCATGCAAGTGTACAGTTGGCATCCTGGTGTGAAAAGGAGCCTGTCTTTGGGACCTACGTTATCATTTGCTGCGCTCCCCAGGGGACTGCTTGGCACTTGGGTAAATAACCTAGGCTATTCTAGATGATTTGCTCTAAGAATCTCATGCGGTTGCTGGTCCTGTGGTTTTTTGAATCGTCCTACAAAGCTGTCACTTACGCTGTGACTTCTGTTTTGTGACAGTTCACTAAGATTTGACCGGCCCGCAGGATTTCAATACCTTCTCTCAAACTTAGCCGTTCGTGTTGAAACGGCGATGAGTCTGAGGCTCTTGAGCCAGCAGAGGAATTGAAGTCCTGATTGATGCGATGGCCTGTAGCCTTGGTTTTGTTAAGATTCTCGCTTGTATTCATGGTCAGTTCTTTTCAGGCATGGGACCTCTTGAGTCAGTGGAGATTTTTAGTTATTAATTTAACAAGCTGAACTTTTGGTAAGCCTCCAAAACTTAACTGAAGTGCAGAACACAATAGTAACTAACGATCTTAAGATATAAATGAGCCAGGTGTGCCATTCCTGTGTGTGCATACTAATTTTGTATGAACACAAGTGACCTTTTTCTTTTTCTTTTTTTTTGAGGGAGAATTTTTTTCTTTACTCTTCTGTAGGATTATTATGTTTCCATGTTATATCTACTTATACTTAATAATGAGGACTCATTAAGCATATTCCAAACTGTTTCCACATGTAAACCCCAGAAAGATAATGCTCATTTAATTTTCTTGGCAGAGGATTTAATGAGGTGTTATGTACTTGAGAGGTTTAATAAGTGTATGTTTTGTATAGTATACTCCCTATTGAAAGGGGGTTTTGCCATAGCTGTGAGAAACAATTATATTTGACATCACATGTGTGGATATTTTAAGACAAAGTTACTAATGTTGACAAATATGGGAGTCTGCTGGGAGGTTAAAGTCTTGAGGAAATCTAAATCTATAACCCAGGATGCTTCTGGTTGCCTAGCTGTATTTCTTGAAGGGGGAGCATGTGATGTAAATGGCATTAATTTATTTTAACATCAAGTTTGGCCTAGAATTGGGTTTGTTCATTACCAGAGTTAAGATAAGTTGCACTTCAATTAATATTTTTGAAGTGTGGTAGTATTGTAACAAGACCTAATAGTTAATGGTTTAAATGGCCTCATTTCCACTAAGTGGAGTTTTCATTTTAAATGTAGCATAATAATGGTCTTTGAATTTAACAGCACTTGACTGTGAATACATATTATTTGAACTAAAACTGCCTTTTGATGTGGAAGATTTTTATTCATAATTTGGATTCTTTTCATTCTTCGAAAATGTCATCTTCTGTTATAATAGTGATATTAGTTAACCTGAGGCTCCAAGGAGAAAAATGTAATTGATTTGTTGAATTAAGGACATTTTTCTGCCCTGACCAGTGTGGCTTGGTTGGGCGTTGTCCCTCAAAGTGAAAGGTCACCCGGTTAGATTCCATGTCAGGACACCTGCAGGGGTTACGGATTTGGTCTGTAGTTGGGGTAAGTACTAGAGGCACCTACCTGATTGATCTTTTTCTCTCACATCTGTCTCTCTCTCACAGTGATGTTTCTCTCCCTTCTCTGTCTAAAAATAAATAAAGTCTTTAAAAAAGACGTTTTTCTTTATAGAAGAGTCAGAGCTTTAACATTTGGAAAATGGGATGAGGAGAGATTTTGGGAGAACCTTTGTCCTGTAGCTCTGTTACATCAATAGCTGAAAGTTGGGAAATAATACTGTCATCATCTAGACTGCATTTCCATCCCTGTCACTGGAGGTGTAATGGAAAGAATTAGAGATTTTAATACTAAAATTTTGGATTTAAACTCCACCTTTCACTACTTAATAACTTTGTGTTTCTAGTCTAGTCAGTCAGTTTCTCTGGGCCTCAGTGTCTTTACCTGCAAAATGTAGGTAGTAATATTGCTCTAATTTGCCATTTTATTGGGCATATTAAATGAAGTAATGAGTATGAAGTAATAGTGGGGATTGAAACCCACCTCACCATTCTTTTTACATAGTTTCTGTTAACTGCTGACTCCAGTATGTGGCTTGTAGATAAACAACATGTTTATATAAGAATCCTAGGAACTAACTTAAAAGGATACAGACTCCAATCTTCAGGCATCCCACCGCCGGAGATTTGCTGACCTTCAGCTGTGGAGCCAGGATGACTAACCCAGGATGATGCACACCAGACCATCACTTGCCTTGTTGGAATGAAGTGCTCGTCTGCACGAAGAGAACTTTTCACCCCCCTCCCTCGATCTCTTTGTTCTGTTATTCTGTCCCTCCTCATAAAAACTTCTGCCTGCACTGAGATGTTAAGATGGGCTTTGAGACAAGAGTCCCCCATCTTCCCAGAAGATGAGCTTTAGGACATGAGTCCCCCATCTTCTAGGTTGTCGGCACCTGAAAGTAAACCACTTTTCTTTACATCAGCATCTGCCTCTCATGTATTGGCTTTTGAAGAGGCAGGACAGACCTGCTTTTGGTTACAAAGTGACCTGCCAATGTCCTTTTTTTGTTGTAATTTTTTGATTGTGGACATGTTCACAAATGCTGGGGATTTGAGATTTAATTTGTGTAAGAGTCATGAATTCTTAAAGGTAGAAAAGATCTTGATCATTTTGGTTAACTGCTTTATTTGCAAGTGGGGAAACTTGGATTCAGAGAGATTATAATTTGAGCAATAACCTAATGCTAATTAATGGTAGAGCGGGGATTTATTTTTCATTCTTTCAGCAAATACAGGGTGGGGCAAAAGTAGGTTTACAGTTGTGAGTATGCAAAGCAGAATTTATTCTTGTTTTATTATTTATTAATTATTGTATTTCCATACAACCATAAACCTACTTTTACCTCATTCTGAATGTATGGAATACCTACTATACACTAGGGCTCTGGTATATTTGTGAGCAAAATAGACATGGTTGCTGCTCTGATGGACCTCATAATCTAAGTTGTCATTTTTTACCATTCTCTTAATTCCATCCAGGTACTGATTAGAAAAGATTATATCTCTGATTGTCTAGAGGAAATATTTCTATAAGAATATATGTTTTGGAATATTCTGTGTGTGTGTAATCTGTAAATACCATGTCCCAGCTTACTTTGAGGAAACTCTGTTTTATAAAAATTCTTTGCTACTTATTTTGGTGGGGTGGTGGTAAATATGTCAGGACAAGACACTATTGTTTCCCAAGTTATATTTTTATGGAACTGACCCTTGTAAAAAATTTTAAAAATAATACCAGGACCTTGGCTGGTGTAGCTCAGCGAATTGAGCACAGGCTGTGAACCAAAGCGTTGCAGATTCGATTCCCAGTCAGGGCACATGCCTGGATTGCAGGCCAGGTCCCCAGTGGGGGCCATGTGAGAGGCAACCACACATTGATATTTTTCTCCCTCTCTCCCTCCCTTCCCATCTCTAAAAAGAAAAAAAAATAAAGCCTTTATAAATAATAATAGCAGATATGATATAGTCTTGGGGAGGTAGAATAAATTTTGGAGTGGGAATCAAAAGAATTAGATTCTCATTTTAAGTTTGCTATTAGTTAGCTGTTCGACCTTGGATAAATCACTTAATCTCTGTACACCTTATCTTTATTAGGGTAATGGAACTTTCTTTTGGAGATTCGTAATTTATATTTACACATTAAGGACTCAGACATCCCCAGGCAGAAAGACCAATTTAATAACTTTGTTAAACCCACTATTTCTCAAACTTGACAATGACTTTTTTTTCATATTCTTTTAATATTCTGCTGACCCTTTGTTCCAAGCAACACACTTGAAGGGAACCTTGACTAGATAACTCTTCAGGCATTGAGTTGATTTGTGTGAATTGATACTTGACTACAGTTACATATACAGTAGTTGAATATGGTATTTTCATTGTTACTTAACCTAAGGTTTGTGCATCTGGCTAGAGAATAATTTGAGTGATTTTGAAATTTAATGTTTCAGGCCTAACAGTGATTTCCCCTGGTTCAGGTTTTTTTTTTGTTTTTTTTTGCTTTAATTGGAGGTTTTTCTATTTGCTCAACTGAAATACTATTTTTATATAGTTATATATGCTTTGGTTATCAGAAATGACGGTCTTTTTTTGACTACCAAAAAAGATTCTATTGAAAGGTATATAAATGGAAAATATTTATATGAACTTATAATTTGAACATATTGGAAAAATAGCACAGGTTATAGTTTCGTTTAGGCCACAGGTAACTATGAGAAAATCTATTTCCATCATAGAAATTTTATTGCAAACTTATATTCAGAGAAGATTATAAAGGGGGACACTGTGTTAGAAAGGTATGGGCTTTGTTGACAAACAAACCAAGTTCAAATCTTCTACTACTTCATGTAACCTTGGACAAGTTACTTAGTTTTAGTTTCCTGTGCTGTTAGGTGGGAATACCTTACAAGATGACTGTGGGAACTGATGAAGTATTTGTAAATGGATAGTACAGTGCACAGTCAAGAGTAGACTTTGGATAATTGGTTGCTATTCATAATATGGCTAAATGAAAAGAAATATTAATGCTCAGGAAAACATTTAAGTGCCAGGCACTGTTTTAGGCAGTCAGTAATTTTAGGTCAGTGGTTTTTTAACCTTTTTGACTCTTCTGATATTTTCTATTTTGTTTTATATAAACAAGATGACCACTATCTACTAAATTCATTTTATGTTCTAAAGGATTGTTAACTTCAACACTGTTTTAGGTGATTATTTTAAATAAGCTAGAGGATAAACAGTTCATTTGTGATACTTATTTACTTGTTTGAGTTAAGTGTAGGCAAAATAATTTTATCAAAACATTGTCTAATTGAGAAACTTTATTATTGTATTGTTTATAATAATTAAAATTATTCAGTTGATGCACTTTTCCCTGTAGGATGGGTAAAGGTTAAACTGAGTTCCTGTATTGCATGTTTCACCATTTGTGTATCTTCTGTGAAATGAGTCCATCTTAATGAAGGGAACACTTCTCTATGTGAGTAATTTTGACATTTAGTCAAATACATGGGCTGGGCAACCTAAGTTTAGGATACTTATCCTTGAAATTATTTATTTTAAATACAATTTATCATTAATGCAAGGAAAACAGTGTTACCTGATAATAGGATACACTTTGTTTCTCAAGTTTGTGTTAGCCTTACAAAAGGTGCAAGACATTCAGATGTGGGACTGGGAAATACTAAAATGTGCCTGAGTTCTGTGTGGTGAAAATTGCTGGTGCTCAGTACTGTGATCCTGGTAGCTCTGATATGACTTGCTCTTTTTTCTTTCTGTTATATTTTGCTTGGAAAGGCCAGGAGATTGGGGATGTGAAATAAAATCATATGTTCTGGCAAAAAAAAAAGTGAATTTTTAAGTTATTCATTGTCAGTAGGCCTAAAGTTATTGATCCGATTCTTGGTTTTTTGTTTTTTTTTTTTTTTAATTTTATTTATTTATCTTTAGAGGGGAAGGGAAGGAGAGAGCGAGAGAAACATCCATGTATGGTTGCCTTTCATGCGTCCCCTGCTGGGAATTGGCCTGCAGGGAACTGGCCTGCAACCCAGGAATGTGCCCTGACTGGGAATCGAACCGCGATTGTCTGGTTCGCAGGCCCGCGCTCAATCCACTGAGCTACACCAGCCAGGGCTCCGATTCTTGGTTTTAAAAAATGCAGAGGTAAATGTGGTCAACAATAGTCCTATTTTTTGAGAAAGTAGTCACCCAAATATTGGAAAACTGGACCTTTGTCAAGTAATGTATGTTTGATCAGGAGACCATTTTCTCTGATGGCCTTGGTTAGTCATCACTATCACTTCTGGACCAAAACCTTGTCAAATAAAGGATTTCGGGGTAATAATCTTCCTCCTTCTTGGCCAGCTGTATTGGAGGTGTGATTATGTGTGTCTATGTATCAACTGTATCTGGCAAGTCTGAGAAAGCTGACAGCTGAACTCCTTAAGGTGAACTCTTAGCTACATATTATATGGTATTTCTTTGTAACAGTTTCTTGATTTATGCCAGTGGAGACAACAGCCCTTTGTTAGGTAAAAAGTGTTTTAAGAATAGATTTTTTTTTTCCTTCATACACCATGATGTACCAGAGCTTTGCACATATTAGGTATTTAAATTTTTATATTTAAAGCACTATAAAAAGATGTGAATTTTCATGATATTTATACAAAATTAAGTTATAAATTTGTAAATACTATAAAGTGCCTTTTTAAGCACAAATTAGGAAAAACTAATACTAATCAGAAATAAATCATGTTTATAACAAAAGTTGAATTTGAAATGTGGATTATGTAACATTTTCTGGTGTTAGGATATTATTATGCATTGGTGATATAATAATGTGCTCAAGTACATTTCTAACCCAGTTTAAAAATATATATATAATTCACATACCATAAAGTTTGTATTAAAGTGTCCAGTTCTTTGGTTTTAGTATATTCACGAGGCTACACAACCATCACCACTGTCTAATTCCAGAACATTTTCATCACCTCCAAAAGAGACTCAGTGCCCCTTAGCAGTCACTTCCCATTTTCCCTTGCCCCCGATCTCTGGTAACCACTAACCTACATTCTGTCTCTATGGATTTGCCTATTCTGAACATTTCATATAAATGGAATCATACCATATGTGGCCCTTTGTATCTGGCTACTTTCACTTTGCATAATGTTTTCAAGGTTCATCCATGTTATAGCATGTATCAATACTTTATTCACTTTTATGGCTGAATAATATTCCATTGTGTGGGTATATGAAGTACTTTTGAATGAGTGTGTGTTTGATCATTGAAATTATTGAAACTTTTATCTTGAGAAATTATTTTTAAATCTGTTTTTGAAGTTATAAAAATAAACTTAAAAATGTTCCTGTTTTTCTGCTGGAGAAGCACTCAGTAGTTCACCAGCGTGTCATTCCCGTGTATTATGAATAGTCCTGTCCCAGTTAAACCTTTTTACCAAATTCATACCTAGGACAGAAGGTATATTAGAAATTACCTGGCCCAACTTACTCATTTTATAAATTCGAAAGATTAATGGCTAGTGACTAACCTAAGGCCAGATTGCTGGTCTGGACAGTAATTTTATATGCAGTGCTTTCTCAGTGTACCTAATTTTATGTGGGTCTTACTGTAATTTTGAAAATGATACCGCTTTTTTCTTTTTGTTTTTCTCCTCACTGGAGGATATTTTATTTTCATTGCTTTGGGGAGGGAGGAGAGAAACATCACTTGATTGCCTTCTTGTACTTGTCCCTGCTGGGGTTGGAATCCACAACCTGAGTGTGTGACCTTTTAGTTACAGCACCATGCTCCAACCAAGCCACACTTGTAAGGGTGATGCCAGTCACTTTTGACAGAGGAAAATAAATGTTAGTGTAATTTTGGAATTTGCAGATAGGTGGCTTGTCACAGCACTGTTAAATAAAAACATATCTGGATTTTGGTAAGGAGAGGCTTTTATTCAAAAGGATTATTACAGTAGGGAAAATGCTCTGACCGCCAGATCCAGGCATCTCAAAATCAAACACAAAAAGACTTCTTTTATAGAAAAGGGTAAGCGGGGCTAGTAGGAGTTTTGTAGAAGAGTGCACCAAGTTGGTAGGGGTGAACAGATGGCATGTCAGGGTACGGAACTGGAATCTTTTATTTTCTGTGGTCAGCTGATGTTTGGAATGAACTGTTACAGGAATAAGTTCTATATGTACCAGCTTAAACTTACAGCAAGCCAAAGTTTAGGGGATAGTGGGGGAAGAGAAAAGCCTGACTACAGTTTGGTCAGGCCAAGTCAGTGGATAAGGAGTGGGCAATTGTGAGCACTAGGTCAGTCTCCCTGTTGTTTAAAACAAAAATTGTTTAAAGATTTTTGTTATTATTAGGGATATATTGCTGCTATAACAAAAGTACTGTAGACTGGGTGGCTTATAAGTAATAGAAATTTATTTCTTACATCTGGAGGCAGGAAGTCCAAGATCAGGGTGCCAGAATGGCCAGGTTCTAGTGAGGACCCACTTCTGTGTTGAGCTCTCTGTATCCTTACAATGTGGAGAGCAGAGAGGATGATCTCAAAAAGGGTACTAATCCTATTCATGAGGACTCCACCCTCTTGACTTGATCTAATCCTAATTACCTACCAAAGATCCCACCTCCTAATACTATCACGTGAGGGGTAGGATTTCAACATACCAGTTTGACAGGGTGTGGGCAAAAACATTCAGACCACAATGGAATTAAATATAACTTCACAATTGCAAAGTTGGTCTCATTAGATCTGGCCTAGTTGTTTATGTAGAGGTAGGTCTTTAACGTTTGCTTTGCTGAAAGTTTTTACAAGGAATCTTGGATTGGACTTTTAAAAGGCTATTGAAGCCAGGAAGTGAAGCTAAGAATTCACCATCAGGTTTCACTTGCAATACTTACTGATTTGGGTGAATTCTTTATGTTCCCCAAATATCTTAGGGTTCTTGGGCCTGCCCAGAAGTGACCTTGCTTGTTTCACCTGTAAGGCTGGGAACTGTGTAAGCTGGGTACCAGTCCAGTTTTCCCATTCGGACTGTAAGTAAGCATTGGCTTTGTAAAGTCAACCGTAGCTCCTTAAAAGGGTCTGGTTATATTTGATTAAATGAGCACCACTTTCAAATATGGCCTTCCAGTCAAACTTTGGTTGTATAACCAGTGTTCCCAACTAGGAGGACAGACTCTTACTGAACCTGTGCAAATAACTGTATTGCCATGAAAATATAAATACTCAAGAATCTTTGAATTATGGAGGAGTCAGGCACGGAGAAAAAGATAAGTGTTTTATTTCTGTTCACAGAAGCATATTTTGCTTAAATTGTTAATAAGTTATAGATAGCTTAAGAAAAAGAGATAGGAGTTCCTTATATCAAAAACAACAACAACAAAAAACAAAAACCCAGGACATTAAAGCATCAGCAATATTTTAAACAAAACTCAGAATTATCCTTCATCAGTTTATTCAGTCCTGTGTAATTAATTTTGTTTTGCTACATGTTGGGTTATCAATCTTATGAGTCCATCGGTTTTTCCTCTACCTTTTTTAAAATCCTGAGTCCACTGGTATAGCCTCAAAAACATTTCAGTGATGCCATCAGAAGCTTGTACACAAGAATACCTGGTATAGTGATTTTCAGCGGTCCTTTTTTTGTTGACCTGTAGCTCATATGTAAGTCCTTTTAAGAATAAACCAAAAAACTGCCTGTAGATGATGGAAGACTTAACATGGTGATGATTAACTTATTAGTGATAATTAAAAAATTGAAAGATCTGTTGGGAGATTTGTATACAAAATTAACAGTTGACAAGGAAGTTTGGTTTTTGTGACATACAATCTAAAATCAAATCAATCAAAGCAGTTTTAGATAAAATATAGTGGTTAACCTTGTTTTAAAGAAGAGTAAGTCTGAAATTAGCCCTAAACATTTCTGTAATAAAATTTCTTAAAGTAAGTTATGTGAATCCCCAGTTGAGAACCATTAGTTATCTAAAATATACTGTATTCAAATTAAAGAGTCAATTGTGACCATGTTAACATAAAAATATCATTGAAGTTATAAAAAGCATAACAAATTATGACTTGCGATACTATACTGAGGTCTAATATTAGGCAGAGCAGCACTGGAACTCTTGAAAATTGGAAACATATCATGGATAGTGAGAGTATTGATCCTGAATTTCTTGGAACTACATACAGTTTCTGAAATAATCATGTTAACATTTTACTCATACAAATTTAACCTAGGGGAGCATAACATCTCTTCTGATTTGACAGTGCTTCCCATGTAAATCTTAAGATTGATCAAATAAACCTAACTAGTTTTAACACTTCTCTTTTTTACTAAGTGAAAGAATAAATCTTTGTGAACCTCAAGGGACCCTTGGGATTTTTCAGAGACAATTGTAGGTGCAAAAGACATTATTTTGGATTTGATTTTGAAAAGACAGAATGTCACAAGTCAAGAGGTTTGAAAACTTGATTAAATATTATTATAGGCTGGTGAGAAAAAAAAGCACATGGCTGCTTATATAACCAAACTGTCAGAAATCTTTTTTTAAAGTTTACATAGGGAGGAACATGATGGTAAAGAACCTTACCTCTTTCAAAGGATATGAGAAGACTTTGTTTATTTAAGTACAGTCATGCTCTGCTTCACAGTGGGGATGTGTTTTGAGAAATGCATCATTAGGAGATTATGCCATTGTGTCAACATCGTAGAGTGCACTTACACAAACCTAGATGGTATAGCCTGCTACACACCTAAGCTAAATGGTACAGTCCAGGGACTTTCAACCTGTGTGCCGCGAGAATTTTTTAAAAATACGTTACCTGACTATGTAGTCAGGGGCACTGACCTCTTTTTCCTTAGATTGTCAAATAAAAAAAATGACAGCAGCCAACACAAATAGCCGTCTGATATGAATGAATCAAAATTATACCTAATTTTTGTCAGATCAGTAAAAATTTTATTTTTGGTGTGTTGTGGAATTTTAGTAATTAGTTTATGTGTGCCCTGTTATGAAAAATGTTGAAAGTTGCTGGTATAGCCTGTTGCTCCTAGTCTATAAGGCTATGCAGCATGTTGTTATTCAAAATAATGTGAGATTAAATCAATCACGAGAGGAAATGATGCAATCAAGATGTGGTAAACATGTATGAGGTTGCTGCTTCTATAACTCAGCATCCTGTTTTGTAGCCAAGTTTTTAAAAATAAGTGGATAAGTCCAGTCTAAAATAATAAAAAGTATAGTATAGTAAAAATGTAAGCCATTAACAGTCATTTATTATCGTTATGTAGTATTATGTGCTGTACGTGATTGTATGTGCTATACTCTTATATGACTAGCAGGCTGTAGATACGTTTACACTAGCATCACTACAAACATGTAATGCATTGTAGCATGATGTTATGATGGCCATGATGTCACTAGGTGATAGAAATTATTCAGCTCCATTATATATATATTTTTAAATCCTCACCTGAAAACATACTGATTTTAGAGAGAGGGGAAGGGAGAAGAGAGAGGGAGAGAAACATCTGCGGGAGAGAGAACATGGGTTGGTTGCCTCTTCTACGCACCTCGATGAGGGACTGAGTCCACAACCTAGGCACGTGCCCTTCCTGGGAATCCAACTTGCTTTTGCTTTATGGGACTGCGCTCCAACCAGCTGAACCATACTGGCCAGGGTTTAATTTAGCTCCATTATAATCTTATGGGATATCTGTCATAGACAGTTTGTTGACTGTTGTTGACTTATTAAGACACGATAAAGTCAACAGCAAGTACAGGGAATTCTGATAACCTATTTTATCTTATAAGGAGATTACTTAGAAGGCAAAGAAAAATCTTTTATAACCTTTTTTAAGAGCAGACCAATAACCCAAGAAAATTTTGTCATTTTAATAGAAAACTAAGTTTTAGTTTTACATCAGCGTAATATTTGATACGTGCTTTTTGAAAATCTTACAAATAAGCTTATCAAATTTTAGCTGGCTGTTACCACAACAAACAAAATTCCTTTTTCATGGACTCTTTCTTTATAGCTTTTTATATCTGTTAAAGTTTTGTCCTACATTTCCCTCTTCTCACTCTGGAGGAATTAGTCATTTTACTTTAGGACTGGGTTTTTTTTTTTTTTTTTAATTAACACATCCTACATACTTTGCATACAGGTTCTTTTCTGTAATTATTTCTTCTAGGAGTCTCATTAACATATAAAATTAGAACTTACAATTACAGTATCTACTGTTTTGCAGAGAAAACTATGAGGTGGATAGTTGTGAAATGTCATACGCCAATATACTGACCAAGCATATGAATATACATCTTACAACTTTTTATAGCCATATAGTTTCTCGTAGTGCATCTTGTCAATGTTGGAGAAGTGAGTATGTTCATTAATAGACTCAACTATATCTAGCTTTGGTACCATAAAAACAAGAAGCAAAAAACTGTATATAAAATTGGAGTGCTTATGTGTCAGTGTTCTGTCTTACTTTGAAATGACCTAGGTAATTAATGACTATCCCTGAATTAATTTAGCATAAGTGTGAGTTGTTAAGTTAGTCAAAGATTTTTGGGAACAGTTTCTAAGTTTGCTTATAACTGTTGAAATAAAGCTTGTCAGAATTATGCCAAATACAAATTATGCTATTTATTATATCAGTAAACCTATAAATGTTTAAGAAGAGCATATTCAAGTAGAATAAAAATATATACTTGTGTTATACTTAATGCTGATAACTCAAAAGACATAGCTGTTTTTATTAAACTAGTCTCATTTGCCAAAGGTTTACTTAAGCGTATGTTGGATTCTTATTCGGTTAGTTTCTATAAAAATACTTTTGAAAGTAGAAGTAGTTTAATTTCCTTAATTTTTGGAAATCCTAGTGTCACAGGTGGGCAGAGGTAACCAGGTTCTTGGTGATCGGGGCAAAGAATTGAACCGAACACCCAGAGTTTACAGCAGAGAACATGGGAGCAGGCCAACTCCAAACAGAGACTGACCTCATGGGCTGGAGGGATTCTATTCTCTTAGGGCAGATCGTTCCTGGCTAGTTTTGGCAGGCTTTTACTGAGCATGTACAAGTAGTTGTATTATTTTAAAGCTACTGCGCATGTAGTCTCCCGTGATTTTCCCTGACTGGCCACCAGAGAAGGGGTCGCACAATGTTACTGAATGGATGCCCCCTTTTCCTGGGGTCCTTCTGTCTAGGTTCACTTTGCCTACCACCAGGGAATTACAGCTCTCCATGTTAGAGATTGGTGAAAAGGAAAGGAATTATTTATTCAGGTTATACAGACTTAAAAGTAATGACTTAGTGTCTTCATTAAAATTCCAAAGTCCCTTAAAACACCCACAGACATACATAGTCCTTTCTTCCCCCCTTTGCCCGGTCTGGGGTACCGTATCTCAGGAAAAGAAATAGAAGTCCCGGGCTCAGTTAGCCCCTGATTCTCCCCAGTAATCTGCTTGGCTGGCAGGCCTCCCTTAGTTCCCAGCACCATCGACTGTGTCACTGGGATCTCCAGTTCTTAATCCAAAACCACATGGCACCACCTCATGGCCCACCAGCCAGGAGTCCTTTCACCCCTTTCATTCCTGCAGCATCTCCCTTGCAGTCTTCCAAACTGCTAAGAAAGAGCTCTGTGTCGCTGCTACGTCTTGCTTTCTGGCTTCCTAAGCTGCGTGGTAAAGGGAGACCCAAAGCTGCATGGTTCTTCCTGGCATGGCTGCCGCATGTAGGTTTAAATCCCAGTGCCAGTGTTCCTCTGCAGCCCCATTTCTGACTCTTCCCACAGTGAACTACACCTGCCAGCATTCCTGTATTTTCTGGGCTGCCATAGTAAGCCCAGGCAGGAGTGGCCCCATGGTATGGAGCCAAACATCTCCAAGATCTGGCTCTGTAGCTAGCCAGGGGGAGTTGCCTTCTAGTTACATCCTGGATGGAAGTCACTCCCGTCTCCCTGGCTCAGAGCATGGCCACAGCTATGTAACATACCTATGAAACTAGTTAAAGGCTATAGATACGTTAAATGACTGTTCTAGAGATTATCTGCAGAACTGTTGCTATGCAAAACAATTCTCAATGGCTCTGCTCCATGTGTCCCATTCCTTAGTTCAGACGTGTGGGGGTGAGGACATCCCATATTTTTAATATTCCCTGGACACTCTGAGTTCTGGACCTCATTACAAATCTTCCTTTTTGGGCCCCCCTGGCTGCACCCTCTTACACTAGGAATACTGTCCAGAGATAGGAAAATATTTTATATACATAACATGAAAATATACAAATAGACAAAAGTAGAGAGCTTACAGCTTCAGTTTGAAATTTACAGCTCACTTTTTAACTTTTTTTCCTTTTTTCCCCCCATCATAATTGTGTTTCCTGCCCAGTCAGTTAGTGCTGAAGTATACCCAACAAAGTTTGTGGAAGAGACCTTTGAGATTATCTTTTCCCTGATGGGTAGTCTTATGGAGGGTGTGAACTAAATTTTCAGTTAGGGAACAAAGAGAGACCAAGGACTGTCTGGGTGTGTCTAAAGCTCATTTGAGTAGAGAAAAGATTTTAGCCTGTTTCCAATTCCTTTTTTTTCCATTTTCTTAAATTCAGGTCCCTGAGCTCTTAATGAGTCCCTAGTGGGGAAAAGGGAGTCTTAAAGCTCAAATGACTACAGGAAGGTGAAGGGTTAAATAGGAAGGGAAAGGTCTGACTGGTCGATGTAGGGATGGTGGAGGCTGGGTATTAAAAGAGGATGGAAGAAGGATTCGAGGGAGCCGAAGGGAGGGTCCAGGGTGGTAAAAGGCAGGAAGGAAGAGCACAGTGATGGGAAAGGAGAGGTTTTCCCTAAAACAGTTTTGGCCAAGTTTCCCAAGGAGGATACTGAAGTTCTAAATTGTCTTTAGAAAAATTTTGCCAGTTTTAAAGATACTGAACCTGAAGTAGTTCTGTAAAGGCGAAGTGGCAGTCAGTGGAAGAAGAAGAGGAATGGTACCCACTAAAGTGAGAGCTGTCTGTGAGATTAGATATTTAAGTCAGAGATAAGAATTTAAAGGGTCTGGGCAAGAGGACTGTTCCCCACTGAGGAATCAAGGGAAAAGAGAAGAGGCCTCATAGAAGAGCTGAAAATATTCTCACTTTAGTCAGGGTGTGATTCTCTACTCAGCCAAAAAAATTTTTCTTTGCTTGAAAATACCAAAGTAACTCCTTACCATGTTGCTGTAGACAAGATGGAGCACTGTTTTATGAGTTGAACTCAAGGAATGGTCCCTCCCGGACAGGAAAGGAGTTTAATTGACTCACAAAGTGACATTATTGAGGTGGGGATGGTGCAGATCCATAAGTGAAGCCCAATCCCCATCCAAGTCAGTCACCATAGAGATTTTAAAAATAAATCCTTACTTAGGGAGAGGTTTTATTCGAAAAGACTACTGTATTAGGGAGAATGCTCTGGCCACGGGATATGCAGGCATTTCAAAATCAAACACAAAAAAGGCTTTTCCTTTATAGTAGAAGTGAATAGTGTCTGCAGGGTCTTTGTGGGGGATCGTGACAGGCAGGTGAGGGTTAGCAGATGACAGGACAAGGGCCGTATGATAGATACCTTTTTCTATGGTCAGGTAATACTCAGAATGAGTCCGTAAGAGGGGATTAAGAGTTCTTCATTGGTTTAAGCTGAGAGCTAGCCATAGTTTAGGAGTCTGTGGGGAAGAGAGAAGCCTGACTAACTTTGGTCAGACCAATTCAGTGGGTAAGTAATGGGCATTTCTGAGCACTTGGCCCGTACTTAATGTATAATCCTTTTGGGTTTTTGACAAATAATAATTTTAGACCAGGTTCTGGGAAATTTCATTTTAATATTAGTTAGTGTTCACTGTATTACTTTTCAGTGAACTGCTTGAGAGATTGGAGATAAAATTAGTTATAAGAGGTAGCTTCTGTTCATTCCCAAGGGTGTAGATCCTTGGGAAATACACTTTTAAAAATGCTAATATCAGAAACGTGGTAAAGAACCTAAGGGCTCAAAGGAGGAAAGCTTAGGCAATTGGAAAGATTCATGGAATAGGTAAGATTTGATCCTGGCCTTGAAGGACTTGCTTGCTAGAATAATGAGAGAAAAGTATGGAGTGGGCAGGAAAATGAATACACTGTGGCAGTAGAATAGGATGTGTTCAGAACCAGTTTGTATGATGCAGAGACTGGAATAGGTAAGGTAGAGTCATGGGTACAGTCACGGAAGGTATTGGTGGAGGCTTTTTATTTTAGGCAAAGAACATCAGAAAGCTTTTTGAGTTGGATAGAGTTGAAGTACTGGAAGTAGAAAAGGGAAGGAAGTATGTTGAGATCACTTTAGGGTAAATTAGGTATAAGGTCATGAAGGTCTACAGTAGGATAGTGGTTCTAAAAATGGAAAGAAGAGGCAGATTTAAGGACCTGTTAAAGAAGAATCAACATGACAGTAATTAGCAGACAAAGACTGCTCTAAGGCAGACTAATGATAATGAGATTAGGAAAAGTGTGGTATCATTGACCCTTGAGGGATTTTTTGGGGGGAAGGTATGGGGTGAAGGTAGTGAATTTTAAATTAATGTCAGGAAGAGATGGCCAATAAGGAGTTACAGGTACAGAACTGAAGGTTAGACAGGAGATGATAATTTGAAAATTACCTGAATAGAGTTGCTTGTTGATTTGGTAAATTTTAATAATTTTCTATATTCTCTTATTTGGGTAACAACAGGGAATCTTGGGGGTATTTATATTTGGGAAGTGGAAGATTTGAAACTAAAAGGCAGACAAAGCATGACCAGTAAAACAAGAATGGTAGTATACGCTACATAAGTAAGGATACAACATACCCATATTGAATGCTGCAGAAAGGTCAGAAATTGGGTTTGGCCACTGGATTTGGTTATGAAGACTTGGAGAAAGCAGAGATAGTTGAGTGATGGATAGGAAGTTAGACTAAGGTTAATAGCTAATGGATGGTGGTATGAACTGTATACCAATAGGTAATTTTTGTGGTTAGGAGAAATAAAACTGTGCTACTAGTGATAGCAAGGTTAGGGTTATCAAAACAAAGTTGTTTTTGTTTTTAAAGATTTTATTTACTTTTTAGGCAGGGAGGGAGAAAGAAAGGGAGAGAAACATCAATGTGTGGTTGCCTTTCACGCAGCTCCCTCTGGGGACCTGGTCCTCAACCCAGGCATGTGCCCTGACTGGGAATCAACAGGGGACCCTTTGGTTTGCAGGCTGGTACTCAATCCACTGAGCCACACCAGCCAGGGCAAAACAAAGTTTTTTGATAGCAGGTACCTGACAGGAGCCATCAAAGATACAAGACAGAAAACAATTGATAGAGTAGAGGTAGGGAGGCTGAACCAAAAGTATTGCATTAACCTTAGAAAGGAGGAAAGACAACTTGTCATTTGAGACTTGAGGACAAGTTAAGGGGGGATTGGTGGGATACAGAAAGATTTTTGAGAAGTTTATGTAATAAAGATGTTTAGGATGTAAGACATTTACCTTGCTTCCTGCTTTACTGACTATGTTGAGATGATCTGAGGATGAATAATTCAAAGCATAAAAATTGTCTTTAGGAATGCAGAAAAAAATTTAGAAAGGCTACTAGTGAAAGTTTGTTAGGAAGTTAATAAAGGAAAATAAAGATTCCTACATACCCATGTAGGTTGCACTAAAGAGCTGTTTGGGTTGTTTGGGTGTTAAGAAGTCAGAACTAACTTCTTTGGATGGAAGATACTGAGTGCTTATGTGCTATAACTAGGGGCTAGTGTGTGTGGGTCCCGTGTATTTCTTTAGTAGATTAAAACAGTGTTGCTGGAGGGAAGAGATGGGTGGAGGTGGAAGTGGGTATAAGGGGGATAAATGGCAATGGAAAAATACAATAAAAAATAAACTATTACAAAACAGTATTGTATATCAAATTATACCCTTTAGCTATCTCGTTAATATATTAATGAATAGATATTGGTGACATCATTGCGGAAAGTATTCAAGTTGCAGAATAGTAGTTAGGGTTGCCCTTTTTTTTTAAAATAAAGATTTTATTTATTTGTTTTTAGAGAGTGGAGAAGGGAGAGAGAGAGGGGGAGAGAAAACACATGTGCCCTCACCGGGGAATCGAACTGGTGACCTTTCGATTTTCTGGATGGCACCCAACCAACTGAGCCGTACGGTCAGGGTTGTGATTGCCTTTTAATATGTGTAGATTTACATAGAGTCTTTTAGAAATCCTTAATTATAACCAGTAGTGCTAACTTAAACAGGAACACTTTTTCTCTTGTACAATGAGTGAGACCGTAAATGACCAGACAGTTTCTTTGCATTTTGTACACAAGGTGTTCAGTAGAAATGTTCACATTTGACTTAAAAGTCATAAAAGACATTTAACTATTACTTAATGCTGAATTGGCATGCAGTTTTCCAAGAATCGTGCCATAAAGAAAGGTGCCCAATAAATATTACCGCTCTTGGATTTTAAGTTGTAAGTGCACTGGGGTTATTTCTTAGCCCCGCGCAGCATTTAGCATTCCGCCCTTAACTGGAAGGGACCCTTTTTCTGATTATTATAATTGGCCCATGTTATGATGCGTATTGTAAGATAATGCAGTGGACACTGTAGGGACTGATAAATCAGTGTGATGTATGAAAGCCTGAAATGAATTAAAAGTGAAATCTGTGAGGGAAATTTATTAATTTGCAAATAGCAGCAGTAAATGTGCAGAATAAGCAGCAAGGACTCATTGTCACTTTTTAAAAAGCTATCTACTCATTAGTTTTTGACTAAGAAAGTTGGATTTAAGCTTAGAAGGGAAGTTCATATTTGTTGTACTTACAGATGAAAATATTGGGACTTCATAACACCATTTGGCAGACAGAGTCTGTAGATTGGCTTAAACAGCACTTTTTCTTAGGCACTTCAAGTTTTTGAAATTAGTTTCTTTTTAAAATTTTAATCTTGATTTTTTCCATTACCATTTAGTCCCCGTACACCTGCCTCCCCTCAGCAATCACCAGATTGTTGTCCATGTGTCCTTTTTCCTTTGAAATGTCTTAAAAAAAGAGGGAGTGGTTGCTTTTAAATGATACTTGGTCTTGGCTTTGGATGACACATTTTAAACCTTTAGCAAGTAATTGTGAGAAAAGATCATGTTAATTATTGCATCATAACTGGCCATATTTTCGCTGCCTCTTCGTGTTCTTCACCTCAGCCTGTGCTGTATGACCACTTGTCTATTTAAATTTTAATGAATTAAGATTAAATGAAAAAAAATTAAGTATCTTAGTCACACTAGCCACATTTTAAGTGCCCTATAGCCTCATGTGGCCAGTGGCTCCTGCATTGCATACTGAAGAGAACCTTTCCATCATCACAGAAAGTTCTGTTGTATGGTGGTGCTCTAGATCTTTAATTACTTTTGATACCAGGAGAGTAAATGTCTAAAACCTGGAACAGATACTTAAAAAAGAACCAAAACCATAAAATTTGTACTACTTCAGTCATAATAGTAGCTTCAGCTTTCTCAAAGTTAAATATTATTTAGGATAAGATTTATATTTAGTTTTGGTATTAGGTCTTACTCAAAGGTCATTCTAATAATAATAAAAGAGAATAGCCCCGGCTGGTGTAGCTCAGTGGATTGAGTGCGGACAAAGGGTTGCCAGTTTGATTCCCAGTCAGGGCACCTGCCTGGGTTGTGGGAGGTCCCTGGTAAGAGGCGCGTGAGAGGCAAGCACACACTGATGTTTCTCTCCCTCTCTTCTCCCTCCCTTTCCCTCTCTCTAAAAATAAATAAAATCTTTTAAAAATAATAATATAAAAGGGAATAAAATAGTTATATTAAGACCTATCTCTGCCAGACTATTTAATAGTTTTATTGAGATATAATTGCTATAAAATAAATTGCATGTGTAAAGTGTAAAATTTAATAAGTTCTGACATATGAATACATCTCTGGAACCATCATCATAGTCAATATAATTGTAGCCATCTGCAAAAGTTTCCTTATATCCCTTTATAGTCCTTGTCTCCCATTCTTTTTCACCTTCCCTCCTGTTTCCAAACAACCACTGATCTGCTTTTCATCACAATAATTTGAATTTTCTAAAATTTTATATAGATGGAGTCATGCAATGTGTATTCATATTTTGTCTGATTTCTTTCACTGTACATAATTATTTTGTTATTCACCCATATTAGTTGTACAAATAGTTTTACTTTTTATTATATGAATATATCATAATTTATTCATCCATTAGTTTGTTAATGATATTTAGGTTGATTCCAGTTTGGGTTATTGGGTTTGGGTTAAGATGAAAGGCAAACGATGTTTCTCACATTGATGGTTTCCTCCCTCTCTTTCTCCTTTCCTTCCCCTCTCTCTAAAAATATATAAATAAAATATTAAAAAAAAAGACCACATCTTAAAAAAAAAATTAAGAAGAAACTGCCAAACTGTTTTCTAAGGTGGCTGTACCATTTCACATTGTCCTAGTAGAGTGTGAGCATTCCTGTAACTCCATATTCTTGCCCATTTTCGGTATGGCCAGACTTTTTAATTTCATCCGACAGACCATTTTAACGAGAAAAGACTGTCCTGGTAGAATTAATATTCTCTCTGGCAACTTTCTGTATTTAAAATGCTGCAAATATTTCCTTTGTGAAAAGATTTTAAGGCCATCTTCTATGGATTTATTTACTCTTTTTTTGATAGTATTTATTTCCTGATTCTGATTTGAACTCATTTATGAGAACCAATACATTTCCTTTCATTTACTTACATATTTTTCTTTTTTTATTCTAGCGGCCCCTTTGTTGCTTTATGCAAACAGACGGGACTTACGATTGGTTGATGCTACAAATGGCAAAGAGAATGCTACGATTGTAGTTGGGGGCTTGGAGGATGCAGCTGCGGTGGACTTTGTGTTTGGTCATGGCTTGATATACTGGAGTGATGTCAGCGAAGAAGCCATTAAACGAACAGAGTTTAACAAAACTGAGAGTGTACAGAATGTTGTCGTTTCTGGATTATTGTCTCCTGATGGGCTGGCATGTGATTGGCTTGGAGAAAAATTGTACTGGACAGATTCTGAAACTAATCGGATTGAAGTTTCTAATCTAGATGGATCTTTACGAAAAGTTTTATTTTGGCAAGAGTTGGATCAACCTAGAGCTATTGCCTTAGATCCTTCCAGTGGGTAAGTTTTGTGTAATGTACAAAGGGTATTGCATCTCCTCCTGATTTCTCTCCTCTAGAGTAGTCCCCTCTCATCCCCAAGAAAAAAACAAAGAGCAAAAACCAAATTTTATATTCTTTGGGCTTTTTTGTCAAGTAGACTTGAATGTGGGAATTTATATTGTGTTCTTAGGGTGTTTCTGTAAATAGTTTTATGTTTCTAATACCACTTATGTTATAGCCATATTTATAGTTCTTGGTTTTTCTTCTCTGTTATTTTTTGTAACTGTGAGAGGATAATTAGAAACAGGAGAAGGAATGAAGGCTGAATGAGAGTAGTATTTGATAGCTCTATTTGATTATAGAAAATAACCTGCATCTTACAACTTTTGTTTTATATATGTAGTCATTTTGTGATACTAGTGTCTTTTATATTAAACTGTGAAGTATTTAATGTCAGTATTCAATGAAAAATAAAAATAAAATTGTTAAATAATTTGTTTCTAGATAGATAAACATGTATTTGCTATAAAGGTTTATTTTCACATGAGAAGGGAAACTTAAAGCCATAAATCCCCTTAGAAAATTGGAACTGTGTCCTCACATGCCTCTTTATTACTGTGCTTCAATCCTGCTGTATACAGTTCCTTGATATTTCTGTGTTGAATACATTGTCATACCAGACTCTGTCTTAGCTAGGTATAGATGACTATCTCAACAGGAACCTGAAATTAGTTACTAATAATTGATACAAATCTAAAGATAAATAACTTGTAAATAACTTTTAATATTTTGTTTTCTTTGACTTTCAAGTATGTTGCTTTAAAACTTACTTATAAAAGGGAATGTATTATTATGTAATAAAATAGAACTTGGGGAAAATGAAAGACAGGTTTATATTTGTTCCTTTGTCTTGATACCAGGCCTTATTTGGTGACAGAGATTAAAGAAGATGCTACATTGTAGGGAAATGAAAATACTTGCTTGACTCTAAGAGAAAACATGAGCAGTAGTCTAGTGAAACTTTAGGATGAGTTTTGAAAAACACAAATATGTATGGTTTATATAACAAAAATTATTATATTTTTTAGAGGGACATTAAGATATCTGCTAAAGTTAAATGGTCACTTGATAATGCATCAGGAAATATTATAGTGGCTCTTGTGGTAGGTAAAAGAATTGAATGTCCCAAGGAGAAGGTCACAGTTGTTGGATATGCAGTGATTTGTCCTGACAATTTGGTTGTTGAGAACTTGCAAGACATTTTTCAGAAATGTAATCTGTGTTCTGCCAACAAAGTTTGTAAGTCTTGGGTAATGTTGAAATGTTTCTGGGGTTGCTGCTTTGTAGAATGCACAGGGTTTTGGTGATCATTAGGGAGTAATATTTTGATGAAAAGGTAAATAGTTCTTTTTGACAAATTCAATTTTACAGTAAGGGCGATGATGGAAATTCACCCGAGTATCTATTATTAAATGGTTAGTATGTTTAGAGCTCTGCCTTTTGTACTTTTGTTGGAGAGAGAGGTGGTATCTCTAAGGATTTGCTATCTAAGAACATAAAACTTAGGAGAGAGATAACTTTTCCTTCTTCAAAATATGTTTATTTGCATTATGTAGTATGTGTATGTAGAGGGGAGAGTGGTAGTGGTAAAGGAATTAGAGGAGGCGCCAGAGCTGATAAGGAAGACGGTGGATAAAATGACTGCATTTCCACAACTCTGGAGCAGCATTTGATGATTTCTGTATGTGCTAATGATTATGTGACAGTTCCTCTCTAAATTCAGAGGAATTTATAGGCAACTCTTGGCTATTCATGGTTTAGTAGTTTAATTAGTAAATGAATCATTATCACTTAGTAGTAAAGCTAATGAGCTTTACTTCAGGAATGCTGGTCTGATAAGTGTCTTAGAAGGTTTGCCATTTGATTAAAAAGCACATTAGAGTTTCTGCGGCTTTATCCATGATACTTCCCAGAATTGAAGGCAGGAATTCATGGAAGACTCAACTGGTGAAGGAACTAGAAGAATCAACAATAATGTGCTTCGAAGGTAGAAAGTAGTATTATTTAAGCTTCTAAGGGATGTTCAATGAAGAATAACTGTATTTTTGATGTTTATGGTTAGTGTTGCATTTGTGTGTGTAAATTTACCCCCTCTGAACAGTCCTCCTAATTAAAAAAAATTTTTTTGGGGGGGAGGGGTGGTTTTGTGTCATATGGCTATTTTTAAAATTATGCAAGTGGAAAAAAACAATGCAGCCAAATGGTATACATTTGATAATTACCATGATAGGATGTATTTAAAATTCTATTTTAAACTCACACATTTAAGTACATATTCTGTCAGTCCGTCTTTCATGTTGATCTTAGATTTGTGTTAAGGGTTGTGATTTTAACAGAAAAGTAATTTTATATTGAGTACATCACTTATCAAACAGAAGAAATGATATCCACATTTATTTTTTGGGAAAAGTGTAGTTTTCTTTCCAGAGAAAGTACATGAAAACAGTGCTGAGGAAAAATGTAGGCTTTATTAGAGTTCCAGGATCCTGGGTTATGAGGTTCAGAAGAGCTGACTGAGCTTGCTCTCAGATCAGCTTATGTAAAAGGAAAGCTATTGAATGACTAGTATTGTTTGAGCCCTGGGAACTAGTGCAGACATCTGTGTGCTTTCGGATGTATGGAGTTCTTTGTATAATCAGTCCATTTAGCCTAGACTGAAGGATGATTTTTATTTCCTTCTCTAAGTTTGGCCTCTATTAGTCTGAGTTTTTTTTTTTTCTTTTCAGTGACTGGCAGTGTACAGTTCAGAATAAGGAACAGGAAAATGTGTATAGCAGTTGTTCCAGAAATTAACAACTAAAGTTACAGAAAGCAGTATCCTTACTTTATTCCTGACTGCTCCTGATAATGGAGTTCCTTAATCTGTTCCATAATGACTGTACTAATCTTAGTGATGTTGAGGATCTGCTGTTTGGAATACAAATAAAGCAGTCCTAAGGTTTTGAATTTTTTAAAAGGATTTGTTCATATTCTAAGTCATTTTGGATATTTTTTAAAGAGTTAAACTTTAATGATTCAGTCAGAAGTGAATTCCTACTGAACAGCTTTGGATAATATACAGGTGACTCTTGAAAAACACAGGGGTTAGGGACTCCAACCCCCTGTGCAGTCAAATATACACACAGAATTTTTGACTCCTCCCATAACTTAACTACTGATAGCCTGCTGTTTACGGGAAGCCTTACTGATAATGAAAACAATCATTTAACATGTTTGTTTGTTATTTAATCTTACAATAAAGTAAGCTAGAGAAAAGAAAGTGTTATTGAGAAAATCATACGTGATAAAAAATATATTTACAGTTATTGAAAAATTTCCTTGTGTAAGTGGACCTGTGCAGTTCAAACCTGTATTATTCAAGGGTCAGCTGTATGTTTTAAAAATACATTTTTATTATTGTATTAACAACACTAGCACTTCTCCTTTAAAACCCTTGCAGACTTAACTTAATGGAAAAAGAGTGGTTTGTAATGTCCCTATCAATTTTACACATACAATTGTCATATCTTGAGTATGTTTAAAAGTATTTTCTATACTGGTATATCCCAGATGACAGCAATAGTTCCTGCCACATAGTAGGTGTTCAGTAAATATTTTTCGAGTGACTGGACTTTATATTTTCTTTTATAATCCTGTTCGTTTTCATTGTTAGGGGAGAAAGCTTTCTCTAAGTCAGTGTAAATTTTAGCATGGGCGCTTATGAATTCTAAATCTATATGGTTTTGATTACAGTAGTTTATTTAAAACATAATTAAAAGTTTTTTTTAACAGAAGTTATTAACATTATATTTTATAAAAATATACTTGTTGGAGCTTGTTTTATGTCACACCTTGTTCTGTTCTGAAAGATGTCTTGGTAGTTTGGGAACCCTACTTTCTATCCATAAAATCTAGAGCTGGTTGGGAATGTTACACAACTTCTAGCTAAATGCTGTTACTTTTGGGTGAGGAAACCAAAGCCTTTGGCCAAGATAAGATAAGAGAAAGCCAGATTCTTAGTTGAGATTTTCTAAGTCTATGTGTGGTTGGTGGGTGTTGTTCGTTAAAAGTATCTTGCTGAAGCTATGTTTTATTGTTGTTTTGTTTTACAAATGAATTATTCTTAAAAATGCAACATGGTAGCTTTATTTCAAGGAGACTATTATAAATTCTGTTTTTTAATTTTATTCACTGTATCAGTTTCTTATTTTGCCATTACTTTTTGCTGCCTTCTGCTTGAAGCATATTCTTTAATATTTCTTTGAGCAAAGTTCTGCTAACAATAAACCTTTGGTTTTATCTGAAAATGTATTTATTTTGCCCTCATTTTTGAAATGATAATTGATTGTAGAATTATAGGTGAGACTTATTTTTACTAAGTCCTTTGAAGGTATTATGACTTTGTCACTTTAATAAATCTGTTTTCTAATTATTGTTGCCTCGTAAAGTATTTTTTTCCTGGTTGTTTAAAAGCGTCCCTTAACTTTTGATATATTTCAAAATATACCTCTGTGTCTAGAAGTGGTTATATTTTAATTTACCCTGCTTATAATTCATGTTTCTAGAAGTTAATTCTTATTGTTAATTGTTAATTCTAGAAAATTATTATCCATTATTTCTTACTTTTCCTTCATTTTTTTAAGTCTCCTTTGGAACCCTTGTTGAATGTATGATGGATTGTCTTGATTTTCTGCTCCATACCTCTTAATCTTGCTTTTATAGCATCCATCTCTTTATCTCTCTAAATTACTTTCTGGTTAATTTTTGTATTTGCCTTCCATATAACTAATTCTTTCTTTAGTTGTGCCTAATTTTATAATTTATAATGAATTAATTGAGTTTTAAGATGATTGGCTATATTTTGCTTTTGTGGAAATTCTTTAGTCTCCTCATTAGACAGACTTACGAGAAAATGTCAACCTGTGTAAAAGTATAATGTGTCAATAATTGTAGACTTAAAAAGAGTTTCCAAAAATAGTACACAATTCTTGTATAATCTTCACCACATTTCCCATAATATTCATATTTTATATAACCATAGAACAGTTATCTAGATCAGGACATTAATGTGATACAATACTATTAACTAATCTGTAGACTATATTTGAATTTTTCCAGTTTTCCCACTAGAGTCCATTTTCTGGTGTAGAATCTCATATTTCATTTTGTTGTTATTTCCTTAGTCTTGTCTAATCTGAGATATTTTTGCAGTTTTTGTCTTCATAACCTTGACCTTCTGAAAATTACTGGCCATTTTGTAGAATGTCTTCCAGTTTGGATTTGTCTGATGTTTTCTTATGATGAGATTAAGGTTATGCATTTTTGTCAAGAATAGCAGACAAGTGATGTTTTGCTCTTCTCAGGGCATATTAGGTACGTGATGTGGAAACTGGTGATGTTATATTTGATCACTTGCTTATGGTGGTGTTTGTCAGGGTTTTTTTTTAAACAACATTTACTATTTTTTCCTTGTAATAAACATTCATGTCTATGCAATTATTCTGTTTCTCATCATGCTTTTATCCATTAACATTAGCATTCTTTGATAGTTTTTGCCTGTAACAGATATTACTGTGGTGCTTGCCAAATGGTGATTTTTCTAGTTCCATTCTTCCCTCCTGTATACATTATTAGTTAGAATCTGCCTTAAGGAGGGGCTGTCCTATCTCTCCCACTTAATTTATTTATTCAGTTAATTATATTAGTGTATACTCATGGGCACTTATGTTATTCTATAGGTTATAATCCATTATTATTTCTTGCTTATATTGTCCCAGATTTAGTCATTGGGAGCACCTTTTGACTTGTTCCTGTGTCTTTTTGACAATCCCTCATCATGTTTTAAGCACTTTTTTACTATCTGGAAGCACAAAATGTTCCAGATTTATCTTGTCCTTTTATTGCCTCACCCTTGGAATCAAATGCTATTTAGAAACTAAGATCTGAGCATTTTATAACAACAAAATTTATTGCTCACAGTTCTGGAGGCTGGGAAGCCTAAGATCAAGGTGCCAGCATGGTCCCCTTCTGGTGAGGGCCTTTCTGGTTCTTAGTTGGTGCCTGCTTGCTGTGTTCTCACCTCATGAAGGCCTGGGGACCTCTCTGGAGCTTCTTTTTTAAAGAAAAAACCCACTAATCCCACTAATTTCACCTCCCAAAGGCTCCACATCCTATTTGAGGAGACACATTCAGACCATAGCAATATATAAATCTCATAAAAAGACTAACCAGTGGTTCTAGGTGTTTTGTAAAAAAGAAGGTTTTCTAGTTATCTTATTACCAAATTATTAGATATAGAAAATCTAACTTTCTTGTTTAAATGTTGCCTTTTCTTATTGGGGATATATGTGCATGATAGTAGGGTATTATTCATACTTACAAATCTGTGTATTTATAACTTCCTTAAATTATAGGATTGTATAAATGAGGATTGTGAAGTGATTTATGATCTGGTTTAGATTTGGTTCACTTAGTTTTTATGACTCAATTCTGAATGTCTTAATTAGCCACCTTTGTGTATAATTACATCTTGTAAAGGGTGAACATTTATCCCCTCAGTTTATAGAAATGGAATATTTCTGAATGTTTTGATTAGGGTAAATTGGATTAAGATTTAGTATATATATTAGTGTGAATATTTTAGAAAATTTATTATTTTAACCTTACCTATTTGTAGATACTACATAGCTTTGATTGTAATAAATTTGCATAAAATGACTAGTATCTAATCTGTTAGTTGAGATACAGTATTTTTACTTTCCTGTCATTAAAAATTTTGATGTCTTGAAAACTTAAAAAATTGTGTATTATTGATTATGCTATTAGAGTTGTTCCGACCTTTCCCCATTTGTCCCCTTCCAGCCAGCACCCCTCACTCCTTCAGGCCATCCCCCCACTCCACCGTTCATGTCAGTGGGTCTTGTGTATAAACTCTTTGGCTGCTCCATTTGCTATACTGTACTTTACATCCCCATGACTATTCTGTGACTACCAATTTGGACTTAATCACTTCACCTCTTCACCCATTCTCCCCCACCTCCCTCCCCACTGGCAACCATCAAAACATTCTCCATATTCATGATTCTGTCTCTGTTGTTCTTGTTTGCTTAGTTTGTTTTTTAGATTCAACTGTTGATATGTGTGTATTTTTTACCATTTTATTATTCACAGCTTTGATCTTTTTATTAAATAAGTCCCTTTAACATCTCATATAAAGGTTGGGTGATGCTGAACTCCTTTAGTTTTTTTCTTGTCTGGGAAGCTCTTTATCTGCTCTTTGTAGTAGATGATAGCTTTGCTGGGTACAGCAGTTGTGGCTGTAGGTCCCTGCTTTTCATGACTTTGAATATTTCTTGCCAGTTCTTTCTAGCCTACAAAGTTCCTGTTGAGAAATCATAACCTTTGGCATTTTAATTATGATGTGTCTTGGAGTGGGCCTCTTTGTATTCATCTTGTTTGGGACTCTCTGTCCTTCCTGGACTTGCATGTCTATTTCCTTCACCAAATTAGGGACGTTTTCTTTCACTATTTTATCAAATAGCTTTCTTATTTCTTGCTTTTTCTGTTTTCCTTCTGGTACCCCATATGATGCTAATGTTGGACCTCTTAAAGTTGTCCCAGAGGCTGCTTATACAGTCCTTATTTTGGAGGATTCTTTTTTCTTGTTGTTCCAAGTGGTTGATTTTTGGTTCCTTATGTTCCCAATCATTGATTTGATTCTTGGCTGCATCCACTGTACTGTTGTTTCCCTGTAAATTGTTCTTTATTTCAGTTGTTGTATTCTTTGTTTCTGACTGTATCTTTTTTATGCCTTTAAGATCCTAAGTTCTTTGAGCATTCTCATAACCAATGTTTTGAACTCAGCATCTTATAGATTGCTTATCTTCATTTCATTTAGATCTTTTCTGCAGTTTTGATCTGTTCTTTCATTTGGGCCATGTTTCTTTGTCTCATCATTGTAGCAGACTCCCTGTATTTGTTTCTATGTATTAGGTGGAGCTGCTATGACTTCCTTCTTGATAGTGTGGCCTAATGTAGTAGATGTTCTGTAGGGTCCAGTGGCACAGTCTCCTCTATCACCCAAGTTGAGTACTTGAGGTGCACCCTCTGGGTGGGCTGAGTACACCCTCCTCTTGTAGTTGAGCCTTTATTGCTGTTGGCATTTACCTAGTCCAGTTAGTTAGTTGCAAGGACTGGCTATGACCACTGACCACCAACCTTCACCCTCCTTGGATGATCCAGCTATGCAGGTGCAGGGTGGTGGTGCTCTGACATGGTCTGTATCTGTCCACTGGGTATGCTGGCCCTGGGGTTTCCTGGGTGGTGCAGACCAATGTCATCCCCAACCTATGTCCTGCCCAGTGCCACCCTGCCTGAGCTATAAAGCAATCCGAGATGGCTGCTACTTGTGCTGGGCTTGGAGATTCCCAGGCAAAGCCAAGCTGTGAATCTAGGCTGGCTTCTGCTAGTGCTGGGCCTGGGCTCACTGAGGCTAGTTGTTGCTTGTTTGATAGGATTTAGGAAATTATGAGCCAAGACCAGCCATTCATATGGAAAAGCACCTTGGGTGGGTTGGTCAGTTGGGTGGGGCAGAATCTCTGGGGATCTCCAGAGGGAGGGGGTCACACAATGTCAGCCAGGTTGGTGGAGTCTCAGGTATGGCCCTAGCTTGCTGGCTCTGTGGTGGGAAGGTTTAGAAAAGAGGCAGTGGTCTCTGCTCACCTTGATACCAGACACTTCACTTTCTCCCTACATTCCACTGGTGCCTTTCAAGCTGCCACGTAGGTACTGGGACTCAGAGGGAGTGAGTGTGAGTAGGTGAGTCCATATGTGGGTTAAGAGGACCTGCTTGGGGCTCTAGCACTTTCTTCCACTGACTCAATTCCTCCTGGTTTTTGCAGCCAGAAGTTGTGGGGACTTCACAATAGAACTGTAGGCTGGGGGACCTGGTGTGGGTCTGAGATTCCTCGCTCCCAACATATCCCTCCTGAAATTTTATCTGCCACACGTGAGTGTGGGACCAGCCTGTTCTGTATCTGTGTTCCTCCCACCAGTCTGGATGGGTATGGTTTTTTAATTCCATACTTGTCAGACTTCCATGCAACTTGATTTCTGATGGTTTTGAGTGATGATTGTTCTACATTTTAGTTGTAAAATTGATGTGGTTGTGCTGAGAGGGGAGCCATGTCTGCCTATGCCACCATCTTGCCACCATCTTGACCGGAAGTTGACGTCTTGAAAACTTAATGTTTTCTTTAATTCCTAATTAAAATGTAGCCTATTGTCTACTCTTCGCTTCATTAAAAATTTATTTTCCAGAAGGCTTTGCAAATGGATATCAGGCCAGATACAGCAGTAAAATTATATGTATGAAAATTAGTGAACAGCATACAACAATCTGGTACTAGTTTTCATGATTTTTTATGAAGAGCAGATGTTCATACTATTGCATAGTGGAGCTATAACCACATATATGTAATTCTTCGGTATCAAGCAAATATGTTTATCTTCTCTTAATTCAAAGTCAAAATAGAACTCATTGAAGCCAAAGTAAACCAGGGGCCAAATAGATTACATAATTGGAGAGTTAGTAATAATTGTTGTGAAGAGATTTCTTCTGTATGAATCTGTAGCCTGGCTTTTGAGACACCATGGGAGTTATTTTTCAAACACTTGCATTTCCTAAAGGATACTAAAAGTGGCCTTTAAATCTGATGCTAATTGAAAAAAACAAAAACCTTTGCAGGATATATTATACAAATGAGTAATTTTCAGTAACAGAAGTTGCTAAGCTAGGTTAACTTCCTAAACAAAACAACTGAATTAAACCAAATTTACTCCTTACTTAATATGTATGCCTCCATTATTATTGTTATTATTATTATTATTAAGAGTACAAAATAAAATGATATAGTTAAAGAGTTTATCTTAGTCTAATTTTTAGGTAGCTAGGTTACAAGGAGATATTCAAGGTTCGTCATTTCAGTAATAGAAAATGTTTATGTCATATTCTAGCAGAGGATTCAGAGAATTTTATTTCTCCAGAATTTCCTTTTTCTCTGCATGTTGAAGTCTCTATTCTGTTAGCAGTCTGATGTTTTCTATTCTGCTTACTGATTTTTTAAACAGATTTTATTTAGGGGGGGAGAAATAAAGGAATAGAACCATTGCTGAAAGAGAGAAACATTGATTGATGATTATTTCTCATAAGCATCCCTAATGGGGACCAAACCCACAACCCAGGCCTGTGTTCTCACCAGGAATCTGACTCATGACTTTTTGCTTAGCAGGATGCCCAACCAACAGAGCCACACTGGTCAGGGCTCTGCTAACTGATTTTAAAATAAAGTTTATCTCTTTCTCTTATTGGCTAGTGCCCACAACCCCTTTAATGTTTAATTCTTTCTTAAAAGTAGTTGCCCCTAAATATTACTCCTTGTTAAATCTGAAATCTTTGTTATTCAAGTTTTTTTTTTTAAAGCAGGTGCCCTTTACTATATATCAGCCTGTTTTCTTCAGATCCTCTTATGCAGTTTGACAGTTACAGTCTACAATTGCTGTGTCTGATATATATTTTGGTGATGGACATGGCCTTTCCTCACCTCTCCAGTGCAGATATAACTCTTGATGATTTATTTGACACTCATTGAGGCCATAATGCTTTCTTTTGGCAGCTCTCTTTAGTTGTGTAAATATTCTGGGAATTTTGAAGTCACAGAATAATTTTGAAAAATGACAAAAACTTCTAATGGGTTCAACTTAATATTATATATAATCAATTGATGTGAAAAACTGATTTGGAAGTTTTCTAGTTCACATAATCTCTTTCTAATACATATATATAGTGTCAACCTTTAACATTTTTTTAGTACCTAGAGGAGTGGAGTCTGTTCCATTTATAGAGATATTATTGTATATTTGCACCATGTCTGGATTGCATATATTTGAGGATAGAACATAGTAGTCTTGTCTTGCACTGCACTTGTATTAAGGAATATGCATTGGTATTCATATAACATTGTTAACATGCTGTAATTTTGTCTCCTCATGTGGCCCAGATTATCTCCTCAGATAATAATAACCCAAGGTAGGAAGGAAGTCCTCTGTCTCCACCATGGATACAGAGGATACATTGTCAGATTTTGGAGGACAAATCCCAGTGGATGTTTTCTTTCCTCTCTGCAGGGTTTTTCTTCTCCCCTCATCTTGAATAATGAGTTTGGGTTTGCAAAATGGAATTTCCATTCAGATCAGCTGCCATACTTCTCCAACATCACTTCTCTTCTTTTGGATGAGCTTCAGTGCTGTATCCCTGAATACCGTGAATGCTTCTCTCCTGGCCATTCATGGCATTTTCCTTCACTCTGGAGAGGGACAAAGTCTTATAAAGCAGATTCTGAGTGTGCAGCCTAGGGAAAATACACCGTGACGGCTGGCACAGAGCTCCCTTCTGCTCTCGGGGTATTGCATTGACTGAGGTACCCAAATTGTATTTTAGGAATATCATTTATCTTTCATATTCCTTTCTTTGGAATAAGAACATGATGTAGCTGTCTTTGGAGAGATGTGTGAAATGAGGATTTTGGCACCGATATTACTGAACACTAAAAAGGAATGGTTGGAGTGTTGTACTGCAACCAGAGGGTTCAGTTTCCAGTCAGGGCACATACCTGGGTTCTAGGTTAATCCCTGGTCTGGCATATGGGAGGCAAACCAGTCAATGCTTCTCTCTCTCCCTGTCTCTCTAAAAGCAATGAAAAGAAAGTACATCTTCTGGTGGGGATTAAAATTAAAAAGTTGTGTATGATATATTGGGTAAAAGGAACTGTGTAGGCTCTGGTAAAATAGTTTTTCTTGAGGTCATGCCTTATTAAGGAGAATGAAATGTTGTGTCTGATGTAATTCAAAATGGTTACTGTTTGCTCTTCCTGCTAGAAGCATGAGGGGATTTCTTTGATCTTCATTTTGAGGACCTGGTAGATTAACTGGAGGTAAAACTCACAAAAGTGTGAGGGCCCACTCATGACTAGATCCCTCTGGAGTTTTTAGCATTTAGATTTGTCTATACACCAAGCCTCCACCAACTTGTCAATTACAGCTCAGGTTTTCCTACCTTGGTGCTGGTTCCTATGGAAGTTTCTGCCTGTTGGTTTCTGTTCTGGTAAATTGTGATTCTCTGTATTTGCCTGTCTATCTCTCTGGTTTGCTCTGTGACCTTCTCCGAGGAATCCAAGAATAATTGTTGATTTTCTAGTTCAGGTTTTTGCTTGTTGTAAGGATGGAGTGATGGCTTCTAAGCTTCCTACCTGCTGAACTGGAAGTCAGAAGTCAGGGCTTTGCTTCTTTGAGTTCAGAATCTGAATACATGAAGAGTGGGTAAAGTATAATATGATATTTGTTAACTAGAAGGATTTCACATAGTGTGTGTGTGTGTGTGTACGTGTGTGCATGTGTGCGTGTGTAGTCAAGAATCTTAATTTTGATAGATGAGTTCCTGGCATATTCAGAGGTTTATAATCTGGGTTGAAGCTGGCATCCAGAGAATAGAATCTCTGTGCTCCTATGTCTCATTTATATCCCCAATCTTAGTCATGTTCCCTGAACTGTTGGTATTGGATCTAATAATACCGTTATTTATATCAATAAACTACAGTAAAAAGATCCTGTTTAGACTGATTTTGTTTAAAAATCCTTACAGCGAGACTAGCTAAGTGAATTTATATTATCTTAGTTTATGTAAGGGAAGGCTGAAGTAGAAGTGAAAGCAGTAATATAAATTCATAACTGTCTTTTAAAGCTTCTGTTAGTTTATTAATGATAGAAGTATAAGTGAAACTCTTAGAACTTGGTTGTAAAAAAGATATGAAATCTGTCTTCTTACATAACCCTGCAACATTTTAACTTTGAAGCCTAATGATGAGAAGATAGCTGTTAATCTAAAAGCAAAGTTTACAGAAATGAGTCTCCTTAGAGATTGTGAAAAAAGTGATCTACATGGAGATAAGCCTACAAACATGTAGACTGTGTTCAGAGTCCAGAATAAATAAAAAATGCCCCTGTTGTATTACAAAATCTTTGATTACAAAATCATAAGCATGTAATTCTGTAACATAACAGTATCACACTCAAGCCACACTATATTACATTTTAGGTGAAATGTTCAAATCGCTGTCCCTCTTGTGAGACATTTCTGTGCCCTATCAATCACACTCAAGCAAGCCTTATGTCTGCCAGACCCTGTATTCTGTTCTATAGAATTGAAGGAGACTTTGGAAATATATATTTGCCTGATGAATGAGTGGTAAAATTGTTTGTAAGATGTTTTGTATAGAGAAGGTATGAGGCATTTTTTTAAACAAAAGCTGTGTACACTTGTCAGAATCAGTCAGTGTAACTTTACAGCAGAAAGTGAAACTTAATGTATGCCAATTTAAAAAAATCAGGAGATTGGAGTACCCCAAATTGGAATGCAGACTGCAACAGACAGAGAAATTTAATTCTAATAGAAATGAATGAACAATCTCACTGAAAAGAGCAGGAAATGAAAGGTGTTGACTTGAGTAACTTTGGAAATGCAGACTAAAGGAGGAAGAACCGCACATACTCAGTATACTCTTATTTGATAGTGTTGCTTCCCAAAAGGTTTAGTTAACAATTCTGAGTCTGGACTAGAATAGAGAAAGTAGATGATAGGTGGTGGGAACCAGGTTTCTCACTATTGTAGGAAGTTACAGTTAAGCAGCTTGTTTCAGGCTAGAATGATTCATGTGATAGTGGCTAAGAGTTGGAGTCATCATTGTGAACATATGTTTAATGTAGTATAGATAACAGTATACATTTTAAATGAGTTTAATTCGTTAACCTCAAAGCAATAAAAAATAAACATTTCAGTCCTGGAATGTTAATACACAGTTTTTCTTTTATAATTATGGTAGGGGTAGTAGAAACTATATTGTAGTTATATTTTCAGCATTTGCTTTAGGAAGTATTGTAGAATCTGTAGATCTCACGGAGTGGGGGAGAGTCCTAAGTCCAAACTTGTGTATTACCAATCCTGTTGTTTAATGAAATTTGATATGAGGGATATTTGTATTGATACAAACGAATACAAATCCCTTGATCATAGAATAATGATTCTATTTTGTAGTATTTGTAATTTTATTGACATTATTGTTAAATATATGCTCCATCCTGCCTCTTTCCCAAGGGGAATCCTAGCAACAGAATTCCAGCATAGCTACTAGTTCTAGCTGATTTTCGGTTCAACACTCCATTTGTGGCAGAACTTATAGAATGACCACTTCCAAGTCATTGTGGGAGGCTGAGATTAATAAATGTGCTTGTAAACTTTTGGGAGAATTCAGATCTATATTTTTCTTTTGATGCAATAATTAGGGAAATATCCTTAAAAACCTTGGAGCACCTTTGTAACTTATTATGCTTAGTGAATTGCATAAATGCTTACCACATTCTCTGGGAGAATGATTTAAAGTATTTTATCATGATGTTGGACTGTATCAGCTATAATTTTGGTTTCAGCAAATAGTCACAGTATAATTGAAATTTAATTGATGGTTTTTCGGAGTTGATCTAGGACCATTTTGCCAAGCGTGTTATGGATTTATCTTAGAAATACTGTTTAGGGTTTTCTAGAGTAGTGTATATTACTATTATATGTATTTTCTGATGTTACAAGATACATCTGTAAGAAAATATAATGCTTCGGTCTTATTCCCTTGTTAAAATGCAGAGTCTGATTTAGTAGTTCTAGGGTGGGACCTGAGATTTTGCTGAGGTTGTTGGTCCAGGGACTACATTTTGAGTAGTAAGCTTAAAAGCAAGGGGCAAATGTTTTCTCTAAAGGCCCAGACAGTAAGTATTTCAGTCTTTGTGGGCACATACAGTGTCTGTTACATGTTACTTTTTTCTTTTTCTTTTCTTACAACCCCTTAAAAATGTAAAAACTATTCTTAGCTCATGGAGCCATACACAAACAAAGCATAAGTCAGACTTGACCTGCTGGCCATAGTTTCCGTATTCCTGGTAGAGAAAGGGTGCACGCATTTAGTTGTTGTTAGAAACACAATTCTAGAATTGGTGTTTGTCATGACTTTTCAGCACTTCAGGTGATCATATCGGTATTTTTTTTACCTGTTAATGAGGTAAAATATTGCTGATGGTTTAGAAGTGTTTTGTTATTATTTACAAAAATTTGTTTTTCTTATGTAAATTTTGGTGTGATTTTATATACAGTCAAATTTCTCCCTTTTAGTGTGTAATATTAATGAATTTTGACAAATTCTGGGCCTTAGTTGAAATGGTGAGGACAGATTTTAATCAGTAATATGTTACTGTGACATGGAAAAGAGCCCAGCATGAATAGAACTCGCCTTTGATTTGTCAGTGCTTTAAAAGGAGAACGAGAGAATGCGGTGGGGGGTGGTGGTGAGCAGAGGTTCAGTGGAGTCAGGGGAGTGTAAATTGCAGAAAGCTGGAGCGGGAGATTGGTTCATGTAAAACTGTCCGGGTTGGTTAACTGGCATTTATCGAAAGCTCCCACCCTCCTGTGGAAACTGGCAGACAGGACCCTGTCTTCAGGTGTCCCTGGAACAAACAGTAAATTCTTTTGGCAGCTTTGAGTTTTCTCAGGCAGGCACTTTCAGAAGGGCTCAGGTCATCCTTTGGATGAAGCCATGAACTGTTAGAAACTCTTGTCAGTGTTTTGTCCACATCTTTATAGGCCAAGATTGAGGCCTAGTTGAGAAAGGACTCAGGGGATGCTGGCTAGAGTTTAGTCAGAGAGAGTCTTTGTCGGCATCATCACTGCAGTAGAGATAGAGGACTGTTCATCTATCCACAAATTTCTTTGTGCTCCTTTGTATTTACTTTCTTGCCTGTATTTACATTTCCAGCTCCTGGCAATTGCTGATTTGTTTTCTGTTCCTATAGTTTGCCTTTTCTGGAATGCAAATAAATTGAATAATACAGTGTGTAGCCTTTTGAGACTGGCTTCCTTAAAAACATTTTTAAAAGTTTTATTTATTTATTTTTAGAGAGAGGGTAAGGGAGGGAGAAAGAGTGGGAGAGAAACATCTGTTGGTAGCTTCTCGTATGCACCCTGAATGGGGATGAACCCACAAACTGACAGTCCTTCACCTCTCGGGATGATGCCCAACCAACTGAGCTACGGCTGAGCTACAAAAGCCAGCTACAACTGGCTTTTTTGATGCAGCATAGTACATTTCAGATTCATCTATGTTGTGCATATCAGTAGTTTGTTTTTTTGTTGTTGTTCTGGCTGAGTGATATTCCATTGTATGAATGTATTACCATTTGTTTATCCATTACTTAGTTCAAGGATACTTGAGTTCTTTCCGGTTTTGGTGAGTACAAATAAACCTACTATAAACTCCAGTACAGATTTTTGTGTGAACATAAATTTTCATTATTCTTGGGTAAATAACCCAGAAGTCAGATTGCTGGGTTCTGTGGTAACTCTAATTAACTTTATAAGAAACTGAAAATTTCACAAAGTGGCTATACCAGTTTTCATTCCTATTAGCAATAAGAGAGTTCTAGTTGCTGTGCATCCTCACTGGTATTTGGTATTGTCATCTTCCTTACGCCATTCTTATGTTTATGTAGTGGTACCTCATTGTGGTTTTCATTGTATTTCTCTAATGACTAAAGATGGTGAGCATCTTTGTGATTAATGTTATTTGTATATCTTCTTTGTTGAAAAATGTCATTTTTTGGCCAAGTTTTATACTGTTTTCATTATTGTTGAGTTTTGAAAGTTGTTGATTTAGTCTGGATACAAGTCCTTTATTAGATGTATGTTTGATAAATCTTTTCTCCTAGTCTGTGGTCTGTCATTGTACTCTCTTAACATCTTCCAAAGAGCAGACATATTTTGATTTATCAGTTGTTTTTCTTTTAGGGATTGTGCTTTTGGCTTTTAGTGTCAAATCTTAGAAATCTTTGCCTAATCTAAGGTTGCAAAGATTTTTCTCCTGGGTTTCTTTTCTAGAAGTTTTAGTTTTATATTCACTTCTATGACTCATTTTGAGTTAATTTTTGTGTAAAGTGTGTGATATAATTGAGGTTCATTTTGGTGTATGGAGGTACAATTGTTCCCGCACCAAATGTCCTCTGTTGAATTGTTTTTGTATCTTTATTGAAATCCAGTTGACAGTATGTATATATGTGGGTCTATTTCTGTACTCTCTGGTCTCTTCTTTTGATCCTGTTGTTTATAGTTTTGTTAATAACATCTGTCCTGATTACTGTAGTACAGATAATAAGTCTTGAAAGCAGTTAGTATGAGCTCTCCAAGATTGTTTTTCATTTTCAAAATTGTTTCGACAACTGTTGTCTTTGATTTATCAAATGAATGTTAGTGTCAGCTTGTCAGTTTCTAACTAAATCTTGCTGGGTTTTGATTAGGATTATGAATTCTAATCATTAATTCTGGGAGAATTTATATACTACCCATATTGAGCCTTTCCATCCATTAAGATGGTGTATAACGCTTCATTTATTTAGGTCTTTGATTTCTTTCATTAGTGTTTTGTAGTTGTTTGGCATATAGGTCCTGCACATGTGTTGTCACATTTATACCCAAATATTTTATGTTTTATCATTCTGTTGTAAATGATACTGCTTAAAAATTTTAATTTTCATTGTTACTTTTGTGTAGAATATAATTGATTTTTTGTATCAGCCTTACATCCTGAGATCTTAATCAACTCATGTATTGGTTCTAGTAACTTTTTGTAGATGTTTTTGGGTTTCATACATAAATAACCATGTCTCTATATAGAGACAGATTTTATTTATTTGTTTTATAATCCATGTGCTTTTTTACCTTGCCTCCTCTTTTTTTCCCCTCTTTTTTCACTGGCTATCACATCCACTAGGATGTTAAATTGGAATGGTGAGAATAGACATCATTGCCTTACACTCCAAGTAGCATTCAGTCATCCATCATCATTTATGGTGTTAGCTGCAAGTGCTTTTGTAGATGTACATTGTTAAGGTAAGGAAGTTCTCTTCTATTCTAGTTTGCTGAGAGTGTTTATTATGAATTGATGGTGAAGGTTTTCAAATGCCTTCCAGGATGTGTTGAAATGATACATGATTTTTCTTCTTTAGTATGTTGTTGCTATGGTGAATGTCATTGATTTTCTAACATTGAACCAACCTTGCATTCCTGGATTAACCCTACTTAGTCATGTTGTAGTAACCTTTTTATATATTGTTGGATTTCATTTGCTGAAATTCTGTGAAGGGTTTTAGCATTTGTGTTCATGAAAGATACTGGTTTGTAGGGGTTTTTTTCCCTCTTGAAATGTCATTTTGAGATTTTGGAATCAAAGTAATGCTTTATAGAATGCACTGGGTATTTATTGTTCTTTCCTATTCTATTTTTGGGAAGAATTTGTGTGGAATTGGTATTATTTAGTCTATAAATATTTGGTGGAATTTACCAGTTTAGCCAGTTAGACCTTAAGTTTTTAATATTATGAGGTTTTAATTATGAATTTAATTTCTTTGATAGGTATAGAACTTCTCATATTATCTTTTCATGTGTCTTTGTGAAATTTTGAAGAATAAAGTTGTAACTTCCTGGTGCTGGTTGTTTTTTTTGTTTTTGTTCTTTAAGTTTTAAATAACTTTTCTGGTTTTTTTCCCCTCTGTGGTTACCTTGAAGTATAATCTTTTGACCTGTATGACCCCAGTGCAAAATTGAAGGTAACTTTATTTTTGCCTTTTGGCCCTTGACAGCATCCAGGTAGCTCTAAAATTAGTACCATTATTAGAAGAATGGAGATCTATTTTACTTTGATTCTTGGAGTCTCAGGCAGAAACTGAGTCAGTAATTTTGACAGTCTTCATGACAACTCCCCCCCCCACACATACACACATGCAAAGAGGCTTGGTTTTGGGGTGAGTCTGTCTACTGTAAGATTTCATACTTCTTTCAGCTACTGATAGTATGTTGATTTGAAAAGGAGAGTAAAAAGTGATGGCTTTTTTTTTTTAAGGCATGTTCAAATACCATTACCATTTCTTCTTGGTGAAAACTCAGACTTATTCATTGCTTTTTTTTTTTTTTTAAGATTTTATTTGTTTATCTTTAGAGGGGAAGGGAAGGAGAGAGGGAGAGAAATACCAATGTAGGGTTGCCTCTCATACATCCCCTGCTGGGAACTGGCCTGCAACCCAGGCATGTGCTCTGACTGAGAATCAAACCGTGATCCTTTTATTCGCAGGCCCATGTTCAGTCCACTGAGCTACACCAGCCAGGGCTATCCATTGCTTTTTGAGAAATACAGTTTTGTTAAAGGCATGACAGTTTTTAAAATATTGATCTCTTAATTGACTGTACCTAGTTAAAAGAAAAAAAAAGCCATGATTATTTAAAAAATAGTTTTGTGATTTCTTTCACAATTAATTTGGCATAACCAAGGGGAGATGAAAGTCGATCAGTGTCAAAGTAACACAGTGTCAAAGTGACTGCAGTTGACCCTTGAACACTGCAGGGGTTAGGGGTGTTGACTCCCCATGCAGTTCAAAATCTGCATATAACTTTTGACTCCCCCAAAGACTTAAGTACTGAAAGCCTGCTGTTGACTGGAAGCCTTACCGATAATATTAACAGTTGATTAACACATATTTTATATGTTCTATGTGTTATATACTACTTTATTCTTAAAGTATGCTAGAGAAAAAATGTTATTAAGAAAATCATAAGGGAAATACTCTTATGGTACTATACTGTATTTATCAATACTATAGGTTTATTTGTTTATAAGGTGAATTATCTGTCAGTACCTACATCTTACATGATAAAAAACACTGTAGGTATTATATGTATTGCTAACATCACATAAAAAAGGAAAAGATAATGTGAAAAAGATATTCATATTTATGGTACACTTTTTTGTGATTCATAATGAAGCAGCAATATGATTGCTCTATGGTAGCCTATTGTAACTGATACGATTGGTTCACAGTAGCATAGCATATACAGTAATGCATGAATCGTCATAAAATTTTTATGGCATATAGTATTTTTTTACTTTTTAATTATGTTGTATTGATTATGTTATTACCGTTGTCTTGTTTTTTTCCTCCTATTTATCCCCCTCTACCCTGCTCTCCTCTCCAGCATCCCCCTGCCCTTAGTTCATGTCCATGGGTCCTACATAGAAGTTCTTTGGCTTCTTTTTTTCCTATACTATTCTTAACCTACCCTGTCTCTTTTGTACCTACCAATTATGCTTCTCATTCCCTGTACCTTTTTCCCAGCCTCCCCTGTCCTTCCCCCCTCCCTCCCGGCTGATAACCCTCCATGTGATCTCCATTGTTGTGATTCTGTATTTGTTCTAGTTGTTTGCTTAGTTTGTTTTCGTTTTTTAGGTTTATTTGTTGGTTTTATGAGTTTGTTGTCACTTCATTGTCCATAGTGAATTTTAAAAGCAGCAAGAGGAAAGGAGAGAGTTACCTACAAAGGAGTGCCCATAAGACTATCAGCTGATTTCTCAAAAGAGACCTTACAGGCAAAAAGGGACTGGAAAGAAGTATTCCAAGTCATGAAATCCAAAGACCTACATCCAAGATTGCTCTGTCCAGCAAAGCTATTATTTAGAATGGAAGGGCAGATAAAGTACCTCCCAGATAAGGTCAAGTTAAAGGAGTTCATCATCACCAGGCCCTGTATTAAAGGACACATTATTAGTTTGATATGAAATATCATTCACCTATGCCTGTGTAAGCATTGGCTATCCACTTTAATACACATCTTATACATGGTGGTTCTAGACAACAAATACTTAGCCAATGATGATGGTGACAACACAGAATGTCTTGTATAGTTCTTGCCATATAGTTATTGGATTTTCACATGAATACACATTTATATCAACAAATAACTTTATTAACTATACAGCATGACGATTATTTACTACTCCTACGTGGAAGTGAATTATAAAAGTCTCATCCTTGTCCTCTTCACAATGCATAGGCTTAGGAGATGGAGGAAGAAGAGGGGTTGGTATTGCAGGTGGAAGAGGTAGAAGGAAGGACAGAAGAGACTCTCACACTTGGTGTAACCTTATGGAAATACTTAATGATTTCTGCCTGACTTTTGCTTTCTCATTACTCTAAAAATGTTCTTGTATGGTTCCAGTCCTTCTGCCATTTACTTTAGTGTCAGTGCCCATATTATACAAGTGTCCTTGTCAGAAAAGAAGACACAAGAAGCCATCTTTTAAAAAAAAGAAGAAAGAAAGAAAAGGAAACCTGAGTAATCAGAATCTTCTGCTAGATTGTCTAGTCTCAGTTTGTTTTCCAGCACTGCTTCTGTGTGTTGTTCTTAGTCTGGCACTGGTTGGAAGCACGCATCTTCATCAGGTCTACTTCTGTTACCTCCTCTGGTGTTTGTTAGCTCTTGAATTTCTCCAAAGTTCGTATCTTGAAACCCTTCACCCTCCATCTTTTATTTCCTTTGCCGCATCCACAATTTCTTTCATGATTTCCTTGGTTGACTCTGTTGTGAATCTTGTGAAGTCATGCACAACCTCTGGACACAGTTTTCTCCAGCAGGAGTTCATTGTTTCAGGCTTGATGCCTTTCACAGCTTTTTCTGTCATAACAATGGCATCTTGACCCAGGTAATTCTTTCAGACTTGAATGGTATTCTATCTGGGTTCTCTTCCATAGCATTGGCAATCCTTTTCATACAGTACTTTGTATGATGAGTCCTAAAGGTCCTTAAGAAGTAGAGGTTGAATTAGAGATGTGTTTGTGGTTGGTTAAGTAGAACACTTTGATGCCTTTGGTGAACTCACAGCATTCTAGGTGGCCAGGGACATTGTCCAGTATCCAAAGAACTTTAAAAGAACTTTGTCCCTGACTTCAGGGACAAAGCACTGATGGAACCAGTGCAGTAAAATAGTTTCCATTGTCCAGGCCTCATGTTGTACATCCAGAAGACTGGCAGCTGGTGTTTACTTTTTTCCTTCCAGGCTTGAGGGTTTGGAGATTCACAGATAAGGGCAGCCCTGATCATAAACCTGACTGCATTTGCACAAAACAGTAGATTTAGGCTATCTCTTCCTGTATTAAATCCTGGTGCTCATTTATCTTCCTTACCAATAAATGTTCTTTGTGGCTTCCCCTCCACCCTTTGACCACCAGAATAGGGTACTTTTGTCTGCATTAAAAACCTGTTCAGGCAGATATCCTTTCTCAATGATTTTCTTAATGGCCTCTGGGAACTTGTCTGCTGCTTCTTGATTGGCAGAAGCTGCTTCTCCTGTTATCTTGACATTTTTAAAGCCAAGCCTCTTTTAAAATTATACAAAAAAATTTATCAACCATCCTTTGCTGGTATTAAATGCTCCGGCTTTAGATCCTCTTGTTTTGCTTTAAGTTGCCATATAATGACTTCACTTTTTCTCCAGTCATTAGAGCCTATAGGCATACCTTTCCTATAGCAGTCCTGCACCCACATAAAAGCTGTACTTTCAATATGAGGTAAAAAGGTATTTCACAAAATGTGTAAGGTTTTCACACCTGATGGCATTCCTGCAGCAACAGCTTCCCAAATGTTTTTTTCTCTCTTTCTTTTTTTAACAACCATTCTTATACTGGATTCATTTATCTCCAGATGTCAGGCAGCCGCAGTTGTAGACCTCAATCGACAGTACACATCAAGCAATTAACAGTTTTTCTTGTAATATCATGACTTTTCTCTGCTTCTTGGGAACACTTCTAGCATCACTGGTGGCATTCTGTATGGGTGTTATTCAGGGTTTACAGTATTGCGCTAAACATGGTGAAAAAATACTCGAGAATTGTAAGTGATCACTTTTTACTGATACACAATTTACTGGAGAGATGAGCTGCTTACTCAGAAATGACTTGGGGTCACATAGGATTTTAAGCAGATACTTAGCATGACACTTCAGTTTACCACAATAGCATCAGGAGGTGGCTACAAAATTATTATAGTAGTACAATAAGTGCTACAGTTAATTTTATGCACTTACGATCTAATACAGCATCTTTACATTTGTTTACATTTCTCTTGACTGTGAATGATACCGTGAAGTCTTTAAGTGTTGTATATGTTTTGATAATTTTAACTTTTTATAATATATTTGTTCATATTTTATGGCAATGAATGATAAAATAGTGCCTATGTGTATTTATGTAGTCATGACATAATACTTAACATTTCCTGAGCTTTTCAGTATTTCTACATATGTAGCTTATGTGTGTTTTTCCTAACATTGTTGCAAATTTTGAAGTAATTTTTCTGTGTTTTTTGAAAAAAAATTTTATATAGGTGAACCTGTTCAGTTCAAACTCATGTTGTTCAAGGGTCAACTGTATAATATTTGTATTGTATACATTTTGATGAAAATTCCTAGGTAATTAATCCCTCTCTTACCGTTTTGGCAACATTCTCTAAACTGCAGACAAAAGGTTTTAAAGGATGCTTATTGTAATGTTCTGTTAGTTCATATCTTATAAGAAAAATAAGACTGTTATGTATGATGTGTTGAATGAATTAACAAATTAAAATCTCAGTTGAGGGTTGCCCCTATTTAAATAATTGAATGTTGAAGTCTTGAAAAGTTGTAGCAGAAATTTGAAAATTCATTTTTATTCTCACAGATCTTTGTATATTTGCTCCTAGTAAAATTTAAGCAGTAATTGTGAACTTTTAAAATTCCATTTGTCAAACTAAGAAATGTTCAAAGAATATGTAGAAGTCTGTTATGTGGGTGGAATTTACTTGGAGCTTTGCTCCCTTACATGGTTTTACATGCCTTAAGGACTGAGTGCCACCTGGGGCTAATTGTCAGTTAATATTTAGGATCAGCTGGTTAATGAGTTAAACACATTAATGCTACTTGTACAAAAACTGAGTGCTGTGGATAAACAGGTGCTTGAGAAAGTCAGATTTCTTTTTACTGGTTCTAAACCCTGTCCGAGTGCATTGGAATACTTTGGGGAGCTTTTAGACAATACCAAGTCCCAGTCTGGACCAACTTAATGAGAATCAATGATGGAAGAACCCAAGTTACTGATATTTTTAATGAGTTTCTCTTGGAGGGGTAAATGTTCAGACCATTCTGTAACTGTTACTGATATGTATAATTCTAGTTTCTGAATATTTAAGAACTGGTTATTTCACAGACATTATGTGGGGGTGATGATTGGGTTTTGAAGTTACAAAGATGTGGATAAAGCAAACAGTTCAGTTGGTTGGTTTTCTTTCACACCTTATTGTTTCATTGTTTTTGGTGACATAAGTATCAGATCTGTCACAAATTGTTCTCTTTATATCAGTTTTCATCAAGATACTGTTCTGGGTAAGTGTACAGATCAGTGGTTCAGGATGTGATTTGCCTGACAGTTTTCTGCCCGTCATTCTAATGAATGTTGACATTGGGCCTTAATGAGAGGAGGGAAGAGACTTGAAACATGCCGATTGTAAGACTGTAGGGGTGGGGTGGGTTCTAAGATATAAGCTGTTGTTGGCAAAGAGTTGAAGTGACTTTGTTTAAACTTTTAAAGTAACACTTGGGGATGCTGTTTGTATCTAAAATGTGTGTCAGTGTTCATAATTTTAAGCAGTAGAAATCCCTTTAATTTAAAAACAAAGTATTTACCCCTTTAATTAAAAAACAAAGTGTTTTTAAAGAATATATTGGGTTACTCATAGAATTTCCTAAATAATAGAAGGACGAAGCTTGGAATCTGTAGCCAGGAGCAGTACTCCAAATCATACCACGGACCTGGGACGGGGAAGGTACCACTGTTAGGTGGTATATTCATCACTGTTTGTATTCTCTGAATGACTTGAGGCAACAGGTACTCCTAAAACTGCTGTCGTGCATTCTTGCAAAACTGGATTATTTAGCCCTTGCCCCCAGCCTCACCAGAATGGGTTGCTTGTGGTCCTTGTTGCTGCTACTGCCACCTTTGTTTCCTTCTATCTCTGCCTCCTCTTCTTGGTTTGTCAAAGAGGAAAACCCAGATCTTACTGTCCTTTTCCCAATTGCAGTGGAGGTTTTGAAGGTAAATACCTGGTGTGTTCAATTTCTTTAGTTTCAGAAACTGGTTCAGCCTTATAAAGTTCTGCCTCTCCATTCATAGGAAGGTAGTTTAGATGCTAGATAGCCATGACATTTTGTGAATGCATGGCCATAGGATTTGTGGGTATCTTTGCCATGATATGAATGTTGTTTGTATTTTTTCTCTTTCTAATGTTGAAAGATCGTATGAGGTGTAATGGTGGGTATAAAAAACCAAGAGAGTTAATAGAAGTACAAATTTGTAACTGGAATGGGTCTTAGGAATAATCTAAACAAATCTAATAAAGTAAACCAATTATAAGAACTAATGTTCCTTAGGTAAATGCCATTTGCTGTGAAATCATCTTTACTCCTGATAATGAAACCAATTTCTACTCCATTAGTCTTCATAGAGAAGCTGCTGTATAATGTAATGAACAGCACCCTTATAATATCCACAGTGACAAATTTCTTTGGCATTTGGCCCTGCAGCATCAGGGCAAAGTGCAGTTCAGTAAAAGTAGGTAAGGCGACCTGGAGAAGTGAACTGAGATTTCTCAAGGACAAGATTCTTCTTAGAAAATAATTTGGAAATTCCTGTAATATATCAGGCAGGTGATTGGTGTCCCTATAGCATATATGGATTCTGAGGCCTCCCTGGCTTGTCACTTTGCTATTTTTTGTGTATTTGTTTATTTAATGACTTGCCTCATTCTTTTGAATGTATTTCTCTTTCAATGTCTACTTTTGAAGTTACTGCTCAACTTTTTTTTTTCACTCTAAACTTTCGGATCATGTAAAAGACAGCAAAAAACAAAACAAAAAAGTAGTCTAGAGACTGCTTCCCCAACAAGGCTCACAAAGAGAAGGCCACAGTTTGGACTTTCAAAAGAAAATGTTTGAAGGAAAATTTTCTCTTCCCGGAAGGCTACTATTTTTTTGTTTAAAAACTTTTGTATGCCTGACTTTCTAGGGTTTGCCCCTGGATCACTATATTTTAGTGGTCTGCTAATGATCGATTACCTAAATGTCTTGGGCCAGTAAGTATTTCATCATTTTTCTTTGAATCTGTTTGTGGTTTGGGTAACTTTTTCAGATTTTAAGAGGTTTAATGTTTGTCCTACATTCAGCCAGACTGATTGTCAAGGGCTCTCTCTGTTGTCTCTTGAGCTGGAGCAGCCTGGTGTGTGCACACAGCCTTCCTGACCAACAGGGATGAGTGTGCACTTCAGAGGGCCTCTTCACTTGTCTCCTACCCAGGATGTCCTTATTAAATTTCCGTCTGGTGTGCCATTCTGTTGCCTTCCTCAACCATTGCTGCTGGGATTGTTTGCCACTGAGAGAGCACTCTTGTTTTTTACTATATTCCTAGGCACAGATTTTTTCGTTAAGTGCTACAAATAAATTCAGCCCCATTTCTCAGGGCCAGTTAGCTGCCATTCTTTATGGCCTGCTGTGGCTGCTTGGGGTAGAATTTCTGTGCCACAAACCCAGCAGTGCTGTGGATGGTGATGCTAGTAACCTCTAGCTGAGATACTGTATTTCTTTGCTGAGATTTGGTAGATTTTCTTGAGTAAGTGCTTCTCATTTTGTTGTATATCCTTTGATCAATTTTCAGAGATGTTAGTTATGTTTGAGAATCTTTTCCTGATGATTTATTTGCTGAGTTCCTTCACAGATTCATTTTGGGAGCCCTGGCCTTTCTATGCTTTTTATAGCCAGCTCCCACCGCTCCAAGCTGCTCATTTCACCTCCAGTTTTAAAAGTCCTCCAGTACCTTTATGTTGCTCTAAGAATAAAAAACAAATTCTGACATGGTCTAAAATTGCCTTCTTACATTAGTTTTATCTTATGTGAATCTAATCATTCTCTTTTCCCTCATTTTGGACGTTATCCAATCATTACCCTTAATTTAGGGAGCACTATACCTTTTATTCTTTATAAATGAGGCTCTGACTTGTATAAATGTTGGAATCTGAGAAATACAGTTTTGAATTTCTGTTCTGCATTTATTAGCTGTGTGGCTTTGAGCAACGTGTTAATTTTTCTGAGTCTTTTCATGTGAAATAAGGTGATGGAGGTAATATTTCATAATTTTGCTGTAAGGCTTACATAAGATAATACATGGAAGGCTGTTAGTTAACACAGCGCCTTATCACTAAAAAATAGATTTTTCCCCACCTGATGTTCTTCTCTCTTCATTTGACTAAATGCCTTATATGAAATATCAGTGTGCATCAGTGGAATCATTCCAGTGTCACCATCCCACCAGTGTTTCGAGTGAAAGTTATACCTGAATTTCAATTGCATTTTTAAACACATTTGTTGAATACCTCATATCTAGTTCATAGCACCTCATTTAACTTTAAAAAATGCTTGTAATTGAAATATAACATATTAAGAGCTTTACCTTTAAATGAAGAAAATAATTTTCCCCCTCTGGAATGAGACTATTAAGATTTCCATTTTTTTTATTTTGTAAAAATTCAAATCTTTAGAAGCAAAAATAGTACAATGAAATTCTGTATACTCTAACCATAGCACAATGATCATATTTAGAAAATTAACTTTAGCACATTTCTATTACATGGGGATTTTGACAGTCTATCAAATTTTGCTAGGTTTCCCAGTAGTATCTTTATAGCATTTTCCCCAGCTGATTAGTCTGGAATCACGTACTTAATGTAGTTGCCGTGTTTCTTTATTTTCCTCTAATCTCCTCCAGTGGAAATTACTCTCTTTGACTTTCAGGACATTGGTATTTTCAAAGTCCAGTTGTTTTTCAGAATGTTCATCATTTTGGTTCTGTTTCTTCGTAAATTTGTTCAGGTTTTGCATTTTTTGGCAGGAACATTGTTTAAGAGATCTACATAAGAGATGGTATGTCCTTCCTGTGCATCACATACATGATGCTTGTTTCTTCACTTACGATGTTAACATAAATGATGTGGTTAAGGTGGTGTCCACCAAGCTTATTTTCTCTAAAGTTACCACTTTTTCCTTTGTCATTAATAATTAATCTATGAGATGACAGATTGAGATAGTGTAAATGTCCTTTTCCCAATAAACTTTGATCTAATATTTTTGCATCCTGTATGATCCTTATTTCAATCACTTATTACCAGGTAGATTATTAAAATTTTGATAATTTCTAGTGTTTTAACTTTAGTGTTCTTGAATTTTATTTCAATACTAGATATAATACTAGATATAATTATGAAATATTGGTACTTTGCTGTTAATCTGCGTATATTATTGGTTTATTTTTATATGATTTTTAGATTCATATACTGGACAGACTGGGGAGAAGTACCAAAGATAGAACGTGCTGGAATGGATGGTTCAAGTCGCTTCATTATAATAAACACTGAAATTTACTGGCCAAATGGACTGACTTTGGATTATGAGGAACGGAAACTTTATTGGGCAGATGCAAAACTTAATTTTATCCACAAATCAAATCTGGATGGGACAAATCGGTAAGATTAACTTTATTGATTTATTTTTAAACTTTAAGTAAACACCACATGTCTTAAGATAGTAATGAAATTATAAAGCCTAATTTTTTAAAGAAGAAATTAGTGTATTTCTTGCTAAGTGTCAAAGGAAAAGAAGAACACACTTTCAATTTGCTTTTAAAAGGTAAATATGTAATTGAACAACAAATAAGTAAAAAAAACTTTTTAAAAGGTAACTGTATTTCTCATTTATATTGGGAGCATTTAGAATTTATGAACTATATTTTCTCTTTCTTTACTTTGAGCTAATTTACTTCTTTAGTGGCTTTCAGCCAGAGATAGGACTTGTACTCTCTCCAAGAGTGTTTGGAGGTGTGTGGGGGGTTTTGTTTAGCACGAGGACTAGGAGTGCTGCTAGCGTTTTACTTTCTCCGAAGCCAGGGATGCTCATTTTCTGTGATGTGTTGCACACCCAAGACAACAAAGAGTCATCCTACTCAGAGTTATCCATAGGGCCTGTAGTTACTGCTTAAGGCAACTTAGTTGGTAAGTCTCTAGATTAGGACAGTGGTTGGCAGACTTTTTCTGAAAAGGGCAAGATAGTAAATATCTTAGGCTTTGTGGGTCATTTACGACCTCTATTGCAACTACTTACCTCTGCTGTGGTGGTGTGAAGGCATTTATAGACAATACATAAGGGAATAGGCATGGCTGTGTTCCAGTAAAACTGTATTTACAGCATGTACAGTGAGCCAGTGGGCTGTAGCTTGCTGATTCCCAGGGTAGGACAAAACCTACTGCATGTATATTACTGTATGTACACTCCAGTATTCAAGGAAGATAGTTATAATACATAAACATGGAACTTCTACTCAGATCATATTCAGATTTTTAAAGACACTATTTATGATATCGTGTTTGAGTGATTATTTGGATTTGTAGTGGTCTTATTCTAAGACTTCGACAGGAACCTAGAGAGCCTTAGGTAGAGTCAAAGAATTTTTCAAAGGGTAAGTATCTGTAAGTTATATAAGTGATGAATTAGGGAGTACTTAAAAGTATTAAAAACCAGAAAGATTTCAAGAGTTTATTAAAATAAAATTTTTGGAGGAATGGAATAGTGTATTTTGGACCTTGTTTCAAAAATGAATGAAATGACTTATACCAAGATGGTTGAAAAATAATTAGAAATAAAATGTCAAAAAAGTAATAAATATATGATGAACATAAAAACATAATTGTTGTGTTTAACTGCAAATTTGATTTTGAGAGGGACACTAGAAATGCAATATGGCCATGCCATAATTTTCTTGACTCCCTTGGGATACCCATGCAAAACCAATGAAACTACATAGCAAATCTAAAAACATACCATAAAATTAGTCTCAGGCATCCAGAAAGACAAGCAAGTAAGTAGGCGGACCATCACAAGACCTCCATAGTGTTACTACCTGTGTAAGAGTAAGGATAGAGAGAGGGAGGGAGGGGGAGAAAGAATGAGAGAGAGAGAATGTATATGAGGTGTTTCATTGAACTTAAATGCAGGAGTCTCCAAAATAGCCTCAGGTATTCACTAGACAATGTGGTGGACTATATTAAGAGCAGCAGCTGAAATGAGAGGGTGGGGGTTGCCCACTCCAGTACCAGGCAAGTACAGTGTGTCCACGGTAAAGACAGAAAAGGGTAGAGCAGTCTAGCTCCAAAGAATTCTTGAAATGACCTGCTGGAGTTCTCTTCCAGAACAGTGTGCCTCACTGAGTAGAACACAATTGAATAGAATGGTATCATCAAAATTGAGAAGAAAAGGGAAAATTAAGGGGAAGGAAAGAGAAGGTTCCGATAAATATGGACAGAAGAACAATTGGGAGATCTTACAAAGGAAGCCACCATAGTATTTAATATTACATGAAAAGAACAGAAGACTGAATTGTAAAGTTAGAAAACTAGCTTGAACGTCATTTTACATAAACATGAAAAACAAGTATCAAGGTAAAATCCCATGTAAGGTTATTATAAAGAACATCTTATCTATAGCAGCATTTTAAGCTAACAGCAACTTAACTTTGAATGCATACTTAAGCTCTACATTTTTACTCTCCCCTCCATGTTAGTGTTTCTGATGTCACAATTTTCATCTTTTTCCTTGTGTATTCATTAACACATTGTAGTTATTTTTACTACTTTGCCTTTAACGTTGTACTTGTTTTTACTACTTTATCTTTTAACATTTGCAAATACTAGATTTGTAAGTGATTTACCCACCACTATTACAACATTAGAGTATTCTGAATTTTACTAATTATTGTGTTATTTATTATTATTAACCTACATTTTGCCCACCCGTGTATCGTATTGTAACTATAGTTGATAACTGCTTTATATAATTCACGTTTCTTAAGAGAGTCAAACTTAAAGTTTTCTCACTGATACCCCTCCTGCCAAAAGCTCTACCAGGGTAGGGTGTCTGACTTTCGGCTCATGGGCCACATACATCCCAGGATGGCTATGAATGAGGCTCAACACAAAATTGTAAATTTACTTAAAATATTATGAGATTTTGTGTGTATGTGACTGCATGTTACAGTGTATTTAATGTGTGGCCCAAGACAACTCTTCTTCTTCTTCTAGTGTAGCCCACTGACACCAAAAGGTTGGATTCCCCTGCTGACCCCTGTGGCTCAGTTGGTTGAAGCATCCTCCTGTAAACTATAAGGTCATGGGTTTGATTTCCAGTCAGAGCACATGCTAAGGTTGCAGGTTCAGTTCCTAGTTGGGACACATACAAATGGCAGCCAGTCATTGTTTCTCTATCACATCAATGTTTTTCCCTCTCTCTTTCTTCCTCCTGTCCCCACTCTCTAAAATCAGTAAGCATGTCCTTGGTGAGGTTTAAAAAAAAACCCGAAAAAGAAAAACGAAAATAAAATTTGTGAAGTGCGATGTTTTTAGTACACGGGGGAGCCCTTTCACAATTTGAATGTATATCTTATCACTATATAAACCTCAGTGTCTTTCAATTTTATTTGTGAATTATACCTCAGTAGAGCTGAAGGAAAAAAAACAATGATGAACAGAATAATGACTTAATAGGAAACTCCCCAGTAAGATATGATCATAAAACAGATCAGACCTCTAGTTTAAAATGCACTATCAGTAATTGACACACCAGTGTTATGTGTCAAAGGCCAACATAAATTAAAATTAGAAAGCTCAGATGAGATGATGGAATCTTGGAAAGTATAAATAAAAGACAAGTCATTTCAAAGAAGACAGCTAAGCCAGCAGGACCACAAAAGTGAATAAACAGAAAAGATCTTTAAAATAGAAGTTGAAAAGGAAGAAAAATTTAAAGACCAAAAAGAATGTGAAAAGATAAAAGGATTTGAGAGTCAGGAATGTGGAAGATAGGCAAACAAATGGCACAGATGAAAGGCTTTTAGGAAGATAACCAAAGCCAGGGAAGGAACAAAGACGGAAAACTGTAATTCACGAAAGGTGGTCTCTGAAAAGAACATTGGAAAACAACACATAGAAAGAGGACACCGTGTGCCTGAGAATATAAGCCAGAGCAAAAAACATCAAGATACATTCTAGTAAAATTAGTCTGTAGAAAAAGAAAATACATCTCAGGACCTCTAACAAATAAGATTAATGACTTCAAAAGGAAATTAGGTTAGTATCAGACTTTCTCACAGCAACACTCCCTATCAGTATTAAATGGAGTTAGTTTTCATAGTACTACAAGTAAGAAAATGTAAGCCAGTTACTTTTATCCAGCAAAACTGACCTTCTCATTATTAAGCAGTAGACAACATTATCAACATATAACAAGTCAAAAAATACTGTTTTCTTGTCAATCCTGAAAACGCACTAGTGACTGAGCTGTAGACAACTAAAGTAGTGAGTGAGATGTCAGAAGTCTTGGTGAAGAGCATTAAAAATATAATTCCTTTAAATTTTTTCTTAAATTATATTTTATTTATTATGCTATTACAGTTTTCCCAACTTTTCTCTCTTTATCCCCCCTCCACTCTGCTCCAACCCTCCAGCATCCCCCTGCCTCAGTTCATGTCTGTGGGTTCTACATGTAAGTTCTTTGAGTTTTCTCTTTCCTATACCATTTCTGACCTCTCCCCATCTATTTAATGCCTACCAAGTATGCTTCTTCACTGTACCTTTTCCCCCCTATTCCTTCCCTCCCCACCGAAATCCCTCCATGTGATGTCCATTTCTCTGATTCTGTTCCTGTTCTACTTGTTTGCTAATTTTTTGCTTTCATTGTTTATCTTTTATTTTTTCATGTTTATTTGTTGATAGTTGTGTTTGTCATTTTACTGTTCATATTTTTGATCTTCCTTTTTCTTAGATAAATCCCTTTAACAATTAGATGATGAACTCCTTTAACTTGATCTTATCTGAGAAGCACTTTGTCTGCCCTTCCATTCTAAATGATAGCTTTGCTGGATAGCGTATTCTTGGATGTAGGTCCTTGTCTTCCTTGACATTGAATACTTCTTTCCAGCCCCTTCTTGCCTGTAATGTTTCTTTTGAGAAATCATCAGATAGTCTTATGGGAACTCCTTTGTAGGTAACTCTCTTCTTTTCTCTTTGCTGCTTTTAAGATTTTCTTATGTTTAATCTTGGGTAATTTAATTATTATGTGTCTCGGTGTGTTCCTCTTTGGGTCCAACTTCTTAGGGATTCTCTGGGTTTCTTGGACTTCCTGAAAGTCTGTTTCCTTCGTCAGATTGGGGAAGTTTTCCTTCATTAATTGTTCAAGTAAGTTGTCAACTTCTTGCTGCTGTTCTTCTCCTTCTGGCACCCCTGTAATTCAGATATTGGAACGTTTCAGGTTGTCCCAGAGATTCCTCAGCCTCTCTTCGTTGTTTTGGATTCTTGTTTTTTCATTCTGTTCCGGTTGGATGTTTATTTCTTCCTTCGAAATGGTTTCTTCAAGTCCTGATTTCCTTCCTGTCACTGTTTGTTCCCTGCATATTTTGATTTATTTCATTTTTGGTGTCTTCCATTTGTTCTTTCATTTTTCGACTGAGTTCCATCAGTTCTGTGAGTATTTTGATTACCAGGGCTTTAAAATTCATCAGATTGGTTGGCTGTCTCCTTCTCTCCTAGCTCTCTTTCTGAGCTTTTGCTCTGTTCTTTTCATTTGGGCCTATTTCAAGGCCCTAATAAGGGGGTGCGGCCTTCCGTATTCACTCAGGCAGAGCAAACTCCTTGCTGTGCTGAGGCACTGCCTTGGTTTCTCTCCGTTTGCTGCCTTAGTGGTCTGATTGTTCTGTGTGACTGTTTCTTTAATTCCGTGATTGTCGGAATTCCATGCAGTTTTATTTTCTGGTCTTTCTGGTTGTTTATTGGTTTTAGATTGGTTGTTTTCTCTTACTGGTTGTACGAGGAAGCGAAGGGTTTCTACCCATACCTCCATGTTGGCCGGAACTGAAAAATATAATTTCTTGTAGTATGAAAACTAATGTATGGTTAAAACTGAGAGTGCATAATACATAATATATGTTTAGATAACAGATAAAGTACCACCATAAAGGGTTAAAGTGAAAACGCAAGAACTACATGCAGAAATTTTGTTAAATTCTATAGTAACTACATTGCTGTATAGCTATTAATTACTATTTGTTCTGAGTTTTTTGAGACTATTTATAATGTTGCATCATTAAGTAAGTGAGTAATTATCAGATATATTAACTCTATTGCCCTTGCCTATGTAGGATTCTTGGTGTGGAGAAAGGAAATATACAGATGTAATACTGCAGAGGTTAAGAGAAACTGATAATTCTCAGTTTATATTGAAAATACTGACATGAACTCATTAGGCATTTTATATTACAAAAATAAATACACATGAATGTATGTTTATACTTTTATACCAAAGAGGCCTAGGGGAGCAAAAGCTGCCAGTTTATAATACTGAAAAAACCATTCCATCTAAAAAGAAACCATACCTTTAAAGTTAAATAGCTGATTCTAAGTCTCTGGGAAGAAATGTATGAGATAAGCTGGAACATTGTCATATCAAACAACAAAAGAAGCTATTATAGACTACTAGGGTCATTTCAGAAAGCCTAGAGCAGGGGTGTCAAACTCATTTTCATTGGGGGCCACATCAACCTTGAGGTTGCCTTCAAAAGGCCCAATGTAATTTTAGGACTTATAAGTGTAAGTACTCTGTAATAGTTAAGCGAGAGCTTGGCGCTGCTGCTGGGTAGAAACAAGATGCTGGGCCAGATAAAACAAGGTGGAGGGCCAGATTCAGCCCATGGACCTTGTGTTTGCCACCTGTGGCCTAGAGAAATAACTTAAGAAGTCTCCTCTCACTGGTCAAAGATTGATAGAAACTCATCAAGTATGTTTAAACCCTTGAATTTATAATATTTTTAAAAGGAAATGGTCACTTTCAGAGGATATATAGGGAACAGGTTCATCACTGTGAACATTGATAACAGAGAAAGACTCAAAACAGTTTATCTACCCTTTTCTGTATGAACCTACAGGTAGCTAACAAATAATAGATATGGAAAAACTATTTCATTTAAATGAAAAGGAAATGATATAGTTAGAATCATCACGAGTCTGATCAGACTTGCCATTTTCAGAAAATTTGCAGGTAAAACTGAGGACAGAGAGACATATTGAAATATACCATGAGTGTACATCAGCAGATCTGGATATAGAAGTCCAGATATCCTAGGTCCTTTAACAGACCAACTGTAAAACGTCATGAGGGAACCTATAGAATAAAAGAGACTGAAAGGGTAGTGGAGGGAGGGATGAATAAGCAGAGTACAGAGGATTTGGGGGCAGTGAAAATACTCTGAGATGCTATAATGATATATATATATGTATATATATATATATGTTCTTAGTCATAATGATGGATATATGTTCTTAGTCATTTGTCTAAATTTATAAAATGTGCAGCACCGAGATTGATACCTAAGGTAATCTATGGACTCTGGGTAATTATGATGGGACAGAATAGGTTCTCTAGTTGTAACAAAAGTACCACTCTAGTGGGGATGTCGATAAGGGTGAAGACTGTACGTGTTTGGGGGCTGGGGATATGTGGGAAATTTCTTTACCTTCTCAATTTTGCTGTGAAATTAAAATTGCTCTTTAAAAAGTCTTAATAAAAGAGAGAGACTTAAAATACACAGCAAATGAAAGAAACAGGTGGCCAAGACTGAACTGTTTTTCTGTGGATGTACAATTGGGTAATAAAACTGTCAAGAAAGGTAAGGGTAATGACTACCATAAAGTCAAAATGATGGTTACTGTTGTGGAGAGGGAGGGCCATGGGCAGGGTCCATGCAGGGCCTTCTGAGGTTTTTGGCAAAATTCTTGCTTGATCTGGGTGAAAGTTACAGTGTTTGCCATAACTCATTAAGTTATGTATTTGTCTTGTTTGATTTTTTCCTGTATTTGCTTTATTTTGTCATAAGAATTTAAAGAGTTACCTATGTTTTTCAGCAGTTAGAGTAAAATGAGTTACCAGCAGACACTATTGGAAAGGTGGAAACTTAAGAGTTCTTTTCAAGAGAAGGCTTTCATCATATTAAATTTAAGAAGAATTTTTCATGTGGAATCATTAGTGCTGTATCGGGTATTATTTGCAAATTTTTTTGTGTGTGTTAATTTCATTTTACTTTTTCATGTTGGTCTTTGTTTAAAGTTGAGGGGCATAATTTAGTAAAGGTAATTCTACAAAGCTACTGTTATTTAAAAAAGTGAATCTTGCCCTTAAAATAAGGATAGATCTTAGAATATCCAGGGAAGGTGTAAGCTCTATATCCCTTAAATGTTCTTTAAACATCACCATTTTAACTTTTGCATTTGGTAAGAGCATGTAGCAGGGCACAGCACCACACTTATTAGGTGTATAGTAGATGGCATTCTTTATTATAGAATAATAATTTGTGCTATTCTTTTTTAACATAGTGCTTTCGATCATTTGTCAGCAAGGAATGAGCTTTTTGGCCACTCTTCCATTGGTAATGGACTTGTCCTTAAACTTCCACACTTTTTGCATTCCTTTTGAGATGAGTACCAGGTGCATTTGTCCAAACGCCATTCAAACAGTTTAAGGATACAAATTGGTCTGGGAAGGGGTAAGCTAATTGATCAGCAGTTGGCCTTACAGAACAATACACATATCTTAGAAATGTTAAATTCTCCAAAGAAACCTAACACAGAAGTTAAAAAGAGTCTTAACATTCAATTCTGGGAAAAGCTGTATAGTTGTTGTTCTGAGTCTTTTTTTCTTCATTGAAAACTCACATGAACAATACAGTTTCCATAATGAACTTCAGAGATTCTTTTCTGCCCCACTTCCTTAGAAAAGAAACAACAGGAATTTATAGTATATACTTGATTATTCTATATTTGTATGTCTTGTTCCAAACAGTCTTTCCTTGAAGCTGTGGAAGATGGTTTTAATGTGTCAGTTGTTTCTGGGCACAGATAATTCAAGGCTCTCCTATGCATCTCCTAACACGGACTCATTATGCCTTCTGAACAGTATCCCTGCATGAAGTACGTTACTTTTAAGGCTCATGTAGTTCGTGAGATAAAACAGAGACTTTTTCTCCGTTTGCAATGGGGAAAAAACTACAATACTTACCTTTTAAGAAAAAAATTACTGATATATTGTTAGGATGGCAGTTCTCCTTAAATTAGTCTATAGATTCAACACAGTCTCAATGAAGATTCCCAAAGGAAGTATTGTGGGCGCATTGAATAAAAAATTAAAATAACTCGATTGATTTTGTAAGATTACAAAAACTTATGACAGCTTCCTACGTGACTGCAAGACATGCCATAAAGTTGGAATAATTAGAGGAACGAGGTGCTAAATCTAAGGATAGAGCTTAGTGGAACAGGACAGAGTTTAGAAATATGGCACATGTATATGACTAATTGATTTTAATGTAAGTATCAAGGCTGTAAAATATGCTCTTTTAACCTGTCTTGACAGACACTGAAGAAAAATAATAAACTTTAAAAACTAGGAGGAATATAAAAGCCCTCTCTGGAAAATTATAATTCCTAATTATGAAAGCCAGGTTTTCACATTCAGGTTATTAAAGAACACCTTTTCAGTGTAATTCAGCAACAATAGGAAATGTGACAGAATGGTGGAGGCAAGTCTAGAAAGATGGGCAGAAACCAGATCATGGAAGGTCTGATATTCTAAGATAAGGCATTTGAATTTCATCATGAAAAGTATTAAGAGTCATTTCAAGTAGTAAATCAACATGGTTGGATTTGTCTTTTAGAAATACCAATTTGGTAGTTGTGCATACAACTACCAAATTTAAAGATTATTTACATGATTGAGTTGTTCAATGATTTAAAGATTATTTTACCTTCTTCCAGTGCATCATCATTGTTCTCAGGAAAAAGTATAAAATCTTTTATTGTGACTTAAAAGGCTCTAATTTCTTTACCTAATTGTAGACATGTTCTGACCACTTTTATTCTTTGAGTACTATGTCCCAACCCTAATGAACCATTTGTGGCTCTCGGAAGGCATCTATAATGATTCCTAGGTTTCTGCTTTAAATGGTTGATTAGATGGAGGTCATTCATTGAGGTAGGAAATTCAGGAAAAGGGGATAGATTCACTTTTCACTCTTTTCCTTTCCTTCCCCTCCCTCCCTCCCTTCTTTCCTTCCTTCCGAGTTTCCGAGTTTAGCTTTGGACATGTTTGCATTTGAGTTGTTTACAGAAAACTATGGTGATAAAGTCTAGAGACCTTTGGCATTATGAGCTTGTAGTTTAGCAGAGCAGTTTCAGAGGAAGATATAGATGTATAGTTATTATCAAGTTTAATGGTTGTTGAAGCCATGCACTATAAATAGGGGTATTTTACATCAGTACTAGAGGCTTAGGAAGACATAAGAACCACATACCAGAAACCTTTCTCCAGGGTTTGAGATGGAGGGACATCCCAATTTCAAGCTGTTGCATCATCACACATCCTTGTTTGCCTGGGTTACAGGAAACCCTCAGACCCAGGCAGGGTGACATGTTGGTCACCTACTGAGTTTCTGAAGAATCTGCTTCTCAAGGAAGCAACCTGAAGAGATTTACCCAACCAAATCAACAACAATAACCACAACTCCAGGTATGATGGCTGGGGGTGAGGGTGATGAGGAGGAGGTGGGATAGGGTGGAAGGTAGGCCTCATCTAGATTCTGTTAGCATCTCTGGGAAATACACCATACACCGAAGGGGACACATATTATGGCAACCATGCTTGACATGATTGAGCATGTTATACAAAGATCAGAGGTATAGTTAAAGCCAACTGTGAATGAGCACAGTGGTGCCAAAGAACAAGCAGGACCACTATAGCAGCGTACTTCTTGGTGCTACCAGAAATGTGCAAAAGAAACACATGAATGTGCTGCTGTTCTTACTGGCGTCAGATCCCCACCCTTCCCTGTGAGTTGACTTTGGAAATAAAGTGAAGCTGTAATACATTGAAGCTGTAATAAAGTGAAGCTGTTCACCTTCCTTCTTCTGGATCTGAAAGCTTGGACCAGGAATTTGCAGGCTGTAAAAGAATTGGTCTCAACTTCCAACAAAGTACAAACCTCCCACTGAAACACAAGATGATAAAAAGAAAACAACAGCATGTGAGAAGTTATTACAATTCAAATGGATGACCTATATTAAGAAATCAGAGCATATATCTTCCTGTAATTCCTTGGAAGGTACAGGAGAAAAAATTTTATCAAAGTTCAGGAGGACACATGTATGAAAGAGTAAGTAGTACAAAAGAATACATTCAAGATCAGTAAAAACAATGATAATAACATGACTGTTCAATTTAAAATACAGTATAAGCACCAACAACCAGATAACAACAAAAACCCCAGTGAAATGGAAAACAACCTTGAAATCATCCCACAATTTGGAGAAGCAGAGATGACAACAGTGGAAGAAAAGAGTTGAGACGTGGACATTGATCCAGAAGTTGCTCCGTGTTGCTGCCGAAGGAAGGCATTCTTAATGTGCACGGAGTCAGATGTATCTTGTACATTGCTCTTTCTTAACAACTTAATTGATATACTTCAGAAGACTAATAGAGATGAATTAGACTAAAGATCCAGAGTGGAAAAGGCATATAATTAAATATTTGTGAAGAATAAAATCAATTAAATAAGGAGTTAAATCTAGTAATTGCTTTTAATAGGCTTTTAAAACTTAATGCAACCATGAGATATTTTGGAATAGATCATAAAAATGAAAGCACATAATATCTAAAATTCCAGGTTTTATCAATAAAAAACAAGAACTGGTGGTGGGATGGTTAGATAAGAAAGAAGGGCAGGCAAGGATAAAAGCATGTTAACTTCTTACCTTACACATGGGGTGTCAGTAAGTACTGCCTTATTCATGACATTGATAATAATCTTAAAATAGGATGTTACATGGTTTTAAAATGTAAAGGTTATTAAAATTTTGATAAGTTTGTATATCCTCTAATCCCTATAGACATAGAAGATATAAATTTAGTCTAATAGGAAAGTACATGAATAAAGGGGAGAGGTAAAGTGTAAGAAAAAAAGAGAAGTTGAAGAAAAGTGTAAGATCAAGCAGCTGTGCTCTTAAATACAAATGTAATAAATCTGAATGTTAAACAATATTTTTTAACCATACTGCCCTGTTGTGAAAGGTTTTTTAAGGTGTAATTTTTTACTTTTATAAACATTGTTGGAATAAAGAGGAGCTTGGGTGACGCTACATCTTTGATTACAGCTTTAGAACCACTAGAACTATGATTTATATATCAAGGTGCATAGAAATTTTAAAGCCAGTCTTTGCTTTATGGAGTGATTTTACTAATTTACACCGCCACACACACATAGCATGTCTGCATAGCTTATCTACCATTTTTAAATATTAAGTTAAATTAAGAAGAGATAACAATCTATTTTGGAATTTTAAAGTATTTTTTACTGTATTAATTGCATTTTTCTTTACTAGTGATAGCACTTTTCATAGTGTATAGTAGATCCTTATTATTTGTGGTAGTTAATTCTATAAAGTTGTTGCATGCACTGAAATGGTGAAAAGCGAGCCATTGCTCTCAGGCAAAACACAGAAATTAGGTTCCTGGTAACTGTGGTCAAAACATTTATATTAACTGATTCTTATATAACCCTTTAATGTATGAGGCCTGTCTAGAGAGTATTCAGCCATGTCATATGGAAAATAGAGACATTTATTGGAGAAGATAAAAGATACAAGAAACAATGTACATAGGACAATGATACCTCAGTCCCCTTCGAAGTAGGCACCTTGGGACCTCATACAGTTCTCTCAGTCCCCATCATCTGCCCTGTTATATTTTTTGAATCTCATCAGCAGTTGGAAATCTCTTCCCTTTTAAAGGTGATGTCAGTTTTTGGAAAAGCCAGAAGTCACAGGGCATCAAATCTGGGCTGTAAGGTGTCTGAGTCACCTGAGTGATTTGATGTTTTGCCAAAAAACTCTGCATGAGATGTGAAACATGAGCGGGCACATTGTTGTGATGAAGCTGCCAATCACCAGTTGCCAATAGCTGAGGCCTTCTGAATCATCTGAATAGTTTCTGTGAAGGAATGTTCAAGCTTAACACAAAATTTGATGTAGATTCGTTCTACTCGCTCAGTCATTTTGAATGGGACAGCCACACAGTACAGATGCTCACTCAGTGGCGTCTACCACCCTACTGACTAGTACAGTGAAATCATTGTTCATGCATGTACATTCCAGTGCCTTAACTATTTTTATTTATTTATTTTTTAACTTTTTTATTGATTATGCCGTTATATTTGTTCTATTCCCCTCCACCCTGCATACCCCTCCCCCACCATTTTCCCCTTTAGTTTATGACCACGTGTCTCAAGTTCTTTAGATTCTGTATTTCCCCTACTATTCTTACCCTCCCCCTATCTATTTTCTATCTACTGTCTATGCTACTTATTTTCTGTACCTTCTCCCCCCTTCTCCTCCTCCCACTCCCCTGTTGCTAACCCTCCATGTGATCTTCATTTCTATGGTTCACTCCTGATCTAGCTGTCCTCTTAGTTTGCTTTTGTTTTAGGTGTGGTTCTTAATAACTGTGAGTTTGCTGTCCTTTCACTGTTCATCTTTTTTATCTTCTTTTTCTTAGGTAAGTCCCTTGAACATTTCATATAATAAGGGCTTGGTGATGATGAACTCCTTGAATTTGATCTTATCTGAGAAGCACTTTATCTGTCCTTCCATTCCAAATGAAAACTTTGCTGGATAGAGCAATCTTGGTTGTAGGTCTTTGGTTTTCATGACTTGGAATACCTCTTTCCAGCCCCTTCTTGCCTGTAAGGTCTCTTTTGAGAAATCCACTGACAGTCTGATGGGAACTCCTTTGTAGGTGACTGTCCCCTCATCTCTTGCTGCTTCTAGGATTCTCTCCTTCATTTTAATTTTGGCTAATGTAATGATGATGTGCCTTGGTGTGTTTCTTCTTGGGTCCAACTTCTTTGGAACTCTCTGAGCTTCCCGGATTTCCTGGAAGTCTATTTCCTCTGCCAGAATGGGGAAGTTCTCTTTTATTATTTGTTCAAATAAGGTTTCCACTCGTGACTCTTCCCCTTCTGGTACCCCTATAATTCGAATGTTGGAACGTTTAAAGATGTCCTGGAGGTTCCTAAGCCTCTCCTCATTTTTTTGAATTCTTGTTTCTTCATTCTTTTCTGTTTGATCATTTTTTCCTTCCTTCTGGTCCACTCCATTGATTTGAGTCCCAATCTCCTTTTCATTACTATTGGTTTCCTTTGCATTACCATTCATTTCAATTAGTTTAGCTTCCATATGTTTCTCTAATTTGTGACTAAAATCAACCAGTTCTGTAAGGATCCTGATAACCAGTGTTTTGAACTGTGCATCTGAAAGTTTGGCTATCTCGTCATTGCTCAGATCGATCGGTTCTGGGGGTCTGAGTTGTTCTAGAGTCATTTTTGGTCTATTTGCGCCATTAAGTAAGCGGAGCGAAGCCTTAATTGTTTACCAGGAGGGGGCGACCCAGGTCGCTGGTTTGTGACGCTGTGTGTGGGGGTGTGGTCAGAGAGGGAGCAATGGCGGTCCCCTCCGCTAGCCCAGTCGGTCCAGTCACACCACTCGCCCCAGGCCTGTTTATCCGATCGGAATTGTGTGAGCCTGCTGCCCTGCGCAGGCTTCCCTCCTCACTGGTTTCTCCGCACGCAGATGCGCGACCCACCGACCGCAGACAGCCCGCTGCGCCTTTTCCCTGTGTGCTCCTGTAGCTAGCCCGTGATCTGCGACTTCGGCTGCTCAGGCAGCACCCGTTCGCGCACTACCCCTTCGGGGATTTTTTCTTGCCAAACTGCTCCGCTGCTGGCTTTGCTCCTCTTACCGGTTTAGCTGAGCATTTAGTTGTCTTTGGACTCTGTATTGTCGATTTTCTGTGTGGCTTGGTTGTGTTTATTGTTGTTAAAAATAGTTGTTCTTAGATTGTTAAAAATAGTTGTTCTTAGATTTGGTTGTGCACAGAGGCAAGGTGGTTCCACTTATATCTCCATCTTGGCGGAAGTCCTGCCTTAACTATTTTTAAAAACAGAAACCATTTGATGTTTGGGAATTGCTTGTATTTTTATATATACCTGTACATATTCTACACATACCTGTAATGGTGAAATACTAGAAAGGTATACTTTGTATTTCCATTTTTTCATATCATTATTCCTTATAATCATGAGAAAATAATTAACTTGGAAAAAAGTGAATACCAGATTTTGCTGAAGTGGTTTCAGTCTGCTTCTGTCTTGCTTTTACTCCAGATGTATTAACTTTGTTTCTGTCTGACCTGCCTATAATTTTCTTGAACACAGTATAGCTCAGCCTTTCTTTACATGAGGCTTAGATGTTTAAGACGTTATTTACATTATTTGAGTCATTTGCCCACTGTAAAATTGGGTCATTCATCTTACTGTTGACTTGTAAGAGTTTTATGTATTGTGGATACAGTTTCTTCATGTGATATGAGTTGGAAATATTTTCTATCACTCGGTAGTTTGTGGTTTCATTTTCTTGTCGGTGTGCTTGGAAGTACAAAAATTTTTGATTTTAATAAAGTTCACTCTGTCAGTTTTTTGTTAAAAGTGCTTTGGATGTCCTGAAAATCTTCCAAAGTTATGAAGATTTATGCTTGTTTTCTTCTAAGAGTTTGGTTGTTTTAACTGTTGTGTTTAATTCTATGATCCATTTTATTCATTTTGTGTATGGTGTCTTCTGCTCTTTTGTTAAATACAGTGGTAAGTTCTCGGTTATTTTTTATGGTGTTGTGAATGAGTTATTTAATTAATTACAATTTTTATATTAAAAAATATTCCACATATAAGTGAGATCATAGAATATTTGTCATTCTCTTTCAGACTTATTTCTTATAATGCCCTTGAGGTTCATCCAAGTTGTTGCAGATGATAGGACATTGTCTTTTTGTGGCTAACTAGTATTCCCATGTGTATATGTACATTACATTTTCATTATCTGTTCATCTCCCCATGGACAGGTGGGTTGTTTCCATGTTTTGGCTATTGTAAATAGTGCTGCAGCGAATGGGGCTGCAGGTGTCCCTTTGACATGGTGACTTTGTTTTGTTGAGATACATACCCAGAAGTGGAGTTGCTGGCATTTTAATTTTTTTGAGGAACCTCCACACTTTTTTCAGTACTGGTTATACTAATTTACATTCTCATCAGTGGTGCACAAGGGTTCTCCTTTCTCTGTATCCTCACCAGCTTTTGTTATTTTTGAATGCCATTCTAATGGGCACAATGTGATATCTCAGTTGTGGTTTTGATTTGCATTTCCCTGGTGATTAGTGATGTTGAGCACCTTTCGTGTGTCTGTTGGCACTTTGAATATATTCTTTGGAAAAATGTCTATTCAGGTACATTGCCCATTTCTTAGTTGGAGTATTTATTTTTGCTATTGAGTTATGTGAGTTTATTGTATATTTTGGATATTAACCCCTTATTAAATATATGATTTGCAAATATTTTCTCTCATTTCATAGATTGCCTTTTCAATTTTTTTGATCATTTTTTTTTGCCATGCAGAAGCTTTTTAGTTTGACGTAGTCCCACTTGTTTACTTTTTATTTGTTGCTTAGGCTTTAGGCGTCACATCCAAAGTCTTTTCCAATTCTCATGTCAAGGAGCTATTACCCCTGTATTTTCCTTTAGGAGTTTTATAGTTCCAGGTCTTACGTTTAAGTATTCAATTCATTTTGAGTTCATTTTTGTAAGTGGTATGAGGTAAGGGTCTAATTTCATTTTTTTTTTTTACCTTTGAATAGCTAATATTCCCAGTACCACTTTATTCAAGAGACTGTCTTTTCTTCCTTCATTTTTGGCTCCCTTGTATAATATTAGTTGACTGTATACATTTTTATGGCTTTCATTGCTAGTATAGGGAAATGTAATTTATTTCTGTGTATTAATTTTGTATTCTGCAAATGTGCTTAATTAATTAGGTCTGGGAGGCTTAAAAATTTTTTTTAGCATTTTCTACATATAGAATCATATCATCTATGAATAATGACAGTTTTACTTCTCCATTTAGAATCTCAATTCCTTCCCTGTCTATCTATCTATCTATCATCTATCTATTCACTTTGTTTTTCTTGTATAAAACTATATGGTGGCCACACTGGATTCCTGATTTGGACACTTGGTGAATATGGTCTCTTTCCAGAGGTTGGGAGTAGTCCTTGCAGCTGACATCAAAGTTGGCCTTGGTGAAGTTTCCTAGAGTGCAACTCCTGGCAGAGGTATAGCAGTCACCGAAACCAGCCACCATCAGCATCTTCTTGGCTACAGAAGGCTGAAATACACCAGCACAGAGTCAGCCACAGGGCCAGTCACCTTGCAGGGGAGGTATGGGGCTTGCCAGTATTATTTCCCCGGTAGCTTCACCATGTGGGTCAGTGGAGAGCTTGGCCAGGGTGATGGCTCCACGGATGGCAGCCATGGGTATTATATCTTGGGATACTTAATACTCAAACAGCCGTGTGAATTGCAATCCCTGATGGTGACATGCCTTGAAACAGATCCACTGGCCCGTGTGTGTCTGTATTTGCACCAGAATAATCTTTAGAATCTCATCCTAGAGGCATTTACCCAGGGGGGAAAATCAATGATCCCAGATTCCTTGATGGTCAGGGAGAAGAGAGAGAGGTGCAAGGAATTGATTTTTATGTCCTTGACAGGTGACCCAGGTTGGTAAGGGGGTTTACTCCTCAGCTTTGCCTTTGCCAGCTCTATGGCTTCTGAAGCTGCTGCCCAGGCCTCCCAGGAAGGCACTGTGGCCTCCCTTTCCGGGGCTTCTGGGCCTCTCCTCAGCACCCACGGCATTCCCCATTTGGTGTTTTCTCGAAGAAGCTGGGTGCCTTCTATTTTTGTTTGATAGACGGACTAGATCTTCTGGTATAGTACTGAGTAGAAACAAGCCAAGGTTTCTGATCTTTGGGTGAAAGCATTAATTTCTTTTCTCATTGAGCATGGGCTTAGCTGTAGCATTCCATAAGAGACCTTTTATTAGGTTGAGGAAGTTCTCTTCTATTACTAGTTCCTCACATTTTTACCATGGCTGAGTTTTGGGTTTTGTCCAATGCTTTTTCTTTATCTATTGAGATGATCGTGTAGTTTTGTTTTTTATTTTATGCACATAAGAATTGAATTAATAGGTTTTCGGTTGTTAAACCAATCTTGTATTGCTGATATAAACCCCACTTGGTATGGATTAAGAGTCCTTTTTAGATGTACTAGATTCAGTTCAATAATATTCCATTGAGGATTTTTATGTCTTTGTTCATGAGAGATACAGGTCTCTAATTCACCTTCCTTGTGAGTTTTCTTTGGTATCAGCAGTGTATTGCTGGTTGAGAAATGTCTGCTGGGAAAATGTGTGATGGGTTGATGCTATTTCTCCTGTCAATACTTGGTAGAAATCATCAGTGAAGTCATCTGGGCATGGAGATATCTTTATAGGAAGATTTTAAATTATTATTTTCTTAATTGTTCTAGGTCTTCGGATTTTTATTTCTTCTTGAGTCAGTTTGGTAATTTGCTTCTAAGATTCATCTAAGTTGTATGTTTTGTTGACATTAAGTTGTTCATGGCATCTCTTTATAGTCCTTTTAATTTCTGTAGGGTCAACAGTGCTATCCCTGTTTTTATTAATAAATTTATTTACAAGTTTCCCAATTTGTGTCTTTTCTCTTTTTTTCTTGGCCTGTCTAGCTAAAGATTTGTCAAGTTTGTGGATCTTCTAGAACCTACATTTAATTTTATTCATTTTTTCTCTGTTTTTCTTTTGTATTTTATAGATTCCTACCCTAATATTTCTGCTTGCTCTGGATTTAGTTTGCTATTCTTTTTCTAGTTTCTTAAGGTCAAAGCTTAGATTATTTTTATGAGAGCTATCTTTTTTATAAAACAGGCATTCAGGGGTAAATTTATGGAATTTTCCCTAAGCAATCCTTTGATGGCATTCCATAAACTTTTTCCTCTTAAACTTTTGTATGTTATATATATTTTTTTAACCTCAAAATATTTTTAAAATGTTCTTGTGATTTCTTCTTTGACTCATTGCTTATTTAGAAAACATTGAGGAAGTATTTAGAATTTAGAAAATTCTCATTTGTGGAACTCCCAAATTTTTTGTGTAGTTAATTTCTCAGTGAATTCCACTGCTATTGGGGAATGTACTTTCTGTAACCTCAGTCTTTTAAATTAATACCTTTTCTGTGACTTAGCATGTCGTCTTTTCTCGAGAAAGTTTTGTGTATAATTCGAAGAATGTGTAGTCTCTTCTTGTTGGATGGAGTCTTCTGTAGATGCTAGGTTAAAGTAGTTAATAATGTTCAAATTTCTAGTTCCTTAATGATTTCTGTCTTCTTGTTCTGTCTTTTAATGAGAATAGGATGTTGAGTTCTTAGATGGTTATTTTTGCATTGTCCATTTCGTTGGTCCTGTTAGAGAGTACTTCATTTGGGGCCCTGATTTTTATTTATTTATTTTTTAATTCTATTATTATTTATTAATTATTATATCATTTTTATTTAATTGTTGTTCAGGTGCAGTTTTCTGTTTTGGGGGGCCCTGACTTTTATTTATTTTTTTTAATTCTATTATTATTTATTAATTATTATATCATTTTTATTTAATTGTTGTTCAGGTGCAGTTTTCTGTTTTGGGGGGCCCTGATTTTTATATGCATATATGTTTATAGTTCTGTTCTCCTGATGATTTGACCCTTTGTCATAAAATATGCTTCTTTTCCTCTAGTAATATTTTTTCCTTAAAGTGTGTTTTGTATTATAGAACTACTCCATCTCTCTTTTGGTTACTTTTGGCTGTACCCTTTTACTTTAGACAAATTCGTATCTTTGAATAAAAAGTGTGTCTCTTATAGACAACATAGTTGAATCTTACTAACCACCTTTATCTTTTATATACAGTTGACTCTTGAACAATTGTGCAAGTTGGGTGTGAACTGTACAAGTCCACTTAATACCTGGATTTTTTCTTTTCAGTAAATATACAATTAGCCATCGGTGTTTCCTGCTTTTGCATCCAAGTGCAGCTCAAAAAGTGTAGTTTTAATCATGGTGGCTGGGAATCTAAAGATGCGGAGGGTTGACTATATGCATTGTTCTGTGCCATTTTTTAAAGGGACTTGAGCATCCGTGGATTTTGGTATCTAGGTTGTCCCAGAATACCAAGGGACAACTGTAGTTAAGTTTTAGAGGACTCAAAAGTTATATGTGCATTTTAAGTGCTCTGGGGTCTGTGTGCCTAATCCCCATGTTGTTCAAGGGTCACCTGTATACATATATTTAGGTGTTTAACCTTTTGCCTTTTGATTGGATAGTTAATCCATTCACATTTAATGTTACTAATGATATGATCAGGTTAACATCTGACATTTTGATATGTTTTTTATATATGTTTTTTTATTCCTCTGGTTCTTCTTTTCTGCCTTTCTTTGTATTGAATATCATTTTCCTTTGTTGATTTTCTTTAAACTGTATTTTTGGGATTAAACAATCTTGAGTGATTATTCTAGGGATTGAAATGTGCATTTTGTCAAAATCTACTTTACAGGAATACTAGATTAATACCTGAAAAGTATAGAAATTTTAACTCTAGTGTACTTTCATTCCTTCTTCCCTCTTTATGCTATCATTGTCCTTTATATTACACTTCTTTTATGACCAGCACAATATTATAATTATTGCTTTATACAATCTTGTGTGTTTTTAAAAGGGTTAAAAAAGGAGAAAACATTAGAGTCTTTTATTAACTTATATATTTGTTGTTTCTGGTACTTCGAGTTTTCATGAAGGTTTGAGCTATTTAGTGTCATTTTTCTTGGTCCAGTATAGTTCTGTTCTCTCCCCTTTCCTTTGTGCTTTGAGTATTTTATTTTTAAAAGAAATCTCTTTTCCTATTTCTTTTTGATCTTTAAAAATTCCTCCTTAGGGGTGTAATGTACAACAGGATGACTAGAGTATACTGCTGTGTAATAATATATAAGAAAGTTAATCCTGAGTTCTCATGATAAAAAGAAAACATTTTTCTTTTCTTTGAATTGTATCTTTATAGGACAATGGCTGTTAGTTGTGGTATTTATTTACAATATATTGGTCTCCATGGTAGAGGTCTATTTTTTAACTCCCGTTATTGTTGACGCATACTACTGACAAACCGAACTTTGATCTTGCCTGCCACTTGGTTTTCAGTGCCCATGACCAACTCCGGCTTGCAGTTACTTGCGTTCCAGGGGAAACCCAAGTGGCAGGCCTGCTTGATAATCCCCATCAGAGAGAAGAAAGGTGAACGCTCTGTACAGCTATCTCCGCTTTAAGGAACAAGTCGCCATTGACTAGACAAACCAGTAAATGACCAAAGAATATGGCAAGAACCTGTGCTAGCCTTTTCAGCTCTGGTTTTTGTTCAGCTCTGTTATATTATTTTATTTAAGAAATGAAATTTTACTGAGCATTCCTAATAAATAATTTGCATACCTAATTTGTATGCATAATGTTGTGTGAGATTCTGGGGAATATAAATAAGCCAGAGTCTGGTATTTACTTCATTGTAAGAAGTTAATTGACTTTAAGAATTTTTTATTGATTTAAGTACTACCACATGAAATTTCACTTCACTTGTAAAATGTTGCCCTTCTATCAGAAATATTAAAATATTAAAAACATATCCTAAAATTGAGTTTATGAAATGTTTATTAAATACCAAACATAATGCTAAATGCTTTTACAGATGGTATTATCATATAATCTTCACAATAAATCGGTGAGTTTAGATTATTATCTTCCCTTTACAGAGGAGGAAAGCAAAGCTTGCAGAAATGAGATAAGTAGTATCAGGAACATTTGAACCTAGCTCTGTTTGATTTCTTATCAATGTATATAAATGTTTTCAATCAGAATATGAAATGAGTATATTTTGTAGGGAGGGAGTTTAGATTGTTTTCCTGTTTGTTTAGTCTCTTATGTTGAGTTCAATAGAGTGAATTTTAATCTTTTACTTAATAACATACAAAGGACATAGGCTTTTTCTCCCCCCAATTTTTCAAAGATCTGATTATGTAATTTACAGTTTAAAAAAATTGTTAAAGAAATGCTGAGTAGTTTTTTTAATTCTTTATTTTTCAGTTGTGTTACTTTTCTTTCTTGGCAGCTTCTCAGAATTCTTTTTATGTCTTACCATAAGTAATTTTGGAAGACTTTAGTGTGGAATATACAGGCCTGGTTAAATTTGGCCTCAAGCTATGATATCACTCATATAAATGTCACGATCACTTTAATGAACTTAATAAAAAGTGGAGGAAACCATTTCAGAAATAGACATTGTGACAATTCTCTTTATGAAATGAGAGAGATGAGTAATTTTTAGGGAAGAGAAAATTAGAAAACTGAGGAGAAAATGGTGGTGATGTGGGCTGGCAGAGTAGGTATGAGGTTCCAAAATAGAAAGTTTGTTTATTAAACTAGTCATGCTAATCTTGTATTCAGTTTTTAAAAATTTGCTTCAAATGTGAAACACCTTAGGGCTAGGACCATTTCATGTGCAATAACAGATGGTAATTCTGCTTGGGTAAAAGTTATTTTATTGCTCTCAATTTATTTAACTGGTAGTCTCCTTCAAGGACCTAAAATTGGGTTGTCTTCCCTAAAATAGGTGATACTCTTTATTTCTCTTCATTTACTTATATTTTTCCTCCCTACCTCCTTCCCTTTTTTCTTCCCCCCTTGGGCAATTTATGAAAATATTACATTTGATATTGTGAAAATGTCAAACAAAGCATTTGTTTTCTTGAATACTATTTTGGCTCAGAACATTTTTTTGTTCATTATTCAAGAGTATTCACTGCCCTAGCGGGTGTGGTTCAGTTGGCTGGAACATTGTCCCATAGACCAAAAGGTTGTGGGTTTGATTCCTGTTCAGAGCACATACCTAGTTGCGTGTTTGATCCCAGGTTGGGGCGTGTACGAGAGGCAACTGATCGATGTTTCTCTCTCACATAGATATCTTTCTCTCTCTCTGTCTCTTTCCCTTTCTCTCTAAAAGGAATGAAAAAGAAATGTCCTAAGGTAAGGATTAAAAAAAATAACATTTACTGATAGTATAACTGTCCATGACACTCTGCAAAGTTCTGTGCCTTTAGTACTAATCAGGCTCTCCACCTTTTCTTTCACATAGTATAGATTGCTTGTGACGTTTCTTTGGTGTGCTTTGCCTCATGAACACATTCTGCCAGTGGCAGGTCTTCCTTTTTCCTACATGACTTGTTGGTGTTAAACCATATAGCAGAAGGCCAGCTGAGATGACCTTTCACTGGAGCTGGACTGGGGTTTGCAGAGAAAGCTCTACCAGAATGCCTTTTTAGCCTCGTGTGTATGATTTTACTGTTTCATTTATCAAAACCATAAGAAATAGTGGAAGAAATGAGCCTAGGTTCTTTGTTCTTCCACATCAAGAAGGGAAAAAAACCCTATTGTTGATATAAAACTACTTCCCAGTGCCAACTGTAAAGTGTAGGATTTTTCTTTTTGCCTGCCTTTCTTTTTCTAACAAGATGAATTATGTGGAAGGATGGAAGATGTGAGTCCAGAGATAGGAGTAGACAGCAGTACTAGTACTTGGGCCTTCTCTCTCTGTTAATTTGTAGTGAACCTGGGAACTGCTACCAATTTGGAGACTACTCTGAAATACTTGGTTTGGGGGATTTAGACACCATGCAAATATATTTGAATTTACTATGTGACTTATTTTTCACAGGTGTATTTGACCATAAGATATGTGTTATTCAGGATTTGTATGTGTTAATGTGGATTACAAAACCATTTAATGGAGAGAGAAAGTTTTGATGACAGAGTAAAATTTAGAAACGTTTGAGTTTTTCTCTTTGTGTTAATAGGCAGGCAGTGGTTAAAGGTTCCCTTCCACATCCTTTTGCCTTGACGTTATTTGAGGACACGCTGTACTGGACTGACTGGAACACACACTCCATTTTGGCTTGCAACAAGTACACTGGCGAGGGTCTGCGTGAAATCCATTCTAACATCTTCTCTCCCATGGATATACATGCCTTCAGCCAACAGAGGCAGCCAAATGGTAAGTGATCTTGATTTTTAAATTCCAAGTTGAAATAGCTTTGTAGAACTGTGATGTCTGGCGTTCTGGAGAGGCAGGAGGAGGGAGGGCATATCCAAAGGTAGCAGGGAGGGATTAAGAAATAGGGAAACCATCAAAATATAATGCAGGTTAAACAACAGCCTAAACCATTTGTAGCTTGATATCTGTAACTAAAGATTACCTCAGCCCCTTGTTTGGATTTAGAGTTTGGAGGTAGAGAAGAAGGAAATAAAATAAGAAATTGAGATAGCTCATACACAAATGTATTTCTTGTTCATATTATGTCTCTCTAATGTGTGTTTGATGTTTCATATGAGTATGTTTGAAAACAAATTTTTCTTGAATGGACCCTTCTGTTAATCTAACTGATTAAGTAACTCAGATTGCTGAATAAAATATCTACTTAGACTTTTCTGTTCACACCCATCCCCATTTTTCTTAGTTTTGCTTTAGTTTTTTGGTCAAGTTTTACAATGACTTACTAACTTACAAAGGGGAATAGAATTAGGTTTAAAGGAATTTGAAAATGTTAAGTGCTTGGCACTTGTGTGTAAATAAATGTTTGGCGTGTGTCTGATTGTATTACATAGCCAGAAATGAAGGGTTTTTGGATTATACATTGCTTTGTATTAGTTTAGGCAACATAATCAAATGTTGCATTTGTTATATTGGAATCTTGTGATTATGAGTACATAAAAATGTTTTTAAATGTATGTGTTACCCTTTTGTAAAAAAAATGTTCAGTCATTTGTATGAATTTTTTATTCTCATGGTTAGCCCTTAGGAAGGAATTTTCCTGATTTCTTTTTGTTTTTACTGGCACTTTTAATCCTTTATGCTTTACTAGTTTGGAATTTGCAATTATCTGTTACTACTTTTTTTTTATCTTTCATATTGTGTTGGTCTATCTTACATTGATTTCTTTCTATGAATATTATTTAAATCCATTTCTTTTAATAGTTTCTACAGATTTGCTAATTAATCTCTGCTCTCAGTTTTCTCTTATTTAATCCATATGCTTATTTTTTCCATGATAATCTTTCTGAAGTATGATTTTTCAACATTGGAATTACTTTTCTTGGCCTCAGTGCCCTGTGCCAGTCTGTTCCCATTCTCTGTGCTCATTCAAATTTAGTTCTTATTAGTCAACAGAAATCTTAATCTCCAGGGAGACTGTTTATCTTATTATTTCTGCCAGGGTATGGCCTCCAAGCCCTTATTCATAGGATTTCACACTCAAATGCCCTGTTACCTATCTTTCCTGTCCTTCAAGGTTTCTGTCACGTCCTCCATCTTCCGCGGAGCTTTTTTTTGTTTTTAAATCCCTAGTGATTTATTTCCCATTTGACTCTATACTTGTTTACACAATCTATTAAGTGCAAGATAGGATTCAGTTTTGTTTTATCGTTTGTTAATTTTGTCATACGGACTAGATTGTAAGCTCTTTGAGGGCAGGGACATCCTGCTTTATTTGTTGTGTATTCCTCTTGGCTTCTGAATGCTAAGTAAATTTTACAGATTAATTCCTTTCCTCGCAGATGGTGTAGTAGTGAAGCACCTGGATGACATTTGTTAATAATTTGGTTTATCACAGTTGTTCATGTTATGGTTGTTAACCTTTGTGTACATAGGGTGAGGAAGATAATCTGTAATCATTGGTATTAATCAGTGTGATTTATATTTGACAGCTACCAATCCATGTGGAATTGATAATGGTGGTTGTTCCCACTTGTGTTTGATGTCTCCAGTCAAGCCTTTTTATCAGTGTGCTTGCCCCACTGGAGTCAAACTCCTGGAGGATGGGAAAACTTGCAAAGATGGTAAGAACATGGTCTTCAAGAAGGAAAAATTTTAAATAGCAATTAGGATTCTTTATGATTTATTTTATTTCTTGGTAACATGCTCTGTAGGTCATAGTGCTTTGGGAGACTTGTTACTTAATCTTAGTGTTCATAATTGGTTGGTTATATATCAGGAGTGTTTTGTGGGTTTGGTCTTCTTGAAAACTATTTTTTAAATTATTTTAGAATTTTTAACATGCTATTTTTGAAAAGAATTAGGTGCTATTTCTTTTCTCTGTCAACTTTCTTAGTCATTTATATTACAATTGAGTCCTATGGGAATGAATATTCTGTAAGGAATATATTTTTAACAGTAGATTTATATAGCATTTGTACATAAAGAACCTTTGTGCAAGGAAAAGATGTTCATTAAACTTTTAACTATAAAGACTATCGTGAGATCAAGAATATTTTCTGAAAAATAATTGAACGGTTTTTAATTGCCTTTTAATGACAGAGAAGTGCTTTCAGAAGAAGAAAAAAAATTTCATATTGTACTGTTTAAAGCAACCTCTCTCTGTACTTGGCAGCTACACCGCCTCTTCTCCTTCCTTTGTTAATTCTCTGTGGCAGCAGTTTTCAGCTGTTATGTCATGGCATACTGGTATGCCATAAGAATTTTAAAATGTGCAATACCTGACTATGTAGTCCGGGACACTGACCTTTTCTCTCTTAGATCATTGAAAAATGACAACAGCCAACACAACAATAGCCATCTGGTGTGAATGAATCAAAATTATGCCTATTTTATCGTCAGATCGGCAAAATATTTTTTCATATGTTGTAGTATTTTAGTAATTAGTTTATGTGTGCCATGAGATGGAAAAGGTTGAAAATCGCTACTCTGAAGAGAGGGTATGTTTGAGAAGTATACTGACCTAGGTAGGCATTTCAGGGGGCTTCTGGTTTGGGAGAACCAGTTCATTCTTTTTCCCCTTAATGAGGATGTTATCCTTTATTCTTACCCTTGTGGATCACCATCTGGCTCTCTAGCCACCAGCAAGACCTGGTAGGAAAATTGTTTTATTTAGCAGTGGCTTCTTTATCTAACTCTGAAAAGCAGAAGCCTTTATTTCAGAGTTGGTTAGAGAGTTCCTGGCAAGGGGGTCAGGAAGTCGGAGAGATGGAATTGAGCTGGTGTACAGGATATTTGTCATGACTTGGCATTGATAAATTATCTTCATAGCTAAAGGTGAAGCTGGCTGACTCTTGTCAGACGGTTTCCATGGCAAACAATAATTTGGTTTCAATTTAAAACAAAAGGTTTTTGTAATGTTCCTTTTTTTGTTTAAAAATATGTAGCCTGGCTTTAAAACAGGGCTTTTTTTGTTTGTTTTCTTAGCAGTCGTGGTCTGTCTACTCTCTCACAGCATGCAAATGCAATTCAGATATATATTTGACATGTAGTAGCCTTAAGTTAACTAGTCTATTTTCATCACCTTGCTCAAATTAACAACTTCACTTTCTGTGACTTCTTTGTTTGCAGAGTTTTGGGCTGGCTCCTTTTGGTAGTTACAGCAGAGGCAGTGAATTTTATGGTTGGTGCGTGCTGTGGCATTTAGGGCTATATTTTCTCCAAGATAGAATTCATTTACAGTTAATTCTAGATGCAGAAAATGGATGTTGAGAACTTTACTCTTCCCAGTTTTTTTCAATTATTTTATCAAAATTCCAGGTTGATAATTGAAGTTTAATGCCAGTATTTTCCTTTGGATTCATTTCTTTAGTTGGAAATCTTTTTTCACTCCTTCAGATGTCAGTTTTCTTGCCATCTTTTATTAGCTTTTATAGTTAGATGACTTTTTGCTAGTTATTTACTTAAACATTGCAAATCAAAACAAAAAAAGATTGAGCTTAATATTCTCAGTCTCAGCTAGGTTTTTATTAAATACTAATTTGAGTTTAAAATATTTCATAAATCTGATTTAAAACTCAGTGAAGTAAAATTTTGAAAGTATTTTCTAATGAAAATAATAATTATTAGCTAATATTTATTGGATACTTTTATGTTCAGTACATTCCTGAGTCCTTGCAGCAACCTTGTGACATATGAAGAAACTAGGCTTAGAGAGATTAGGCGTTTTGCCTAAATTTGTAGCATAGCTACTTGAATCCAGTTCTAGTAGATTCACAACTCTTACTTTTAACCAGTGTTAACATTTACCTGATTTCCCTCTCTCTGCTGCTGCTTTTCCTTCTTCATAGCCTCCTTTGTCCTAATTCTCTGCCAGATAAACTATCTTACAGTAGACATTATCTTTGTCCAAACAGCTTTACTGAGATATAATTTACATACCATAAAATTCAGCCATTTCAAATGTACAAGTCAATGATTTTTAGTAAATTTACAGATTTGTGCAACCATTGCAATCCAATTTAGAACACCCTCATCAATCACAAAAGATCCTTGCCCTATATTTTCTTACCTTTTTAAAAACATACTTCTTAAACACAGGACCTGTATTTTGTCTCCTTTCTCCTTTAACATTCGGCTGCTTAGTGTTTTAATCATTACTTGTTGTTTATTGTGCCATTAAGTAGCTGTTTTATTTTCAGTGGCTATATGGTGAATGAAATGAGAGAGGTAATCAAAACTTGATTTGGGGAGCTGAGGAATTAAAGAGCTTCACCTCACAGTCCAGCTGTTCCTGTTTCACTGCATTACTGTCCATTTTCACCTTAAATAGACTCCAGTATCCTTTTATACTCATTTACTTTTCAATTCCTGAAGAAGTTCTGCATCCTTTTTAGAGTGGCTAAATTTTGTCTGTGGGTTTCAATTCTTTTTTTCTCCCCCATTTATTCCACTTTGTTCTAGGCGCTACTGAATTACTGCTTTTAGCCCGAAGGACAGACTTGAGACGCATTTCTTTGGATACACCAGACTTCACAGACATCGTTTTACAGTTAGAAGATATCCGCCATGCCATTGCTATCGATTACGATCCTGTGGAAGGCTATATCTACTGGACCGATGACGAAGTCAGGGCCATACGCCGCTCCTTCATTGATGGGACTGGCAGTCAGTTTGTGGTCACCGCTCAGATTGCACATCCTGATGGTATTGCTGTTGACTGGGTGGCCCGAAATCTTTATTGGACAGACACTGGCACTGATCGGATAGAAGTGACAAGGCTCAATGGTACCATGAGGAAGATCTTGATTTCAGAGGACTTAGAGGAACCCCGGGCTATTGTGTTAGATCCCATGGTTGGGTAAGAAGCTCCACTGATAGAAAGTTCTGCCTGGCGTGTCTGTTTTCCACAGGTCCCTAAATACACTGACAGAAAACAATATGAATTATGTATGGCTTCCAATAAATAGCTCTTTAATGGCTTTCCATTTTTAGAATATAGTGATTGTAATAGAATCTCAATTTAAAGAATTGCTAGTTCTTTTCCTTGGATTTTTTGAATATTTTTTCATTCTAAATTAAGTCCATGCTTGCTGACTTTGGGAGTTGGCTACAGATTTTGCCGAGGTTGCATCATGACCATGAAAAATGAGGAAAGAAATTGTTTTCAGAACTCTTTTTCTTCCCCTAGAAGACATAATTTCATCTCATTTGCTGTACTTCTAGAATGATATGGTAAAAAAAGATCTTATGTTATATATTTATAAATATACAAATGTATCCATTTTCAAAACTTGTCTGGTCATGTAGCTGGACTTTCAGTCTTTTTTTTTCCCTTTTGTCATAACACCCTGGCCACAGTTGAGGAAAACAAAGATTTCTACAACTCAGCAATGTTATTTGTTAACTATGAGATTCATTCCGAGGGCGAACATAGTGGGAAATCATTACACTTTATTGTGTATCAGTGTCTTAGTGCCACTTAAACTCCCAGGAGCCTGAAGAATCACTTAGCACTACAGGGAGAATTAGTTATTTTGGAAGTCAGTTTGTAATCTGACTGTTAACCTTTTTGTGTCAGAAATGACAAACAAGCAAGAAAAAGAGAGGGTTGTTCACACAAAGGGACACAAAATATTTTGAAGAAATATGACTAAAAATGGAATATCATTATTGGAAGGCATTTTTATTGTCAAATTGAGACAAATATTTAGTCTGAAAATTCCTATAAGCTTACATGCTACTATTAAAAATGTCTTAAACATACTCTTGGTATGTTTAAGCGCTGTGCTTTTATTCCTTTGTATGATATTAATTGATGATACCAGTGTGATATGAGGGGTGGACCTCACCTTTAGGACACTAAAAGCTACAGTTCGTTATCTGTTTTTAGCTCATTTTCTTTATACTTCTATAGGTACATGTATTGGACTGACTGGGGAGAAATCCCAAAAATTGAGCGAGCAGCTCTGGACGGTTCTGACCGAGTAGTGTTGGTTAACACTTCTCTTGGGTGGCCAAATGGTTTAGCCTTGGATTATGATGAAGGCAAAATATACTGGGGAGATGCCAAAACAGACAAAATTGAGGTTTGTTTTTTTTTGCTTTTTAATTTTAAAACCAGTCTTATAATGGTTTTAAATTGATAGTAATTTAATGCAAATATTCTTGCCTTTTGTCTGGGTTCTAGAGGTATCTTTTACAGGAATTTTACTCAATTTTTACTTGAGGATTATAATAATTATATATTTTCTTGTACCTAACCCTAGGATTTCTGACTTATACTTGTAATGAGAAATGGGTATTCATCTCATTTTAGTCTTAAAAGCTTATGTGAATGATTTTCTTCAGTTTGGGTAAAAGCCACTATCTGAATTTCCTAGGGGCATTTTCTGCTCAAATCAGATATTATATAAGATCTATTCTGGAAAAGCTGGTAGTCATGTCAAGAAAACAAAGCCCATGTGTGTATAGCTTTTTTGTTGTTTCTGGTATTGGGGGCAGATGGTGGAATATATAAGTATTGAGGTGGTTACATGCAAACAGGTTTTAAATTGACTAGAGCTGTGCTAGGAGAAAGAGTAATTAACCAGAGTTTGGGAAAATATATTTAACAAATGGTAGAATTAAGTTGTGGCAGTCAGAATAAAATTATGGCGGAAATAACCAGTGGTGAATATTTTATCACAGAGTTTGGTAAGTGGTATATGTCTTTGATATTGAGCATGAAGCTTAAATTTTACAACTTTGAATGAAGCTGTAATATTTAAAACAGAGTTTTGAATACCTTATTCCCGTGGTGGATGCATGACTTTTATATAAGGAATGACTTTGAATGGCTTTTCAAAGCCACAGCAGATACCTCCTAGTACATAGATAATTTGGGATCTAGAGCAATTATTTCACAAAGGTATTCTTAGGAGTTACAAGGACTCTGAGGGAATAATGAATTAAAGTGCCTTCCTTTCAGAATGGAAACTTGGAATAGAAAGAAACCATCAGTATTCCCACCAGGCTCAAATACTGAAAACTGCATCGTGCATTCTTGCAGCTGGTTTCCATTAATAAAAATTGTGCATAGACTTGATTGTATAAATTTTCTCCCTGTTGTTAGTGTTTTACTGCCTCCTCCTCTCCCCTTTAAATCCAAGTTAGTGTTTGAATCTTTAACAGCTGGAGCTCAGTGCTAATGAGACAAAGGTTATGGGTTCACTTTTCAGACAGGCTATTAGCTTCACTTGGGTAGGCTTGAATACAAATTGCCCACCCATTCTCAACCAGTTCACAAATGGGTATTGTTGATCAGCTGTGGGCTATCCATGAATATATAGGTGTTACTTCTCTTATAAAAACAGTTTAAAGCTTATGTGTCCAAGAAGAATGTGCATAAGGGAAGAGAATGTAATTTATGGTAAGCAAGAGTACTTGATTTTTTATTTTGTAGGGCTTTTTAAAATTACATGGTCTAAAAAATGGTCTTAACATTATTTTAGCTTACTGTGACATTGATTAGATTGTAAATAAAATTAGATTGTAAATAAAATGTTTCTTACTTGGAATTTCTCAAGTTTTATTTTTCCCATTTCAGGTCACTTTTATTTTTTTTTAAGATTATATTTATTTTTAGAGAGATGGGGAGGGAGGCAGAAAGAGAGGGAAACATCAATGTGTAGTTGCCTCTCTCGCGCTCCCAACTGGGGATCTGGCCCACAACCCTGGCACGTGCCCTGACTGGTAATCAAACCAGCGACCTTTTGTTTAGCAGGCTGGCACTCTACACTGAGCCACACCAGCCAGGGCATATTTTTTATCTTTTTTAAGAGTTTCTTTATTTATTTTTAGAAAGAGAGGGGAAGGGAGGGAAAAGAGAGGGAGAGAAACACTAACATGAGAAAGAAACATTGGTCTCTTGCCTTTTGTAGGTACCCTGACTGGGGATCCAACCTGCAGACCAGGGCATGTGCCCTGAATGGAAATTGAACTTGTGACCTTTCTCTTTGGGGGATGATGCCCAACCAAGTGAGCCACACTAGTCAGGGCTCAGGTCACTTTTAGCACTTTAGATATAGAACCTTATTCAAAATCGCAAGTAGTTCCAGAGGGATTCATAAAGAGAAGTGAGAATTTATGGAGGGTCTGAGTAATAGTGTTTAAAGAGTAAAAATGAATACATATTATATAACAGTACATAAATAATATTAATTAAACAGGATTTATTTTCTCAGCTGTGAGTCCACTAGATCTTAAAATTAGTATCCATTCTGGTTTGTTCTGTCTTCCTGTGTTGTATGTGTGTATACAGTGGTGTCATTTGCTCCCTCACCTCCTTCTTTGCTTCTTCCCTGAGTGTGCTACCTGCATTTCTAAACCTGCCTTTGAGATTGGTTTCTCTTCCTCCAGGTTTGCTGGGAACACAGCTGCTGACTTCTTTGTTCTCTTTTTGGTAGATTATTTGCAGTTAATGGTACATCCGCTTCCACCAAATTATGCACACATACTTCCCTCTATTTTTTCCCCTGGAGATTCTGATGAAATTTCTGTAATTGAGCATCAGTGCTTTTGTCATTTCGTTTCACAGACACAACTAGAAAATAAAGAGAGCTGGTATTCTTAGTTAGTCCCTTAATTTATGATGATGTGTAAAATAGCTGGTATATGGCAAACTAAGGAAAGAGCACAGCTCTTCAGAGAGAAACTGTTTCCCTTTCTGAGACTAGTAGTGATTATAGGAGCAACTGCCACCACAGGCTTTTTTATTTTGCTTTACTTAGTAGTAGGTAGGTTATAGTGAACTTGAAAACTTCTGGATGGTACAGAAGTTTAAAAATGCTTGTATTTCCAAGAGTATTTGCTAGCCTTTGTTATGTAGCTGCTTATCCTAGGTACTGATCTGACCCTAGTCTAGGTCATATGCTGTCTTCTAGTCCCATCCTTTTAAGAAAGCTTCCTAACTTTTGTCATGTCCAAGAATGAAGGCTGCTTTTTTCCTGGGACTATAAGAAAATATCTAAGTATGGATTTAAATAGCCCTGTTCTTTCCTGGAACACTTAAAGCACAGGTGGCAAACACAAGGCCCACAGGCCGAATCAGGCCCCCCACCTTGTTTTATCTGGCCTGGCACCTTGATTCTACCTGGCAGGTGCCGAGCTCTCGCTTAACTGTTTTAAGAAGTAGTTTCATTTACACAGTCCTAAAATTACATTCAGCCTTTTGAAGGCAACCGTGAGGCTGATGTGGCCCCCAGTGAAAATAAGTTTGACACCCCTGACTTAGAGTTTACTTGGGATCAAACTGCCCTATATGTGTTTATAGTACATTTGGGAAGAAAATACAGTTATTTGGTAAATATATGTAGCAGCGTAAGGCATAGTAAATTCTTGTGTTTTGAGTGGATCTTATGGGAAAAGCTCAGAATGTTCATTTGCTATCTGCCCCCTCAGTGGAGATTCCTTAGTTCTGGTTCAAGGTTTATATCCACCATCTGCAGAGAGGGATGAGACACAAGGTATTGACGTCAGAGTTTTTAAAAGATAGTCATAATATTGACCCATGCTTTTAATGTAAGAATGCTCCTTTGAGGTTATGTCCGATTTCCTTACTTGTCAGCTGATAGTGACCACTTTTCTGTAGGTGTCAGTTAAAAGGTACCTGCTGGTGCTTGTTTCTGTTGCTTCTTCATTATGCTGTTATCATTCAATCACCTTTTATAAACAAGCTTCTGGTTTACTTGTCTGCACTGTACTCCCCCAGCCCCTGCCCCACCTAAGTGTTAACATAGTATTCTGGGGCTTTCTGATAATAAATACTAAAGCATTAGCAGAAAGGATCATTTCTAGTTTTCTGACAGGGGGAGCATCAAATAAGCCTTTATTTCTGCTTTATAAGACCTTGCAGTAGGCAGAAACACATTGTGTCTTAACATTCTCATTTTTCTGGGTCAGGTTTCACTGCCAGAAACATCTGTTGCACTTGAGTGTCTGCAATCGTGCTTACCAACAGCAAAGACCTATCATTGATAATTTATAAGTTTAAAGCATTTTCTTGCCCTTATGTGAAGAATGTACCGTTTGCTTGTAATTTTTCAGGATGCTTTTCTCATTACATTCCAATTTAACTGATTGGCAAAATTAATGCATTTCAAATTACTGGTTTTATTGAAAATAATACTGTTACAACTAAATTTTTTGACAGCTTGTTTTCTCACTATATGCTTTTTATTTCACTTCCCCTCTTTTGTCTTTGAGCTTTTACTGACAAATGCAGCAACACCCAGGAGTTATGTGTAAGAGATTTTTCTTGTCTACCTTAAGGGCATGTAGATTTGTTTTGAATCTCTTTTATTGTAAATTTCCATACTTTAGAGAATACAGTGTCCATAGTAGTTTTGTTCAAATCTGATTATACTTGGCACAACTTTGTTGGGAAACAGAAATGGAGATTATTAGAACCTTGAGTACCAAGAAATTTTGAATAAAGAGGGTATTATTGTGCAGAATCTGTGCTGAAAACTTGGCATTTGGTGAATGTTCTGTTTCATATTCTAAGGCTGAAATTGCAGGGCTACATCTTCCTCTCATGACAACTTCCTCTGTTTTGTCAGTACCCTAATAAGGACATTTGTTTCCCAAGTATTCATATTTCTTTTAAAAGTGATTTCTTTGTCTGGCATCTTCAGCTTGTGTATTGTGAAAGTCTGTTAAAACACACAAGGACCCATTTATGATGATTTTTCTATTGTTTGTTTCTAAGATTACTTGCTTGTTAAGGATTTGCAATAATACAATCGTCTGTTGAGATAAAGCTCATCTGATAAACAGGTACCACCAGGTGCTTTCTTTTGAATCTTTGCTAATTTATAACATTCAGTGTTCCTTAAAATAGATTATATTATACTTTCAGTTTTAGATACTCAGGTTAATGAACTTAAATGCCTGAATCGTTCATTACCCATTCTTACTACTTTACCATACTGTATGTATATACGGATGGATGTAACTACAGGGTCCAACACAAATAATGCCCCTTTTTATTATAAAATCTTTTATTAAAAAAATCATAAGCATGTAATTCTGTAACATAATGTCACACTCAAGCACACCATATGACATTTTAGGTGAAATGTTCAAATTAAAACTATAAATTATTATACCCATGTTATTACCCTACCAACCACACTCAAGCAGGCTTTACTTCTGCTGGACCCAGTTTATACTTTTCCCTGCATCTTCTTGACATATAATAACAGAAGAATGATATTGATAAACTCCCATCGTAAGAGTCCTCAGCTCAACAGAATACCTGGATTTTGGGCCTGTATATTCATTGAGTTATAAACATGGTGCTGCCTTGTTGTGTCATCTTGTATCTCTTGGGGTGTAACTCATGATACTATATTTTTTTAAACTCCTCTTTGAAAGTGTAATTCTAGCAACATTATTTAAGTTATAATCTACAGTAACCAAAGTATATGGTTACTTCATCCAATTATATGCTGTTTTATCATCTACTTGACTTTGGCTCTTAAAAAAACGATTGCATGTATATAATGAGAGAACCATCCTTGATGATAAGTGTAATCATGCTTTCCTGAACTGCCACAACAAACCCCAGAGCCTCACCAATGAAGATGCTTTGCCTCATTTAGGAGTTAGCATGGTTTTATCTATGTAAACTAGAATAATCTGATGCGTGTGGGTACTTAGAAAGCATTTTTGGTGACCAGGTGTGAACTTGCATTTGGATTTTTTTAATGTTATGCTCCTATACTTTTTCTTCTCATGTTTTAGTGTAAAACCATGTGTGCAGGTATTTTTAGTTTCAGTCTGAAATGTTTAAAGCTGTTGTTTGAAGCTTGCCAAACTTGTAAATGTTTTTTATTAATGGAGTCCACGTAAAACATTATTTTTCAGGAGGTTATGTCCCTATAGGTGGGAAACTATTATACTTTTAAAGGGGTCATAGAGATTTCATTTTTGTTGTTTTTAGAAGCTTTGGAAAGGGTAAGCAGTCAGATAATGATAAGGTCCACAGTTTGGGGAATTTGCAACACATTGAGCAGGTTAACAGTGACAGGCATTTTAACTCTTTGTTTCTATTTAAAATTATCACCAGCTATTTATAGATCCTGTGGAATAGTCACTCCTGTAGTTATCTGTAATAAACAAAGGATTCTCTTTCTGTTTTTTTCCATTTTTAAATGTAATTGACAATTTAAAAATTAAGACCTTCTAGTAAATCTTAACTTGAGCATGCAGGCCCTGCCATTTTGTTGTTGTTGTCAAACCCTATTAGATTTGCATTTATTATACCATAATTCAGGGGTTTCTTTTCTTGGATTTGATCTGAAATAATCTCAGAGAAGGATTAGATTTCTTTTTATTGTAGTGAAATTTTCAATAGACTAGTGTTTGTTTAGTATTTCATGTATAATTTTGAGCTTTGAAATCTGCCAAGACTTTGTAAGTAGGAATGAAATTAGAGGCTTTATGCAATTAATAGAGCCCCTATTCCAATTTTTTTTGGTTTTGCTGTTCATTTGCTTTTTATTTTGGGTTAACAAATGACTTGGCTTTTATGTTTGGTAGAGAATTATAATACTGCTTTTGTGTTTTAGTTAACAGTGTTATTCTTCAAATATGTCGAAAACTCTTCTGTGCCACGATAGATTTTATTAGTCTACAGACCAATAAGTAAACAATGTTTTATAGGTTTCCAAAGTGTTGTCTTTGAATAAAAATAAAACTGTTTTCAAATCTTACAAAATTAGCTATGGTTTCCAGATAGCATGATATACTCACACAGACATTTTTTCTTTCTAGCCAGGTTTCTCGTCCTAAAATTCAGCAGTGCTTGGTGCTTTTTGCTTAGTTAGCATCTTTTGTTTGCCCAAAGTCATGGAGCTTTCTATCTAGAAAGAAATGAATGGAATTCAAGTTTCCCAGTTCCTAATACAGTACTTTTTGTGTTGTGCTCCACTGCCTCTTTTTTTATACTTACTCATTTTGAAATAATTTCAGACTTAGAGAAAACTTACAAGAATAATCTTTCACCCAGCTTCATTTTACATACTCATGAAACAGTTATCAGCATCAGGAAATTAACACTGATACCATTTCCATTATGTATTCCTATTATATATATATTAATTGGAATTCTCCTATAAGGAAGAGCTGCCCCATCACCTCTGTTTACTCAATTACCAGTATGGACTTGGGGACAATTATTTTATTCTATAGGTTATATCCATTATTATCATTATATTGTTGAAAAAATTGTCCCAGAATTTTTCTTAAAAGCACCTTCAAGTTGACTCGTGTCATTCTCACATGCTTTCTGCTTTATTTTTTAAAAATTGTGGTAAAAACACATAACATAAAACATACCCCCTTAACCATTTTTAAGTGTACAGTACAATAGTGTTAATTATATGCCCATTGTTGTATAACAAGGTCTCTAGAACTTTCTTCTCTTGTAAAACTAAAACTGTGCCTCTTGAAGAACTCCTTCTCCTCCCTCCCCGCCCCCGAAACTGGCAACTGCCATTTTACTTTCTATTGCTAAGAGTTTGACTACTTTAGATACTTCATATAACTGGAATCATGTAGTAGTTTCTTTCTGACTAGCTTTTTTCACTTAGCATAATGTCCTCATGGTTCATCTATGTTGTAGCATAGGACAGGATTCTCATCTTTTTAAAGGTGAAATAATATTCCACTTTATATACCCTGTTTTCTTTAACTATTTGTCTGTGTGTGAGCATTTAGGTTGGTTCCACCTCCTAGTTATTGTGAATAATATTGTGAACATGGGTGTGCAAATAACTCTTGAGAACCGTTTTTCACTCCTTTTGGAAGTATACCTAGTAATGGGGTTACAGGATCATGGTAGTTCTATTTTTAATTTTTCAAGAAGCCCCTGTCATTTTTAAAGCAGTTTCTGAAACAGCAGTATATTCCAGGTTTATCTTACTTCCTTTGCCTCAGCCTTGGAATCAGCTGTTGCTCCAAGGAGCCATTGTTCTTTTCGTTAAGGAGTAGTATTTAACAACCAGTATGTGGCCATATGGCGTGCTCATTGGTACTGGAGTAATTTACCTTTTAGTACGGAGGTGTTACAATTTTTTTTCCTACTCAGAGGGCAAATAGGATTTATTTTAGCTGTACTTGAAAAGAATGAGAGAAAGCGATGAGTTTTCCCTTGTTAACATGCTCATGTTTTCCCATTAGGTGTTATTGAAGGCTCCAGGACAGTGGGGCCCTGAGAAATGTCTTAAGAAGCAATTCAGTAGAGTTGGCTAATGTGGTATTGCTGTTTATTTGAGTGATGCCTTCTGAAAAATCTGTTATCAATTTTATAGTTTTCCTGAGTAAGTCAGGCTTTAGAAAGCTTTAGTCACAATAGCAGTTCTTAGCTCTATCTGTAAAAAAACATAGTAACTGCAAATGCTTAATATTCTAAGCATGTTCTTGGAAAAAAATTAAACCTAGTGCAACTATGATACTTTCCCTTCATATTAAAAATCACTTGTCCCGACCGAGTCATAATATAGCAGGAACTGAGTTAAAAGGCTTTAGATGCATCACTGTAATTGCCCTTCCTGCTCCCTTACACAAGTGCATGCCTTGTTTCTTTACAAGTGCAGGCATCTCTTTACTTCCCTTACTGGGTTCAAACATTTCTCTTCACTTGTCACTCCAGTGAGATTCTGCGTGACTGAAATGCTATTTGTATGGATATGTATGCTGTTTCTAAGTGCCTTTCTGTGAAATTATATTTTATGTCCTATGAAGTCTATCATCTGTTTATCTCTCTCCTATATTTCCAACTCACTACTTGTTTTGGATGTCTCCTGGAACATTTGAAGAAGAATGGTTCCTTGTGAGCGTAATTTGGTTTCCCTTTTGGAGCCGCATAGCATTCCCACTCCATTCATTTTATGAGGGGTGCCTGGTTGTCCTGTTGTCATCCATTTCTTGAACGTGTCTAGTCAAGTAAAGTTGCATAGCAGCAATTTTGCTTGTAGACTGGCTGTGTTCCAAGCTCTCCTGGGTAATCCTGTCTTGACATTTAATGAACTGATGAAGCTGCTCCAGAAACCGGATGTGATGTTTATAGAAGGTTTGCTCTTACCTCCTCTCTGTGGAGATAATGTTCTGGTTAACCCACATCTGTTTCCTCTTGTAGCCCACATTCTCGGTGTGGTTTGGGGATATTTGAGAATGCCTCGGAATGTTAAATCTGTACCACAGTGTGGTTGAAGCAGCTGAAACCAGTGGAGACTCTGGTTCAGATCTGTAGGAAGATTTTAGAGGTGACGGAAGCCTAATTTCAGTTTAACTAATTAAACCACTCTGAGGTAATACAGTGAAGCACACCCTCAAGAATCGCCAGAAGATTTAAGTGGTGTTGACTCAACTATTACAGTAAAAGGCTAATCAATCTTTTGGAATCGCCTAAAATGGTTCACTTGTTCTGGGTTCAGAATACACAAGCAACCTTTTACCGGGGGTTGTTATTTTAAATGTAAGGGGCTTAAAACCCTATTTACAAACCTAGAAACCTGTCTGAAAGGGTTTGTAGTTGGGTAGGAGACATGTAATAGTGATTTTCTTTGAGCCAGAGCAGCATGTTGTCAATTCACTGTGTTGCTTCTGCCCAGTAGAAAAAGGTTGTATGGTTGGTAGAAGAGAAATATTTAGGGGAGAAGCTAATTTTCTAATAAAGGTGCAAACTCTGCACAAATAATGAAAGAAAGGTTTCAGAGAGTAAGCATTGGACTCACATAAGAAAATACATGGTTCTTCACAAGTAAAGCTGTCACAATCGGATTTTATTTAAGCTGTCGATCCTTTAATCTCTTCAGAGGATTCTTATTATTGCTTTCTACAGAGTAAGGACAAAAATAATAATATTTATTAATAACAGCTCTTCCCCTCTCTTCCTTCTTTCCCAGCCCCTCCTCCCTTGGACTTGCTGTTTATGGACTTTCTTCCATTCATTTTTTTTTTTAATTAGGGAAACTTCACAGATATAGTAAAACAGAGTGAAGATTCTCATGAACCACCCACCTTCAACCATTGTCAGTGCATGGTCAGTCTAGACAGTCTGAGGGGAACCAAGGAGATGACAGATAAGGATTCTCTTATTAATATCATCGTGGTTTTAATACTTTTGTTTTGAGGTGCCTTAAAAGCAATGAATGAGTAAGGCCTTTGCTGTTATAAATCTCAGCTAGTGCTTTGAAATGCAAATTTGCAAAAAAGATATAAAGAGGTGGAGTTTTAGTAATTTCTTCATCGGAAATAGTTTTTGAAGTAATTTTTACCCATATTAGAATTAAGTATAGTATAGCTGAGGAGAAAGGGAAAACCAAATTAAAGACACTTGTTTGTGGGTCTACTAAGCCTGATGGGCCTATGATAACCCTGAAAGTGACAGGTGTAAGAGGGGCAGAGATCTAATCTACACAGGGGTAATTTAATTTCATCGTGAGCAGTATAGTCACCACCATGAAATTCTAATTCTGCGTAGTCATTATGGTAGCCAGTAGCCACATATAGCAATGGAGAAGGTAGAATGTGGGAATTCTGGATTGAGATACTTGAAGTGCAAAATGCATACTAAGGACATAGTATGAAAAAAAGAAAATAAAAATCTCATGAATAATATTAAAATAAAAATATATATTGCCCTGGCTGGTGTGGCGCAGTGGACTGAGTACTAGCCTGTGAACCTAAGGGTCACTGGTTAGATTCTTAAGTCAGAGCACATGACTGGGTTGTGTGTGTCAGATCCCCAGTAGGGGGCGCACAAGAGGTAACCACACATTGATGTTACTCTCCCTCTTTTCTCCTCTTTCTAAAAATAAATAAATAAAATCTTTAAAAATATAGATACTGAAATAAAAATATTTTTTTGCTATATTGGATTTGATATTTGATTTAATAAAATATACCAATTTATTAGGTAAGCTTAATTTTACCTTTTTATTTTAACTTTTTTAATTTGGCTACTGGAAAGTTTAAAATTACACACACACACACAACTCACATTTGTGGCTGGTATTATATTTCTCTTGGACAGCACTGTTCTAGACTCAACCCTGTGGTAAAACCTACAACAGACGAGAATAGGAAGACGAGGCATTAAGGGAAACAATGTACTTACAAAATTACATTAAAAAAATCCTTAGTACATCTTAATTATATTATTTGAAGTAGATGTGATTATATATATATATATATATATATATATATATATGTAGCTTTAGTGTGTGTTTTATTTGCCCCACCCCCCCATCCACTCCCCCCCAAAAAGACTTTTATATTTTGCTCTTGAAGTGAGAGAACAGGAATAGCTGGAAGATCCTAATGCCCTAGTGGGTAAAGCTATAGAATCCTTAGTTGTGGCTGTTAGAGAACCCTGTTTAAGTTCCTGGCCATTGTGCTAGTTTAAAGATATTCTTAAAATCGGCATTACCAGTTTCTTCTTCTTTCAGATGTTGCTAGAAACCTTACTGTGTCCTTTGTTCCTTTTTTTCTTCCCAGAAGCCTTTGCTTGCACTTAGCACAGCATTAACACTGATCCAAACTCTAGTTTTGTCCAGGGACTGAGTTGAAGATCAGCCAAGTGTTTCTGATCTACAATCACTGATGTGTGGTTCTGAAATAGAAAAAAAAAACTCTAGAAACCAAAAATGATTATTGTTAATTCATTTGGTGGTGACCCTTCCCTGAAGCGCTGTGTGAGAGTATTTGTAGTTTTTATTTGTCTCCCTTTGTAGAAAAATGTATACACGGGCAGTGAAGTGCTGTCCTGGCCCGGGTAGAGGTGACAGGCTGTGAGCATTGTGTTAACCTTTCTAAATATATTTTTTAATCTATATTCTGAAATACAGCTGGCCCTGAGACATAGATAAGAGATTTTTGGACTTCTCTTACCATCTCACAGGTAATTCTGTGAGAATTACTATAATTCTGTATTTAAGATACTAATTTTTAGCACAAACTATCTGAACACGGAGACGGAGGTAAATGAGGTCTTTCTGGAAAAACAGCCTTGTTATGTCCTGCTCCTTAAAATGCTTTCAGAAGTTTTTGTTTTCTATAATGCTCCTTACCCTGAAATTTCATACCTGCCTTTGGGTGGTATCTGCCTGGCACTGTCTTCTTTTCTTCTTTAAGTACCTGTTGTATTCTTTCTTTTGCCTCAGGGAGTTTCTTTCAAAGCACCCTTAACTCTGTGTGTGTTAACATGTGCTATTTCTCTTATTGTGAAAAATCCTTTTCTCTTTCTCTTTGTCAAAATTCTCCTAATTCTTCAAGGTGGGTTCGAATTTCTACTATTTCCTGAAGGTTTTCCTGGTAAGGTATAGACCAGAGAAGGGTATAATTTACCTCTAGATCATAATTCTAAGCCAGAAGAGGGCCTGTTATAAATTTCTTACCATTCATCATACGTCTTTCATGGTGATTTGTACTTACTAGGTATGTTTATGTTTGATTTTGGTGGGGAGTGGAAAGAGGGTCTGGCAGAGCAGCAAAAGCATGCCCAGATCAATTGTCAGACTGCTCCTTTTTGTTTATTGTTTTAGTTACTGTACACCTGCGTAGTATAAGCAAACAATAAAAATGGGGGTTTGAAATGAGAATGAGGCCCTGTAGTTTTCCACTAGTTGACAGAGTATAGAAAGATCTGTACTACTTTTATTCTTCAGTTTAACAACGTGCAGTTATTTCGTTTTGTATTTCCACATATTCTTTTATGTTTATGTATTCATTTTTATTTTGAAGAACTGTATTTTATAAATTGATCGATTATAGCTATTTGAGTGTAGCACTTTAATTTTAAAGACTAAAGCATTTCACTAAAATAATTTCAAAGGGCAAGAACCAGCAGCACATCTGATACTATGCTGTATATACAGCAGGGATCTTTAATTTTTAAATCAGTTCTAATTTGCATGTGAGAAGCTGCCAGTGAGTGATAGAGCTTGTATTTGAAATCCAACCCTAATTCTGCCAGAATATTGTTTGCTAATCATGAGATTATTTTTTAGAGGAGAAGAATGAAGAGTAACTGCTAAATAGAAGATGCTTAATTATGTAAACTAAAAGGATCTTTTGGAATTATGCTTTTATTTTTCTTACTGTGATTTGCAGCTTCATTTTTTTGCTCATTATTCAAAGTCATACTTAATCAGCTGTTTTATATTTAAGTTGTTCATTTATCAAAATGAACCAACAAAAATGTTGCAGGACGACATAGCTAAAAAGAAAAGAGTTGATCCTGTAACATTTTTGAAGTAGGAATTTAAATTTTATTTTTACAGAGAAGCTCATTAGTAGGCATCTAATTCAGGATTAGGCATTTAGATTGGCAAATTTTAATAGAAAGGCCAATATTTGGGCATAATAGTCAGGAAAATTAGTATTTATTAAGTATAAAGTAATGTATATTAATTGATTTAAGATAATAATGAAACTAAGAATAAAATTTGATGGTGTTTAAATACCTTAAGCTTGTAAGGAAGTAGTGTTTTAAAGTTTTATAATGTGGAATATTTAACACTTGGTATTTGATGTTCTCTGATAGGATGTTGAACTCCACCTAATAGAGAACATAGGATCACTATTAAGTATGTGGCATTTTAGATGAGGTAGCAGTGTATTTTCTGGGAGAAGGGAATTCTGCAGTAGAAACTGATGAGACCTTAGATTACAACTTTACATATTTTTAATTTTTCTATGCAAGATAATAGCAGAAGCCATAAGCCTTGATGGGCTTTTTGAAGGGTGTCTACAGACAGAGAAGAACTCAAGAAATCTTGAGAAATACCCACCCAGATTTGAAAAAGGAAGAAGGAACCAGTGAAATGGAGAGATAAAAAGCAGTCTTGGCTGTAGAAAAAGAAATAAGATGATGCGCCATGAAACCAAGTGTAGAGTTTGAGTGGGTGGTTAAGATGGTCAAATGTCAAAAAGTGGCGAAAGAGCTCAAGAACTGAGAAAAGCAAGAAACTAGTCATTGCCTGTTTTTAGTAGTGACTTAACCTGAGGCATAGATCAGAAACCATTTGTAGGCAGGTAAGGGAACAAATGATGAAAGGCAGAAGCAGCTGTTAGAGATCACATTCAAAGAATGTGGCGATTAAAACAGAATCATTCAACTTTTAAACAGTGTCTTCATAAAATGGGGGAAATTGTGTTGTGTTAAAGGCAGAAAAAAAGGGCTGTATGGAGAAGGAGAAATTGAAGATGCTGGAAAAGAAGAAAATAGTCTTGGGAGAGAGGTTCTTATAAAGGGCACAGAGGAAGATACTAGAGTCAAGAGATAATCTCCCTATTAGGACAGAGGGAAAAGTATAGAGTTTTCAAAATATGCTCTCTCTACTAAAATGGACATTTCTGGATTATATGTCATAAATGAAGGAAAGATTTTTCACCCTGATCAGTTTTTAGGCAGTAATAGAATGGGACCAGAAATTCTTTCTCAGAGCACAGCCATTAGGAGGGAGCAGGAATATATCCCTTCTCCAAAAAAGTAGGCAATAGAATGCACTTTACGTGGATTTAAAATTTGGGCAGGAATTCCTTTCATTTATTCAAATGGCTGAGCTGTAGGATCTGAGGATAAGAATTGTTAATAGAAATTTTCATTTCCATTCTTAGGAATGTTCCTTGAGTGTCTTAGGAAACCTTCCTCCTTTTACAAATTATTTAACAAATATTTATTGATTCCTTGCCAGGCTCTTTAATAGCTGTGGAAGGCACATCAATGGATGAATTAAGGTTCCTGCTATTCTAGAGCTCACATTTTTTAGATATGTAATCTGTCCTTTTCTCTGCTTAGACCTTTTACTCTTAAACACCAAATTAATTTTAAGATATACCACTAACAGCCCTGACTGGTGTGGCTCAGTTGGTTGGTTGCTGACCCACAAACTGAAAGGTCAAGGGATCGATTTCCCTTCAGGGCACAGGCTTGGGTTGTGGGCCAGGTCCCCAGTTGGGGTATGCGTGAGGCAACCAATTGATGTTTCTCTCTCTCTCTTTCTCCCTCCCTTCCCCTCTCTCTAAAAATAAATAATTAAAATCTTTTTAAAAAGATAAAGCATAAACATCATAAAATATGTCTAGGAATGATCTACAACAAGAAAATATAAATATAAAAAAACATAAGCTTGTGGCTCAAAGAGAACTTACTGACTTTAAACAGTATTTGATGTAGGAGTTTGATTTTAACTATGTTTATAACTTTTTAAAAATAATTTTAAAAGATTTAATTTTTTTATTTTTAAAGAAAGGGGAAGGAAGGAAGAAAGAGATGGAGAAAAACATCAATTTATGGTTGCCTCTTGTGCACCCCCTGCTGGGGACCTGGCCTGCAACTCAAGCTTGTGCTCTGACTGGGAATCCAACCAGCGGCCCTTTGGTTTGCAGGCTGGCACTCAATCCATTGAGCCACACCAGCCAGGGCATATGTTCCTGACTTTTAAAAAATTTATTTAAATGTAGATTTATCCAGTTGGCTTAATAGAAGTTCTCTTGTATCTGATATGAACAGATAAACATTCTATTAAATAAATGTCTCTTTCATCAGATATAAATCAGATATTTATTGATATTTGCAAGTGAAACTACTAAAATATGGCATAGTTTTGCTTGCTCAATTTTTAAGTATTTTGTCTTTTTCTGTGGTTTGGATGTTCTTGAAATATCATTAGATTTTGTAAAACTTTTAGGGAGGATGGATGAAGAACATCTGGTTGTCATTCCATCCAGGCAGTCACAGTGTTGGCTTACATGGAATATTTGTACTAATTGTATGGATAAAAAATTAACACTTGCACATAAGATTGTATTTGATATTTTTTTTGTAAATGGGTTGGGGGCAGATATTGATTACCTGTACATGTTTTTAGTACCAGAATAACATTTCTGAAGGCTAATTTGCCTGGAACAAGGTTACCTTAAATAGTAGAAATGGTCTTAATTAGGCACTTGCAAGTTTGTGCTTTAAAAGATTTACTCCATCTTTTGGAACAGAAGATGCTGCTATAATTACTAGTATCAGAGACACCTTGGTTACTTCTAGGGAAATTGCTAATGTTTATGAGACTGTTCAGAATGAATTGAATAATGTTAATTTCAAGTAAAAACAATGAAATAAAAATATACTAAGCAAAGGAGTCCCCCAAAATACTTCAATTCCTACTCTGTTTACAAGCTGTGTGACCTTATATGAATCTGTTTCCTTAGGTGTAAAAAAGGTAAAACTTTGAGGATAAAATATGTTATAAAACAAATATGCAGTGAAATAATGTATGCGAAGGTGCATTATAATCTGAAAACAAATGTACAAACTTAAGGTGATGATATTGTATATTTAATTTTTACATAGTCATTTAGTAGAAGAGATGTATGCTAAAGCTAATATTGCCAAATTTTTTAGAAGAAAAGGTAATAAGAGATTGGGGAAATAGAGGTAAAATATGAGCTTATATTGACTTTGAAATCATCCTCATTAAATCAGCTTTTTGTCATTTTGTGAAAACATTGTAATAGGGATAAATACTTTTGGATTTTGATGTCACTGGCAAGTTGCATTTGTCATTTTCACATACATTTGAAGAATAAATATACACCTTTTTCTCTTTAAACTTAAACTTGAAGGTTATGAATACCGATGGCACTGGAAGACGAGTGCTAGTGGAAGACAAAATTCCTCACATATTTGGGTTTACTTTGTTGGGTGACTATGTTTACTGGACTGACTGGCAGAGGCGGAGCATTGAAAGAGTGCACAAACGAAGTGCAGAGAGGGAAATCATCATAGATCAGCTCCCTGACCTCATGGGCCTGAAGGCCACAAATGTTCATCGAATCATTGGTAAGTAATTCCAGAATTCTCTTAGAGGTGGAAGCCATGAATGAGAAAAGATGGAGATAGGCAGAATTCTATAAAGCAGCACTGTAAATTGTTGATGTTTTGAGGAAGTATAAAAATTATGTTTATTACTTTTTTATTTTTCAAATCAGAAGTGAATCTTTTAAATGTTGCCTTTCTATTCTGTCCACATGGTCTGAATAGAAGGGAAAACATAGGCACACATACCCCCTTCATCAAAAGAATTCAGTCCTATTGTATGAGTAACATAGTTTATTTTAAAGCTTACTGTGGGTACGAAGGAAAGTAGTTTTCTGTACTTTAATTCATAGTTGATCTGCAAGGGGGTTTTGAACTGCTCCATTTCCAGCCTCGGCCAGTTCACCCCTCTTCAGGCCCTCACTCCTGGAAGGTCACGATAGTGATGCCAGTTTAGTGCAGACACCCAGTTGGCATGGTGTGCTACAGCTCAGAAACTCCTGGTCTCTGGCACTACTTCTCTAGCTCGGTCTACCCAGTAGCTGGGGCTGTAGCTCGCAACACTGCTCCTGGCCTTTTATTCCGTCAGTGCTCTTAGTGCCTGTTTATGGGATTAGAATGGAACCTCTGGGTTTGGGAGCAGATATAATCATAGGTCTCTGTGAACCCAATGCTTAGTAATTCTAAAGTAAAAATGTGTTGATTATGTCAATGTGTGTCCTTCTGTGCCCTTTCATAATTATCTTTTAGGTTCCAACCCCTGTGCTGAGGAAAATGGGGGATGCAGCCATCTTTGCCTCTATAGACCTCAGGGCCTTCGCTGTGCCTGTCCCATTGGCTTCGAACTCATCAGTGACATGAAGACTTGCATTGTCCCAGAGGCTTTCCTTTTGTTTTCTCGAAGAGCAGATATCAGGCGAATTTCTTTGGAAACTAACAATAATAATGTGGCCATTCCGCTCACTGGTGTCAAAGAAGCTTCTGCTTTGGACTTTGATGTGACAGACAACCGAATTTACTGGACTGATATATCACTCAAGGTTGGCAAAGAATTGGAATATTAAAACTGGGGACTAAAAAGGAGAGCTTCTAGATTGCTCAACCAATTGCTCAACCTTCTTCATTGCTTAACAGGCAGCGTTCAACAAAGAACTTAAACTTTTTAAAGGAAATCAAGGGAAAACCCCATTCATTATTTAATTAAGTGCCTTTTAATATAAGATACTGTGCTTGAATGTCTAAATCAGTAAAACATAATCTTCCTCTACTTTGTTCCATTTGAAGGTAACAAATGATGTTTTCTGAAATTAGAGAGTAAGCAGTTGTATATTTCACATAAACGGCTTACAAAGACTTGATTCTTAACTTTTTTTTAAACAAAATTTTGGAGTCTGACCAAGGTAGAAAATGCCAGTTGTGAGTTACAGCACAACTTTATTTTCTTTTTCCTAGAATAAATATTGAAAAGCATATTGAATCAAAAAGGAGTTCTCAGGAAATCTGGAGAATAATGTTTTCTTCTTCCAGATTGTTTTGGGCTTGTTGCACATAACTTGTGTAAACTTTTGTCTAATGTTAAAAAATCGTGGGGTATTGGAGCCAGTGTAGGATTCTAATAATGTTTAGTAAAATCTATTGAGTGAGTAAATGAAGTAAATAAATAAATCTTGGCTTTTACTTTGGCCTTCTACCTTTCCACATCTTGAAAATAAAGATAATCTCTATTTTGCAGGGCTATTTCAAGGACTAAGTGAGAAAATATATGTACACAAAGTACTTAGGATAGTGCTTGACAGGAAGTAGCAGCTGTTATTAATAGTTTGAATAGTTTGAAATTTTAGAGAGTTCAGAGCTACAGTAGGGATGATATGAATATGGTATGCATTTTATATAAGGTATAAATTTGTTGAGATCTCACATTGACACAGTGACATGGCATACTCTCAAGTACCTTCAGAAAGTTGACTACCAGTTAAGAGTCTACAATATTCTTGTCACATCTCTCTCACTTGATTACTAATAAATTTTTAAAAAGAAAGTCATTCCACTGTCTTATCAGAATAAATTTTTGATCCTTAAGAATCTCAAAAATTTCTCCCTGAATTGGCAATAAAAGTTGAGGTCACAGTTGCATTTATTAGTTTGATACCATTTTTTCCCCCTCTGCTCATAAAATATATGAATTGTTTTAAGAAACTATGCCTCTGCCTCTTCTGGGTCCTCCCACCCAACAAAACCTAAACCCAAACATCTTCTCAGTAGTATCTTGTACTTAAGCCATTTAACTTTGTTGTTAATCTTACTTTTGCAGACCATCAGCAGAGCCTTTATGAATGGCAGTGCACTGGAACATGTGGTGGAATTCGGCTTAGATTATCCAGAAGGCATGGCGGTAGACTGGCTTGGGAAGAACTTGTACTGGGCAGACACAGGAACAAATCGAATCGAGGCGTCGAAGTTGGATGGACAGCACCGGCAAGTTCTGGTGTGGAAAGACCTAGACAGTCCCAGAGCTCTTGCGTTGGACCCCGCTGAAGGGTAAATAGCTTTATGTATGCGTTCTTTGCAGCTGCATTGTGCATGGCCTTGTAAGGGTTATATTCTTAATGTCTTAATTTTTATTAGGAATCAGACAACTAAACTATAAATAGGCTTTATTTTAAAGTCATTAGCTAACATTTCACTGATTTAGAATGCATTATTAGCTGAATTTTACTTTTGTCACTAGTACATTGGGTGAAAAAAGATTAGTGAAATGGATTAATAATTAAATATTACTGGTCTTGTTTGTGTACTAAGTAAACAGCTTTTTTAAAGGTATCCTCAGGTCTACATTTGCTTGTACTCTCTCCCAAGTTGTACCAGATTGTAAGCTATTAAAGTAAATCCTGTGAAATAATGTGTGCAAAGAAATAGCTGCACTTAAAAAAGCTCCACTTTATAATACTCATTAATTCAGGAAGACAGCTGTTTTAGTCATTATTATAAGCTTGGAGACACTTTGGTATTAAACAGTTAACTGTTTTTGATAAATAGTAAAGTATTTATTTAAAAAGTGACGTTTTCTGAGAGTAGATGATTTTTCTGCATGATTTAGAAAATTTTATAAAGCTAGCAGCTAAAAGATCTGAAGTCTGAAGAATAATTCCACATTTTTAATGCCTCTTGATGCAAATATTTTTTAATTTTATTTTATTGTATTTTTTATCCCCATTTATCTCCCCTATACTCTCTTCCTCCTCCACCCACCCACCTTCCCCCATAATTATACTGTTGTCCATGTTTATGAGTTCTTTCTCTTTTTTTCTTTTTTGCTTGATCAGTCCACTCCCCAGTTACCCAGAACTGTCAGCCTGCTCTCAATTTATGGGTCTGTCTCTATTTTGCTTGTAGTTGAGTTTGTTCATTAGATTCTATACATGAGTGAAGTCATATGGTATTTGTCTTTCTCTGACTGGTTTATTTCACTTAGCATAATGTTCTCCAGGTCCATGCATGCTGTTGTAAAGGATAAAATTTTCTTTTTTATGGCTAAGTAGTATTCCATTGTGTAAATACACCATAGCTGTTTTATCTGCTGATCTACTGGTGGACACATGGGCTGCTTCCAAACCTGGGCTATTGCAAAACTGCTACAATGAACATGGGGGTGCATATATTCTCGTGATTAATGTTTTGGGTTTCTTTGGATAAATTCCTAGAAGTGGAATCACTGGATCATAAGGCACTTCCATTTTTAATTTCTTTTAAGGTTTAATTTATTTATTTTTAGAGAGATGGGAAGGGGAAAGAGAGGGAGAGAAACATCAATGTGTGGTTGCCTCTCATGCACCCCTTGCTGGGGACCTGGCCTGCAACCCAGGCATGTGCCCTGACTGGGATTTGAACCACACCCTTTGGTTCTCAGGCTCATGCTCAATCCACTGAGCTAACACCAACCAGGACCGTTTTTAACTTTTCAGGAAACTCCATACTGTTTTCCATAGTGGCTACACTGGTCTGCATTCTTACTAACAGTGCACAAGGGTTCCTTCCCCTTTCTCCACATCCTCACCAGTACTTGTTTGATGACTTATTGATGATGACCATTCTGACAGGTGTGCGGTGGTATCTCATTATGGTTTTAATTTGCATTTCTTTGATGATTAGTGACATTGAACATCTTTTGATATGTCTATTGGCCATTTGGATGTCCTCTTTGGAAAAGTGTCTATTCAGGTCTTTTGCTTATCTTTTAAATTGGATTGTTTGTTTCTTCGATGTTGATTTTTATAAGTTTTCTATACATTTTGGATATTAACCCCTTATCAGATGTATTGCCAAGCATGTTCTCCCATTCTGTGAGTTGTCTTTTCATTTTGTTGATGGTTTCCTTGGCTGTGCAAAAACTTTTTAGTTTGATGTCATCCCATTTATTTTTTTTCTCTGCCTGAGGAGATATATCAGGAAAAAATAAAAGCAGAAGTTAACAGTGTAAACATAGAGGCATATTTTACCGTATCTATTATTAAAAGTAGTTTTTCTGAAGTGACTTTAATTCCACAATTAGCTAGTTAGCCACTTAATTCGAAGGCCATACCAAAGCCAGCTCTGTGCTGACATGTTGTGGTTGTATTGTGGTGATCTTTTACTTTGAGCTTCAGTTACCAGACAGATAAATTTAGTAGTTGGGACTAAGGACTCGAGTTTATGTGGCTGCTGGCAACTGTGAAATTTCTCTCACAGTTGTTTCTCTTTGGCTCTTGTGGGTGTGCGCGTGCCTGTCAGCTGACAAGTGCAGATGCAAACAAGGTCCAAGACCAACTTTACTTTTTCAGAAAAGCATTGCTACCCAGTCAGTCATCAGCTGACAGGCTGACGAGTGAATGTCCGTCCTCAGGTATTTGACGAGAGCTGGCATGTGGAGTGCTTTCCTAGGCCTAGTATTAGAGTGTTTTCAAACTAGCTCCTTACTAGTTTTAGTTGAAAGGGCCGCTGGTTAAGGAATAGCAGCATCTGGTTCTGGCTCTATCTTGTAACTGGCTTGAAGACATTAGAAAAATCATTTATTTCTTTTAGTGTTTTGGCCTCCTCATAAATAAAAAGCCTATAGGACTGTAGGGCTTCTCCAAGGGTAAAGTGAAAAACTCGACCAAGTAAAATAAAAACAGAAGAACATTTTAAAGTTTTATAGTGATTACAGGAGTAGCATTCACTGCCCAGATAACACAGTAAAGGGTGTCCTCGCTCTTACACATATAGTCTGTTCCCTGGGACCATGTTGACCAAATATATGAGTATTTTCAAACTTCACTTTTTCACCAGTTAAAGGCTATTAACTTACACTTTTGATGTACTCCTGCTGCTTGATTTTGGGAAGAGTTGATAAGACAAGTCAAAAAGTAAGTTTAAAACATTTAAAAAGACAAATTACTTGTATTCAGAAGTACATAAAGATATTTTGTTCAGAAATGAACCAGATTCAGACACCAGAGCTTCAATCCTTTCCCAGTGTCTTGAATATTAGTTTTATAAAGGCAAGTGTTGCAGTAAGGAGCTCATTGGTTTGTTTCCAGTTCGTAGGTTTTGGATGGAACAGATTCGTTGGAAAAACTAAGGAAAGCTGACTCACTTCCTTTTTAGGATATGAGAAAATATATTTAGTTGAGGGTGCCAAAATAATTGAAAAATTATAGCTCTGATTTTGTTTTACCAATTTCCTTGATTTAATGTATATTTTCTTTAAAGTTATTTAATTAACTATGCCTGAATATGGCCCTTTCTCCCCAATAATAAAAAGTGAAATGTTAAATGTCCATTTTTTAAAATTTAGATTTATGTATTGGACTGAATGGGGTGGAAAACCTAAGATAGACAGAGCTGCCATGGACGGAAGTGAACGTACTACGTTAGTTCCCAATGTGGGGCGTGCAAATGGCCTAACGATTGATTATGCTAAAAGGAGACTCTACTGGACAGACCTGGACACCAACTTAATAGAATCTTCAAATATGCTGGGTAGGTTCTACTTGTTATTTGCAGATAGTAGTATATTGTTTTTTGTATATTGTTCTTTCTATGCAAAAATCAGAAAGATTGCTATTACCATTGGGTAGATTCTATCAATAAAACTTCTCATAAATGTCTAGATTCTACCTCCGTTTGGCATCATATTCTGTTTATTGTTACTAATAGTGGGCTAGGCACTTGGACTCATATCTCTTTATTATGTGGAAATTTCATTAGTGTTGTACTTGTAATGGAATTTATAACTCCCTAGATATTCCTGCAGTGATTTTTTGTATCAGTACAATAAAATATGTGCATTTCCATCTTGTTGTGGAAGCAAGAAGAAAAATTGGACTATAGATTCTTATTGAGAGAAAATAAGACCACGATCAAAAGAGACCATTTGCAGGAGTTTAAACAAACTCAGAGATTTATAGCAAGAATATAAGCTTGAGGCATGGGGTCAGGCTGCAGATGGATTGATTTCACAGGACTGGTCTGGTTTTAGAATTGCTTTTAAATGAATTGTTCAATTTTAAATTGCTCACAAATGTTTGTTTTATATGTTACAATTTGGGGGAGGGGGCAGCAAGACTCATAGTCTCACGTATTTCATCCCTCCGCTTTTCCCCTTCTACTGCCTTTCCGAAAATAGGACTCAACCGTGAAGTTATAGCAGATGACTTGCCTCATCCTTTTGGCTTAACTCAGTACCAAGATTACATCTACTGGACGGACTGGAGCCGACGCAGCATTGAGCGTGCCAACAAAACTAGTGGCCAAAACCGCACCATCATTCAGGGCCATTTGGATTATGTGATGGACATCCTCGTCTTTCACTCCTCTCGGCAGGCTGGGTGGAATGAGTGTGCTTCCAGCAATGGGCACTGCTCCCACCTCTGCTTGGCTGTGCCAGTTGGAGGTTATGTGTGTGGATGCCCCGCCCACTACTCTCTCAATGCTGACAACAGGACTTGCAGTGGTAAGCTGCATGTCCCCAGAGCAAACTAGAATTAGAGGAGAAAGCAGGACTTTGAAAATGTGGCTAATGTTCTTTCTAGAGTGAAACATTGTAGGACCCCTAATTTGGTCCTTTGTTTAATAAAAAAGGGAGGGACTAGAGATGGAAAAATACATGTTTTTGTTACTTTTTACTCGATGATAGCTAGTTGATATTATGGAATATTTGATGTTACAGAAAAATCTTTTCCCCTTCAATATTAAGATTTAGTTCAAAATTTGCATAGCTTCATTGGGAGAGACAGACAGTCCTACATGTGTGCTGTACATAATTCATATTTATTTATTGTAAAGGAAGAAAAGAGCAGTACAACAAAAAGAATCTCCAAAATATAAACACCTTGTCCTTTGAAGCTCATAGAATAGGCTAAATATTAAAAAATGTAAGTGTAAAAAATGTAAAAGGCCAGATAGAAAAGGCATTGAGTAAAGTTAGTTCAATGTGAAACAGTCACAAGTAGATGGGAAACTAGAAAGCACGTGCTGTGAACATGGTGGGTGGTCGCTACTGAATCTCAGTTGCTGTTACCAGATCTTCTTGTGTAGTCTTGAACCCAGATTTTTTGGGGGGGCTACAATATCTCCCGACCTCAGATGTTAATAGGTAGTGCATATTAAACACACACACACACACACACACACACACACACACACACCCCTAACATCAAAGCACAGTGCATAACAAAACATGTTGGCTTAGGGAAACCTAGTTCATGCTCTAAGTATTCATGAAAGCCCATGGCAGTGGATACACAAGAACAAGTTGGTAGATATGATAAAGAAATAGAGAATTAGATCAGAAAAAGTAGATCCGTGGGGGAAAAGTAGAGTATGGTTCACTAGGGTAGAAGATATAAAACTGTACAACATGGGGTGTAATTTTTGAAATTACTTTATTCTGTTCTTGAATATAAGAAATCACATAGGAAAAGATAGGGTTCTTCAGTCATGAAAAGGAACATAAGTTTATAGTTTAATGATTTGGAGTCTTCCATGTTAGTTTGTGTTTTACTAAAGCATGTCACATTAGTTTTTCGAAACCTTAATTTTTCTCATTTGTAAAATGGGAATAATAGTAGTAACTACTTTGTAGGGTTGCTGTGAAAATCAGATGAGGTATAACAGGATTAACTGCTGTGGAGAATGGGTTTGAGGAGGAGGAGAAGTGGTAGAGAAGTCAGTCAGACTAGTGTGGCAGCGTCAGCAGCCTTGGACTTCGTGGTGGCCGTGGGAGTGGTCAAGGTGTATTTCGAAGCCTGAATGAACAGGACTTGTGTGTGGGGAAGAAGAGGAAGAAAGCAACTATGATGTCTAGATTCTTGGTTTGATCAGGTAAGTGAGTAGGCAGTAGATGAGGAAGTATGGAGAGGAAAGATGGTTTTCAGGAAGAAATAAAAATTTAATTTTAGGCAGGTTTGTATTGATATTTCTGTGTGGCATTGCAATATAAATACTAAATAAATTGGCCAGAAGATCCCAGAGCTCAGAGAGAGATGAGGTTGGAGATAGAAATTTTGGAATTGCCAGCATGGTTTTAAAATAGGGGAGTTACTTAGGGAGAAGATGTACGGCTGAGGTCAGCAAATCTTTTCCGTAAAGGGCCAGAGAGTAAGTATTGTATTTAGGTTTTGTAAGTTGTAAAATTTCTCACATGTACTCAACACTGTCTGCTGTGGCATGAATTTAGTCATAGACAATACATTTTTAAAATGTACTGAGTTCTGATAAACTTTACTACTACGGAAACAGGCAGCAGGCCAGATTTAACTTGTGGACCATAATTTGCCAACTCCTTCTTAGAGAAAAGAAGGCATTGGGTGACTTACGGAGCTCTGGCTGAGAAGGGCGAGCTTGCAGTGGATACTGAAAAGTTAGCAGCCAGAGAGGTAAGAGGAAAACCAGCAGAGAATAGGGACACAGAAGACGAAAGATAAGATCGTTTCAAAGAGAATTAACTCTCCTGGATGTTGCTTGAGAGGTTGAGTAAGATGAGGCCTAGAATAGTATCCATCGGATTTTTGGATAAGGTCATTTTTGTAACCCTGAAGAGAATAATGTCAGGGAAGTAATGGTGAAAGACTGAAGTAGGTCAAAAAGTGAATGGAAAGAAGAATGGGAGGTATATGTAGATGTCTTATTCAAGAAGTTCAGTTTTAAATGGAAGGAGGAAATGGGGGCAATAACTGATTGAGGGCAGAGACAAGACGACGGCGGAAAGACCTTTTGAGATCATTGTCATGAGGGCATGTTAGTTGGTCAGTGAAGGCCATGAGAAATCAGCGCTGAGTGTTCCTAATAACTGTGTTAGGCTGCTTTTCCAAGGTACAGCAACAGTGACTCAGGCCTTCTGTTGTGTGCTTTTTTTATTATAATAGTGTTATTTAATATTTGTGCATAGATGTATTAGATTTTAAGGCAGACTACCAGAAAAGTTTAACACAAAGTACTTGTCCTTAAAATGTTTTCTTACATTGTGTAATTTACTGCTTGACCTGTGCTCCAAAAGTTAAATCAGATCATATTTCTATGCTTAAAACCTTACAGTGGCTCCCATTTCACACAGAGTAAACACCTAGTCTTATAATGGCCTACAGGTTCCTACATGACCTGTACCCAGGACTGGAACCCCCCCGCTTTTGCTTCTATAGCTTCAGCTTTTACTGTTCTCTTCCTTGCTCTTCCCAAGACGACCGACCGTACTAGCCCCATTGCAGTTTTCCAGTATTCCCGTTACTCCCACCTGCTTATTTCCTCTGCTTGGAATAATCTTCCTGCAAATATTCGCGCAGATGCACTTCACCTCCAAGTCTTCGTCATCGTGACTTTCCCTGGGAGACCTGGTCTACCCTGTTTAAGATTTGCATATTGCCCTTCTGCCCTGTCTAGCAGTGCCAGTGCTCTTTACTTGTGCTTACTTTTCTTTTAACACTTAACAAAGAACAATATACAAAGAACAATGTTCCTATAACACTTAATACTCTTTAACATACTATATAGTTTATACACTGTATTATTTACATACTATAACTTCTTTATTATGTTTATTTCGTATTGTCTATCTGTTGGAATATAAACTCCACAAAGTAGCATTTTTTTCTTGTTTTTTTCACCAGTATATCTTAGGTACCTCAAGTAGTGCTCAGTAGGTAAAATAGGCATTCAGTAAATCATTGTTAAATAAAAGAATGAAAGAATAGAACAGGATTTGGAAGAATATGTGTCCTCTTCCATTCCACCTTGTAGCCTTGGAAAAATACTTCAACTTTTAAGGCTTCCTTTAAAAATTACTTAACCTTTCTGAGTTTACTCACGTCTAAAGTGGAGATGGGGATTAAATAATATCTTGTATGAAGCGTGACACATTGGAGGTTTTAAATAAATGTTCGTTCGTTTTTTGTCCCAAGTCTCTGAAGCAAGTTTATTTTCTTAATTTCAAAATCAGAACTACATGGCTCTCCTTAGTTATCGTCATGTAATGCTTTTTAAAAATTTTATTTATCTGATCAGTGAATATTTATTGAACATCTGCTCTATACTGGGCATTATTTGAGCCTGTGGAGAACATAGCAGTGAATGAAATGGGCATCAGTCCTTGCTGTCCTGGAGCTTACATTCCACAGGAACAGATAACTAATGGATTAAGTAAACTATATCATGGATTAGATGGAGATCTGTGTTGTGAAGACATAATAAGTGAAAAATGTTGGGAGGAGGATTGCAATGTTAAATAGGGTTATTAGAGAAGTCACTACTAAAAAGTGACATGTCAGGAACTGAAGGAGGGGAGGAAATGAGCTATGTGGATATCGGGGGGGAGACCTAACGAGAAAAAGGGGGCAGCTAATGCAAAGGCCCTAGGGAGGGAACATGTCTGGCATATTAGAGGAACACCTAGGAGGCCAGTGTTGGAACTGAGTGAACAAATAGATTACATCAGAGAGGAAACAGGAAATCAAATTGTGTAATCCCTTGTTCAGTACTGAAGTGGCTGATTTCTATAGCACCTTTGTGCAAACTGGGAAAAGATATTTCCTCTGGACAGAAGCAGCTGCACAAGTACATGGCTTAGGTAATGAAGTATGGATTGTACTTCAGTCTCAACCCGATGCCTATTGGCACAGTAAGACGTGTTGGGCCAGGCCTTGTGGATTTTGCTGTTCTTACACAAGAGCAGTGCCTTTAAGCTACAGGTGAACACTTAAACCTTCAACAGAGAGCTAAGAAGCTCCCTCTGCTTGCACCTCATCCTCCAGCTTCTGCACATGGCTTTTTCATCGCAGGAATATAAAACTCAGACAGCCTGATAGAACTGTTTTTAAAGCACCGTTCCCCAGAAGATAAGGTGGTTAGAGGTTACATAAATTAGGATGCATTTAGGCTTACAAAATTGTATATTCTTTCTTACGTTAAACACTGAATGACTTGTAAATAAGTCAAAACATCAGCTTCTTCTTAGAAACATTAAGTCAACTAATTTTAATTGCTAATGTTACTCATAGATTTCTTGAAACAAACGTTTATTTCAAGCCATGTTTGGCTTTGTCTTAATCCACATTTCTAGAACATCCAGTTGTAGAACCTTATTGAAGGTTAAAACTTGACTTAAAAATAATGTTCAATAAAGCATACTAGGAACCACACACATATATATATATTTGATATTGTTTCCCAGTCAGGAAAAGTTGGTGACTAAAATTTGGGGTCTTCTGAGTTTCGTTGTATGTCTTAGTATAGGTTGTGCTTATGCTGTTGGAAACTTACAATTTCAAGACTTCTCTTTTCTCTTGCTTTACAAGAAAGTACTGCCCCAAAAAACCACTTTTTAAATAATTTTTTTATTGTTGTTCAAGTACAGTTGTTTCCATTTCACCCTCACCAGTCCCTCCCGCCCCACCCATCCCCACCTCCTATCCTTGATCCTATCCTTGATCCTGTCCTACTCACCTTTGGCTTTGCCCATGTGTCCTTTATACATGTTCCTTGACGACCCTCCCCCTTTTCCCTCCCTGGTATCCCCTCCCCACTCCCCTCTGGTTACTGTCAGTTTGTTGTTAAATGGAGTCCTGACCAGTTTGGCTCAGTTAATTGGACATCATCCCATAAAGCGAAGGGTTGCTAGTTTCACCCCCAGTCAGGGCACATGCCCAGGCCGTGGGTTCTGTCCTTGTTTGGGGCATGTGTAGAATGCAGTTGATCAGTGTTTCTCTCTTGCCTCAATGTTTTTCTCCCTCACTTCCCCCTCTCAAAAAATAAGTAAAATTTTTTTTAAAAAAAGGAAGGAAGAAATGGGTGGACTTATGAGCTACTCTCTTGTGACACGTGTTCTTGCTACTTAAGGCACAAGTTCTACTAAAATTGCTAAAAGTTGTTAAATCAATATGTGATGAACTCAAGATAATAGAGAACTCCAGTGGGATCATTGGAATATGTTCTAAATTTTCCAAGCTAAGTGTGGGCTTTTAGCCAGTGAAGAACTTAGAGCAGAATTCAAGTGTTATGAATACCAAATTCCTTTGTGAGTACCAGTGAGTTTCTCCAGGATTCACGGCAGTATGCATTTGGGTGTAAAAGTAAAGTAAAGCAGGGAACCACAAATAATAGAGCCATAAAGAATGGGGCACAGCGGGGAGAGAAGGCGTCAAGCTTCACCATTTATGTTTATTTCCCCGAGAAGGGCAAAATTCTACTGGATTTAGTTGATGGCTGACTCCTAAGAGAATAAAATGTTATGAAATTTTAAGTATTTTTAATGAAGATTTTTAAATGCTGTGAGACTGAAGTTGTTGGTCTCACTGTCAAATGCTCTTATTTCCTGGATGTTTTCCTGCATTAAAGATGCTCAGCAGCAGCCAGAGAGGCCTAGTCCCTAGGAGAGGGTAACGTCGTTTCTGTCGCATTACCCCATTTCATAAATTTAGGGCATCAACTTAGAGTCAGAGCAGAATATATTTTTAGTGAAAATATAAATACAGGTTTTGTTATGAGGATTAGAGATAGTAAGTAAAAGCATTTATTACTAGTTTGGCAGGACGAGAGAGATTTTTACCAGCTCCTTCTCACAGTGAAAACCACATACAGTCAATGCAAAATAAAGCCTATATCTGCAGTCCATCAGGGTTTGTTTGATTTCTATTAATACCAAGTTTATTGCTGTTGCTACTAGTAACAATAAAAGATAGTTACTTTTACTTTATATTTACATAATGCCTTACAATTTGCATTACATTATAATTGACATAATGCCTTATAACTTTTAAAGTAATTTTTCATACATTATAAAATTCTTATAGCAACCCAGTGAGCAAGACAAAGTAGCTAAAACCTTACTTCAGAGTTGCATAAACATCAGTGCAAAGAGGTTCAGTGATTTAGTTAAGATAAAGTGACTAATTAGTGAGGGAGCTGAGACTAAAGCTAGTCTTAATTGCTTTTTTAATCCTTATCTCAGGATATGTTTTACTGATTTTAGAGAGTGGATAGGGAGTGGGGCGGGGGGACAAACACTGATCTGTTGCCTCCTATGCATGCCCTGACCGGAGACTGAACCTGCAGTCTAGGTGTGTGCCCTGACTGGGGAAGGAACTCACAACCATTGGTGTACCAGACGATGCTCCAAACTGCTGAGCCACCTGGCCTGGGCCAGCCTTGAAGTTTCTGCTTTGAACTTTGAAGGCCCAGGCTTCCTCTCACTCACAAGAAAAAGTTGTAGGGGATTATTTACTTCATAAACAGGGAGACTTTTGTATATCTTTGTCAAATGCTTCATTGACATCAAGCCTTCTGCGATACCACTGTACAAAAAAAGAGGCTAGGTAGCTATGTCATTGAGTAAATTCATAACTGGTTTGGTAACCAGAGTGCTGATTTGTGTCACTTTAAAGAAAGTTTCTGGGGATATTATTCCAAAGGGTTTTATGCTCAATCTTAACCTTTTTATTTCTTTAACATGTATGTGTGTTTTGTATGAGATAGAGCTATAGGCTGATCATATCTTTGAGTGATGCAGGACTTAGTCTGTGTTTCAGATTTGCTCTTTTCTTTCTTTAAGCTCCAACTACTTTCCTGCTCTTCAGTCAAAAAAGTGCGATCAACCGCATGGTAATTGATGAACAGCAGAGCCCTGACATCATCCTTCCTATCCACAGCCTTCGGAATGTCCGGGCCATTGACTATGACCCACTGGACAAGCAACTATATTGGATTGATTCACGACAAAACATGATCCGAAAAGCTCAAGAGGATGGCAGCCAGGTAATTCAAGGCTCAGTGCAAAAGCCATGTTTTTCTTCCTAGTAATTGGACTAACCAGTCATCCTATTTTATTTTATTTTATTTTATTTATTTTATTTTATTTAAGTGTTGATTCTCCATGTGCATGTATGTGTGTGAAACTGAAATTCTAGACTGAGCAGCTTTTTCCTCTTCTAATGATCTTTCAGCGTATAATTGTTTGGTAATGCTATTGGAATGAAAATTATATTTAGATACCTGATGCTCATATATTGGTAATGACTTACTCGCTGCCATCCATATCCATTTATACAGTTTTTTTTCCCATTATGGTTTCATTTACATGGAGTGTTGGAAGCTTTGAAATCGAAAAGACCTCAGCTCTGAACTCGGATCTATCACGCATTAGGATTTTTATGAACTTTTTAGCTGAATGGACTGTAGAGCACATAGTAACATTATCATGTTACATGATAAGAGACTCAATAAGTAACGGTTCAATTACTAGTTAAATAACTATTTAAAAAGTTCAGAGGATAATAAACACACAATACAGCCTCAGTAAAATTAAAGACATCTAACAGGGCTGTCCAACCTTTCGGCGTCTCTGGGCTGCACTGGAAGAAGAGTTGTCTTGGGCCACACATTAAATACATTGCGATATGTAATCACAAAAAATTCTCGCAGTGTTTAAAGTAAATTCACGATTTTGTGTTGGGCCACATGTACAGCCATCCTGGGCTGCATGTGGCCCATGGACCGCAGGTTGGACCCTCCCGATAGGGTATGCTATTAATCCAGCCGGATTTTTTTGGTAAATATTTGGTGATTATAGGATGGGAATGAAAACATTATCAACACAACTTACCTATGCTTACATACCAGTCATGGTTTGTATGCTTTCCATACTTCTTTGCTTTCTTTTTATGTCCGAATAGTATAAGACTGGGATTGCTATAAATAATTATTTGTTATCTTTTCACAGTAATAACGTTAGGTTTGATTTTGAACATTTTAAAATTTAGGGAGATGAGATTACTGATTTTTTATATGTCTTTTCTCACACAGAAGAGCAAAGGGATAATGTACTGGATTGGCCAAAAAGGCTGAATGGCTTTTTTTATAACATAAAAGACACATTTTTCATTTTCACCAATAATTTGACACATTTGATCAGTCACAGCACATTCTCTATACACTGCACAAATCTTTTATGTGTGTTTCAGTTGTGTTTTTAGCTTTCTTAAAATAAAGCATAATACGCTGAAAATGTCACTTTTCTTCCATCTTTGATATTAAAATGGCTATACAAAAACTCACCAATTTTGATAAGTTTTTAAAAATGCATCCTGATATGACAGCTGTCACAGTACAATCTATCAAAGTTGTTTTCAATGAAGCTAAAGACAACTAAGTACTACTAGAGCCATCTTATGGGAAAAACCAAAGTGGGCTTTTTGGCCAACCCGATACTTAGGGCTACTGAGGGATCATTGAGTTGTGTAGTCAATAGCGGTATGTTGTGGCCCACATGTTACTCTTTGTGGGCCAAGACCTGTAGAAGGAAATTAGAGCTGTTATTATACAGCTAAGGATGTGGCAAGTAAGTAAGATAGCTTCATTAAGGAATGCATTGCCTCAGAGATGCTGAGTAAATAAAATATCAATTTATTCAGCTAGAACAGGTGAACGAAAGGCTCTGTTTTTGCTTGGCTTTGTAAAAAGAATTTTTTGGGGGGGGTGGATTTGAGGGTTATAGGCAGGCCTGACTGATAGACACGGTTTATAGCCCTAATTGCTGTTGTCTCTAGAGCAGAGTTTGTCAGCTTCAGTACTATTGACATTTTGGGGCTGGATAATTCTTTTTTCTTTTTTAAATCATCACCTGGATAAGGGAAAGGAAGGGGGAGAGAGAGGGAGAAAAATATCAGTGTGAGAGAGAAACATCCATCAGTTGCCTCTCACACACACCTCAACATGAGACCAAAGCTGCAGCCCAGGCATGTGCCCTGACTGGGGATCAAACCCAAGACGGCTTGGTCCACGAGATGATGTTCCAGTCAACCAAACCATGCCAGCCAGAGCTGGGTTGGATAATTCTTTGTTGTGGAGGACTGATCTGAATATCGTTAGCTGTTTAGCAACACCTGTGGCCTGTGATCACTAGATGCCAGTTACACCTCCCATAGTCATGACAATCAAAAATATCTGCAAACATTGTCAGATGCCCCTGTTGAGAACCACTGCTTTAGGGGTATTTGTAGGGTGTGGTCCTAGGCAGGGTTTCCTGTAAGAGAGAGCTGCCCACTCTCACACTCATCTCTAATCAGTGCACTGTCAGATTCTCAGAGCAACTAATGTGGCCTTAGCTCACTCTGCTGCCCCATGCCATAATAACCCAAGGGAACATTTGAAATCCCTGTTAACAAAGAAGCATATTACTTACAAAAAAGTGTCAGTAAGAAATATCCCTTGAGACTTCCTTCTCAGATGAGCGACCATATAAATGTAAGTACTGTAAATGATCGCCTCGGGGCTATCTGGTTTGGAGTCTGATTTTCTATGTGTATGTGTGTCTTTTTCTTTCCCTAGGGCTTTACTGTGGTTGTGAGTTCAGTTCCAAATCAAAACCTAGAAATACAACCCTATGACCTCAGCATTGATATTTATAGCCGCTACATCTACTGGACTTGTGAGGCCACCAATGTCATTAATGTAACAAGATTAGATGGGAGATCAATTGGAGTGGTGCTAAAAGGCGAGCAAGACAGACCTCGAGCCATTGTGGTAAACCCAGAGAAAGGGTATGTTACTGAGGTACCATTCAGATGTCTTGGCATCTCAGACCCTCATCAGCCTTTTTTTTGCATTCCTTTTTGATTTACCCTGCAATAGCCTGTGTTAACAATGAAAAATATCTGCCCCTGTATTATCTTCCTTTCTCTCATTTTACTGCCTAGAATTTTCTTTGTTCCTTTCTATTGCTTTAATTTTCATTTCTACCCATCCTTCTAGGACCATTTGAACTGCAGCATCTTCCTTGAAGTTTTCCTTGATCTCCTCCAGCCCTAGCCAGATGCGATTTTCCCCTCTCCTAAATGCCCAGTCCTCTATTATATCTGTGCCTCTCTAGTCATATCTAGTCCTTTCTAATTGACCTTACCACTTTTATTTTTTAGTCATATATTTCCTACTAGTATTTAGGGTCCTCTATGCCAAGAATTAATATATCTTCTTTCATTTAATACAGATCTTTGTATTTAATAAATTGCATGTATTTGCATCTGAATGAATGATAAACAATTCAGCATGAAAGTAGCTCACTTCAAAAGTTACAGGAAAAAGATGAACTCTAGAACTTAAATATAAAAAACAACTTTTATGACTTATTTTTAGTTATGAAATGGACAATAAGGGAAGGAATTTAAAATTTTGTGTCCAGGTCTCTGGTTACTGCTTATCTATTTCATTTATTTTAATTTATTGTAGTATTTCAAAAATGTAACTGCCTGTGTCTAACACTTTGTTTTATCAATCCTTGAAAGTTAACTCCCTCAGAAATTCTGTGTACCCTTTGTTATTGTTACTGAAAGTAATAGTATCTCATAACCTTTTAAAAAATATTTTAAAACATTTCAAAATCAGATTTTTAAATATTCTACCTGTCTTGGTTTTAATCAATAAGAATCTTCTCATTTCATATGGTTTCTTATTTTGGTAAACTTATTATTTCCTTCTTCCTCGTTAGGTATATGTATTTTACCAATCTTCAGGAAAGGTCTCCGAAAATTGAACGAGCTGCTCTGGATGGAACAGAACGGGAGGTCCTCTTTTTCAGTGGCTTGAGTAAGCCAATTGCTTTAGCCCTCGATAGCAGATTGGGCAAACTCTTTTGGGCTGATTCAGATCTCCGGCGAATTGAAAGCAGTGATCTCTCAGGTACCCCCCAAATATATTTCCTTATTTTTAAAAAATATTTTATTATTTTTAGAAATAGGGGAAGGGAGGGAGAAAGAGAGAGGGAGGGAGAAACATCAATGTATGAGACATACATCAATCTGTTGCCTCTTGCACACCCCTACCTGGGGACCTGGTCTACAACCCAGGCGTGTGCCCTGGTTGGGAATCAAACCAGTGACCCTTTGGTTTGCAGGCCAGTGCTCAGTCAGCTGAGCCACACCAGCCAGGGCCTGCTTCCTTGTTTTGATCTGAAGTATTAAGATGATTCACCAGTAGCATTTGTATTTTTCTTCCATTGTATTATTTTTGTACACATTTCTTGATAGTTTTTTTCACTAAAAATAGTGAACATTACGTAAGTTAGGAAGAACTTTTTTCTTCAGCCATCAATATGATTATTCCCTCTGTTATCTAATAACTTGCCAATACTCATTTGGGCTTGGCTCTGTAAATATATTTCTGACGTATTTCTGCTCCTTTCCTAATTCTTCTGCTCCACTTTATTTCTCATCATCTCTGTCCTGAATTCTAACCTGTGACTAGTTTCATCCCTGTTGATCCCCCAGTCTTAAATGTTTGCACAGTATTCTAGATTAATTTTCCGAAGCATGGTTTGTACTCATGTCACTACTGTACTAAAATAATCTTCAGGGTAGTCTCATAACCTGAAGAAAAAAAGTTTAGCTGTGTAGTTGGTATTCACCTTTCATAAGCTCGTCAGCAAACTCAAATGATTATAACATTCCCAGTATTTTGAGACCAATTCAAATCATTTGTTGGTCTTCAGATGTAGTTTTACTTTAGCATTTCTCTGCAGTCCTCTATCTACAATCATAGTTGCTTCTTCCCACAGTTTCTGATGTCCAAATATTCTGTGTGGTCTCACTAGTGATCGTGAAAATGAACTTAAAAATAATACATTATTTATGTTTCGCAGAGTGGCATAAATATGTTAGAGTTGGTTATACCCAACATTAGCAAGAATAGCAGAAAATAGCATGCTTCCCTGCACTTGGTGGAGTAGAAATTGATAGAACTTTTTGGAGGGCAGTTTACCAATAAATTGCCCTTTTAGCTTGCTGTGTTACAGAAATGTTGACCCAATTGTAGAATGGTATTTTCTAAGTATTATTTTGTAATAGCCTACTACAGAGAACTGTGAGGTCTGTCCAGAAAAAGTCCAGCCATTGTCAATATAATGAGAACAGTTTGTGTGAATTGATGTAACCTGGCAGCCAAGGAGAGTGGACTGGAATGCACACATGTGAACAATGATGACTTCACTGTACTAGTCAGTGGGGGCAGTAGACACTTGTTGAGTGAGCATGTGTACTCTGTGGCCGTCGCATTCAAAATGGCTGAATGAGTAGAACAATGAATCTGCATCAAATTTTGCATTAAAGCTTGAACATTCCTCTGTGGAAATTATTTGGATGATTCAGAAGACTTTCTGGGATGATGCAGTGAATGTAGCACAAGTAAAAGTGTGGCACAAATGCTTCAAAGATAGTCGAAAATCTGTTGAAAGTGATCCACATTCTGGAAGGCCTGCAACAAAACCCCTGAGAATGTTGAACATGTACAGGCTTCTTGCAACAAAGATGGGCACCTGACAGGGAGAGAACTAGAAGCTGATCAGGGGATTCTGAAAACTACTGTGTCCGAGGTTTTGACACAGAATCTTGACACGAAGTATGTTGTGGCGAAGTTCATTCCGCAGCTTCTGCTATCAGAGCAGAAGTAAAAACCTGCTGCATTTGCTAATGACTTGATTCAAAGAACTGCCAATGGCCAGATTTCCTCAAGAAGGTCATAACTGGGGATGAATCGTGAGGCATCACTGTTCTATGTATAGTATTTCCTGTATCTTGTATCCTCTTCAGTAAATGCCTCTTCCATATTATGTGGCTGGGGATGGATACTTTCTGGACAGACCTCGGTACAGTCAATATCGTGTATGGAATAGTACAGTCATTCCAACAAATGAGGGAGGTCTGTGTGCAGTGGCATGGAAAGTTAATTTTTAAAAACTAAGTTGTTTATTAAGATCTAATTTTGTTTAAAATATTTCATAGGTATTGTGTTTATTGGCAAATTGCCCTCCAAAAAATTTATACTATATATACGTGTATGTATACATATATAGAGACATGTATATGTACTCTTAAGAACATGGGTGCACGTTTGTTTATTCCTTGAGAAATGCACAAATATACTTTGAGAAAGGTCTGAAAGGGTAGCATACTAATATGTTAGTAGTATTTATTTTTGTATCATTTGAATTTTTTATGTTTAAATACATTTGTACTTTTTAAGAAACTAAAAAAATACTGTCTTTACAGGTTCAAATGCTTCCATTTCATTTACCTTCTCTGATTTCAGATAGTCATGGACATACTTGCATGTGTGTGCATATTTACTCAGTATGATGTGTTTCTTCCTTTCATCTGATGACCTATATCTTTTATATCACCTTTAATTTGTGTAATTGCTTTTTATATCAATGTTTTAACTGTTTTATTAGTATTAAAGATACTTTCCCCCTTCTCTTTTTTTCTCTGTTTCTCTTCATTTATGATGCTTATTTTGGTTGTAAGAGTAACGTGTTCATTAGAGACAGTTTAGAAAATACAAAAAAGGGAAAATTCATACCATCATTGTTACTTAACACTTTAATGAATTAACTTTTTTTTTCCGTGCATTTTTTTCCACCTTTAATTATGAAATGGTTCCATCATGGAGAAAGCACAGAGTTCCTACCCCTCACCTTTGTCAGATCTTATCGTTCAGCCATATTTGCTTTTGAACATTGCTGCTTCCTCCTCCTCTCTCTTGAAATAAAACATTTGAATTTTGAAGCCCTTGTATATCCCTCCCCAAATTTGTTCTGAATAAAGAATGTCTAGAAATCAGTAATAGAGAAATGAGCAAAGACTATGAATAGTAATTCAGAGAAGAAACATGAAGGACCAATAAATTAACCTCAGTATCAAACAGAGAAATGTAGATTTTATAAATAATGGGATATACTTATAAAACAATTGGATTGATAATAATTTAGAAGTCTAACAATACCACTTCTTATTTTTCTGGTGGGAATTTTAAATTGATGTAATCATTTTGGAGAGCATCTTAGATTTATCTATTCATAATGATTTGATACACACCAGATTATATAGCAGTTCCAGTGCTGTGTTTAGCCCATAGAGACATGTTCTGATACGTGCGTGAGAATATGCACTGCAACACTGCTGGCAGTGGCGAAAAATTGGAAATAGCATTACTAGAATTTTGACTGGGTTTGCTTTGGATTTATACGTCAATTTAGTAGAATTATTTTCTTTGTAATATTAGTCTTCCAAACCATGAACACTGGTTTATCTCTGTTTATTTGGAACTTTAATTTCCCTCAATGTTTATTATTGTTTTCTGTGTAGAGGTCACCCATCTTTTATTAATTTTTTGGTATTTAATGCTTCTGAATGCTAGTGATAAAGAGTATTCTAAGTTTTTAAGACTTTATTTTGTGATTATAGCTGGAACATACAAGTACAGTTCCTCTGTTACCCCATCCATCCCCCACCTTGATATCCTGAACTTGTTCCTATAGTTTCTTTAGGATTTTCTGTGTTACAGAATCATTTGTGTACAAATAATGAATTTTATTTTTTTCCAGTCCTTTTCCTTGTTGCCTTATACTGTCTGGGACCCCCAGAACAGTGGTGATTTTAATAATAATGGAAGCTTTGGGTTTTTTTGTTTGGCTTTACTGCTTGATTTGGGGGGAAGCATTTAATACTTTATGATTTTAAGTATTATGTTTGCTAAGGTTTTTGTGTAGATAACTATTTTTTATCAGATTAAGAGAGTTACCTTCTGTTCCTAGTTTGCTAGACTAAAGCAAACTTGGCATGATACAGTATCCTTTTTATATACATTGATAGATTTGGATTTGCTGTTGTTCATTTAAGATGTTTGTATCCATGTTCATGAGAAAGAATACCCTAGAATTTTCTTTTCTTACAATGTACTTGGAGTTTTGCTGTCAAGGTTGCATTGCCTTATTAAAATGTTCCCCCTTTTTCTGTGTTCTGTGAGAAAGGTTAGTGTAATATTGGCAGGGGTTTTTTTTGTTCTTTATGTAGTCACCAATAATGTATATTTTTATCATAGTATCTTTTTCTGCTTCACATTTTCAGCCTCCCACAGAATCTTTTATACTGGAATGCATTTAATACATGCTTCTGTTTTTATATGCTAGAGCTTTTCGTAAAATTTCATTTGAAAAATGGACTCAGCTTTAAAAATCATTCAAAAACTGCTCTAAGTTCTTTTCTACATTTCTGTGAATTAGAATACAACTGTGTATTGGACTTACTTGCTATTGATTGCACTTGAATTTCTAGTCTGTTGTCTATTTTCTGGTATGTGTATATCTTCTAAGAATGAGTCTGACGTTTTGTAGTAGAGAGTTTATATTTTTCTTTTCAGAACTTTTAGAATCTTAATTTTCATTAAATAATTGTTGAATGTATGACTTGACACATAAATTATTTCTGGTGAATGTTCTTCTTTTCAAGGTGCCAACCGAGTAGTATTAGAGGACTCCAACATCTTGCAGCCTGTGGGACTGACTGTGTTTGAAAATTGGCTGTACTGGATCGATAAGCAGCAACAAATGATTGAAAAAATTGACATGACAGGTCGAGAGGGTAGAACCAAAGTCCAAGCTCGAATTGCTCAGCTCAGTGACATCCATGCAGTAAAGGAGCTGAACCTTCAGGAATATAGTAAGTGCTGATGGTGTACTGCTAATTGTAGGATTTGTATTTACTGTAAGAAATTCAACTAAAAATAAGATATTCTTTTGTATCTTCTTACCACTTTATCCTGAAGACTTTCATGTACTGTTAGGTTTTCCAATTTTTTATCTTCATGCTAAAGTTACCTGGGAGCTTTTTCAAATTACACATCTTTTTCTCATAAAATAGGAGTGGGGTAAAGGAATGGTCATTTTCAAAACTTTGCCCAGGTACAACAAAGGCCCCGCTTGTTATGTCTGTCGTTTCTCTCCTCTTTCTCTTTCAGCCTCTTTAAGAATATTGATATAAGGCATATGTTTCTTCGGTTCCCTGTATACCTCACAATCCAAACAAAAACAAAAGTTATATTCACATAATGGTGAATATAGTTATCGTGGAGTAATGTTATTCTTTAGCAAAAGCAAAACAAACTAAAAATTAGTGTGCAAAAATTGAATACAGTGCATTAATAAGTGCTTGTTTTTTTCCTTCTTGAATAAAGTTTTCCATTCTCAGCTTAGAAAAGTAGCCATAAATATTCTTTTTATCTTATTGAAAACTTGAACTTCTGGCCAAGATGGAGGCATAGGTAGATATACTTTGCCTCCTCACACAACCAAAAGAAGGACAACAAAAAAATAACAAAAACAACCATAACTGCCAGAAAATTAAATTGTATAGAAGTCTGACAACCAAGGAATTAAAGAAGAAAAATTCATCCAGATGGGTGGGAGGTGGGGGGAAAGGGCAGCTGGGGAGAGAGGACTCACAGCAAGGCAGTGGCTGGAGGACCAGGGCAAACCAGACAAGGTGGCAGCTAGCGAAGTGGCCGGATAAAGCAGAAGGAACAACTGGGCAGTGAGAGAGACAGCACAACCCAGGGTTCTAGTGCAGGGGAAATAAAGCCTCAAAACTTCTGACTAAAAAATCCTGTGGGGGTTGAGGCAGTGGTGGGAGGAACTCCCAGCCTCACAGGAGAGTTTTTTGGAGAGACCCACAGGGCCTAAGGCCCGGGAATGTACACAAACCCGCCCACCTGGGAATCAGCACCAGAAGAATCCAATTTGCTTGTGGGTAGCAGGGGAAGTGAGTGAAGCCAGCAGAGAGCTGAGCAAGCAGCACTGTTCCCTCTCAGACCCCTGCCCCACATACAGCACCAGAACACAGTGAAGTGGGTTGCCCCACCCTGGTGAACACTTAAGGCTCCGCTCCTTACTATGTATCAAGCACTTGGAGACCAAAAAAAAAAAGCCCAAATGAATGAACAGATCAAAACTCCAGAAAAAAATACAACTAAGCGAAGAAGAGATAGATAACCTATCCAATGCAGAGTTCAGAACACTGGTAATCAGAATGTTCATAGAATTGGTTGAGTATGGTCACAAAATAGAGGAAGTGAAGGCTATGAAAAGTGAAATAAAGGAAAATGTACAGGGGAACCAACAGTGACAGGAAGGAAGCTGAGACTCAAATTAATGGTTTAGATCAGAAAGAAGAAATAAACATTCAACCAGAACAGAATGAAGAAATAAGAATTTTTTTAAAAAGAGGAGAGGCTTAGGAACCTCCAGGACAACTTTAAATGTTCCGATGTTCAAGTCATAGGGGTGCCAGAAGGAGAAGAGGAAGAGCAAGAGATTGAAAACTTACTTGAAAAAATAATGACGGAGAACTTCCCCAATCTGACAAAGGAAATAGACTTCCAGGAAATCCAGGAAGCTCAGAGTCCCAAAGAAGTTGGATCCAAGGAAGCACACACCAAAGCACATCATAACTGCATTACCCAAGGTTAAAGATAAGGAGAGAATCTTAAAAGCAGCAAGTGAAGAGGAGACAATTACCTACAAAGGAGTTCCCATAAGAAGAAATCAGGACTTCCACCAAGATGGAGGCGTAGGTGGAAACACTTTGCGTCCTTGAACAACCAAACCTAAAAACAACAAAGTTTTAACAACAATAAATGCAACCAAACCACACAGAAAATCGACAATACAGAGTCCGAAAATAATGAACCACTCAGCTAAACCGGTGAGAGGGGTAAAGCCAGCAGCAGAGCGGGTCGGGCAGGGAAGATCCCCCGACCCAGGCGGTGCACAGGCAGCCGAGGGCGCGGATCCCAGGTGCAGGCTAGCTACGGGTGGACACAGGGAAGAGGTGCGGCTGGCTGTCTACGGTCAGTCGAGCATTTGCACACAGATAAACCAGTAAAGAGGCAAGCATTGAGACCGCGCAGCACAGGACGGTGGGCTCGCACATTTGCATTCAGATAAACAGGCAGGGGGCGAGCGGTGAGGCAGACTGGGCGAGTGGAGAGGACCACCATTGCTCCCTCTCTGACTCTGCCCCCAAGTACAGCGTCACAAACCAGCAACCTGGGTGGCTCCACCCTGGTGAACACCTAAGGCTCCGCCCCTCATACGTAACAGGCACAAACAGATAAAAACATGGCTCAAGAAGAACTCAGAACCCCAGAGCCAATAAATCTAAGCAATGAAGAAATAGCCAAACGATCAGATGCACAGTTCAAAACACTGGTGATCAGGATGCTCGCAGAACTGGTTGATTTTAGTCACAAATTAGAGGAACATATGAAGGCTAAACTAATTGAAGTGAATGGTAATGCACAGGAAACCAATAGTAATGAAAAGGAAACTGAGACTCAAATCAAGGGAATGGGCCAGAAGGAAGGAAAAAAAATGACCAAACAGAAAAATATGAAGAAACAAGAATTCAGAATAATGAGGAGAGGCTTTGGAACCTCCAGGACATCTTTAAACACTCCAACATCCAAATTATAGGGGTACCAGAAGGGGAAGAGGAACAATCACAAGTAGAAACCTTATTTGAACAAATAATAAAAGAGAACTTCCCCATTCTGGCAAAGGAAATAGACTTCCAGGAAGCTCAGAGAGTCCCAAAGAAGTTGGACCCAAGAAGAAACACACCAAGGCACATCATCATTACATTAGCCAAGATTAAAATGAAGGAGAGAATCCTAGAAGCAGCAAGAGATAAGGGGACAGTCACCTACAAAGGAGTTCCCATCAGACTGTCAGCTGATTTCTCCAAAGAGACCTTACAGGTAAGAAGGGGCTGGAAGGAAGTATTCCAAGTCATGAAAACCAAAGACCTACAACCAAGATTGCTCTATCCAGCAAAGTTTTCATTTACAATGGAAGGACAGATAAAGTGCTTCTCAGATAAGATCAAATTCAAGGAGTTCATCACCAAGCCCTTATTATATGAAATGTTCAAGGGACTTATCTAAGAAAAAGAAGATAAAAAAGATGAACAGTGAAAGGACAGCAAGCTCACAGTTATGGACAACCACACCTAAAACAAAGACAAACTAAGAGGAAAGCTAGGTCAGGAGTGAACCATAGAAATGAAGATCATGTGGAGGATTAGCAACAGGGGAGTGGGAGGAGGAGAAAGGGGGAGAAGGTACAGAAAATAAGTAGCAGTAGACAGTAGATAGAAAATAGATAGGGGGAGGATAAGAATAGTAGGGGAAATATAGAATCTAAAGAACTTGAGACACATGTTCATGAACTAAGGGGGGGGAATGGTGGGGGAGGGGTGTGCAGAGTGGAGGGGAATGGAGGGGGGCAATAGAACAAATGTAATGACATAATTAATCAAATGAAAAAATATATTAAAAAAAAAAGAAATCAGGCAAGAAGGGGCTGGAAAGAAGTATTCAAAGTCATGAAAGATAAGGACCTACATCCAAGATTGCTCTATCCAGCAAAGCTTTCATTTAGAATGGAAGAGCAGATAAAGTGCTTCTTATATAAGGTCAAGTTAAAGGAGTTCATCATCACCCAGCCCTTACTGTTTGAAATGTTAAAGGGACTTATCTAAGAAATAGAAGATAAAAAACACAAATAGTAAAATGATAGCAAACTCACAGTTATTAACAACTACACCTAAAACAAAAGCAAACAACTAGAACAGGAAATGGGGAAGCCAGAGAATTACATGTACGACCCATGCACATGAACTAAGATGGGGGAATGTTGGTGGGAGGGCGGTGCAGAGCAGAGGGGAACAAGGGGGAGGAACAAAATGGGACTACTGTAATAGTGTAATCAACAATATTTTTTTCTTTTAAAGAAAACCTTTGACAGTGGGCGATCATCTTTGTCCTAGTTCCTTATTAATAGTTGTCTGTAATCAAAAGTACCCTCACCAGTAATACTATAGGTGTTACACAGTTGTACCAGGAATGCTAATGTTAAATGGAGGACTAAAGAGAACTATTAAAACTCTGCAACTTCTCAGCACAACGCTTTCCAATCAAATAGGAATATGAAAGAATAGAGGAGTGAGGTCACCATTGCTTCTTCAAGTGTTTGTTATGTTGCCACTGTTTGGACTTAGAAGCTAAGTTTACAAATATTTAAGAATTTGAGAGTTAGCATTGTTGCCATTCTGTGCTGTGACATGTACAGTAACTCAGCTGAACATGTAATAGATGGAAATAAGGTAATAATGACACCGTACCTAAGTTACATATTCAGTTGATGTAAGATCTCACTTGAGCTTTTCAAAACTTCTGGGTTCAGGGTTATCTTTTTTTTATAATTCAACATTTAAATATAGTTTTATACCTGGAAAAACATGTAAACAATTTAATAACATTAAAGAGAATGAGATTTATGTCTATCAAAAGTGTAATGGCCCATAGGCACATCAGTTGAGGCGGTGGCGGTACTCAGAAGGGGGAGATGGCACTTGACCGAGTGTGGTCCAGTGAAGAATTATGAAAGATAAGAACTTTGCTGTCATTGCTGATTCTGGGTCTGTATTTCGCGTACAACTACTTTATTTTTCTTGTATCTGAATCCGGTATCTTTAGCTCCCTTTGGAGTTGTAGTGGTTTGCCACCCTCTGTTGTCTTCTGTTTGGTTTTAGGGTTGCTGTGTAACCAGAGTAGTAGGAGAGGCATGATTTTGATGATTTGTGCTGAGAACCCTAATGGGGTTAACATTCGTTTTTTATTGAATTTATTGTGGTAACATTGATTAGTGGCATTGTCGTGTTATGTGTTCTCCACCCCAAGTCAGATTTTCTTTAAAGAAGTTTCATGGAATTAAAGGAGCAGAAACACTGCTGTACAGTTCGTGTGTCCTGATATAATGACTGTGTGTGTTTTGGGACCAGGAGCTGACCGCGCAGTCCCATGAGCACACGCTAAAGCAGAACTGATGTGTTAGTGAAGAGAGTCAGAGGATCAGTGGGCGTCTCCCCATTAGACGTTGGTGTTTCGTGATGACAGATGTCCAGTTGCTTTTCACACATGCTAAGTAGAAAAGTCACAGCAATGATTTCATTAAATACAACCTGTGAGACAGAGTTTGAAAAGTTGCCAGACTGTGTATTTATTTAATTTAACCCAAATATGAGGAAGTGAAACATTTGTATCGTTTCAGGTTATCCTTTGCAGTTGACCAAGCAAATAATTTTGATTCTTTCCAAATGGTTGAGTTCCCTGTGAACTTAAGGTTTTTCCTGTATCAGTGAATTCTTTATTAAAATATACTTTTTGAGTAATATCGTCTTATCTTTTAGAAAGATCTGAGTTAAATTCTATAGAAGTATTTTGTTTATTAAATAGAACAATATCTAGGTCTCAGCATTCTGCCTATAAATTAATGAGCTGTGTTATTACCTTGCTTAAAGTAATTCAACATATTTTATATATAAATATGTGCAGACAGTGTTTTGCACTTTTAAATCATTGTCCTCATTTTCTTGAAGGTTGTGTAGGGATGGAGCAAGGAAGCGTATACGTGTGCAAATAAAGTCCAAGGTGATTTACATTTGGTTTTCTTGATAATTCATAAGTGGTAGATTCTAACTAAACTGTCTTCCCGCCCTCCCTTCCTTGCAGGACAGCATCCCTGTGCTCAGGATAATGGTGGCTGTTCACATATTTGTCTTGTAAAAGGAGATGGTACTACAAGGTGCTCTTGCCCTATGCACTTGGTTCTGCTTCAGGATGAGCTATCATGTGGAGGTAAATGTGTTATCATTTTCCTGTGCAGATCATTCAACCTGTTCTGTAACTGAATAGTTAATTCAACTGAAGGGAAGAACTATTCTCTATAGTGGCAGGAATGTTAAAATAATCTGATTTCTAGTTCCCTCTAATGAGAGGGAACTGAGTTTATATATAGGCATTAAACATTATGATTATAAGCTGATGTAAAAAGTGTTTTCTACTATAAAAGATAGGTAAAATACATATTTCTGTGAACAAAGATCGAAAAGGCTTATATATGCAAAAGTTACAAATCATTAAAAAATGGTAGTATAGGAATATTTTATTCTTTTAATTTTCCTACTTTTTAAAAAAGACACTCTGCTCGGACTGCAGGAGATTTGAAGGTCTGTGAGACAGACCGGCTGGGCTGGGGCAATCAGGTGTGTGCGCAGGGAGAGTTAGGCTCTCGTACTTCGAAATAGCAAGTGTCGCCCAACACCGTGAACATATTCAATGTCACGGAGCTGTACGCTTTAAAATGGTTAAATAGAGGGCTTCCCTACATGTGTTTTACACAATTTTTTAAAAAGCAAATGCTTCCATTATCAGGGTCCTGGTGTTAACTGAAATAAGGCAAATCTCAGAAAAATCTCAGACCTCTGTGAAGTAGTAACATAGATAAAATTGAATCAAGGATATCACCTCTTATTTGGAAGTCTTTTAAAAGACCTTTGCATTTTTCTTTGTATTTAGTGATTATTTTTAGTGTATGTATTACATGAGTAGCATGTTTTAACTAATGCGTACGATTGCATTACCCAAAGCAAGACATATACTCTTGTCATTAAAAAAAGTACCCTCGTGTCCATTAGCAGCCGATTCTCATCTTCCAAAAGTAACCACTGTTCTGACTTTTATCCCTGTAGTTTAGCTATGCTTGTTATTGAACTTTATAGAAGAAATCATGACGTATATATTCTTTAATGTCTAGATTCTCTTGCTTAATATAATATTTTTGAGATTCATCTGTAGAGTGGATTATACCAGTTTCTTTCTTTGTTATTTCTTCTCTGATTAGATGAGATGGGTGAATTACAGATTTGATCTATTATGAAGAGTTTTGTACAATACATATTAATTATTAAGTGAGCTCCACTCAGGTGTATTTGTATCTCTGCGTGACACTTATTTTTGTCACTCCCCCCCTTTTGTTTATTGAAGAACCCCCAACATGTTCTCCTCAGCAGTTTACTTGTTTCACGGGAGAAATTGACTGCATCCCTGTGGCTTGGCGATGTGATGGGTTTACTGAATGTGAAGACCACAGCGATGAGCTTAATTGTCCTGTGTGCTCAGAGTCCCAGTTCCAGTGCACCAGTGGGCAGTGTATTGACGGCGTGCTCAGATGCAATGGAGATGCAAATTGCCAGGATAAATCAGATGAAAAGAACTGTGAAGGTATCTAAAAACTTTAAAACCCAGTCATAAAGTCCTTTTTCCCTTAAGTTGTTTGCAGTTCAGAGTGGAGTGTTGCTTTGGCTCAGTGGTAGATTTGGGGTTTTCAAGTACATTTGACCTTATTATGTTAAACATAGTAACATGTTCCAAATTGCTGTTTTAACTCACTTAATATGCATAAGGTTTCTACACATTAATAAGCGTAGCAGAGGAATGAGGCCAAAAGAACTTCAGTATGTAAAAATAGTAGTTTCCAATAAACTTTGAATTGATGAATTTATTTATTTCGATGTAAAATAATTTCATTATTTTCCTCTTCATTAACCTTTATAACATGGTAAACACACACACACACAAACAAACAGATTCTTTGGGATTATTAGTGAATGATGAAATTTAACATAAAGAACAAAATAGGAGCCCTGACTGGCGTGGTTCATTTGGTTGGCTGTTGTCCCACAAAATGAAAGGTTGCTGGTTCAATTCCCAGTCAGGGCACTTGCAAGAGGCAACTAATTGATGTTTCTCACATCAATTTTTTCTTCTCTCTCTCTCCCTCCCTTCCCTTCTCTCTAAAAATAAATAAAATCACTTTTTAAAAGTAACAACATAGGAAATTTCCTGCTGGAATGTCTTTTCCCTCTACCAATGAAAGTTTTCTGAGAATAATTTCTAAGATATATCCAAAAGATATCTAAGATATCTTTTATATCTAAAAGTCTAATTTGTTTTCATTTGCTCCCACAAAGTAATTTTTCAATTCTTGGTAGTATTCAGCTTTACAAAATAATAAAAATAAAATTATTTGCATTTTTCCCCCAGTGCTTTGTTTAATTGATCAGTTCCGCTGTGCCAGTGGTCAGTGCATTGGAAAACATAAGAAATGTGACCACCATGTGGACTGCAGTGATAAATCAGACGAGCTGGATTGTTGTGAGTAGGACTAAACCTGCCTGTGTGTTACTCTGAAGGGGGAATTTTTTTTAAATGTGTTTTTCTTTTCTTTGTCTGTGAGTTTCCCTTGTAATCACTATTTCCTTATTAAGAAACAAATACTAATGTTAAGCTAGTTATCTGTACCAGGGATTTTTTGTTTTGCTTTTAATAATTTCTTAAAAGACAGCAGTTTTCTTATGCAAAAAAATCTTCACAGGAATGTTTAGTAAAGCATCATAAAAGAATAAATATTGTTTTGCCACAGCTAAAGTTGAAAATTCTGAAGCAGTTTACAGGCGTGCCTCGGAGATGCTGTGGGTTCGGTTTCAGACTCCAGACCACCCCATTAAAGCAAGCCCTGCAGTCACCCCAGTCAGACCATTTTTTGGTTTCACAGCGCATAGAAAAGTTATGTTTACACTGTAACGTAGTCTGTTAAGTGTGCAATAGCATTACGTCTTAAAAAGCAATGTACATACCTTAATGAAAAAATAATTTATTGCTAAAAATATGCTAACCATCATCTGAGCCTGTTGGAAAACTGGCACCAATAGACTTGCCTGATGCAGAGTTGCTGTGAACCTTCGAGTTGTAAAAAATACAAAATCTGTGAAGCACAGTGAAGTGAAGCTCACCAAAACGAGATATGCTTATAGATACGTGGAACTCAGTGGTCAGAACTTAAGAATTTCTGAGCATTAGTTCATGTTTAACATCCCCCATTTTTCTGTTGACACCAGTCTCTCAGTGACTGAAAGAGCTTCCTTAACATGCAGCCTGAGGAAATCTGTACCAACTACATGCACAGGCCTAGAGACCCTAGGCCGAATAGCCCAGAGTTTCCTCAAGGGTTCATAACTGTTGACCAATGTTCTAACCTATAATAAATCCCAAATTGATCAACTTAGTTTTGAATGGAAATCAGCATAAGCCACATCTACCCTGTCAAAACCGGTTTAATGAAATATAGAGAGCAGGATGACAGCTAGGTGGGGGAGGCAGGGGGGTGGAGGGATTGAGCAAAAAGGAAAAAGGAGTCATGGACATGATCGTGGGGGTACAGTATATGGGAACTAAATGGTAATGGGAAAAATTCAATTAAAGAAAATAAAGACTTTAAGCTGATATTTTTACAAATTCAAATGGAATACTCACTGAGACTCATAGTCTCGATTCATATTCATGAAACATTACTGGGTACCTGCTACGTGTTGAGCGTGTAGGGTACCTGTACCACTGCTCTCAAAGCTGTCTGTTTTGGGGGTAGTAGTAGGATTAGGGCTTTTAAAGCCAGGCAGAGATGGAATTGCATTCTAGCTCCATCTCTTACCAAGAAATTTGTTCTTACCAGGAAATTTGAACCTTAGTTTCTTCATCTTTGAATTGAAGATAATATTTATTCTGGTGGCTGTGAGAAAAATTAAATGATGTAATATATATAAAACATACAGCTTGACTCATAGGAGATACTGTTGATAAAAGAGAGTGATATCAAATGTGCTGTTTTAGAGATCTTTGCAAGTGGTACAAAGGAGAGAGTGGTCAAATCTTTAGGAATGAAGATGCGGCTCGTCAAGGAAGGTTTTTTAGAGCAGTGGTGCTGAAGATACAGGATGTCGATCAGTGAATAGTGTTCATTACTCAGATAAGTAGAGAGATTGAACCCCTGGCAGAAGAAATATCCTGTTCAAAAGCAGAGTGACACAGGCACCTTTGGGAAACTGCATGTAAATAGGACTGCCTAAGTACATGCTATGTCATGAAGGGTGTCAGCAAGAGAAAACGTATGTAAAGGTGAGATCATAGAGGACTTGGCTTTTCTTCCGAAAATCCTAGATGTAGTAATGGAGAGTCATTGAGCAACTTAAGCAAAGGGTTGGCATTGCAGCGTAATTGTGAAAGCTGTAAAGCAGGTGGGTTGGAGGCGATAAGATCATAGGCAGGCAAAACTGTTAGGCTGGTTGCTTTCAAATCTTTTGACCAAGTCAAGAGGTTACAATGACATGGGTACACGTGTAAATAATGTCATACAACAGTGTTTATCCATATTATGTAGAATGCATTCTGACATTTTCCATTTTTAAATGTTCATTTCAACCCACTAAACTGTTTTCACTGTCTAATAACTTGCAGCCTGTAATTTAAAAATGCTTGGGAGACTATTGTAGGTCAGGCAGAAGGTGATGAGGATCTAAGTCAAGAAGGAGCAGTATGGTAGGTAGATTGATTTATTTTGGAAATAAAATAAAAGGGTTTGGTAACCATTTAGATTTAGTTGATAAGCTGAGGTTGACACACAGCTACCTCACTGAGTGACAGGAGTCATTTCATTAACTAGAATACATAGCAGGGACTGCCAACTCAAGTACCATTCCATGTCTTGGCTGCAGATGTCATGTTTGGCTGATGTAAGGGGCTTTTATTACTTTATTTTTGTTTTTTATTTAATGCAAATACCTTTGCTACAGGCACCTCATTTATTTATGATCTGCTTTACCCCTGGAACTTAGGAAACATGGCAGATAATGGTGACATTGAGTTCAATTTGAATATGTTGCATTAAAGTTGCCCATGAGATGTCCCATGGAAGCTGTTCAGAAAGTTGACCATATGGGTCTGTAGCTCAAGAGAGAGGGTTGGGCCCTTCAGTTATTAATGATAATTCAAGCGGAGGCAGTGGATAAAATCTCCCAGTGAAAGTTAAGTAGGGGAGGAAAGTAGCAGGGGGTAGACAGAACTCTAGGAAGCAACAGTACTTAGAAGTCAGATAGAAGAGAATGAAGCCAGCAAAAGGAAACAGAATAATTAGAGAAGTGAAGCTAAGAAAGTGGTGTCTTGGAAGGATATTGATCAGACATTTTTGAGGAAAACAACAGCCAGCAGTATTTCTATACTTTCTATTGAAAGTATAGAAAGGCCCGTGAGGTGAAAGGTTCATTGAATATGGCAAACAGGAGAATGTTGACCTTTGCCAGACTAATTTCAGTGTCATGGTGAGGATAGAAGCCTGATTTCCGTGAGTCAAGATGTGACCTAGAGACTAAGAATTGGAGTTGTCAGCATCAACTATTCTCTCTCAAATCTTGGCATTAGAATGGAATGCTCAGGGCACTAAAAAGGTCGAGATGGTTGCTCACAGGTCTATGCCTCAGACTATGCCATAGAGGAAATACATAACTGGCAGCCCTTACGTAATTGTGTAACTTTTGTAATACAGTTTTCTCTCATTTCTTTCATTTAATCTACCACAGGGTGAGTTTAGCTGTGCGGATGGGATATTTGAGGTATGACGAAACAGAAGGAAGGGTTTTAAAGGGTCTGCAATTGTGAGCTGTAGTCTGGACTATATTCAGAATGGGAGAATTTTCCTTCTGAGTCAAAGAGTAACGTTCTAAATTGGATGCGCCCTTTTGTTCTTTCTCTCTACCTCTAAAATTCGATGCCCTGCGCTTCTAAAGCCTCAATTCCGTGAAGGCGGATGCCTTGGGCAGGGTCTTCCCTAGTGCTCTCATGCGCTGGCTTTCTTTCTGAGTTCTCAAGTATCGTAGACCTACCTGCTCCTCGCACTCAGGCAGCTGGACTCACCCTGAAGGCAGCAGCATGTTGAGCCTGAGAGCTATTGTTCATCTTCAGCTTCTAATTTCCTTTCACCTTTCAAGCCTAAAATCAGGTTCACAGTTGCTTTTGGTTTCACCGTTCCAGGTAAAACATTTAATGACTTTTCCAAGTTCACCTGTTTGGGCCTTCTAATTTACTCTGAGATTCCAAAATAAGTTTGTTGATTTTAATGATATAAAGAATGAAGTAGGATAGATTTTATATATATATATGTATTTAAAACATTTTAATGGATTTTAATTCTATGGTTCACTTAACATCTTTATTTTTATCATTTATACGATGCTTCCCCAACGTGTTGTCTTATTTCTGTCTTCACTTAAGGGTAGTTCATTTGATTCCTAATGATGACATTTATCCATAATCCATGGGGCATGGTGTACGGGTATGAGGGGGACCCCAAAATCTGGAATTTATTTATAAAAAATTGTGGATTTATTCTTACAGGTTTAAACTTCAGTCACCTTCAAAGTACTTTCTTTGATGCAGTATACCTATCAAGATTTTTTTTCACTGCTCAAAATAGGTTTTGAACTTGTTGGTTTTGATGCCTTTTAGTGCTTCTGCCGTTTTTTTGTTTTACCTCTTCCGCATTGGCAAAACATTTCCCTTTGAGGACTTTTTTCCATCTGGGGAAATTAAAAAAAAGTTGTTCAAGATGAGATTGGGGGAATAGGGAGGTTGCGGCACAGGCGTCAATGTTGTTTTTGGTCAAAAACTGCTAAACAGCACCTTATGGGCAGGTGCACTCATAAATCACCCATCATGAAATGGTCCAGTGTGTTGAAAGAGACTTCAGAAAAATTCACTGAAGCTGGGTGTGGCCTCTCACAACAACGCCAGCTGGTGCACTGATACAGACGGGTTTCCAGAACACTCACCTAGTGGGGGGAGCCTGTATTACAAGCCTCCCCCCTCCATAAGATGATTCCAGTTGTTTTGGATCCCCTCTCCTATCCATAGAAAAGAAAAATGTTTCTAACTTGTCTCCATTAGCTTCCCAGTCTGCTAGCAAGCCCTGTTTCTGATTACTACTTTGAATCTATAGTTGTTTTTCATTGTATAACTGCACTGCATTCTCATTTTAGATCCAACCGAGGAGCCAGCACCACCGCCCACCAATACAGTTGGTTCAGTCATTGGAGTAATTGTCACTATTTTTGTGTCTGGAACCATATACTTTATCTGCCAGAGGATGTTGTGTCCACGCATGAAGGGAGATGGAGAAACCATGACTAATGACTATGTAGTTCATGGACCAGCTTCTGTGCCCCTTGGTTATGTGCCACACCCAAGTTCTTTGTCAGGCTCTCTTCCAGGTAAGTTAACACTGATCCACAGAAAATCAACTCTTGGGTCCTGGCAGAATCCTCAATTTTCCATAATTGAAACCAGGATACTTACTGCCCAGAATACATTTCAAACTAGACCACATTGGGTTTAAAAATTTTTAAGAACAAATGTTCTCTTTTACTTTAAGCACCTTCTCTGTACACAGAACATCTGAGGTATGGGTTGATAGAAACTGCCAAAGGATGTTATAAAGCAAATAACATACACAGCCATTTATATACGCTGCATTTTTGGATGCAGTCTACTAAACATGAATCAGCTAGTCACTTGGTGAAAAGTCTTAACCACAGTTCTTTAGGTTCTCTGTAGGTGACCACAGTACTACTGAGCCCACGAATTAAAGGGGGCCAATAAATAGACTAAGATTTCTTTTCAGCAAACAAAGGTCTGGAAATATCTGGGTGACTTCAGGGAAGGGTGTAATGTCTTATGTTCTCTTACCTTTAGGTGGTGACAGTGGGACTAGGGTGGTTCAGGCCTAGCCAAGTAGCCAGAAGTTCTGCACTTGGGTAAAGCACATTGCTCTAGAGCAGGGGTGGCAAACTCACTTTCACTGGGGCCATATCATCCTTGTGGTTGCCTTTAAAGGGCCGAATGCAATTTCGGTTCCTTAACAGTTAAGGAGTAGTTATAGTTATACATTCCTAACATTATTTTGGCCCTTTGAAGGCAACCGTGAGGCTGATGTGGCCCCTGGTGAAAATGAGTTTGACACCCTTGCTCTAGAGGGTACAGATGTCTTATCAATGCTTTCTGGCACCCTCAGTTTCAGGCAAAAGCCCTCTGAAAATGAGGACTTATTCTGGATGTAACTAAATAAACAGACATGATTTTTAAAATGTTACTGATACTATTCTCTGTCACCACATCTATTGGCAGTTAATGCAATTTAGGAAGTCACTTGGAAAAGAATATAAATTTATCTTTAGCACTGGTGGTTGTGATTACAATATTTACATCCAGTAGCTGAAGAAATAATCTTCCATATATTGTATTTATGCCCTTAAAAATGGGTTTAGTTTTTTGGTTTTTTCTTTTTTTAACCAACTCTATTGTTTAGTCTGCTCTGCTCCACAACCTTTATTCTCCACAGCCCTTTCTTCCTCAGATCTGCTTAGAGATTGAAAACCTCTCATTTTATCTCATTTTGAAGTGCTCTGCTTCCATTCTGGGGTGGGCAGAGGGAGTGGCAGCCGTTCTTGGCCTTGTTCTAGGCCAGCTCTCAATGGAAGTGTTCACTACTAGAGAACATTCATTTCCCTTCTCTGTGAAGTGTTTTCAATAATTATTAGAAAAAGGGCGCACAGAAGTGGAGTTCACATGGAGGGTTAGCAACAGGGGAGTGGGAGGAAGAGGGGAGAAGGTACAGAGAATAAGTAGCATAGACAGGGGGAGAAAATAGATGGGGGAAGGCAAGAGTAGTGTGGGAAATACAGAAGCTAAAGAATTTATGACACATGGCCATGAACTAAAGGGGAGGAATGTGGGTGGAAGGGAGGTGTGCAGGGTGGAGAGGGAGTGAAGGGGGGAAATGGGACAACCGTAATGGCATAATCAATAAAATATACTGTTCTTAAAAAGAAAGAAAAGGGGCATAAATTGTTTAAAAGTCAAACTCTATTGATATTTATAATCTTAATAGTGAATAAAATTATGTCATGCATCTTTATTGATCTTATTCATCTTCAGTATTTGTCTTCCTTCATTTTAGGAATGTCTCGAGGTAAATCAATGATCAGCTCCCTCAGTATCATGGGGGGCAGCAGCGGACCGCCTTATGACCGAGCTCACGTCACAGGAGCCTCATCCAGTAGTTCTTCAAGCACCAAAGGCACTTACTTCCCGGCAGTAAGCAGTCTGTTTTCCTGTTTCTCTGTGAATGCTAAGACCCACAGAAGCTTAGATTGTTGCCTCACTTCAGTGTGGGTACTCAGTGATGGTAATGTAAAAAGTTTTTAAACTTAGTATAGAATTTAGGCATATAAGGTTCAAAGTAGACTTTACCATCACCTTGCTAGCACTTACAAATCTTTCTTTATATTTATTGTATAGTAATCGGCATATGGAAGCACTGGACATTAATTTCTACTTAGTAAAAGTAGAACTACTTAATAGTATGTCCTGAGACATTTAGGACCTTCATTCCATGACTTCCCAAAAGAGGAAACACATGGTACTTCTCCTATGTCAGTAATTTTTCTTTGAACAATTATATTTTTAAAAAATCTAAACCCAGCTATACTGAACTTAAACCAGTGACTTGTAGGTGATAGATTTTCCTCTCATCACCTTTCAGTGTTTAGCAGTGACGAATTTGTGTAGTATGGAGTTGAGAGTCACAATCCCAAAGTCAGTTCTTTGGAAAGAAAGGATTGTGCTAATAGTGTAATGGGAAGGAATATGAACAGAGAGGAAAGAAGAGAAATTGAAAGAAATTCTAAGTCTCTGTGTGGGGTAGACCACTGTTATTTTAATAATTTCATTACTTTCCTTTTAGATTTTGAACCCTCCGCCATCCCCAGCCACAGAGCGATCACATTACACCATGGAATTTGGTTATTCTTCAAACAGTCCTTCCACTCACAGGTCCTACAGGTATTATTACACATCTTCCTCTAATATGAATTGAAGTCTTTATTAGAAGGTCGAAGTATTCTTCTAGTTGTGAGTTTGATGTAGACCCAAGTGCATAGGGAGATGATGGTCACCGAGAGAGAATGGGCAACTTGTCTTGCTAATACTAGTGTTGCCCCTACCACAAATTCTTTTCTTTTGGGGCATTACACATTTTTTACAAGAGAGTCACAAATGCTGGCTTTTAGGACAACAGAGTATAGCCTTCAATGCTTCGACAGTGTTTTAAGAGAATGTTATTCATCAAACTGATTTCAAAATAGGTTACTTGCTTAGGTTGGGTTTGATTGATAGTCTGAAGATAAAGTATTGGGATAAGACTTGGATGGTTCAGAGTTGCAAGAGCTCTAGAACAGCGGGATTTTTAAGAGCACAGAACTTGAGGGAAGCTTGAATTCAGCCCTTGTTTCCATACGTTATAATTGCACAGAATGGATCACGGCTCGCTAAAATAAATGTATTTGTAAGTCAAACGGGGGTGGGGTAGGCCTTTGTGCTGATTTGTAAATGGATAGAGCAGAGTGAGCAGGTTAATAAGCATAAGTACTAGTGTTGCCCCTTACTCTTCCCCCTTATTTGAAAGGCCAGCAGATAGTCAAGAGCTTCATATTCTCCGTCTACACACTTAGTGCCAGTATTTATCGGCACTCCTCAAGTGCCTGTTGTCTTCAGGATAAGGTGTTTCCTAGCATTTCAATCAAATAGCCCTGATGTAACCAGATAGATATATAGAAATCAGGTAGAAATGATTATACCCCCTCATTCAGAATTCTCATTTCAGTTTTTAGATAAGATTATTTGAGATAGGCTAGGCTCTGAATTGATTTTACTGTAAATGTTGCTTTCCCTGCCACGGGTTTGCTTTAAAATGCCAAAATAGAGGGGCAAAAACCTGAAAATTGAAAAAAAAAAAGGAAAGACTTAAAATTTTATTTAAAAATTTTAAATTTCTGTAAATTGAATAAAATATTTGATTAAAATGATCATAACATCAAAAACAATTCTTAGTCATTTCCCACGTCTCAAATTAAGCTCACTTTCTTTCTGCTCAGTGACACTTTTTATCATTTGTTGAGATTTTTGTTTAAAATGGAACTTAAAAGAATTTGTTGATTCTTCTTCCTTCCTTTCCTCCCTGTTTTTTCCCATGAAAAGGGAAGTGTTGGGACTTTTAAATGTTGAGCCAAGAAAGTTTACCAAGGCTTGACACCTGAGTGGACAGAACGATAAGACCTAAAAGATACTATGACATCATGTCCATGTGCGCAGTTAAAAACAAAAACAAAACAAAGCACACACTGTGATAAACCCGCTCAGCAGGTTCTGTGGCTTGGTGTTCGGGCAGCCATTTCTGCTGAGGCGAGTCCTAATGGTACCGAACGGTCTGCGTCCTGGCATGTTAGCTGTGGCACTCTCTATCGCTAGGTGTTTTATGGATTATAACTTCGGCTTTGCACTTGTTCTTGCCCCTCTCACAGTTATTTTGTTGGATGAGACACCATGTGAGATTAACTTCACCGTATTTAAAATATAAAAGTATAAGAAGTTATAAGTAGAAGTAGAAATGATAGAAAAACCTGCACGTTGCCCTGGCCGGTGTGGCTCAGCTGGTGTGGCTCAGCACTGGCCTATGAACTCAAAGGTCACCAGTTCGATTACCGGTCAGGGCACGTGCCTGGGTTGCAGGCCAGGTCCCTGGTAGGGGCGTGCAGAAAGTAACTGATGGATATTTCTCTTCCTCTTCCCCTCCCTTCCTTCCCCTCTCTCTAAAAAATAAATAAAATCTGTTTAAAAAGAAAAATCTGGGTGCTAAATGAGCTCCTACCTTCTCTAATGTGATCCTCTCTTTCCAGTGCCTTTTTCTCTAGTTAGCCATGCTACGAACTTTTCACAGCTATAGATTACTTGAAAAGGTAAGTAAGCAAGTGTAAGAAATAAGTTAGGTCAAATACATAATTAGAGAATTCACTGGTTCTGTGTGGATATTTAGACTGTATTGTTCTGACGTTCAGTTAGAGCTGCTCCTGCGAGAGTCTGCTCATCTCCACACGGAGAGTCAGAACTCTCTGAGACCACAGCAGTTTCCTCTGCTGACCCAGCACCGATGGGGTCGACGCGCTGCCTAGGCTGCCTACAGTGTTTAGTCTGGCTTGCACAGTGCTTTGTTTTTAAATAGAGAAGGAAATCGTCAGGCATCGTTAAATCATTCATCAGGTAAACGGTAGAGCGGTTAAAGAATGTGGAGGGAACGCTGACTGTGGAGTAGTGTGAAGCTGGCAGAAATGAGCGAGGTCCGCTGTGTGTAGACTAAACTGTAACTGACAGATATTCCAGACGTGACCACTAGATATAACTTTAAATAGCTCTTTTTTATTTCATGATACAGTGTAACTTAAAGCTATAAGAGCACATCCACGGTCATCTTTCATTTCCATCCTATCCATTTTTAATTGCCTCTAATCACATTTTATGCACAAATATGAAATGCATGCTGTCTTCCACCTCCAATCTGCCATTGAAAATTGCCTCTTGGATTTAAATTGTAGTAGCTTATTATCTTCCAGATGAAGTTTATATCCAACACCTCTGTATTTTGATAGGGAAAACCACTTTTCAATAAAACTACCTCTTCTTCTCTTGATTTGCTTCCAATACCAGCTACAGGCCATATAGTTACCGGCACTTTGCACCCCCCACCACGCCCTGCAGCACTGATGTTTGTGACAGTGACTATGCCCCCAGCCGGAGAATGACCTCGGTGGCAGCAGTCAAGGGCTACACTAGTGACTTGAACTATGACTCAGAGCCTGTGCCCCCACCGCCCACCCCCCGGAGCCAGTACTTGTCAGCGGAAGAGAACTATGAAAGCTGCCCGCCTTCTCCCTACACCGAGAGGAGCTACTCGCACCACCTGTACCCTCCGCCGCCGTCCCCCTGCACGGACTCCTCCTGAGGAGGGGCCCTCCTCCTCTGACTGCCTCCGACGCAGAAATGCACACACAGATCTGGCTGAGGTCTGGAGGGGGGGGGACACGAGAGAGGGCGAGGCAGGCCGTGTACAGTTACAGATTATAAGTGGGGTAGGGAATACTGGAGATATTTGTACAGAAGAAAAGGATATTTATATATTTTCTTAAAACAGCAGATTTGCTGCTTGTGCCATAAAAATTTGTATAAAAATAAATTTGTACTAAAAGTTTTATTTTTGCAAACTAAATACACAGAGCATGCCTTAAACCCAGTGAAGTGACTGAGTACAAAGGAAATAGGCATAATAAAGGCATCAGTGACCAGGAGTGTCTGGGCTTTATTGATACCAAAAAAAAAAAAGAAGAAGAAGAAGAAAAACTTCAGTCCATCTCAGAGCAGCAAACCATAGATACTTGGAAGTAGCCAAATAGCCTTCATGTTAAGTAACATTCGAGGGCCAACAGGTTTAAGAAATCCTGAAAAAAATAATAAAGGAAGTAATACTAACTTTGGACATAGGGCTTTTTTTCTCCAGGAGTCCAACAATTTCAGTGAGGGAAATAGGTATTTATAAAAATCCGTTCTGGGTACCGCTGTGGTAGGAAAGGTCAGCCACCTGGCGAGGTGCTGCAGGGCCGGCCGTGTGTGCGTCTCTGTCCGCACCTCCTTCAGAGTCCGGTTCCCCGGGCGTCTTTACCTTCCCTGCTCCCCCAGCAGCTTTGTAGGCCAGTTTGCCAAGATACGGTTTATTCAGAGCTTTTTATCTGAAGGTTAATTAAGTGGAATTTTCTAAATTAAGGTTTCATTTTAATATTTATACTAGCTCCATTCCCCTGAAGGCTTAACTCCTCAATTAGACTGATGTTTTCACGTAATGATCAAAGGTTAGACATATTCTTGCTCCTCTTTACTTCTAAGATTGTTTTAATGCTCATTAAACTGTCTTTTTACGACGACACATATAGACAATGTTTAAGAATTACAAATTTAGCTATTATGTTTTTGTTGTAAATTAATCATATATCCTTGCAGTACTTTCAGCATATACATCACAGTATGAAATCATTTTTATATATATTTTCCTACTAAAATATTTTAATGTGTTCTGGTAAGAGACAATCTGTGTAAAAGGAGAATTTTGTTATCATAAGGTTTTCCCTTTATTAACTGTTTGTGACATTTTCATGTTTGTTAGGCCAATTTTTCTCAGAATGATGTCTACATACATACCTCTTCTAATGTGTGATGTGAGTTTAGTATCTTTCTATTACCTAATGTGAATGTTAGACTTTTTCAAATTATCCACAAATTATCCTTATAATCACCTTGTATATATTTGTGTGGCCTCTCTTACCCCAATAACGATTAAGATTTAACAGATTTAACAACACAGGTCAAATGAGAAGGCAAACGGTTAACCTCTCAGCCGGCAGAGCTTGGGTGGAGGGGGTGATGGAAGGCCCTCGGGGCACCTGCCTGGCCGTGCGGGACAGGCCGCTGCATCTCCCGGCCGCAGGGGCTGACCTCTGGCCGCAGGGGCTGACCTCTGGCCGCAGGGGCTGACCTCTGGCCGTAGGGGCTGACCTGCGGAACGACAGTAGCGCTGCTCCTCCACCTTGCCAGAAGTTAGTTTTCTGCTTCTCCTGTGTTTTCAGCATTTCTCTGCTAAAATTGAATGTGTTTTTAAACTAGTGTACTTTTTACCTTAACAGATGTTGGTCAGCTAGTTATTGAATGGTTTTTTAAAAAAAATTCTATCTTGCTGGGGCTTCAATTTCAGGACCCAAGAGAAAACAATGGAAGAAAGGATTCAGAATATCAGCAAGAATGAAATACTTCTTTAAGCAATTAAAAAATACCTGAGTAATAAATGTTTTAGAGAGGAACAAAAGTGGTTTCAGAATAATGCTTAGGTTGTTGAGGACACCTAGTTAAGAATCCGGGACACTTGATTTTGCATATAAATAAATGGTGACCCATCAGTTTCTATCATTTCAGTCAGACAAGCGTTAACTCTTCTGTTGATGGAACCGAGTGCTCACAGCCCGATAGGATGGACACTGCGGTTGTATTCTGCGACACACAGGGGCACTCCGTGCTTAAATGAAGATTGAAAGGTTAGCAATAACTGGGTATTGGTTAGAATTTGACAGTTCTGTATGTTTACATTTTTTAGTGTGCATCTTTATCGGGCAGGCTTCCCGTGCGGGAACTTGCACTATGACGGACTAAGAAGAACTCCGCCTTGTTGTATCTCAGTCCAAGTGCTTGTACTGCGATGGCAATGGCCTCTTCTTGCAAAATGCTAATTTGTGTGCCAATTTGAAATTATTTGAAGGTGGTTCAGTTTAATCTCAGAATCCTCTTTCTGGAGTAGTTGAGATGGATTTTTAATATTTTGGGGAGTACCTTGAAAATGAGAGAATTGTGGGGATTCAGGGAAGATTTATTGGCCCTTAGGTTACATGGACAGTTAAGCTTAAGTCAACTACCTTGTCTTGATTCATTTTCCATTGAGGCGGGGGATGAATGAAATGTCATTAGCTTTCTTAAAGATGTATTTATTTTGAATGTTTTAAAGTATGCCCACTTATTGGTGTGATTAGGATTATCTGAGAAATTAACTTTAGCAAAGCATACATTCTGTGCACTGTGGTAAGCTATTCCACAATGAAGTGGTTTTTTTATGACCCTGAAATTTTCTAACTTGACCTTGGTTCCTTCAAGGTCTTTAGAAGACCAGAGAGCCCTGGTCTTCTAAACAGCAGCTCACCGGTTTTGCTCTGAACCTTTAATACATTTGAGAACAACTGTTCTAATAGGCTGACGTGTATTTGGAAACCTAATATAGGTAGATACATTGGAAGGGGGGTGGTTTGAGCAGTAAAATTTTAGTATATTTGAGGACTGCATTTATTTAAAAACAACTCTGAAGTCAATAATTTATGTAAAGCCAACTCATTTGATATTAGAATATTAAAAATAGCCTCCCTTGGTATTAGGTAGCAGTTAGTTTTGGGGAAAATCTTTGCTTTGTTCTAAAGGTAGATTAATAAAGAAGACTTGAGAACAGTTGGTAGCTCTGGCTTACCTAGCCTGTTAATGAGCTGCGTGTATTTGTGTGACCTGATAGCAGTAATCATGGGAGGCATTATTTACTTTGGGTACCAGAGAGGCTCTCTTGACGCACTGTGCTTCTCCGCAATAAAAGTACTGCTGCTGTTTCCCCATCTAGCCCTGTGCCTGCATTAGGTGCTTGGAAGTGTAGTTTTAAAATTGTTTTGTACCTTGGAGGAGAAAACATGCCACTCCATTAATTTGCTGTAAGAGCCACACATTGTGTACCACTTTACGTGTAACAAAACTCAACACCAGAAATCTCGGGCTTTTCAAATCCCAAATATGCCATGCTCTATTAAGTTACAGTCTGTCTGGAGTGGCGGGGGGCATGTGTGTTGGTCGGACATTTGCAAATGGGACTGCGCACTAGATATAAACATGAACTGAGTCATACAGAAGTAATCGTGTGTTTAAAATGTTCTCAGAATTTTTAAACTCAAGAAATTTAATTTTACTTGGTATTTCTTTCCTTATCCCAAGTCTAAAATGAGCCAAGAGAAATAACAGATGACTTCAGAAAGTGCTGGTAGCCTGTGTGGTTTCTGACTTCTGGGATGGCCTCATTTCATAATAGTCTCAAAATTTAGCTCTTGAAATTCTCAAAGTTTTAGAAGACGTTGGACCTAAAATATATCATTTTACATTTGTATTTTTGAAAGTTCTTAATTATGAATATTGTGAATCTGTGTACTCAGGATATTTCTGGCTTGATTTTGTGTATTCAAAAAATATTCAGGACTCTACAGATAAGAATTATAAACTAAGCAATTTCTTGTACTCAGAAGTGGACTGTAGACCTAACAAAAACTTTGTCCCCCCATCATTACTTAGGGTTTGACTAAAAGTTAACACCAAAGAATTATAGACAACTGCTTTGGCTTAACTGTCCATTCTTTTTTAAATCAGGGTAGAGATGCACATATATGTCTGTGAATATATATGTGAATATTCTTTTAACATGGGTATTAAAAAGAGAGTCTGATAGAATGTAATGTTACGTGAAAAAAGTATCTGGGGTTAGCAGGGAGAAATTTTAGGAGAGTAAAGAGGATCCTGAGAACCTGAAGCTGGACCAGCCTTATTTGCAAGTGAAGGATCTGGTGCTGCTTTCAGATGTTTATCCCTTGTGTTTTTAAATTTCTTCTTAAGCTTTAATCTTCGTTTTGTCTTAAAGTCAGCTGGTGTTTCTTGTTCATGGACTTCGGTACGATGGTGCTTTGCAAGGATGTATTTATATTTTAATGGCCAACATTTGGTCAGCCCTTGTCCACTATTCACTTCCCCCTTTTTGTAAAATAAGTGCTTTAATGTAAACTGTATAAAAATACCTTGTATAAATCCCCCTTTTGATTATTACAGTAAGCTGAGCGGTAACAAATGAAATGTTGATTTTTATAATAAAACAGTGGAAAATAAAAGTGTCATTTCTTTTCAGCAAGAAATGAAAACCAGCTGCTTGTGCTGTGCTGTGATATATGGCTGCTGTGTTTCAGACACAACAAAACCCACCTTTGTTTTTATTTCAAGTAAAACACAACCTGGGAAGAAAGGCTTTTTATTAGGCAGTAATTGAGCTCAAACATCAGGTGGTTAATGGAAGCCAAGTTTTAATATAAAGGTCTTTCCTTAGCAGATGCTTTTGAATCAGTAAGCTTGCCTTGGCTTGGACGTTTGTGTAACCCTGCCCCCCAACAAAAGTCTAGTGCCCACCTGACAACATACACAGTGGTTTGCTTGGTTTAAGGGCAGGTACAAGAATGCGGAAAACAGTGCTAATTGTTTGGGGTCCTTTTCCCCAGGTAGGTTTTCATCTAAGTTTACCCAGTCTTTTTCATTTTAATTCTTTGCCTTGTATATAATTGCACTTAAATGTAGTGATTTCTAAATAAATTTAAATCAAAGGATGAGTTGGTTTAAATGTGGAGTTAAACTTGCTGATGGGGTTCAGGGCACATGAACCCAAAATACAGCACCTCGACATACTAAATAAGCTGAAGGAATTTGAGAAATGGCACGTGCAAGAAGCTCGCTGACGTTCCCCTGAAGTAGGTCATAAACCCTCTCGTGAGAGGTGCGCTCCCTGAACCCAGAGGCCAGAAGCCAGAGGAACACAGGGAACTGGAAGTCCAGGCCTTCCCGAGTCGCCCCCAGTTTCCTACACTTAGCTCAAATTATTGAGTTGGCCAAGAAGTCCATTTAGTTGTTTCTGTAAAGTAAAAGACACGTTTTTCACTTTTACCAATAACTATTGATTTGGATATTTTGAGTGTGTTGGCTATATCCCGAGTGGGATAATGTTACTTCTCAGTCATTGTCTCAGTTTGATCACTGTTAACTTCAGCTGGTCTCGCCCACCATGGAGCATCGTCCATTCCAGTGAGAAATCTCCAGCACAGAAATTCACAAACCACTTTTGACACATTCGCTCAGTCACAGCACCTCCATACACTGCACAAACCTTTTGCATTTCAGTTGCATTTTTACCTTTCTCGAAGTAAAGCATAATATACCAAAGATGTTGCTTATTGTCGTCCATCTTCAGTGTTAAAATGGCTACACAAAAATGTATCAGTTTTTTTTAATGCACACAGATATGATAATCTAACAAAAATTGTTTTGAATGAAGACAAGCACTACTAGAGCCGTCTTAGGAGGGAAGCGGTGAACCTTTTGGCCCAATGTCTGTCCCATCGTACCTTCACTCAACTTTCCACTCCTCACACCTAGCGTAGAAACACTCGGGTTTAACCATTTCTTTGTCTTTCTTTTCTTATGAGGGCTCCCGTGTTGTGTAAAGCTTAAGTATGTTTTCTCTTATTAATCTCTTGTTATAGAGGTCCCAGTGGAGAGCTTAGAAGACACTTTTCTTTGCGTCTACCCCTTAAAATTTTCTTCCTGCGATTTGCATTAGTAAATTCAGCTTTTATCACCATATAAAGCCAATTTCCAATAGAAGGGCTAAAAATACGGGATAGTTTTGCTAACATAAGGCTTGCATTTACTGTGTACCAGCTACAGTGCTAAGTATTCCCTTTTTCCCTCCTCAAAATAGACGATTGATTAATGAGCAGACTTGGAGGGAAATGCCAACTTTGAGCATGAAAAATACAGGGCAAAATTTTGATCAGAGACAGTGGCAGTGGGTGGAGGGGGAAGGACCCTGAGACTTACATCCTAATCTCTGTTCCATTTTCATTAAGTGTCAAGGCATGTCTGAACTCATTCACTGTTGGTGTTGGCCTTTAATAGAGTTTTCTGCACCCTGACTCGTAGGCCAGTTCTATTACCTGCTCCAGAAAGCTACTTGTACATAAAGCATTCTAGGCATTGAGTAGTACTACGAGTCTCCCGAGGATGAAACAGCTATCTAGTATCCTATTCTGTCCAGGTCTTGTTCCAAGCCGCCTTCCCCCTTTGCCCCTTCTCTGGTCTTGCTCTGCATTTTAAAGGAGTTTATACTTCTTAAATGAGACACAGCCCCAAGCAGGCCTATGATACAGCACAAGCTTTATGGCAGACAAAAATGATTATTTTGAGAGATTTTTTTGACTTCTGATCATCCTACCAAAAGCGCCCCCACTGCCATTACCCAATGTCATGTCATGGCCTTGAAGACTCGTGTTTTGCCTGGTAATTAGAGTCCTTTTTCTTGAGGATTCCACGGGAAGGAAGGAAAGGGTTAGGGCCCTCAAGTTCTCTGCAGGGCTTTTGTTTCTTTGGTGCAGATGCCTGTCACGAGAAGGTTTCTAAGTAAACTCGGTTCTGAGCTAGGGCAATTTATACTTTCTATTATGTCAATTTTCATTATTTATGTGTTTAATTTGTCCACTTTATCTATATTGCCAATTTATTGGCAAAAAGTATGCCTCATAAAAAAAAGTGTCTTATGCTTTTAATGTCTTTATTTCTGACATTTGGCGATTTGTGTCTTGGTCAAACTAAAGGTTTATCAGAATTACAGATCTTTCAAAAATGAGCTCTTATTCTCATTAATTTTTCTCTATTGTATGTCCGTATTCTATTTCATTATTTTCTACTCATTTCTTTTACCCATTTAGGTCAAATTTGTTTAGCTGCTTAAGATGGAACCTTGCAGATTTTAGACTTTTCTTTCCTACTATAAGCATGTAAAGCTGTTACATTTTCCTCTAAGCATGTTTATCATTCAGTTCAAAACATTTTCCATTTGTGATTTCTTTTTTGGACCATGTATTACATAAAAATGTGTTTATCTGCTAAGTATATGTGAATTTTTAGACATAATTTTGTTAGACAATTTCGTAATGGTCATAGATATCTATAATTTTAACTTTAAAATTTATTGAGCCTTGTTTTATGTGTTAGACTGTGGCCTAATAGTGAATGTTTTATGGGCATTGAGTCTACTGTGCAGGGGCTGGATGCAGTTTTCTGTAATGTCAGGTTGGGTTAATACTGTTGTTCTAGTTTTCTGTATCTTCACTGACTTTCTGTCTATGACCAGTTACTGAGAGAAGAGTGTTGAAATCAACTAAATTGTAGATTTATCTATTTCACCTTTTTGTTTAATAAATCTGTGCTTCATTTTGAGCTCTGCATATTTTAGGATTATTATTTTTTTAAATAAAGTCCTTTTCATTGATTTTAGAAGGAGAAAGAAACATTGATTTGTCGTTCCATGTATTTATGCGTCCATTGGTTGGTTCTTGTATGTGCCCTGCCTGGGGATCAAACCCACAACTCTGGCATATCGGGACCTACACTGACCCATGGAGCTACCTGGCCAGGGCTATTTTAGGATTATTATATCTTAATAATTCACCCTTTCATCATTATGTAATGTTCCTCTTTGTCTCCATATTCCTTGAACTGAAATCTACTTTGACTGATATTGTACCCATTCCTGCTTTCTTGTTAGTTTTGCATATATTTTCACTTCTTTTAATGTATCTCTATTTCATGTATGGACATAAAACAGTAGAATTGGGTCTTCCTTTTTATTTACTCTGTTCCTGCCTTTTAACTGGAGGGTTTAGTCATTTCCATTTAATGTAGTTATTGATATGAGAGGGTTTATCTTTTGCTATTTTCTTCTTGTGCCAACTGTTCTGTTTCTCTTTGGCCCTTTTTGAATTGATTATCTTTACCAGTCCATTTATTTCCACTGTTGACTCATTCGCTCTGCTGATGTGGTTGGTCACTGCTGTATGATTGACAGTGTGCACTCTGGTCTGCGGTGGTCCGTCCTGAAACAGTGCCCCGCGTGCGCGCGAGAACCCCGCCCGCAGCAGTCTGCTTCCCCACCCGCCCTCGTTGTTTGGGCTTCAGTCAGTGATCCTTTTTAAAAATGTAAAGATGAGGAAAATATGTTTGCTTGCCCATATATTTATTGTTCTTTGGTGCTTTTTGTTCCTTTGTGTAGATCTGATTTTCGGTCTGGTGTAATTCTTCAGACTGAAGAATTTCCTTTGATATATCTTACACTGTTGGTCTGCTCGTGATCAATTTTACTTTTTTTAAAAAATATTTTATTTGTTTTTAGATAGAGGGGGAAGGAGGGAGAAAGAGAGGAAGAGAAACATCAATGTGTGGTTGCCTCTCGTGTGCCCTCTACTGAGGACCTGGCCTGTAACCCAGGCATGTGCCCTGACTGGGAATTGAACCCGTTACCTTTTGGTTCACAGGCCGGCACTCAATCCACTGAGCCACACCAGCCAGGGCATAAATTTTACTTTTGATTGGCTGAAGTGTTTTCATTTTGTTTTTAAAAAACACTAAAACAGCATTATTGAGATACAAATGACATACAATACACTACATGCATTTAAAGCGTAAAGTGATTAATTCTGTGATGTGTACACGTACGAAATAAGACAAGGTACAGAACGGTTCTGTCATCCCAAAACACTCAGACCTCTTTGCATCCCCAGGCAACCAGTGATCTGTTTTCTGTCACAATGAATTCATTTGCATTACTAGAATTTTATAAAAATATATTTATACTGTGTGTGGAGAGGTTTAGATTTCATCCATATTAAAACATATACTAATAGTTTATTCCTTTTTTATGGAATTAAGTATTGAATGTAGAGTATTCCATTGTATGGCTATAGCACAGTTTGTTTATTCATCTATGATGGGTTTTGACAAAGCTACTGCATTTGGTACAAATTTTAGACAAAATTCAATTTTTTGAGTAAATTCCTCAGATTGAAATGATTGGGTTATCTGGTAACTGATGTTTAATTTTTTAAGAGTCTCTCAAAATGTTTTCCATCTTCAAAATCATATTTTTTATCATATTCTTTTTCTTAGATAAGTCCCTTTAACATTTCATATAAGGGCTTGGTGATGATGAACTCCTTTAACTTGACCTTATTTGGGAAGCACTTTATCTGCCCTTCCATTCTAAATGATAGCTTTGGTGGATAGAGTAATCTTGGATGTAGGTCTTTGCTTTTCATGACTTGGAATACTTTTTTCCAGCCCCTTCTTGCCTGCAAAATTTTTTTTTGAGAAATCAGCTGATAGTCTTATGGGGACTCCTTTGTACATAACTGTCTCCTTTCTCTTGCTGCTTGTAAGATTCTCCTCTTACCTTTAACCTTGGGTAATGTTATTCTTGGGTAATGTGCCTTGGTTTATGCTTCCTTGTGTCCAAATTCTTTGGGACTCTCTGAGCTTCCTGGACTTCCTGGAAGTCTATTTTCTTTGCCAGATTGGGGAAGTTCTCTTTAATTACATTTTCAAATAAGTTTCCATTTCTTCCTCTTCCTCTTCTCCTTCTGGTACCCCTATAATTTGGGTGTTGGAACATTTAAAGTTGTCCCAGGGGCTCCTAAGCCTCTCCTCATTTTTTTGAACTCTTGTTTCTTCATTCTGTTCTGGTTAGAATGTTTATTTCTTTCTCCTTGTCCACACCGTTGATCTGAGTCCCAGTTTCCTTCTCATCACTGTTGGTTCCCTGTACATTTTCCTTAATTTCACTTAGCACAACCTTCATTTTTTCATCTAATTTGTGACCATATTCAACCAGTTTTGCAAGCATCCTGGTTACCAATGTTTTGAACTGTGCATCTCATAGGTTGGCTATCTCTTCATCGCTTAGTTGTATTTTTTCCGGAGCTTTGATCTGTTCATTTAGGCCATATTTTCCTTTCTCAGAATGCTTGTTCCATAGTAAGGGGCAGAGCCTTAGATACTCACCAGGGCGGGGCAACCCACTTCCCTGTGTTGTGATGCCGTATGTGGGGGAGGGGTCCTAGAGGGAACAATGCCACTTGCTCAGCTCTCTGCCAGCCTTCAGTCACTCCCTCTGATACCCACAAGCAAATTAGATCCTTCTGGTTTTGATTCCCAGGTGGGTAGGTTTGTGTACATTCTAAGACCCTGTGGGTGTCTCCAACAAAATCTCCCGTGAGGGTGGGAGTTTCTCCCATTGCTGCCTCAACCCCCACAGGTGTTTTCAGTCAGAGGTCTGAGGCTTTATTTTCTCACGCTGGAACTGTTCGTTGTGCTGTCTGTCCTGCTCCCCAGTTGTTCCTCCCAGTTTATCCGCACACAAATGAAGGACTGCCCAGTCCTCATTCCCTGTCTCTCTGGGTCCGCCAGCTGCTGCCTTGCCCACCAGCTGCAACCTGCCCTGGTCCTCCAGCCACCGCCTCACTGCGAGTCCTCTCCATCCAGCTGCCCGTCTTCACCCCTCCTCCCCATGTGGATGAATGTTTCTTCTTCAACTCCTTGGTTGTCGGACTACCATACAGTTTGATTTCCTGTCAGTTCTGGTTGTTTTTTGTTTTAAAATTTGTTGTTTTCCTTCTTTTGGTTGTGCACGGAGGCACAGTGTGTCTACCTACACTTCCATCTTGGCCGGAAGTCAGCAGTATGGAGATTTTAATGATGTTAATTCTTCCAGCCCATGAACACGGCATATGCTTCCATGTATTTGTATCCTCCTTAATTTCTTTCTTCAGTGTCTATAGTTTTCTGAGTACAGGTCTTTTACTTCCTTATTTCAATTTATTCAAGGTTATTTTATTTTTCTTGTTGCTATAGTAAATGGTTTTTTTTTAGTTTTTATTTCTGATATTTTATTGTTCATGTACAAAAATGTCATTGATTTCTGAATATTGACTTTGTATTCTACTATCTTGCCAAATTCACTTATTAGGTTTAGTAGTTTTTTTGGTGGAGACTGTAGCGTTTTCTGCATATACTATTATGTTTCCTGTTATTAATGACAGTTTTACTTCCACCTTTCCAATCTGGATGTGTATTACTTCTTTTTTTTTGTTTGTTTGATTGTGGTGGCTAGAACTTCCAGTACTATGTTGAATAAGAGTGGTGAAAACATACCCTTGTCTTGTTCCTGGTCTTAAGGGGAAAGCTTTTAGTTTTTGCCCACTGAGTATAATGTTGGCCCACTGAGTATACTCTTGTATATGGCTTTTATTATGTTGAGGTATGCTTCCTCTACTCGCACTTTGCTAAGTGTTTTTATCATAAATGGGTGCTGTAACTTATCAAATGCTTTTTCATATTTCAATAGATCTGTGATAATGTGATTTTCATCCTTCATTTTATTTATATAGTTTATTAACTTTCTTGATTTGCGAATATTGAACTATCCTTGTATTCCTGGGATGAATCCCACTTGATCATGGTGTATGATCTTTTCGATGTATTGTTAGAGGCAGTTTGCCATTATTTTGTTGAAGATTTTAGTGTCTATGTTCATCAGCGATATTGGCTTGTAGTTTTATTTCTTTGTTGTGTCTTTATCTGTTTTTGGAGTTAGGATGATCCTGGCCTCCCAAAAAGAGTTTGGGAGTCTTCCCTTTTCTTGGATATTTTGGAATAGTCTGAGAAGGATAGGGGTTATCTTTTTCTTACATATTTTGTAAAATTCTCCTGTGCAATCATCCAGTTCATGGCTTCGAGTGCCAAGAGTTTTCTGATTACTGCTTTGATTGCACCAGCTGTTATGTTTGTTCAGGCTTTCTTGATTCAGTTTTGGAAGATTATATTTTTCTAGAAATTTGTTCATTTCACCCTGGTTTTCAAATTTCTTGGCATATAGTTGTTTGTATAATTTCTTATAATCCTTTGTATTTCTGTGGTATCAGTTGCAATTTCTCCTCTTTCATTTCTGATTTTATTTATTTGGGTCCTCTCTGTTTTTTTCTTGATGAGTTTCGTTAAAGGCTTACCCATAAAGGCTTTTTTAAAGATAAAAGAACCAGCTCCTGGATTTATTGAACCTTTTCATTGTACTTTTAGTCTCTGTAATTTAATTCTACTCTGATCTTGATTCTGTCCTTCTACTTGCTCTAGGCCTTGTGTGTTGTTCTTCCTACAGTTCTTGTAGATGTGGGATTAGGTTGTTTATGTGGGGTATTTCTGTCTTTTTTAGGTAGGCCTGTATTGCTATGAACTTCCCTCTCGGGACTGCCTTCGTTGTGTCCAACAGACTTTGGACTGTTGTGTATTCATTTTCAGGTGTTTTCAGACACTTTTTGATTTCTTCTTTGATGTCATTATTAACCCATTCATTATTTAATAGCATGCTATTCAGTCTCCATGAGTTTGGATGTTTTTTCCTTGAGGTCAATTTCTAGTTTCAAGCCCTGTGGTCTGAGAAAATGCTTGATACGATTTCAATTTTCTTCAATTTGTTGAGGCTTGTTTTGTATAAAGGACTTCATTTAACATTTTTTGTAGTTCAGTTCTGCTAGTGAGGAATTCTTTTAGCCTTTGCATATCTCAAAAGTCTTTATTTCATCTTCATCTTTAAAACATCTTTTTTTGGGGGGTGTATAGAATTCTGTATTGATAATTTTTTTCTCTTGACACTTTAAAGATGACACTCTATTTTAATGTCTTGTGTTGTTACAAGAAAAGTTTGCTATCAATTTTTTTGTTTGTTTCTGAGTATGTAATGTACCTTTTTCTCTGGTTATGCTCTCAAGATTTTTTTTAAATCACTGGTTTTGAGCAATTTATGATATTCCTTACTGTAGTTTTCTATGTTTTTTTATAGTTGACATTCATTGAGTTTCTTGTTACCATGGGCTTATAGTTTTTATCAGACTTGGAAATATTTCACTGCAGTTACACACAGATTGGCCAATAGAAGTTATCCCAAAGTTCACTATTGCTTTGCTTTTTTCTCCCCAGTCTTATTTCTGTTTTATTTTGAATCAATTGCTTTGTCTTCGAATGTACTTATCTGTTCTCCTACATACTGTAGTCTGTTAATTCAGTCCAGTCTGTTTTTCATCTCAGAGTTACAAATTCCTTTAGAAGTTTTAAATCAATTTATAATTTCTATGTGGACTCAAGGGTCAGTCTTTCCTGTGGCTTGCTGAGTGAATGGAGCACAATGATAATAGTTTTAAAGTCCTTGTCTAGTAATTCTATCAGCTGTATCATTTCCAGGGTGGCTTTCCTTGATTCTTTTCCTGGTTTTTCTATTGGTTTCATTTTCCTGCTTCTTTTTATACCTTGTCATTTTTCAGTTGGATGCCAGATATTGTCAGTGTTACCTTGTTGAGTATTGGATACTTTTGTGATCTTGTGAAGATTCATGAGCTTTGCTCTGGAACACAACTCCGTTGTTGATCCTTTGGTTTTTGCTCTTCATCTTTATTGGGCAGAACCAGAACTATGTTTAGTCTCAGGCTAATTTTTTCCCATTTGGGAGGCAAAATTCTTCTGAGTATTTTACCTATAGCAGTGCCAGTTTTGAGGTTTTTCCATCCTGGACGGTGGAGATAGGCACAAGTCCCAACCCTGTGTGTGTTTCAGAACGTGTTCCCTTAATATCTTCAGGTGTTCTTTTTTAAAGCCTTGGATAACATCTTCATGTGCATGTATGGTTCAGTATTCATCTGAACGCTTGAGGGGACCGATCTGCAGATCTCTGAAGCTTTGTGTGCCATTCCTTCTCTCCTTTATTTTCCCTGCAAACTTTAGCTGCCTTGGCCTTCCTGGACTCCCAGGGTCTGTCTTCTGTATTCAGGGAAACTGCTGAGCCCTGCATGGGTTCCCCTCCTTCCAGCACAGCCTGAACACTCTTTACCTGCAGTCTTGTAGGGCAAGCATAGGGCTCGCTTTGTTTCTCATCTCTCAGGACCAGTTCTTCATTACCTGATGCATAACATCTAGAAAAATGTTCTTTCAAACATTTTGCCTGGTTTTTTTTTTCAGTTATTTTAAACAGATTAAATTCAGTTACTGTTATGTTATCTTGGATGGAAGCTGCAGATGATAGTGAAACACTTAAAAAGCTTGTTAAAAACCACACACACCTTGGGCCATACTCCAGTCTCACTGATTTAGGTTACAGCAGAAAGGTTAAGGTATGATTCTGCGATTGTGCCCTGAAAATATGCCAGGCATTAGGTATACAAAGTAAAATTAGGCATTATACTTGTTTACGAAGAGTTTGCAATCCAGTGTGAAAGACTTGTTCTTATGGTACAAATGTATTGAGTATAATGTCCACATACATGGTGCTATGTAGCATCCTTATGAAGAAAAGCATCCAAATGTAGCCCCATGGCTGAGAGAGGGTTTTGCCAAATGATGGCTGAGAGAGGGTTATGAATGGTTTCTTGTGGAAATGGAGTGATTTTGGAAAGATGGGCTAGAGTTGGTTGGATTAGAGGAAACTAGAAAGAGGACCAGCAGGCAGAGACACTGCAAATGGAGAACGTGCTGTTATGAAGCCTCTGGATTACAAGATCACACTTGTAGTACATAACACACTTGGGGACCTGCAAACAGTTTGACATGTTGGATCGCAGTGGGAGAATAGGTGGCCTCCAGTGTCTCCATCTGCAAAAGGAGACCCCTTTAGTCCTCACATTTCTGCTTTCAATGTGGGGAGGGAAGTAAGACAATACTCAGTCCGTTGAGATGGGTTGGGTAGTGAAGCATGTGGTACTAGGTCCATGTTTCTCTTGAAGTTGAAAGTATATCTGAATAACCCATTCATTTATGTGTCCATCAAAGGTTTTTTTGAACACCTATTCTATGTCAGACTGCATGTTGGGTGCTAGAGACCCAGAAATTTGTAAGACCCTGTAATTTGAAAGCATTTTTAAACATTGCTGTATGTCTTAAATACTCACTGTGAAATACCTCATTCTGAACAGTATTGATTTCAGAAAAACAATCAGCGACTGCTTCGAGAGGAGTGCAAACCTTCAGCTCCACTCAGAACAGCACATGCCAGTGGACGTAAGCACACACTGACTTCGCACCCAGACCAAGCACTGTTCTGAGTGCTTTCTATAAATTAACGCACTGGATCCTGACAGGAATTGCAGTATGATTGCTTACTTTAACCACAAGATACTCTTATGATACCTTTTCATACCAACTACTAATCATTACCTCCCACAAAAAAATAACAAAGAAATCCCCAAAGACCTTGAGAGGCAGAGACGAGGTCACTGCAAGTTGAGGGCAGTAGGAGTCACTGTTTTCTGCCAAATGAAAGGTTCTCAGACTGCCAGGGAATCCTAGAGAAGTGAGTCAAGAGGGCAGATGTGGCCATGCTTCCCCGAAGTAGCAGACGTGGCCGTCATCTCCCGTCTCTCTGAACTGTGTCTACTAACATACACAGCAGCGGCTTCCTAAAGGGAGGCTCCAGAGAGCATCAGTAGGCCATCCTACCTGCAGTTTAAAAAATAAATAGTACTAGAAACCAGAGAGTAGGCACACGAGCAATTTATCATTTCGCCCTCAGGAGGTCGGTGAGTATCTGTCACACTTTTCCTACGGTGGCCGACAGAGGCAAGACGATGGTTTCTGATCCGAACCTTTGAGAGGAACAGTCTTTCTAGATCTCCTCACACACTCAGTGGGGGGCCTGAAAAACACGGATGGGAAGGCCATGTGACTGCAGTCTACGAGCTAGACACGACCAAGGCCTCTCCTGGTGCCTCTGGGTTCAGGGGGTGACGGTTTTGACACTGCAGTGCTCCGTCTGCCTTGCACGAGTTTATTTTCTCCTGGAGTCTCTGCTGACAGCGATGTACCCAGGACCACAGTTGGCTGATGAGCATTCCAGATTACACATCTGATGTTTCAGTCAATTTCTTCATGTGATACCCCAAGTACTTTTTCCTAGAGGGGAAAAAGAGAAATTAGATTCTTAAAATTCCAAGTTGGATTCACTGTTGAAGTGAAAACATATGCCTGTTAACTCTGCTCTCTTATCCCAGGCACAACCCGGGGCCCAGAGACTATATTAGGGATGGGGGGAGGGTTTGGAAAGGTGACCAGCATCCTTGGTATGCCTGCAAGGAAAACGCCAGCTCAGGACTTGGGTTACACATCCAGGGCTAACAGGCTAAGTGGGAAAAGGCTTAGATGCTGTATTTAAAATTCAAAAGAATTTTGAATAAGGAAAGGTCGGTGGCTTTCCTCTCCTTTATAAGCCTCTTTTCAGGGTGCTGTAGAATGGGAGTGGCTACAGGAGGTCAGGGCGACTGGGTGAACAGTGAGGAAAAAGGGCCAAAGAGTAAATTAAAATCCCGCGTTAGCTTGTTTAGCATGCCTTATAAACAGAGTGGCTATTCATTTGCTTGGTCGATTCATTATTCTACAAGTATTGGCTGAACCTCTGTGATATATATAGAAGTAGTGGGAGCTATTAGAGATATAAAAAGAGGCATAAAAATGTGCAGTTCTGCCCTTACAGATTTGCAGCTTGGTTGGGAAGATTAGATGTGCTCGTACGGAATACTGAGAAACTGGGGAATGAACCCTGAGCCCCCGGAAAGCCTAGGAATCATTTTCTTCCTTCCGCACCACTGCAAGGGCGTCCCAGAGAGGCCCTGGAATGCCTGCAGCCAATGGGAGTCCCTGGAGGCCTGCCCCCCGGGGAGCGCCACCGTTTTTTTCCCTGTTCGGGAACCCGGCACAGGTCTCAGCCCACAAGTCCTCTGTCCTGCCGTGACTCCTACAGACTCATAGATACAGTTTTAAATCAACATTCTTATTTTTTACAACTCTTTTTCTATCACTTTGGAAAATTAGTCCTTTCTCTTCTTTTTCTCCCTTTCCTAATTTCCAGCTTCACACTCCAAATAAAACTAAATTACAGCCAAGCATTGAAATCAGGATTTTTGATGGCCCAGAAAGCAAGCTAATAAATTTGGAATGGAAACTGCAAGCGATAAAGAACTAGTGCCATCAAATTCTAAAGCCTTTGAAAATTCCCTTTATTATTTCTACTGAAGAGTCCACCTATTTTTCTCTAGTTAGAAACTAGCATACAAATTTTTAAAAAAGAAGTAAATAAAAACATTTGTATTTCCCCCCTTTCTGTTGCCTGACTGGAATTAGAACCACTGTTTTCATAACAGATTTATTGAAATATGCCATAAAATTAATTCTTTAAAGTATATAACTCACTGGCTTCTGGAATGTTTATAATTTGTGCCTCTGTCTGATTTTTAGAACAGTCTCATCACAAAAAGAAACTCCAACTCTTTAGCAGTCACTCCCCAGTCCCTCCCCTGAAAGCCCTGGGAAGCCGCTAATCTGTCTCTGAATCCGCCTGTTCTGCACATTTTATATAAATGAAATCATACAATGGATGGCCTTTTTGTCTGACTGTTTTCACTTAGGATAATGTTTTCGAGGTTCATTTGTCTGTCAATACTTCATTCCTTTTTGCGGCTGAATAATATTCCATTGTATGAATATGCCACATTTGGTTTCTGTAGTCATTATTCACTATTGATGAACATTTGTGTTCTTTCCACTTTGGGGCTTATGAATAATGAATGCCGCTATGAACATTCATGTACAAGTCTTTATGTGAACATTTGTTCCCAATTTTCTTGGGTACATACCAAAGAGTGGAATTGGTAATTCTATGTTGCACATTTTGGGGAACTGCCAAATTGTCTTCCAAAGGGGCTGGACCATTTTAGCATCCAACCAGCAATGTGTGAGGGTTCAAATTTCTCCTGTCCTCACCGACACTCATCTTTTTTTATTTTAGCCGCGCTACTGGGTGTGAAATGGTATCTCGTTGTGGTTTTGATTTGCATTTCCCCGATGTTAAAATGAAGATGCCAGGCAAGCATCTTTGCATGTGCTTGTTGGCCATTTGTACATCTTCTTTGGAGAACTGTCCATTCAAATCCATTGCCCGTTTGAAAAACTGGGTTATTTGTTTTTGAGTTTTAAGAATTCATTACATATTCTAAATATAAGTATACAACTTCCAAATATTTTCCCCATTATATGAGTTGTGTTTTTACTTTTTTGTGATGTCCCCAGAAATAGAAAAGTTTTTAATTTTCATTAATAGTCCAGTTTATTTTTTTCTTTTCTTGCTTGTGCTTTTGGCGTGGAACCACCATTGTTTACAGGACACGTTTGGCATTTCAGTCACATTAATTAACTAAGCGGACGTTTGAGAACTGGCCTGGGAACCCAATTGATACTTATAATCTCTATGGAAAAATATCTTTACAGGACCAACAACGATGGTGACTTCCTGTATGTAGGCACAGTGCAAACAGGAAGTGTTGTGGGAGGGTCAGAGGCTGGGGATGATCATGAGCTGGGTGGTTGGGATAGGCTCTGGGACAGAAGGGGGACTCGAAGGGGTCCTTGCAGGAAGGACAGCTAAAGCTGAAATCTTGCCCAGGAATCTGTCCTCTTAGCATGAGTTGAGGCCACCTACATTTAAAATACTTAACAGCCTTAGTTGTTCAGCCACTGAAGGGCTGTCATACCCAGCGCAGGAAATAGGAAAACATCAGAAGACAGGGTAGCTTAACAGGCCTTCGCTGAAGACCCTGGTGGGCACTCTGGGCCCTGAGGCAAGATCAGCTGTACTGTCTCCCTGGTTGCCGAGAGACGAAGGCTGGCTTGGATGCCCCAGGGTCATGCTGGCCATGTTTCAAAGAGACTTAACCCTGCTGCTGGCCCGGGAACATTCCGGTAGGAAGGGGACTAATGAGGTGGGGCAAAGGCCTATCCTCTGAGATTTAAAGCTCTGGGGCAAAGCATTTGACAAGGCTGACCCTAGGAGGCCATTTGAACATAACAGTTCAAGGACAATCTCAAGGAATGGGGATAAAGGAGGAGGGAAGGGCTGAGGCTGAAACATGGGGGGGAAGATATCCCTTTTGTTTGATAGCAGGTCATTTAAAACAGATGAAAATTTAACTGTTTGCTTTTTAGTTTGTATCAAAACGTCCCTGTCAAAATTCTGGGTCAAAGCCCCAATGACAAAAATGTCATCGTCACCCTGAAGCCCTGCATGAGGATTATCCCCACAGCCTGTAAGCATCTGAGGGTGCGAGGAAGGGTCTGCCTCCCCTGACTCACTGCCCTTTGCCTGCTGCCTGCAGAATTTGTGAACACAGACATTATATCTACCTAAATGTCTCATCTCTCATCATGTCCTCATTTCCAGTCCTGACCATTCCCTGCCCCCTGACACATGTAGCCCATGCACCCTTTGGGAGCTCAGTAAATATTTATTGATGATGAAGATAATCACTAAAAATATGTTCCCATCAGTGGGATATATCTCTTGCCACTCAAGCATCCGAAACCCATGAGAACTGCTTCATGGATGTGTTCCATGGATGTGTTCCCTTTACTAAAAATAAAACGAAACAAAAATAAACCCTCACACGTTCCATCCGATCTACTCTGAGATCGGGGTGATTCGTTTTTTGATAACATGCACTTACCCATCCACCATGCTGCTGGATCCAAGGTGAAAAGTGCTCTTTCAGGTACTTGGTTCCAAAGCCCAGCACCTTGTTCATGGGGTGGTTGTCAATGGCGGTGAGCTTGGCCGTGACGTCTATTGCCAGAGCAACCTTGAAGCCCTGAGCTTTGACCTCTGATTCTCCTCTGGTATCTATACCCCTGAGGAACTGGTCTGTGATGGTCTTGAAAATGGGGTAGGACAGGCCGCCCGGGAAGCTGTTCATCAAGGTCTTGTCCTTCTTCAGCTGCGTACAAGACGATAAGCATTCAGTAGTGCGACTTGGCCCGGTAGGGCAGACTACCTAGCTCGACGGTGGGCCACTAAACACCCAGTGGGAAACTCTGCATTCCGGTCTCAACCATGGCACAATGCGCTGCAGAACCAGACCAGGCACGGGCCCGCCTGTGACTTCACTTCACTGGGGCAAATCAGTGATTGGCCTGAACAGCTCATTCACTCCACATTCATGGAATGTTTCCTGAGCACCTGCAGTGCAGGGCCTATGGATGATTAAGACCCAGGTCCTCACTCAGGGGCGCACAGTCTAGTGACGATGACAATGCAGTGCCAAGGGCTTTGCTCCGGGTCATGTCAGGGGCTGACTCCAGAGCTTGGAAATCACCATGTCGGCTCAACCCCCTGCTCCGCCTCTTCCTTGCTGTGCAATCTGGGGAGAAAATGACCTATCCTCTCACCTCCGGTTGTGTCCTCTCTAATCCAGGATGATGACAGTAACTGTACTACGGGGTGACTGAGCAAAGCACTAGGCACAGTGCCCCACGTGAAGACGTGCTTGTGAAATGTTAGTAATTTTTCCGGGTGCTGTGAGAGCCAGGGCGTCAGGGAGGACGCCCTGAGACGCATGAGTTCACTAAAAAAAAAAAAAAAAGACCCTAATCCACTGATTCCTTTCCATGGCTCCGCTCATCCTGTTCTACCTCCCCCTAGTATCTCTCTGCTCTACCTGCTTTGGACTTCCATATCTTTAACAAAAAAGTCAGTATCGTTTCTGTTTCTTTTGAAAAACTCAGGGCTTGAGTCCTAAGGCAGACATCACCCTCACTTACAGCCATCCTTGCAATGTCTATTAATATGATGGTTGTCACGTGAAAACAGAAATGATGCCTTAGCAGGGACCAAATGTTTATCTGAACATCCTCTAGCTCTGTGCTTGAGGAATGATAAGATGAGCAGGTTTTCAGCAAATATCGTTTATAACAGGCATATCCTGGGGATGAGTCAGAGGCTGCAGAAGGAGTTTGGGGAGCAGTATCCTTTGTCTGAGCCCAGCCCGCCCCCAGCCTGCAGGAGGCACTTGGGCCCATCTGAATTATAAAGCTGAAGCAGGAACGACCAGCGTCCTCCACATCAAGGATGGACTCCTCGTAATCAGCGACTCAGCTGAAGCAGCTAAACTCAAAGCCTCAGGGGGCAGCTGGAAGCCTGGACTCTGCCAAATGGTAAAGAAATGCAACACCAGAAAGGAACATCCCCCACAGAGCATCCGGGCCCTCCCCCTGCCCCTTTCTGGCCCCTGCTGGCTTCGGCGCATCACTTGGGAAGAGGTACAGGTGGGGGATGAGGCTGCGGGTGCAGGCACTGCAGCTGGGGCCGGGCCCTTCTCCCTTGTCACTGTCCCACTCTGGGGGCAGCTCACACCCACAGTGCACAAGTCAGGCTTTTTACGTGCTCCTGCCCGAGTTCTCTACTGGGGAACCACATAAAAGGAAGAACCGCCATGTGCTGTAAATAAATAATGCAAAACACCACCCAAATCATCAAGAGAGTGTAATAGACAAAGTGAGGTTTTTTCCCATGTAGTAATTTGTGGGGTGAGAAAGAAAGCATCTCTCTTCATAACCAGAGGGCTTGCCTTCCTCCCTGACCTACATCAAGTCAGCGCTAAGGGAGGCTGCCGGGAGAGCCAGAAGCTTCAACCCTTAAAGAACCCTAGAGGACATCTCCTGGATCCGTCCCAGCTCAGGTCCCCAACTGCTGCTTTGGTTACTGGCATCTACTTGAACTTCTTCTAGGGACAGGAAGGTCAGCCTTGGCTCTGGAAGGCAGCCACCACGCCTGGAGAGGTCATTCTTAAAATGGGGAGAAATCAGTTGCCCCGCAACTGCTGTTCATTGATGTTAGCTCTGCAGGGACACCAGGGCGTCCTTGGATCATGTACCATGTTCTCCTGTCTGCTTCCTCTGCACCCCTGTCCACCTTAACTTGTGGCCCCGAAGTTCACACCCCACCCCTTCTCTGTAGTCTCAGATCCCTGACTGCGTCTCATTCTGTGCCATGTCTCATGCCTATCAGCACCCTGGCCACCAGCCTGTGACAAAGGCATCTAGACAGCAGCCACAGAGCACGCAGTGACTAGGTGGTCGGTGCTGTCCCCGCTTCTGCAGCCCCCTGGGCCTGACTTCTTCCCCGCTGGATCTTGGCCAAACCAGGAAATGGGTCCCCAGGCCAGCCCCTGATTGACAGACCGTGGAGACCCCTCGGCAGCCTGTGGGTGACAGACAGGGAGGGGTTGTTGTTCAGAAGCCCTTCTGAGTAGAGCGGGGAGCGGCTCAGCAACCCTGTAGCTGCAGGCGCCTGTCACATGTTTCTAATTGGAATGACGGGTCTCAACTTCTAAATGGCAGGAAATCCAATGTTCCAAGTAACACTAACTGGCCTGCCCAGCCAGATTGCTGAGAGAGACTCGAGCGGAGAGCCGTCCAGCCATGGGGGGGGGGGGGGGGTGGATTTCAGACAGGGTTGCAGCCTGGAGCAGCTGCGGGGTGCAGCTCTCCAGGCTGTGGGGCCAGCGCAAGAGTCTGAACTTCCCTGAGGATCAGTTACATGGGGAACTAGACTCAGGATTCTATTCAGCAAATTGTAATTTATTGGTGTCTTTTCTTACAATAACAAAGTTACTTTTTTCGCTTCCAAAAATTCCAAGGAGGCTCCAGAAGGTTTACTTATGTTTTCCAGAGTGATTCATTTTTGAGATGCAGCCAGCATGAAGAATTTTGACTCCAAGTGAAATAAAATTTAGGACTAAGTGGAAATCAGAACTTCGAAAGGGAATACAGGCTGGAGTGCAATCTGGGCTCGTGCACCAGTGCACGGGCACAGAGAGGACCGGGCTGGTTCTAGGAGCACCCTACCTCCATCTCCATCTGATCCCCCGAGTATTTCAGCAGCTCGACGATTCGGGCTATTATCTGGTCTTCTGCATCTGTCGGGAAAATCCCAGTTATGCTTTCTTTCAAGAAAAAAAAAAAATCTTAAATTTCCCCAGTGACAATGCTTAGCTTGGTTAGGGATTGAGGAAGACGAGGGCTTGGTAATTTTTAGCAAGTTAAATCTCATCTCCTCTTTGCCAGTTTTAGGCACAAACCATCACCGATGCCCTCTCCTTTCTGTTCTCCTCGCTCCCAGTTCTCAGGTGAAATTCATCACTCTGTTCACTGTCACGATGTGGCTGGTGAAGACATTAGTTCTACCACAGAGGATCCTGCCTCTGAAGATGTTTAGGGGAAAGTTCTCTCTCTGCTCCTCGGGCTTCTCCTGAAGGGGACGTGTACATCCCCTATTTGATTACATTCCCCCTGGGTGTCAGCTGCTGGCAGGGGAGAGACAGGTTTCGTGGTACCCATCTAAGAGGGGTGTAGTCTCCTGGGCCTGCATTTGGAGAATGAAACTCATTTCTAACCTCACCTTATTTTCCTGCTGCTGTTGTCTTTTCACACTATTTTTCAAATTTGATTTATTTTACTACACCAAAATGTATACTTTGAATGCTGTGTCTTTACAATAATATGGTGGGGTAAAAATAAATAGAATGAATAAGTTCTCCCACCCCAAAGGCTAAAATGCCGGATGGACAGAGAGGTGGTGACGGCTGGTGTCTGGTGCGTTTGTCAGAATGGGGGAGGTGCAGTAATAGATTTTTCTCGTCTCAAATGTGCTAACGATGGCATGTGAGGAGAACGGTCGTTGCTGTAGTGCAGAATCCACAGAGAAAAGCCCGTGACTGAGAGAATGGAATTTGTTACTTATGGCACGATCTGCGAAGTCCTAGAGTCCTCGGCTTGGTTCCAGATAAAAGGGAAAGAGAGGCCAAGAAATTAATCTAGGACGTCAGGTCCCAAGGAGGTCAAGTGAAGGGCAAGGTAAGTGGGAAGTCTGAGATTCAAGTCACCTGGGAGAAGAAAGAATGTGTGTCTCCATCCCCTGAGTGTATTTTTATCTCATGCTGCTGCTTCTCTCAGGGAAAGTTGTAACACTGGCCCAAATTTTCCATGTGCACAGAGGACACGGGCCTTAACTGGAGCTTGGTATTGCTTTACATCACCCAGACACACACGAGACAGCCATAAAGCGAATACGCTTTGTTCTTGGCCAACTAAGAGGTGTCTTCCCCTCCAGCTCCTCACTCTAAGCCCTGCTGATAGACTGCGGCCCCAACGCTACGGCACAGGGTGGACAAACTCACCACCCCACCGCCGAGGCCGGGAGACACCTTTGCCTTGCACTTCGCTGTGCTGCAGACCCAGGCCCCAGCTCTGTCCCTCATCCTCCACTGGAGTGTGGACACCGGCAGCCAGGAGAGAGGGCTGTCATCAGTGAGGGAGTATAGGGCTGAATTTCCCGCTCGGTCCTGCTCCTCTCAACTCTAGAAGTTCTGCAAGTCGGATGGAATCGACAGTCCCAGCTATTGCTACAGTTTTGGTGACAACTGACCCAGCCTAATCACTACTTCTCAGCTCTGCTTTGTGTTCTGCCCCAGACACAGTGTCTGACACCTTCCTGCTTTTCCACAGGAGTCCAAGGCAATGTTATAAATCTCTGGGCTGCTGCTGGATCTGGACCCTCTGCACTCCCATGAGCGAACTGGTCTGTGGCCATTGCTAACACGATCAAATCTAATACTGCATTTCCCCCTGTGGACAAAGTTGATTGCATGCTCTGTACTTCCTCCTCTCCCTCACTAGACTTTTCTTTGGACTTAGCAGTGAGCCTGGCATGTTGCTTCAATCTCCTGGCTCACTCCTCTTGGCTTGGGCTGGCCTCTCAGGCTGAAGGTCGGTGCCTCCAGCATGTTGCTGTCCTGCCCTTGGTCCAGTCGCAGAGCGCTGGGCTGAACCAGTATGAAATGCCTGCACACCTCTCTGTGCCGGGAAAACACGGCCCAACACAAACACTCCGAGGGAAGGTTACCTTTTTTAGCACTTTCGGTCCCAGACTGGAAGGTTAGGGGGGCCTGTGGTCCCAAACTCCTCTTGGACTTGAAGTTTCCTCCCTGGATGTGCTCTTCTGGAGGTGGCCAGGAATAAACAATTTCAGCAACTCGGTTGGCAATGGAAGCGACTTTGGGGTCCACAGCTGAAATAAGACAGAATGGTGCTGAGAGGTTCTCCTTCCCAGAAGAACTTGGCCGAGCTCGTTGGTATGCACAGTTGCCCTAAATGAAAGACCAGCCTCGAGCGAGAGGAAACCGCCTGGGAGCGCGTGTGCAAGGCAGGCCACTCCACAGAAAGTGCTGGCAGTCGCCTGGCAGAGACCGAGATGGGGGAGGGGTACACAGGGAAAGGATCACCACCTTGAAATACTTGTCCTGCACCCTCTTTTTGATGTCTTTGCAAAACTGGGGCCCCCTTCCCCCTTTGCAAGGGAAAAAACACAAACGGGTGTACTTAGTTCTTCACTTGAGGAAATGCTCATTATGCTTTTATTTTTTTTTTTGGACATCCTTTATATTTTGGAAAGCTGGTCTTTATGTACATAGGAGGGCATTCAATAGTTTGTCAAGCCCATGGGGGTTGGTCACTGAGGAAAGATAAATATGCCTGCTCTCTGGTCATATTCATTACTCAAGTCCATTATCAAATAAACACTGAACTCTCCTCTCCTCTCTCTTCTAGGTCTACTGGGAAACATCTAATTAATGCTGATAGGAAGCAAGGACACATACAGTGCAGCCCATGACCTTCAAGAATCTATAATCCGGGAAAAGAGCGTGCCATGTATTTGCACATATAACTAGAGAATAAAGCGTTGGAGACCTGAAGGTTTCAATGACATTGACCTCCTGAATGTCATAGTCCATGAAAGACAAGTCAGCTTTGCCCCTGGTGGGGAAGGAAGTCAGGGGGAGGTGTGGGCAGTTGGTATTGCTCAGTTGTTCAGGAGTGAAATATTGAAATGTTCGCTGTTAAGTCATTACTAAATTCTTAACTTTTAGAAGCTTGCACAGCTTTGTCTGTGATGCTAGATGAAGCAATCCCACCATGGGATGTTTGAGAAACGATATTGTTTAATTCACAGGCTTGAAGTAACAGAGTGGGAGTCTGGCTGGAAGGTCGGAGTGCCTGGGAAGTCCCTGGGCTTTACGAATCAGGATGGGGCAAGGCAACGCCTGCGGCCCAGGAGGAATTGTGTCACAGAAAGAGCAGGCTGACATCCCGTGGAGCTGCCTAGGTGACATCTGACCCTCTCCCCCGGATTCCTCCAGAGCATGAGGGCACTGGGGCTCTCGCTTCGCTGCCTGGGCGTACGCACTGAACGTCCACAAAGACAGATGCTCTGTCTAAAATGCCTTCTTTTTAAAAAAGGCATAATGGCTCCTTTAAAAAGTCATTTTTCATGTTCCATTCACAGGGTTCAAACCCAGATGAGTGAATTAGAGAGTGAAGAATGGACAGTCAAGGACAGGAGGGTCAGTGCATTCCTTCCCATGTTAACAACCAAACCAAATACTCTTTCTGCTTTTCAAGCACCTTATTGCAGCCCAACCAGCCTCCTCTAGAACCCCGGTCACCCACAGCCATTGGCGAGGAAATGGCAAAAGGCTAGATCCCAAAGACAAGGGAAACCTTCCTTAGCAGTGTCCACAGGACACAGGAGAGAGAAAAGCTCATGTCTGCCACCTCTGTAAACGTGTGCAGCCTGTCCGGGATGGTCTGTGCGTGGTTTTCCCACCAGAAGCCACACTGTGCCCCTCTCACACCCAAAGAAGGCAGATGAAGATCCCAAAGGCTGTCCCCCCACCTTCCCTCCTCGTCCCTCCTCCATGTGGCAGGGCAATCACAAGACCCCTGGCAGGTACAGAAGGATGCAGGATGACTTACCTGGGTACAGTATATTGATCTCTGTGAATTGGGGGCATGGAGTTGGGGGTGAAGATGAACTGTGTGGGAGAAAAACCATAAGCAAATACATTTTGACTCAGATGAACTAACTCTAGTTAAGATTCCCGTTTTGAATACCTTAATTTTAAACACTCAGGAAAGAAAAGATTCCATTCTTGTCTGAGTAGGCTCCACCTGATAGGCAAGGGGAATTTGGAGCGGGTGGGGAGAGAACAGTGAGGCTGCCCATTCTTTGGAGCCTATTTTGGGGGGTCATCATGGGGCTAAACTGAGCAAGGTTGGGAAGGTACCACTGAGCCTTTGGCCTGAGGCATTTGTTTTAAAGAGAAGGGGCAGAGAGTTTGGGAGAGACTTCCATGTGGTTGAGAATGCTATTTTCCACTCAGTGTCCATTTTCCTCTTTTTCTATAACAGATTCTTGAAATGTCAGAGGCAGGAACGGATGCAGCTGAAAAACTACATTTCCCAGACTCCTTTGCAGTTAAGAATGGCCAATGAGATGTAACAAGAAGTTGGGTGCAGTTTCAAGAAAGCTTTCTAAAAGGGAGCTGAATTGTTTAGAAAGAAGACACCTGTTTGTCCTTCCTTTGCTTCTTCTTTCTGCAGGAAAGGTAGACATGGTGGCTGGACTCCCAGCAGACACTTTGGAATGGAAGGTCACTTTGAGGTTGGAGGCCACTAGCGAAGGGATGGCAGAATAAGAATCCCTAATGAGTGTCTGGAACTACCGTATCAGACCTGGGCTGCTGAGCTTGGGTCTTCTGCTGTGGGAAAGAAAAAATCACCGCTAGGTTCTCGCAGCCTGCGGAGGCCTGCTGGGAACAGGACTTCCATCATGACAGACAGACCTGTCTGGAGGCTGTGGTCCAAGGCCAGTGTTTGCCGGCTGAGCGCAGGGTCTCCAGAACCAGAGGGAGCACACAGCCCTTCTTCAAATTGAAGGTGCTTGTGCTCCAGATGACAATGGATGCCATCTAGGCGAGAGACGAGCTGCTGTGCACAAAGCAAACAGCAGCACAGCGACTCCCAGCGGCAAAACGAGCAAAACCCGAGCCATCAGGGCAAAGGCGATTTGCGCGCCTGGAAACAGCGGCGCGGCTCACGCCGAATTCCCAAACGACCTTCCTGCCGCGGCCTTCGGACACGGGATGCCGGCAGTGCTGCACCCGTCCAGGATTTAAACTTATGGAAAAGTACATAAACAAAAGTGAATTTGTAAAAACAAAACAACACCACACGTAGTTGCTGAGATTAATCTTAACTGCAACACGTCGCATGTAGTGAGTCACAGCTGTGGAGAAATAAAAGATCCATGCGTGAAAGACCCGGGGTTGGTAGTCACTGAAATGGGTTTTGACGTGCGTTTTTCTACACCATAAGGCCTCTCAGTACTAGACCTTGGCCTGGGGACAGCGCCGCACAGTTCTCAATTAAGCCCAGTGTCTGAGTCCTGGCAATGGCAGCCCAGCTACATTGCGATCTTTAGTTAGAAGAACTCAGGTAACAGCAGCTGCTGAGCTGTGAGTTGCATGTGGCAAACGAGAAACGGAACTCGAGGCTCTCTTGGATCACACCCAACATAAAACCAACAAATGACCCACACAATTAGCTACACAAGAAAGCGAGTGGAAAGAAAAAGGTGAGAAGAGAGGGTAAGTGTATAAAAATGTTTATAGCTAAGCCTACGGAGGAGGTAAGTAACTATGTCTACTTTTTAGAGATATCTATGTATGTATATAGAGATCTTGGAATTTTAGGAAATAAAAAAAGGTCAAATGACGCTGCTGTAGTTTGGAAAGGCAGAATGTTACTTAAGAAAGCCAGAAGATTAAAGTTTGTAAAATCTTCTGTCTCCTGGCAAAGACCGAAGAACAGGCCCGGCAGAAAAGCCTATGTAGATGCCTTCAGACTGTGGTTTGCTCCGGAGCTCAGGGCCACCCACGTCCTGGGGAAGGAGCTCGCTGTAACCCCGGGGGTGGGGCGGAGGAGGGGGGCGAGGACATGCCCGGGGAATCTGACCCTCACTTCTGTTCTCAAACTCTATGTCTGGCAGGAAATGGAAGCCTCCTTGACCACAGTGACTGACCTAAAGCTGTCCTTTTGTGAGCTGATTGTCCAAGTAAGCCAGGCAGGGCAGGAGATTTAAACCTTGAGACATTACCGCCACCTGTTGACTAATTATAGGAAAGTTAAACAGTCCAATCAGCCCAGCAGGAGGGGTGTTTGCTTTTAAATGCCGGGCCTCCAGCAATAGAGGTGATAGAAGAGGCAGCTTATGCCAACGTTTGTGGTTGAAAGGCAGCTCTCTGTGATGAAGTCTTTTATGAAACTATTTTATTCAATAGTGTATTTTGCCCTGCTGAGGGAAATTTTGTCTAAACCCTTCTCGATTGTTTTTTTTTAGGGTGGTTTCGACTTTGAAAGGTATTTTTATATATAGCTACCTGATCTTTTCATCTCTCCCGCGAGGCAGGGAGGATGAGATGCCCGAGCATACAGACAGAAGCACAGGGGCCCAGAGAGGCAGGCTGGCTTCGGCCGAGCCGCGGTCCAGAGCACTTTCCTTCATGCTGGTCTCTGGCACAGAGGTCGAAGAATCTGGACCGCAGCTTGGGCTTATTCATCGACCGTGGAGCCAGAAAACCAGTCCCATCACCTTTCACTGCCATCCTCTTTCTTTCTGCTCAGTCTTGAGAAAAGTAGGGCCATTACTACTGATAGTAGCTTGGGAAACTGAGGCACAATGGATGCCCTGCCTAAGGCCACATTACCAGCCGGGAGGAGAGGAACTACCACGCACACAAAGAAGGGAAAGATTTGGTTACTGGAGGGAAAAGAAGTCCCCCACCACCACCACCAAGCCTACCTTCGGCCTGTAAGCCCTCTTCCACCTTAGAAGACGACCTGGCCCCTTGCTGAACGATGCAGCCCCCCTGAAACTCCGCCTGCCTTCGACTCTTGGCCTGGGTCTCTGTGGTCGAGCTCTGTGAACCTGCCTCTGCCTCTGCCCCTTCGAAGAGTGTTCTCCAAGAGGACTTTTTCTTGGCAAGGTTTATGGGCTTCTCGCTAGATTGGGAACTTCTGCAAGGCCATGACACCTGTGTCCATGACTCGTTTGCTGTCCAACTCCCCAGTACTTTCTGGGACAAACTTCTTGTTCTCAGCAGCTTTGGTGAGGAGACAGCGGCCATGGTCTTGAAGACATGCTGTTTGGCGTAGTGCTCCAGGATCTGGAATTCTATGCTCTTTGTATCGTCCTCCTCCAGGGGGATCTCCTCCAGGTCGCACGCGCTGGGGGTGCACATGGTGAGCCTGCAACAACAAAGGGCATACACGTGTCCTCTACCTGCGGGCCACCTGCTCTTTGTAGGTCAGGAGAGACAGGGGAGACTCAGTGCACATGCATGGAGCACCTTTTCTATTGGTTCTGGGAGGGGAGGGGAGTCGGAAAAGTCAGGCTCCTTTTTGCAAGTTCAGTCTTATAGAGACGAGGAGAGACACATGTGTGTAGTTAACTCCGAAGAGTGAGCTAGGACAGGAGCAGGGGATGCAGGGAGCCGGCAGGGGTGGGGGAAGATGGGCGGGAATAGACAGCTGCAAACAGAGGGTGAGCGAACGCCCCTTGAACAACAGAAAGGGTTTAGGCGGGTGGGTGGATGTTGGGGCTAAGAACAGGACGGGCAGAGGAGAGACTGTGGGTGGATCCGCGGTGTGTGTGAGGAGTGGTGAGAGAACCTTCTGCCGTAAGCACGCCCTTCATAACCGGTTAGCTGGGGCTTGGGAATGTGGAGGGGCAATAAACCAAGTGGTCGTTGGGGCCAGGGTATGGGAATCTCTGAATGTGGGGCTGAAAGGAGCCCAAGACTGTGGAGGGCAGTTAAAGGTCTTCTTGGGAGGGGGCGAGGTGAGGGCCAGCTCAGGAGAGAGAAGTGTCTGGTGCGTGAGGCCCCTCCTGCCTTCTCTTCCTTCTTTATTCACCCTCTACTTTTAGTTTGTATAGATTTGCTCCTATTTCTTGCCATGTTTGGTATTTCGTGTAAGATTTCATCAGAAAAATCATGGTTTTTTGAGTGATAGGATCACAGACATGATTTAGGAAGATGGACACAAGAAAAAAATGACCGGGACAGAGGAAGGGTTTCATCTCATTTTCATATGAACAACCAGACAGATATAATAAACTGATTCTGTTCAATCGCAGCTTTCATGAAATAATCCCTTTTCTGTTAATTCTTTCTTTCTGTTAATAGTCTACTTTGCTTTCTTCTGTTGTATGTTAAAGGGCTACGTTTTCCTTTTTGTTCCATGTGCCCGGATCTACCAACTCTCACTCGATTAAAGTTTCACAGTGGATGTATTGAACAATAGCTTAAGCTCCTCCGACTAACAGTCCCGAGTTCAAGTCCTGGTCATGGCATTGACTGGTTGTGTGACCTGGGCAGGGTGCTTCACCTCTCTGAACCCCAGTTTCCGACAGGTTAGTTGAAAACAACAGGGGTGTGGTGAGGGTACAAGCCAATGCATGAGACGTCCCAATACAGAAACTGGCTCAGAAATGGTGGTTATTACATTTTTCTAGTACGCCTGTCGTCCTGGGCTCTCTGACTCTGTCCTGGAGGTGGTTCTTAATCATATTCTCTTCTTCCCTTACTGGTCCCACTTTAAGACCGTCTTTGGGCACGTAAGCTGGTGTGATAACCAATCAATAGGAGCCCTCCTTTTTCCCCACTGCACCTTCTCATACAAGGTCGGAGGACTAGAGAAATGGGCAGTGACTGCAGACGGGGTTTGGGGCAGTGTGACGTGGTTTGGATAAAGTGGACGGGGTGCCTGGGGGCTCAGGGTCCGGGCTGGCTCAGCGTCTGACTTGCAAAGTCCTTGGGCAGGTCACAAAATCCCCTTGGTCCTGGACGTCCAGTCTCTAACTTTTCTCTCTGACTCTGCTATCAGGAGGGAATGGAATAGCTGTCCTGCAGGCCAGCAGGAAGCTTTCTGTCTCCCTGTGTCCTCTTCTTCTTCGTCTGAAAGAGCCCCACCTGGGATGATATGCGAGCTGTTCGTCTGAGGAACTGCTCCTTGGCCAGGCCCTGGGAGAGCTGGGACTTGGTTTCTGTTTGTAAGCTGCAACTCACATTATCTAACTGGCTGACCGTGTAGGAAGATGACATGACAAACCATGAAAGCCCTTGCACACTATGACGCAGTGACGTGTGTTGGTTCGCACAGAGCAGTGGTTAACATGCCGGTCTCTCGATCCAGATAACCTTGCTCAGTACCTGGGTCTTCTGTTCACTGCTTGTGTGAATTGGGTACATGTCTTAATTTATCTGTGCCTCCATTTTTCCACCAGTGGACTGGGGATAAAAAGTCCTCCTTCATCAAGTTGGGATGTGGATAAAAAGGATTAGCACATACAAAGCACTTCAAATTGTGCATGGTAGATGAGAAATGCTCAACCAAGATTGGCATCATTATTCATTAAAATGATATTATTTTAATAGATTGCCTTTTTGTAAGTAAATTTTAGTATGTTTATAAAAGCAAGCTCATTAAATGCAGCAATTAAGCAAACTAACTAATGACATGCAAATACTAGGTTTAACACCAAATCAACACTCTTCTTATAGTTTCCTCTGCTTCTACATGTGTATTGTGTGTTTATAAATACGTGTATTGCATGTATATAAATATGTCTATTGCAAAATGTAAAGACTGGACGTGGCTGGCTTTCTTAGCACCTAGTGCAATGCCTGACACATGGTAATTTCTCCATAAATATCTGATAAATGAATGAAAAACAATTATAAGGCTGTTGGATAAAATATGGGCCATCCCATCAAATTTCAGGCACCACATAATTTTTAGGATAATTATGTCCCTAAAGACATGATTGATCAGATGCTCCTTGGCTTATGATGGGTTACGTCCAGATAAATCCATGGCAACTTGAAAATATCACTAGTCAAAAGTGCATTGAATGCATCCAACCTGCCGAACATCATAGCTTAGCCTAACTTGTGCACGCTAGGAACACTTACATCGGCCTATAGGTGGGCAAAATCATCTGACACAAAGCCTGTTTTATACTGAAGTGTCCACTAACTCATGTCATTTATCATGCGTATTACTTTTGCATCATGGTAAAGTTGAAAAACCGCAAGTAAACAATCATTAATTTGGGAAACCATCTGTATTTAAAATAAGTATTTGTTATTTATCTGAGATACAAAGCTAACTGGGCATCTTGTATTTTTATGCAAATCTGGCAACCTTATGAGTGAAAGATGTTGCTTAGAACTACTGAGACCTCAGGTAAGCGTGAGCAAAGACAGTGGGCCAAGGGTGAAGACTGAGCAACCTGGGAAAAGCATGAGAATGAGCCCGAGAGGATGAAGCAAGAGCGAGCCGTGTGGTCAGAACTCTGGGCAGTGACTTGGCTGGAAAGCGGCTGAGCCCAGGCAAGAGCCCAGAACTGGAATGTGTCAGGAGAGGATCTATGAGGTTTTTAATTTGAAGCTTCCTTTTGAATTCGGCTGCTCAGGATATGGTAGGCAAGAAGTACATTTGGAGGCTACAGGAACTATGTACTGCGTAGAAGTCAAGCCATAAGACTGCACTTCTGAAGACACCTCTACGTAAGTTAAAAACAAAACAAAACAAAAACCCATACCTTTCTCATGCAGTGTGAGGAGTACTGGAAGGTCACGTGTGTGTGTGTGTTGTGCGTGGCATTGTTGGAGAGACAAAGGGTCCATCTTATTTAAGAAATAAGTTTTGCTAAATGCTGAGTCAGAAGCAACATCAGAAAATGGGGGAAAGCCACTGAGGTCAAGGACTACACAGTCCTTCCATTTGTGACAGAAATTTTTGTTGTGTTATAGGCTAGAGAGGAAGGAAGGAAGCACCGGCCCAAGCGACAGGCCAAGTTAAGGATGAGAAGCAGAGAACAGAGCAGTGCTCAGGCAGCGACCCCCGTGAACGGGGGCACACCTCCGGGGGGTGGGGCGGAGCGGGGTGAGCGCTGTGGCCAGGCCTGGGAAGCACTTGGTTAAAAGAGGGTGCGTGGAGACATAAACGTGCCGGTTAAGACACTTTAAATGCCTTTAACAAGTGCAAATTGTTAAGGAAGAGGTATGTTAAACGAACAGCTAAGTCTTACTTTAAAGCAGCGGTGACTTAGGTTATCACACATTGGATCCTTTCTGCTCTCAGCTACTCCAGTTGAAAGTGAAAGTCCAACTTCTGGGTTTTGGAAACCCACAGCATAAATTTCAACCCAATGTTAATGGAAACAAAGTCCAGGGTGGGGCCCCCTGTGCTCAGAGAGGGGAGGGAAGAGCGAGATCCGCAGAAGACCTGTGAGACTTGTTCTAATTCCATGAATAACTCACTACCCTATATTTACATACTCTCTCCTTATCTATCTAGCAAACTGCACAAACCTACTCCCTAGAACAAGGTTACATAGTTTCTTTTGTTGGCCTCCTTTCCCACCCCAGAGTCCTCAGTGTCTCCCCCTGCAGAGAAGGTGCCCCTGGGTGGACACTGGGTGTACAGCTGGGGAGCCCAAAGCTGCAGGGGACTCGCCTGAACCTCTGCTACTGCCAGACACACTGGGAATGCTTCTAGCTCTGGATTTGTTTGTTGTGGTTAGATTTCACTCCCCTGTGGGAGGTAAAGGATGTGTGAATGGAGGAGGCAGGCTCCCAGGATCAGTGAAGCTACAGGTTAAGCTGGACAGAACTTGGCATCAGCTGGTCCCAGGGGTGAGGGGTGTGGAGGCCCCTAGGGCAACAGGTTCAGCAAAAGAGCTGACTTTCACTGTTCTGGACACAGCTGAGGCCCAAGTGTCACTTACTGGCATAGACACTCATCTGTAAGGAGGGCTCCTAGCCCAGTGAGCTGAACCTGGTCTGGTTGCCTTGAGCCTCCCCTTGAGCACCACCCTGTGCCCTCGATGCCCTTCAGAAACTGTCTGCCTTTCTCCTTCCGTCTCCAAATGTCCAGCCTTTGAGAGTCTTCCTTTCTCCTCCCCTGGGTGTCAAGTGTGAGGATGACATGTTCTCTAATCCTAAGGGTGAAATGAGGCACGTGGTAAAACACCTTAACTTTGTACAATGGAAGCTAAATTGACAGAGCCATAGGTTATATTAATCAAGCAAAAGGACTCAGCTCTGATGGTAGGAGAGAGAGGCCCGTGTGCCAGAGAGGAGGGAGCTTTCTAGAGGGAAGGGAGAGGGATTGCTCATGTTATCTTGGCCTGGATTTCAAGGAAGTCCCTAGGGAGTCTGCCAGGACTAGATTTTGTGCCCAAGTTCCCACAAGCTGCTAGGGACCCAGGGCTCCAGCCCAGGATTCCTGTCCGCAGCCCCATCCCTGTTCTAGGGAGGAGGAAGTCCCCATCTCCAGGGCCACTGAACAGCCGTCCTGCCATCACCTATCTTGTCATACTCTCAATGAGAGAGAAGGGCGTGGTGTTAAACATGATTCAGCCACTTACACAGTCTTAACTGAACTATCCCCAGCCTTCTGTAGCAAAGGAGAAGTGAAAGAGAAAACTAAATATCTTCTTTCTCTTTCCTGGAATCCCAATAGATTCTTAGCTGTCACTTTGCATTCTGAGACTTACATGATAAGAACAGTTTAAAAGACTCAGTAAGCGTCTCCCCTAATTACATTGCCTCATTAGTGAAGCCAGGACTGAAGACCCAACTGTGTCCTTCTGGGAAGGCTGAGAATGAAGACTGGTGCCTCCTGGGGTTACCTGGTCTTGAAGCTGTCAGTGGTTTCTCCTGCTTCCGGCAGGTGGCAGGAAGGGTGTTTCTATATCTGAATCTCTCCCCAGGAAATTTAAGAGGAAACTTTCACCAAGTCTTCTTGGCTTCTCATTTGGGGAGGTTCATGTGGTCCAAGACTTCATCTGGTGCTGCCTCTTCAGCCTGAGGACTAAGGTTGAAGTGAGGCTTGGGGGAGGAGCGTCACTTCCCCTTTAAGCCCTGCCCCCTCCACCCACCTCCCCTCCCGCCCACGTTTCATCCAAGGAGTGGCTGACCTTCACTCCGGTAATTTCATTCTAAAAGGACTTCTGCATCTTTTCTTTTCTAGTTGGCAAACCCTGTTTTTTTTTTCATTTTTCTTTTTACTTTTAATATATTTTATTGATTATGCTGTTCCTGCATAATCTCTGCTCTGCATTCCCTGCCCCCCTTAGTTCATGTCCATGGGTCATACATATAAGTTCTTTGGCTTCTCCTTTTCCTATACTATTCTTGACCTCCATCTGTCTATTTTGTACCTACCATTTATGCTTCTTATTCCCTGTACCTTCCCCTAATGCCCCCATTTTCTCCATTCCTCCCTTCCCCCTTCCTGCTGATTACCCTCCCTGTGATCTCCATTTCTCTGGTTCTGTTCTTATTCTAGTTGTTTGCTTAATATGTTCTTGTTTTTGTTTTTTTGGGTTTAGTTGTTGATAGTTGTGAGTTTGTTATAATTTTACTGTTCATATTTTTATCTTCTTTTTTTTTAGATAAGACTCTTTAACATTTCATATAATAAGGACTTGGTGATGATGAACTCCTTTAACTTGACCTTATCTGAGAAGCACTTTATCTGCCCTTTCATTCTAAATGACAGCTTTGCTGGATAGAATAACCTTGGATGTAGGTCCATGCCTTTCATTACTTTGAATCCTTCTTTCCAGTGCCTTCTTGCCTGTAAGGTTTCTTTTGAGAAATCAGCTGGTAGTCTTATGGGAAGTCCTTTGTACTGTTTCCTTTCTCTAGCTGCTTCTAAGATTCTCTTCTTATCTTTAATCTTGGGTAATACAATTATGATGTGCTTTGGTGTGTGCTTCCTTGGATCCAACTTCTTTGAAAGTCTCTGAGCTTCCTGGATTTCCTGGAAGTCTATTTTCTTTGCCAGATTGGGGAAGTTCTCCTTTATTATGTTTTCAATTTTTTGCTCTTCCTCTTCTCCTTCTGGCACCCCTATGATTTGGATGTTGGAACATTTAAAGTTGTCCTGGAGGTTCCTAAGCCTCTCTTAGTTGTTTTGTTGTTTTGGGGTTTGTTTTTTTTTGAATTCTTATTTCTTGATTCTGTTCTGGTTAAATGTTTTTTCTTCCTTCTGGTCCAAACCATTGATTTGAATCCCGGTTTCCTTCTCGTCACTCTTGGTGCCCTGTACATTTTCCTTTATTTCACTTTTTATAGCCTTCAGTTTTTCCTTTATTTTGCAACCATATTCAATCATTTCTGTGAGCATCTTGATTACCAGTGTTTTGAACTGTGCACCTGATAGGTTGGCTATCTCTTCATCGCTTAGTTGTATTTTTTTCTGGAGCTTTTGATCTGGAGCTTTTCATTTGGGCCATTTTTTTTTTTTTTTTGGTCTCGGAGCACCTGTTCTATAGTAAGGGGTGGCGCCTTAGATGTTCACCAGGGTGGGACAACTCATGTGGCTGCACTGTGACACTGTATGTGGGGGAGGGGTCCAAGAGGGAAGAGTGCTGTTTGCTCAGCTCTCTGACAGCCTTCAGTCACTTCCTCCGATACCCACAAGCAAATTGGATCCTTCTGGTTCTGATTCCCAGGTGGGTGGGTTTGTGTACATTCAAGGACTCTGTGGGTCTCTCCAGTGAACTCTCCTGTGAGGCTGGGAGTTTCTCCCACTGCTGCAACCCCTACAGATTTTTTTCAGATGGAGATTTTGAGGCTTTATTTCCCTGTGCTGGAACCCAGGGCTGCGCCATCTGTCTGGCTCCTCAGTTGTTCTTCCCAGTTTATCTGCTCGCAAATATGGGACCACTGTCTGCCAGACACTACCTTGCTGCACATGTTCTCTGTCCCAGCTGCCCATCTCCACCCCTCCTACCCATGTGAATGTTTCTTTAACTCCTTGGTTGTCGGTCTTCCATACAGTTTGATTTTCTGACAGTTCTGATTGTTTTTTGTTTTCAAATGTGTTGTTGTCCTTCTTTGGGTTGTGCGAGGAGGCACAGTGTGTCTACCTACACCTCCATCTTGGCTCGAAGTCCGAACCCTGGTTTTTTTAGATTGAACTTTTTATTATCAAGGTCACTGCCCTTCAGGACAATTCTATGGGTGTTTTCCTGATAGTTTATTTCATTTTTTTAACTTTCTTTTTAGTTCATCTGTTGAGCAAATGTTTCCTGGCTAACATGTGACAGATCTTGCACAAATGCTTAGTCTGAACTACACTGGAGGCGGGCGTTATTCCCACTTTGTAAATGAGCAAACCAAGGCTCAGAGAGGTAAAGTATCTTGCTAATGGGTCTTTGAGCTGCAATGTAAAACCTTGGTTTCTTTGGCTTCATGCTATATCATGTCACCTCTCCTATGAAAACCAAAGGTCACGTTCAAAGGGAACCACAGGAACATCTTTAAAACTTGAATCCAGCCCTAACCACAGTAAAATTCACAAAAACTCATCTAGAGATCATATGTCATAAATTTAGGGATGGAATTCCCTGTGTGTATGAAAGAAGAAACACTTAAATATGATTTTACACTCTACCCAAACTCTTAACGGAATTAGACATGTATGGCCATGCTCTTGTGATCCTGAAACTGTGCGTGCTGGCCGACTGACCTGCGCAAATGGAGGAAGTGTGGACAGTGAAGTGAGAGAGAAATCATGACTCATTTCATACAAGTGTGGGAAGAACTGATGGTTTAAATACTCGGCAAAGAGACCAGCAATGAGTGGTTGTGGGAAAGTCAGTTCAAAGTGAGTTTTAACCAGCAAACTTGTAGTTATTGCAATAACGTGCACCAGTCTGGTCACCTTAAAGGGTATTAGCAAAAAATTAAGAGTGTTTTTCTTAATTTAAAAATCAGTCTTTTGGGAGAAGATGAGATATAGTCACCTGAAATAATTCAAGGGTCAACGAATGCGCGTAATCAGTACATAAGTCACATAGTACGGACTGGAGTTGCTATTGGAGTTCAGAGGTACGTAACTGAGTGGTCCTGGGCGCAGGTACCATTTAGAATCCCACCAGGCCTTGGCGGGGTGCGGATGAACCCAGGAAGGTGCAGCCAGCACAAGCAGGTAGATTCACCGAGGGCAGAGAATGTCCATTAATCATTTGACTTCTCATCTCGCACACCCAACAAGCTGGCACGTGTTAGAGACAGGACCCAAGACATGTTACGTATTAAAAAGCAAAACCAACCCCACTTTTCTCCTGATTCTAAAACTTATTCATAACAGTGTTGAAAACTCGCAAAACATAAAAGAATATAAAATAAGGACCACTGTAATCCAGTCTATCAGGGATAAATATTGTTAAAATTTTGGTATATTTCTTTTCTTCTGTGACGATACAGTGAACCGCCTTTCAGGCATCTGCCCTTTCCCTTCACGCTACTGAGAAGAAGACCTGCAGCCAGGTGGACAAACTGACCCCTCGTGAGATCCAAATGGACGAGAGGGAGACTTGCCTACCCAAGCCTGACCAATTCAATTCTATATGCCAGAGACTTGGAATTGCGTTATAGAGAATCTAGCCAGCCTCTGCTGTGTATTTCAACTGGAAGGTCATGTTTAGGTTCCATGCAGCAGAGAAGAAAGAGCTGGTGGGCAGAGAAAGAAATGGAGGAATGAGAATTGGAGAGCACGGGTCCTGGGGGCAGGAGAGAGTACTGCCCTGCTTCCTGGGAGCTCCCGCTCGCCACCCGGAGTCCAGGAGTGACCTTGCTTGTTTTTTTTTTTTTTTTTTTTTGCTTAAGCTGATTTGAGTGTTTCTTTCAACTAGATGAATCCCTCAATAAATGCGATGTCCATGGTTTTCTATATTTAAAATGTTATCATAGTTTTGTGACTTGCTTTTTCCAGTTAACATCTATCATAAAGAGATCTCCATACCAACAAATATATTTTGTAAATTGAATTTCTAATGGCTGCATAAGTCCAGTGAATGGAAGCGATTATTCCACCAGGCAACTTTTTTTTTAATGTTTTGTTTGCTTTCAAGTGCTCACTATTACACATAATGTTGCCGAGTACAATTTTGTAACCTTTGCTCATATTTGTATTGTTTCCTGAGGAATTATTCCCAGGAGTTAAATTACTGAGTACAGATTAGTTAAAATTGTTATACTGATTATCAACCTGCCTTAATTTTGGATTCTGGAATTTATTTAAATTATTACTAGGAACATGTCTTGGGAAAATCCTTAAGTGTTTGCATGTATGGATAAAAAGCTCTTCTTCAGGAAAACTTGGGTTTTGTTGTCCATCACTATAAGTGAGTAGCCAAGTAAAACTCAAAAGGCCAGGTGGGCAGATTTTAGAATGGGTGCCACGTTACTTTGGGGATGTGACTCTCATTCTTATACCAATCTCCATGGTGAAACCCGACGAAATGGCATCAGAGATGAAATGAAGCCAGGAAAGGTTGTGACTAGTTCAATGCAACATTTGAGGAAAGGAGCCAAGGAGAACCACAGATTGCTACAGAGTATACCTGGGATGGTTCTGAGGACGCGATCCCAAACATGCCGTTTTGGCATGAAGAATATTTTCAGCTGAAGGCAATTAAGAAGCACACGCAAGAACAACTCTCTTATTTCTGTCTCTCTCAGAAAGGGAAGGAGGATTCTTAACTACTAGAGACAGCCCTAGACTTTTGTTATCCTAGAGCTGACACCAGAGGAATCGGCGCAGCAGACCTTACCGACTCAGCCCGGGCCCGGGACCTGTCTCCTCCGTATGTTTACCTGCCCACCGTTTGTCACCCCTGAAGCCCAAAGCCCTGTCCTTTGTCCTGTCACTTCTCTACAAATTTATTGTTATTCCCCACCCCCAGCTTTACTGAGGTATCACTGACAAATAAAATTGTAATATATTTAAAATGTGTAACATGATGATTTGCTATACATGTACATTATGAAAAGATTTCTACCACTGAATTAATGAAAATATCCACCAGCTTACATATTTACCCTTTGTGGGGGGTGGGGGGTGGTGGTGAGAACACATTTCTACTCCCTTAGCAATTTTCTATTTGGACTTATGTAGCCAATATTTATTTATTTTTTAAAAGATTTTATTTATTCACCTCTAGAGAAGGAGGACGGGAGGGAGAGAAACATCCTGTGTGGTTGCCTCTCGCACACCCTCCGCTGGGGACCTGGCCTGCAACCCAGGCATATGCCCTGGGAATTGAACTGGTGACCTCTGTTCACAGGCCAGCGCTCAGTCCACTGAGCCACACCAGCCAGGGGCAAACTTTGATTATACAGTACAGTACAATCAAGCAGATCCTCAGACCTTGTTCATGTTACAACGGAAAGTTTGTTCCATTTACTAGGCTCCTCCTGGTTCTCCCAGGCCCCAGGTCCTGGCAACCACCATTGCGACCTCTGTAACTTGTGGTCAGAGTGTCTGGGTGAGTGCAGAATGATAAGGGCAAGTGAAGTAAAGGCATTGGAATTGCTCTAACTGGTCCCGCTAGAGGGAAGATAGATGATGCTTTCAGTATAGAGATCACCTGCACAGAGGCGGGGGACAATTATAACAGGAGATTTTAACTTCCTTGACTCCTGCCAAACACTCCTGGTTAACAAAGAGAACTCACACTTGACGCTAATGTCGTCTCTTAAGTAAAAGAAGGCAATGGTGATACAGGTTTTCTACACTTGAATCTTACACTTGGTGAAGAGGAACTTATTAGTCTACTAGCAGCAACGGGAGCCCTGGGAGAAAGCATTAATGGACATCATACTGCAGGGCCTGCGGTCATTATGGTAGAATTCTCAGGCTCACCTGGCATTACCTTTTAGAGCAAAGAGAGGCATGCGGTCATGGTCACAGGCTCCAAAGAGGCACAATGAACACAGCTATTGTTTTCCTGAGACTTCACCAATCATTAACTCGGTTATGCAACAGGTACTTACTGTTATGCTCGGTTTATAGATGAGGAAATTGAGGCACAGGGAGGTTAAGTAAAGTTGCCCAAGGTCACACAACCACACAACGTGACCATCTTAATTCTGTATAAAGGGTCCCTGATTGTCGCTGCTTTTCATTCTTTTTATTTTCTGGACTTATTTTTACTGCTGTTGGACCTTGGTACAGGGAACAACTGGAAGGTTTTGAGACCCAGAGATTACTGGATATCCTTTCAATGGACTGCCAGACCCTTGGGAGATTATTTGGTTTTGTAGACGAGTCCACCTTTGCTAGTTTTTGATCGGGCCGTCTAAGTTGGTGGAGACAGAACTTGACTCACAGGACACTGACAGTCACGTCAATGACTCCATCCACTCAATGCAGATTGTCTTCTGGAGTGCAGCTGCGTATCGGCCTGTGGGCAGTGACCGGCTTTTCCAGTTTTGCCTGTATTTGTAAAGTCATTCCAGCATTTCTTATGTGACTATAACAAGGCAGTAGCTGAGTTCTCCTTTTTGAGGCTAATAAGAAATGGTTGGATGAAAGACCAAAAAAAAATTGGTCTTTCACTTGTTAAAACCCTAGGGTAGACTATACCCAGGACGGCCGTGATAGGTCGGCGGACTGCTTTCACTGCTTTCGGGTTTTGCGGAATGGGAAAGAGACTCAGCTCTTGATCTGAACACAACAAGGAAAACTGGGAACTCACAGCCAAGGAGCCAGGTGGAGGGTCAGTAGATGGCCAATTAGTGAGAGGAAGCCTCGGGATTAAGGGGGCTTCTGGTTACACTGACCAGATGGGATTCCCGTGGAGGCCACGGTGACCAGGCATTGCTTGGGGGTGGTTGGGGTGAAGCATTGGGTCAGATATCAAGGGTGGGAGATGTTGGATAAACTGACTTAGTGGGAGTCTTGCGAAAACTGGGCTCTTAGAGAACAAGCCCAAGGAAGGGGCTCCACTGGCCTCCACAAGGCCCGAGTCGAGTTTGGTCAAGGACGGAGTCTTTGTCACTGGCTGTGATGAAAAGCCAATACGACCGAGTGGACTAGGCCTGGAGTGTCAGGTTGAGCTGAGATTCCTGAAAACATTCACGACAGAAGGAGGGACTGTCCAGATTCATTTACAACAGAGGGTAGAAGGAAAACAAAACAGACTTCCTCTCTTCTCTGCCAAGGAAAGGACGGGGAGACAGCGAAGCTTTAGGTAAAGAGCAGGTGGCAGAGGTGGGTTTGGCAGCTTTAAGTAAATCGTGGGCTCTGTGTGGGGTGACCCAGGGCCACCCTTCAGTGGAGCCTGATGACCGGAGATGATGACGTGCTCAGTTTTCAGGGTGTTGGCAGGTCTCGGAAAACCTCACACTGGTGCTCAGTCCTTGAAAATAATCCTGCACTGAATTATTACTTGCGAGCCGTCAGAACAGAGCGTTCGTGGACTCAGTGAGAGTCGGTCCGGACGAACAAATCCCACCTGCCAGGACCGGCGGGGGGCGGGTCTTCGATGACGTGGACGCGAGGCTGTCAATAAAGCCCTCAGGAGATGCGTGCAAACACGTGGCAGAGCTGCGGTCCAGACAACAGTGTGACTGCAAAACATTGCGGACGGTTTCTCATCCACCTGGGAGGTGTGTGTGGGTCAACAGAGAGCTTGACCTCGCCGCATCACTCACTTTTCCATCTTCCTTCTTCCCTCGGCAGGTGAGCCTGGAGGAATCGCTCAGCTTCTCTGGCCCTCGATATTAAATAAGAAGTGCCTCAATCTCTAATTGTTTAGGACTACGTGGGTACTAGGTTCGTGTGAACCAGGAGGGCTATAACTCAGCTTTGAGTTCTGCCCTTGCTTCTGCTTAATATTTTGTGTCACTGACTTAGATAGTGATGAGTTTATGGATGATGCAAAGGGGTCCGAGAGCATCTGAGTTCAGGACCAAGCGTCAGACAGTTCTCGATACAAACCTTGGGTCTTTATTTCCTAACTGGATCTTCACCAAGCATCTTAACTTCACTGGCTTTGATTTCCTATTCTCTTAAATGTGAATAACAACAACAACAGATTTTGTGTGAAGACTAAACTATCATATAAGACTCTACATGAAACACATTTAGTTGGGGCCTTGCATAGAGTTAATACTCCACTGCCTGTTAGCTGTGACTGTGATTCTAACCCGGTAGAGATAACGTTGATAACTCGTTTCGAGATTACCAGGGGGTGTATCTGTAAGCTAAATCCTAGAATGCCTTAGGACTCAATGAAGAGCTCAACATCTAGGATTAACTAATAAACTGCGTGCGCACAGAATGGGGCTGACGTGGTTTACGGGTGGCTCATGTCCAAGTATTTTAGGGGCTTTAGGAGATGGGCCAGCTCAATCGGGGTCGTCACTGTGGTGTGGCTTCCAGCAACGCCTGTGCTGCCTTCGGCTGAGTGACTGGGAAAGCTCTAGGCTACACTCCTCTCCTCCTGGTGAGGCAGAACCTGCCTGTGTTCCCTTCGGCCCTTGCAGTTTCTACTGAAGAAGTAAAGTGGGAAGCCAGACAGCGTGAGTTCAGATCCCAGCTCTGCCACCAGACTGGCGCCCTGAGGTTGGGCCAGTTATCGAAGTGTCTGTGCTTTTGCTTTGCCAGTTGTTAAATGGGAATAATAAACCCTGTACTCATGTCACAGGGCTGGCGTAAGGACTCGGTGCAGCATAAATGTAAATACCTAAAGTACTTGCAAACGTGTCCAGCTCAGAGTAATTGTTAAAGAAATATTGTTGCTGGTGGGTGTGGTGACGGTGGTGCCAGCACTGCATGCTAAGGACAGTGTCAGTGTCCCCAAAAGACATGTCAGGTTGGTGAGAGCGCTGCCTCGGTACAACAGGCAGAAGAAACGATGTACGAGTCACCTTCCTATCCTGACCCCCTCACGCAGACCACAGCCTTGACGCGGGAGGGTTCACACTTTCAGACTCTTGCCTACAGTGGGCACACTGCCACTAACAACACCCCTTGTGACCTCCGTCATCAGATTTTAGCAGTCATCAAGGGCGGGCCCTCATTTAAAGTATGCTCAAGGTCAAACAGGAAGGTAAGAACCACGGTCCTCAGGTTTGCATCCAATGCTGATTCTACTCACCACCCGCCTCCTTCCCACATCTGCGTGTGGAAGTCTTTCAAACTCGGACTCGGATCCCCGCTTGTATTGAAGCCTTTTAGCCCCCACCCCAGGTTGATTTAGCCCACTCTTTCCTCATAGCTACATCATAGCAAATTTGAACATTTTTCATAGTACTTATCAGCCTTCTGTGACTTAGGGTCCATTGTCCATGCTTCTGTCTTCACCCTGTTTGCCTGAGATCATTTACTCATGTTAGGTCCCATTTAGCACACGCGTGGGGCTTCACACTCCCTGGGCTGTCTGTCATACAGTGATGCTTGACTTGGTTACTAAGGTCGTGTAATGCACACTATTCATCTCAGAAGAGAGAAGATTTAGGGGGAATGGACCTGACTCTCATGGGGAGGAAGGGTTAGATTTGGCTACTTAGCTCCAGCGAGCAGAATGCAGATGAAAGGGGCCGGCAGTCACCAGGAGACGGATTTGATCCAGCTGTGTGGAGAAAATTCTTCACACTGACAGTCAGTTAATAAGGAGATGGGTGCCTCGTAAGAAGTCGGGTTTCACCAAGAACAGGTGAGCTTTGCAGGATATACCCCTGAGACCCCCTGTTCACTGCCTATGTCTCAACACCACTAAAGATCCTGGTGCTGTTTTAGGGTCCACACGCAGCCACAGATGCGGCACATGCCCGGGATGCCTGGTGCACTAATGGGGTTGAGACAGGCTCCTGCCCTGTCTTGAACTCGGTTCTCACTAGTCCACTGTGCAAAGGAGACTGTACCTCCGCAAAACGCCAGCCCCTTTCCTCATTTCCTCTCTTTCTTGCAACATCCCTCCCCTCACTCTTTCCCACCCTGCTCATTGGTGTGTGGAGCACCCGGAAGGTCACCTTTATTTACTACAGGGAAAAATCCTGAGTATCTCACAGTTATACCCTGAAACCACTCAGCTTAGCTTCACTTATAGTGATACTCAAACCTTATCAAGCACTTTCACACAAAAGCCCCAAATCCTTCTTTCCTGGGCTCTTAGGGGTAGAGCTATACTTTTTGTATTTCTTCTAGCCACTCCACTTCATTTCCAAAGGTCGGGTCTAGCTATTTCTTTTCTGTTTGTGTCCTCGGTGTGTTACTATAAGCTTTTGGTTAACACCTTTCTGTTTTCGCAGCCTCCTCTCCCACAACAGGCTCCCACCCTCTGGCATTGCTCTCAGCACCGTTTCCCTTGTTTCCGAGGCTTCTTCCCAAGACTCCCAGCCTCTGCACACCATGGGGGACCCTCCCCCACTCATGTCTAGCTGGGCTTCTTCACACACAGTTTTGCTTCCCGTCCTTGGCTCTGAGCACCTCTGTCGTCCGGCCTCACTCCCAAGGGTCTTGCTCAGAGTGGTCAGCCCAGTGGAATATCTATGATCCAGCCGAAAGGTCGTCCCCAAAGCAGCTTCTCTCATAACTCTAAACTCTAGGTGACACCTTAAGAGGGTTCTGTTTCAAAAGTTCGTTTGTGAGAAAGAGACTTGCTTAGAACTCACATTTTCCGCTGGAGATAGTGGTCTGCATGGCAGTTAGCTCAGCCAGGCCGGCCCAGGAGAGGCCATTTAACTTGCAGGATTAAGCGAAGCACCCGAACCACTGGACCTTCAGGGGTAACAATCGTGACACAGCCCAGTCACAGTGGGGACCAGTGTTTCTATGGGGAGTGGCTCTCAGAGTTCCGCCTGGGGATCCGGGAAGGCCCCTCCTCCACTCTGACGGAACCGCTACAACTCACTAAGGAATTCCTAGGTACCGGGCAGTGTGAACGCGCTGGATGAGTTATACTGCTTTGTCCTCACGGCAGCCTGTGATGGGAGCAGTGTGGGTGCCGCCATCCCCCACCCGTACAGATCGGGGGACGGAGGCCAGAAGGACTGCTCTCAGCGACTGCGGACAGGCGTTCTAATAAAATCAGCCTGGCCAGTGCCGGGAAAGGAGCGAGGATGCTGGCAGAGCAGAGGGGTGAGGAGGGAATCGCCTGGGGCAGCAGGTAGAGCGAGGACTGGGCCAGGGCGGGGACGGTGTGATGAGCTGCAGAGGGACCATCCAGAAGCAGCTTGGCTAGTGTAGGAAGTTTTCAGACATCACTTGTTTTCCTCCCCGAGAATCATCCTTGACAAAAGGATACTCAGACCCTGGTGTTCAGTGTTTGCAACAACAGAGGGTTCATTGCCACCATCTGCCTGTGAGAAGGAAGAGGGGCTACAGGCGGTTTCAGTCCTGGGGTGACGGAGGATGGTGTGGCCGCGTCTGTGATGGCCCCAAGTTTCCACCACACCCGGTGCCCACGCTTATGACTGTGCAGTGCCTTC